>NC_143585.1:51844731-53146574 GCF_048544385.1 Mastigoproctus giganteus
AACACATAAGGGGGTGTAGATTACCTTCAAAGTTTTAAGGTTCCAATTTCTTTCTATTTTTCCTTTTTTTTCTCTTTTATAAGACATTTCTTTGTGTTGAATGATATCAGCGTGCTTGAGTATCCTCTTCTTCCCAAACATCACGTACGTGGTTTTATCCGAGACATTAAGTTTTTTATTCAAGTCATTAATACCTCAATGCTATTTCTCCGAGTGGTATTTCCTAAGAATTCCTTTTTTTATTTCGCCTTTTCGACTTTTCCTTGGCTATTTACATAAAGATTTGCATTAAAGATGACTTGCCGATTTCTGACCCCCCCGTGAGACATAAAATGGAGAGAGCAATTTACATACTGTCATTGTTAGATGGGGGAAGGTGTTAGAAATAAAAAGAAAGAACGAATAGGGAGGGAGAGAAAGGACATGCGCAGTGGTTGGTAGTTTTCGTCAGTTCTTTGCTGACGTAGGTAAAAAAAAATACGATGGAATGCCAATAAAGCGGAAAACATGATACGCTTTTGAGAACAAATGGGTGATTTGTTCGAATGGTTGTTGTAGGAATCGTGTAAGAGAGGTGAGGAGAACTAGTTTGTTCTTTCTATCGACGCATCGGTGTATATCTAATGGCGTTTGTCGTACGGACCTTGTAAGGAACACGATAGACAATCTTACGATTTCTGCCATCCGAAGCGAGTTAATCAAGCAATAGAAAATCAGAGAAATGCTCAAAGTGAGCAGTCCAATGCATCCATCTTGTTTGGTCGATAGCGTCTTCTGATGCTTGACCACTTTCTTTATCGACAGAGTCGTTGTTACTTCGAGTATATCGGCAAAGGTACGTGAGAGATGGATCTAGTTTCCTTTAAACAACATGCACCTCCATGGTAGAGACAGACGTCGAGTTATGTATCGCAACCTTTGCCATTTCTAAATTCGGCCTGAAGACTCGAACAGGAAAATAAATGTGAACACACGTGAAAAGAGAAAATGGTGATAATGAACGGGGAAGCGTTAGAAAGGTTAAGAAAACCCTTGGGGTAACGTGATATAGGAAATGGGAAAGAAAAATCACCAGAGATGCATGTGTGTGTGTGTGATATATGCAGACCAAGCGAACTCAGAAAATATGGTAGTGTTATGTGTCAGCCCAATTCTCCACCTTCTTATCCACTCATACTAAAAATAACTGGCAACAGCTGTTTTCACTTAAAGAAACTGTTACATCCAGTTACAGCAATGTGAAGGTTCACGCATGGATAGAAACCGCGGTAGACACCTATGTTAAGACTCAGCTTATTATTTTAAGGATGAAATATATACTCCACTTAAACAGCTAAGACTTCAACTACCCCTTCAAACAGCGGTCCACGTTCCCATTGAATTATTGAAAAGAGAACTGCCTTCCTTCTGGTCAGTGGTTCTTAAGTCAGCGCAGAAAAACTTGAATCTTTCAAGGTAAAGTAAAAAAAAAAAGACCCTACAACCCAAAACCTATTGGGGATATGATGATAAAAGAATACTCCTCTCTAAAGACTCTCTTAGAATCGATTCTGTGTGAGATGGATCTCAATGCTCTTGTTGTCCCCTAAGACGATTTCTGATAGAAGGTCGTATCAGGTAGTGTCTGAGTATTCTCACTCTTCTAAAATATAAATAAATAAAATAAAAAGCAAGGACCATGCGATTAGTGCTTCAATCATTCCAGGAAAAATCATACAGTAATTAAATTTTTTTTAGAAGTAAAAATAAAAGTTAATTATAACAAAAAAAATCTAAATATTTCCTGATTTTTTTTAAACCTAACATCCAGTTAGGAAAGAAAAGTAATTAACGTTGTTTTATGGAAGCTACCATTAAGACGTTTGATCATAGCTTCTTCCATATTTATTACTTCTGTCTATCTCCCGTTAGACTGGAACAATTCTTATCAAGAGGCTAAGGAAAAAAATAAAGCAAAGTATCGGGTTTCTTATCTTGTCTTTTTGTCAATAAAATGTGACAAAATCGGATGTAAGTGAATTATTCAATACACAAGGAAGAAAATAAGTCCCCCAGAAAAGAAGTCAGCAAAGAAAGAAAGAGGACAAATTAAGATACAGAAGAAACTGATGGAAGCTAATAAAAGAAACTCGTAGAAAAGAACAGTAGAAAGAAGTGTATTGGCATTCTGTCATTCTTCTTACTAATACGATGTATAATATTTAAGATTGATTTGTTTCTTCTGAGGAGCACTGACGTTGAGGTTACACATGGTGACGTTGATGAGTTTTCAATAAATAGTGCGCTGAAATCAATGTGCAAATTCGATAAGGAACCAAACCTTCAAGGAGGAGGAGATGACAGTAAAGTGCACTTCTACCAAAACAGGGAGAAAAACAAAGGGTGAGAAATTTCCAGCAATTTTAACAAACACAAATACAACCGATAGCGAAACTTTCCACATAAAAATGTTTACCAATTTATCGTGAAAATAAAACACGTGACTCAACTAAAGGAAGTGTGAGAGAAAAGCAGAGTGTGGGCGACTATACTTTGTTTTCTAGTACTCGGTGATTTCACAAAAAAAAATGTGAAAAAAACTAGCAACAAAAAATAACTTTATGATAACAAAATTTGCGATGTTTGTTTCATCATTTTTTTTTTGCTTTAAATTAAAAAACATTAATGAACAAACAATTGGATTATTTGTTTATTAAGTTTGTAACTTAATAAAAAATTCGCTTAGGTGTTGACAGCTTTGTTTGTGAAAATGTAACAAAATTATTTTTTGTTTCTAAAAAAACATCTACAAGAAAAGAATGTAAATATTCAAGAAGCAAGTAGTACCATTAAGACTAGCACGTTTTTAAAGTTATATTTTCTTTATTAAAGTGAATTGAACATAAAAAAATAATTTTTCATACTTTTTTAAATATTTCCTACTTAAAGAAATTTTTTAGAATCGGAAGAATTCCACTATAACTAGTTAATTATGGCAGAATACTTCCGATTTTTAGATAACTAGTTATCGTGGAACTTCCGATTTTTAGTTCCGATAGTTCCGATTTTTAGATAACTAGTTACGATGGAATAGTTCCGATTTTTAGATAACTAATTATGGTGGAATACGTCACTTTTCACCAACTATCTCAGAAATAAATAATTTCAAATATTTATTTATTCTCTGCTGTTGATCTAGAGCATCTCGGCTTTCAATTCCCTTAATGTACCTTATTGTTAGAAGTTACACAATACTCTAGAGATATATCCGCAATAAATTATGATACTTCGCCAGGTATTTACAACTTTGTTTACCAAAATGACACGAACTATTTATGGTATCGAAAATATTTACAAAATTCTGTCGGACAACGACACGTATACCAACAAGTACATCACTGATGATAAAAAATATATATATATATATCTGAAAGAAGATCAGAATAAAATAATATTTATATCTTCAAATAGAATAATGCTTGAAGAAGTATAATGAAAGTTGATCCAAACGTCACGACAACGAATATGACGAGTTCTGTTAGGGAGTCGTAACATCATCTTAGAGCCATTAACTTTATTAAGTTTTTTTCAGCTGCTCGTGCTTTTTTTTTTATTTTTTAATTCTTCCGTTTCATTACATCTCTCGTTTCTTCACTCTGTCAAATGCCCGCTTACAACGCCATCCCTTGCACCTTGATTACAAATCACGTGGGATGTCGAAACTCAATCTCCCTGACTTCGCAAAACTCTAAGTGGCCTCGGTAAACTTCCAACCCCTCCCCCCTGTTCTCCCTCCCACTTACCCTGGAAGGCTGCAGCGTGTCCCAGAGCTTCTTACATAGTATTTTCATTGCGGCTTGTTATGGCATGTTTTGCAACAGTAATTTCCCCAGAGAAAGTATAGGCTGGCGAATCTTTTAATCCTATTCTTCAAATATTTATCTTTCAACCTGTTTTTTTTTTCTCTCTCTTCCTTTCTTTCTCTCTGTGCTTGCCCATAATTAATGCACGAACGGCCGTAACTGAGCCTACGACATCGACGTCTGTCATTTTAATTAGTACCGTATGGAACAGGGTGACGTGAAAGACGGTAGGCGGACGACTCTAATTATCCCTCCGAAACGATGTGCGCTTCGAGGGCTGAAAGGGGTCTATCGTGATGTTGTCTTCCGGGATGTTTCATGGCAGTAAAATAACGGAAATTTAATTAACAGGAGTACTCGACACGAGAGAGAGCGAAAGACGCCCAGCTCTGTTTTCTAAATGCCCCCCTTCCTTGCTATAGGTAATAATTCGACCTACAGGGGGACACAAACCGGTAGAGGTTGAAGTAATAAAACATACACGATGAATGAGCAATAGCGCCCTCTGGGGAAATGGGTGTTCACTCGAGTAGAATTTTTATTTATTCATTAATTTTTTTGGCGTTATCTGGATATTCTCTTATTTTGAATTCGCTTTTAAGTGCACATAAAAATAAATTTTATTTTCGCGTTATATGGTTTTCGCTACGCTTAACACAAAGAAATTAATGGCATTACCGGTATTATAAATAAATGAAGCTTCCCCCTCCCTTCCCCACGGAACACCAACCATCTACACTTTGTCGATTAACAAAGAGATTTTATATGGGAACCGCGTGACTAAAAACAGAAACGAATAAATACACGTATTAAGGAAATATTCTGGAATACAGTATACTAAAAATCTAGTCTGCCACATTTAAATCCAGTAACATTATATTCTGGTTGATATTGTAAGAAATTCGCCTTCTCAGCAAGGAGAAAGAGTCCCACTGTAGAATCACCTTTACAGCGAAATTCTACTAGGTCAATAAACCTATATAACTAAAGAACTGAAATGCACTTGGGCAGGACACAAAGCTCGAAGACATGATGACAGATAGATTAAGAAAATAACAAAGAGGAGCTAAAAGAAAACCTAGAAAACAACGACGGAGATGGACAGATGAAATTCATGAATTCGTGGGCAGTAAATGGATGGTCATTGAACAAAACAGAAGGAATTGGAAAGTTGCTGGAGAGGCCTTCATCCTGCAGTGGATTGAAAATGGCTGATGATGATGTGACTAGACAGAACCATTTTACAATGAGAGAGAAATATAGGCTAGCTATAAATTATTCTCCTGATTATGAAGCTCGATTAAAATCTTATTATAATTGGTATCTTAGAATGGTCTGCTGCAGTTATCAAAGCAACTCAATGAGTTTTTTTCTCATGCGGTTAGCAGTCTTGATCCCAGCAAGCATGGAGAAAGCAATGGGCGTGTTGTGGCTATTGAATACCAAATTTCCAGTGTCCGTAAAGAGACGTTTTCAACGAGAGTTCCAGAAAGGTTCATCTATGGAACAATCAAAGATACAGTTTCAAGAAAATGGCAGTGTGCTGTACCGGAAAAGGGCAGGAAAGCCTAGTGCATCTGCAGATAAAGTTCACCGGAATATCTACAAAATCTATCCAACGTGCAATACTGCAGCTGCAAATATCGTGAGCAACATTGCACAGGGTAGTTCGCAAGAAATTTAAATTACGCTTACATATTGCAAATCATCCAAGAAATTAAGCCTCAAGACAAACCACAAAAGGGAATGCAGCCACATGTGCTCTATCAGCAACAAGAGGCATCACCACACTGGTACGCGATTTCCTCAATAAAAAAATTCTTAACAGATGGATCGGCTGGGACCATAAAGGACAAGGTGTACGCAAAAAAGTTAAAAAAGGGTCACAGAGTTAAAAGACTGGAATGAACAGAATTCCATTTCTCAAAAGATCCTTGAAAACACTTGGAATGAAGTCGGCTACCGTCTTGACATTGCACGCTACCAAAGGTGCCCAATGTGGAGGTTTATTGAGAAAATGTGTGATAAGAAATTCTTTGAGTCGCTTTAATATGTGCAGTTAACCGTTTTACCCATTACAATAAAAATTTAATCGCGCTTCATAATCAGGTGAATAATTTATAAAGACACTGAAGAATTCATAGGTGAATAATTTAACAACATTAATAAATTAGAAGAGTTTTCTATCAAAGGAGGCAGTTTTTTCTAGACCATACAATAGATAACTTATTTCTCCTGACGCTCTTGTACTTCCTCTGTACGTTAGAAATTCTTCACATACATGGGTTAACATTAAATTGACACCACAAAAGATGTAGACTACCCATGGACTTAATCCCATCTATGTATCCAGATTAAGTCCAATATATGAACAACGAATGAATGCAGTGAAACCTTTTTGAATGCATTCATGTAATAATTTCCAATGATTTTTATAAAGAAAAACGCATTTTAATTGCCTCTTTATTATTAACAACATTAGCTGAAAGAGAATTGTGATTTAAACTGCGGTATTTATCCACAAAGAATTAAAACGCACTCACCGAAAAGCCATTTATTCTGGAGTAGAAATTGCTTTGTGATTAGGCTTAGTAAATTACTAAAAGATGTCGAAGTTCCTGATAGACTGGTTAAACGCGTTATCTAGCATTAAATTTATTTATTAAAATGACCGAGAGTAAGTACATTTGTAATTATTTTAAACAGTATTTACGCCAAATACTGACTAGTAAATTCGAGAACACGAAAAAGATGAATTCATTTGCATTTT
The DNA here is from genome assembly GCF_048544385.1 of Mastigoproctus giganteus. Classification (NCBI taxonomy): domain Eukaryota; kingdom Metazoa; phylum Arthropoda; class Arachnida; order Uropygi; family Thelyphonidae; genus Mastigoproctus; species Mastigoproctus giganteus. Next base: position 51,851,344 of record NC_143585.1, read on the forward strand.
TCACAAACAGTTTATGACACAATGATTAGAATCTTTGAATTCGTATTTGTAAGTTCTTTTTATACTGTGTTCTGATACAAGATCATTAGAGAAATTTAGATTATATTATATATTTGGGAGCATCCTGGATTCAAGGAAGGTCCCTATAGACTGCAGATATGTCCCAAATTCACAGAGGGAGGTGGGATCAAAGGGAGACGTGGTAAGTTCAAACCTGTCCCCTTGAGTACTGTTGGAGGGAAAATGATTTAGTTACTGGTTAAAGAAGTAATGCAGGACCATCTACACATGAATGTATTTATACTGCAGTCAGAGAATGTATTTATTAAGGGACGGTTTTGATATTGACAAATGCAGGGTACTACAATGGGCAGCAGTAATCTCCGATTAATGCACCAACTGTGTGGTACTACACTCAGAGTAGAGAAAAATGAAAGACCTATGGGTAATGTGCAGTCAGGTATGAAGTTCTCTGAACAGTGCAGGCAGGCTGTCAGGACAGCTCATGAGGTTTAACTAGCAGGAATTTTAATAGTAGTGATAAGGAGGTGATTATCCCATTGTATAAGGTAATGGTCAGGCCACATTTTGAATACTTCATTCAGATCTGGAGGTCTCATTTTAAAGATTTAGATCTGCAGGAACGGGTTCAGAGGAGAGCAAGGAGATTAGTCAGGACACAAAGGGATGCTGTTACCAAGAAAGGCTTTAGGCGTCTGGAAGACTAGGCACCTCCAATGTAATCTGACTGAGGTGTGTAAGACTCTGAATGGATTGAGCATGCTCACTGCTGATGGGATTCTTCCTCTTGCTCAGACCACAAGCATATGAGGGGGGACACAGATTCAAATTGAAGGACGGTTGCAGAATAGATGTGCGGAAGATTGCTTTTAGCCAAACTTTTGCTGGAACAGACATCCATCTGTTGTTGTCGAAATGGGTAATTTGAATAAATTTAAGGAAGAATTAGACAAGTTATTTCAGGGGATGTACAGCTGATGGCACTACCCTCAAACAGATGGCCCTCTTCTTCTGAAGGTTAATTGGCTATTTGTTTAAAAACTCAAACGTGTTCTTTCTTGACGCAAGTATTGAGTTCTTTATATATCATAAAAAAGTGGGTAGTGTTTCATGTCGGAGCCGAGATTTAATATGACAAAAAAAAAAAAAAAAAAAAAAAGTACGAGCCTGTTATCGCTTCAAACATCGACTGGAGAGATTAAATTGACAATTACCTAATTGCGAGACCATTTCATTAATTTGGGTGCGTAAAGGATGTCGTTGATATATTAAGGAAGACAAAATGCGCCCATTACTTAACCCATAAAAAAATTTTAGTTTTTCTCTGGGGATAAATCTGGGCAATTTCGAAGTTATCGTGGCTGTACAATGCTAAATAGTTTTGAGTTGCAAAACTCTGCCAGTCTTCCCTCGACATAAAAATATTAGAACGTTATATGAAGTATAAAATAAAAACGAACTACTTCTTGGTGGATTACATCTAATAAAAAAAATGGCCGTTGCCTCTTAAATAAGTGAAGAAAGCTTTTTAAATGCTATAGACACCGTGGTACTTAAAAAAAAAAAAAAACATCCACGCTTTTATGGAGTAAAGATTTAACGACTCTCCTAAGTATTCTGTAGGTGTTTTGCGGATTTTACGAGTATGAGCAGACAAAGGCCAATCAGATCATCAAAGCATATTATGGAGTGGAATTTAAGTTACGATATCCTGCTTCCATCTGCTTGATATTATTATATAGTAATCCTTCCAGGAGATGCAGCGCATCAAATAACAAAAAGAGATTATTCCAGATACAAGAAAAAGAGAGTCTAAAGAGATTAAATACACTGGTTTCCAAAAGTTAAGCGATAGTCACAACGGTCTAAATTGTGGAACCTGTGGAAATGTTGGACTACAACTTCGAAAAAGGATGTTCATTAATGGGTATTTTAAATTGGTAAAGGGAAAATGATTATTTATTGTTATTCTAATGATAATGAATCCATATCTACAAAGGAGTGGATGAGTAGTCAAAGGGCAGTTGGTACTGTAGTACAGTTTTAGAAGAATCCATGTCCTTCCTCCTGTTATATCTGTTAGCGGTGCAGATAGAACAAGAGGAAGGACATGGACATTTACTGTCTTATGTAAGGTGGCCCCTAAAAGTTCGTTCAGCTCCGGCATGGTTCTCTGTGATGATATACAAAACTGTGTACAATGGCTAAAAATGAATGTAGTGCTATGTTTGCGCAGTGTCTGTTGTTAATAGTTTTTGATTACTTAGCTACAAGGAAGCAGCGATTACCAGAATGCTTCCCCCTACCCGTCCACGCCACAAGGAGGTGGGCCACAACTATACTCATACTGTACTAATTGTATTATTACCAGCACCCGTCGTATGGGTGCAGCAGTCTCCTATATTCACGTGCGGTGGTGAACACTGCAAAGAATTCCGCATCCACTCAAGATAGTGTAATACCAGTGAATGCCAGTAATTCCCTTACCCAGGAAGCCCAAACCTGGGTAGTTGTTACTGTTGTTGTTGTAGTACGGTTTTAGGAGCATCAGCGACTATGGCTATTTTGCTCTGTGTTTATTGTCTGTAAATTGTGCTACCCACAAGGGCCCAAATCTGGGTACGAGTAGGTGAAAATCTCGTCTGTAATAAATTGGAGACCAGCGAATCCTACCCCCGAAGAGATTAGCTTTAAAAATAATAAATAAAAAATACACTGTGCTGGCACTTTATTAGTTACACCTAATAGTAACGTGTTGAGCCTCCTTTATCCTTCAAAACAGCCTGAATTCGTGTAGGCATGGATAACCAAGATGCCGAAAACATTGTGCAGGAATGGAGTACCATGCAGACATGAGTGTGTCACGCAGTTCCTTGAGATGCGACAGAGGTGTAGGCCTGCAGCGAACAGCCCTTTCCAGCTCATCCCAAAGATGTCCAATAGGATCGAGATCCAGGGACTGAGTGGGCCACTGCAGCAAAGAAAAGTCATTGTCATGTTCCTGGAACCATTCCATAGTGATTTGGGCTTTGTGCACCGGCGCATTATCCTGCTGTAAGTAACCATCTGACTGAGGATAAACTGTCAACGTGAAAGGATGCACTTGGTCAGCAACGATGTTTAGGTACGATATGGCATTCAGACGTGGATCTATGGGTATAAATGGACCCAACGTGTGCCAAGAAAACCTTCTCCACACCATAATACTGCCCCACCACCTTGCACATTAGTCGTCAGACATGACGGGTCCATGGATTCATGTTGTTTTCGCCCAATTCTGAGCCTTCCATCAACATGATGCACCAGGAACTTCGACTCGTCAGACCAAGCAACTGCTTTCCAATCCTCGATAGTCTAGTGCTAGTGTTGCTGTGCGCGCAGGAGGCGTGCTCTCTTGTTCCTCATTGATAACAAAGGTATGCGATGTGGCCGTCGGCTGTTGTAACCCATTCGCGACAAAGTGCGACTAGTGGTCCGTTGCGATATTTTGTTCTGTGCACCAAGGTTGTATTGGGATGTGATGTGCGACATTGTGGCCCGTCTGTTTGCTTGCACAATTCTAGCCATCCTCCTCTGCCCTCTCTTATCAACAAGCGATTTTCTTCCACAGGAGTGCCGTTGAGAGGATGTTTTCTATTCGTTGCACCATTCTCGATACACCCTTGAAACTGTGGTGCGTGAAAAGGTCAGGAGAACTGCCGTTTCAGAAATGCTTTGTCCAGCACGTCTTGCACATATTACCATGCCACGTTCGAAGTCCGTTAGATCACTCCTTTTCCCCATTCTTGCTACGGTTTGTACGTTTAACTAATACTAGAAAGGTTGTTCTGCTGCATTTAAATCCACAACTGTGGTTATGTGACGTGGGACAAACATTTGTGCGCACAGCAGGGGTGTACCTAATAAAGTGGCAGCAGTGTATATAATAATAATAATTAAAAAACCTGTCCCCAAAAAAAAAAAAAAACTAGCATAATTAACAATTTAAAATTTAAAAAATATTTATATAAATAAAATAATAATGGCAGTTTCAAGCAATAATAAAAAATAAATACTAAAATAATAATTATTATTAAAGAAAAAGAAATAAAATTATTAAGGAGAAAAAGGAGAGGGAGAATACTAAAGGTTAACGCTACCATAAGGAAATAATGAAGCCCAAGTTTTCGCTTGGTTTTGATTGTACATTTTCTCTCGAACCACTATCAGCATTTTATCCTATACCTTATACGTGACTCCAGGATTTCATTTCTCCAAATGCACTTACATTTTAAGGCATTAAACTTTAGTTGCCATTTTTCGGATATTCAACCATATATACAACCGACCCACGTCTTTTGAAATAACATGGCCTGTCTCGAATTGTTAACAGCTTCCCACTTTCAAATCATTAGAAAACTTTGACACCTTCCCTTGGTTATCCTGTCAATATTATTTGTGAAAATCAGAAACATGAGGGGACCTAAAAGGGAACCCTGAGGGATCCACTCGTTACACCGGCCTACTCTGATGACTGACAATTTATTAACCCTCTGTCTTCTGTTTTTAGCTAGCCTGTGATGCAGCTGAGGATCTTATCAGTAACTCCAGCTTCTTCCGGTTTATAAAGTAGTCTTCCGTGAGAGATGTTATCGAAATCATTACTAAAGTCGAGTTATATAATGTCAAAATTGTTGCCTGCATCCAGCTGTTTAATGATTACATTGTAGTAATTTAGCAGATTAGTCAGGGATGAGCTCCTTAACTAAAAGAAACCATGCTGGGATCTATTCAAAAATACCATTTTTGTCGAGATAGTCTTTAACCCCGTAATCTTTTCTATCACAGAAGTCAAACTTCCTGGCCTATAGTTACTTACCTCCTTTTTGGCACTCCCTTTGTGGATTGGGGAGACAATAGCACATTCCCAGTCCAAGATGATTCTGGAGTGTAACGACGCTCTCACTAACATTCCCAACAATTTTATACATTTTCACGCAGCCTTTTTAATCATAACTGAATGTATACTATGGTCTCCTGGAGCCTTGCCTATTTTATTCTCAGTAACTTTTCTAGACGCTTTTCTGAAATTATTCAGCAATCATTGTCAGATCACAGAGCAATCAGACTCCTTAACATTCTCTATCAGAGCTTGCTTTTGACTATAAATATCATTTAGAAGGTATCTTATAATGTTTGTATACAAATCGGAATCACATGTGATTGTCTTCAACGGTCCCATGCTTGTTTCTTTTGCTCAGTTAAACTCCTAACCTCATTCGTCACCCATTTTGGCATATTACAAAACTTGACCATTGATACGAATACGTTTGTGTCTTCGAGGATAAATCCCCTGAATATTCCCCATAGCATTGCATCCGATAGCATACAGTAATCACTCCAATTAAATGATTCCAATAAATATCTCATTTCATTATAATTCCCCTTTCTTTTGAAATTGAATCTCTCGCCTTTAACTTTAGATATAATCAGTTTCATGGTATTATGGTCAACAATTCCATTGATTCTATTGCCTCCGCCACTCTCAAGTTTTCAATACAATCAGGCTACTCATTGAGAACCAGATCTAGGTTATTAGAGCCCCATGTACTCGCTCGGACATGCTATATTAAGTAGCAATGTCCAGTAGCAATATGCACTCAATTTTTTTCCTCCCAGTGGATAAAATCTCTATCCTCCACACTTGTGGAAAAAGATTGAGTTCGAATTCTTTAAAGTGGCGCGAGGAGTTTTAAAGGGATTTTTCATACTGTGGCCGACTAAGTCGCTCTCAGGCAAGGGCTGCATAGTTTTTTATCCGGAAAACACAGGTTTTTCGTTCAGCAGACCGAAGACCACACGCAGTTACAGACGCAATATACTGGTCTCATAGACTTAGTCGCTTTGGAGTTTAGCACAAACCCAACTTTAATTTGTATATATGGTACCCTAAGAGAAGTTATGGTACAACACCCCCTCTGATTGCATTAAATTGTGTCACTACGAAATATTAAAACAATTTGGTCTATAAAGGTGATTAGCAGTTAACCTAAAATTCAACAAAAAAAGTTAACGGAGTTTCAGAGGGAGAATGGTAGCTGGACATCATGTCTCTGTGTGGTAGCAATTGTGCTCAATTGCCAACATGTTGAAGAAATAGAAGTCCAAAGGTGACAAACCAAAGAAAATTCTGAATTACAGGAGCCAACGTTTCTTGAGGGGGCTGATTTCGCATTAAACCAGTACAGAATCTCAATTTGGACTGCGCCGGCCAGAAGCAAAACTTTATGTTTCCACACCCCTATATTTTTTCTCCTCTCCTCCCCATGTCATGGGACATAGGCATGCCCCACTGAAAATGGGGGGCCACCTTCCTATCCGACCCCCTCTTCTTCCTATTTCATCCCCCATCCACACCCTCCCTCCCATTACTTTCTCTTGTACAGAGACTGCCCCACATGTCCAAATTTAAATCACATCAAATTTTGCCCGACCTTTTAGGCTCTCTAGAAATAGTTCTTTCAGCGTAAAACCCCAACTCAGCGCTTTCTAAATGCAATTTTACTTAAATCAACAGCGATAACTCCAACCTTTATTTTAGGTCCTAGTCACCGAAATCCCAGGAAAGTAAGTGGCAGGACCTGCCAGAGTATAATTAGTCTCTTGGTACACCCGGCCGGCGTCCCCGTCGCTAGGTATGGTAACGCCGGGTCCCACTGGGGCCCGGCAGCCAACAGGCCGGATGAACAATGGGCACAACAAACTACATACCACATGACCCATACATTATTTTTAAACCTCTGGCATAGACAGGATATTGTCACTCGATACATAGAACATACGCGAAGATGGGAGAAATCCCCGGAGCCGTCAGATCCTCAACATACCTATACTCTCTATCGGCATGGTGCGAAGCATTCAAATGACGAAGGTTGCGAAATGCTTAATTTGAAGAGAAAGATTTCGGAACTTTGCAATGACCAACATTGATTCCAACCTCAACCAAATAAACATCTTTTATGAAATGGAACGCAGAATTAGGGAAAAGTCAAGAACCCTTTTCGAAGAGAGTGGAGCTAAAGCCCAATACCACCGGTGAAGTGCTGTCCATATAAGTTGCCCATAACCAAACATAATTCATCTTTTTGTTTTATATTTTTCTAATTCACGTTAATGTATAATTTTTAACTTCGATTGTGTTACCATGCCTAATATCGAAGATCAGAAACAATGGGGTCGGCCTTTATCAGTAAAAAGCAAAGCAAAATTGGGATGGATTCGACCCCAGATGTTTCTTGCTAACCAAATGGCTACGATAATAAAAAAATAAAGCATTTATAGGTATGTAATGACGATGAGTTGGGAAGAGATGCTTGTGCTGCCATCTGGTAAATAATTTAGATATTAATACAAAAAATAAATGGAAAATGTGTATCTTACTGTTAGTATAGATGATTATCGCAGAAAGAAAAACGACAAGAAGGGGGAAAAAATGGGGAAATTGTACACCATCACATCAGCTTCACACTAAAAAGTTTGATGGTCCATTTCTTGGAAATAAGAAAAAAAAAAAAAAGCAAAAGTCTAAATAAAAAAAACCTTATGTGAAACCTTCTGGTTAAATATATATCAGACAGCGGTGCAAAGGAGAAGGAAGGAAATGCAAAGTATGGGTTTTGTTTGTACAGCGAGCTCCTTGTCCCCCCCCCCCCCATACACACACCTCCCATGACGCACAGTAAAGGAAATATGGCGTGACGCAGAAAGAATTATGCTTGTCAGACCACCAACGGAAAATGAGATTTTTTTCTAAGGTCTTCCACGCTATCAAAACAAACAAGTTCATTTGATGCTTTCTTTTTTTCTATCCTAATGTACAAAGAGCATTTGCAGATAATTTGGAACGAGAAAGACTAACACACCCTCCCTTCATCGGCATATAAAGAAGAGTAAAAGTGTCTTCATCAAAGTTGCTCTTGTAATTCATTCGTAGTAGGTACAATACGAAAGCGACACCTTCGAAAGGAATTCAATCAAATGCAACAAAAAGCTGAATTCCAGGTTTTTGATCATTTTAATTTATTGATACTGCGCTCTCTCTCTCTCTCTCTCTCTCCGGTCTATAATGATAACTACATAGTATGCAGCAATGTTTGGATTGATCTGTTGAAAAGTCTGAAGCGTGTATTGGCATTTTCATATACAGTATTTTTAATCAGATTACTTTGACGTGAATGAAAAAAAAAAATTCAATTACGAGTATTTTATTTCCTTTTCAGTCGAATCAGATAATCTAATTTATATTTTCGAGGCGGTCTCCTTTTAGCCCCATAACAATCAGAAAAGTTGCTAACCCTCATAATAAGCTAAAAAAAGTAAAGGATAAAAAATAGAAATAGAACATAAGGTAATGTCATAATGAGCTCAACCAGTTTTCGCACGCAAAGAAAAACTTTTTAAACAGATGGTTACGTAAAGTGCCTTCCAATCGAACTTGTTTCTTACACCTGCGGAGCTCAAACCGAAGATAAACTTTTCCAGACAAACATTCCTTATAAAACGAGGTTATAGGAAAAGTGAAAATATCCTGTTTATATGAAATAACTATTTGTTATTTTTATTGTTATGTTATCTCTCCTTGCTGAGGGTTTCACCCTGTGAAACCTTCAGCAAGGAGAGATGCACTGAATGGTTGCTATATCTATTCTTACTGTTGGCCGAGGAGCTCTCTGATTATCCTACGGGTGTTCAGGATTGAGACCTTCTGAAGTTCATTGTAGAAGACCTACTGCTGGGAGACCTCTGGGAGACCTACTGCTGCTAGGCTATTATGTACCCTTTGGTCTTTGGTCACCTCTTTGATCTCCTGTCTTAGATCGGTGTACTTCCTGATCTTTTCCTCGTGAGTTTTTTGCCAGTATTGAGCACCATTATGTCGATCAGATAGGTAGCCTTTTCCGTCTGGTCGACGAGGGCTATGTCCTGTCTGTTGTGCGAGATTGCCTCGTCTGTTATTATGGTGCGGTCCCAGTACAGCTCGTTGGTTGGGGTCTCTAGTACTGCTTGGGGTTCGTACTTGTAATACGGTACGCTTTCGTTGATCAACTAGTATTTCCTCGCTAGCTTCTGATGTATTATCCTGGCTACCTGGTTGTGTTCACAAGGGTACTCCATCTGGGTGATTACATTGCATCTTGCGGTTTGTTTGTTTGTTTGTTTGGATTTTATTGGCGCATTGGCTGCTAAGGCCATAATGCGCCAAGACCAGGTCATTTTTAACACAAATTTAAAATTTCAGTGACCTAATTTGTTAGGTCACTATGTCAAAAGGTATAAATAAAAATATTAATTTTATAGACGAGTAAAATTATTTATTGATTTTAAAAAGGTAAAAACAGCAGACACATGGTCATTGTCGGACAAAATCTGACTGAGTGTATACGGCTCAGTCAGATGATTAAAAGCGGTAAGACGGATATTGCTAAAAGTTGGACAATCAATTAAAATGTGTCTGATAGTTAAAATTGTGCCACAAGACTCACACATAGGAGGATCATCAACCCTCAGCAAAAACGAATGAGTCAAATGACTGTGTCCTATGCGGGTCCGGGCAAGAACAACTTCCTCCTTACGATTCCAGCGCAGACTAGACTGCCACGGTTCAATTACAGGCTTTATACGATATAGTTTATTCGCAGTCTGTCTATTCCAAAAATCCTGCCATTGGGAGTGAATCTTCTGCTGTATTGTTTGCCTGTAGTCTGTATAGGGGACTAACAGGCGGCGATTATTATTGGGGATTGCTGATTTGGCTGCGGTGTCAGCCAAATCATTTCCCCTAATCCCAATGTGGCTAGGAATCCAGCAGAAGCGGATGTCATATTCACGTTCACGGAGGAAGTGAATCTTCTGCTGAATGCTAGACAGAACTGGGTGACAATTATATTTCACGGTTATTAAAGCCTGTAACACGCTGAGAGAGTCAGAATATAAAATGAACCGTTGGTATTGGCATTCAATAATGTGATCCAAGGCTAACTCTATTGCATGCAGCTCTGCAGTAAATATGCTGCATTCAGAGGGAATCTGCTCCGATGTAGAACTGTCTGTAAAGACAGCAGCAGATCCCACATATGATTCCGACTTCGAACCGTCTGTGTAAACTGGCGCGAAGTCGGAATGTTCAGCTCGGTGTGCTGAATAAAGCTGCAGGTAGACCGATGATGGAGTGTCCGACTTTCCCCAATTTTTAAGGGACAAGTCACATATTGGAATATGAGCATGCCAGGGTGGAAGGGGTTGCTTCGGTGTTTGCGCAACCTTGTCTACCTTGATATCAAGTTCTATGAGTAGCTCTTGGAGACGAATACCAAACGGACGATTAGCAGTCTTACGGGTATTGTACAAATTTTCCCATCGTGGCTCAAAAACGGATAGCCACGTAGGATGGTCTGGCAGGGATTTCAGTTTTAAAGCATACTTTAAAGACAACTGCTTACGTCGAAGCGATAACGGTGGTTCGTTTGCTTCGACGTATAAACTCTGGACAGGAGATGTTCGAAATGCTCCGGTAGCGATACGAAGAGCCTGGTGATGGACGGGGTCCAGCCATCGAAGGGCACTGTCTCTGGCTGAAGAATATACCTGGGACCCGTAATCTAGTCTGGATCGCACAAGTGCACGGTAAAGCCGAAGAAGGGTACATCGGTCTGCTCCCCAAGATGTAGAGGAGAGCGAGCGGAGAATATTAAGCCCGCGTGTGCACTTTGTGCGGAGTTGACGGATATGATCCAGAAAGGTCAACTTTTTATCAAATACGAGTCCCAAGAATTTTGTGTCCGCTGCTACTGGAATAGCATTTTGTCCGAGCCTTAATTCAGGTTCAGGATGAAGATTACGCTTACGACAAAAGTGTACGCAAACGGTCTTCTCCGGCGAGAACCTGAAGCCATTTGAAAGTGCCCAGGAGTTGAGGCTATCAATGGATTTTTGCAGTTGTCTTTCAATAACCCTCATGTTGCATGACTGACAAAATATGCTAAAGTCATCAACATAGAGGGCACTGTTTACGGTAGGAGGAAGTTGTTCTGCGATGGAATTTATTTTGATGGCGAAAAGCGTGACACTTAAAACTGATCCCTGTGGTACTCCCTCCTCTTGGCTAAAGGAACGAGAGAGTGAGGATCCCACACGAACTTGGAAAGATCGATTGGCTAAAAAGTTTTTAATAAAAATGGGGAGTCGTCCCCTAAGACCCAAGTTATGCAGATCTTTTAAGATGCCAAATCTCCAAGTTGTGTCATACGCTTTCTCCATGTCAAAGAACACCTACACCAAGTGTTCGCGTTTTAGGAAAGCATCCCGGATGGATGTTTCCAGTCTAATAAGATGGTCCAAAGTGGACCGGTTCCTTCGGAAGCCGCACTGAATATTGGAGAGAAGGTCATTTGATTCTAAATACCATATTAAACGAGAATTGACCATTCTCTCCAGGATTTTGCACAGACAGCTAGTCAGAGCAATAGGACGATAATTGGTTGTGATTTTTGGATCCTTTCCTGGCTTAGGAAAGGCAAGAACGATTGCCTTTCGCCAGGAGACCGGAAACTGCCCTTCAATAAAGATTCTGTTATACAGAAGGAGTAGATAATCCATAGATTTTGGTGAAAGATGTTTAATCATTTCATAATGGATGCCATCTGGTCCAACAGCACTTGCTTTGGAAAGAGTGAGGGCTCTTTTCAGTTCCTCTATAGTCAATGCCCCGTTGTAGGGATAGAGGCCCTTGGACTTGAAATTAAGTGCCTGTTTTTCGATTTGATGTTTTAGGACCAGGAACTCTGGGGAGTACGAAGATGTTGCGGAGATGTTAGAGAATGTTTCCCCAAGAGCATTGGCTATTGCAGTTGAATCTGCAATAGCGCATCCATTATAATCTAGGATTGAAGAAGGGTGGGATGTATATTTTCCCTTCATTTTCCGGATTTTATCCCAGACTACCTTAGAGTTGGTAGACTGGTTAATAGATGATGTAAAACGGATCCACGATTCCTTTTGACTCTGACGGCGGATATAGCGTGCTTTGGCTCGTGCGCGTTTAAAGGCTATAAGGTTGGTCGTGGTAGGATATCGGCGGAATATCCCCCACGCTTTGTTTTGAGCCTTTTTTGCTGCTGTGCATTGTGAATCCCACCAAGGTTTGGGAAATGGTGGAAACCGGGCAGATGTTTTTGGAACAGCATTCGCAGCTGCTTGGACGATAGTTTCTGTGATGTACTTTACTGCATCATTGATAGGCTCCTGACTGACGGTGCTGAGATCAAAATTTGCCTGATGTTGGAAGGCAGACCAGTCAGCCTGATCAATCTTCCACCGTGGTAACCTGAAAGGAAGACACGGTCTCCCACTGTGTAACGAGGTTATCACAGGGAAGTGATCACTTCCATATGGATTCTCCTCCACTTCCCAGGTGAGTGAAGGGAGTAGAGAAGGGGAGCTGATAGAGAGAGATCAATGGCAGAAAAAGTACGGGTAGGCATGTGGAAGAAGGTATTTGTTCCAGTATTTAGAAAGGGAAGGTCATTGTCATTGAGCATACGCTCTATGACCCGTCCCCTTCCATTGATGTTAGCACTACCCCACAGGGTGTTATGTCCATTAAAATCCCCGAGAAGTAAGAAAGGGGGAGGCAACTGCGTTACAAGATCGTCAAGGTCTTCCTGGGAGATGTCAGTCCCAGGTGGCAAATAAATAGAGCACACAGTTAGTAAAAATCCCACTGAAAGGCGAATTGCAACAGCCTCTATGCTGGTTGTAACTAGCAAAGGCTGAACTGGGGTCTGGTTGCCCACAAGGATAGCCACTCCTCCATGAGCAGGACCATCCGCAATTCTATCCTTACGAAACATTGTGATGTTATGCAAGGTGGGATCATCATTTGCCTTTAGATAAGTCTCCTGCAAGCAAAAGCAAACGGGCTCGTGCTTTTGCAGGAGAGCCTTGATGTCATCAGTGTTTCGCCGGAATCCACGACAATTCCATTGTAGGAATTTAGCCATTACTTTGGCTTGGTGGGTCCATCAGGCGGCTTCCGAGGTGCTGAGGGCTTTATTTTGTCGGTCTTGGATTTATCTTTTTTGGGGAAGAAAGGACGCTGTCCGGTGTCCATTTCTTCCTCCGCAAAGAGTTCCAAGACTGATTCATCCGGTACCTCCTTGTTCTCTACATCCATTGTTTCTGGTATCACGGATGGTTCTTCTGAAGTTTTTGGCTTTTCTTTACCACTTGGTTTTGGTAGTTGTGGAGCATTAGGAGGTACGGATATAGGAGTGGCAACTGATTGTGTTTTTTTGGTGGGCTTTTGGGAACTCAATAAATAGCGAGCAATCGGGGTAAATGACTCTCTTGGTGGTATAGTCATCTCAGTTTGTGTCCCGATAGTGCACTTAGCAGAAACCTCCTGGGCATATGAAGGTTTCCCGCTATTTATGGGTTGGATACGTTTTCTGGCCTCTGGGTAGGAGATATTCAGCTCTGTTTTCAGTTTTTGTATTTCTTTTTCATCCTTCCACCGCTGGCATGCTCTAGAGTAGGCAGGATGATCTTGTTGGCAATTTACACAGATTGGTTTAGAAGCTGAACATTCCTTGCTCTCGTGGTCTTTCGCACCACATCGAGCACAGGCAGGGTTACCACGACAAGATGTTTGTGAGTGGCCGTACTTTTGGCATCTAAAGCACCGCAGTGGGTTTGGGATATAAATCCTCACTGGGCAGTTTAGACAGCCTGCCTTGATAGAACTTGGAGGCCGCGGGGTGTTAAACGTTAAGATGAGAACTCTGGTAGGGACGAGATTCCCATCCTTTCTCATTGATATTCTTTTGACAGCTGTCACTCCTTGTTCTTTCAATTCAGAGCAGATCTCTTCTTCAGAAACATGAAGGAGGTCCCACTCTGAAATGACACCACGTGAAGAGTTCAAAGTTTTGTGGGGGGTTACGATGATAGATATTCCCCCTATTGATGTGGCGTTCAGGATTTTTTCCGCCTGTTTAATATTTGAAGCTTCGACCAAAAGGTCGCCAGAACGCAGTCTTTTTACAGATTTTGGTGAGCCTGCCAACCCTTCTAATCCTTTCTGGATGAAGAAGGGTGACATCTTTCCAATGGACTGCTCTCCGGTGGAATGGAGAATGAGGAAAAGCGGTGTCACTGATGGTGGTGGTTTATCCTCAGTTCTGGCTCGTTTTGCAGAGGTGTTATCTGCGTCATCATCTCGATTAGGTAGGGGCCTTGTTGGGGCCCCAGAAGAAAGATTTAAATTACTCATAGGAGTAAAAGAAAAGTGTCTGATGCCTAAGTACCTCACCCACCACGGAGCCCTACGAGGGGGCGCCCACTCGTGAACTAGCAGGTACTGCGTACACGAATGGGACGCCGAGTTCGCTTAGAACACCATACCCACGTTACCAATAAGTCTTTATCCCGTCCCAGGACCAAAGGGAGGGAGACTTATTGGAACGCAGTTGACCCTAGCAGTATAGAACCACCCGCCGATTGATCCCAGTCGAGCCGGTCCGGGACCGCCCGTCTTGTCGAAGCAGGGGCCAAAGTGGTGTATTAAGGCTGGGCCCCTCAACCACCAGGATCCCCCTTTCCGCTTCCACGGGTCGCGGCGCACGGCTGCACACGCCGGATTCCAAAGATGTAACCCTGGAACCAAGGTATGGGCGTTAGATCCCAGTGATGCTAATCTGGAAATCCAGCAGCATCACTGGGAGGTCCCCTCACCACGTACAGGTGCCCACGTCGAGGGGCATCTTGCGGTAATGTGTTGGATCGTTTCCGAGGCCATGTGGCATCGTCGACATGTGTCATCTGTCACTCCAGGGTCCTTGGCTATGTATTTTCTGTAGTTCCTCGTGTTGATTATCTGGTCTTAGATGGAGACCATGAATCTTTCAGTCCCCGGGAAGAGCGTCCCGCTCGTGAGCCATGCACTGGAAGCCACTTTATGTGGTCCTGATGGAGGTGATTGTAGTGTCTATCATGGAGTTGTCTCCTTTGCCCATCTCTCTAGCTTCGTTGGTTCCGCTGAGCGGGAGGGGACTCCTCGCTTAGGTTGAGTGGGGTATGCCGCTTGTCTGTCTTCCTTATGGCCTGGTATAGTGCTGCTCTGTTGCTCGATGAGGTCTATGAAGCCAGCTTCCTCCTCCTTTCTGAGCTATTGTCAGTCTCTCCATCGATGACTTCGGGTGGTGTTGGTGGCTCTTGGTCATCACTGTCCTTGTCTTTCTCATGATGTCCTCCAGCTCGGTGTTAGTCCACTCTATGACCCTGAAGGAGATGTTAGCTGGAACTGCATAGGTATTTATGGCTTTAACTGTATTCTCTCCGTTCAGGCTTTGCTCTGAGCAGGCTTCTGAGTCTCTGATGGTATTTTTCGGTCAGGCAGGCTCTAACCGCTGAGCCTGCGTCATCCCCAAGTATTTGTAGGCCTCTCCCACTGTCACGGCTTCGATCTCGTTACCAGTCTGCAGCTGTAGTTTCGGCCGACTAATTTCCCCTGAAATCACAGGCATATCTCAGAACACAGGCTGGTCTTAAGCTCCAGTAGAGCCAGCACTACAAATTTAGTCAAGTTCTAAATATTGTAATTAAATGATCCTTTAAACTTGCTAATTCTGTTAAAATGGCATTCTCTCTTAAAGCCATGTTGAAGAGTATTATATATTGTTTCAATTTTCATAACTAATTTTACACTAACTCATTCTATATTAATTAATCCTATTAACATGAAATGGAATCAATCCTGTTAACATGGAAGATACTGGATATATCGATGGTAGCTGCCTCTTTGCAAGTTAATTTATCTATTATGTCAATCCCCTGGCCATTATTGTAGCCATGGAAAGAACTTTGCCTTCATGTGTACTTCATTATAAGCACGATTTCTTCGGCAATAAAGATTTATTTATTCATTTGTATTCACAAATAAATTCTGTACATATATACATATTCAATTGCAAAAATTACTGATTTTTGCTCAAAAAAGTGCAAAGGAAAAGTAGCGATTAGATAACAAATTGTCAAGATTTGCAGTCCTGAAATGTATTTTGAACGATTTTTTTCACCTGTGAAATTTGTAAGCTTGTTAGATGCTGCCATCTACCGGAAATTAAATGAAATATATTCTACAATACTGTATGTAATTTTACAAATTAATTGTAATCACAAATCCAAGTATTAATGAATACAGCACAAAATAGTTTAGCTGGTATTGTCTGAGGTACTTAATTATTCTCTTAGGTTCCCAATTTGTATTTAATGATGGTTCATAAATAACACCAGATAAAATATTTTCTAAAACAATTCTCCAAGCTTAAAATTTGTAATACAACATCGATCGACTTCTGGTTCTTGTTGTTTGATTTTGCATGAACACCATGAAGCATCACTCTACTTTTTCTTTTAAACTGCGTGTTCTCTCTGGTATGTTTATTGGATTAAAAATTCCATTTGTAATAAAAAAAAAAGTGCCGCTAGGCGTCTTCCCAGAGGTTCCCATATGTGTTCGATGGGATTTAGATCGAAGAGAGGGGAACGGGCAGGCCAATCCATACGAACAATGTCCTCACTTTTCAAAAGCATATCAACAGCTGCAGTGCGATGGGGTGCGGCGTTATTATCCATAAACACGAACTCTGGGCCAATGGCACGTCGGAACAGACGCACATGGAGAAGAATTACCTCAGTACAGTAGCGTAGTCTGCGCGGGTAGCACAATGGTATTGTCACCGTCCTCCCCACACCGGGTGGAAAAGGCTCGGGTTCGTATCCCGTCGATGACGTGAGGAACTTTAATGGGCTTTATTCACTCCGTGGCCGAGTTAGTCGGTCTCAGGCGTAGATAGCAAAGTTTTTTTTTCCCAGAAACTTGGGTTTTTTCGTCCATAGAACACACGCAATTTACAAACATAATAAATAAATGGATATATATAAGAAATTATGGATGGCCCTAATATAAGAGTACAGTAGCGTGCACCGGTTACAGTACCGCCTTCCAGTATCTGGAGCTGTATACGTCCATCGAAGATAACGCCTCCCAAGACGAGAACACCTCGACCGCAATATTGATCCCTTTTAGTGATGTTTGTGGGGTGATACCGTGTGCCAACCTCTCGCCAGATTAGCTGACGTCCAGAATCGCTGCTGAGACTGAATCTACTCTCATCAGTAAAGAGTACCTTAAGGAAAGATTTTGTGGTTGTAATTGGCTACGTATAAACATGATGCTACAGCACAAATCTATACATTAGTTAGCTTCTTCGTAACCTGAGGCTATTGCTCTAAACAAATTATGTAATTTTAGACTTAGAGGCAACCTTAACATTTTAAGGCCTCCGATTGTTAAACATTTTGATCGTTCTCTCTCTATGGTTCTCTCACATAAATTTTGGGTATTATTCTAGATCGTAAGTTAAATTTCCATGTCTTTCGCCTTCCTGATACAATAGTCAAGTATTCTTCTATGCTTGTCAGGTTTTCGCATCAATCCTGGGATATTAACCATCGTACCCTTCGTCTTTTGTATAAAGTGGTGCTTGTTCCAATTTGAACCTATGGCGCTGGAGGGTGGTTTTGGTATACTAAGAAGGTTGCCATCCAAGAGAAACTCTCCTCTATCCAAAGACGTATGCTCTTAATAATGTGTCATACCTGTCGCACTGAATCGACAGCTGCACTCCAGGTCTTAAACAGCTGCCTACCTCTGGACCTCCAAAAGTTTTTGCTATTACCTTAGACATTCCATTCCCGTTGAATTTTTATATTGAACTGTTAATATTCACTGTGATCCCAAACCGAAAAAACTAGTTGCTGGAACAACCTGGTTCAACTCTAGCAAGATCGGTGGTCTTCTTCAAAAGGTATGGTCACAAGAAAGTTTATTCCATCTGTGTTCTTTGCCTTACAAAAGGCTATTCTGAAATGATTTAGTCCGAAACGCCACACTTTTTCTTCTAACTGCGGCAGCCCAGAAGACTGGCAGTATGTTCTTTTCACCTGTCCATATTACTTGGATCTTCGTCAGCCTCTGTCTGCTGTGTGTCCACCATTTTCTACGGGCAATGAGTCGTCTCGCTTAGATTCTAAATATTTCTTTGATCTTCTGCAAGATTTTGAACATAAAGCCTTTGCCAGACGTGGACAACTAACTTATCAGTAGTGCTTCAAATCCAGGAACTACTCCTATTCCGGCTCTACTTCCAGTCTGATTTTTTAAATTATTCAATTTTTTTTTTTTTACTTTTATTTTATATACTTATTTTTATCTTTACTTTTTCTGATTTTTATTTTAATTTTGTTTTATTTCATTTATTTAAATTTTTTAAAATTTCTTTTAAATTTATTATATTCTTATAATTTTTATTACTTTATTAGCTCATATTTTTAATGGTTTGAATATTCAGTACGTGACACTCGAGGTTTGCTGCGGTTCGCACTCAGTTGTCTTTCATGGGCCTTTTTCACTCTGCGGCTGAGTTAGTCGGTCTCAGGGTTAGATAGCAAAGTCTCCCCCCCCAGAAACTGGGGTTTTTCGTCCAGCAAAATACGCAAATCGACCAGAGAACACAATATGCATGGTTAGATGAAATAACTTTCCGGGTGACCCTAATGTAATAGTTTATGGAAGCAGGACCCGTTACAAAAACAGTTGGCCAAGGTCGCCCGAGGGCTACGTAAACAGAACAGAGCGCTATCTGACTCTAACAGCAAGATGGAAGCCTACGATGGGCTATTATCAAATGTCTCTTGAAGCTGCTGAACCAACAGGTACATTTCCAACTGTGTTAAGAAGGTTCAGTTCAAGTGGATTCTACTTAAGGAAGCCCATGGTTTATATCCCATTATCCCCAAACTAACGCAGAATTCGTCGAAACTGGTGCCATAAATATGTGACTTGGAGCCCTGACAAATGGGGTACAGTTCTGTTCTCTGATGAGTGACGTTTTAGCCTAGAAACAGATGCTAGATGTTATTTCATCTGGAGACAACGAGGAATGCGGTACCATCCCTTCATCAGAGAAAGGGAAACTAACGGTGCAGGCGGTGTTCCCGTGGGCGGAATATGATCAACGGCTGCATCCCTCTTCATGTTTTTGATAGGGATATCGTAATTGTGCAGAGGTACCGAGAACAGATCCTCGAACCCTGTGTGCGACTTTTTAGGAGTGCGGTTGGCACAGATTTTAGTATTAGTATTAGTATTAGTAACGGCCGCATGGTGCAAGAAAGCCTATGGCTTATGCTGCACCAGCCAAAAAAAAAAATAAAAAATAAATAAAAAAAAATAAATCCGACCAAAACAATGATAAAAACAAAAAAATAAAAATAAATAACTAAATAATAATAATTAATAAAATAAAAAATAAATAAAAAGGAAATTAAACCTATCATCCTATGTGCTTCCCTTACCCGAAAGTACTATCCAGATGACCTTTGAATTTCCCCAAACTCTCGGCCTCTACCACCCATGAAGGCAACTTATTCCAGTAATTTATAACTCGCTGGCTAAAATAGAACTTCCTGCAATTCAATCTAAACATTTCCCCCCGTAACTTGAATTTATGTCCCCTAGTTCTAGCATCATTTATAATCTTGAAAATTTTGTCCTCATTCATTTTACTGATGCCTCTCAGAGCCTTAAACACCTCAATCAAATCTCCTCTAAGGTGTCTAGTTTCCAAACTCTGCAACCCACATATTCGAAGTCTTTCTTCATAAGGACGCCCTTTTGCCGATCTCACCAGGCGAGTTACCCTTCTTTGCACCCTTTCAAGAAGCTCGATGTCTTTCTTCAGGTGCGGTCTCCATACTTGAACACAGTATTCCAAGTGTGGTCTAACATAAGCCTTATATAATGGGATTATCACGTCCCTATCTCTACTTGCAAAAGTTCGATAGATCATTGATAGGATGGGCCTTCCTTGCAACCTGTTTACAATGCTCAGAGAATTTCATGTCTGACCGTATCGTAACACCCAAGTCTCTTTCCTCCAGTACTGGCTTTAGTTGAACTCCACCAAGTGAATAAGTTTTTTTGGGATTACTGTTTCCCAGGTGTAATACCTTACACTTTGTTGGATTAAAGCACAGCTGCCATTTTTCTGACCATTCCTGAAGTCTATCTAGGTCTCTCTGAAGAAGCTCAGTTTGACAGTGATCATTAACTACTCTCCCAATTTTAACATCATCTGCAAATTTAGACATCACGCCCTCTATCCCTTCATCAATGTCGTTTATGAAAATTAAAAACAACAGTGGTCCTAATACTGATCCTTGGGGAACCCCACTTCTTACATCAACCCAATCTGAGGAATAGCCATTTATCACAACCCTCTGCCTCCTGCCCTGAAGCCATCCTTCTATCCATCTAAGGATTTTCCCAGTGATTCCAACCTGTTCCAGCTTATAAAGCAACCGCTCATGTGGGACTGAGTCAAAAGCTTTGCTGAAATCTAAATAAACAATGTCGAAATTATTCCCTAAATCCAGCTCGTGAGTGACCTTTTCGAAATAGCGAACCAGATTTGTTAAACATGATTTTCCCTTTACGAAACCATGCTGAGTATCCTTGAGAATTTCAATTCGATCCAAATGATCCTGAATTCCACCCTTAAAATTTTTTTTTTTTCTTTACCCAGGCTCGAACCCATGTCGTTGCTACTGGTGGTCCGGTGCTTATCCCCACGGCTACCCTTTCAGTTAAAATTTTTTTTTTTTTTTCTTTACCCAGGCTCGAACCCATGTCGTTGCTACTGGTGGTCCGGTGCTTATCCCCACGGCTACCCTTTCAGTTTTCTTTTCATGTGCGCAAACGCCACTGCATATAGAACTCAAGTGATGGAGGATTATCTTGAAACTGAAGATATCCAGACTGCCGTGGCCAGCACGGTCACCAGACAGATCTGATCGAACATGTGTGGGACACGGTTAAATCGTAGACTGTCCGATTCAAAATCGTACAACCAAACTTTCTTCGTCCGATGAAATTTATCAACTTAGTTCTTGATTTTTTTTTTCTTTTTGTTTTCTCAACTGAACCCAATCTTACTAAGTACCACAGGTTAGAAACTTATAAATAGTTTTCGTGTTTTGAGATTACCATTAAAGAAGCTTATAGCAAATTACACGTATTTCAATTTTGTTTTAAATTCAACTTTAATTACATGTATTTTAAGAGAAATCAAAGCCAGAAAATATTACATATAAATCTATGTAAATTAATAGTGGATTCTACTGTGTAACGATACAATTGATTTTCACTATAGATAATAATATTATCAATATAACTTCTTGATAAAATGAAAGGAAATTCGCAAAATGCTTATCGTAACCGACAAGAGATGGCACCACAATAACAGAGCTGTGATTAAAAGTCGCTACAAGTATAGTAAACAGTGACTGGAAAGTTCCCTCTTTAGTGAATTACTGTAGTTCCAGTTCAGTGCTCAAAATATGAACTATTACAAGTGCTTCTAAAAGTTATTTTATTTTATAGAAATGTAATATTATTTTTTTTTTATGAGTTAAAAAAATATTATTATTTTATGGAAATGTAATTTTTTTTTCTTTGGGAAAATTCACCATTTCGACCTCATGAGCAGTTCCTTTTTAAATAAATTAATTTTATTTTGTAGTTTCATTATTTTGTTTAATTTTAAAATTATTTAGATGTAGCCGAAACAACAAAGGTGGCTGTCCATGTAGGCAAACTTAGTCATAAAATTCAGTTTTAAAAAATTAAAATTAAAAGATGGGGGGAAAATATAAAGATTCCCTAATTTCCAATTTTATTATAAAATAAAATTAATTCCCATACGTGTACAGAGGGAATGACTTAATTCATTTCCCTACATTTCGGAAAATTTATAATTCATATTTAACCGTCCGTGGAATTGACTACCTATCCCTGGAAATTATTTCCTGGACAGCATTTATTCGAACTGTTTGATTTAAATTTAATTTTAATTAAAATTTAGTTCAGCTTAAATGCATTAAAACTGATATTTACTTAGAATATGAGGCAATGGCTCAATGACATATTAATCTTTTTTGCGATGTAATTACGTCCCCAACAGCTTAATCTTCCATTTACTAGCAGCAGCAGTGGCAAATGATGCAAGGAAGCAAGCTTATATAGCATCAGTCAAAAAAAAAAAGCGCTACACACTTCTCCCATATCCATACCTTCCAAGAATCTGTCCAATTCTTCCTTGAATTTATTCAAACCATCCACTTCCACAATAACAGATAGAAGCCTGTTTCAACAATCAACCATCCGCTGGCTGAAGGCAAATTCCGCACGTCTATCCTACCACCACCCTTCCTCATGGTCTCAACAAGAGGAAGAATGCCATTAACATTCAGCTTACTCAATCCATTCAAGGCCTTAAACATCTCAATCGAATGATCGCGCAGGTGCCTAGTCTACAGACGCTGCAATTTTCATAACCGAAGCCTTTCTAGGTAAGAGCACCCTTTTGTTTTTTTCACCAATCTGGTCGTCCTTCTCTGCAGAAGTTCCAGCAGATCCAAATCCTTCCTAAAGTGAAGCCTAGAGACCTTGATTAAAAATTTGCACTATTTTTAATAAAAAAAAATAGTTTGAAACTGCTCTAGTGCCAGAGCAACTCGTTATATTGGCAATGTTTGCTCTGCTAGGAGAATTAATAATTGCTGAATTAACAAAGTGTTGCCAGATGTCTTTGGAATTGACTACCTGTGTGACCCATTTTTTTTAAAATGGGTGTCTGAAAAGGTGACTCACAAAAGAACTCTATCTCATCACTTGTTTGAGACTACCCTTTTTCATGATTGATATTTTCCTCATATGGAAATCACTCTCACACCAGTTTGCAGTCAGTGGCTCACTCCATAAGAAATTTGCCTTCACAACGAATTGCCCTGATACTGCATTATTTTCAAACACATTTGTTTGAAAGTAGTGCAGTTGACAGATTAAGCATTAGTGATGGCATACATGGTCGAAACCTTAACCCACTGTCTCATCTTTTAAAGAAATTGCAAATGAACCTTTTGGTGATGTCATATTGTTTGAACGTAGTGCCATACCAGGGCATTGTGGGTATGGCAAAGTTTCTTCAGTTTCAATTGTATTAATGCTAAATTCGAGAGAAAGTTATCCTGACTAAAGTAATCTATCACCACGAGGTTTTATTTATTATCTATCGTTGTCTAGCATGTCACGTGCGTGCCATTTCCTGCTTATCTAAAAGGAAAAATAGTTGATGACCATTAGGTTATAATTGCTAATCTTTCCTCGCGCCAGTATCTCTCCAACAGCGTTTGGTGAAAATCTAGTGATGACCATTTCCGAATAATAATCATCATCAAAACAAAATAAATATATTTATTGCCTAATAAAAATGTGGTCTGCATTAGGATATCGGGTCAAGATTATGAAAAAGATAAACTGCCCAAATGCTATTTATGTTTATACATCGCCAGGTCATAATTGATTATTTTGATTAGAACAAATCATTCGAGTATTTGACACTCGTATCAACAATGGAATTTTTTAAAAAAATCTATGCAAAAAAAAGTGAAATTTCTAAGATGATTTAAGGACTGTGTTGTCCTTGAATCTGCTTTTGCGGCCACCAAGATTCAAACAGCATAGGTAATACAACAATTAATTCTCACAGCAGAAGAAACTTGCCTTTGCAACGAGTTGCCTGATATTACACTACTTTCAAACAAATGATCTCCTCAAAATGTTAAATAACCATATTTTTAAAGGATGAGACTGCTATAACAGCTTGTTTCATGACTAACTGGCACCTCACCAGTTAAAATAGAGAAAACAGTTATAAAGAAGTTGTTCGATGTAAGCTGAAATACGGAAATCAGTTTTCAAAGTTATAAAACAGTTAAAGTTATGTTGAAACAATTGCAATACCAATAAAAAGGCAAGTTTCTGCTTAGAGTCCAGGACTCTGGATTGGCCATTCAAACTTTTCCACATGTCCTCAAACCACTCTGTTACGACCCGCGCAGTATAGCACGTGCGCTGTCTTGCTGATACAGTATGGGTTTTCCCCGAAGTATTGTCATAATGTTGGAAGCGCATAATTGTCCAGGCTGTCCTGGACAATTATGCACTTCCAACCAAACAAAACCGTGAATGCACAGCATTCATGGTTTTGTCGATAACGAATAATGGACCCAAGCCAAACCATGAAAGGAGCCACATATCATGACACTAACTCCACCAAACTTCATTGTTGGGAGGATACATTCAGGAAGGAACTGTTCCCCTAGTATTCGCCACACTCAGTAACGGCCATCAGACTAATTAGAGTGCGAACCTCGACTCGTCTGTCAATAGGGCTGTTTTCCACTGCTGTACAGTCCAGGATTCGTGCTCCTTACACCATGTTAATCGGCATCTAGCATTTGTTAGGATGATCAATGGTTTGTGAACAGCTGCACGGCCATTGTAACCCATATCATGTAGTGTCCTTCGTATTGTACTATTGCTGACATTAGTCCCAATACTCTCATAGAGTGTTTTGTGTGACCAGAGACAATGGTAAATTACAATTTGCGAGCACAGTTCTTCGTAGAATTCTCTTGTCCTGTTCTGTTAGTTTTTAGGGGTTTACCAGGCCATTTTTTGGCAGATTCAGTCCCATTCCTCTTCTGTTTGCATATGACGTCACTAACCGTTGACCTAGGGATCCCCAGAGTGACTGCGATGTCTCGTACAGAACGCTTACTTATTTGGCATCATACTATCATTCCACGTTGGAAGTCTGTTAATTCTGTTGAACGTGTCATCTTGCATTCCTACTTTTGCAATTGTCTGTTCGAAGCCCAGTGCGCATATTTATAGCAAGTTCTGTGACGTGTTGCTTGCATAGGACCTGTTTCCCCATCCATGAAGGAATGTCCGGATATTATGGTAAGGCAGTGTAGACGTGCACTGGATTCATTCTTCTCCTCTTTGTAAACGTCATCTGGGCAGATTTTTCGGCATTTGGCTCAAGACCAATGTATTGAAGAAAGTTGCTTATTTGAGAGATTTGTTTCGTTGCAGCTCTTTGGACAGAGAGCGCCTGCGTCGGCTGATCCGAATGAATGAAGAGCTTCAGATCGTCGGCTTACGATATCATGTTTTGGAAATTTGCTAGCAGGGGTTCCAAAGCCGCTGCGAACAGCGCCGTTGACAAAAAGCCATCCTCTGGAACCCCTCTGAAAAATTTAATTAACACTATTTTTAATTACCTCGGCTAACCCTATTTCTTCTCCCCCCCCCTTTTGTTAGGTCCTAGCCACTGAAATCTCAGGAAATTAGCTGGCAGGAAATGCCAGAGTAAATAACTATAATACTGGTGTACGTGGTCTGCCTCCACGGGGAAGAGTGTGGACAACCTTGGGTCCCATTAGAGGCCCAGCCGCTAAATCAGCAGAGGAACAACGGTACACGACACTCATATATAAAACCCATACACCTTTAAACCTCTAGCATTGACAGTGTTCTGTTTCACACCCACAATGTATATTATACGCGGAGATGGGAGGAAACCCCTGGTGCCATTTGACACTAAACACTCTACCCCTCTGAAGACAGTAAAGGATCGTGAGAGACCATTGAACTCAACAAGGAGCCGTCTTTCCTGCATTTTTTTTTTTTTTTTTTTTTTTTTTTGAGTGAGGATGTTATCAGAGATCCTGAAGTAGTTCTTCAGGATGTTAAATAGAGATGTGATGGAAATCATATCATATGCAGATTTAAGGTCAAGAAAAATTATGTCGAGCTGCGTTCGAAAATTTAAAGCTTCCTGTATGTGAAACAGCTTTTGAAGGAGATTGGTGGCAGTAGATCTCCTAGAGACAACGTTCTGAAGGTGGCATGGTCTGTGACGAAAGCAGTGCTCAATAAGTTGCGCTCGGATTGTCTTTTCAAAAATTTTTAAGGAGTGAAGAGTCCACTGAGATCGGACGAAAACCCTTCATAACTTTAGGCGTCGAATTCTTCGGAATGGGTTTGACGTAGTAGTGTGTCCAAAATTTTCATTAAAGATAAGTAAAAGAACATCCACAATGAAGACAGAGGATATTTTAATGATGAACAAGGGAAATCCATCAGGCCCCACGGTGGCTTTGTTCGGCAACTCGTTTATTACTTTCAACAGATTTTAATTTGTGATATTAAGCGTAGACAGGGCAGTCAAATGGCGTAAAGGGATGGAGAAGGAGCGATTACATTCTTCCTTTACGCAACTCTCACCAAAGCTATTGTCTGCCCATTCTGTGAAGAGGCTCTCATCCATCTGAATACCCTTGCAGTGCTTTGTAAATGGCCACTTCGAGCATACTAATCTGTTAGCTATATATCTATAGTTGGTTTGTCGTTTATGCTTCAGAAAAGATGCACGTTTCTTTTTAAAGTTAATAAAATCGTGTGTGGTTCCAGAACTCTTCCTTTTCCTGAAGACTCGCTGCTTATTTAGAAAGGGTAGCTTTGGGTCTCTTGAGAACCATGATTTTGTCCATTTGGAGATTCTGATGGGTTTTGAAGCCCCTTGAATAGCCTTTGCTGAGAAGCAAGGTCATTAGTGACTTCATCAATCGGCAGGGTAGAAAGAGCATCCCAGTTGGCTGAGGTGAGAAAACTCAATGACATCTTGCTTGATGAAATTAACTGAAAAATGGTTTTGGTTAGGACTTCATCACCCTTAGGATGCATCGAGGGGAACGTAAAGGCAAAGGTTAGTGGTTTGTGGTCTGAATTAAAGGCAAAGGTCAGTATTGTGGGAGTCAAATCTGCAGTACGATGAAATACTAGGTCTAACGCCTGGTTGCCCCTTGTAGGCTGTGATTCAAGGAAATCCAGCCCTAAATTTTCGATGAAGGTAATGTTTCGTCTAGTCTCAGTGGCTTGGGATGGGTATATTGAAGTTCCCTGTAAGAAAGGTTGATTTATCAGAGGTGATATGGGTCGCGAGCCATGACTGCAATTCATCCCTGAAGTCTTGTGTATGATCAGGTGGAAGATAAATTAGATAAATTTGGATCTGGTGATTTCCACATATAAAAATGGCATACAAAGCTTCAAAGTGTTCTGTACTGCTAATCTTTAGGCAGGAACGTGAAAAATTACGATGGTAAATAATCATAACAACTCCCCCTCTTCTTCCCTTACGATCATTAGATGTTGCATGATAAGCTGAGGTTCTCAACAAGGTATCGAGCTGTTTATTGGAAGAGATCCAGGTTTCGATAAGGCAAATAATCCCAAATTCCTCGAGGAACGAGTGACTGCAGGGAGTGAAGCTTATTGCAGATGCTCCTGACGTTTTTAGTAAAAACTGAGCAGATCTAAGGTCTTCCGGTCCCTCTAGTTGCTAGTGACAAACTGTTAGCCTCAACTACCTGCGGAGGCAACTTATTTCAATAATCAAGATCTCACTGGCTAAAAAAAAAACTTCCTACAATCTAGTCTAAATCTCTTTTTCTGTCATTTTAATTTATGGTCCCTAGTTCTGGAATTTCTTATATATAGAGGAAACCTTAGTGGGGAACAAATTGAGGTTTATATTCCTTATAAACCTCAATCAGTTCACTCGAAGGTTCCTGATTACCAAGCTCTGTAGCCCACATAACCTAAAGGAGGGAAACTTGGCACTGATCATTAACGGCTCTCCAATCTTTACATCGCTTGCAAATTTTGATATCTTCTAAATCAGAAGTAACAGTGATCCCAAGAACCGATCCTGTATTAGTATTAATACCAAATCCATCTCTAACAACCATGGTTGTTGTAATCTATAAAATTTATAAACCGATTGCGAATTATTCATTTAACTATATTTATATTCATAATGTAATAATCTAAGGTGATTATTTTGCATAGAAACTCACTAATAATCTAATGATTCAGTAGTAGATTTGAATTCTTACGTATTACCTTAATACTTTTCAGTCAATTTTTGAGAAAAAGCGAGAATTCCCTATAGACTCAAATGAATATTGTATCACCATTGTTAATTTGAGAGATAAAACACGAGTCCAACGAACTGTGTATTTAAAGTAAACCACATATACAGATTACAACTTTACTAAGGATTTCGTACGCTGAACCCGGGGATAGCATAAAATGTCAGATATATGGGAGAGATAAACTACGTAGAACTCCGTGGATGCAGACTTTAAAGCTATACAAGAATTGTTCCGACGTCTACATCAGAACTGGTAAATAGGAAATAATATAATGTTTTAGAAGAAGACTTATAATCAGGTTTTCGCTATAGCCATTTCATAGGCTTCTGATTATACATAATGGCATGGTTATTCAGTATTTTGGGTCTGAGCGTGCGAAAATTAGCCCCTTTCTCTAAATCTGGCCTCCTTGTCAGCCATTAGTACACGCCAGATAATCATATAGAGGTATTTGTACAAAGTAACGCCAAGGTTTTCTTCTTTGTGTGTGAGAGAGAGAGAGAGACTTCCTAGAAGTGAGCAGGGCTGGGAACTAACAGACATTTCTGTCAACAGAGGTTAAAGAAATGCTTTTGAAAATGTTTCTCATCAACTTCAAAGATAGTTTTGATTCGTAAACATCGCATTTCACGGTCATTTAAATCAGAGAATACTTTGTATAACAAATCCTACAAGCTCTTGGTGTTCTATATATACAAAAATGCGCAGAAACACCAGGCCAAATGATGCACAATAATTTTTCTGTCATAGGCCCTTGGTGTTTCGGTATTTGTCTGTATGTTATCAGCAAAAAGGGCTAATATATTAAACTGAAACAGCCACATATATTACCGTTTGCAGCCGTATAACGCTATGAAGGTCAAAAGGGGAAACAAAGGGGGAGAAGGGTACTTCTCATCGCAGGGAGGAGCCGACACTGGATTGTCAGCGGCAGTATTATCTAACTATTACTCAGGATAATGAAGATGTCTCCCTTACACGACAATGAATGACTTCGCTGGAACTTCTGTGTACGCAGGGGGTTTTCGGGAAGGGACGTTCATTAGTCACAGCATGCGGGGGCGAAACAGCAGGGGCATACCGTTCTTTAACGTGAAGCCAGAGGTTCATTTGTCATGCTGTAGTATTTAAGACGATGTCTGGAAAGATTAGTTTCTGTGTGATAGTATCTTTACAGTGAAGTCACTTTTGAGAGAAAGAAAGTTGAAATACAAAACAGAAATTAACCCCCTCCCCAAGTTTCAAGGAAACACATCCAGTGATGCTTGGCCCAATATGCAACCTGAATTTGAAGTGCTTAAAATTGATAATTTTTAAAGTCAGAGAAGATTTACTAAAGGTAAGGTGTAAATGTGGATAAAAAATATTTTTGCAAAAAATTCCTTGTTAATGAAAATACTGATTATGATAATTTTTATACGACTTAAAATATAAAATTCGAGTTTTCTTTTAAATATTTATTAGCATTTTTAAATATATAAAGATTAATCGTTATTAAAAGTGTATTTGTTAAAACACCGTTTTATCACGTGTTATTTTTAAGAACCAGCCTCTTGTCTTGATAGTTCTTTTATACCAGAATAGAAAAATTCTGGTTTTGAAATGTAGAATGTCTCTGCTTGCTTCAACAAAAAATATTATTTATGTTACTGTAAAAGCCCGAATTCAGATAAATCCTAGGAATTAACAACTGGGAAAGCCAGAAATTTGGACTTTTACCAAAATGAATTGGTAAAAAGTCCTACATTTCCATTATCTGACCGAAGTGCTGTATATCAGCCGCTCCGAATTTATTGACCATGTTATCTAGGCAATTTTGCGGGGATAAGAGTTGTTATTGGGAGGAGCATTAGCGGTTAAGATCATATTACTCTTTATATATATATATATATATAGTCTATAAATTGTTCTGAGGTCGATTTTCCGTTTGCTGGACGAAAAAATCGAATTTCTGGGAGAAGAAACCATGCTACCCTCGCCTGAAACCGACTAACTCAGCCACGTTGTGAAAAAGGCCCATAAAAATTCCTCTCGTCATCGACGGGACTCGAACCCAAGTCTTTTCCACCCGGTGTGAGGAGGACAGCCATTCTACCAACTGTGTTATCCACGAGAGCGGGGTTTAGAGATATAACCCTTTTCATTGTTTAAAAATAAGAAAATTGAATGAAACATTATGTAGAACATTTTAGTATTAGTATTTTCTGTCAGACAAAAATAAATAATAATTGAGATCAAAATTACTGTAGTAATGCAAAAAGAACTTTAAAATTCTAGATCATTATAATTCGCATTCAAGGAGAAAACTTCAGAACTCACTAACTCAGACGAAATATCCAACCAAAGAAGGAAATGTGGAGAGCCAGAAAGTGTAAAAATGAAATGTCCTACTAAAAGAACAGATTCATTTTGTAGTTCCCTTAAGGAAATCATCCCCACCTCCACAAAACTCCACTATATTAATACAAGTAAAAGTATTATATTATACCAACAAGCCGTGATGGACACCAGACACTTATGGTCTGAGTCAGTCAATATTTCAAACATAATTTGGCATTTTCTGCACTCAGCTCGTAGAAATTTGTAGCGTGAAACTCAGTCGGTGTCTTCGAGGGGGGAGCAAAGGAAATGTTGGGATTTTTCGTTCACCTCCGGCAGAATAGACATGATTAATGACAGTATGTGTGTAAAGTATCGTGTTGGCCTTGTGTTGACAGGTAAGCTATCCACCCCCCGTCGGATGAAGTCAAAATGATGGGCAGGGAATAGAAAAGCTGATAGTAATTGCAGATGTTTTTCTTCAACTGGCCAAAGTCAAAAATAAATGCTTAAGCAAGCGTGAGAGAAATGATTATTGCGAAATGTATTTTGTAGAACTTTAGTTTCATATATTGGAAAGGAAAATCAGTTTTTTTTAATTTCCTATCAAACAAATAACCAAATTTAATTAATGACATGCTAAAGAAATTAAACATGAAAAATAAACTAAACAGAAATTAAAGTCGTGACTCGTTTAAAATCAGCGATCTAAAAGATCTAATTAAAAAAGTTTAATAAATATGTAAATTAGCGGCCGAAATGTTATATTTTATTGTTTGTTTGCTATTTTAATAATATCATCTAAATGAGTGCTTAAGCCTTGTAATAAATGGCTTAGATATAATTAAAAGCATCATTCGCTTCCAACAGGTTTTTTGTGGAACCGACTTGAGCGCCCTCTGCATGTAAACGACACAGTCACGTTCAGACAATAATAATTCTGCTAATTCACTTAAATATTCGGGTCTCACGTTTTAGGACTTAGAAAAATTTGTATAATTAAAATTACTTAAAGAACTGGTTATGTTTATCATATTTCTCCATTTTTTAATATATTGTACTTGCCAATAGGGTATTTGAGTGCTAATTTATATAATATAATGGCAAACAATGGAAATATTAATTTTTTTTATAAAATTAAATGGCTGATTATACAAGAATCGTTTAGTTGCATATTTCGTCACTAGATGTCAGAACCTTCTGAAAAACATCTGTACTTTATTTCTTCTCCATGGAAACAATTCTTTTTCACATAAAAATACTAATAAATTGCTTAAACAAACAAAAAAAAAAATGCCTAAACAAGAGTGGGAAAAAGAAAGAAAGAAATTATGACTGTGAAGTGTCTTGTAAGCTTATAATCAGACAGATTTAATATTTTGAATACATGATTATTACATTGATTTAATTTTAGTATCTTCAGAATTAATAGAATTATGGAAATGGCTTAATTTATTTAAACAAAATTTTAAAAAAAATGTAAAATAAATAGGATTTCACGTCTTTGCAACTTAAAATTATATCTACGTTTTTATTTCCGCTCAATATTTCAACTCCCACTCTGTCTTATAATGTTGTCTCTGTTTCTTTCACAAACATCAGTATTAGAGCCAAACTGGCCTTAAATCACACTAGTTTAGAGACACAATATAAAGTCTTAATGACCTGAGCTACCTTGCCGCTAACTCCAAACAACCTTGTTTTAATATCTAAAATATTCCGCCACATCAATTAAAAAACAATTAGTTTTAAAAGCAAATATTTCTACTATTAAATACGCAATAAAAACTGACCAGTTCTTACCCTTCAGCTTAAAAACAACTCATCTATCACTGCAGACTGACTGACTTATTCAGGTCGAAAATAAAAACAAACGTAAATTTAACCGATTATTTTTTTTAACTGCCACTGATACCAGTTTGATTAAATGCCAAAGATAGGATAGGATCTTAGACCAATTAAAAGCTCTAACTTCTTAGGAATACCAAATAAAAAATAAATAAACATGTGATACGTTGATCAGTGTTTGCATTCTGTAAGGTTTCCACCAGCAGTTCGCTTCCAGGTTAGCAAATTTAAATACGTTTATGTTTTCATCAATAATAGATGAATTATGAATGGCTAGATCCGATATTTCGTATCAAGAAGTGACAACCTGAAATGAAATAACGCTCGGGACAATTACGATTCTGGAAACCAGACAATCTTAAAACTTTTCCCATTAATCAGTTGTTTTGTTAGAGTACAGAAGGTTTCAGAAAGAGGTTGATTTCCTCATTTTCTAGATGAATGTCTTTTATAAGAGAATAACAGTCAGGTGGATCGAACAACAGGAGAACAAATTCTCTCTTCCAAGTGTAGCAATAGGTTACTGCGTAATACTTTTCCAGATTTTATTTACCAAATTTAAGCTTCACCCGTGGCAGTAATGCAACAGCTCCTCAATAGAACTGTGATTTAACTTTGATGATGAATTTTGAATTTTACTAGAAGTTGGTGGATTAGAAGTGTGGTAGTCCTCTTTAGGAAGTTAATAAGCTTATTGACCTTTGATTAACGGTCACGGCTGGTTTGACCTCCAGGTCGACGGGATTCATCATTTTCCAACCGATCGGTATCTACACTTCCCTCAAGCATGTTCCAAGATAGTGACACCATCAACGTGACTGGAATGATGCAGACGAACTCGCCCAACCCCTTAATTGGGACTTAATGGTGAGTAAAAATGAGAGTACATCTATAAATGCACGGTTGTTGAACTTTTTCTTTTGGCTACTGGCAACTGGACCCATCATAATTAGCACTGCAATTAAAAGTAAAACATTTCAGATGAAGTTCCTTTTTTTCCCAGTTGAATCTGTAATTGAAACTCGACACTGGAAACAGAGAGCGATTATAATTATGGCTGGTATTCAGTATTTAACGTTTCATTTGGTTAATGGCCAAACTTTTACAAAAAAAAAACCCGTTTTTTTTTCTGTTTTCGAATATAGCAATCTTATGTACAGTTTCATTCCCCAAAGCTAGCTAAAATATTTTACAAAATTATGAAGTCGTATTGCATGCGGGTTCTCGACTGCCCAGATATGGTCGTTATGCGTGTTGAAAAGTGAAAGCGTATCGATGCGCAAGTTATTTGCATATTGTTTCCGGCATATGTTCGTCCACTCCTACTTTGCATCGCAATGAATCACAGCTGAATTCATTGCAAAGGAAGAGTGAATTTAGTATATCCCATATTGAACCTTCATTGTGAAAGTTTTCAACTTCCTGAAGAAGAACTGAATAATTCTCCCAAAACGCAGAGTTTGATTTTGTATTCGACCTTAATTAATGAGGTTTCTTCCATACATGATACACATTGAAAATACGTCTATATTTAAATAAGAAATTTGAGGAAAATTTTTGCAGGTACAGTATGCCGATGAAAACACGATTATCAGTTTTGCTGATTTTATACATGGGCAAAACCTTTTTTTTAGAAGGGGCTATGCCAAAATCCTCATGATAAATTAACACTTTCACTAATACAACTAAGTGAATATCTTTCAGTATCCGACGATTCAATGAGATTAACAGTTTAAAGGACAAACCACGATCTGGACGACCGCGAGTAGCAACGGAAGCACAAGATAAGACCATAACATTGATTTATAAACAATCAACAACTTACTGTACGTGAAATCCGAGCTGAGTTCAACAGGAGCAGAGAAACTCCCGTGTCTAAATCCAGTATAAAACTTCGTTTTAAACAAGCAGTACTTCATGGTCGTGTAGCGATCCGAAACCCCCCCCCCCCCCCCTATTAAAACCGGAAAACCGAAATAAACTGTTGGCTTGGGCTTAAGAGCCATCAGTATTGGACAACTGAAAAGTGAAAAAATTCGGGTGAATCCAAATTTAAAAAATTTTGGATCCAAGCGTTAATGGGAGACGATCAACCGAAGGGAAAATGGTGCCATGTTGTTTAGTGGCTACAGTAAAGCACGGTGGTGGTTCCATCATGACTGGAGTTGCTTCTGGTTTTCTGAGTGTGTGGCATCATCATAATTGAAGGAACTTTAAGAAATAAGGCTTTAAAAACATTATGCAATATCCTCTGGACTTTGACTATGCGGAAGAAATTTTATATTAGAACATGACAATGACCCGAAGCACAGCTCCAAGCTGTGCAATACTTTCTAGCAACTAAACAACAGGAAGGGTTATAGCAAATAATAGTGTGGTTCCCCAATCACATGACTTAAACCCAATAGAGCTTTTATGGGATCATCTAGAACGTGAAGTGTGCCCATCTTCACAAAATTTATGGGAAATCTTGTAGATCACTTTGCGGAATAATGTTAGCCAAGGCACTATTATAAAATTAATAGCTAGAAAGGCAGTGATAAAATATTGTAGAGGATATTTTGATGAAAAAATTAGTATAGTTGTTAATATTAATATTTCAATATTTTTGCTATATATTTTTCAATGCTTAATCAAAATCTTAAAATACTTTGTAGTATATATATACATATATACAGGGTGTTTCAGTTAAACGTTTCAGAACTTCTAAGAGGGGTAGGGTACATCCTGACAACTCGAAATCATATAGCAATGTGGGGTCGGAAATGCTTTCCTGAAGCGGTGTTGTACACAGAAGCACCATAAAGAAAAGAGACCGTAAGTGAGAAATCGTTTTAATAATACATGAAAAGAAGCAAAAGGTACATGGATTAAAGTAAGTGTTCGAAGTTTCTTCCACGGGCTACAATGCACGCCTCACATCTCCGACGCATGGACATCCGAACATTCTGGAATACTCCAGGCGAATTTCAAATTTCTTCGGCAGCTACTGCGATTCTTGCAACCAGCTCCTCAGCATTGTCAACAGGGGTGTCATAAACTAGCGATTTCATATGACCACAGAAATAAAAATCAAGACATGATAGGTCGGGTGACCGAGCAGGCCAACGCACGGGACCACCACGTCCGATCCACTGTTGACCAAATCCAGGTAGTTACGAACATCTCCGCTACAATGGGCAGGGGCTCCATCGTGTTGGAACCACATTGTCTGTTGCGTCGATGCAGAAATCTGTTCATCTCTCAAAAGTTGTGGCAATACTTGCTGCAGAAAGATCAAGTAGATAGGTCCGGTTAGACGACACGGTAACAGGTAAGGTCCGATGAGGTGATCTCCCATAATACCGGCCCATACATTGACCGAAAATCGAATCTGTGCTGCACGACGTCGTATTGCATGCGGGTTCTCGACCGCCCAGATATGGTCGTTATGCGTGTTGAAAATTCCTTCCCTTGTGAAGGATGCCTCATCGGAAAACAACACTTCAGCAGGAAAAAGGGGATTTGTAGCACATTTTCCAAGGTACCACTGTGCGAAAGCAATACGAGGTGCATAATCCTCCGGTTGCTGTGTCTGGACACGCTGCACGTGAAACGGATGCATGTCTTGTTCTCGGAGAATCCTCCAGACGCTGCAATGGGAAACCCCGACTGCGTTTGCTAGACTTCGTGTACTCGTTCTTGGATTCCCCTGTACATGCTGCAGCAAATTCTGTTCGACGGCTGGACTCCGTGCTGTTCTTACCCTGTCCCTGTCAGCTCTTTCAAATGAACCTCTCTCAGCTAACCTCTGATGCAGTCTTGCAAAGAAATTATGACTGGGAATACGCCTCGTCGGATATCGTTCCGCGTACAAACGCTGTGCGGCTGGCCCACTACAATTTGCAGCCCCGTACGCCAAATGCATATCGGCTAACTCTGCGTTCGTGTAATCATCCATCCTACTAACTTGGCGTTCTTGTTCAAGAAATTCGAAATTCGCCTGGAGTATTTCAGAATGTTCGGATGTCCATGCGTCGGAGATGTGAGGCGTGCATTGTAGCCCGTGGAAGAAACTTCGAACACTTACTTTAATCCATGTACCTTTTGCTTCTTTTCATGTATTATTAAAACGATTTCTCACTTACGGTCTCTTTTCTTTATGGTGCTTCTGTGTACAACACCGCTTCAGGAAAGCATTTCCGACCCCACATTGCTATATGATTTCGAGTTGTCAGGATGTACCCTACCCCTCTTAGAAGTTCTGAAACGTTTAACTGAAACACCCTGTATATTAAACCTTACCCTGCCATAGCTATTTTCAAAAATATTAATGAAAACCTGTTGTCATACGCTGCGATTCCAAACTTTAGTTCAGCATCTAAACTGATGTTCAACAATTTGGGAAGAGCTGGCGAAGCCTAGATGTAGGGGACTCGAAATTCCTCAGCATCCCTGGCCAGATTGCACTTGTTTACAAATATCGTGCATGCGAACATCTCCATAAGATATTCAATGTAATGCTGCTATCAACGCATAATCTTCGAATATTTATTTTCGAAGATTATGCGTTGAGATTATCAAATACAGACGGTTAAATGTTGTTGTATCTACCTTGTTTACAATCTACAATGAAAATGCAATACGCCAACTTAATTCTTCAACCACGGAACTGAAAACTCTTGAGTTCTCCATCACCAGAAAGTCCCTAACTTTTGCCCACTGACATAGCATACACAGTGTTAGGGTCAGGCGCCACCTGTGGTTTCCCACATCTACGCCATATGTACACTGTGAAGGAATACAGTACTACTGTAGATGTCAGAAAAGTGTTGTTTTGTTGGATGTGTAGTATTGTGTTGGGTTCTGTTGTGTGTCCTGGCATTTAGCCGCAGGGCCTCTGGTGTAACCCCACGTTGCCCTCACACACCACTAGTAGGTAGCCAGGCTGCCCATAATTCCCTGGCTAGTCTCCGTCAGGGTCGCCTCAGCTTCCTGAGCGGAGACCAAGTTAAAAAAAAAATAATAATAAATAAATAATAAAATAAATAAATTAATTAATTTAAAAAAAGAAATAAAAATAAAATAATAATAATAATAAAGCGATTAGATAGAGTGAGGTAGTACAAGGTGTACAGAAGAAGAGGGAGAATGAAAGTAAGATTAAGGGGATATAGGCGAAGGCATCCCCAACCAATCAATGGACACTCAGTCCATCAGGCGAAGAAAGGGGAAAGAATGGGGTTGAAAGTGACTGTACAAGGGAGCACAGAGAGGATCGCCATTTGGCGCCTCTGTCATTGACATCGGGTGGTGTCCAATCGAGGGGTTTAATTCAATCCAATGGTAACTTTCAAACTCCAATCGTCGAATAGTTGTCCGTTTGATGGTGTGACGGTCAAGTTCATGACTGTCTAGTCTGGATGAAAGTCCATCATGGTCTCAAGCCGTCTGTTGTCTTCCTTGGGTTGCCGATACAGGAACTGTAGATAAGGATTTCCTTCAGCTGAAGAGCCCTTGTGCGAAACGCGCAAAAGCTGTGTATTCCTCCTTACTATCAAGCAGGCGTGTTTCTTGGACTTTGGGTATGTAGGTCAAGGAAGTGATGAAGGTGCAGCGGAGATCCTCATACAGGGGGCAGTCGTACATAAGGTGCGACCAACTCTCAGTCCCACCACAGGTGCAAGTGGGATCATCGATGATTCCCAGGGCCGTCAGTTTGCCTTTTAATGATCCATGGCCAGTTAACAGGTATGTAGC
Organism: Mastigoproctus giganteus; assembly: GCF_048544385.1. NCBI lineage: Eukaryota > Metazoa > Arthropoda > Arachnida > Uropygi > Thelyphonidae > Mastigoproctus > Mastigoproctus giganteus. The sequence goes on from NC_143585.1 coordinate 51,889,279, forward strand.
ATAAAGGCCAGGTGAAAACCAGGGGAACACCCTGTTAATGTATGGGAAGAACTTTCTAGTGATTTCACCTTTGTTGGAAGTAGTCCATCTCGCTTGCCACGCCTGCTGCAGATGCGTGAGGAGACGCTTCTTTTCTGCTGTTCTGTCGTTTGCGGGGTGAGTAGTCCACAGCGGACCACCTCCAGGTCCAGTGGCATGGCGCCTGCCAGGATTTTCAGAGCATGGGTACTGACAGTGCAGCAGGCACGGGTAGTAGCGAGCAAGATATTCCGTTGCAGAGAGTCGAGGATTCGTCTACCACTACAGTGATGGCTTTCGGGTACCAGATGCCTGCCGCGTAAGTTATGATCGGGGTAAATACCGCTTTATAGAATAAGGACAGAGTGTGCCTATTGAGTCCCCAGTCCCGTCTGGAGACCCTGGTGACAAGGGCAGTGTAATTGCGTATCTTTCTTCTTAGGTATTTAAGATGTGGCTGGAAATTTAGTTTGCTGTCAAGGATAACTCCTAGATACTTAAGTTGAGTGGAGAATTTTATGGTCCTGTTGCCGATTTTTATCTGTGGTGGTCTGGCTTCATTGAGACTTCCTTTGAGAAGAATAGAATCTGTTTTGGTGGCAGAGATGGTGAGGTTGTGGTGTTTAGCCCAGTCCTGTAGTGCAATGACAATACTACAACCTTCTAAAACATTTCCCTTATCATAAATGAATTACACGTAGATTACCTGATAAATGTATTAACTTCACTGGTAACGCAGTACTCAGTTAACAGTCCTGTAGTGCCTCTGTGTGCAACACAATTGGTAGAATCGCCGTCCTTCCCCACATCGGGTGAAAAAGACCTGGGTTCGAGTTCCGTTGATGACGTGAGAAATTTTTATGGGCCTTTTTCACAACATGGCCAAGTTATTCGGTCTCAGGCGAGGGTAGCGCTGTTTTTTCCTATTGGAAACTACAATCTTTCGTACAGCAAACAGAAAATCGACCACAGAATACACGCAATTTATAGACAGTACATACAGAGCAATATGGCCTTAGTCGCTTATGCTCCTAAATCCCTACTACAACAGTCCTATAGCCCTAACGAAATGTTCCTGATTCGCAAATTTGGTTAGAGATGTGTGCTTTCATATTTTTCTTTCTTTTTGCAAATGGAAAGTCGGTGATATAATTAGAAACATATTTTGTTCCTACTTTTCCCCAACTGCAGCGATTGTAATGTAGTGCACCTTGATCGATGAACTGGTTTTTCTGCTGCTATTATGTTCTGAGAGCGTGGAGTCGTCATCACACACAAAATAGTACTAATTCAAACATTTACCGTTAAACATTCTCAAATAGTTTTCAATAGTGTAAAATTTCAAAAAAAATAATAAAAATATATATCACCAAATTAAAGATATCAGTAATTATTATTAACCATTAAAAGAAAACAAAATAGCTACAAAAAACATGAATTAGCAATATGTTTACGAAAAATGATGGACTTTTAGTTTAGTTCAGTTACTCTAAATATCTTTCGTTTTATGAAAACATCATTTATTTTATTAAACATTAGAGTTATAAAACTCTCGATAGACTTTTTATCTTGGTGGAGGTCTAGTTGGTCTCATAGTAATAATATTCACCATATAATACAAGGAAACCACAGGCTTTTACTGCACTATATGGCGAATACTTGGCAATAAAAAGCCCAATAAGATAAGAAAGTACAAAATATATGCTTCCCTCCTCACATAGGTAACTATCCAGCTGACCTTTCAATTTATTCAAGCTGCCAGTCTCAACTATCTGCGAGGGCAACTTGTTCCGGCTATCAACGAATCGCTGGCTAAAAGAAAACTTCCTACAATCTAATCTATACCTCAAGCCATGTAATTGGAATTTTTGATCTCTAGTTCTGGAATTCTTTAGAACAGTGAGAATTCCACCTTCTTTCATTTTACTAATCCTCTCAGAGACTTATAAACCTCAATCAGGTCACCTCTGAGGTACTTGGTTGCCAAGCTCTGTAGCCCACATAATCGGAGTCTTTCCTCATACATCGTCGTCCTGCCAATCTCACCATTCGAGTTCCCCGTCTTTGGACCCTTTCAAGAAGCTCAATATGTTTTTTTTTTTTTTTTTCACATGAAATCTCCATACTTGAACACAGTATTCTAAATGTGGTCTTACAATTATCTTTTACAGTGGGATTATGACCTCCCTGCCTCTACAGGATAACGTTCGATCAAGCATCGATAGGACACCATGAGCTTTCCAGGCTGGCTGTTTACATTCTTCAGGAAACTTAAAATCTGCCCGTATTTTAACTCCCAGATCGCTTTCCTCCTCCACTGTTTTTAATCCAACCCCACTAAGTGTATAATTTATTTGGGGGGGTGCTATTCCCCAAATGACCTTGCATTTAGCAGCATTTAAGCATAGCTGCCACTTTTCTAACCATCTCTGAAGTCTGTTCAGTCATCCTGAAGGAACACTGCTTGGCACTGATCATTAACGACTCTGCCAATCTTTACGTTATCTGCAAATTTCGACATCACGCCTTTATGAAAATGACAAATAACAGCGGTCCAAGAACCGATCCTTGAGGGACCCCACTCTTGACGTTACACTAATATGAAGAATATCCATTAATCACAAGATGATTATTGGATATTGTGATAGTCTTGTGTTGATTTAATTTTATAATAAATGTTTTTGAAAAGTAAAAGTCAGTGTATTCAAAGATATTTGAGAATACGTGTTATAAATGCTAATGGATAGTACTCCACTACATATTTGGTATACTGTACTTCTACAAAGTATACCAAGTAGTCATTTTATTTTGCCCAGAGGTATGCTGGATTTTGTGATCGACTCATCTGTGATCCAAGTGGATTGCAGAATGTTGTGGAGGTTGGTTATAAAAGTCAAAAATAAGGTTGCAGTCTTCGCGTCTCTCTTTGCTATCATTCTATCTGTCTTTCCCTCTCCTCATTTAACTTTCTCTATATCTATCCATCCATCCATCTATCTTCCTTCTTTCGCTCTCTCTCGCACTTTCTTAGAACCATACATTACTGCCCAGTAGTAATCTACTGCACATAATTTTTCCAGCCATTAATCTGCGTTGGCTGAATCCGTCAAACCATTATTGATTTCGGCATTTCTATAATTATTTGTAATTACAGGCTTCCATCCAGTGGATGTTCTAACAACAGTTTAATTGTTCCCGTATTTTTTTTTTAGTAGAGAGCTCCTATCAGATTGTGGATAATCACCTTTAAGTAGCGTATTACTCATTTGCTCTAATTCTTCACGTCAGCCGCAATTAGTTTCACGGGGAGGTGACTCGCTAAACAGGCGGAGTCTTGACCCCCGTAATTGCATTCATGGGTTTTGCAGATTGGACGTTATCGAGGGTTTGGTTAATTAATACTGCTGACATATAATCGTCACACCATCCGAGGATTGATAATTGCGAATATTATCGTTATCGGTATGTGGGTAGAAGGGCCGTGTTGGGTGGTAGAACAACTCTTCATCTTTATTAGGGAATTGCTGCATCCTTACTCTCCCCCCTGGGTTATTTCCGGCCAATTTTTTGCGTGGGTATAGAATCTAATGATACACCTGAATCTTGTGACATGCGATATAAATTTTTTAAGGGATTTCTTTTAAGATTACTGATCGTTCTCAGAACAATACATTCTTCAGACTTTATTTGGAATAGTGTGTCAAAAAAAAGGCTTTCTTTTAAATCTGTTTATGTCTTTTTGTCAAGCAATGTTCAAATATTTTAGGCTCTGGCTCTGTTTCAACAGACAATAAGTGTACTGATAAGTTCGTAGGCAAATAGGTATAATAATAAACACTGCCAGGCCAAAATATTGCTAACACATACCCCTTTGATTCCAAAGGGAAAACACCAATCAGGGAATCACACGATACCACTATTGACATCTCAAATATACCCAACTTCCAAAATGACTTACTGCTTTTGTATAGCTGGACTTCAATAGAAAGGCCAATGGAAATCGTATGATTGTTCAAGGCCACAATATTCAGAATATATAAGGTGACAGATCCATCGTGTGTCCTCTTTGTTATACACGTTTAGGGAAGTGTAAGAATTGTGTTGGGATATCTTCATAGTATGCAGATGATGTTTCTCTTCGGTTTCACTTTTAGTCCCTTTCGTATTACTCATAACTTTGACGATAGGGTAGTTTCTTTCTCTCTCTCTCCCAGAGATTTTGCACCCCGGTTGAACATTTCAGGTTTTGGGATAATGGCTCTCAGTTTATCTAAAAAAACAACATATACGCCGGAAAATACAGTGCAATGTCATTCAAGCGTCTTAAAATGCACGACACGATCCCAACAGACACCCTTATATCAAAACAGACAGCTCCTTCAATAATGACTCACTGAACACATGAGTGGAGGAGGTGATGAAGAAATGGTGTGTTTTCGCCGCTTGATCTTCCGCTCCGCCCTCACCTTCAAACGCGTTCGAAATTACTATGGAGAGTTGTTTCACACGAAAAAAAATACGATTCGGGCCTCTTCCTATAAGAAAATTAATGGGTGAGGCAGGGAACTTCTGTCAATAAAAATTTACTGTCGATTCTAAGAGCGACGATGCAAATAAAATTAGAATTTTAAGTCATTTAAGGGTTTTATTACATTTCCTTATTATTGCGTTTAAATTTATTAATATAAGATAAAGGATTATCAAGCATTCAGAATTTTATTTATGTCCTTATAGCAAAGATGCTAACCGAACGAACTACTTGTTAAAAGCATTCAAGCATTATATTACTAAGTGGTAACACTGGTGAAGTTGCGGTCTACTAACCCTCTACAACCTTATATCTCGACACAATAGATCGACGTTTTCTTTTGACTCATTCCATGCTCAACAGAACTGTAGCAATAAAAGCTCCTAAACCGCACCATTAGATTATGAAAATTGCAAAAAATAAACTAATAAATAAATAAGTAAAATCTTTCATTGTAATAACACAACGTAACAAATTTTCAAAGAGGTTCTGTTTATCTGCATTTCTTGGAGTTTCTTTATGAATTTGGATACTGATTCCGAATAGAACCTCATTTCTACAGCGTCAATATTTTTGCTCAGAAATAAAAGAAAAATCAATATGCAATAATACTACACTGAGTGGCCACTTTATTAGGTACAACCTATCATTTTCATGAAATGGAGCACACCATCAGTAACAGCATCACGTGTTAATACCATGCGGTGTTGTAGAGCAGACAGGCAGATACATAAGGATGGGCATGTGCCTTATGTAGGGCAGCCCCTGAACGTTAGTTCAACTCCCTCACAGTTCTCTGTGATATACAAAATTGTAAAATGGCCAGAAATGAGTGTAGTGCTATGTTTGCGCACTGTTGTGTTGTTTCTGGCCACTTTGCTACCAGGAAGGTTGCTTCCCAGTAACGAAGCGGGCCGCAACGTAAGGATGTTGTATATATGCAAATCAATGCGAGAATGAGTACGATGGAAGGCTTAAGTGACTGAACATGGAGAAATCCCAAGACATCCAGCAATGCTGTAACGGAAGAGGGTGTTGCAAAATTTGAGGCATTAATCCTGGAAGGTCGCCGTATTAGCGTCAAAGAACTAGCTGCAGAGCTCCAAATTAGTAGGGTGGGAGACATTATCCATCAACAGTTGCATATGGGTAAAAGGTGTGCTAGGTGGGTTCCCAGACTTCTGACCCTTTACCAGAAGAAGGAAAGGGCACAATGTGCACATGAAATATTGTCGATATGCCAGGAAAAACAAGAGGAGTTTTTCACGGCGAGGTTTTTTCCCCAAGAGGATTTTTTCCTTACTCTTTCCTACCCAGAAGTCCTTTCTCCGTGGAAAACAATTTGCTACTGATGATGAGGTAATTTCTGCTACTACGTCGTGGTTTGAAGAACAGTCAGAGGACTTCTACAAAACTGGAATGCGGAAGTGTATTGATGGGGTGGCAAAAATGTGCTATTTTGTCTGGTGATTATGTTGAAAAAAAAAGTAATAAATGGTGTTTGTTTGAACTTCTATCACAACTACTTCTCCCTCCTTAAAATGTACATTTGAACAACTTTGTCTTTTGTGGTCAGTGTGATCATTCGAATCCAAGAACCAGATACAGCCATCCATCTTCCTTGCTATATCTTCCCTACTGATTTTATGTTCTGATGGAATTTTAGCCTTCTCCGCTAACATCACCTAGATTTAGCATGAAAAAAATCCCAGTGAGAGTGCAAGGAATGGATCTTGATTATGTATCCCATTTTTCCATAATTTTCAATCCAACTTGTCAAATTGTTCTTTATAATTTTTACTCTTAATGTTACCAAGAAAGTCATTAACAAGACGAGTCGACTGCCAGGCATACTGGTCAGCATCAGCTACCTTTGTTTTTTAGTCCTTGTGAAGCCAACATCTTTTTAACTTGTGGACAAATAAATGCCACCTTTTCACTTTTGCATCTTATAATTTTGGAAACTAATTGTATGTGCTGAAAGATATCATCCTGAAGATCCAATGCTATAACAAACTGTTTGATCAGTTTGAAAAATTGGTAGATGAACCGATCTTCGGTATATGTTTTAGTCCTCCATTCATGCTAATGGGACCTTTGAGCCTGTATTGCTTTTGCTAAACCGTTTCATATCTGCTGTAATGTTGGTAGTATTCATCCTCAATACTGAATTTAAATTTTCATCCGTCAGCTGATACTTCGATTTAATCATCTTCATCGGTGTAAATGCCTGTCCGCAAATTTAAGTGCTTCCAAACAAACAGCATAATAAACTGCTTTCTAAGAGAGATTAGGAAAGGCGTATTTCGAAAGACATTTATAGAAGTTTAGTAGATCTTTCCCCTTTGAACTTTTAGAGCAGCTCATCTTTACAATGAAGTTCGATGAGTTCCAGCTGTAAATTTTAATCGGCATCTTTATAGGAAGCTGCGAAAGGATTTTCGGAAATTTTCAAAGTTTTTATCATGCGCTATGTCCACAAACTTTAGAGTAAAAGATTGTTGAATACACTCTACATTACAAACATACTTGGAACTATTCATATTATATTTGTTAAAAGTTTCTTGGCACCTAGGAAAGTGAGAGGTCATATTGTTTGCTAGTTGTTCTCTTGTCAAAAGGCTGACATCTTTTTATAAAGTTCACATATCAATTAGTTTCTGCCTTGTAATTTCTCATTTAATTCATCAAGATAGACTATCTATCAAAAATTAAGTCACAAATCCCTGCAGGATCATTGAATATATTCACATTTTTTTCCTTTTTCTAATATAAACATCCTTATTTCCTCAAAAGAAGACATAAAAACGCTGCAAAACTTTACTCTGCTAAGCCAACGGATTTCATAATAGTACATAAATCGCCATATTCAGCTGTATTTCCTCAAGAAATGCTTTAAATTAAATTGTCTCTGGTTCAAAGAACTAGATCTGATGACGTTAACTGTCTTAGCAACACTATCTATAACTTTATGAAAACCTAGGTCTCTCCCTATCAAATGCTTCAAGTGGATTATTTCTTCGACTCATTTTTGTGTCCCATTTTCCGAAATGTTTAGACAGAAGAAACACCATCCATTTTTGAGCTCCAATCATCGAAGAAGATTCATTGGTAACTATTCCCACAAATCTATTTAAATCTAGATTGGATTGTTTTTCAAGGGTTTCAAGTTAGCCCTTAATTGAAAAGATCAGATTCCTTTGTCTTACTTTTCAACGGATAATACTCAACCATTTCTTAATATGCTGATGTTATCTCACGTGCAAATATGCGCATTTATGAAGTTGATGAAACATAAAAATTTCCGACAATTTGGTTTTAACATTGTGAGAAATTTCTACCAGGCGATGTTGCATCAGTCATTCGATTTAAATTAATTAATGGAGTCAAATTTTTCCACACTATTTGCATTAGCTTTTGTGGTGCCATGTATAAATATTTTTTAACGAAAATTTCCATCAGCAAAGGGTCTTGATGATTTCACAATCAAATGAGATATATAAAAGCTAACTTAAAAAGCTTGTTCTGAAATATTTGAACTTCTTGTAAATGGCACTTTCTGTGCTTTGAGAGATTAAGTCATCTTTGAAAATTTTTATTTTCTTAACTGTCCAGAAAATTTCAAGTTGAAGTCCGAATGTTTCGTTCCATAGTGAAGTTTTAAATTATGCTCCTTCGGAATGCTTATAATCTTATTGCAAATTAAACAGAAAATGTACTTTTGTTGTATAAAACTATTTTTCTGAGCATTGGTCTTAAAATACTTGTCCATCTATGGTCCGTTTCTTTGTTGGTCTGCTGTTTAGTCTATATTATATAAGGTACTAAAATAGTTTTGGGTTATTTTCAAAATGTACCACTTCTTTGTATATATATATATACTAACGTCCATGTTTCTTTTACTATAGAAGGCCCCGGGTGCCAAGCGTTTCCGTGGCCAAGCGATTCTTGCGAGTTTATAAAGCGTTTTTCCTCAAAGTGACAGAGTTTTCCTTGTTTTTCTCTTAGAATTAATATTTTCTGTTAAGTAGCTCTACTTACTTAAAAACACTAAGAAGAGAGCCCAGAAGAAGGCAAGTACCTTTTTCTTTAATTTAGCTAGCTGTACTAACTTACTAACTCTACGCTTGGCCACCAAGCGGCACTGCTCCTGCCTCCCCGTGGCGGGGCCGGTAACCTGGGTGGTAAAGGCAAACCCCCAGGGCAAAAAGGAGCGATCATGGATAAAAATCATTATCCAAACTTAGAGCCTTTGAGCTCAAGAGCGGAAGATTCTAAACCTGACCATGACTCAAGTCAACCTAAAAGACTGCGAAGAGAAGCAGAATGTCATGACGATTGCCCAAACTTCCTGGTGATTCATTCCCTATCTGCCCAACCTGTGGGTAAGTTGTCACCATTCTTAATTCAGAAAATCTTGGAGTCAATTGCTGGATCACCAAAAATGGTTAAAAGACTGCAATCCGGAGACCTTCTGATAGAAACAGCCACCTCAAAACATTCTGAGCGGCTCTTAAAAACAACAACATTTGGTGGGTTGACAGTAGAAATTACTCCCCACAAAACACTAAATTCATCAAAAGGTGTCATCAGCGAGTGGGACCTAATTACAGTCTCCGAAGAAGAACTACTCCAAGAACTCAGCAGTCAGAAAGTTGTAAATGTAAAACGGATCATGACGAAAAAAGATGGAAATCTTACTCCAACAAGATCCATCATTCTGACATTTAGCACTCCAGACTTACCATCCTGTATTAAAGCTGGTTATTTAAACTGCCGGATTCGACCATACATCCCGAATCCTGTTCGTTGCTTTAAATGTCAGAAATACGGCCATTCCCAGCAGGCTTGTCGCGGGGAAGCCACATGTCCCATCTGTGGCTCTAAAGATCACACCCAAGCGGATTGTTCAGTCAAAACTCCTGTTTGTCCAAACTGCAAAGGAAGCCATCCAGCCTTTTCCAAAACTTGTGAGCTATGGATAACAGGAAAGAAAATACAAAAATACAAAATTGAAAATAAAGTCACGTTTCCTGAGGCACGTAGACAAGTTATGTCGACCATGCCTAGTGGTCGTTCTTATGCAGCTCGAACTAGAAACTTTGTTTCTACTGCAGCTCAAACGGATGTATCAGTTCCGCCTAACACCTCTCTAGCGAATTGGCTTAAATTTACACTTTCAACCTCTAAAAAAGATAATCCTCCGAAAAAGACTAGCGAAGCCACAAATACTCCAATCAGTATTCCTACTCATACCCCATTAGTCTCAGTTGAAAAAGAACAATTAAAATCTCACTCAGTCTCAAAAAAAATGGAATCGCCTACCAATAATATGGATGTAGATGAGCTGCTAAGTAACGAGGAGCCCATTCTAGAACTCCATGCAGATGACACCATGGATATTGGACGCCCCACATTCCCAAAAAAAGACCGGAAGAAATGTCCCACGAACAAAAAACAGTCAGACGAATCATCCTCAGCTAAATCTAAATAATGTATAACATCCTACAATGGAACTGCAGAGGACTAAGTAGTCATTCTGATGACTTAAGGGATTTACTAGCTCAATTCAATCCCATAGGTGTATGCCTACAAGAAACTTTCTTGTCACCCCAAATTTCACCAAAATTTTCAAATTATGTGATATACAGACGAGATAGGAGTTCAAACTCTCCTGCTCGGGGCGGAGTAGCTATTCTTGTTAACTCTGACATTCCATCCAGGCCGATCCAATTGAGAACCACTCTAGAAGTTGTCGCAGCTCGTATTGCAGTTGGTATTTCAGTTACCCTTGTTTCCATCTATATTTCACCATCTCTATCACTTCCGCACTCAGAACTTGACAGCCTGATTTCACAACTCCCAACTCCAATTTGTCTCTTTGGTGACTTTAATGGACATCATCCATTGTGGGGGTCTACTACAATGGATAGAAGAGGCAAATTGATGGAGGAATTCATGAACAATAATGATCTTAATTTATTAAATTCTGGATCTCCTACTTACATACACCTAGCAACAGGTTCTGTTTCTGCAATAGACTTGTCAATTTGTTCACCATCTATCTTTCCAATCATGACATGGTCAGTTTTAACCAATCCCTTTAACAGTGATCATTTTCCAATTATTTGCTCACTACAAACAAGAGTAACTCCGAATCCTGTTCAACGATCCAACCGGCAGTTTAAAAAGGCAAACTGGGGAGGCTATTCTGCCCAAATACTCTTAGACAGATGTTATGTTCAAAGACAACATATTGATGAAGTAAATACTTATATAATCAATCAGATTCTCACTGCAGCTAATGGTTCCATTCCAAAATCCACGCCTTATCACAAACACAGAAATAACTGGTGGAATACAGATTGTTTAATTGCCAAACAGGAAAAAAACCGTGCTTGGAATAATTTCCGTAGGTATCCCACCACTAGTAACCTAATTGCTTATAAAAAACTCAAAGCGAAAGCTAGACAAGTTAGGCGGAAAGCGAAACGGGATTATTGGATTGCTTTTGCCTCAACCATTACTAAAGACACGGATACACGAGTCATCTGGAAAAGAATACAGGCATTAAATGGCAAATTTACTCGGCTGCCCTCTCCGATACTTCATTGGAGAGGGAAAGACATTTCTACTCCTGAAGAAGTTGCAAATGCATTAGCAGAATCATTTGCAAAAATATCAGCTTCTGCCACCTATGCGTCCACCTTCCAGAACATCAAAGCAGGTGCGGAACGGCATAAAATCAACTTCTTCACGCGCCGCTCACTGCCGTACAACCAACCGTTTACATTAATAGAACTTCAAGAATCATTAAACAGATCTTCCAATAGCGCTGCAGGTCCAGATGGAGTTCATTACATTATGCTAAAGCATTTACTTGATGAAGACTTGAGAACTCTATTAATTTTTTATAATCGGATCTTCACCGAAAATGCCTATCCTTCTTCATGGCGCCATTCGTTCGTTATCGCCTTACCAAAACCAGGAAAAGATCCTTCCTGTGTTGAAAATTACAGGCCAATATCTCTTACGAGCTGCATGGGAAAAATTTTCGAAAGGATGGTTCATACTAGGCTCACTTACATCCTGGAGTCAGAGAATCTCCTTCCAGAACAACAATATGGCTTTCGGAAAAATAGATCAACGCTGGATGTGCTTATCAAAGCCGAATCTCATATCCGCAATGCCTTTGTCATGAAACAACATCTAGTCATGGTCAATTTAGATCTTGAAAAGGCATTTGATACAACATGGCGTCATGGTATTATTAGGGACCTTTACCATCTGGGGCTTCGGGGCCATTTGCCGGAAACAATTCAAAATTTCCTGCAATTGCGCTCTTTTCAAGTCCGATACAAAAACGTCCTCTCTACATCTCACATACAGGAAGAGGGAGTTCCGCAGGGATCAATACTCAGTCCAACACTGTTTTCAATCCGAGTTAGCACAATGACACGGGATATCCCAAAAACTGTTCAAACTTATATGTATGCAGATGATCTTACCATTTCCTGTCAATCTCAAAGTATGAATACCATTGAACGGCAGCTACAACTAGCCATAACCAAAATAGAGGCCTGGACTTCACGGAACGGTTACAGATTGTCAGAAAAGAAATGCACTGTCACTCACTTTTGCAAGAAGCGAGCTCTCCATCCGGAACCTGAACTACAAATAAACAATACTCCAATCCCGCTTGTTAATACCGTTAAATTTCTTGGACTATTACTAGACCGCAAACTAAATTTCCAAGCTCACATCACTCATTTGAGAACTTCTTGTTTAAAACATTTAAATATACTTCGTTCGGTCTCATCTATGTCATGGGGAGCTGATCGGTGTACTTTGTTGCATCTTTATAGAAGTTTAATCCGTTCACGACTAGATTATGGTTGTCCAGTGTATGACTCTGCCAGGAGCACTACTTTAAAACGGCTAAATATGATCCACCACAGTGCTCTGAGGACTGCGCTAGGAGCTTTCAGGACTTCTCCTATCCAAAGTCTATATATTGAAGCGCATGATCCCCCATTACATCTGCGTAGAAAAACACTATTGCTTCGCTACGCTGCTAAGATCCAGAGTCTACCATCGCACCCAAGTTGGGAGTATGTCTATAATACCCGTTGGGACGCCTTCTATGAGAGCAAACCAAATGAAAATAGACCCGCCTCTATCAGGATAAAAGAGTTTGTTCAGACTTGGAATATCAATTTAAATGAAATTTTCCAAGACACAACTACACCCGTTGCTCCGTGGACATATGTGTCTGTCTCTCAAGATACATACTTCCTCCAGTGGGGGAAAAATATACCTTCCTGCCATATCAAACAGTTACATTCAGCTCATGCTATGAACAACCATGCCTGTAAAATTTATACGGATGGTTCAAAAACTGAGAGTACGGTAGGTGCTGCGGCGGTTTTCCCTTTATGTACAATTTCAGCCACTCTACCGCTTGCCTGCAGCGTCTTCACAGCCGAATTATATGCCATTAAGTTAGCGCTTAGTAAGATAATTGAGCTTTCCATCTCATCTGCTATAATTTACACAGATTCTCTTAGTGCTGTCTCTGCCATAAGGAAGAATTCCTCCATTTCTCACCCTACAGTGAAACAGATTCATTCCCAGCTATTCGTTTGCAGTGTGTCCAATCAGTCAATCAGATTTTGCTGGATCCCTGGCCACTCAGGCATTCCGGGAAATGAAAGTGCTGACTTTGCCGCTAAACATCCGGAAACCACTCTCTCACAACATCCTCAGGTTCCTTTCTCTGATTTTAAGTCTGTCATACGCAAAGCCTGCTACAATAAATGGTCACAGACCTGGAAAAGTGACACTAACAATAAACTATACCAAATAAAAGAAGACCCAAAGCTGTGGCTGTCTGGCTTCCGAAGAAACAGACGAGAGGAAGTAGTACTGGCAAGACTGAGAATTGGACACACTCACCATACTCATCTCTTCCTATTATTGGGAAAAGGCCCACCACAGTGCTCATCCTGTCAGACGCAACTTACAGTCCGTCATTTCCTGGTTGATTGTCCCTTGCATTCAACCATCCGGTCAAACACTTTTCAATCACTGTCTACATTGAATATATCACCTGATTTATCTCGCATCTTAGGAAATGAAGCAAATATTGAAGAACTTTTATTATATCTAAAACATATTGGTTTGTACAGAAGTATATAATTTAATCTCTCTAGCAATACATATTTTGTAAATTAACGATTAGGAGACACAATTTGGCCATAGTAGCCCTTGTGTCGTTAAACCGAACTACAACAACAACAACAATTTTACTATAGATGTTCTCTTGGCTCTACTCAGTAATGATTGAACTGTCCGTACTACAACCAAACTTTCAGCAAGATATATTTTGGATTTGGTAAACATGTTAATTGATGCAAATTAAGTCATTTTCCCATGAGCTTTAGTGGTGTTTTATGAGAATTATTTCTTTCCACCTGAAGATTTATTTATTTAAACCCTTTTATTTCTAAAATTGTTTATTATGGAAGATATTAGCCATCATACTTTGCATAACAGGTTTCTAAGTCCACACATCATGGAAACGTGTAGTAATGATCATTACAGTGTGAAATTCATTTCAGAAGAATAAATATAAAAAGCCCGAAATTTATAAAATAAAAGTTATTAGATTTCTCCGTTCATTGCTTTGGAAGAATAAATTGATATTTTAACAACGATATTTAAAAGTAAAAATTATCCAACAAACCATTAATTTCAACGTATGTCGAGCTTCAGTCTAGCCCTTGATTTTATAATATTAGACTTGTCTCTTGATGCTTATTAAAATAAAACTTAGTTTTATCTTTTTCTTTTGATGTTTGGAGCAAGAGGATTCCCCAATAATTTTTAGAAGGAAAAGAGGAGGAACATGTCTTTCGGTGTTGATTATAAGAGCTCCAAATTTCATAATATTTTAAGTGTTTAATTTAAATTTTAGAATACAAAAAGTGCCTTAATGTCTTTAAAGTTTGGATATACTACAGCTTTTCGATAGCCTGTAACATATATAAATGCTGCAAAAACATTAACCCATCAATTGCCTTTAACGCATTAAAACCAATGAAACCATTGGAGTCAGCATGCAAAATACTTAGAAGAAACAGTTAAATATAAACATCTTCGTTACATAGTGTAATTTGATAAAGAATACTCTGAAAACTGAATATACTATGGCAAATTTTGTACATATTATCAAAACCGTTCTTGAATATATGGTTGTTCGAAGTTGGTCTTGAGTTTTCTATCTTCGAAGGTGCTCTCGTGAGTAGGGCAGTTGGTATAATCACCGTCCTTTCCACACAGGCTAGAAAAGACCCGCGTTCGAATCCCGTCGATGACGAGGAATTTTTGGGCCTGTTTCACAAAGTGGTTGAGTTAATCAGTTACAGGGGTAGGTGGCATGGTTTTTTCTCGGCTTTTTTTGACCAGCAAACAGAAAATTGACCACAGAACACACGCAATTTACAGACATATTATATATTGTGCAATATGGCCTAAGTTGTTGATGCGCTAAAGTCCTACAACAACCAATCAACCGATCTTTCCGAGAGGATGGTTTTCTGAAGATCCAAGTTAGCTGCGGTCGAAAGAAAGACTATATCACAGAGTGTCCCTAACTTATTTTTGACAAATTTTCTGATAAACATGAAATAGTTTTTATAACCTTTTTGGTTGTTTCATTCTTTCCTATTCTCTAAAGAGAAAAGTGGGGGGTGTTTCAAGTTTGCAGAGGTAAACTTACCGACTTAAATGTTATTTCAGGTAAAAGTGCAGCATAAGCGTAGAGGAGTTATTTTGAAGTAAAATTCTGTGGAACATTTATGAATAAAGTTGTTAAAAAAGTTTAAACTTCACGATAGTTCCTTGCGTTTAAAGTGATGTGTCTTACTTTGCTAAATCATGTTAAACATGTTTGCTTAACTTCTGTCAGTCTTCGTATCTTTTGTATATACACAGCTAAATGGATTAACATACCTGAATGTAGGTAATGACCGTGATATCTCTGCCAGGTGAGTGCAAAATATCACGCGAGGCTAGCACTACGATTTATCAATCCTGACATTCATTACTTGTTTTTCAGTTGTCATAGCTGGCCTTCTTTTCAACGGCTTCAGAGGGCAATAGTCTTCAAAAAAGGCTAATTTCCCTAAATATTAATGACACTCATGCTAAGTAACCGTGAATGATATATTGACACGCTAACTGCCATCTGACAACCCTCTCGTTAAGGTATTTTTCGAACCGTCTTATCTTGCACAGACCATCGTGCTGTATCCACACACGCCCATGGATCATACAGGCAGGGTGGGGTTTTTATTGGTGCCAGCTAACGTATACGAGCTGACAATACAAGCCTTTCCATTGATATTACACTGGTTAGCCTTTTGCTAGTATGCCACTCTTTTCTTCTTCTTATACTTGTCTTAAGGCAGTCCCCTAACTGTACTTCTTTCTCTCTCTCAGTTATTAAGCTTTTAAAATATGAAAAATTTTGGTGAGGTCGCATAATAAAATTTGAAAAAAATTGAAAGTGTGTGTGGGGGAGGAGAAAGCATAGGGAAATAGAAAGCAGGCTAAAAATTCGTCACAAGTTACACTGTGGTTAACAAGTTGTAAAGAGACTCCTTTAGAAATATAAAACTATCACGGAGACGTCTGTAAGGCCCTCCTTAGGCTACTTTATCCCAGGACCACAAAGATAGCGTAATAACTGTGAACTACTCTAAAACCATACATGGTGTTTATCACAGGATTCAAGAGAGGGATATTTGCAGAAGACGACACACATTCAGCATAACCACTTTTTACTTTTACCCATACAGAAAGATCTACATTCATTTCCCGAGTTCGAGCTGAAATACACTTCATTTCGTCGGAATCTATCATAAAGCCTTTTCATATCGGCAAGGACCAGCTAGATTCTCCATAAAGAGTTCCGTCCACTCGACGGTGGATGAGTCAGTTAATCTCGGAACATTTTATTTTAGATCTACTGGATTCCCTTTCATTGGAACTAACTTACAATCACTAGCACTATGGTTCAACAAAGAGCAACCCTTTATTTGACTTCGATCTATTGAGACCTTCTGAGTCCTATTCACAGAAAGATAATAAAATATTCTCCAAATCATCGATTTGTCCATTATTTTAAATAATCCTTCGATAAAGTTGTCCTCAAAAGTAAGGCGCAACTATGTAAGTAAATAGCAGAACGAATTAAGAAAAAAATGCGATCTGCATGCAAATCACATGTACCCGCTCCTGTTGGCCTTGTTGTTAATTCCTTCACCAAGTTGTTAATAGCTTAATGAGCACTCGCAGGAAGATAATTACTGGCTGTGACTTCTACCAAAAACAACAACGTACTTGATTGGCCATTTTTCATTCTCCAGTTTCGTATTGCGTATAAGCAGCCATAAATTTTATCAAGTACGGTGTGTTGAGATGCTTCTAGTAACGCTCTTGGTTGCCTATGAAGGTCAAGAGGTTATCCATCACCTAATATATCTTTGACAGAATCGAGGTTTTTACCTCGATACTCTAAAGGCCTAAGGCAATCTTAATTTGACTTCGGGAAAAATCTCCACTTCTGTAAGTTCATGTCGGTTAAGGATATTATTAATGGAATTTTTTACCAGATTTTTTTTTTGTTTTTTACCTAAGAAATGTCTATACATTTTGGAAGATAAAAGAGATAGAGAGATTCGCTATCAGACTCCAGGTCAACAGATAATCAATGAAAATGAAAAATAGAGCTAATAATGAATTCTTTGCAAGAAGTACCTGCTTCAATAAGGTGAGTTGCATTTTCGTGAGACAATGTTCTCCTGCAGATAAAATTCATTCCGCATCGGATATCTAACACTGTACTGCTTTTGTTCTCTACAATAATCAAATGCTATATCGAAGTAAATTAGTAATAATTTCATTCGTTTTAGAAACCTTCTAACTGTTCGTTGGAGTGCAAAATAAATCGGTCCAAAAAGTTAGTCGTTTATCCAATAAAAATTGCAAAGATTAACGCTCCCTTCTGCCATTTTTCGGAACCTCCCATCATACACATGCTCAATCCAGTGAGCTTTCAACGTATGATTATTTATATTAACGTGGCATAACTGGATATTTTACCTGTTTGTCCCAAGCCGACCTGAAAGAATCCATTACGAGTTAATCCATTAATAAGAGATTTATAGTCCAAAATGATTGATACTATTTTATATCAATCATTTTAAGCCTATAAATCTCTAATCAAAATAAATCACTCAAAATATAGCATTAAATTTCTCAAAAATCGATGTATTGGTGGAAGCCGATACCGAATTTCATTACTAGCTTGAGAAACTCCGAGATCACAATTATTGCATTTTCCAGGGCCATAGAGTAGACTATGACCCTGTTATTAAAATCAGTTATTCAAAATGATTTATTACAGCTCTTTGAAAAATATTTCCATATCAGAGAATTAGTATTTGTAATAATGAATTAAATGTCTGAATGTAAGTGATCTAGATATGCAATGCTTAAGGAATCTATGTAAGTTATCCGAATACCTGATGTTTAAGTTACCCGTTGAATAGTTTGACAGTACTGTAATACCATCATAGATGAAGTTAGGAAGATTTAGCGACGTCCCCAATAAATCTTTAGAAACAAGGTCGGTGCTACTTCTAGCGCCATTCTTGATACTAATTACAACCACGTTATGCTTGACATATCGAACAAATGTCACGTAAGAATCCATTAGGAGTATTAATGCTAAATAATCGAACTTAATAAGAGATATATAGTCCTAAAGCCAGATAAGATCATTAGTGGGAAATTACTCATGTTTTTCTTTTATTATTATTATTCGCCATCCCTTGTAAAACTTGGGTATCCTGTCATTAACATCCATCTGAACCTAGCTGATCGCTTGAATAATTCATATCCACTCTTGCTATATGACATATATTATCTCGCATACCTGTCAAAAACTCTGTGTTGTATTTCTCCTAATTATTCATAACTCTGTCATTACCGGTGCCTCTCTCGCTGGACACTTCAATCGCCATCATGAGGTACCCGTAATGCCCAAAATTAATTGGGATACAACTTTAGGAGGAGTTCTAAGAGCCACCCTGATCATCTTTAGATGACGGGCGAAAAATCTGGGGAAAAGCGGAGAGGGGTTGATTGAAATGTGGACGTCACGTGCTTCTCGACATCACTTGTCGGCACGTACAGAAAATGAATATAAACGAAGCCGGATTTATTTAGGGAAAAATACCTAGGTAAGTCTTATAACGAAAAGATGTTGGGATCTAAATCAGCAAACAAACGGGAAAACAATTTACCTCAAAATTAAGAACTGACCTAATTATATTCAAGCATCTCAGCTATATTATAGACAAACTTTATAAACAAAATTTATCTTGTGATCTACAATGCTCTGCCTAAACCAGGAGATCCAGCCTTCTGTTACTCCTTAAGATTTTATATTTGTCTTTATTTTTTTCATATGGATGTCCAGTTGTGCTCGTCACCCATCTCCGAATCCATTCTAGAAGCGCTTTCATTTCTCAGATATGGATTCCACGCTTGAATAAAATATTTCACATGCGACCTCACTATCGTCGTGTACAGAGGGATAATGACGTCCTTCTCCCTACTTGAAAAGATCCTATTAATCATAGAATTACATCATGTTCCTTCCTAACTGCCTCTGTACACTGCATGGTAAATTTCATTTCTGATTGTATCGCAAA
Organism: Mastigoproctus giganteus; assembly: GCF_048544385.1. Taxonomy (NCBI): domain Eukaryota; kingdom Metazoa; phylum Arthropoda; class Arachnida; order Uropygi; family Thelyphonidae; genus Mastigoproctus; species Mastigoproctus giganteus. Next base: position 51,908,608 of record NC_143585.1, read on the forward strand.
GGCTTAAATCGCTTTGATCGTTCTGAATCCCTTAACTCCTCACGCGAGGAATTTATGGGCTTTTTTCACATCGTTTCAGGTGAACATTGCATAGGATTTTACATCCTGGAAACTCAAGTTTTCGTCCAGCAAACTGACCGATGGATAATCTCAAATACAGACACGGTATACTGACGCCGCAAAGCCTTAGCGCTTGGCACACACCCAACTTAACTTAAATTTCTCTTCTCCTAGTTTATAAATAACTTCTAGATTTGTTTCTCCAGGTACAAAACCTTTCACTCAGAAGCATTAAATTCTAGTTGCCATTTTGGAGATCATATTTTGAGTCATTTTATGGGAAATGGGTTATTTCTACATCATTTTATTTCTGTCACTGTGGATTCTGTTGTATCGCTGAAGACAAGTTATTCCTTCCTTCGACACGTACTCAATGGATGCAGAAGTAAAACAAAAGTATAGATACGTCAATGACATCTTCCACTCTTATGGGACTCTCTCAAAGGGGTCACTGCCCCAGTCGATGATTCTGCAATTAACAACAGAAATACAACTTAACGGTCCTCTGTCTGTGTTACTGTGACCACGCTGCAGTAACACAGAGGTACTGGATGAACTTCACGATATTTTGTCACTTAATGGCAATGTTAGCTAGTCTTCGACGCAGGTTGTTATCAACAACCCAATCCAGCCATTATACTGTATTACTATAATAAGATAAATTCAAATACTGTGTATATCAATGCACTAGTACGAGCTGTAAAACAAATTCATCGTCAATTCCTGTATGTCGAGAAAGAAATCTGATCCTCAAATAGCTTATGAACCGTGTTAAAACTCAGCATCAAACTTCTATAAGTTCAAGAGGTCTCTCTCTTTCTTTTTCGATTTTCCCCTCCAAAATATAAAAACAAGTAAAAAAACCTGCCACTCTTTCACCTTCTAAAAGATACCAAGAACTAATTATCAACAGATATGACCTTTGACTTATCACCAAAACCATTAATCAACAGGCCAGCGTCCTTGTTGTTACAAGCCGAAGGGTGGAGTCACGTAGGGTGTGCCACAGTTTCGGCTCTTTGTTTCTCTGGCACTGGGGCGTGGTAGGGTTGTTTCTTTGCGCCACGTACTTGTTAACTTTATTAACGAGGCTAGAAATTGAGGCATTGGTCGAATGTTTTTCTGCGGTTGAATCTGTAGACAGGAAGAGTGAAAAAAGACAGTTGTATTATCGAAGAATTATCTGAGTAATTTGTAAGGGCCAACAAATTGGACATAACGAAAAATTGTGTGTGCGCGCGCGCGTGTGTTGTTTTTTTTTTTTTTTTTTTTTTTTTTTTGGTAGCCGTAATGCACCTCCCGAAGTTTCTGCAGTACTTTGATCCAAGTACGAGGCGGGATTCGAACCCGCGACCTTTGGGTTGCCAGGTAGGCACTTTATCCACCCGGCTAGCCCGGTCGGCGTGCGCGTGTGTGTAAATAATAGAAAATATCCTGCTATATGAATCAATCCCCAGCTTGTAATGCAATGGATAGCTTCTTTGCTTTCTCCCTCATGCATATTTGGAGGAAGAGACCATGGTTCGATTTCCGTCGCTAGCTGAAGTGGAGAAATACATTTCTCAAAAGTTAAAAAGAAAAAAAAAAAAAAAACAACAGATAAATGTGGATATGGCTTTTAAATAAATAAAGGTAGACTCATCTATTCGCCATTTATGAAACAAAATAATCTGCCTCATCCTATGAACAAGGTCGCTCACAATCTGTTACAACATGCAAGTCGGATAAGCAGATAAAAATCATTTTTTTCGGAACCTCTGGTTATTGATCAAGCCTAAATACAGCTTTTGAGGCTTCGTAGAAACTTCACAGTACGGAAACTTTCTTCCGACCTTAATGGATCTATAGGAGAGCTTCTATCCATGATTATATCATGATGGTAATCATGGATAGAAATTGCCATTTTTGAAACAAAATGGCAACTTTGAAAACAAACATCTTTATGAAGTAGTCTATTTTTTTTTTTTTTTTTTATGAAAACCCCAAACATGAAAGGTATCAAAACCTATAGTACTTAGTACCGTGCATGGGTTGAAGGAGAAGTATGGGGGAGGGGGGATGCCGGAAACTTTGCTCTAAAGACTAAACATGGGTTTCACCACTTCAAGCCTCCAATAAGCAAAGTGGTGGTATTTCACCGGTTGATGAAAGTCATCTACCACCTTATGGTAATACCATCAATAGACGATTTCATAAAGATGTTTGTTTTCAAAGTTGCCATTTTGTTTCAAAAATGGCAATTTCTATCCATGATTACCATCATGGTATAATCATACACGTTTAGTTGTATATCAGTTAAGTTGATACACGGAAAACAACGGGATTCTCGACTCAATTTCACTTGAGGGAACGGAAAATTCACAATATATTCCATCTGCTAACACTGCGGAAAGAGACCTATTTGGAAGTGATAATTAACGGTGTGGGTCGGAATCACCGTTAATGGTCATTATTGGTCACCGCGTGCTGCCGAGAGGAATTCTCATGGCTATAAGATATCGAGTTATATCTTTGATCATTATGCTCTTCCTTTTTTCAGGAGAAATTGGTCCACAATTTTTTTTTTTTTTTTCAATTGATGATAATACATGCCCTCATTGACCTCTCCTAGTGAATCAATATCTTAGAAGAGAGAACATAACTGGTATAGAATAACCTAACAGATCCCCAAGCCAGCCTCAATGAGAGAGAGAGAGGGATTGATATTACAGTAAAATTAATTGGTTTCGAGAAAGGATTGAATATGTTTTTCGGCTGGAACACCAAACTTTCATTTCAAAAAACAAGTAAACCAACTATATAATACACGTAATTTACAGACACAACAAATGAACACCTAATTAATGGCTTTAGTTACCTTGGGGAAAATTCTAAACCCTTAAATCAAACATATTTGTTTCCTACCGGGCGCAATTCTTCATGGCTTCTATGTATCGATCTGCGAATGGGCTCTTTCAGTTTTTCAACAGGATGATTCACCATGCCACAAGGTCAGGATTATACATATTTTTCCCCCACAAACATGAGAGCGAATTCAGCCTACTGCAGTGGCCTCTCTAGTAATCATATCTTAATCCAATTTGAGCACTTGTGGAATAAGGTGGAACGAGCTCTTTGGCACACAGAGCTCGTTCCACAGATCCGCAACAACTGAGGGAAGTAACTGAGTCTCATGGAGTCAACGGCCCGGAGAAACTCAAATATTCTGAGGGCTTTATTACGCACACCTTCGCGCTATATTAGGTGCACTAATAAAGTGATCATTCATTGTATGTGTAAATGCAAATGCATATTAGCCATGAGCCGTTAGAAAAATTTGTTTCTTAACTGTTTACTAACTCATTAGAGATGGATTGACTTTCCACAGAATGAAAATAACTGAAGTTAATAGTATCTAAGATAATGGCAGCGCCGTTGTTTCAATGGCATATACCTAAATATAGAAACGTCAACTCTTTCCTCATCTGTATTCAGGGATGACCCCGATCGTAAAACTGTCTGCTGGCAAGGACCTACACGCTTAAAGACCTTGGTAGGTGATCGTGGTGCTCCTACGAGGACTACTTAATTGAAAGGACATTTTCTTGGTCACATTTAGCAAAGTAATTAAGAGATAATCTGATATCGTAATGAATACTCAGTGGTGTGTGTGTGTAGATAGATAAATAGCGTTGATAATCTTTTATAATTTAATGAAAGCTACTATTAGAAGAGCCCTGTGTTTAATTTCACATCAGATGGCTTTGCGAAACTAATTAGGAATTTATCATCACATTAGATCGAACAGAATCTCCATTATTAAGAGTAACTGCCAGTGTTGGAAGTGGCCAGTTAGTGCCATTTACAGTCTCTCTCTTCTGTTTACCTATACAATAAATTAGCAAGACGAGAGCAGACAGCAATGGAGATTAAAAGCTACTATGGTGATTTTTAAAGATATCTAATGTATCTTTATGATGGGGGCGGATCCAGTTTTCCACTGCTGCTATTGAGCTTAGTAGCGAGCCGAAAAGGCAGAAAAACCAATTAAAACATTCCCAGTCCACGCATAAAACTGCAGTTTGAATATAACGAGAAATACAGACAAGCTGACCATACCATCCATATAAAACAAACATACAAACTGACCATAGAACATACTCAATTTACAGACCCGATATACCGACTCTTCATGGTCATAGTTATTGTTCATACCTAGTGGAGTAGTAATATTTGAATTTGAACATTTTCATCTATGAAAGTGATTCCGAACAAATGAGGTACATTTATTCGCTTCAATGACTGTTTATTAAAACTCTGACATTTATCTGCAACTTTTCGTTGTTCCGGGGGAAATCCAGGGCAAATAGAAGTCATTATCCCCTTTTTTTTATTTCAAAAGCATGTTTTTTTTTTATGTTTTGTTACTGCGTTATATGTAAAGTTTCCTATAATTCTTACCTCCCCATAAGGCCCTAACAACTATTATATTTAACCACGTGGTTAAGAGAAGTATATTTGTATTTGATATTAACAATGTGTGACTTGTATAATGTAGTCAGAAAGAAACTTATTCGTGTTAGCGGTCTTTTATTATACGTGGAATAGATTCAAATAAATCTTGAACTGTCTTAAGAAGAATATTGTACCATTCTTCATGGAGGAGCGTTTCAAGCTCGAGTGATGAAGGTGGAGGAAATATTTTTGCTCTCCTCTCGAAATATGCTCACTTTGGCTCAATAATGTTTAAGTCTGGTGATTGTGCCGGTCGTTGGAGATGCTTAGTCTCTCTTTCATCTCTTCAGACCAAGATTGGACATATCTGGCTGTGTATATTGGAGCATTATAATCTTGAAACATGGCATAGATTGTTGGAAACAATGTTTGCACCATGGGGTGAACCTGGTCATTTAGAATGTAAAGTGAATCAGTGGCAGTAATTCACCAGTTCAGGGTGATGATAGGACTTAAAGAATACGAAGAAATTGCTGCCCAAACCATTGCTGATTATGCTCCATATTTGCCGGCTGATATAAGACAATCAGGGTGATGCGCTTCCTTTGACATTCGCCAAACTTAAACTCTCCCTGATGTTAGAAAAAGTGTAAATGATGATTCGTCTGAAATTATGATACGTTTCCAATCATCAAGTGTCCAGTTTTGTGCTCCTTACACCGCTGAATCGTCTTTCTAGCAGTGCCATCAGAAACAAGCGGCTTGGAAATAGAGGGTCAGCTATAAATTTCAACTTCATGAAGTTCTCGCCGAACTATTGTTATAAACTGGATTGCCCATACTGACATTAAGTTCTGCAGTTATTTTTGAGGCAGCAATTTCCACACTTAGTGAATGCAGACATCAACAACTGCTCTGGATGCATCAAACAAATCAGCAGTTTTAGTCACTGATGCCCCTGCTAAAAGTGCGCCAACAATTTGATCTCTTTGGAATTCGTTTGGTCATTTTCTTCATGTACTTCTTCATATCACCTCTAAATAAACAATATTTTATCTTCACATTACTGCCTGTAATAAACAAAACAAAACAAAAAAATATAGCCAAAACAAAAACTACTACTTTCATATCAGGCGGTTTTATTATTTTGTTCACCCCTTGTATTTGTTAGTAGCGTTATTTGGGATTGATGTCTTTCATATTACTCTTTTCTGCATTCTTAGTTATACATCTTGGTTTCGATTCCAAAATTATTTTCTTTAATGCATGTTTCTTTGAAGAATGAATGGATATTGTTCGCAGGCCTTATGAAATGAGGTTAGGAGCAGAATGTGGTACACGAAGTTCAGCTTTACCTCCCCTACCACCACAAATAAACTTCCTTTGGAATTTCAACACAATTCAACTATAGAGGGGGTTTCACACGCTTAAAACTTGCGACCCTCGCCGAATGAAATTGACCAATCTGTAGAAAGCTCGAACATACGAACACTGGTCCTGTTTGGAGGGATGTTGGCAAGTTTCATCTTCTGACCCACGGAGTAAATAACAGGGTTGCTAACAACCCTTAACAACCACATTGTAGCGACGATCATTGAAAGCGAATGCCATGCCACACTTCCTCTAACCCCATTATAGCTATTACTACAAACTCACTCCATTTGTCCCACCCTGTGCCCTTTGACCTCGATCCCGTTTTAAAGTGAACTCTTTTGTCGACCCGAGACAGGGGCGAAGAAAAAGGTTAAATGCAAAACGAAATCGTGAATTCTCAACGGCCGTGTAATTGAAACTCCGTGGGAGTTAAGCCAGCGTAATGCCAATGCAAAAGGTCAAAGGTTGGTTGCATAATCTTATGCACCGTAAATGTTTTTACCTTTTAGCCGTACGTCTGCAAGAAACACCTGCAAATAAGTTAGTTAAGTGAGAGGGAAGGAGTGATTTTCTTTTTGTTCCCTATAATGTGGATTTTGATTACCCTGCTAAAGATAGATAGATAGATAATGGAGAGAGAGAGAGACACACACAAAGAGTTAAGGGAGAGAAAGACAAGAGAGTTAAATTTCATTTGCGAAAATTAAATTTAACTATATTTCTAACTCTCAATTTGGAGAGATGAAATTTTTTTTGTGACTTGCTGTACATTAATAATTTACTTAATTTTCCTACAACTTCATCTCGCATGATCATTGTGTCACTCTTAGATAAATTTCTTTAAAATTAATGTAACTTAATTGATTTAAATATATTAAAATATTTCGAAATAAAATTTTATAGTTATTATAAAATTATTTTATGTATTTCGAAAGTTGTATTTATTTATAAATAGTTTTATCACTGTTTTTTAAATTTACAAATAAAAAAAACTCAAAAGGTATTTGGGAATGACGCTAGCCAATGAAAAGTATAGCGCACAAGTGGGTTCAACGAACACTATAAAAATGTAGACATTCAGCTCAAACAAAGCGAGAGATTTATGTTCCTCTGCAGTTGGAGATGGTGTTGATCTGTTCACCTGTCTCAGTTACTAACGTCTTCATTTGCAAGTCTTCATCAAGGTCTGCCTGTAAGACAGAATGGAAAAGATATCGTTTGTCTGGCTGGAGCCTGTATTTAGATGTCTTCTTTTTGTGTGCCGCTATCTATTCTAAAGAACTATCATTGATCCAACTGGGTAGGTTTCGCATTCCTTGAAGCATCTTTGATGTTTGCTAATAGCAGGGTTCTGTGGGGCCCGCTAGCCACACTTCACACCTAGTTGAGGAAAACATAATTAACACCTCGATCAACCACGAAATCGACGATGTTACAGTTCCATCTAAGTGGGCAGTGCCTGAGCACGTGTATTTTATCTTGAACTGAGAGGCAGAACATTCATCGGATTTGTTTTTGAGTCAAGTCACGACTGGAGATAGCCATGCAAATCGTGTAACAAATGCAAACGTAGGTTAACAATAGCCACAAGACATATTCACTACTTAATATACCTATGCGGATCTTTCTGTACTGGGAATTTCATTTGAATTTTCGGAAGATGTTCTAAGAATAGGGTGAGGAGACCTCAACAATAAATGCCATTGTACAGAAATCTTGTATTCCACTTGAAATATGTTACATCGTGCCCTCGTATTAACTTTTTACACTGTTAAAATAAACACAGAAACTGAGAATAAAACAACTTCCCATTATGAATTTAAAACTTTTTTTAGTTTGATATCAGCTAATCATACAAAAATTCATAATATGCAAAGTATTTAATTGTACAATTCGCAACTTCATTTCGCCTTCATAAACCGCATGGGGGGGAGGGGCTACCAACTACTGAATCCTGGAATCCCGTCCCTAGGCTCGAAAGTAAAGATCTTTAAAAACCTCACACCCTATCAACTAAACAGAATATCGAAGTAGCAATTAAATTTAGAAACTCCAAAAGTGCCAGTCTCGATAAAGCTAAACCCTGCCTTTATGTCCCATCAGGCCATTCGAAGTATGGCAAACAAGGCTCGTTCTCCTACTTTCCAAGCTATGTTAACAGTTGAAGGATACCTGACCTTGTTCAGAAGCTCTCATGGGTAGCACAGTTGGTACAATAGCCATTCTTCCCACACCGGGTGGAAAATACCTGAGTTCGAATCCCAACGATGACGTCAGGAATTCGGGAGCTGGGTAGCAAGCCCCCCCCCCCCCGAAAACTCTGGTGTTGCGTTAGGCAAACAGAAAAATCGATAATAGAACACGCGCAATTTACATTATACGAATATGGTAAAATATGGCCGAAGTTTCTGATGTGCCTAAAATCCTTCAACAACGACATCAAGTTCATCAGAAACCTGGCTTCACGCAGAGAACAAGTGTAAATTGTAAAGAGTATTCGTGACAAACGGCACCAGGGGTTTTCCCCCATCTCCGCGTAGTATACATTGTCATGTGAAACAGAACACTGTTGAGGCCAGAGATTTAAAAGTGTATGGATTTTGTACATGTGTACTGTCGTGTACCGTTGTTCATTTGGTCATTTAGCCGCTGGACCTCTACTGAGGCCCAACGTTGCCCACACTTGGCCCCGTGGAGGCAGACCAGGTACACCAGTATTACATTATCTACTCTGGCAAGCCCTGCCACCTAATTTCCTGAGATTTCAGTGGCTAGGGCCTATGTAAAAAAAAAAAAAAAAAAAAAAAATGGGGTTGACACTAGAGGTTTAGGTAGGGCCGAGATATGTTTTAAATGAAGGTAGGTTTAATTTTCCACATTGAAGTTTAGCAGCTTGCAGTGGGACATTCACGGTCGGTAAAGGTAGAGTGGGGGAAGACTGAAGATTGGGGGGAACAGGTAGAAGTATGGGAACGAAAGAGAAGGCGATCCCAGGAGTGTCAGTGGAGCAAGCCCCACCAGGGAGAAAAGGGGGCCAGGGGAGGGGATGAGACAGAGGCCCATCTCTTCCCCTTCCCTGACTAGGGATAGGGTTTTAAAAGTGAACTGGGAAAAGGTGCCCGAGAACAGATAACATCTCTTAGCAGAAAGAAAATATATCATATCATAACAAATGACCGAATCCATAAGAAGGATGGTGGAGTGATAATCTGCGCCCGTGAAAGTTTCCATATCATTCATAATGCGAGGTGCAGTTCACAAAATTTTGAAGCCTATATAAGAATCACAATATCAGATAAAAAGCGTCTACTTCCCGGAAGCCAGTTGTAGCTAGAGGTAATAAAAATACCAGCAGAACAGTCCAGAAGGTAGAGCAGAGCTGTCCTGTTGGCCCAAGACTCAGGTTAAATTCTCCTCACCGACTATCATATTAGGTAACGTCAATTTGCCCATCCTCAGGTTCAGTAATGAGAAGGAAGTCCTTACAAAACTATTATTAGTTATCGGTCTGAAAGAACTTGCCACATGCCGAACAAGATAAGCTTAGCGGCATGACCTCGGATTCCACAATATCAACGATCTCAGAAGCCCTCCTTCACAATTTAAATTTTCTTCAGACCATACCCTTATTGTTTTAGAGTTTTCAGTTAACACAATACTCTTCATCAGGGAAGAGACAACCAACAAAAGTCCACGCAAGACAACTAAGTTCATTATTGAAGACATTATTCTACGTTACTTGTTAACTGTTGATGGGCATGCTATCGCAAGCTTTTCGTCTGCCGAGATCATTAATTCCATCGCCTTACACCTTAAAACGAGTACTGAAATAGAAGCAGCCAGAGAAGTATGTATATGCCACGGGACCAAGCCCTGGTTCTCACCTGGACTTAAAGCCCTCTTCACAAAGAAGCAGAAGTCATACTGAGGCTGTAGGAATTGCCTAGCCATGAAAGTAGGAAGATTTACAACCAAACAAGAGCAGCCTATGTAAGAGCAAGGATTCAAGCCGATAAGCGAATACTTTACAATAGGCTTGATAATAAGAGAAGAATAGGAACCATTATCATCATCAGCCATTTTCAATCCACTGCAGGATGAAGGCCTCTCCAGCAACTTTCCAGTTCCTTCTGTTTTGAGCACTGGCCATCCATTTACTACTCGAAAACTCATGAATTTCATCTATCCATCTCCGCCTTTGTCTTCCAGGTTTTCTTCTAGCTCCTCTTGGGTACCATTCTGTTATTTTCTTAGTCCATCTGTCATCATGTCTTCAAGCTATGTGTCCCGCCCAAGACCATTTTAGTTCTTTAGTTTTGATAAGAATGTCCTTTACTTGAGTTTGCTGCCTAATCCATGTGTTTCTCTTCTTATCTAACAGTCTGATTCCCAATATAATTCGTTCCATTCTTCGCTGTGTAGTTCTCAGCTTCTCTTCCATTCTTTTGGTGAGTGCCCAAGTTTCACTTCCATAAGTCATGGTGGGGAGTATACATTGATTCATTATTTTACGTTTCAGACAAACTGGGATATTGCTCTTCAGTATGTGACTATATTTCCTGAATGCTATCCATCCAAAATTTATTCTTCTCTTGACTTCCAGCCATTTATCATTATTACAGCTAATAACTTGTCCCAGATAAGTATATGACTCCACCTTTTCAATTACTGCTCCTTCAATCATTATTTCCCTTTCTGTGGCATACTTGTTCATCATTACTTTTGTTTTAGCCATATTCATCTTTAGTCCAAAATCCTTACTAACTGTGCATAACTGATTAAGATTTTCCTCTAATTCTTTGGGATCGTGGCTTATGACCACAATGTCATCTGCAAATCGTAAATGGTTTAGGTACTCTCCGTTCACATTGACTCCTTTCTGCGACCAGTCTAATCTTCTGAAAGCTTCCTCAAGGGCAGCAGTAAACAGCTTCGGAGATATTGTGTCTCCTTGTCGAACTCCTTTCTCGATTTTAAATTTGCTACTGTCTTTGTCTAGTCTAATAAAGGATGTAGCACTCTCATATATTTTCTTCAAAATCATAATATATGGAGTATCTATGCCTTGTCTTTCCAGTGCCCGAAACATTGCCTTATGCTGTATGGAGTCAAATGCCTTTTCATAATCCACAAATGCCAGGCATAATGGTGTTTTATATTCATTTGCTTTCTCCATTAGCTGTGATATTACGTGAAGGTGATCCATAGTTGAGAATCCTGTCCTAAAGCCAGCTTGCTCTTTCGGTTGATTCTCATCAAGTATTCTTTCTAATCTGTTAGTAATGACCCTTGTGAACAACTTGTAGATATGGGATAACAAGCTAATTGGTCTATAATTTCCAATTTCTGATTTATCTCCTTTCTTAGGCAGCAAAACTATGATTGCATTATTCCACTGCTTAGGCATCACACCTTTTCTAATGCATCGACGAGGAATATTACAACTTTCTGAAAGTGATAAAGCCCAAGAAACCTATAGGGAAACAGAAATCCAAAGAAGAAAAAATTAGTCAAGAAACACTTGTCATGATGAACCAAAGACGACAAATGAAGAGCAAGAAAAACACTGACAGGGAGAAAATTGAGTATACTGAGTTATGCAAAGCCATTAGAAAGAGACTCAGAGAGGACATAAGAAGATTTAACACAAGAAAAGTAGAACAAGCATTAAGGGAAAACAAAGGATTTAAATCAGCAGCCATGAGCAGTAATACAGAAAGACAAATGATACTGAAACTGAAGAATAGCGATGGTGTACTTATAAACAGCAGAGAAAGCATAATTCAAATAGCAGAAGACTACTATAGAGAATTATACAAGGAGCGAGGGAATGATACCAGCAGTGGGGAAGATGGATTGCAAAGTAGCAACACATACGACATACCCGATATTCTTCCTGATGAGGTAGAGCATGCATTGAAGAAAATGAAGAATCGGAAAGCCCCGGGGGAAGATGAAGTTACTGTAGAGTTGTTAAAATTGGGAGGAAGAGACATAACACAAAAACTGGCAAGGCTCTTCACAAAGGAACCATTAACGAAACCGTATTAAGCAACTATGCTCTTGCAGAATGGGCTTCCAACACCTTCCAATATCTGGAAAAAGATATAGCTATAGTAAACATTTGCTTTCTCCTGTAGGAAATACAGTGCAATTCTTTCATTATCCTGACCAAGAATGATCTCACCAAGGCCATCAACAGTCTCCCAAACATTGGGCCCGATTGCTTCCCGATATTTATTCTCAAGATCTCTAGCACTACATAATTGATCTACTCCCCTAAATATATAACAACATCCTGCAAACCGCCAACTTAACATCGATGTGGAAACTTTACCTGACAAGACCTGTTCCTAAAAACTGGACATCCCAAGACGCCAAAGGATTACAGACCCATTTCGATTAACTGCCATACCCTAATTTTTTTTTTTAAATGCTACAGTCCACTGCTTCGGTCATCGCTCTAAATACTTCCATTCGACAATTAAGAGATCTACCAATCCAGCCTTCTTGAGACCTTCCGCCGATTTTTTTTTTTTTTTTTTTATATTGCATCCGCCTTTGACAGAGTCTCTGTGAAAACCCTTCTAAAATATTGCATAATCACCATCCGATCAGGATTCCCCACCCACACCTCCTTGCCACAATTGAAACGCTTCTAACAAATAAGAAATTACAAATATCTAAAAAAGTACGCAGGTGACCTAAAGTGTTCATTCCCTCCGGTGACAATCTAAATCCCCAACTGATTTCTAAGAATGCTTCTAGACAACTTGAGGACTTGGCCCTCTATCTGAATAACATTGGACTCACCCTTAATCCCAACACAAGATTGCTCAAAGGTCCTTCACTATGAAAATATTGAAGATAGATATCAGTGCCACTCTAAATGGGCATCGCGTTCAGAGCGTGTGGCAATACAAGGATCTAGTTATGGTATGAGACGAAAAATCACATTTTTCCCGCACTTTACAAATTCAAAAAATAAAACCTCGAGGCACTGTGGCGTCTTAGACAAGAGCTAACCGGGATACAGTGCTCTAACTTCGTAACTACCTATTTAGTTAGATGTACACTGTATATCTCCAGATGAGATATGTTTCCAGTCGCCCTAAATGCATCCCTTGTATCGGCTTCTGTTTCCACCGTTAATCCTAGGCGATTCCTGTCTATGGAATACGGGCTTCTAAGGTGACTGAACCACTACCTCGGAATGCCATTTACAAGCTCAAGAAGATCCCTGAATTGGGTCCCCCTGACAACCAGCCATAATCAAACCGAACATATCCATCCTATTGAAGCTCTTTACAGAAATGATAAAAAATTCCAAGGCTTACTGAGATTGCCCTCCACTACCCAGCCACCTTCGCCATAATCAAACCACTTTGCAGCCACCCAGGAACAGAATAAAGAACCTTGATCGGATGTTCCCTTTCAACACTGTTGGAATGTTACTCACCCTACACAAATTGTGAATGATATTTCAAAGAAAAGGTTTAGCAACCTGAGATAAAGTATCAGCGTATACACTCCTTTCCAGCAGATGGGACTACCAGATGGACGTTGGCCACAAGAACGGCTATCTGTTAAGTAAAAATGCGCATTTTTTAAATTAATTAATGTGGTTATCTGATTATATACACAATACTTAATAATCATATTTATTGTTGTACATTATTTATTCTTAGATAATTTTTTGTATAACTGAGATAATTCATTTATATCTTCTGTTAAAAAAGGAATCCCACAGAAATGGGCTGTTTCTGGGGTGAGGTGTATACCTCGAACTGATATAAATAAAATGAAACGAATCATGGATATTTAACCCAAGTTCTGAGACTAGCAGTTCTCTCATAAATCAACGTCCCTAATTTCAGAAGTGTTCGATTTTTGTCAAATTAAATGATTTTTCTTCATTTTTTTGTGATTAATATAAATGAAAAGTGAATATAGTTATCTCCTTATCAGTTTACTAAGATTATAACTTTATAGAACTCTGTAGGTTTACGTTCTCTAAACTTAGCCATTTAGTTTAATCACAACGGTATAATATTTATTACTTCTTCTCCCATATACTACTTTTTTCGAGTCTGTTTTCTCTTTATATATATATGTATCTCTTCACAAGAGTCATCACGTTCATGCATCTTGCATAACATTACACGCGAAAAGTGCTTGTACTGTGAAGGTGAAGAATACTACATTAAAACTGCATTTAATCTATGAATTTTTTAAGGCAAAATTTATACTATATGCATATTGTACTATACTATAAAACTGTAAAAATAATATGTTTAATTATAAAATAGAAAGAAAGAGATAACCGCGAACGTTAGTGACTGCATAAGCAATATCCAACACGTTGAATAATATATAAAGCAATATGAAAAAAAAATAATAAAATAGAGGAAAAAGAGTGAGGTCGTTCCACATATGTTCGATGGGATTTGGGTTAGGTCTGATGATCGTGCTGGCCACGGCAGTCGTTGGATATCTTCAGTTTCAAGGTATTCCTCCACCACGTGAGCTCTATGTGCAATGGCGCTGTCACGATGAAAAAAAAATCTGCGCCAAACGCACCCCTGGAAAGTCGCACACAGGATTCGAGGATCTGTTCTGGGTACCTCTGAGCAGTTACAGTATCGCTATCAAAAATATGAAGAGGGGAGCGGCCGCAGATCATTATTCTACCCCACCCGAGAACAACGTCTCCACTGTAAGTGTCCCTTTCTCTGATGTTGGAGGGATGGTACCGCATTCTCCGTTGTCTCCAGATAAAATGTCTAGAATCTGTTTGTAGGCTAAAAAGGGACTCAGAGAACAGAACTATACCCCGTTTGTCAGGGCACTAAGTCACACGTTCATCGCACCAATTTCCACGAGCTCTGCAGTGGTTTGGGGTTAGTGGGATACAAACCACTGGCTTCCTTGTGTAGAGTCCACTTGAATTGAGCCCTTTCTTAACACAGTCCGGTTTGGAAATGTTTTCACCTGTGGCTGCAGCAATTTCAAGAGTCAGTTGATGACGGAACATCGTAGGCTCCCGTCTTGCTGTCTGAGCCAGATAGTGGTCTGTTCTAGTTGACGTAGCCGTAAGGCGACCTTGGACAGATCTTCTTCTTGTAATGGTTCCTCTCTCCTGAAATTGCTTCCATAGTGCCGAGACGACACTGCGTGACACATTAAGCCAACGTGTTACCTCCACCAAGACTGGCCGCCATCTCAAATAAGCTCAGAAACCATGATTTTTTTTATTCAAGAAACAGGCACAGGGCACCGGTTACAGTTGGGACGAAAAATCCAACTTCATTTTTAGCAAAAAGTCTTCTGTTCCCGCCCTCCCTCTGGGAAGCAGAAACTAGCAGATGGCACATTGTGTACTAATCCTGCTGACTTCTCGTTGTATTAATACCCTGTTTGTCCTGCTTGTGCCTGCCAAGCAGGACCTGTTTCTGTTTCATAGGATGCGAAGGTGCGCTATGGCTTTTGGTAGCTCCCACAGAGTTGCCATTTCTGTCTCAACCCCTAAACCCTAATTATAATTCCCCATCTCCTTCTATCAGTTCTCACGGTAGTGCAGTGGTTATAATTATTTTCCTCCCCACACTCGGTGTAGCAGGACTTCGATTCCTGCTAATGCAGCAAGGAAATTCTATGGGCTTTTTTTTCACTCCGTGGCTTAGCTAGTCTGTCTCAGGAGAGGACAGCAAGTTTCTTCCCCCAGAAATTCTGGTATTACATCCGGCAAAACATACAAACGACCAGAGAACACAATATATGGACATAATACACATTTATGAATGAGTTTGTTCTCGGGTAACCCTAATATAATTTTATTTTTCTCCTATCAACCCATTTACATTTCACAGTATTTTTAAGGGCATGTCTTCTGGAACCCCAGAGTCTGGAGAGCAGCTTCAGGGAATGGAGTAGACGACCCATTTCCACGAGAATAGGAGGGGAAAATGCTTACACAGCACACATGACTGGCTATGCAGAGATGATGCAATATATTATGACAACCGCGGATTGTAGGGGAACACCCTAGAAGCGCCTAGACAATGAATACAAATCCCATATATATCCTGCTGATAAGCTAAAGTCACTATTTGTAGGGGAATCGATCGGGTGCAGAAAGTCAGATGTATGGTTTCCGCTTAGTGGTTTCCTATATGTTGCAGATGGCTCAGATTCCCACGAACATCTTTTCTGTTGCAAGCGGATGAATGAAGACTCATCCTTGCTTATTAACTTCAGAGATTGTTTACATTACACAATTTCTGAGAATTCAATGCTTATAACTAACAGAGATCTCAGCAGCATCGAGTTAGCGATTTATTGAGTGAATAAATCATCATAGTGAATTTCTGTGAGTTGATACTGAAGGATATATGGCCAGCTTGTCATTTGGAGATTGGTGTTTAAGCAGCAGAAGGAAAATGGTTGCAGATCTTCGTTGGGATGAATGCCTGCGAGTACCTTGATATAATCTGTAGAGATGCTCCAAAGATGTCTTTGCTGCTACAGAAAATCTGATCGGATTCTTTCCTGCAGAAAAATAGGCATGGACTTTCAGATGAGATATCCTGGTCCAACCTGAAGATTGTATTCCACGTATAAGTTGGAAGGTCTTCTGCACTGAATTTATTCAGTTAGTAGTGTAGTAGATCTTTACTTCTTTACTAGGAAATATATCAACGCCAATGCTTAAAAAAAAAAAAAATATATCACTTCCTGGTCACGTTAGCCATACTCCCATCCCTACCTACCCTAACAGCACCTCAAGATTCACATAGTAATTCGGTTTATCTGAACTTCTTTTCTTTAAGATATTTTTTACTGACTTGGAAGTGTAAAAAGGCTTTCTTCAACTATTTGAAGAACACAAGTAAGCAATAAATGATTGGATGTTTACAGTTGCGTGCAGTATATTTTATTTTCAGTTCTACTTCCGGAAAGCGGGCAGCAACCGGAAGTGTAACCTTCCCCAGCTACTTACAATGCACGCTGTATCTACAAGGAGGAAACAGAATGAAATGTTAACTTGGTGCCGCCTAATTTATAATAAAATATTCATCACAGTCGTTTTGATTAAAGTTCGTTGATGAGATACCCTAGGATTGCTTCTCTTTCCCACACATATGTATGCTTGTTCTCCATCTCCCCGAAAAACACGTATTCCTAATAATTAAATATTCTTCTGTTCCTCCCGAATTCCTTGACAGACGCCTGTGGTGACCTCCAGTCTGTCTGTCTCCTACCTACTGGTTTTATTTGCATGGTTTCATGGCATCCGTTCGCTTTTTTTTTTTGCTCCCCAGAACTAGAGGACTGTCGTGTTTAACGTGCCCTTGAACTGCTCACATTCCCGGTTACTTACTTACTGTAACCACTACACCCATCCTGTCGCCTTCTGATACAGAAAGAATACGAAAGCGAAAAAGGGGGCTAACAGTTACACCTGAACCAGTCGGTATTCCTCCTTAGCAATTAGACAAATTATAGATCTGTCTAGTGAGCTTGCTCTCTAACAAATGACAGCGATCAGCCCCAGCATGAGATATTTGGCAAGTCCCCAGTGAGTTATTACACCTATCTATTGTTCTTATGTGTGTGTGTCCAATTCAGAACTGTGCATTTGGGAGTACGATAGACACACAGATCCACCTCGAAAGAGAATTACATCAGACTTATTTGCATACGATGTCACTTTAAACAGCTGGTGGTAAATGACTCTAGTTTCAATAGGTGTGCTGCAATATATGCAGTGTTGTAAACATGTGTGGATGCACGAAAAAGGTTGCAAAAGTGAACATACTTTTATTTATTCCCCAGAACACCACTATGTTCAGTAAGAGAAATAAGACTTACAGGAGTTACGAAATTAATAATAAGTTGCAGTGTTTCTATTAGTAACGGTAAAATTGTTGACTCATATTTATTTTTGTTCATAGAAACCGGTCAGATGGTTGCAGCATGTCACCATGAGGTTAAATGAGAGCACTCAAAAGTATCGGCTTTAATGTACGGTTGGCACACTGAGTTTGTCGCAAAGATTAAGCATTTTTGGTAGGGAACATTCTTCGGGTGCAGAGTTTGGAAAACCAACGGGCCTTCCTGAGATCTTTGCGATTCGATTATGCTACATGACTCTGCCATTATGGTGGAGATATCCTAGAATTGATCATACACAGCGATGAGTTTAGTCACCCTTAAGGTTTGTTTTTGTTATGAGTGGAAGCTGTGCAATTCAAACTTAAAAGTGCATTATGACAACGATGGCGAATCAATGGAACAACATACCACAAGTAGAAAGCATAGGAAAATATCCGCAACGCGGCTACTGCGTTCCATAACTTTCATTATAGAACGTAGTCCGGAAAAGGTATTAGTATTAAAAATGCGCAATGGTGCTAGAAAGAAAGCGAAGTTATTCTGAATCTGCGAAAATAGATTTGAAAAAAATCATTATTTTCGTTCTGAAAAAGTGCCTATGCAGTTCCTTTTTGAATTTTAACAAACTCTCTGCCTTGGCCAGCGAAGCAGGCAACGATTTTAACCTTCTACAACACGCTTCCCGAAGGTAAACTTCAAAGGGTGTTCAAAGGGTCTTGTCTCACTCGCACGTGAGAATGTTCCTCCTTCATTCATTTTACATCTTTCATGACCATATACACTGCAATCAAATCCCTCCCTACGGCGTCAAATCGCTAAGCTCCGATCCAATAATCAAATTCACTGGTATACAATTGCCTGCCACTTCTTAAGCTCTCATTATGGATTGGAGACACATCAGCACCTCTTCAGTCCAGGGGAATAATCTCTGAATCTAAAGATTGCATTAACATTACTAATGGTAGAATGCACTCACTTTCTGCCATTTTCAATATACTCAGATGTAAGCGTCAGAGCAACTAAGGCTATGCGGCATTAGTATACTGTATCTGTAAATTGAATGTATTCTGTGGTCGATTTGCCTGTTTGCTGGACGAAAATACCCGTATTTCTAGGAGAGAAATAAAAACCATGAAAGCTTCATGTGAGATACTAATTCGGCCATACGTTATATGAAAAGCCTCTTTCAGTTGTAACGGGATTCAAACTCAGATCTCTTCCACCCGGTGTGGAGAGGATGGTGATTATATCCACTGTGCCATCCGCGAGGACTGCTTCTCTGATATTGTTATATCACTTATTACAGCCTTCGATTCCGCTTCACTACATTAGTTTCAATACCGACATCTTTTTGAAACCAGTGTAGTTTCAATAGTAAAGATCGTTGCAAAATACCTGCTCAACTAGGTAAACTTTAGGATGGATAGTCAATTATACCATCTCTTTGACCGTGTAGTTCACCTGAAATACCTCAAACCATCATATTTCCTCGCCTGGTGTAATTAAATCCCTGACCTTTCCCCCTCTATCCACCTAAATTTCCTAATATCATAAAACCTAACAATGTCCTGAACTGTTATACTTTTGATTCTACTTGGATCCTTGATGAGAATCAGCTCAAGAATCCTTGATCCCCTTGTGCTTTCTCTAACGTGTTGGAATAAATACCAGAAATAATAGATGAATCGAGAACTACTCCTGATATGTTCATTGCATGTCCGCGATATTCATTCTATAAGAGGGAAATTAAGTCTCCCATAATGATGCACTTCTCAGGATCAATGGCTTACCGAGTACTGTACTATAACTCAAAAAGGTATTCAGCACACCATGCTGGATATCTTGTCGGTGCTGATCTTGTATTCTTTCTTTATATTGTGAACCTCTGAGGGGACATCTCGGAATACAAACAGAAAATTTTCTTTTATTTTTCTTTTAAATACAGTACTTCAAATCGTATCAGAAGAAAATGATTTCGTGTAGAGCTGCTCAAGGGAATATGAAGGACGAACAAAGGCAAATAATTGTTATGTTAAAATAAATTATACCTTACTCGTAAAGTCATTGCTGGGATTTTATAGCAGATCTCATAGTATGCACAGAGTTCCTGCTTAGTCCAATTGAGTTTCCTCGTACTTCAGTAACAAACAGAAAGAAGCATGAGAGCTAAGTCAAGAAGCCCAACGTCGCTTACAAAATTAAAAACTGCAACAAATTTATAGAAAGCATTGAACAAAAACTACGTTCTGTTATTGCAGGCCAAAGTAAGCCCTACACTAGAGATATCAAACTTTTAAGGGTTGCAGGCCATACTTGGGGGCCGCGTTAAGGGTAAGCGAGACAGGCGATAGCCCTCAGCGCAGACGTGTCAGGATTTTATTTATGATCGCATTTAAGGAAGTTTCATGTATGGGCTGCCATTAAGGTCAACGCAGGCTCTGATAGCATTGCCATGCACAGAGCGCGTGTGTAAGAAGGGGAAAAAACTTATCATCTTCAGCTACCAAAAACAATTTCCACAAGCAAATTGTTTTCGGTATTTCCAGAATTTGAGCATTTAATTCAATAAATGGACCTACCTTAATTTTAATATTCGCAGCTGGAGTCTGCCCATGCTCTCCTTTTTCGAGAGTGGTCGTTGTGGTCACACAGATTCTAAGCCTTTAATATACTCTCCTGCCGTCGATTATCAGTTTGGCAAAACTTTAACAGTTGTACGGAGGCGCTGCCAATCAGCGAATTAAAAGATCAGCTTGTGTGTTAGAATCCTACATCAGGATCTCCTTTAGTTGTTTCTATATAAACTCCAACACCATTCAGAACTTGAAACCTATAGATTATGAAAACAAACTAATAACCAATCATAATTCACACCTTTTATGAAAATCAAAATATCAAACTATTCAAACTACAATTCATAAAGTAAATGATTGTAGGAAGAACAATCATTTTGATTCCTTGATAAATCATCAAACAGAGAAACCTAATTTCAGGCTAGGATGTAAACAAACATAAGACCTTCAGTACACAAAAGGTTACTGTTAACAGAAATCTGAATACCCATAAAATTAAAGGTTTAGACAAATAGAAAAAGGCAGTCATTCTATAGCAATGGTTTTCATTCAGCAATTTTTGATGGGTAAAGAGAAGTTATTGAATTCTGAAAGAGAAATATGTAAATTTTCATACAGAAAAAGTCTCCTTGAAGACTCATTCTCCACACACATGAATAGAAGACAATAAAATAGCTAAAAACATTGAAAAAATTATTTAATTACCACAAACTTTAAATACAAATCATTTTGTGTTTACATATTGTTGCAGTATCAAAATTATGATTATCCTACAGTTTAAAGACTGTACGTAAAAGTGGAACATAATAATAGTTCCAGTTGCAGTTCAATAGCTATTGAACCGCACTTCGTTGGTGGTTAAAATCAACTTATCTTCTTTTTTTATTATGGCATTCTAATTAAGAAATGGCTATATATCATTGTTGAAGCATTCTTTCTGGTAATCTGTTTTCTGGATTACCAATTACGAGAAGGACTAGCTGCGATAATGTGTTTCTTTGAAATAATTTAGCATATATATATATGAAATACGTAAAACACAAAGAGATACTTTAGCAGCATGCTGAAAGCAAAATGAATCCTCTGAAGAATTGTAGTTCCTTTGAGTTGATTCTCTTGCGTTTGTTTCTGTCATTAAGTTTCCACACGGGATTCCCTGTTATTAGAATTATAAATAATGTATTGGCTCCCCTTCAGATAAGTAATCCCTACTACTATTTTCTTGCCGCACCCAAGTGCTCTCTGCATTAGATACTGCTTGATAACAGCGTACCTAGCTAAAGATCCTATTGGCTTAATATTTCCTCCCTCTTTCGGGTCCCCTTCATTTTTAAATTGCAATTTATGGCTTTGATAATCATACGGTGGTGTAGAATTGCCGTTAACACCTACGGCACGGAATCGTGAGCCAAATAGCGCGTTGGCCCCTTAATAGTTGTATCGATGAAAGTATTGAGGTGTTGAAAATTTCTTAAAGTTTTGGAGGAAACAAAAATTCGGCGAATCACAGTTTCCTAGGAGAGGAGACCCGTATAACATTTAATTCGTGGAAGACACGTAGAGGCCAGTGAATAAATGTAAGATGAAGAAAAGAAATCAAAGAGAGGGACGTAAGATGGATATTTTACACCATTTACCTTAACATTAATTAAAAAATCAATGGTAAAATCTTTTCTTCTTTTCGGCACTGTAAATTAACTTGTTGACTGTTTCTTACTACTGCTCTATTAACAACTGGGGTGGAGTCAACTTTTATCACACCCAAGTACTACAAGCATTGTTGGAGATACGTATCTTGGACTCTGAAGTTGAGCAGCGATCCATGTTTACCCACAAACCTTTTATCATACGCCTACTTAGCCAGTTTCAGTACAGGGCGGTATGTGGACAGTGACAAGGCAACAGTTGGTGTGATATATTCGAAGAGGGGTGAACATCGCATAAAAAATTTAGAAACTACTAGGATTTATGTGATGCTCGTTATCAGAGGAAGGCCTTGTCTTAGCGAGTTTACAAGAATAATGCGTGTTACTATTATTAATAACTTTGTTGAAAACTGATTCTGACCATCTGCTTTTTTTGTTACGAGTTTGAGCATTAAGTGTGCTTTAAACTGTCAGAAATTAATAGAAGAAATCAGAAAAATAAATAAACTTCTGAAATGATTAGACATTAACATAATTAACCCATAAAATTTCTAATAGACGCTTGGAGTCGATGGTTTTCCAGTTATCATTGATCTGCGTGGGCAACTTGACAGGTCTAAAAGAATAGATGAATGTAAACGATAAATATCTTTGGAACAGTAATGTATGATGAATGCCGAATTTTCCAGCACGCTGCAGTGATTTCTAATTGGAGGGGCTGACGATATCTGAAGAAGGAGGTGCTAATTAAAATTGATAATCGATCTGTTAATTGAGATGGATTATCAATATCATTCAAATGATATATAAAGTTTACAAATGTAAACCATTTTGTGTATTTTTATTTTTTGCGTACCATTCAGATGCTAATGGAAACAGTCGTGATGTTTAAGTATCCACAGCATAGCAGAAGGGTGTGCCAAAGTCTCATTAGACTGCAAATCCAGGAAGACCTTGGCGATCGCAATCTACTTTGAGCATGACGGAAGCTAAATTGGTTTGATGGTGGAGATGCGAAAAAGACACCGCAGGCTGGGCCGCTCTCTTTAATTCATCCCTTATCTGTTAATTGCCTAGCAGCTGATCAACTTAGACGTAAAAGCCATAATAACAGGTCCGCCCTTGATCGACTCCTTGATATATTGCAACAACAAGTTTTATTTGGACTAGGTGGTGAGCTAAGTGTTCCTGTTGTCAGAGAAGTTGAACACACGCACGCATATCGAGATCTACCTTTAATTCTAATGGTCGAAGACAGCAGTGCTCAATATTTAAAGAACTGAAGGTCTCGTGCATTTAATTTCATTATGTATTTGAATTAAACATTGTCTTATTTATAATTTACATCATATTACCGGCATTAAAAGATACAGCAATTAGATTTATTTTTGTAAATAATGCTCTATTTTATGTTTACTGTGGTTAAGGATTATTTATAAGTTAGATCTTTCAGGAAAAAGCAGAACACAGATTGGCTTTTAATGAAGAATTACTATATTCTATAGTTATCCATTCGTGTTTCCTACTTACAACGGAAGGCTCAGATATCGTAGGAGCTGAGGGCGAAGGACATACAAGGTTTATTTATAAATAATAATAATTATGCCGGTTATTCAAATGCAGCTTCACAACCATACAATCATTTCATGTATGGTTGTGAAAGGCGTACCATCTTTGATCAAACATGTAAACTCTCTGCGTGTCATCTGTAACTTGAGACATCAGAAAATGTTTTACAGCATATCAAGAAAGAAACACAATTTTCTTTTCTTTTTCAGCATAGCTTAATAGCCATCTTTGTTGGCCACCGGGAAACAGAACCTTAAAATATGCAACGATTACAGTAGTATTCATTCCATTGTCTTGTAATGATAATTATTATAAGGCATTAAAGTTGTCAGCTTATTCTTGACTCACTCTCTATTTTCCCCTCTTGATTGTAT
Source organism: Mastigoproctus giganteus (assembly GCF_048544385.1). Lineage (NCBI taxonomy): Eukaryota > Metazoa > Arthropoda > Arachnida > Uropygi > Thelyphonidae > Mastigoproctus > Mastigoproctus giganteus. The sequence goes on from NC_143585.1 coordinate 51,932,533, forward strand.
GTTTTTATATCAGTGTTAAAAACAAAGGGTCACTGGAAAAACAACTCCAAAGGCGTACATATAAAAAAATTGCCTATTTGAAGAAATAAGGCTGATTTTTTACTTTTTATGATGGTTTGTCAACCAATCCAGAGGAACTGAGAACCCTAGCTTGATGAAACAGCCCTTCAAAATTGGATTCCTCCAAGCGTTCAAGTTGTATTTAAGCCAATGATGTGGATAGGTAGGGAAGGGATTAACTCCGCGGTATTGTTAGCTTTATAATAGTACTGACAAGATAATCGGCAATTAATTCTCTGAAAAAGCATTCCAGAACAAAAAATCGTTTACCGAAGGAATTCATTTTAATACATTTAAGCCTTTCTTTCTTTATGTAATTTTCTTATCATTTCCCCTACTAGATCATCATGTAGAATAGCCTCTTCTGCTCGTCAATGTCAGACTGGGAATCCAAAGAACCCTAGTGTTGTTGAGGGGAACAAAATGGAAAAGCTTGTTAGACCAAACACATCTACTGACAATTCAGAAATATTGAGGTCATCAAACTGACCCGGAGAGGCTACATCTCCGGCTAGCTTCCAGTGATAATGACAATGTTTGGGGTGGCCAATTTGTCACGCTGTTCTCCGTCCTAGGCGAGGAGGTATAATCGATCAATCAGTAGTGTTTTTTTTTATTATTCTTTTAACACGCTAATATACGGATGTGAGTTATTGGATAGGACAAACTGATAAATCTACAGTGAAATCTCAAAGCGCTCTAGGCTTCAGTATACCAGATGAGGGGCCCCTTTTCTGCTGGCTAAAGCCTCGCAAGTTGTCATGTGAAAAAATAGGTTCAGAATGGCTTAAATTAACTCGAAAAACTTATCATTGACTTCAAATATGTTCGTATTCGTTGACACTTGAAACTAATTAAATTAGAATCACCAGATAATAATTATTATATATTTTGCTGAACTGTTATGCCCCCTTTTTAGTGGATACAACCCGAACTTGCATAAATCGTATCTACCAAAGGTTTAGGACGAGGACTATACATAATATGTATAGTCCTCGTCCATCTAGTTAGCGAGGAGGGATTTTATCGACGACCACCATAACACCATTTCCATTATAAAATTATAGCCAGATAATAAAACAGAACCGCTAACTAGTTTAAAAGAGATTACCAAATGATTATTTGTCTAATTACACCACAAACGAATGATGCAACTTGATCATTACAACTCTTGACAATAGTCCAATATTGAGTTTCCATTTTTCGGGGTGGCCTCTGAAACCCCTTTTTTTTCTTTTGTTTGCAACCGTTTCTTCTAGCAGGTGTAATTTAGCTGTGTCATGCAGTTCTGTGCATTGACAGGTGGAAGTTGAAGGGCGAACCAAAGAAGCGCGGACCAAAGTGGTAATGAGGTCACCGAGGTTAGCGAGCAAAGGAGTAAGGATCAGACTAGAATGGAAAGCAGACAGATGTTTCTAGGGCCCCAAAATAATTAAGAATTATACCAAAAGGGCCTCCTCCCTCTCTTTAAACACTTTCTTTCCTTCAAGGCAACGGATCTTCTGAGAATAATTTTTCTCCAACTATCTCCCCAGAGACCACGCTGATAGCCCTCCTGTGATTAGCGCCATAATTAAGCTATTTTAAACGTCGCTTCGTGTGCCACGAGACAGCCAACCTCCCAGTAAGTCACCTCTACCAAGACCCCATCCCGAGATCTTTCAGCCGTCCATCAGTCAGCTAGGTCACATCCGTATGCCTACTGCGACGGAATATTCTCACTTCCCCCACCCACCCCTCTCCAACTAAGGTGAGTCCACTTTTTTTTTCCTCTTAACCTTTCTTCCGTGCAGCTTAATAATCTCTGCCAAGTACGTTGGTAAGGAAAATGCTGCCACAATAAACACGTCTTGAACTTTTTGGGAGGTTCTCCAGTGAGCAGCGTTTATCTCGTTACATTGCCGTTTTTTTGGAATTCACGAGTACGACCTTTAACTGCTCCACATCAGTTCAGTTGTTATGGCAACCAGTGTTCAGATGCAATCCGGGGGAGCGATTATGTGGTAACAAACCCGTGTGTTTTGGAACTGTTTTTTTATAGTCTCTTTTTTTTCTCTCTCTCAGCTGCGTCATCTTCAAATAACCCTTCGTACCACATACCCAGTAGGAGGGTGAGTAATGACTTAATCTGATCAATTCATCATGTCATAACTGATTAAGCAAACAGGAATTTTGACGAAATTAATTGGAAACGAGATTAAATAACTTAGTGGAGCGCACTTCACTTATCTGATCTACATCTAACAACTTCTGAGTGAGCTTTCACCTTTTTTTTTCATGTTGATCTTATCCTTAACGATCAACTGCGTTCCCAGCTAATAACTTTCTCAGATAAGCACGTCCGTAGATATTCTAATCGAAAATACGTGTTGAGAGAGAGAACTTCAGTTTAATAGGGAAATCGCTCATCGCAGTACACAAACCATAATCTTAAGGAAAAAAGGTGGTTCCTTTTTTTTCCAGTTGTGACACTAGTTTTCTCCATTATATGATAAAAATCCACTTTTTTTCGCGTATTTTTTCACGTCGGAAACTAGAACTGATTAAGATAAATCAGAAACTTTAGACAGTAATTGGTTCTGGGCAATTTGGTCTGTGTGTGAGAGAGAAGAAAGAAAAGAGAAAGAAGAAAAACAGACGAGAGAACGCGCTTCCAAAATAGGATGCGCTGGAATATCATTTGGTCAGAATGGAAAGGACAACGTAACTCTGATCCCCATGATGCTGAATCATGTCGGAATCATAAAAACGCTATCTAATGAGACTACTGTGGACCCGAATAAATCCTTAGTTTGTGATAAAGGTTCGCAACACCGACATTAGACGACACTACTGCATTAACAGTAAACTCTATGGTCAATCCCATGACCATAGACCCTCGTTTAAAACTCAGTCCCGCTTATATCGCCTTTTTTATGGTTACAAAGAAGGAATAAACCAGGATACAACCCTTCTTCCTCTTGATTTTTGGTGTGAGAAAAGGATGACAGGGACGACATTCTAAGAAGCTAGCATTATTCGTCCGCTTTCTTTGTTGGTACATTGATTAATCTTTCGTGTTTGGGTGTGTTCAATGGCATGAGGTCATTTTTCTACAATGATAGCATTATTAATAAGTTTGATACATTTTATTTATCAAGTTTATAATAACCAAAATATGTTTAGTTTCCTTGAATAAAATCCTTTAAAAAATTTTTCATTCTCTTTTTGACAGCATGCAAAGAAAGGTTGAAGATGTGAAGAAAGCAAGCGTAGTATATTAAAGTGTGCTATTTTCAACAGAGAAAAAGGTACTGATGAAAAATTAAAAATTGCTCTAAAAAAGGGCAATCCGTTTATAACTCTTTCCGCTTATAGTTCACTGTTGAGTCGGGCTCTTCTAAAGTTCTAAAACGGGTGTTATAGCACTTTAGATTTACGTGGTATTTTCCCAACAGTCACCGGTTAAAAATACCCGGGTTCGAATCCCATCAATGACGAGATGAATTTTTATAGGCTTTTTGAGTTAGTCGGTCTGAGGGGAAGGTTGTGGATTTTTTCCTCCTGGAAACAGGCAAATCGATCACAGACTACACACAATATACTGTTGCCTCATAGTCTGTTGGCGTCTAATACACCTACGCACTCACTTAGGGACGTTGAGAGTCAGCACGGAGTTGGGGTTAAAGAGCCTCACTAGGCTTGTCTTTGCCTTTCAGTTTAAAATGTTTTGAAAAACATTTAATCATGAATTTAATTTTGAAAAATTTAAATCATGAATACAATCGTTAATTGTATTTAGCAGTCACCCTGGCTTGATCCACAGTCCACTCAAACAGCGTGTGCCACTTGCACTCTCGCTCCTGACCACCCAGCTACAACAGGCCTATTTTCTCCTCTGTCTCGTGTCTCTTTTCTATAATTCATGGTAGTGATCTGGGCCACCTAATCGATGTTCAAGCCAGGAGCAGCTGACCAACCTCGCTCCACGCCATTGCCCATGATCTGCATCTCTCAAATAATGTCAACTGCCTATCGTGATCAGATACTGTAAAAGTTTTTGCAACGTCTAAAGATACCCGAGATCTCACAATGGTAAATCTCCAGTTAAACAACCAAAATTTCATAAACATCAGATATCTGTAACACTAGCCAGTCAGTGTGTTAAAATTGAAGCCATTGGGTATCCGGCTTGGGATGAAAGATCGCGTTTGGTTCTGCTTTCCATTGGCATACGATGTTCTGAACAGTTGATTTTGGGTGCAAATAGTCACATGCAATTATATGACAATTTGCTATCGTACCTCTTGTAAATGGATTCAGGTCCTGTCATTGATCAACCATTTCTACCTACCACTCACCTCAGAAATTAACTATTACTTCCCAGGGTTGAGATGTCCCCGATAAACGTCAGAGGATAGCGCATGTAACAATTGAAACCACTAAGTGGTTTATTATATTTTATTCTTTATCGTGTAATTGCAGTAGAGGCATAACTACAAGTCAGTTATGACATCATGACAGTAAGCACAAATTTGAACTGGAAGAATATTTATATAAGGGGGAGAATGCAACACAAGCGCAGAAGGTCTACGTACCAAGAGAAGACAAGACACCGGAGCATAACTGGCAGAATTATTTCATTTTATGGGTGTGTTTCAAGCAAAGCAAACTCCCCCTAGCAAAAACCAAAGAAATTCATTATGCCTTCAGAACCAGACTTGCCCAAAGATCTCACCCTAATAACTGATGTAACAAGCGGACATTTCGCTCTAGTTCCGTGAGGTGTGGGGAATTAATGTCTCCCGTACTCTTGAGAATGCTGTTATCAGTGACATTCACTCAGGGACTATGAAAGGTGGAGGAAGTTTACATAGAAAAGATAAATAAGTGGTTAACAGTAAGTCTTCCTTTTCATCTTCAAAATAACGGGAGATAATTCGAGCGATTCTCTTTTTTTTTTTAAGTTGTTTTGGGGCATAAATAAGACTATTATTCTGTTTTCATAAAAGCTACCAGTCCGTGACTACATCGCCATTAGTCAAATGTTATCTCTTGTTAGTCATAGTCCCCCTGCGCTTCAAAAGGGGTCGCAGAACAATCTCCTAAGAAAGTTAAAAATCTTGATAATGCAAAAATGTCGCGCCTATTCGCATTTGGATCCACCCATCTACTATTGTTGTCAGGTTTACTACACCTTGACCTTGGCCTTCAACAGCAAAGTAATTAACGCCAGTAGCATGCAAAATTCAGATATGACAGAGGGCGCTGGGGTAATCTTATGCTACTTACATTGTATAATTGCTGGTATCTCTTCGGAACTCAATGTAAAAGATATACTCAACTGTTGTACACAAGAAGTAGTTTATCATTTTGGGAAACAAACTAAATACCTGAAGAAGTTTCTTTTGTTAAAAATAACTTTATAAAATGAAATATTTTTCTTGTTGAATTATCCATCGCTGTGGGAGCTTCAGAAAGGGAAAAATTCTGGGTGAAAAATAAAAATGGTCCATGGTATAATAATATCTGCGTTCATTGATTTAGTTAATTAAAATTGCTTATATTTCCTTTGATTAAATTAGCCATGATGATGAACTGGGATATTTTATTAATAACAGAATATCCTGTTTTTGCTTTTAATTAATCAGGAATGTCCAATAATTAGCCAAGGCTGTCAGATTGTAAGGATAATGCGAAGATTCTATGAAGATGCCGCTCTCGATGTAATGATTAATTAAAGTGACATTCGTGTTTCGTTCTTTCAACGAGTTTTTCAGTTTGAGACATGAAAAAAATCTTAGAGATCAAGTGAATGCGGTAGGTTTGCCCGTTTAGAATCTTTTGATCCTCACAAAAACCTATGCTCCACGCACTGTTCTATCAACATAAGTTTGTTTTGGCATCATGTAAATATCCATAGCAATTTTGTCCAATTTTGAGAAAAATTATGTCGATTCTTTCTACCAATTCATCGCAAATTTTTTTTACAGCAAACAAAAACAACCGCTTTAATAAAACACTTAATTCTTAATAAAACTTAATCCTACAGTAGCGCCAGACCTGTACGGTCTTGCTCGAAAATAAGCTCCCGTGTTAATTGTTAGGTGAAGATAAAAATCTCGATTTTCTGTAAGAGAAATCATGGGATACCTACCTAGTAACGGGTAGGCCCACCTTTCGCCCGGATAAGGGCAGTCACACGGCGAGGCATTGAGCCACTAGTTCACGAAAGCATTCCACAGGTATTTCCATCCATGCTTGCTGCACCGCTGTCCATAATTCGGTCGCATTCCTAGATGGAGGATGCAAAACTCAAACGGACCTTTCCACAGCATCTCAAAGATGCTCCACAAGGTTCATGTCCAGTGAACGAGGAGGCCTTTCTGTAGTGGTTAAATCTGTGGAATGCTCTTCGAACCATGTTCTAGTCGCCACGGCTCTGTGCGGACGCGTGTTGTCCTGCTGGAAGAGTCCATTGCCCTGTGGGTGCATGTGACCATGAAAGGGTGCAGATGGTTTGCAAGGATGGACACGTAACCTGGACTGTTCAGAGATGCGTCTAGATGTACCAGAGGTCCCAAAGTGTGCCAGTTGAACAAGCCCCAGACCATTACCAGCCATCCACGTGCCTGAACAGTTTCTTGTTGACATGACGGTTCGTGCAGTTTCTGCCAGATACGTATCCTCCTATCCGCTAGAAATAACCGGAAACGGGACTAATCGGACTAGGAGACCCGTTCCCAATCATCCAAGGTCCAGTGCCGATGTTCTTTCACCCAGTTGAGGCGTAGAATCCTGTGTCAGCAATGGGACTCTGGTGGGTCGGCGGCTCCCATAACCTATTGCGGCTAATGATCGCCTGATGGTCTTGGTGGAGACATCTCTGGCACCTTCCCCCGTTGAAGTAGGCGGTGGTTTGTGCCACTGTCGCTCTCCGGTTGGCTGAAACAATGCGAGACAGACGTCGACGGCCACGTTCATCCACCACCTTTATCCGCCCACAGCGCTGTCCACGATGAGATGTTATTCCGGAAATGGCGTATTCCGATAGACTCTTGATACTGTCGAACAGGGATAGTGCCATTTCTGTACCACCTCCGCGATAGAATGACCCATGTGTCGGGCACCCACTATCATCCCTCTTTCAAATTAGGTTAATTCACGACGTTTATCCATACTGACATCGAATTACCGTCTATGTGAATGCGGTTGTACCTATATACCTGCCAAGCAATGGGTTCGTCCAATAGCAAGAGGGGTGACAGCGTCGCGTCCCAGGAACCCCATGAATTGTCGTTTCAATGTACAGGGTTGTTAAAATTAAAGTATTTTTGTGTAGAGGGCTCAGAAGCGAGTTCTAAGGCTCGTACTGAAGAGAAATTTGGACAACTGGTACAATAAAGAATGCGCTCGCCATTTATTGGAAAAAAAAATTAGTTACAAAATTTGTCACTGTATGGCGCTTACTTACGTTATTTGCATAATCGTAAGTTATTGCCACAGCGCCACTACTCAGCTCTACTGTACTGTATAAAAGCAAAGCAGTCTCTTCAAAATCATACAGTAGATGTTTGCCTGCACTACAGCAGCAATGCCAACAACGTTGCAGGAAAAGGCGCTATTAGTGAAGCTGTACTATCAGAACAGCAACAATGCAGCTGTGGCTATCAGAGAATTCCGGCGTCAGAAGCGCTTAAGGCCCACGCGGACATTTGACTGTGCTGTCCACAAAATGATTGCGAAATTTGAAACGACAGGACATCTTGGTGTTAAACCAGGTAGAGGTCGAAAACGAGTGGACTGCTTTCGTGTTAAAGATATGGAAATGGTTGTCGTGCATTTATCCAGTCAATCTCCATGTAGTAGCGTAATTGTGCCAGCTGTTTCTCGTGAAGTGGACATGCCGTATTCCACTGTAAGGATGCGTGAGGTGTTGCGGTACTATCCTTACAAGATGCACTTGCTGCAGCAGCTAAAGCATGGTGATGCAGATATTCGTTTCACATACGCATTTCAGTTTCTGGCGCGAATGACAGTGGATATCACTTGGCCATGGAACATCCTTTGGAGTGATGAAGGCCACTTCTGCTTAAACAGACAAGTAATATGCACAACTGTCGCATTTGGGCAACAAAAAACCCTCGAATTATCCAAGAGGTCCCGTTGCATTCTCCAAAAGTGAGAGTGTGGTGGATTTACTGCAACATTCATGATTGGGCCATATTTTTTGAATAGGTAACACCGACTGGATCCCGCACCTGTTCCGTCACTGGACAGCGATATGATGAAATGTTGACAAATTTCGCAATATCAGAGCTGCAACAACGTGGGTGAATTCAAGATACCATATTCATGCAGGATGGTGCACCACCCCCACATCCACCGTTGTGTACAAAGATTGCTAAGGCAACACTTTGCAGACGAACGGGTCACCAGCCGTTGTTTCCAGACATCTTGGCTCCGATCACTGGACCTCACCCCATGCGACTTCTGGTTGTGGGGTTTTTTGAAGAACCAGGTGTATCGGGATGGATGTCAAACTCTGGCAGATCTGAAGGACAGCATTAGACGTCATGTGCTGGCTATTCCAGTTGACATGTTACGTTCTGCTCTAGAAAATGCTGTTCTTCGAATGGAAACTGTTGTTGACCCAAATTGAGAACACATTGAATAATTGTAGCGCTGTTCAAATGATTTGTATTGCCACAGCGCCATATAGTGAAAATTTTGTAACTAACTTATTTTTGACCCCAATAAATGGCGAGCGCGTTCTTTATTGTACCTGTTGTCCAAATTTCTCTTTAGTACAACGAGCCTCAGAACTCGCTCCAGAGCCCTCTACATAGGGATACTTTAATTTTAACAACCCTGTATTTCACAAAAGAAGTATTTTTTTGAATGACCTCTTCGATTAAACTGTATGGCTGCATATTGGAGAAAACTATTACACAGAAGCCTATGGCAGATATAAGCTAGTCTGTAATCAAGCCACAAAGGAGGTCAGGTAGGCGAAGGCAGATTACAAGAAATCTTTGGCAAAGGATGCTAAGAAAAACAGCAAGCATTTTTTTCCTTATATAAACTCTAAAAGCAGGGGGTTGAATCTGATTGGTCCACTTGATATTGATGGTTCGACTGTTAATGATGCTGCTCAGATAGCAAACAAACTGAATGAGTATTTTGCATTTATATTCACACGATGAGTTATTAAGGTTTGAAAATGGCAGAAAGTTATCAAATTGTATCAGGGTGCTTAATAAATTTTGTAATAACTGAGAGCAAAATGGAGGAGAAATTGTTGAAGTTAAACATAAGGAAGGCACCTGGAGTAGATGGGATCTATCAAGTTATATTAAAGGAGGCAGCAAAGCAACTAAGCAAACCCTTAGCCATAAATATGAGAGCATCCTTGGACTCTGGGGAGCTCCCCACGGACTGGAGATGTGCAAATGTATCCCCAATTCACAAAGGGGGATCGAAGGGTGACACGAGTAATTACAGACCAGTTAGTTTAACTTCTGTTCCGGGTAAAATAATGGAGTCGCTGGTTAAAGATGCATTGCAGGATCATCTAGACAAGACTGCAGCAATAATTGAGACATAGCATGGGTTTGTTAAGGGAAAGTCTTGTCTGACAAATTTGATAGGATATTATGATGTGGTTACAAAGGAACTGGATGCGAAAAATAATTTTGATATCATATATTTGGATTTCAGGAAAGCTTTTGACACTGTTGCGCATGGAAGACTATTGTACAAATTGGAGCAGAATGGTATTAAGGGTAAGTTGCTACAATGGATAAAAGGATGGTTAAGTGGGAGAATACAGAGGGTGGTAATCAATGGGTGCTGCTCTTCGTGGATTAATGTTATTAGTGGAGTCTCACAGGGTTCGGTGTTGGGTCCACTGTTGTTTTGTATATTTATCAATGATATTGATGAAGTTATATCAGGCTGAGTGTCGAAGTTTGCAGATGATACAAAGGTTGGCAGGGTTGTTAATGACAGTAATGGCAGTGTGCTACTGCAACAGGATCTAGAAAACTTGGGAAGATGGGCTGAGAAGTGGCAACTGAAGGTTAACCTTGACAAATTCAAAGTGCTGCATGTGGGTAGAAGTAACCCCAGAGAATCGTACCAACTGTGTGGTACTACACTTAAGGTGGTAAAAAATGAAAAAGACCTGAGAGTAATTGTGCAGTCAGATATGAAGTTTTCTGAGCAATGCAGACAGGCTGCCAGGGCAGGTCATTGGGTTTTGTCAATGATATATAGGAACTTTGCTAGCAGGGAAAAGGAAGTGATTGCCCTCTGTATAAGGCAATGGTCAGGCCACGCCTTGAGTACTGCGTACAGGTCTGGAGGCCTCATTTTAGGAAGGAAGAAATTTTAGAGAAGGGCAACAAGATTGGTGAGGGGAATGAAGGGATCCTCTTACCAAGAGAGGCTTAAGTTCTGCAAATTGCAGTGGCTGAAGACTAGGCACCTGAGCGGTGATCTGATTGAGGTGTATAAGGCCTTGAATGGGTTGAGCACGCTGAATTCTGATGGGATCCTTCCACTTGTTCAGATTACGAACCTAAGGGGGCATAAATTCAAATTAAGAAAAGACAGATGTAGAATAGATGTGCGGAAATTTGCCTTTAGCCAGCGGGTGGTTAATTGCTGGAACAAACTTCCATCTGTCGTTGTGGAAGTTGATAGGTTAAATAAATTTAAGGAGGAACTGAACAGGCATTTGGAGGGAATGGCGTGATTTTTTTTTTTTTTTTTTTGGCTGATGCTGCATAAGCTCATACACTTGCTTTCTTGCATCACATGCCACTATTACTAACTATGATAATGCAAGAATAAACGCGCGAAATTTGATATAAATTTTGAAAAAAATTTGAAAGTGGAAGTTAATAATATTATCTAATGTATATATTTTTTTAGAGATTTTTAAAACTATACACATAATAAGCAAAATATCTGCGCACGTTTAAAATTTGCGTGTTTAACGTTCTTTTTTTTTTTTTTTTTTTAACTGGAAAATGGAATAGCCTAACAGTTCCAGTTTTTTTATATTTTATGCCTATACGTTATTTTTTAATATCAGCAGAATTATTTTCTGTTTGTTTTTTTTAAATAAAATATGCATCTACACTACGTTTTTAAATATTTAATTTTTATTAAAAAGTAAAATGTTGCATACAATAAGTAATTCAGTCTATTAAGAAAATACGAAATATTTAAGCAAATTCAAAAAAAAAAAAAAAGCTGTATAAGTCAGTGACGTAATCCAGATAGCGCCACCTAACCAATATTTCCAGATGTAGCTAAAAAAATGGCTTTCCAAAGTCTAAATAAATAACAGTAATCAATACTAAACACTTGAATTTCATGCCACCCTCTATTCCCAAATTAACAAGAGGGAAACAAATGTGTCAATGTTTTCTGAGACACAGGGACGGCATAAAAAATCTATTTATAACCTACGGAAGCTGCTGGACAAGTTAGCAGCAAATTAATAATAATCGATCTTCGGACTGACACGTGAACATCTCCTTCCTCGTTGCTCCAGTAACAGGAGGCAAAAACATGCGATGAATAATTAATCCACAGGTTTGTTTTTCTTGCTTTCCTGTGTCTCTGTTCGATGATGGAATGGGTCAACACATTGCTGCCGTTTGCTGGTTATCCGATATTTTATGCGTAACTTCTCACTGTCGAAGGGCAAAGGTCACGTCTGCCAACGTAGTTAACTGATCATTGACCCCCTTCTTGACCACCCACTTCTTTTGGACAACATCGCTCTATTATTGGTACAAGTCGTCGTATGAATCGTCTGGAATAACAGACGCAAGCGCAGGATTGGCGTTGGTGTAAGTCTGAAATAATTCATAACTGGATGATGATTCAGAATGAAAAAATTGCAATCAAAATAATGTCTCGTCTGGGCAGATTTCTAACGAACAACCTTAAAAGAACGTTTTTGGTGACAATAAATTAATTGATGGAAAGAGGTTGAGTGGCTAAGACATCACATGAAATGATGACCAAAATTAGTAGTACGTTTCTATTTTTATGAATTTAAATAAAAAAAATACTAATGCTCAGGTTTCGCGTATATCGAGTGAGAGTTTTTCTCCTGCATGGGTTTTAATTTATCAATGAGAAAGAAGTCTAAATTAAGGAGTCAAATTCTATGAAGCTGGCATAGTGACGAATTCATTCAATTAGCCACAGCTCTTCCATTTTTTAAAAGGGTCGAACAGACTCCTTTTTTTCGAAATAATATATCTCGTTAATTGTTTCATATGAATTCTTTGTTCTAGAAAAATCACTCATTTTTATTACTCAAAGAAGAACACTTTTTAATCCAGCAGCTATACTAATTAAATACTTCCATGAAAATAAATAAATTTTAGTTGTAGGAAGATTAATTTTGAAATAAGAATTTACTCTTTATACGCAGCTGCTGTTGTATGGTTTTATGCGCATCAATAGCTTAGATCATATTACCTCATATATATTATGTCTGTAAATTGCGTGCGTTCTGTGGTCTATTTGCTGGACAAAAAAACCGAGTTTCCGGGAGAAAAACCTATGCAGCTCTCGCCTGAGACCGACAAACACAGTCATTGTGAAAAACACACACATAAAAGTTCCCTGGACTTTATGATGGGAAGAATTTTTATGGATGGGATTCGAACCCGAGTGTTTCCAATCCAGTCTTAATTAGTCCAAAATCACTTCAACACACAGCGATTCGTGGATGATCTTAATAAAGGAATATGAATTTATTGGGACAGAAAGTCCCATAATTAACGTTTGGAGATAATTCATCTTTTAATTGGAGATATAGACGATGATTTCTCAGGATAGTTAGTAACAGCGATTCTGGAGGAGGAGGAGATCGTCTCAGCTAAGGGAGACACTTTTTTACCTATTTTTTTAAGCATCCCTTCCTTAAAAAAGAAGCAGAACGCGTGTCTTCCTTTTGGAGAAGGGGTGTTCCAGTCACCACCGTTCCAACTTCAAATTTAATTCACTACAGTAATCAGAAGGTTTTCCGAAACTACGCTGACAAGTGGCGCCATTCCTCACTAATCCCCCTCGATTTACTGTACACGAGGCAAACAACAATGGTTTTAACGGAGACAAAAAAAAAAAAGTTTGACGTGGACAAGTTGGGGCAGGTGTTAATCGCCTGACGCATCGGAGGTCGGCCATTTTTTCCGTAACTGTATCTACGAACGTAGTCAAAAATATGTCGCCGTCTACCAGCGGCTTTAGGGATTGTCAATAGAAAATATTCGGCGTCTGACTTACGGCTGTTAGGGGAACAAAGCCGTCCCTTGTTCGCGGCGCTTGCCTTATTTATAAATAGCACTTATTAAGCTTTTTTTTTTTTTCATTTTTTTTTTATTTTTCCAAATCGTCTTCCGTATCAGACTCCCGGCAGTGAGTGACTGGGACGTGTCTGTTTTTACATTAGTGCACAGTCAGTGGCTGTGGGCTATGAAAAATGTTGAAACAGGCGCGAGGGTGTTCTCACACACCATTAATAGCTACTACGATTCTTCTCTTTACAAAGGATAAACAATTATTAATTATAGATATTAGAAATTAATAATATAGATAGAAAGAACCGCTGTGTCAGTGCCAAAACCCCTACACCATGAAACAATGATCTGAAATTTTACACACACTAAGAGGCCCTCACAGGTAGCAAGTGGAAGTGGAAATTCTCTTAAGCGTGTGACAAAGGCTAGGACGAAGTTGGTTGTTGCGGAGTTTTAGGCGCATCAGCAGCTTAGCCCACATTGCACCATGTCGGTGATTGCGTGTGTTCTGTAGTCAAGCTGCTGTTTGCCGATTTTCTGTTTATTCGACCTTACGGGCGCCATTATCGATTGCCAGATGACATGTTTTGAAAAGGCCTTTAAATTTCCTTACGGGATTGAGCTTTATAACCGTTAGTCAAAATTAACGAGTTTGGAGTCTAACTTTCCCATTGCCGATCGAGTACTGTGTTTATGTTATAAACTGGTTTTGCAATAAAGTTAAATGAACTGTAAACAAAAGTAAACTACAATTTGATAAAAGGAAATGAGACCTCTCAACTGATTCATAAAGTTGAGGCTTTCATTTTTTACAGTGCTCTGAATACACCAATTCTCCCATTTTTCAGGGTCCTTTTTTGACAACAGTAGAAAAGAAATTATCATATCTTTAAATTATACGTTTTCTTCGCGATGATATCCATCAAAAGATATTTTAATAAACGAGCATCACGTTACAAACCCTTTACCACGTTCTCGCATGCATTATGAGTACGAACCAAGGAGTACATTTTGGCCTTTCTCAAACTGCTGACGTTAGGTCGCAAGTGACGTCTCTAATCCACTGCCTAGAGCAGAAAACTTACCCCAAAAGCCCTTGGTTCATATGTTGTCCTCCTTTTTCGCTGTTATTTATTTTCCTAAAAGTGTAACAAAAAGAATCAAATAAACTTATTATTATTATTATAAAACTATGCAACCCTTTCCCGACACTCGCTAACTTGGTCAAGTTGTGAAAAAATAAACCCGATAAGTTTCTCCTGTAGAGGCAACGATTTATTTCTACTCCTCTGAATTATTTGGTTTCCTTTGTATGCACCAACGTTAAAACAGCCTATAAAATTAAATCGGGTACAGCGAAATCAGAAGATCTGGGAGAGGAATTAGACCATCCCATGAATTTAGCCTTTCACGAAGCTTTTGAAGCAATAAATACATTACGTCTCTTGTCCAATTTTGTTGGAACTGATGTGGGGCATACAGGAACTCTTTTCTGAGAAGCGTTATCACTTCTCTTATCGGAAGTCATCATTCTGTTCAAAAGGAACGCTTTGTGGTGTAGCTGGCAGACACGGCACACGACACTAATGCGATTTAGCTACGCCAGCCGGCCTTTTGAATGATCTAAGAACTTCCTTCAGTACCCATGCGAAAATTTCCACGTTGTGAAAAAAAGCCCATAAAAATTCCTCACGTCGTCGACAGGACTTGAACTCAGGTCTTTTCCATCTAGTGTGGGGAAGACTGCGATTCTGTTAACTGTGCTACCACGAGAGCCTATTTTGTTGACTCCAATATTCAATTCGAAATGAACCGCCTTGGACAAAACTGTTTATGCTATTTCATTTTAGTATGGTTTTATAGTAACGTAATCTGTTGCCACAGCGCTGGGTTTTAGGTTCGGAATAACTTTGGGTTTATATGTAAAGGATATATTCAACAGTAATATGTGGTTTCCGACTCAAGAGATCTCGTATATAGACACCACCACAGTTGTTTTTCGTGACTTCATCAAAGCGATACTGTGGGTCATTTCCTAAGACCGAAATTGAAATAGTGATCTGTCTTACGTGGAAAAGGAATCAAAAGACCTCTTTTATTCCGATTGCACATCTTCATCTTCTAGCTACTTCTGTGAACTGTGCAATCAAACCATTTAAAATTAAGCTGCTTCTTTCACATATTACTTCCTTCCTTGGAAGGAAGTTTTCAAATACGACTGTCACTTCCTTTTATGGGGTATTTCTACTCTTTTCGCTGACAGATGATAAAATTGAATCGAACAGGAGAACTTGCTAGTCTACAAGGAAGTAAGGTAATACGATTTACAGAACAAGAAGCGAGCGATACGAAGGTCATACATTATCAAGTACCCGTGAAGTAATAAACACGGTTCAGCGTTCCATTTAAATATACTTAAAACCTGTGGTTGCTAATATTTCGAACTAATCGAAAACAAAAAAAAAAAAAAAAAATTATATTGAATTAATTCCATATCAGTGGGGATAAACCCATAAATCACAACACATCTAAATAATTAAAAACGTATATAGTCATGGTGAGTTATTAAATGAATATTTTCTTTTTTTTCCAGATACCACTTCGATTAAAGTAAATAAATAAATTTTCTGTTTATACTCCGGCACGACAACCAAGTCAGTAGAGTTTACAATAAATCGTCAATACAAATATTTATCGTATTTAGTAGTCACGGGCTTGAACCCCGGTCCACTCAAGGAACGCGTGGGGTTTCATCTCATCAACGGGAGCGATATGGCCCTCAAGGAGAGGAATATTCGTTTTTGAGGGGCGAAAAAATCATGGGTATTCCAATGGTTTGTGGCCCTTTATTCTTTTTTTTTTTTTTTTTTTGTTTGTTTGTTTGTTTCAGTGGTCAATATATGAGGCATGGATGAGATGAGGAAATGTTTATTCTATGTTTCTAAGCGGCAATTAGTATTGATTTATTGTTTCCTTGAGGAAGTTGTGCGCTTGATACTGGTGCACATAGAAGACTACTGTACAAATTGGAGCGGTATGGCATTAAGGGCAAGTTGCTACAATGGGTAAAAGGATGGTTGAGTGGGAGAAGACAGAGAATGATAATCAATGGGTACTGCTCGTCGGGGACTAATGTTATTAGTGGAAATCGCAAAGCGTTCGGCGTTGGATCAATTGTTGCTTTCTGTATTTATCAATGTTATTGATGAAGGTATATCAGGGTTAATGTCTAAGTTTGCAGACAATACAAAGGTTGACGGGGTTGTTAATGACAATACACTACTGCAACAGGATCTATAAAAGTTGAGCAGATGGGCTGAGAGGTGGCAACTGAAGTTTAACATTGACAAATGTAAAGTACTGCGTATGGGAAGCAGTAACCCCAGAGTAACGTACCAACTATGTGGTACTACACTCAGGATAGTAGAGAATGAAAAGGACCTGGGGTAACTGTGCAGTCAGATATGAAGAGCAGTGCAGACAAGCTGCAAGAGTAGCTCATGGTGTCTTGTCAATGATATACAGGAATTTTGCTAGCTGGGATAAGGAGGCGATTGTTCCCTTGTATAAGGCAATGGTCAGACCACACCTTGAGTACTGCGTACAGGTCTGGAGGCCTCATTTTAGGAAGGATGTAGAGCTGCTGGAACGAGTACAGAGAAGGGGAATAAGATTGGCGAGTGGAATAAAGGGTTACTGTTACCATGAAAGGCTTAAGTTCTGCAAATTGCAGTATGTGGAGAACAGACACCTACAAGGTGATCTAATTGAGGTGTATAAGGCCTTGAATGGTTTGAGCAAACAACCAATGCTGATGGGATTCTTCGTCTTGCTCAGATTACTCACATGAGGAAAGACAATTGTAGAATATATGTGCCGAAATTTGCCTTTAGGTGGTTGATAGTTAGAACACTTCCATCTGTCGTAGAGAAGGTCGACAACTTAAATAAGTTCAAGGCAGAACTAGACAAACATTTGGAGTGGATGGAGATTTTTTTTTTTTATAGCGGATGCTATATAAGCTTGATTTCTTGCATCACATGCCTCTGCTAATGCTAAAGTTGGTTATTTTTGATCTTCAGTGCTTTTGTGAGTGACATGGACTATGAGAGTTAAATAAAAATAACTTATTCAACCCATCATCAATCATGTCAAGTGCTGAAAATAAAAAGTATCGACAGTATCTGGATGAATATCTAGCTTATGGTTTTATTGAAAGCCCATTCGACTAAATAGAACTAATGTGTCTTATGTGTAATAGTTCTTTTTCAAATGAGGCTAAGAAACCATCAAGACCTTTAGATCACTTAAAAAGGAAACATCCTGATAAAGTTGGTAAACATATCGAATATTTTAAAATTTTAAAACAGAATTTTGAGCAAGGTAACACTGTTACTTCCTTATTTAAGAAGAACACGCAAACAAATGATGGAACGATTGCATCTTATAAAATTGCAGAAATGATTGCAAAAACTGGTAGTGCTCATACAGTTGCTGAGACTGTTATACAACTCGCATTAGAAATTGCAATTTCAACAGTGATGCATCAAAATCCTTCCAGTACTTTCAAAACATTGCCAGTGAGCAACGATTCAATTCGAAGACGAATCGATGAGATGTCAGTTAACATTGAAGAACAGCTAACTGACAAACCAAACTAAAAACGAGAAAATTTTCTAATCAGATTGACGAATCCACAGTTATTAACAATAAGGCCCTTCTAATGGTATACGTTCGCTATTTCGAGGATGATTGTAAATTTCAAGAAGATATGTTTCATGGTATGCAAGAGTTAAATCAACGAATCTAACCGAGATGATCTTAAGAATTATTCAGATCATTTGTGTTCTTTAAAAGGTGAAATGAAAAACAGATTTTCAGATTTATTTTGTTTTAGCATTAGTAGAGGCATATGATGCAAGAAAGCAAGCTTATTCAGCATCAGCCAAAAAAAAAAGAAAAAAAAAAAAAAACAACCACTACTCCCATTTCACCCCTCAATTCGTTCGAAATACCTGTCCAGCTGAGCCTTAAATTTGTTTAAGCTATCAACTTCAACAACAAGCGATGGAAGTCTATTCCACAAACCAACTGCCCGCTGGCTAAAGGCGAATTTCCGCACATCTATCCGACATCCGTCCTTCCTCAATTTGAATTTATGCCCTCTCAGGTGATTATTCTGAGCAAGAGGAAGAATTCCATCGGCATTGAGCATGCTCAAGCCATTCAAAGCCTTGTACACCTCTATCAGATCACCTCGGCGATGCCTAGTCTCCAGGCTCTGTAATTTGCAAAACTTAAGCCTTTCTTCGTAAGAGCAACCCTTTGTTCCATTCACTAATCTTGTTGCCCTTCTCTGTACTCGTTCCAGCAGCTCTACATCCTTCTTGAAATGAGGCCTCCAGACCTGTATACAGTACTCAAGGTGTGGCCTGACCAATGCCTTATACAAGGGAATAATCACATCCCTGTCCCTGCTAGAAAAATTCCTGTATATCATTGACAAGACACCATGAGCTTTGAAGTGAAGCCATGGATGTTAGATCCAATTGGATGCGATGCCGGGTCCGCTAGTGAAGAAATTCAAGAACTCATTGAATTAAAATGTAACGAAGAATGCAAATATAAATTCGAAAAAGGTGAAATGGATATATGTTTAAGACGAGACATTAGAATTCAACTTATTGACATCATACCGAACATTGAACTTTTAGCTAAGAAGCATCAGGCTCATGGATCCCATTGAATAAAAAGAGTAAGTATAAAGTATTTTCTTGTTTAAATTTTCATGAGTGGACGATTAGGCAAAAAAAAATGTCTAAAAAAGCCGTTTAGGGGGGCTATGATTAAAAAAAGGTTGAGAAACACTGGATTAAAGGAACACAAAAATATGGGAAGAAAAAACATTCAGCAGAACTTGAATGTCTCGATAGCAAGGAATGAAACGAATTTGTAAGAAATGAGCCACTGATAACACAAGCTGACTCTTTGGAATTCAAAAACTCCTCCAATCGCAATTTGTCTACGAAATCAGAATATTTTTTAACCGTCTAAAAAAATCCTTAAAAAGTATGGTAAAATATTTATTATACAAGTCGAGCTATCAATGGACAAACAGATGTCAAAGAAAGCCATTGAAATACACGATTTCAATGGCTTTCTATAATTGATATATACGATTTCAAACTAAAACTACATAAGCTGTACACCAATACATTTGAAATGGGTCCACGTCAATCCAGTGCACTCCAATTCGCTGTATGCACTTTGCAAACTAAACATCATAAAATGCGTATTACCCAGCCAACATCCATTAACGATCTCTACTTTTGGTCTCTGCAACAACTGCCCCCTCCACATTTGTTTTCTAAAAAATGACACTTACAGAAGAGAAATTAAAGTACGAACAAGGTCCTCTTTTATTCCAATCTTTAACCTGTCCTTTGGCCCATTTAAAATTCTGCAGAAGCTTTCGAAGTTTCATGCTACATAAAGTAGTCTCTACTCCAAACAACCTAACCCAACTTGTCATTCGTCAAGGATCAGTACTCTCTTCCCCAGTTGTCCACAGTCGACTACCAGAGTTAGCATCACTGCAGTCTTTTTCATCTGTTTATTACTGCGATGAGAGGGTTGTGAATGCTGTACCAACTCCCTTCGCATGGTTGACTGGACATGGGAATGTCCCTACAGGGGTTGAAGGCACCGATTGCGCCACAGCCATTTATACAACAGACATCTGTCACTTTTGTTTTGCATACAATAATGTGGATTCATACTCTAACAGATAATTTTATTATTATACCCAACGGGTGTATATTTCCAATCAGTTAAGGTCATAAATCCAATCTTAGAATAAAAATAAAAGATATTAAAACCTCTTCTGAGGAAGAGAGAAAGGGCGAAGAAAAGGGCGGGTACATGTCACGAAAAAGTAATTCTGTGAGATGGCTGCTTCACGGTCAGTTAATTTCCAGTTATGTCTCCAGTCTCTCACGTTCATGCTAGATTGTCCACTCTATCCTACAGATGGCGCTCTGCTTGCTGGACTGTAAATGGATAGCGATTTGGTTAATAATTTTCGACTCCAGAACAATCAACCACTGGACATGCAAATTTTTTACAGACTGAAAATGATTTTGAGTAAAGTTCTGTTTCATTTTCCCTCTTTCTTATCTAACTGATAGCATTATTCAAATGATAATTATAACATTATTTGATAACAAATAATTATTTGTTATCAAATCAATCAATATTTGAAGATTGACATTATTATAACAATCAAATAACACTTCGGAGTGTTCCTTGATTGTTGTAATGTCAGCTTAAGACTAGCAGTATTGAGTTACAGATAACAGTGAACGGACGTCAATAAGGAAGCCCGAACATGTCGAATTCGGTCTTTGAGTGTGTGTTCTCTGGCAAATCGACCAGAGAATACATGAAATTTATGGACATTTTACACATGGGCAGATGAGGTGGTTCTCGGTTGTCTCTAACTTCACAGTTAGAGACAACCGAGTCCGTCTCGAGTTTAAGTTGGACTGTATATACAAGTGCATCTATATTTCCCTTCATACTGCACTCACTTCGGCGTACTCCAGGATGAAAGACAATGCCTCTGGTAAACACGGCATTGTCTTTCATGCTGGATACTAGAATCAGGTTCTGTGACTTCGATTATATATTCTTTGCCAGGATTCCCTAATCTGTAGTTTATAGTTCTTTCAATGTATTCTTCTGCATCTCCTCTTCTCAGGAGTTCAAAAAATATAGCCAATATTCAGTCCTACCTTTTGGCTTTGTTACAAATTCTAGATTCAGTGGCCAAACCTGATTCCAACAAGACACAATAACTGTCCAAAATACCCTACACAGGCCTGTTTCCACTACTTTGTGTTTCATGAATCGCGCAGAGATGAATTTGGAATAGACAGTGTTCCATATTATCTCAGTGCCGCGTAGCTGGGTGGTTGGATGCATCGTCAAATGCACCCTAGTGTCAATTTTTGAACTTCTGCCAATAAATTCCAAATAGTATAGACATTTTGAATTTCAAATTTCACTTCTAGGTCAGTCATAATTTGCAACCTACAAGGAGCAAAATGACGCACTTTAATTATAACCACCCTGTACACACCTTGTTTCTCTTCCGCTTTATATCTGAATCTTAATGCGTTTGCAAACCAGTAAGGTCACGTGTCTCGTAAACCGTTTTAATTGGACTGGATATTTTGTTATTATTTTTTTTTTTTTCTTCTTTATTCTTAGATTCTCCAAGAACTCGTAGTGGCTGAATCCATTTCAATCGGTGACAGTTACAAATGGGCTTACCACTCTCCCGCTGTTAAGTACTTACAATTATTTGGAACTTTTTTCTTTCTTTTTTATTTCGGAACTCTGTTTAGTCTCCTTCGTTTCCTCTAGTTAATGGCAATAAATTGTCTGAAAAAAAAAAAAGAACGTTTTAAAAAATATCTAAAAACTATTCGCTTCGAATGGAATCATGGGTAAAAGTAGGCGCGAAAAAGGAATTTTGTGGTATGTAAAGCGTGTAATTAGTGTGCTATCTTTGAAGGGTTTTTTTTTTTTTGCAAACTTTGCCCCTCTTTATCACTAATTACTGTAAAATAACGATAACATAAAATAAGAACTATTTAAGAATATTTCCTTTTTTTTCTTTTTTTTTATTCTAGCGCTCGTTTACTTCCAGTTAGCTTCTCTCACAGATATCTGAGTACTTTTGTAACTATTTCTGGATTTTCCGGCTGTTTTTTTAATTTTGTTTTTTCTTTTATTCGTAGAAAACCGACTAAGTTAGAAAAAAATATTTATTCTTTCATAGTTGACATTTTGAATTATAGATGGCAGCACACGAATTCTCAAAACAGGTCTATTTATGTTGGCGGTGAGCCTGTGATCTTGGGGATGAAAGCAGCAGATCATTAAATCGGAAAGAGGGAATTTCAAAAGTCGTTTTCAATCCAGGCTGTAATTATAGCCGATCTCAGGAGGGTGGAGGGAGTAGAATTTTTTCCAGTTTTTCAGTCCGCATAACATGCACACACTTCTTAAAATAATCTTTTAAATTTTAAAACAATTTTTTTCTTTTAACAAGGGGCTCGTGCGAGTACCCCTCAATATAAGCAAAATAATAATAATATATACCAACTTTACACTTCTCTTAAAATAAAGATAAAAAAAAAATCATTGTATTTGCACGAGAAGATGTTATTAGGATGTTCTTCGTGTTCTTTTAAACACTGCCCAATTAAATTCTGTCATGTTCACGTTCAATAAACTGCATGTTTGTTCCTTTCCTTTTATTTCCTTGGTAACTCAAAACAAAAAAAAACATTTCTCACAAACCAAAAAAGGAATAATGAGATAACTTTCTCTGTGCTGATTTCGGAACTAATCTTTTTATTGTGTTTGTTGAGAAGTGGGGGAATGCTACATTCCAACTCATGGGTTTGTTTTCTGGATTGAATGCACACCACAATTAATCGACTCGTCACCTAAATACTGCATCACTTCAAGCTGGGAACATTTAGATATATCCATGTTATTCACAGCACACAAACGTCAGCCGCCGTTCCCGCCTCATTTTGAACATCCTACACCTAAACACCGATCCTAGGGGCTGTTATTACCTGTTTTGAGGATGCTGTCATTTGTTCGTGGATGTACCAAATGCTTATTCCAAACTATGGGTATTTTAAAGACATCTTGCAAAATGAATTATCTAATGCGCAGATATTGAAATTTCTGCTAAATTTAGTAGCAGTATTCCTTCTTACTTTTGTAAAAAATTTCCCCAAATGTTGATTCTTTGAACATTACCGTCTAACTTTAGAAGGCGTGTTATATGGCTTTACAGAAACAAGTACTTGCACACATGAGGTTGCCCACCCAGTTTACTTGAGCGAATCGTTTAACGATGCTAATTGAGCAGGTGTCGACCAAAACAGGCGCACGACTAGAGGGCTATTGGTACCATCATACAAATTAGGTCATTAGGGGCCGCCTAGCCGGTATTCTCCATTGGAATCCATCGGTGTGATAATAAATAGGATCATGTTAAGTCTCGCATAATTAGAGAGTAGTTATTGCGTTTTCTTCTTCTGTAGATATTTCAACATAAAATACACGAATCTTATAAGTTCTGTTTAGTTTAAAAGCTTCGTCATAGATGGCGCTATTCTCCACCTCCAAGATCATAACACTGAAAGAGCAATTTTATAACCTCTTTTCCATTTTTTCTATCTTTCTACAGAAAGGGAAAAAAAGTGTATTATTAGTAACTTTTGATGCATAATTGAGTAAAGAAAGATTTCTTATTGTGTCCTGCATTGTGTTGAACAGTAAGCCATTATACACAGATGACAGAAGACTAAAGATGTAGATGATCATTGAGGAACTCTGTTCACCAGAGGACAAGTATCTAAACATGAATCCTCGCTGAAAAGAAAATTGGGATCCAGTACGCAACAAAGGTAAATCCAGCTGAAATGGGAGGAAATACATTGTCGGGTCAGAGGTCGTATAAATCCGATAAGTCCCCTCCTGTCGGCGAATACTTTGAAAGATATCAGCTTTTCACTGAGGATTTTAAAGTATAGAGGGAGGGCAAGTATCTTATCGAGCAGATAGAGGGTAAGACCACAGGAAAGGGCGTATCCGACAGCCATGTGCTCTGTGTCTGGTTTTAACCTGCTGCTCCTCACCCTTCAACCGACTAATACGGACTCCACCTCTTCCCCACCTCTCCCCCTCCTTTATTTCTCGTCCCCTTATCAGCACACTTGTCAGAAATCGCAACATCAGTGCAACATGTTTTCGGTAACAAATTGGTGGCCAATTGATACTTCACACTTGCTAAGGGACCGCATCATCAAAGATGGGAAAATTCGATTTCTGGTTTGCCGTTATCGGTACACACAAGAGTGATCGATGAACTTGGGGTCGATAGTGTCGGATGAGATAAATGTTGCGGAAGACTACCCACACACACACACTTCGGCAAATTATGAGAGAATCTTGTCAAGATTTCACCTCTGAACTGTTCCAGATTGAAAGGATAGTTACAAGAAGGTTAATGGAATTAAATAGGTTACGGTAGAAGAACGCCCCTCTGTCTTATTTAATGGTTCGTTGTTTAGATGGTGGTAAGATGAAGTGGAGTTCCACCGCTCTCTTATATGAGCCTAGCAGCAAATAGACATCAGGTATAAATATCTAAATAAGTAGGATTCGATCTCTTTATGGTGGATTCTAACATCACCTACTGTTTATTCCTTGAATATATATATTAATTATTGATACACAGCCACCAAATGTTTCATATTTCTGGTTTATAATCAATATTGGCTGCAAATTTTCTTTCTCTTTTTTTCTTCCAGTTTTTCAATTCTTTCTGGATTATTAAACTTCCTTACCCTGAAAGAACTGTGACATCATTGGTATACTGTTTTTTTCTTTCTCTTTCATTCCATACACCCTCGTTAAAGGCAGGGGAGGAATTGGGATATCTGAAAGGACGGAAGCTCATTCGATTTTTTTACAGTACTTCAGAGAGAGAGAATCTTAATGGATCTGTTCTCTAAAAGGAAGGAGTATGCGTCTAACATGTTCACGGTAATGTCAAAGATAACTGTAAACTCTTCAGAGGGAGAGAGGGGAAAGTAGAAACCAAGATAAACTTTAAGATAACGATACAGTGTATTAAAGAATTGCACCTTAAATACTTTGTAAAAAGGGATCGCGTTACTATTAGAATGTCGAATTTTATTAGCGTGAAACTTGATGATAATGAAATTCTCTATTCAAAATTAAGGGCAGTCCATCAATCATTACAGGAATGGCCATACTAAGTTTGGTATCAATAAGGGATGGGTGGCTTGGGTAAACTCAATGGAACAATGATTTGACTCAAGTTTGTTCTTGGTCATACGATCCACTTAACAGCGAATACTGAGAATGCATTGCAAATACATAAATTTCAGGAGGAAAGGTTGGTCCATAATGTCTTGTCAATGATACCGAAAATTGTAAGACCCCGCTCGGAACACTGGTACTGAGATCATACCTAAAAAAACGAATCAAGCGATTTGAAAAAGGAAGTTCAAAGTATAAAACGCGTGGTGAGATTCGCTAAAGGGTGCCCATATGACGAGAGACTGGGCTTCAGAGATTGGTAACTAGGTACCTCAGAAGAGATTGAAGCCTCGCAGAGGTGATTATAAAGTGAGGATGAAATTAGAGGAAATTGAAAAGCCAGTTGGATAGGGAAGAGGAAAAACCCTTTTTTGTATCTTCATTATGCGTAATGGGTTTGTAAATCTATGGTAACACATGCGCAACTCCAAACAGTTTATAACAGGAAATGGACAAACTATTTCCAAAAAAACAAACAAGGACATCGAAGGATTCTATTACTATCAGTATTCTTTACTGCTGCAATGCGTCTGTCTACCAGGAACTTGCCACACCATGGTAATTACATCTAAATGAGTTACACAAGTTTTCTCAACAAACGCACTTCGGATCTGTTTAAATATTCATATTTATTGGCTTTAATATGAAAACACCTAACAAAGTGTTCATATTAATTTGAATTATGAATACGCATTTAGATTAAAACTCGACTTTCAAACATTGAAAAGCTTTTTTTAAATCTGCGGGTGTAGTAAGAAAACTTCTTATCAATAAAGAATACTCTTCGAAGATAGTGATTTCATTTGGTGAATTCCTATTAAGAGCATGCGTAGTTTGGTGTGTTGTTAGAAATGAGAACCATAACTTTGTCATTCATCCGCATATGTTTATCATTTCAAACTTGTTAACGCTAGGTGGCAGCAAAGTTGGCTCTCGGCTGCATGTGTCACGTGAATGACATACTCCGGTAGTTCCAAGAATAGATGTTGCAGTGTCATTACATCCTCAGAGAAGTCGAAGCTCACGTGGTCTTTCTTTATTAGCCCGGAGCACACACTCGAATCGCTCCACTAGCATCGCTAATTTACGGATAAGGAACAAAGCCGAGTCGGAATAGCTAACTAATAGGTGCGTATTAGGGACTACCGCCCGGGGCTCTGGCTAGAAAACGACTCGAAGAAAGTGGTAAAGCATGCTTCAATTTATTGTCTCATTGCATCCATAAAGGAGAAGAAGAAGAAAAAAAAAAAGAATATAAGTGGGTAAAGCCGCATCAAAAAGTAGTTCCTTAAGAGAGCAGCACGATTAACCGTACAAAAGCGAAACGCATGAATGATACGAATCTCAAGGCGAGCGCACACGTGTTCGTTGGTACCGAGCAAGGATATCCGACTCCGTTTAAACGCTGCCAAACCTGCCGCCTGATACGGAACTGCACATCGCAACTACTCTGCAGTTGGCCAACAGACGAAAGGCAATAACCTTCCGCGCTGCGTAGATTGCGAGACAAACTGCATGGAGGGATCACAGTAGGTACCTCAGGAGTCCGAGAAAGTCGGCTTACATTCGCGCAGTTACGGCACCGCACCGAGGATTCCTGGGCTGCCGATTTGTCGCTGGTCTCCGAGCGGGTGAAGGCTCGGATCATGGCTGCCGAAAGACAATCAGTGTGTGTTTTGTGCGCTGTGCTTTTTTCATTGACGGTTGTACGAACGTCGTGGGGTCAAGTGTCAAAGGGACAGCTGACCGATAAGGATATCGTCGAGGTCAATGCCGGCATCGAAGTCCCTTTCGGGAGATCGGTATACCTTCATCCGGAACATGACCTGAAGATCACGGTACGACCAGGCGATCGGTGTACGGTGCGGGTCATACAAAACGACCCGTTGTCTCAGCGACCAGGTAGGTTAAACCCCACTCATTTCCCTTGTCAGTTCGCGGAGAGAGAGGTGCAGTACTCCCACTTTGGCGCGCGCAGTCCCCCTCAGGATCAAGCGAAGTTACTGGTGCGGTACGACTCCAACGACGACACAGTCATCATCCCCGTCATCATTACGGTGCAAGTGCTCTTCGAACAGCTGGAAATTGTGACCCGCAACATGCCCTTAACGGTCGACCAGCTGCTGGGGTCAAGCACTCCTATTGACAACCGAGTGCTACAATTCACCTACGACAAAGACAACCAGGCGTGTCATGTGACTATTCTCAATGTCGCGAGTGGGTTGCCCAAGTACGGGAGGTTGGTGAACGACACCAACAAAGGGCTGATGCAAGACTGCGAGAGTTTCCTTCAGTCCGACATTCGTTATCAACACACTTCCCCCAATAACTCTCCCAACAGGGATCACATCCCCATGGTGGTGGAGCTGACAGATCAGAGCGGCAACCTACTTAAACAGGAGTATTTTCAAGTGATGGTAAGGATTAAGGAAGGGCAGGACAATACTCCTCCTCAACCCAGCTTCAGTGCCCTGCTCCTTATGGATGTCAACCAGTTCGTGATGACCGCGATCACACCTAATATTTTGGCTGCGGAAGATACGGAAACGCCCCCCGGTGAGTTAATATTTAACATTACAACCCCTTTGGGTTACGGGGAAGGCCAAATAGTTAGTACGGACGATCAGAACTTGCCCATCAACTCCTTTTACCAGCAAGACTTAGAAGACTTGAAAATCGCTTACAAACCACCAGCTTCTGACTCTGACATCCGAAGAATCTTTCAGGTAGAAATGGAAGTGTTGGATTCGGAAGGGTTAACTTCCGAACCTTTTACCCTTATGATTGTGGTGAATCCCATGAATACGTTAGCTCCACTGGCGACGCGGAATACTGGACTGGTATTATTTGAGGGTCAATCGCGGAGGTTACAGAGTTCAAAAAACTTGGAAATATCAGATGAAGATAATATAGATGATGTGACGTTGAATGTTATCCATGGGTTGCGGCACGGTCAACTGCTATTACTTGACACTCCAGTAAAGCAATTTTCTCCCGCTGATCTGGATGCTGGACTTGTTACCTATCAACACGATGGCAGCGATACCTACAGTGATAATATTATCTTTCGTCTAGACGATGGTACTCACCATGTAGAACTGTTATTCCCTATAACCGTTTATCCCGAAGATGACGAACCACCAACTTTGAATGTCAACACTGGAGTGGTGATTAGGAAAGGTGAGGAGGTAGAAATAATAACCTTTGTCTTGAGTGCAACGGACGTTGACAGTGATGATTCAACTATACGTTTTGAACTGAAGGAACCTTATTCTACCGAAGGCCAGATGATAATGAGACAACCCGAGATACCTGAGGATCCTGAAAACTGGAATTTTATTAATGGAATGTATGAAAGAGTAATCACGGATTGGATGCAACAGGACTTGTTGGAGGGAAGAGTGTTTTATAGACACATGGGGGATCACAACACCGAACCAGTAATCGACACAATTAAATTTACCTTGGCGGATGACAATATTCCTCCTAATGAATCGGGCATCAAAGAATTTATCATTAAGATCATGCCCATAGATGACATTCCACCGCAAGAGTATCCTGGCACCCCCTTACAAATGACTGTAGATGAATTCCAAGTGACAGATATCACTAAGAAACAACTTCGTTTTACAGATTTAGACACCAAAGACAGAGACTTAAAAATTCGAATTACCAAGAAACCCTTCGACACAAACGTTGGCAGTCCCATGGATCCTGGTAAAATAGTATTCTCTGAAGATCCCGATCAAGAAGTGGATGAATTCAGTCAAGCTCAAATAAATCATCATAAGATAGCTTACAAGCCGCCCTCGGCGGAACTTGGAATCGTCCAACGCGTCATTCAGTTTGAGTTTGAAGTAGTTGATAAAGCAGGAAATGTCCTTCCTGGCCAAAACTTCTTCATTGTATTAAGACCAGTAGACAATAAACCACCCACTATCCTGAATAAGGGTCTTAACGTGCAGGAAAATGGCATTGCTGATATAACCCCGGATATACTTGATGTTCAAGACCAGGACACTGAACCAAATGACATTTTCTTCACTATTACAACACTTCCCAAACACGGCACAATTCAATTAGGTAACCAGGAGCTGCCTGTTGGGAATACATTTGACCTTTTGGATATTGGAAAAGGTTTGGTAAGTTATGTGAACAGTGGGGCTGAGATGGACAAAGATCAGTTTCAATTGGAGGTCACGGATGGAGTTCACAAAGTACCGATTACAATACATATCACCATCCGTCCAATTGATGACGAAGCACCCCGACTCCAAATAGCTCCTGGAACACTGGGTACTCGGGTTGATGTTCCAGAAGGAGGAAGAGCACCTATTACTACTGATGTCCTGGAAGCCTCCGATCCTGATACAGACGACTTAATGTTGACCTTCATAGTGGACGATCTTCCCAGACACGGCTCCATCGAAGTAAACGGAGTGATCGTGGATCGATTTAAACAACAAGATGTTAAAAATGGGACTGTGTTTTATGTTCATAATGGTCAAGAGATAGGAAAGGTTCCAGTCAATGACTCGTTTAATTTAACAATCTCAGACATGTCCAACGAGTGGAATGTTGGAGGAAATCGAATCCACCACATTCACGTGTTTGTCACGATTGAACCAGTCGACAGCCTACCACCAGAAGTCGAGGTCGGACCTCGTCTGGCCGTTCCAGAAGGGAATAAAAGTACTATTACTATATATCATTTAAACGCTACCGATGAGGACACAGATGAAGACAGCATTGTGTGTACTATCACTGTCCAACCAACCCACGGATTCGTTGAAAACATATCACCAGCACCTGGATCAGAAAAATCTAGAGCTGGACTTCCAGTAACTGCATTTTCCATTCAGGACATCCGTAATGATTACATAAACTATGTCCAAGGCATTCACAAAGGTCTGGAGCCTGTAGAAGATCGTTTTACTTTCAGTTGCTCAGATGGGATCAATTCCTCACCACGATTTGTATTTCCCATTCAGGTATTACCAACGAATGATGAAGTTCCAGAAATGTTCATGAGAGAGTTTATTGTTTTAGAAGGCAATGAGCTGATCATTGACTTGCCAATGCTGAATGCCATTGATCTAGATATCCCAAAAGACAGCTTGGTGTTCTGGGTCAAGAAGAAGCCAACACATGGATCCATAGTATCCCAGCTTCCCATCGGCACAGTACCGATCACCAGCTTCACACTGGACCAAATCTCTGTTGGTTCCACAATCACCTACCAGCATGATGACTCTGAGACTACCGAAGATGAATTTGAGTTAGAACTCACTGACGGGCTACATAACACCAGTAAGAAATTCATCGTGATGGTGATTCCAGTGGACGACGAAACTCCCCGTCTTAGCATCAATGATGGACTGGAGATCGAAATTGGCGAGACTCGGACAATAACAAATCGCGAGTTAAAAGCAGAAGATCTGGATTCCGATGACGGAAATATCACATTCATCATCCGACAACCCCCAAGACATGGATTCCTTGCATATATTGATCCCGACACAGCCACTCCGTTGTATAATCTCACAAAAGGACTGAACTTCACCCAAAATGACATAGACAACGAAGCGATTCGTTACACTCACACGGGGTTAGAAGGGGTCAGGGATCTCATCAAGTTTGACATCACCGATGGTTTCAACCCCTTCGTGGACCGCTATTTTTGGATAATGGTGGAGGGAGTGGACACCATCTATCCAGACGTTATCAACAAGGGGGTTCAACTGCCCGAAGCAGGCCGTGTGACCTTAACGACCGACATTCTCAGCACCAGTGACTTGAACAGCGATGATGGACTGCTTCAGTTTACCATCACGCGAGTCCCAAGTAAAGGTCATCTAGAGAGCAGCGATCATCCGGGGATCCCCATTACGAAATTCACTCAGATGGATCTCGCAGGCAACAAAATCTATTACCTGCACACCAGCGACGATGAGGTCAAAATGGATAGTTTCGAGTTCGAAGTATCTGACGGGTACAACTCTATCTTCCGCACCTTCCGGATCTCAATCAGCGACGTCGACAACAAGAAGCCGGTTGTATTCGTTAGCCACCTGCGCGTCCGTGAAGCGGGAGTGCGCCTCATCACCCCGTTCGAACTGAAGGCAGAAGACCGCGACACGGATGACCCCCACTTGAAGTTCACCATCACCCAGCAGCCGGTACACGGAAAGCTTCTGTTAGACAAAACGCTTCCCGTTAAGGTTTTCACCATGGCTGACCTTCACGACAATCGCATTGCCTACCACCACGACGGCACCGAAACAACGGACGACAGTTTCTCGTTCGTCGTCACGGACGGAACGCACGTGGATTTCTTTGTGCATCCCAACACGGAGAAGGAGACGAAGAAAGCCGTGACTATGGAGATCGACATCGTTCCCGTGGATAACGTCGTGCCTCAGTTGGTGGTGAACAAGGGCGCTTCCTCCATCATCCCCATGGATAACGGAGATCTGGGATTCCGCTTCACCAATAAAGTTCTTAGGGCCCAAGACAGGGACAGCTCCGATGTCAAGTTGCATTTCTACATCACCACACCCCCGCAGTACGGTTTCATCATCAACAAGGATCTGGGTAACGGCAGCGTCTCAAATTTCACCCAAGGTAAGATTTCCATCGCTTTTCTATTACAAATGGTTTCATAGTAACCGAATAACAGTTTCCATGCTGTGTTTTATAATGAGCGACTAAAATAGTAACAGTTTCCATAGTAACAAGATCTATACCAGTTTATTTATTCCTTCTTTAGGAAAGGTTAAACACATTCAATAGATGATAAACTCATCCATAAAGATTGGGTTAAAATTAACCCAATCTTTATGGAATCGGAGCAGCTGCTTGTATTACACGATACTAAACCTTATATCCAAACATTAAACACAGGAGATTTCTGAAACACCTGCAATAACAAAATGTTTTTCCAAGACACAGCTAGAGTCCAACACTCCTCCTCGCTAGACACTACAACATAAAGACACCACAGATTTATAGGGTAATCTTTTCAACAGACTCGTCTGGAAAATAAAGAAAACAGCAGGAGTCTTCATAATGTCTATTAAGAGTGCATTTTACAACCATGCGCCCTTCATTCGGACGCTTAAAAACGCCTTATAGTATATGTGAGTTGACTTTAATATCTGCAGCGAAGGTCAAGTGGAGATTGTCTGGGAAAATAAGGCACGAATAGTTCAGCAGTAAGCGCATGTCCTGGTAGCTAGCTAATAGACCTCTTCTTTGTAGTATTAAGATCATTCGTGGAGCGAAAGACACTGAATGGGGGGGGGGATATTAAACTGGGAAGAGATTACTAAGAAGTCCTGGAATAAATAAAAAATAAATAAATTTTCTGTTTATACTCCGGGACGACCAAACGGTCAGAGGAGTTCACAAGATATACAGAATACAAGAAACAGCACCGTATTCAGCAGTCACGGGCTTGAACCCCGGTCACTCAAGGCACGTGTACTTATGCACCCGCGCGCCTGACCACTAGGCTACGGCGACCAGCCTTTAGTGTGAGTGACTTCTCATAATTCCTAATGAAGTACATGATGCGACTTGAAGGCTAATAACTGTAATTTGTGACTTTTATATTTTTATTACAATAATTTGAAACAGACAGTAAATGCCTTATATAATGTAACTTTAGAAAGCCCTACAGGTTAATACTGGAAATTGTGGGATTTCGTACCTCTTGAGGATACGTAACTTTTTTTCTTTTTTTGACTTTTACAATTTTTTTTGTTTCAAAGTTTTTGTTTTATTAGACTGCATAATTTCAAAGTTGAGGTTATTTGCATTTTATTTAACAAGCATACTTTACAGTGATTTACTCAGCTTATCGGTAAGATACCAAGACCTTAGCCATCTAACAATCACTTACCCTACATCTTAACCATCTAACAATCATCTTACCCTAAGGCGCATTTTAGCCGCAGTAGCTCTTGCGCCAAGAATTCTTAAATCAAATCAAATCAAATCTTACCCAATTAACCATTTAACAATTATCTTAACCATCTAACAATCATCTTACCCTACATCTTAACAATTTAACAATCATCTTACCCTACATCTTAACAATTTAACAATCATCTTACCCTACATCTTAATTTAACAATCATCTTACCCATCTAACATCATCTTACCCTACATCTTAACCATCTAACCCTACATCTTAACCATTTAACAATTATCTTAACCATCTAACAATCACCCTACCCTATTAACCACTTAACAATTATCTTACCCTAAGGCGCATTTTAGCCGCAGTAGCTCTTGCATCAAGAATTCTTAAATCAAATCAAATCTTACCCTATTAACCTTAGCCATCTAACAATCACTTACCCTACATCTTAACCATCTAACAATCATCTTACCCTAAGGCGCATTTTAGCCGCAGTAGCTCTTGCGCCAAGAATTCTTAAATCAAATCAAATCTTACCCAATTAACCATTTAACAATTATCTTAACCATCTAACAATCATCTTATCCTACATCTTAACAATTTAACAATCATCTTACCCATCTAACAATCATCTTACCCTACATCTTAACCATCTAACAATCATCTTACCCTACATCTTAACCATCTAACAATTATCTTGATCATCTAACAATCATCTTACCCTACATCTTAACCATTAACAATCATCTTACCCTATTAACCATTTAACAATCATCTTACCCTACATCTTAACAATTTAACAATCATCTTACCCATCTAACAATCATCTTACCCTACATCTTAACCATTTAACAATTATCCTAACCATCTAACAATCACCCTACCCTATTAACCACTTAACAATTATCTTAACCATCTAACAATCATCTTACCCTACATCTTAATTTAACAATCATCTTACCCATCTAACATCATCTTACCCTACATCTTAACCATCTAACAATCATCTTACCCTACATCTTAACCATTTAACAATTACCTTAACCATCTAACAATCACCCTACCCTATTAACCACTTAACAATTATCTTACCCTATTAACCACTTAACAATTATCTTACCCTAAGGCGCATTTTAGCCGCAGTAGCTCTTGCATCAAGAATTCTTAAATCAAATCAAATCAAATCTTACCCTATTAACCATTTAACAATTATCTTAACCATCTAACCCTACATCTTAACCCTACATCTTAACCATCTAACAATCATCTTATCCTATTAACCATTTAACAATTATCTTACCCTATTAACCATTTAACAATTATCTTAACCATCTAACAATTATCTTACCCTATTAACCATTTAACAATTATCTTAGTTAACCATCTGACAATCACTTACCCTATTAACCATTTAACAATTATCTTAACCATCTAACAATTATCTTACCCTATTAACCATTTAACAATTATCTTAACCATCTAACAATCATCTTATCCTATTAACCATCTAACAATTATCTTACCCTACATCTTAACCATCTAACAATCATCTTAGCGGCATAACAATTAGATCTTTTCAGCTATTTTTGTGACTTCGGCATCATTATTTTGTCATTTCAATATGTTTTACGATATTAACTGTACGATTCTTTTTGTTTGTTTTAATTATTGTATTTTTAAGTAGAAGTTTAATTAAAACATTTCAATATTTATTATATCCTTAATGATTTTATAGCATAAAATTCTTCTGGACCATTTTAAAATAAGTTCTTCAGTGATCGTTCGATATTTTACCGTATACTGATTGTTTATGAACTTAAGAGTCAAGAGCTAAGAATTTCATATTCATAATTTCATTTTCATAAGCATATCTAAAATAAGCTAAATCGATTTTGATTTTATTTTATAACATTGATTTTATTGGATTTATTGGTTATTATTTTTAAATTTGAATGGTTATTAAACGAAACTTTTATTAAAACGCCATTTTCTTTATAAGATAGCAAGTTCTTGAGATACTGAGATCCACTAAAATGACAAATGATTTTGTGTGCCCCCCCCACCACAACATAAAAAAAAATATGGATTAGCGTTGAGCAAGGCACAAAATTTCAAGCATTCGGGGGTGAACTAGATTAATGCTGGTGTACCAAAAGAGGTTCAAATCAAAATAAGACTTACGCTTGATTAATATTTCCTTTCTATTTATAGTTGGGGACTTAAAGCCCTAAAAATTCAAAATGACATAGAAAAGGATATGAAAGCAATTCCTAAGGCTGAAATTTAGTCGAAGATTAAATCAGCGTGTGTCAGGTGCACGTGCAAGCGTGGGGTCATTTGAATAAGGCCGACACTTCTTTCGCTTAACTGCTTCCAGTTTATGGGCTTCTGCGTCTTTTAACTGCAAAAACCTAGTCTAATCTCTCGTACTTGGTCTGACACTGACCTCCAAAGCCACGCACCGTCGACTCTAATAACGCCCTCTTACGACAAGTTGCGGAACTGTGAGAACAAGTCTGTTCTCTGACGGTGTTGGGTTACCGGCTACAGATGGACGGACATCAACCGCCTCGGTGGCGACTGCTCAGTTTACCTCTTTGCCCCCAGAAGGCTAAAAGTCAATTGTGGTACGTGATTTGTTTAATAGTGAATGTAGAGTTACATTGTTCCATTCGAGTCTTGTTTCTGTTAACGTACTACCTGTTTCATTTTAGTCATGTTCTGTTTCCATTTCTGTATATACAGAAAGTTTTATTTTTTTGGAAACGTTTCACATTGAGTCAAAGATTTTCTTAACGCACAAATTAAAAATTGGTATTCGGCTTTGTCAATGAACATTTTGACAACAACGCGTTAAATTGTACCTTCAAAACACCAGTCAACTTTTGAACATTCAAAGTTTGCGTTCTGCTTCCAGAAATCGAATACGACAAGTTTTTAAACCTTTCATCTTAAAGATGATTTATTGTAATATATTTTGGGGGAAGGCTTTGAATGGAATACTCGCTCCTAAGATGGCTAAATACAATTATGGGCAGCTGCTTACCATCTTCCGGAGTGTGACAGAGTACTCCGGAAAATGATAAACATAGATGCAAACTAGAGAGGCAAAAGATGGTTTGCACAGATTCAAACCTTGGCGTGGAATCCTGGAAAACCACCGTCAAAATTCATGCCCTGACACATTTATCATAGGTCAGATGAACTCACCAGACGTCTGTCAGATTAATCGCTAACTCTTGCGCTACCAAGTAAACTCGGTGAGCCCAACCCAGTGCAAGATCCAACTTGAAAAATCCTCATAGGCTTAGAGCAATGTTTCTGTCGAGGTATTCTTTACCACCTTAAAGAGTTGCGGGAACCAAATCCTGAAGGAAGCTGACAAACGCTAAGAACAGTTATGACATGGCTTTCATTGACATCTGAAAAACCAGTGAAACAACCAATACTCACCCCACCAAATAACGGCTTAATGCCATCGGAGGATTCAAAGACTGTTTCACTTTCTCGGACTGCAATTAACATATAATACTGACATTACGATTCCAAGAGTGATTAAATGGCGATCAGTCCGCCTTACCACTTTCAAATATCTGAATTGGACTCTTTTAGACTATATTTCCATAGAATTCTATTCTAATTAATTAAAGTGTAGTTAATTAGTTCAATTTTCAAACGGGTTTTCAATTTTGAAAACCCTCCTAAATAAATGAAGAGTACCAGGGGATATCCACGAATTTGGAAATAAAAATATGTTAATAATAATTATTAATTCTTGATCCTGTGCCACATCGAGTATGGCGCAGGATAAAGTCACTCGCGTTCAGGCCTTAGACAGTGGGGTCGGTTCTAAAAGTAGGAGACATTCTACCGCGGTCGACAGTAGAGCCAGTGGCGCTGTCTCCCGTATGGCTCCCACAACTGAAGGGCAAGACCGGACCAAATTCGAACCCGGGCCTTTTCCACTCGGTGTGGGGAGGATGGTGATGACACCATTATGATGCTACCCGCGCAGACACTAGGAACTACAGGAAATACATCGCCAGGGGCCCCGGACTGCCAGATGACACATGTTAACACATGCCATCTAGCCCCAAAAACAATACAGCAGATCACCGCGGGATGCAGAGTGATCACTCACACGACTGTTCGCCAGGATAATAACATCAGAAGCATAATAATAATACATCAGAAGCTAGTGCAAAAATACCAGCTGATCAAAGAAAGTTTTACCGCATTACAAGTACCAGCCTAAGACTGTACTTGAGTCTACTCACAGACTATACTGAGACCGTGCTATTATAACGGACAAGACGCTCCCGCGCAACTGACCAGACATAACCCTCATTGACAAAAGGAAATGGCTACCTACCTAATCGACATAACAGTGTCCAACACCAGCAACCTCCCGAAAACGTACAAATACAATATCAGCAAGTACTCAGACCTAAGACAGGAAGTCACTAGAAGGAAGAAATGGATGGTCATTATAAATTTCGTATAATACCGATTCCGATCATTGTGTCAACCACTGGCATGATGCCAAGGAGCTTCCATAAGAGCCTTCGTGAGTAGCATGGTTATCAGAATCGCCATCCTCCCCACACGGGGTGGAAAAGACCTGAATTCGGGTCCCATCGATGACGTTAGGAATTTATGGGCTTTTTTCACAACTTTGCTGATTTAATTGGTCTCAGGTGAGTGTAGCGTGGTTTTTCTCCCGGAAACTAGTTTTTCGTCCAGCTAACAGAAAATCAACCACAGAACCACACGCAATTTATAGACAATATAAAAGGGGCAACATGGCCTTAGTCGCTGATGCTCCTAAAACCCTATAACAACAACCTCCATAAGAACCTAGTAACAACAGGCCTACCAGAAAACAATTTACATGGAACTCCAGAAACCACAATCCTCAAAACATGTACGATAGTAAGACAGTGCCTCAACCAACAGTAACAACAATAATAATAGTAAGCGGACACAAAAAACAACCACGCTAGGCACCTGGTACCCTATCTATCACGGGGCGGGAAAAATCCCGTATAAAAGGAGATTTTTTTTTTCTTTTCAATAATAAAAATAGGGTTTTCAAAAGCTGCCATCTTTGAATTGTATTAAGCATTAAAAATAGTGCCTTTATTGCACACGTATGGCGCTGAAAAATGATTATGTACGTGGGCTATTCAATAAAGAATGATCACGGTTTTTTTTCACAACATACCTTTATTAATCATCCATATTTTGATGGTCCTTTTCAAAGTAGTCTCCATTTGATGAAAGGCACTTACTCCAATGTTTCTGCCATCCTTCAAAAACGTGGGGGAAGCCATTTTGTCACATACGTTTCAAAATCCCCTCCGATGTCTTTACAACTTCTTCTGACTACTGGAAACGTTTTTCTCGCAGCTCCTCATTTAACTTTTGTAATAAAAAAATTGCAGGGTGCAAGGTCAGGGCTGTAGTGTGGATGAGGATCACATTTGACATTAATGCTAGCTAAGTAATCGATGACAGTATGAGCAATGTGAGGTTTCACATTGTCGTGATGAAGTATCCACCCACTTATGTGCAGTTGTAGTCGTCTGCGACGAATCTGATCCTGCAAAGTGTGCAGTTCAGTTCCATAGTAAGGTCCCGTAACAGTCGTATGATGTAGCACAACAGGCTGGTAAACCATTTCTTGAATGTCAAAAAGATGACCATAACGTTTCCTGCAGAAGCCATAACTTTTGCTTTTTTCGGTGCTGGCGATGACGTAGAACTTCCAAAACAGAGCTTTGTTGCTTTCTCTCTGGGTCGAAATGATAAAGCCATCTCTCATCCGCCATTATCATCTTATGCAGAACCTCACCATCTTCTTAACCATCCGTTACAGCTCTTGATACACTTCCATGCGAACTTGATGTTGCTCAGGTGTGAGTATTCTTGGAACCTAGCGTACATGAACAACTGTCATGGAGAATACCGTGCAAGCTTCCTACTTAAGTTTCTAAACCCGTCCACTTGAAAACTCAAGCCTGAAAGCCTTCTAAGATTTCTGATGGATGGTGTATTATTTACTGGTGGCAATCTTGTTTCAAAAATGAGTCGAAATAAAATTATCTTCTTCAGGATTCTCTAATACATCCTTCATATGTACTCCTGGCGGATAGCGCAGTGCATAGAAACACAATCCTCCCCAACACCGGGTGGAAAAGGTCCAAATTCGAATTCTGTCAAAGACTTTTTTGACAACGGAGCTGAGGGTTGCATGGCTTTTCTCCCGGAAACTCCGGTTTTTCACTCAGCAAACAGACAACCCGACCACAGTATACACGCAGTTTACGTTTTTAATATATAAAGCGCACTATGGTCTAAGATTAGCGATCAGATTAGCATCCTGATCACTGCATACAAGGCTGGAGGTCTCATTTTAGGAGGGATGTGGGTCTGTGGGAATATGTGGAAAAAAACAAGTGTTCGTCAGGGACACAAAAGATTACTCTTACCAAAAAAAGACTTCAATTCTGTAAATTGCAGTGTGGAGGTCAGCATTCCTCGAGATGGCCTTATGACTTAAAGCCGCCATATTTAAATAGCCAATATATTTTTCAATATCTTTTGTTTGTTTTATGGCTGGTAATAACGTAAATATCCCACTTCTGTAATAATACCTTTCAATGCACGCGCTACTGTTGCTACAGATGAACTTCCAACCTTTCCCTCCCAGACCTGACTAGTTCAATCGACTCGTGATTACCGTGTTAGCTGTAAATTACGTCTTTGTCTTTTCTCCCGACTCCTCGTGGCAGAAGTCAAAATTAAAACTAAACAACATAAAATGATATTTAAAATATTTTATTAATAAATAAAGTTATTAAATTAATCTTTATTAATATAAAAATAAATTATTATTATTATTTTCCAATCACCTAACCAGGGACAACAAGTTAATTCACATTCAACTGAAAAATTTCCTACGACAGACATCTATAAGAACTTCTGTTAGTGGCCGTGCTAAGAAATTAATCAACCACAAGGGCAATGACAAGCATTAATTCTAGCCATGACGCGTGCATACCACTCTCGTTTTTCTAACACACCCTTAACCATCACGTGACAGTCCATCAACCCATTACACAAAGATTTCATGGAGAAGTTGCATTCAAATTATCCTTATTGAGTGACATTGACCCCAACAACTAAAATGGGGCCACATAAGTGATATGAATCTTGTGATTGTCTTAATCCAATAGTCTTAACACATTTAAGAAGA
Source organism: Mastigoproctus giganteus (assembly GCF_048544385.1). Classification (NCBI taxonomy): domain Eukaryota; kingdom Metazoa; phylum Arthropoda; class Arachnida; order Uropygi; family Thelyphonidae; genus Mastigoproctus; species Mastigoproctus giganteus. The sequence continues at coordinate 51,973,022 of NC_143585.1, forward strand.
TTAGATTTCTGGTCCCTAAGCTGCATCATTTGAAAACTCCAAAGAACCATTTCAGATAATATTTCCTCCAAGAATTCGTTCTAAAAAATGATTTCTAGGTGAGGTAGAAAAGAAAATGGAAATTACTTTTATTACACTCCAAGCTATGAATACATCGTCATTATGGTGATACAAGACTTGTCCTCTGTAATAATCATTAGCTAAATCATTGATCGCAATCTTTAAAAAAGAAGTCTAAATATATGTGGGAACTTAATAAAAGTTTTCTCCAGTCCTTCTACGTTAAAATAAACAAAACAATCCCAGTGGTGAGTAAACACAGATTGCTATCAAGTGACCGACCAGGGGAGGGATGAGAAACTTATACGTCAACTAATGAATCACCTTTGACCTTCGCCATAGCTACATGGTAGGTTAACACGTGCCCTAACATACAGACACGCATGTACGCTCGGGTTTACCAGACAGAGCATGACGTCAAAGGATTTCTTGCCGTTAGTTTTTTTCTTTTTTTATTTTTCTGTGGAGGTCATTAGAGATCTGTCAGCGAAGGGAGTGAAGGGTTGGAAGCAAACCAACGAGGAAGGCAGAAGCAAACTTCCAGTAACTGGTTTAGCAATCGGATATCTCTGGTTTTGAGTGGATTGTCAAGGCCTAGAATAAAAAAATATGTAGGCAATGTGTATTCCTAACCGATGATTAAATGAAAACTGCTTAAGAATGCAAATGATTGAGTTTGGCGATTTTTTATATGCAAATGAGTGCGCAATAGTAACCACTCTTCCATGGGATTCTAGGTAATTTAAACTTCCCAAGTACTATATCAAGACCTCACTGACTGCTAAATTAAAATAAATAAAAACATACCTTGCTCATCGTGGGACAGGCGTAGATCAATTGCGTTGACCTCGAAGCAGACCTTCCTCACCAAGAAGAGGTATCTTATGACATCAAAACGTAAATGCGCATACTGTTATGCGCCTGGAAATCTGTGAAAGAGTATATATACGGGAACCATTTATTGTATGAATAATTATTTGCCATGTGTTATAAATTCTGTTATAAAAATATTTAGAATTAATTTTATTTATTTATAAACCATGCATCCAGAAAGTTGCCCTCCAAATAACTGGATGCATATAATAAAAAAATTAAAACAATATTTAATCTCAAAAAGACATCGATTAATTAATAAAATATATTTGCACAAAAATAGCTAGTAAGCCGAGAAACTGATAGATCAAAATCAAAAGATCCTATTATGTCTCGCAGAAAAATCAAATCTACAGCTTTTTTTTTTTTTTTTCAACCATATACTTTTATACAGTGGGACGTCCATTATCCGAACGTCGATCATCCGAAATTAGATACAGCGCCACACGTATGCGTTGAGGATATTACGTTTTCTATTTATTTTTTATCTGTTAAGATATTTTAATAAAGTAAGTTAAAGTAATTTAACTTACTGCTAATAAGAAGGCTGGCCCTTTGTGGGCAGTACAAGTAATTTTCCCTTTTTTAGTTCTCTGCGGAAAACAACATTAGTAGAGTTCAGTAAATCTGTAATGTTTGACAAGGAAAACTGAAAAAATAATTAAATGTTCTCTGAAGGTCATGTTTAAATAAGGTGGTAAATTTTATTTACATCTGGCAGCTGAGTTCTCAAGCTGACAATTTATTGCCACTTTCACTCCTCCCTTATAATAAGACAATTGAAATCGTTGTTGCTGTGAGTCGCATAAGTGGACTCAAAGTCCTCAGAGGCAGAACCGCATAATGAATGTTTCAAAGTGATTGCTTTTTTGCCTTCGCAAAAATCGTAAATCTCACGAGTAAGATTAATTTGTAATCGCAAACCAACCTCTGTAGCATTCTGAAAAACTACAATTACCAGGATGTCGACCTTGACAAAATGCGAATAGCTAACAGGCCAAGAGTGACTCGAGCTCTGTTGTGTTGAATACATGCCAAGTAGCAGAGATAGAAAAAAGTATTATGGCGCCTGCATATACATTCTTTATTAATTCGTCCCCGTGCCAATTATTTAACTGCGTATAATTAATAACAACAAATATATTAACTTAATTAATATATTTGTAGCGAATACCACAGATCACGGCTAAATATAAGTGCATTTTTAATCTTCCATCCTCAACGATCGATCGCGTGATGAGAAAGGCAGGAAAAGAAAAAAAAATCGAAGGAATATTTGTCCTTTATGAAAATTATAAAGCACAAATTCGAACTAATAGTAAAAATACATTAATGTACTAATCGGAAGAGACATTTAAAGGGTAACAATTTATGAAAAAGAAACTGCTTTTTCTTCCCGAATAACAACAAGATGGGTAAGAAATAGGCTAAGCGAAAACCCCAAAAATAAGTAGAATAGAAAGAACAGTTTGTGCCTTTATTTTATCCTACAAGAATTGTTTTGATAGGAAAAACACTACTGATTTGCAGTACTTGTAAAAATTGCAATGCCAAGGCAACTCGTTGAAAAGACAAAGTTGGGCTAATTGAGAGACAGGACTAAGACCATGTTAAAGACATTTGTCTTTTTTCAATCTATAATACAAGAGACAGAAATAACCTTTATATTCTTACTTATAAAATGCAGATAACAATTGCAGAGCCTGCTGTTCAAATCGTATATTTTTAAACTTCAAATAAGGCATCAAGTGTGTCCCCTAAAAGCCATTGTCTGCATTCCAAGTAATATAGGTATATACCACAACATATCACAGCCTTCTTGGTTATCCCCCCCCCACCCCCGATCTACGACCTTGCTTAAAATGCTCTGGAGGATATTCACTTTCACACGTTTTAGGTTTCATAAGAACCACAGATCGCTGCGCCATCTATGCCTCCACCTCCTCAAACAAACGTGGGTAGATGCAAAGTTATTACGCTGTTTATCACCACTCCCTTGACTGACTCGGTAACCTTGATCCCGTAAAATGTACAAAAAAGATTTCTTCCGCTGGCCTTTTACATCTCGACTTGTAGACTAGGATGTCTCATTAACCCCTCTAAGTTTATTTTCTGAAGATTTTGAACGAGACCTTGCATTATAGGTTAAGAGCGAGATAACATAAATACTTAATGTTATTGATAACTTCTGATTATGATTACTTGTTGATTACTTAAAGAATGTATTTACCCTTGTGGTGAATGTTACTCAACTGGGCACATGCGAAAACTAAGTACAGAATGTTATTTTATCCCTGATATTGTATATATAATACGTCTGTTTGATAATAAATTGGCGCCCATATATAGCAACACTAATACTTCTCAAGTTTCTTTATTTCCTGGTTCATTGCTTAATTTTCGACAGTAGATAATTCTAATTCGTTCGGCATAAAGGTAAACAGCTGGAGAGAAAGAAATGCACTGTGTTACAAAATAGTAGAAAATGCAGTAATAATAAGATAGATGTCCTTTCAGACGAAGACAGCAGTAATCTTTCTTAGACTGACTCTCGACAATCTCTAGCGATGCTAATCCATTCCTGTGAGTATTCTAGGAGGTCGACACCTGTTGCTGCTCTCTGATGCCTCTTTCCAAACAGACCTGTAGGCCCTCGATTGGATTCAAATCTGATCATCAATAGGATGGCAAGGAAGACGTGTGTCACTCAGAAAAATCGTTGCTCTGGGTGAAATGGCATTAACATTCTTCGATCACTGTGGAATGAATAAAATGTCAACGCAGGAAGCACTTTGTCCATAACAGCACTTAGATGCACCCACCTGAAAGTTAATAGAATCCTCAAAGATTATAATAGAACCAGTTTCATACCACGACAAAAACACTGCGCGTAGCACACGCTTCTTGATTAGACCGGTGTTCGAACCCGTGACCACCAAATACACCAAATACCAAATAAAAACGGAGGATGCGAAAAGGTCAGGGAATGACCACCGCATATCTCCGGAGCAATATGGTCTTAGTTGCTAATGCTCCTAAAAACCAAATAACAACAACAAAAACACTGCAAGAATTATAACGCCTCCATCAAAGGTGGACAGAGTAAACGATGCATTCTTGAACCGTTTAGGTTTTCTCCATCTCAGGATGCCACTTTCTCTATGTTCACTCTACTCAGAGCGTAGGTTTTAAAGAACTCATATAGTGATACTAATAAAAGAGTGGTCAAATGTCGAAAACCACTGTATCATGACCATGACTACCACGTTACTTTCTCAAAGAGTTCGGTGAGGCCCCTTTCTGGGAACGGCAACACCAGGTTGAAGTAAAGTTAAAGAAACTGGCATTTTAACCTCTGTTTGCGGGTGTACGTTTATCAACCAATAATAAAAAGAACGGCGCTATTCATTTTCTTATGATTGACATTCTAACAAAGGGCCTGATCAGCAAAGCGTGCAGTCAAGTTCGAATTACAATAACAATCATGTACACCGGAGACTGTATCACCTACCTTCAACCATTGTAATGGTCTTCAAGTGACTTCTTTTTACGATCTCACTTCATGATTGCTCTCACTTTCCAGCAAAGTGGGCACACCTGGGCGTCAGCGAAAGAGAAAAAGCCCACTTTATGGTTTCCTACAACATATAGCGACCCCTGTGCATATTGGTTGTGCTTCCGACACGGTGAAAGGTGAGGTTAAGACATCGTCGGGGTTTGCCCGCATCTATAAAAGTGACAATTTCAATCACTTCCTTTCACAAGACCCTGATGGGAGTGTAACCCATGCGATTATTTACGACCCACCAGAAGGGCCGCGATGCTCGCTAGTCAACAAGAGGTTAGGTGTCGGAGGGTGTGCGGACAAGTTAATGCCATTGAAGATGAAATTTCCCAGAATGTGGAAATTGCCACGGGGATTATCATAAAGGGGGAGTGATGGATAACTATGATGCAAGCACTTTGTATCATCGTAATGGCAGATGGATATATTAGCATGGGAAGAAGGGAGATCAGTTGTAACACTTCACATTTCTCACCTGTCATAGTTGTTAGAGCAACCAAGAGATGTCTGAACAATGCCCTATCGTGTTATGACCGAGAGAAGTTTGCTTTCAGTTACGAGTTGAGTTTATTCCACTAGAACTTAGTTTTAATTAGATTTATTTCGTGTAATTTTAACACGAAGAAGTACAGTATTTTGTCAGTAAGGTAAGATATTTGCAAATGGGGACGTTTTTAAGACGTTACAATTGACAGAAACGTTTATACTGTATAAGATGATGCGTTTAGATGTTATTTTAATTATCTGAAACGTGTTATAAAGGAAAAGGTAACAAGCACTCTATGAAGGCAGTAGAGTCTTGTTGCAAGAGTAAAGTTGTACAGACATGATTCTGTTGTTGCAACGGTTGCGAAATCCTTTAAAGGATAAAAAATAATAATAATTTCCATCAGCTTATATTTCTTACAACTACCCCTCACGTCTTGGAACAGATCAATACGTGGAGGAGGGAGGATATAACAATACCTTTTTCAGAAAATACTTGTATTTGCAATATTCAACTGTTAAATAGACGTGCAAATTCTTATTAAAAATATATCTACAATCATAAGAGGACATTTTAATAGAAATTTTTAATAATCAATGTTGAAGTATTTGGCAGTAGCATTTCCTCAAAGTATTCTTCGACCTCCTATAAAATTCGATCCAAATTTTTTGCTGTACGCATCTAGTACCATCAGCAGTCTGCTTTTATTGAAGAGCGGCGAGGCTGCAACTTATACTTGCATAGGTCATTATCCTGGGAATATTGCTGACATTAAAGAAATTAATGAGCATTACCACTTTTGATTCAGACTTTCATCATCATCATGAACTTGAACCGGCTTAGGTCTTTTAAGACCTGTTGAGTTGTAGCTCTTGATCTTGCCATCGTTGTCTTGGTTGATCCACATCTCTCTCTTGCCTGTAGTTAAAGACAATTTTTGGGATCCGGTTTGGGTTCAGCTTTTTTGACTCATTTTTTGATTCAGGTTTTTAGTTATCAATGTTTACTTTGATCAACCTTCGACTTTTCAGTTTTGGCATTTAAGACAAACATCTGCCACTGAAGATTCTTCGGGGTCCGAAGAATCATCAAATACTCATCAAATGTTTTAGTGATGATTTGAATTTGATGATAACATCAAATACAAATCATTATTAAAACAAACTTTTTAACCAACGTAGCAAATTTGTTCGGTTCCAAAGAAACATGTCATTGCCGTGTGCATGCCAAATCCCCAACAGAACACACTTAGTATAATCTCTCTCATTATTCTCTGGTAGCACCATAAAGTCATATTTATATATATCTTTATTGCAATAACGATGTAAGGTGCAAGTCTTGAATCTTGACATCTGTCTTCGACTAGGGCGGATGATAGCTTTGGTTTCTGTTCAGAACTAACCAGACACTGTCGAAGTATACTTCAGGGAGATTGACAAAAAAAAATCTGAGTACCGTGATTACATCACCAAGGTGACACTGCACATTATGGCCCATTCAAGGACAACGATTTGTACATTTTTGATAGCCCACTGGAGCTCGTTAAATTGATCCCTAGACACCCTTCTGAAAGTTAACTGTAAGTATTTAAAAGGCCTTCAAGTGATTTAGTGCAATATCATCTGGTCTATTTCATCTCAGCAAATAAATCATCTGGCAAGGGCTGTTGAGCACAGCAGCTGGCTATTATTATTTTTTTCTTTCTTTTTCTTCATTTCATGGTGACTGTTGGAACGGTTGTGAGGAGCTTGTCTTACGATATAATTGCTGATCGTATTTATAACAGAGAGAGAGATGTCTGGCCACTAAACGAACGCAAAGAAACTAACCTCCACTCATCTATTGGCTACTGCCTAGATCTCAAATAAAAAGGAAGAGTTTTATGTACAAAACATACATTCCATCCAATGTGTATATGATAAATTCATCTTAGTAGAGGTAATCTGTTACAAAATCGCTTTGTTTATTTTATGCGTTTTTTGTTCTTACTTTCAGTTTAAAATAATGTATTCAAATAATTATGGATGCTCTTTAACTAGGCTCTCGAAAAAGCAACTCAAATGCTAATGTCTTTCATGTAGAAACCTCAACAAGAGCAATTATACAGATTATCATTGTAAACATTGCATCACAGGGAGATGGAGAAAACAAACTCGCTTGGAGATAGCATCTCGACTAAACCTTTACTAGAAGGTAGGGTATCCTAAATTAGAAAGCCCTTGACTTTACGTAGTATACCCCCTGCCTTCCCCTGAACGGCAGCTACATACCAGACACTGACGTAAGTATGAAGCCTCTAGAGATTCTTGTTGTAGACGAGTCTGTGTGAGAGAGATCACACTGTTCGAATGGAACTTACATACAACGTCTTAATCACTCAGCACTGACTTTAAGAGCAAGTCGACAGTGCATGCTTGTAATACAGGAGTTCACTCCGAGCGCCCTCGCACCTGGGTGTGAGTCACTAAATAAGGTAGGTCGCGTTCCTGCAAGTGTTGTGATAATCACACGGGAACCGCAGTTAAGACATCGGTAGTTGGTCATACATCTAAGCAGCCATTTACGAACTTTATTCAATCTTGCCAAAAGTATTAAGATATGAGAAAGTATCTGCCCATAAATCAACATCATCTTATTTTCTTTGAACAATGCTTGGTTAGAAAATTTGATTTAGAAAACCGGAACCCAAATTACTTAGCATATAAAATAAAACCACCAATGGATTTTTGAGCATCTGAACATAATAAGAAAACTTACTGGTGGAATTTGGAAACGTACACATTGTGCTACGTTTCAGGAGCATTCGATTATAAAATAAGTACTTCGAGGAAGGGGATAAATACTTCTATGCTGTACTCAAAAAGTGATGGGAAGACGTCAAATGGGGCTTGTACAGCAGGTTGAAGATTTGTAGGAAAAACTCGTAAGAATATGAAATTGTGAAAAAAAGATCTGAGCTGGTGATCCAAATTTATAACAATGTTTTTGTATGGGGGAAATTGGAGGCTATACACTCTAAGTTAACCTTCTCGAGGACTACCAGAACAGAAAGTTTGGTGTCGATCCAACGTTTCTTTATCTAGTAATGATTAAACATCGAAAATACATCTCCATTCACAGCTAGAAAATTTATTAAAACTAGATTTTTTTTTTTTTAATTATTAGTCCTATTTTAACAAAATTTGGAATGATTTGACAAATATTTCTAAAAGAACCGAATAAATAATGTCATGGAAATTTGTCCAGTGTGATGCATTTGTTACATGCGGAAGAGCAAACGGACAGACACGGTGAAGTATATGCATGGGCTAAGCAAAAAGCAACTACGAGGAGTCAGTATTATTTCTGTAAATTGCGAGTATTCTGTGATCAGTTTGCTGGATGAAAAACCTGAGTTTCCCGCAGCTAAAATCCCGAGTTTCCTCGGAGGGAAAAACAATTCAGCCCTCGCCTGAAACCAACCTACCCAGCCACGTTGTGACAAAAAAAAAACCATAAAAATTGCTAGCATTATTGATGAAATTCGAACCCAGATCTTTACCATTCGGTGTAGAAAAAAAAAGGTCCTACAATTCAGAAAATTTCTTTACAATTGATTTTTCACTTAATTAGTACACTTAACAATATATATATATAAATAGTTGGGTTTCTGCAGAAAATTCGAGTTTTCAGAAGGATATCGTGGTCGAAGAAATATTTAAAATTGTTGCCTCAGTGGATCTCGGCACTGACTATAGCGCTCAGAGTAAAAAGTTATGTAATATGCACAGTCGACCAGCCTGGACAGCTTCAGACAAAATATGCACCGTTACACGACCAACAGACAAGCAAGGTCTTTCAGAGTGCAGCCTGGCTGTATCTGTGTCAAATTAAATAAAAGCATGACCTCTCACCAACGTATTGCACAACTTTTCCTTAACAAAATAAAACTGCGAGAAGGTTCTATTCGCAGAAGAAACATGATATGAAATAACCCGGCAAAACTCGCTAAGGTAAGGAGATAGTTTTCATTTCTCTATAAGGTTTGGTTTCCAGACAAAATATCAACAACCATCAGTTTCGAACTGTGAAGGCAACCAATTAGAAAACGAAGAAGGGCTAGATAATTAATAATTTGAGTATTTTTGAGGGTTGAATTAAATTGTTGTCTGGGTTTACTTGTTCTGCTCAGAGAAAGATGTAGGACAACCTCATTTTGCTCGTACCGTAAATACATTGCACAGACCAAAATGGATACAGTATTTTGACTTGGATGCCGGAGACCTGCATTCTCTCTTCTAATCAAAAACCCTCCAGGGACAAGCGCAGTGTTGCTTATGTTTCTAGGCTGCCGATTTTTACGTTGTGTTGGTTGAGAAACCTGTATGGGGCTGTAGACAGCCGATCCACTTTGGATCGGCTAAAAGCTCCACTCAGGGGGACCAATAGAAATTTCTACAGTCTACAACTTCAGTCGAATTCAGACCTCTTCAAATGGGTGGTGAAAGCACTATAAAATCACCGGAGGTTGCTTGACCATTTTTATAAACATTTTTGGCTATCTTGCTCACCTAAGACCAATCTGCACCACCTTTGTTAAAGCTCACAACAGAGAAAGAAACATATAGGAGAATCCGGATAACTATTCAGCCAAATACTATTACAATAAACCTGCATATAGCGGTATACCGAGACAAAACCATAATCACAAGTCCAAGCTGCCACTTCAACTCCAGTTAACTCCTGCCATGGTACATTTGAAGCAATAAATCTTGCAACCGTGACTGAGTACAACATGGAGTACTCAAACAATAATCAAATGAGCGCATAAATCCGCACCCAAGGTGCGGGTTCATGTTTATAAAACTCAAAATTTTGAGTTTAAAATCCAGCCGATGACGCAAGAAACTTAAGACAGAATTTTCAAGCGGTGCTGATTTATTAAGTAGACGTGAGTTCTTCATCTTATCCTGAAAAATTGACAAATCAACCAACCGGTTTCAGAACAGATGCCGTTGGTAAACACTTATGGAGGCCTTGGGTTCAGTTCCTTTGGCGTTAACCCAGAAACCACAGCTGTTTAAATTCCGCAATAATTTAATCATTCCTCCAATAGGAATAAAAGGAAAAGCATTGTGTACAGAGTGAAAATGTATTTATTTAAGCGGATCACTTCCGTACTGAGAACTCTTTCGGGCATACTCATAAACAGCATTTTAATCAACAAACATCACTGAATATGCGAGGTTAGTTTTCAAGCTGAAGGTCGGTCGAAAACTTCCTCGCTGTCAACGTTTATTAATTAAGAGGGACGGCGCATGATGGTCACATTCCTTCCTGGGCTCTTGGACGATGTGCTGTTCATACGCTTTCGTTTTATTATGGTGACGTCATACAGGAAAGAAACTCTTGACCTCGTCAGTGCCTACATTGTCGGCGTCTTAAAGGGCATAACCCGCCAGGTTTAAATTAGACCTTACAAGTAGGCGCGTCTAGTCTTCCCCTTCAAAACCCCCCCTCCCAATAGGGCATCACTCCCGTTGCCTAGAAACCAATTTAAACGCAACTCTGGAAGTGGTTAATTAGCCCACACTTAGCTATCTGTCTGTTATCTGCCTAATTGTTATCAGTCGCGTGACACGTTGCACCTCCTTCCCCTCTTTCTACCCACCTTCTTTCGGGTGTGTGGATGTACATGGGAGCAGGAAAAAAAATGTTAGAATCTTTTGTTCTCTTTGGAGTCTTTTTTCCAGTCTTCTGTTAATTGATGTCAGTTGAACAAACATAGGGACGTTTCCTCTCCCTGAACAACTTGGTGTTTGTTGCGTCTATTTTTATTATTATATTTTTTTTATCGCCATAGGTTTAGCTTGGAACACCCAGCAAGGGACAACTTGTGTTCAAACGAATTCTAATAATATTCCACTACTGTATTCATCTACAAAAGCGCCCTCTGGTGGAATTGACAGCACTTTCGAATTAAAAATGCATTTTCACTTGGGAATATCCATTCGCTGTTCGTTTCTCATGGCTTTACACCATCTCTTCAGACAGAGATCTTAGAATGATATCGAAGACTTTGCATCTCCGACCAACTGGTAGGGCGTGTGCCTCAAGAGTGGCATTTATCTCTGCTCTAGAACGTCAGTGTTAATTTTACTCCGGCTATAGATGGTACACGTGGCTCCTCTTCTGACTTATGTCACTGTAAACCATTTACCAAAGGACGACAAGTCGCGTGGCATAGCTTAATCCTCTCTACACAGGGATCACGTAGTAGCTAAAATGATAAAGGATAATTCTAGTTGTACGTTTCTTTCGTCCATGTCTTGAAATACGGGTATATTGTGTACGCTTTTTTTCACTGAGTACTCCACTTTTTTTGGAGGAGGGTTGGGAAAATATGTTAAGTGTTTAAGCGGGAGAAAGACGCCCTCAAATCACCACGAGACTGCTGAGGGAAAAAAACGAACAAAAAATGCAAAAGATAAAGCGGAAAGCAGTAACGTAAAATTACTTTGGGCAGAAAGTTATCAGAACAGGATGTAGAAGAAATGAGAACAAGATTTGTTTTTATTGCCAGTCTACTTTCACTGATAGAGAAAGTAGACTGGCTTCTTTAAGAAAAGGCGACATGAGTTAAGCCTAATTACACCACGTAAATATTGGTTTCCAATTCATATTGTTGTCCTTGATAGAGGCTGTTATAAATATTGTGCATCCTCCCTCGCCAATGGCTGTTCCTTCTATTGTGTCCACTGAATTCGTTCTAAAGAATTATTTATTATTATTTTTTGTATTAAACTTTTTAATACAGGCGATTCTTTAAAATTCGACACTACACCAACGGGTGGCAACAGTTTTTGTTAAAAGTTTTTCGAATTGTTTCTTTTATTTTCATTCATGAAAATACAGTCCGAGAATATCAGAATGCGATTTTCCCTCCCACATAACAGAAAATTGTTCGCGTTCCACATTCATTTGCTGTGCTAATGCCTTGCAGTTTCCCTCGCACCTGACGGTGTCAACCGCCTCCTGCTCCACCCTCGTCATATGTTACGAGCAGAAAGGGACGGAACAGGCGTTCACACATCAAAGTGAGAATGGTTTAGAAGATGGGTCTCAGCACAGATAGAAACATAAAGTAAATCTTTGTTCCAAGAGAGGATAGGTTGAACAATTCCTGCTTTGTGGCATGAAGAATGTTTTCTAAACATCACCATCGACATTTATGTGCTGTCCATGCGCAGTCACATGACTTTGTATGTCATAGTAACACTGCAGTTAAGCTTCTGGAATGTACCAGCTGCACGTGATGATCCTGTTTCATGCTTCTGTAATACGCACTATTATTCGTATCAATGTAAACTTCTTTTGGGGGGGGTATGCGTGCGCGTTGTTTCATAAATATATCGCTTGGTACCATTTGGTGCCATCCATCAAGCACTAACTGATCTCTATGCGTGTCATGAAACAATAATAGAAGAAAATCTTTATTGTACGGTAAAGATAACAATAATGTGCCCGCCACAGCCAGGAGGCCAGGGGCTTGACAATGATATAGAAATATAAAAATATGTACAGTATAAAAATTTGTGCAGTATAAAAGATTACATAACAATTAAAAACGTAGCATTAGCCATTCAATAGATATGAGTATGTACATAGTTGTGAGGCAGACAGTACACCAAGGTATGTGCATGTTCATATGTACAAAGCACATATTTAAGCATATTCACACAAGTCAGAAAATTTCACAGTGCCAAATTATTGTTCGGTATTGCATTTTCTTGTGAAGACAGTTCGTCGATTTGCCTGCGACGTGCCGTTATGCACCTCATAGGAGATAGCAGATGGAGATATCAGTATGAATCGACATCAGGGGCCAAACAAAAGGGGAACAAGTTCGGCCAACGAGCGCCTGTAATTGCGATCAGAAGCGAATTTCTGGAGGTCAACTCCGATCATTAGCAGGGCTTGTACTGTAGGAAGTACTTTTCCAGGTAGGAATCTGTCACTGATCTTCAGCCTGTTCCGTTGTAGCTGAAGAAGAGGGGTACTTACGCCCTTCCCATAAAATGATCTCCGTTTTATTTGTTAACTTGGCAAACACAGCTAAAATGAGTTTTGTTTTTTCTTGGGGGAGGAGGAGTGAGAACTGAGACCATATTATGGTCTCAGACTTCACATTTAAGCATAAGAAGCCATATTGGGCCCCAGAATGTATACTTGCACATAACCAAAAGTACTCCAACAGACCTCTATTATGTAAAGTGATAGACACCTCCTACTCTGCTCATGCGTATCAGTTCAGACATACCAATGTGAATTTTATGGGTCAGCCTAGGTAGGAGTATGTTAAAACTAGTATGAGTCGTGAAATTAGTGTTAAAATGACATATTGATGTAATGAAGCCATTTTATTCTGCATCTGGCGGTAACTTCAAATCTGCCCTACCATAGAATATTATTCCCACATGTGGGGTGTTGCCCCATAACCTCTCTCTCAGGCTTCTAGACCCCATTCAAATGAGGGCAGTTAGATTAATTAATGACCCATCTCTTACAAAGTCACTCCACTCTATATCATAGACGTCCTGTTTCTGCTGAATGCCATTTCTGTAGATACTTCCATGGGCGCTGTTCTTCTGAATTGCTTCTATGAAAATCTCTCTTCACAAATATTTCTTTAAAATTACAATCTACGGAAATTCAAGTCTAATGTCAACAAGTATCTTCTTTCATCTTCCCAACCTTCACCCCACACACCCAGTACTAAGTACTACAGGTTCTAACATCTTTCGTGTTTGGGGATTTCATAAAGTACAACAAAGGTCATAAATCCGATAACTCCATATGGATGTAAAATAGTTTGAACTAATGTAGCAGCAGACACTTTGTACAATGGAAAATACTGCCAAAAGTAAGGTGTGGACATAAATCCAAACAGCCATGAAAGCTGAAATAAATACGTCCAATGAATTGACTACAATAAACCATAAAAACACTTTAAACTCTGGCTATTGAAACTTTGAAGCAAGATTGTGTGAGTTCTGTCGCCATTTTAATGGAGTATGGCATTCTATCTCATTGCTGAGAGGCACTTCTATTTGTTAAATTTTCTTTAACATCCGCTACGCTATAATAGCCATGAAACCATTAAATATCGTGTGGGCCACATTTTCAATGTACTTCTTTACAATCTTTGCTTGTAATACCTCTTGCACCGAGATGGGTTAGCAGATACGGTAGTTGAGTGACCTTCTTGTCGGTTCTTTTCGGGCCCAATCACGACATGACGTTATACAGTACTTTGAGGATGTAATCACGCCACGTTTTTCGAAGTAAAAACTTTACGACTTTAAAATTGACTGTAGCAGTCGCACAGATCTGCAACGTTAGTTGCATATTGGCTGATTTGTGCGCACGCAAAAGGTATAAAGACAAACCGCCGCTTTACAGCGATATCCGTTTAATTGGTTCCACTTTAGTAATGGCCGACATTTAATTGGCCCTAACACAACCTGGGTTTATAACCTGGACGCGCTGCACGTTTTGCGAATCGTACCTCCGGGGAGCAGATAGGTGATGGCACTGCCAGCTCGACACACCCTGATGGATAAAAGGGATCGGCTGGAAATCTCGAGGCGGAGGGAGATCTAGGAGGTAATGGAGAAGCTGCCGTATCGCTAGCTCCGGGGCTTCCAGTGAGGGGCTGGCTGCGTGGTCTAAGTGAAAGCTAATGGCTCTTAATTAGTTCCGTATCATCGATCCCTTTTTTTCTTATTTTTTACTTAATAGAAAGCATTTTGTCTTCGCTAAATATCAGTTAGTTTTTTTTTTAGTAGATTGAATTTCCTCCTTCAAGGTTTGGGTGGCCATTATAGAAAGCGATCTCTCACTTCGAACTGACGCCCTTCCTTGTGCGACACTTCGGCTCTTTTTGGTGGGATGGTCGAGCTTGAGACGCCTTTGGAGGTGATAATGAAGAATGCTATCGTGGTGGGAACGTGGAGCTAGGAATAGAGGGATTGAGTATTCTTAGGCTGGGATGTCTGTGGAGATACGAAGGTCATATTCGTTCTCTGATTACAGAGAACAGGCTCGTTCGTCTTTGTGTTGTAGGTCACTTCAAATATAAGTAGATTTAATTGCACTTCGATGAGAAATATCTGCCATGGAAATCTCTCTCTCAAAATGGGCCTTTATATCTTGTAGACGTTCCTTCTCTCTTTCTCAATCCTTTCTCTTGCAAAGTACTCAAGAATATTATACATGCGAATGGCAAACAAGACATACTGATGTTTCACTCAATGGCTTGGTCACTTCGACGCCCAGAAATTGGCACCAACTCGCTCTACCATATCTCAGTTTCTCTTACTCTCATTATTTATAATATATACAAAAGATATATAAAAAAGAGCTTTTAGGAATCTTTATGGCTAATCGGACTCCACAGAGATTCCTATCCATCTATTTCTCCATACATCCTCTATTTCATTAATCAATAATAGTTTTCTCTTAAACCAAAAATCCAGACCCGAAGACAGACTTCAATGCAGAATCCTAAAGATAATCAATTTGTTCTGTTATAAGTACCTTCATTAAAGTTTCTTACTTAGCATATATTATTAGTTCTACACTATATTGACATCGTACACAAGATGTTAGCCTACGTCTGTAGATGAATATTTGGTAACTTCTTTTTGCAAGTAATCCTGTTAATTTACCCTTAATTTATCAATCAAATTCAAATGATATACATCATAAACAACCAAAAACATTAACTAAAGAAGTATTACCTTACGAAGAATTATTTTTATCGGTACAATCTTTATATTTTCAGTTCAGTAACAGCGCCACCTATAAAAAATAAGATCAAAGGTTCCAGTAACTCTATACATCCAGCTGAAAACAACTTCGGCCTGAAGGTTAGCCTCGAGTGAACTTCATTTGTACACGAAGTGGGAAGGACATAATCCCTTGTACCAGAAACGGGTGGAGTCAGAGAACATAATCCCTTGTACCTCAACTGCCAATCTGAGTAGAACGAGTTCCTGGAAGTAGCTTAATTGATATTTGAGAATTATTCTAAAAAATTCATTACTCAATTCATTTTATAGTTACCTTCTTATATCAGCTTCAACAAAAGTTGAAATTCTTCATTGTAATGGGCTTCTCGCTGATGTCAAAAAAAATGCAAATGTGATTTATATTAATTTCTTTTGGACAGAATAGCTTTTTCTTAAAGATATACTATCATCCACCTGTTATCTAATTGTCGACGAACGGTTTTAGCACTAGTAGATGGTTGGACACTTTCCTTCTGAGCTGAGTTGAATTTGCTTTATTATTATTAACATCATTTTTACTGTTTTCAAGAGAAAAATCTCTAAAAATAGTCCAGAAGAGTGTACAATGATGACACAGTATTTTTGAAACACTCATTATAAAGAGGAACTGCTACTTTTTTCACATATCACGTGTTGATAAAGTTTTGTCTATCGCTAGCACAGACAGTAAGCTGAATTCGCCAATTCAGAGAAGATTACAAAGTAAAAGACTGATTTTCCGTTTAACGCAGTTTTCGCACTACGCGTTTTCATTATTACGCCATTTTGCGTTATGATGAGAACTTTTTTTCGCTTTTATATTTCTTTTTCATTCTTTCTTTTCTTCCTATTTTCCCCTCTCTCCGAGAGCATCCTGTACCGTTATAAACCTGCTATCAGCCGGTTCTAATTTATGAACTACGTGACCTATTTTATATCTGACAATAAAAGAAAGGTCGCCTCCCTCTTTTTTTTTTTTAATAACAATCCTGTGGTGACTGTCTACATCTGACATGACGGGGAGCTACAGAGAAACGCAACTGTTTAGAAGGCGGCTACCCTTTAACAAGTTAAAAATAATGACCGACTCTTTCAACGCCACCTTCGCGAACAGAACCTTCTTTTCTCGGTCTTGTTAAAGTCCCGTTGAACGCAGCTGTCGAAAGCAACTAGTCAGACAGACATCCTCCGTCGATTATCTATTACTTTTTACTTTATCCTTACCGCAGTGCTCAGTTTGCAATTTGTGAACGAACGAGACAACGACCTCCCATAAGTTGGGCTTTTATAGAAAGATGTACAAGTTTTAAGTTTTTTTTTTTTTTCTTTTTTGTGTTGTTTGGCTCGGTTAATCGTTGCTACTTCAAAGCTGTAAACCAAAAATAGAAAAAAAAAACAAAAAAAAAACGAATGCTAACGTTTATACAGATTTTTTTTAAAGCACTTTCAGATTCTTACATGAGTGTATTCACAGACACGACAGTAGAGATTCTAGTGCGCTGATAAGCTTCGAAAGTTAATCGTTTACGTCCATATATATATAAGCTTCGAAAGTTAATCGTTTACGTTAGTTATTTCTGCAAATTTTTGGGTAAATTAGTCCATTTTTTTTTTCTGAGTGGGCAAAGTTTAGTGACTAGAATACACTGCTCTAACATTAATATCCGGACACCTGCATATCTACAAATAACCTTTATTTACAGGAAAACTAATGTTTGCTGAAACCTTCAACCTGTATGAGAGCCCCCAGTCTCCGTGGAACACTGTGGCACCACCTTTTTTTTGTAGATTTCCTCCAATAATTTCCACTATTCGACTTTCAAAGCGGTGACCAGTTCAGCTCTGTTTTTGGACAGTCTCTTCTCAAACGGACCCGACGATTTAATTCATCCCAGACGTTCTCTAAATGATTGAGGTCAAGGCTCTGGGTTGACCAGTTTTTGACGCAATGTCCTCAAACTAGTCCGTCACAAAGAGAGCAGTATCATGGAGCATTTTCCAGCTGATACAGGTAGGGGCCTTTCAAACACTGCCACAAAGTAGGTAACGTTGTCCAGGACGTCTAGAGAGACCTCAGCATTCACGGTTTTGTCCAAAACAACCAATGTCTTAGACCCAACCACGAAAACCAGCTCCACACCATCCCGTTAACAAACTTAATTCTCTGACGATAGTCTGACAGGGAGCTTTCTCCAGGCATCTACCACATCCAGGCACCCGTCTTATTGATAGACCATGCATGTACCTGGACGCGTCACCCAAAAGCACAGCTCTCCTTTAGTCTAAGGTCCAAGAACTACTGGCGTTGCAATAAGTTAGAACGCGTCTAACATTACTTAGGGTGATTATTGGCTTGGGGACGGCTGCACTGTACTGATGCTGACACGTGTCTCAATCGTCTCATTGAGGGGTTGTATTTGCTGCGACAAAGTCGACCTGCATTCCACACGGGAAATTGTTTGCATGGCTGTCCTGTAACGTTCCGTAGGCGCTTCTGGTGGTTCTGCCCGTTCAACACCAGTCCGCTTCCATTTGGAAGCGGACTGGTGTTGAACGGGCAGAACTTAAAGGATATTAGTAAATATATAGATATGCATAATTATGGCAGGTATTTAAAACTGTCTGTCCCAAAATGTCAGTCGGGTTTGTCATATAAGGAAGAATATTTTAAAATAATACGGAAGAACAGAATAACAAGTATAAAAAACAGGGGTGGGTGAATATTTCTAAGACCAATTTGTGTTGGAGCTCGTTCGGATTATCGAGTCATTTGCAAGGTTTATAAACAAAAGCACCATTCGAAGAGAATGAAGCCCGCAGGGAGTTTAAGTATCTGTTACTCGAGTGAAACCACGAAATGTGCTGTCGATGACAGTGATTGATTGATGAGTAGGAGGACAAGGTGAAACGGAAACAGGGGGGATTTCGGTGATGACAGAGGTCACCAGTGCGTCTCAGGTCAGTTACCACGTGACAACGCGTACCGTGCTATAAAGTGCGCAAATGTTGACTGTTTTGACAACCTCCGCTTCGGAGC
This sequence comes from Mastigoproctus giganteus, assembly GCF_048544385.1. Taxonomy (NCBI): domain Eukaryota; kingdom Metazoa; phylum Arthropoda; class Arachnida; order Uropygi; family Thelyphonidae; genus Mastigoproctus; species Mastigoproctus giganteus. Next base: position 51,991,855 of record NC_143585.1, read on the forward strand.
TGACGAACTGTTAGGAAAAATGAGTTGACCCCCGGGTTAAATGAGGGCAGTCAATTGCACTCTTTTGGCAATCAATTTCTAGAAGTGTCTGCTCGCTCACTTTCCATATACGGTGATAAGAGGATGGAAGAGGGGCGGGAGCTTCGTCTAAATATCGTGCACATGAGCCGGCCCACAAGAGTTAAAAAAAAAAAAAAAAAAAAATAGCTGTACGAGTAGGACTGAAATAGCTGCCCTTGGACATTAGGTTTTTCTGATTAGCTTCCGCATCTCTTCCTTCTTTATATCCTCTATATAAGTATCGCTTTTCTGAGGGTCATTTTTGATATTTTTTTCTTACTCTTGATTCATAATTTAAAATATGAAACAATAATAAGAAATCGATTAAATCAGTTTAAATCGTTTTTGATTTAACAAATGAATTAAATGAACTCAGGCATTATTTTATTGAAATCTTTCATCAAATCAGGAATGATTTTAAAATCGTTCATCAAATCAGGAATGATTTTAAAATCTTTCATTAGATCATTCATTTTATAAAAAAAAATCTTTCATTAGATCGATCACGTATGACTAAAATATTCTATTAAAATTCATGGGTTTAAAAACATCGCTCATTAGATCATCCATGACTATGGTTTTAAAGAATCTTTCAATTAGATCGATGATTCACTTTATATAACTCTTTCATTAGGTCGATCATTTCGTTCATCAAATCATTCATGACTATTTAAATCTTTCGTTAAATTATTCATAGGTTCTTAAACATATTTCATTGAATGATTCATGATTTTAATCATCCAAAAAACTCCATTACTATTAAAACATTCACTACGCCATTAATGATTTTCTCAGTCTTTCATCAAATCATTAATGATTTCATTTAAGCTTTCACTAAATCATGTGTTCATTTAAGTATTTGGTTAAATCATGAATTCGTTTAAGCCTTTCATTGAATTAGTTACAATTTTATTCAATCTTTCCATTGACACATTTGTGATTTTATTAAAATCATGAATAATTCTTGATTGTTTTATTGAAAACACTATACAAATTCCCCAATTGCTTGATAATAAAGATGCTTATAAGATCATTTTACAATAAGATGATTTTATTGTGTAATATGTTTGTAGAAATTAAAGCCTATAAAGAAGTTGACGAGGTCTTCGCAGAGTCAGCAATACTCGAGTTATTATTTTGCCTTTTTTTTTTTTCATTATACGTCATTAATGATATTCAATGAATAAAAAAACGCCTGTTTGTTGTTCCATCAGAAACTTAGGCTACATGTGCTACACACGAGGTCTCTAATGCACGATTACTTTTTATTCAAACCGCGATTTGGATTCTTCGGGTATCTTGAATAACCTAGAAAAAAAGAGCTTTCATGCCAAAGGACAGATGGGTGTACTTTGTTCATAACTTCGCTCTTGTCAACTTCGAACAGACATAAATGACACGATCACTGTCGTGATTATCTATCATTCTGGATAGACATAGAAAACAATGGGAAGTGACTCTATTCCCACCTTTTGCCTCCTACTTCATCAACAATGAGCTGATGAAGTAGGAGGCAAAACACTAGAAGGGAGTCGTCCCAAACGCTTAACTAAATTATAGAGTCATCCCAGTTCCAAAGATGCTGACTATTTCAATCTGCTCCCCTGTTCTCAAATGCCTTGAGAAGTGTATGTTTAAAGTGGGCCAATCACATCCTTTCCCAGAGACCTCAGCACACACATTACGCACTCTCACAAAGATCACCGATAACATGCATGCAGGCTCTGAATTTGAAAACCCTTCAAGCGTGAGAGCAAGGCTATGTTTTTCTGGATCTGAAAGCGGCCTTTGACTCAATGCAAGTTAAGCCACTTATGCGCCTCCTGGAGAACTACTACGGTTTCATGGGTAATGTTTCGAAGCTCCTCAGGAATCTGCTAACCAAGTGGTGCCTTACCATCCAGCAAGGGAATAACTGGATCACAGAACAGGTGGAAGTGGATCGTTGTCGGCACTGCTTTTTTCAGTGATATTTATTCCACTAATGAATGAAATACCTGCATTTATGGCCTACGCCGACGATATTGTATGTTACCTCTCAAGGCCGGCTAACACCTCAACATTGTATACCCACAATGAAAGCTACGCGGAGATGGGGGAAACCCCTGGTGCCGTCTGACACTAAATACAGCTTACCTCACCAGACCAGATAGAGGAATTATCGAAGTCTGTCATCCTGAACAAATATCTCTCCTCTTTCTGTGAATACGCAATCTATTTTGGGCTTAAAATAAACCCTGAAAAATCCAAATATATCATCTTCTCACCTAGAGTACAAGCAGACTTCAATCCAGCAGCTTCTCTGCAGCCCTCAATTGCGGGGCATGTTCTCGTCGCCACTCATTCCGTAAAATTCTTAGGAGTGGTAACAAATCCAACAACTGCGTTCAAGAGCATTACGGGCTTTCTGGGGTATGAAACTATCTCTGCAGAGCGCACAACAAGGAAACAGTCAGAAAATTTCTCCTCTACTATTTTAGTTCTATCATCAGTTATGGTATTGAAGTTTGGTCGGATGCTCCTATGTCCAGTCTGAAGACGCTCTGGAATTTTGGGTTCTAAAGTAGGCCAACAATTGAGCTCACCTACCTTATACAACATCAAAATCATACCTCTGCATAAATCTGAGATACACTCTTTGTGCTCCGCTGCTCTTGACTTCGTTAATATCTAGGAAATCGTAGGCTGGAAAATCCCTGGTAACTTTCCGAACAGCATCATCGGCCTGCTGAACTCCGCAAACATTTATTGGGATGTGTGGTCCAGAGATGCTGCCTACAGAAGAGAAAAGCGCAAATCCGTAGTCAAGTTCAGCCAGCATTCCTGCAATTGTCAGCGGAATAACACTCAGTGAAAGTTTCCAGACTGTCTCAATGTGTTGCAACTTGTATATGATAACTATACAATGCAATGTAAGCTGTGTATAATCTATTAGCACTTTCTATGTATTTGCTGTGTACCCACAGTTTTTTTTTTTTTTTTTTTTATGTACTGAACGTAATGTGTACAGTTAATTGTGAGATTCCTCTGGTTGCCTGTAACGGGACTCGTGTCCTACATTTTTATGAATAAAGAATTTTATTATTATATCATCAGCCTGTTTGTGTTATTAATTTTTCTTCCATTATGTTTCTGCCATCACCGAGTTATTTCCTCTCCGAACAAGGAACTTGCAACTGTTTTATCTACCTGAAATACGATATGTCTTTCCCTTCTCGAAGCACCCATTGACGTTTCATTTTGTAATCCCCGCTATCCACGCACCCATCCCACCCCCGATGTTTGGTCTCTTACGAATGGGAGTCGGTCACGCGGTCAAGGGCGTCCGAACACCATTTACACCCCAACCGTTCGACGAAATAACCGCGTTGGCCTTCCTGGTCTCACTCGATGATTGGATGTTTATTATTGGAGGAAAGCAGACGTTGATGAAAGTGTGCAGATGACCCTTGGTGACACAAGAATCGTATCACTTGAGATGTTACGAATGACTCTGTTGGGCGGAACAACTTCCTGGTTTCCCGGTAAAACTGTCAGCAGCATTCCCGAAGGAACATCTACACCTCATGAGCTCGTTAATACGGTGTGTGTCCTGCTGACTATCCCCTCTGCGGTTTGTGCATATCGTACAATATACAGCACCGGTATTACCCTGAAAAAATGTCTGAGTTGGGAGGGCAGATAACCTCTATTCTTATAGTATTACGCAATAATAGTGGAAAAACAAGCAAAGCAGAGAAGAATGTAGAAAGAGAAATGATCTGACGGGAACAAAGAGAATTTTAAATGAAAAAAAAAGAACTGAAAGTTGGAAATAGAAAGTTGAATATTAAAAGTAAGAGGCAAATTACAATAGTTTTTCCGAATATCTGCTTTGGGACAATTTTTTTTTTTTACAATCTCATGAATTTTTAAATGTACTCTAGAAAAAAGCGTGACTTGTATTCTGAGAAAAAACCCCCTCTCCTCTCCCCCCCAAAAAAAACCCCCAGATAATTCATTCAAAAGATAAAGAAATCCTCCTTCTCTCTTTGTGTTCAGTGAAGTGAGTCCTAAAAAACTTCGTAATATTAAGCAGACTGTAAACAGCAATTGTGCAGGAGAGGAAATAGCATTTGATTTTTTTTTTTTTTTTTCGGGGTTCCTGAAAAGTCAGTTCTTAAAAGTAAATATCCACAGCTTTGCTCTTATTTTCAGCGTGTTGGTTTTCTCTTTCGAATCGGTGGGCGTACTGACAGCCTTCGTAAGCTCCCTTATAGTAGGTTCTTGTTACAAAAGAAGGAAACACAAAACGAGCAAATAATGGCCCCTTTATCAGTGCCCGTATTCAGTTGCCCCCTCTCAATAATGATCTGCTCTACAATACGTCTGACAGCTGCTTGGTGCGGTATGCATGACGCGTACTCAAGAATTTCAGCAAACACGTCCACTAGAGATGGTCACTGCTAGTGCTAACAACATAAGAGTATTTGGACATTTTTAAGATATCCACGTTTTGATATCTAGATGGCGCCAAACTGTACAAATATCAGAGAGATCCTTATGTAGTATCGCTGAAATCAGTATCAACTTGAAGATAATCAGTGCATAGAATACAAAAAAAACAAAAAACAATAAGTAGTAAAATCAAATAGTTCCTGGAATCGCACGCTGGTATTTAAAATTGGTTTGCGCTACGGCCAGAAGGTTTTGTGGGGCGTTGACGTTCACCTTGGTGCGCATGCATTTGGGAACTGGCTCGATCATTGCACTCGCGTGTCACAGCTCAACACATGGCGATTGCGGAATGACACAGTTTAAACAGTGCGTCAACATCAAGTTCTTTAAACCGGGCAAAAAAGATACAGAGACACTGCAAGTATTATGGTTAAAAAGAGTGGTTTAATCGGTTAAAAAACTGATAGGAAACGACGAAAATGTCAGGAAGGAAAGTGAAGGAGGCGGGTGCATAAGTACACCTGCTTTGAGTGACCGGGGTTCAAGCCCATGAATGCTAAATACGCTGCTGTTACTTGTATTCTCTCTATATTGCGAATTGACACAGCTACTCACGAGCTGGATTTAGAGAATAATTTTAACATAGTTTACTAGGATTTTAGCAAAGCATTTGACTGTGTCCCTCATGATGTATAAGCTTGAACAGGTTGGGATTACTGGTAAGATTCTAAGATGGAGTGTTGGGTGGCTGCAGAGCAGGAGACAGAAGATTTTGAATAATGAATATTCTTCAAATTGGCGTAATGTTAGGAGTGGATTCCCACAAGGATCGGTTCTTGGACCACTGTTGTCAAAAATGACATCGATAAATGGATAGAAGGCGTGATGTCAAAATTTTCAGATTACATAAAGATTAACAGAGTCGTAAATGATCAGTGCCAAGGAGTGCTCCTTCAGAATGACTTTAATAGCCTTCAAAGATGGTCAATGAAGTGGTAGAATTACCACTTCACTTACACTTTGGGAATAACAATCCACAATAAGTTATACACATGATGGGGTTAAATTAAAAACAGTGGAGGAGGGAAAGAGAACTGGGCGTTAAAATATGGGAAGGTATGAAGTTTTTGAACAGTGTAAACAGGCAGCTAGGAAAGCCCATGGTGTCCTATCGACGATTTATCAAACGCTATCCTAAAGAGGTAGGAAAGTCATAAAGAAACCCACATTTGGAATACTCCGTTCCAGTATGGAGACTTCATCTGAAAAAAAGATATTGAGCTTCGTGAAAGGGTCCAAAGACGGGCAACTCGAATGGTGAGATCGGCAGGAGGCCGATCGTATGAGAAAAGACTCCGATTATGTGGGCTGCAGAGCTTGGCAACCAGGCACCTCAGATGAGACAAAAAGCATGAGAGCCGCCTCGCCTGAGACCAACTGGCTGAGCCATAATGTTTTGGCTCATCAGTAAAATTCTGACACGAGAGAAATATAAATGACACTGGATTCAGTACACAAAATACACATGATAAACAGTTAAATATGATGTTTTTTTACAACAATTAGTGACTGGAAGATTCATGTTATCTCAAATGATATAACCAAAGAATTAAACAGTTTGTCCTACGAACATAAGTAAGGTTATCCCGTTACCGAAACATCCTGAATATGATAATCTTATTTGAAAAAGATGGCCTTCTAGATTTGGATTCAATTGTTTCGTATTTTTCGTCGTCGATCATACTTGTTTAAGCTTTTTTTTTATTTCCAAGTAATTATGGCTTTAATAAACTGTCGAGATAAAGAAAATTAGGGTACAAATAATGGGGAACGTTCCATAAGTAAGTTATTAAACACCTGACAGCATACCCTTCATTCTGTGACATTTGTCGCATTTATTTTCTGTCTGTCTCTCTTCTTGATAAATTAACTCAGATAACTAATTATTCTTGTACACCTCTGAGCTACATATCCTACTCGTCGTACATGTGACTTGGTTCACATATCGAAACGACCTCTCCCGAAGGAAAGGGGACGTTTCCAGATCTGAGCGGAAACATTCTATCGGGTTACGTGTCACGAAATAATTTACAGCATTTACTGGGGGTATAACCTACATATTTTCTGTAAGAAGGTATAGGGATCGAAGAAAGAGGATGGGGGAAGTCAGGCGTGTTACATTTCATCTCTATTAGGTTTGGAGACCACTCCCTGTAATGACAAGTAAGATGTGAACAGAACACTTACATGATTCCACTGTGGGTATTTGATTTATGGCCTGAACTGTTAGGGTCGTTAATAATATCGATACTGGGTGACAGTCGGATTGCCAGGACCAGAAATGCGGACTGATTACGTGCCAATAAACACGCCGGAGGAATGCAGATGAGGAACAAAATCTACTGCACTCATTAAAAAAATAAAAAAAACGAACATGAGTGCAGTAATGTAAGTTGGGTGAGGAATTAGTAAGAGCATATCAAATAGGCAAGCGATATTGATTGATAATAAACATCCCATACTGAATGGAAGCCATTTTAACATTGTTTATGACCCCTGCTGGGGTGTTCGTTGAGCAATCAAGTACAGTTCTGTAATTGAATACCTCATCTAGGTTTGGCTTTGGTTCCGACTTCACGTTTCTTTCAAGTTTTACCGCCATGATTTCTTATTTCAGCAGAGCGCCTTAGTCAGGTCGTTACTCCAGCAAGGTGTCAGGTTTCTAAATATCTTTCATCCGTAACGCGAAAGAGCAGCACATAAATACACATTGGAACTACCATGGGCCAGTTCCTGTTGGCTAATGTCATCCGGAACGAGGGATTATCATAATGCATATCCCTCCACTAAATCACTGCCAGGCGATGGAGTCGTAAAACTGGTTTATTTTCGGCGTTCTAATCTCATTAATGTGCGTATATATTCAACTCATCTACGCTAACCGTATCTCAATGTCGCTTAAATCTCCCCAACGCCCCGAAATTATGCATTTTAACTTCATTGTGTTACGATTCTGTACAAATTTCTATTGATCATCTTTAGATATATCCAAAAGTGTATTCGTGCTTTCGTAATAGATGTTTGATCATAGCATCAACATCTTCCCTGTTCACATCACTAACAGTCATTTTGAAACCTAGCCACAGTGTTCTTCATGGGTACTCATGTTCGTTTTGAACTTGTAACTTCATAAACTTGACACTTTACCATGACGTGCTCTGAATAAACGTCTACCAACTGCAATGAATTTGACAACATTTATGTTAGCTAAGCCAACCATAAATCGCCCTCGCGGGTAGTGTGTTGGATAGCGTCGCTGCTCTCTCTCTCTCTCTCTCTCTCTCTCTCTGGAGCTACGACAACCCCGCGTCTCAGCCTGTTTCATGCAAGTTCTGAAACAAACTACGGAAATCAAACACTTTGAATCCCCCCCCCCCATATACACACGTTAGTTTCTTTGCTGTTTTCAAACAACAGCCAAACACTTAACCAGAATGTGATTAGTGTGGCCACCTAGTGATGCAATATAAGGACCCATAAGGGACTCTCTCTCCATAAATGGTTAGGTACACCATCTAACAGACAGTAGGTCCTACCTTTAGCTTACAGAATAGCCTTAATTTTCCGTAGCATGGACTCAACAAGGTGTTGAAAACGAGCCACAAGGATGCCGTGTTGACTCAATTGCTTTCCACGGTTGTTGCAAATTGTGTGATTGCATATTTGCCTCCTCTGAACCATGGCGAAAGTAGTCAGAGCACGTTCTGCTCCGACTATTATGCCACATTCAATTTCATGAAAGGGTTGGTGTAGTTAATAGAGTTGCTACTCGGTGTAAATACTCTGTATAATATTACAATAAAATAAAATTGTTTGAACAATTAAGCCGTCTGAAAAATTCAGGCCTAAATTTCAAGGTTTGTCAATTGTTTAGAGTATATTCTTTGGTTGTATTTCTCTAATGAGATTTTCATTTTTATAGATACGAGAGTATTTATAATAGTGGTTCTTGCACAAGAGTCCCCACATAAATAATAGCCAATTGGGTTCTTCCCTTCCTGTACGTGTGATAAATGTCTTGTCATACCCCAGAAACCTTTATTAGCTACCCGTGCGCCTTGAATTCCCTGTGATGGAGAGAACGGCGCAGTTAGGAGGGAACTGCCAATAGGCACGAACTCAGTATTAACCCTGCAGCAGTTAGAATCGTTTTTACAAATACCAGTGTCAAGGTTCAGGGTGGCGAGTTGGGCTTTTCTAATACAAATTCATTAGCAATGATTTGGTAAAAACCTATTTATATATCATTAGTCTTTCAGTAGACATGACATTACATGAAGACAGATCGCTTAGACGTATAATTTGCAGTGGACAAATGACACATACAGAGTAAACCTATAAATATAGGGCTTACAGTTACATAATTTTAGCGTTAACTACTTCAGCCAACTTGAATCATTTTGTACAATCGGCAGAAAAAGGTCAACGAAAACACTGTATTACACTTTAAATATAATGAATAACTTCTGTTGAGATTGTCTATCCGCATTAGTAAGTTTTCGCCGTTATCAGCAAGGCCACTAATGGGCCTCCGAAGGAGAATCTTGAAAGGGGTAATCAGGGATGGTTCTCCCCTTGAACTAATGTATAATTTCTATGCTAAATTCTCCAGCAAAGGGTATGCAGTAACGATCCAACTCCTCTAGCGAACTATACCGCGTCTTTAAAATCTATCAAGCATTCTTCAGGTACAGATTATGGGTTGTACGTTCATTTTGACGTACCCTGGAGCAATTGAGCAGCCAGTTATCTACCTTACGAAACACAATTAGCATATTTAAAAAAAATCATCAACTAAAGTATTCCGGAAGACTAAATGGTTTTCTAACGTTGATGATTCAGCCTCTGGCCTAAACAAGGCCAACGTGTTTCTCTGTGACCCCTTTTCTTGCTGCCACAACGAGAAGGGTACCAAAGGTTAATTTTTTTTCCCTTGGATTTTTTATTTCTCTTTTTGTTGTTGTGCTGCGGATGCTATACTCACACGTATAGAAAAAACGTTGATGTCTTCAGTGAGTAGTCAATACAGATATCACAGGATGAGATGCTTGGAGGGTATGTTGAAAGAAACAGAACTAGAAGAGTTTTTCAAGGTCGTACGTGCATTCTACAAATGGAAATGATAAACAGACAAGAGCTATAATTATGCAAATTAAAATGGCAATATTAGAAATAATGGTGCTTTTTTATGTTATACTGTTTTTTTGTTTTCAAAATTCCTGCTTCAAGAGTAGGTGTTTGACTTCGAAAATTACGTTCTTAATGTTATGTAATTATACAACCCATATTCCATCCTTCGTATTTGCAGGTAACCACAATCTCTGCAGAAAATTCGTAATAGTTTTAATCTTAGAAGAAAAATATCGTACAAAGATATCAGCTATCTGTGAAAGCAAATGGAACGTGTTTGGAAACTCGTTGTGTGATTTTAAACTTTAATAATCCTCATTTTATTATCCTTATGAAAGCATAATTTAAAAACGTTTGCTTTAACAGTATGTTTTAAGAAAGTATTGGTATTATGGACGCATACTATTAGGGAACAGAGTTGTGATGTCATATGTCAAAGTCATTGATAAAAAAACAAAAAGCTGCGTTTCTTCCATGGCATGAATTTCACTGGCTGCAAGTGTGATTGGTAGCTGCCATAATTCTAATTGTCATATGACACGGAAACATTACTGTATTTAGAGCTATATAATTAAGAAAGTTTTTTTTAATAAATGTTACATCTCTGGTTGTGGTGATGAATTCATCGAGCCATTACTGGATTGAGGGGTAGATTTACCTTTCCTCTGTTCTTGAAGTAGTTGAGCAACAGAAGGATTGAATCCTCGATTGACAAGTCTTCCTCTTTATTACAACGATGGCTGAGAGTTGTAAAACCGACATAAGAATAATCCATCTTAACAGTTTTACCAACGTTGGTCAAAATTGGATCCCTCTTTCGTGTTGCTCCGGTTCCTTTGATGTATTTATGGGTTATTCCTGTCATCTAATACGTCGAAAGATAGTAAAATTTTAAACGTTCACAAGAACTTCAAAAAGATTCTGTATCTATAAAAAAAAAAACAACACTTTTATAATTCATAATTAGCCATATGAAACTGTTTTATCAGTTATGAAATTAGAGAGGAAAATAAATCTACTTTTTATCTTGCTATATGGGTGTTTGGCCAGTTAACAGTTGCAGGAATGTTGCCTGCAACTGTCCATTATCTTTTCAGTACTTTGTTTAATGACATTTAGCATACTAATCGTGTTATCCCCAGGTTTTCGCTAAACAAATGATCTCTATAAGCCATCTAAACAATCCACAAGGGGAGGCTTGTGTATATAATAACGTACATTTTCTCCTAGCTTAAGGTTAAAACCCTATTTAGAAAATCTTCTAAGAGAGTCAGGATTTGAAGAGGTACTTAAAAATAGTCTCCGGTGTGTCAAGAGCATCACTGCCTAGTTCAAGCGGCACCAGAGGGTTAGTGTTCTTAGACTGTCGCCGGATAGTCTTAACACTTGTTGGAATGCAAGTGACTGTGAGGGAGTGGAAGGGGAGGGGCGGAATAGTGTTTCTTTTTTTGGTGGAGTGATGCTACGAGAACCATGCACAGCTGGGAATAAAAAGGGGGAGGGGAGGGGAGATTACATCTTTCTGCAATTTCCAGTAGCTGGCAGTGCAGTGATTAGAATGCTTTTTTGTTACTTGAACTGTTTATAATTCGAATCTAGAATGAACATTTATCAGCGCAGATATATTGCCCATAAATCAGAACTCATTTTAGTCCCTAAACGAGTTGATTAAAGAAAATAAACTAACTTCTAAGCATCTGAAAAACTATCAACTGATCGTACAGATAAATACTGAGCTAATGGATTATCTTTTCTTTTACAAGTGTCACTAGATGTTTGTTCTTGACCTACTTTGTTCTTAAAAACGCACGCAAATACCCTTTGAGGCGCCAAACACTTCAAGGAACTGTTATAAGTTATTGTGTTCAACCTCTTGCTCGACGGCAGTAACAAAATACCTTGTATTGTGTCACTGGTTATAGCAGAACACTTTTGTCATACGTTGGACACATCGGTAGTTTGGAGAATTCTATATTTCATACTACTCGCCCTATTCCATTTCAGTGATGTCATGTAATAGAAAATGTCAGCTGTTTTCCTAATTTGGGAATCCTGATAATATCTGTGCGTTTGTCAGGAATCCGATATGTCCTTTGAAGTTGTAAGATGGTGCTGTTGACCTACTGCCGACTGAACAAGCTATGAAAGAGGTAAAAAATCTCTAGAGGCCAAGGGGTCAAAAGGGAAGGGATATAAGGGTTAAAGGATTATGTATATAGTCATAAATTCTCTCTGAAAGATTATGCGGATTAACTTTCCTATATTTCGTATACAAAACTTTAAAGAACATCCCCAATAGGCCAAAAATTAGCAGTTCTGTTTATCTTATTTTACTCTGATTTTATCAAAGATAAAAACATAAACGTTTAGCAGAAATGAATCCGTCTGGTTCAATTAGGCAGGGAAAAACTATTTATCTTCGTATTAATAAGACACAAACTGGGTGTAAGTTGAAAAACAAAAATAACCAAGTTAACTGTGTAAATAAAAGATAAACTTAACATTTGCCTTTCAGCAATATCTGGCTAGTTGCCAAGAATCTCAGTTAGTGACATCTCTTTATGAAAAAAATTAACAAATCAAGTAACGTAGCATGAGTTGTCATGACAACATTTTAAAGAGACACGCGCACAACTGTTTAACAATAGAGTATTTAGGCCAAAGATTTTTTTTAGGCCATCTTAACAGTTAAAGCTGAATCTCGTAAATAGTTGGTTTTGAAAATTAACAAACCATTTTTTTCGATAACAGTTTAACTCAAAACAATTTCGCAAAATAACTGTGTTTTCATATTTTAGTAATTCATAACTCATTCTTTCTACGAGCCAAAGAAAAAAAATGTAAGAGCAATGATCCAAGTGTTACAGAAGGGGACAATGGACTCTTTATTTAACTGTACATTCGCTAAACGGTGGCTAATAGTTGTAACAACCCACTTTAACGGACAGGGGTCGTGTGTAGTCTGCTGTAAACTGATACTGTTCACTTTGCCGGGTTCAAATTCAGTCCACTGGATTGGCAATCCTCGTACAAGAACCCTTGACATTGCCGGTTATTTACATGTCTTGCCGAAAAAAACTTTTAAGAGAAAATTCCGTGAAAACAAGGTCAAAACAGTAATTTTTAAATATTAAAAAACTTTTTTATAATAAAGAGAAATATTCTTGGAAATTTTTATAGAGTCCTTTTAGGCCACCTGTTTGTTATCCTCTGAGAGATCTTTCTATGGCAGCTCCATATGGCAACGCAATGCCAAACCACCATGTAAACACACGAAGGGGATGTATATAAAAAAAAAGAAGAAGAAAAAAAAACTTGTACAGGCAAAAGTTTTATAGTTCAAATTACCATATTTAAGGCTTGTGTCACCAACCTTCTTCTGATACAATCTAAAAGGGTTAAAGCAATATGGGGTATGTTAGATAACTTGGATTCAGTTGCTCTGTTGGCAACTCTTTATTAAAATTTGGAGCATGTAAATAGTGCCGCGATTCGAGTAACTTGCCATTTGTTTATAAAGATCTGTTGCGAGATAAATTTTAAGGATTGCTCGTATTCAAAGCTGTATAGTGCTTCTCGCAATAAAGATATTAGAATTTATAACCATTAAGTGGACCCTAAATTGTGACGTAGATGATGCACAGGTGTTAGAGTTACATTGGATGAATGTCCAATATTAACACTGCATGAAATGCATCAATGAATCTTAAATATTTTGATATTATAAGAGTCATAAAAAAATTAATGAATAACAAAAAAAAATGCAGAAAACTTACAGCATATTCCAAAACTGTTATGACTGATATATTATTTTAATTTCTTTGACAGCTGACATTGACAAAATGAAGATTTTTTACGTTCTGGACAATGATGTCAACGCTACTAGCGATGTCTTCACTTTTAAGATTGTAGACGAAGGTATGGATATTTATTTATATATTTATTTGGTTTATTGACAATTACGAGTGCATACGTAATTTATCTCTTATAGCATTTTAACATTTACTGTTTGTTAAATAATATCTGATTATATCTGATTTTTGATCTTTGCAATTATAATTGCCAAGAACTGGTTTCATCAAAATATGCATATCACCTTAATGTTTTCTATCTATGGATCTTTTGTACGCGAACTTTTTTGGTCTCTGTGCATCATCAAACGTATGACTCCACTGAGGATTGGGCCTCATCATCTTTTTGACTGCCATTATTATCAAACTCTACGCAATGAGAAAATTGGGCCCTTGGCTCGTGATGATGTATCGAAATTTTTACAATAAAAACAAATTTTTAAAACAATAAATTTCTGCTAACGTCTTTACGCTTCATTTAGAAGTCATAACTAGTCAGTGTGTGCTCTCAGTAGCTCTTGTTTCTTCTACTGTGCCTTCTCGTCCTACTGACACCACCTAACGAAACGATACGAATCTCCAGCCTTCTCTTCCAATTGTCGGACAGGCAAAAAGTGACCCTGAATTCATTTGCACATGACCAAGTAGGCATGATCGATTTGCCGAACAAAGGTTAAATGTGCGAATATTTTAAACACTGTTCAAAACTGTACTTGCACTGGTGTTCAAAGGAAGTGCATTACCCAGGAATTTCACATTTCTAGTATTTTTTCGCGATGGTATGTTACATTAATGACTAGCATCACAAATAGAAATATAAACAAAAGATATTTATTAATAGTTAAGGCAAAGCTAAGTAATATTTGACATGTGCTCTCAAAATATTCCAAAATTAGCATTTGCAACCTTTATACAACAGTTTTGGTAAACACGACAATTGTGGCTAAAATGTTATCAGAAGCCCTCAATTTGCTTCAGTTTATCATTTTAAATGGACAACAAAATGAAAAGTTTACCGGGTGCAAAAATAATATTTAATTAAACCGCCTCTGGCCCAGATGACAGTAGCACACCGTCGAGGCATTAACAAGATCAATTTCTGAAGATAATCAACTGATAGTTCATGGTTCTAAACACGAATTATGGCTTCCTGAAATTCACGAAGGGTCTTTGGTTTCTTTCTGGCAACTGCAGATTCCACACGATGTCAACAGTTCTCTATAAGATTCAGGTCCGGGCTGTTTCCTTACCAGCTAAGAGTTGTAATGGACCGTTCTTGCAACCATTTTTTCACCTGTAACAAATGTAAACACATTACTGTCGAACTTCTAATGCAGAAATGAAGATAAAGTAACTACAAAAGTGCCTACTTACACTTTTCGCCCGGTCACAAGGAGCAGAGTCGTTCTGAAAGATGCAGTTACTTGGCAGGTTGAAATGGTCTCTAATGGTTGGCAGCAATTTGCTTTACAATATAGCCAAGCATCCATTAGCATTTATGGAACCTTCAATAAACTGCAGGTGACCTACTCCGAGATACGAAATGCACCCCATATCATTTGGCTGGTAGGGAATTTCACTGTAGATGCCATGCAGTCTTAATGGTATTCTTCACTACGTCTACAGCGAATCGTTTGTCTCCCATCAGAGCCATACAGTCTTAATGGTATTCTTCACTACGTCTACAGCGAATCGTTTGTCTCCCATCAGAGCCATGCAGATTGAATTTCTTCTCATCCGAGAAAATACCTGACTTCCACTGCTTGGGGGTCCATTTGACATGCTCCTTACACCAAATTAATCGGGCCTTTTTCACTTTTTGTGTGAGGAAGGGCTTCTTAGGACGACGGGCTACAAGTTCATTTTTGAAGAGGTGTCTTCTGACTGTTACTACACTTGCTACCACTCTTGTATGTTCTTCGCATTTTCTTTTCAGCCAGACAAAGAAGGCATAAGCGCTTCAAAACGCGGTCCCGTTTTGGCGTAGAAACACGTTTGCGTCCGGTTCCTTTTTTCCTATCAGCATTCTTGAGTTTGGAAAGAAATCTACTCACTGTCGACTGATTACAAGATATGAGCAATATCATGGTCAGAATATCCTTCCTCACGTAAAGCAACAATAGCACTCTTTCTTCGTCGCGTCAACTGCACGTAACTCGCCATTCTGACACAAGCAAGCAAGGAATGACTGCAACTCTTGCAGAGAGTGCTTATATAGCTGAAACAGCTGATGAACAGAAAGTAACAGCTGATGCAATATTACGTCATCACCTACGCGTATCAATCTTATCTGATGCAATCTGTAAGAAATATTGTCATATACTTACGTTATTCGGACGACAATTACAATTTTAAGGGGCGATGATGTACTTTCTTTGAAGACCAGTGTATATATGAATGACTATTTTAATTGGTATTATTAGAGGGTCGCACATCTCTTCCATTACGACATCTTTTCCCCAATATTCTTCTTCCAAATTCGATACATGAACACAATAGATTTCCAAATTTCTTCGCCGATAGGAGTTATTCGGTCCACGAATAGTTAATTCTAACGATCTATCCATAGATATATTCCCAGTAATAATAAAATTTCTAAATGCATTTTTTTTTTTAAATCTGCCCATACATGTTCAATGGCATTAATATCGCAGTGGTATGGCGGCAATCTTAAAACTAAGAATCCTTTTTGTTCAAATTTATATATTTTATTTTGAGAATAGCGTTTTACTAAATCCAAAAGTTCAACTTTTCTAAGATCTTCATTGAAAGCAATATTATTCCGGGAAAGCCAATCCATTTATTCCTGCTTTCTGAATGATGAATTAGAAGATTTGTTTAACTGTGTGGAATGATAGGATGCGTTGTCTACAATTAGCAATTTTGCATATAAAACAATAAGTCGTTTTGAAGTATTTCCTCACTGATAGACGCCTCAAACATCTTTACCTTGCCAGCATTTATTAAATGTCAAATTGCTGACAATAAGGCAGTGGTCACCTTGAGTACTGCACACATGTCTGGAGACTTCATTTTAGGAAGGATGTAGAGCGGCTGGAACGAGTAGAGAAGGGCAACGAGATCGGAGAGGGGAACAAATGGCTGCTCTTACAAAGTAAGGCTTAAGCTCTGCAAATTCATCAAAGGCACTACTACCTGTACCTGAAATGGAATCGTCCTTAGCCTTTTGCCAGGCACGGTCGAACAGCACTTGCTATATTTAACTAAACTTCCGTACTGAATCTTTTGGCTTGACTCTACTTATCTGTACTATTCCCCTTGATTAGACCTTTGGAATGGCTTCGAATATCTTGTTCTTGTGGATCTGATGATGATTGGGCTCACCTTTTATTTGGCTGTACAAACTATTCGGCATTATGCAAGACCTTGACAGCTGCATCTTGGTCTCTTCCAAGGAATAATGAATCTATATTTCTAAAAACAAAATCCAACTCTGAAAACCTATCAACAAATCTTGAACCTGTAATATCTCGCAATGAAAGTCTACTGGCATTCTAAATATTACTTATTAACGTTAATCCTTGAAGAATAAAGTTGAAAAAGTTTAATCTAAAAGGATTCCTCACCCTCCCTTTGGATTTCCAAGGAGTATCGTTATTGCATTGCTAAGTGGCATTTTAATTCTTATTCTATTTTATTATATTATTAAAAGTGCCTTCAGACAATGGGAAGCTCCCTCCTGCGTTAAAAGTTATGATCACCCATACACCAGAACTGTTGCTAATTCGCATCAATCAAGCATTGTCTTAACTAATAGTGACCACATTTATAAATTACGATCGCAGAATTCTATCCTTCTAATACATAAAAAAGTACTTATTGAGACAATTGAACTTGCATGAGGTTTTATGAACCAATGAAGGTTAGTTCGCTGCTGCATCTTTCGCTTATGGCCTTTTCTGGCGGCTGGGCCATGACCTGTACAAAAAGATTAATCTCTTGACGTCACTACAGAATGAATGTCTGTCCTAACTAGAAACCCAAGACTTGGGTTGCAACGTGTTAGTGGTGAGATACAATAGATGAACAGAAATAAAACATACGACCCCAATAAATATAAAAAAAATTACTGCAATGAAAACAGGGTCGTTTTGTCACGTGATATGTCATAATCTAATCCGACATATTCAATAAGAATATTTATTTTTCATCTTTTTCCCTCTCTCTCTCTCGTTACTAATCAGAAGGAAGATTCAGTCAGAAATAATCTTCGTTATTAAATTAGACTACTGTTCCTGGGACAAATAAAAGGTTCGTTAGTTACTCTCATAGTCTTTGGGCTGAAAGAAAGAGGTTGGTTGGGTTTTATTGGCGCATTAGCAAAGAAAGAGGGATCGTGTATAAAAACAGAACAGGTGGGCTCGAAGTCGCTATACGCAAGACTGTACCTACACATTACGAGGCTATTTAGGTTTCAGAAAATTGAGAACGCAAGTGAAAAACAAAAACGTTTCTAATATTAGTGGTGAGTTTCTAGTAGTTTCTTGATTATCGTGATTAGATGTAATAGTTATTGCTTGAAAAAAAGTAGCCAGATTTCGTATATTGAATTTCAAATGAGTTTTTGTTCGCATGTGCACCATGACTTAAGTCGTGCAGATGTGGATGACATTGACACACCAAAGGTCGTGCACCAATGAAGGGGGGGGGGCATTGGAGATCCATTTGAGCATTAGGTCTACCCACGAGCGAGTTTTTGCCAAGGGTGTTCCTCACCCTTTGGATTTCCACGAATGCTTTACTGAAGACTTCCTTCATTCCTGTAAGCAACAAAACTAAAATCAGCTTCCGGGATGTTGTGGAGAGTGACAAATGTACAGCATCCTTGACACTTTTGGGTGAAAGAAATTCTCTGTTTGTCAGAAAGTATCCCACATTTTAAATAATGAGCAACAGTGAAGTGAAATGACACTAGGGCGCACCTCTTCCGTCCAGTTCTTCTACTAATTGCGCAGCACACCGACCTTGAGGTAAAACCCCATGAACCATTTTGTGTGTGTGTCTCTCTCTCTCTCTCTGAATTCGGATATCACATGATCCAAGATCTCACTGAAACCAATTGCACCATGTATCAATTAATACTATGCATAATACTCCTTCATTACGTTGTCTTTAAATTTTTAAAAATGAATATACTGTTGTTAACTTAGTAGTTTGATGGTGTCTGCTGAGCCCTCGATTTATAAATCGCCGATTTTTTTTTCGAAGATGTGCATGATCGAAAATTTCCGTTGATTTGTGTCTATGTACATTGATGGTAGTTTATGTCAGAGATCTGTTTTCTAGCTTCATAGACCGACCATAGAATACATACAGAACGAAGAGGACAGAATCCCTCTGATTTTGATGGTACTTCTCTGAAAGGAGAAACTATGTTAAGGAAGGTTGCAGCCTTACTCGGTTCAAGTCTGAAAATAGCTTGCCTAGTGGTTATATTCTTAATACCGCCGTTTACAAGGTTACTATTTTTTGAACATGTTTCACATCCGGTGACTCCACCACCTCCAGTCTTCTTACAAGAATGGTGAAGAAGATTGTGGCGTCTATAGAGGCCTTTCAAAAGGAATTCGATCTGTCACTCGTGACCTCCTAATTACAAATCTTTCTTTATACAGCACTGAAGAATCGCTTATCTCCTGGATATACAACAGAACATCGTCTTAAATATGTTATTTTAATGACCAGGAAACAATTCAATCTAAAATACGTTATTGGAATTATTGCATTTATCACATGTTTTCTGTTGTATCTGTTCAGCGTAAAATGATATTGTTTTAATTTCACAAGAGCCATTATTTGATTATACCAAGTTTTATTTTTAACTTTTAATGAACTATTCATTAGGTTTTTGAAAAGAACAGTACGGTTTGTCCATATCCAGCAAACGGAAGAGCAACATGAAATCGCGGAAAATATAAAAAATGATATCTTAACAAGAAAGTTAATTAATCACCTATTTCATCTGCATTTGTAAATTATCAGTATTACTAAGCATCTCCTCCCAAATAATGAAAGTAATAAAATAAAGCCAACCGTTTCAGTTAAAGGGAACTGCGCGATTGAAGTTACCATCTAATCTTGTTACATACGCGAAATTAGAGGTACGTGGTGGGATAAGCAACAAAACTACCAATAAGTGGGCGTTTTGTTATCTGGGTTCAAAATTAAACACAGCAAAATTCAATTTCACTGAAAAAGTACTACTCAATGCAGAGAGAAAGCAAAATAAACACAAAACCATGCACCCTCGCTTGAGACTGACTAACTCAATCAAGTTGTGAAAAAGACCCATAATTCCTTGCGTCATTGCTAAGATTTGAATTCGGGTCTTTTTCACACATGTGTGGGAAGGAAAGTGATTATACCAATGTGCTATCCACGAGGAGCCATAAAGAGATGGCAAAGAAATAGCTAAAGGGAAAAGAGAGAGAGAGATTTTAAAAAGGGAAATGGAAAAGGTAAAAGATAGAGGGGGAAAGAAATAGGGAAGGAAGAGACAAAGAGAAAACAGCGGTGAGAAAGAAAGAGAGAGAGAGAAAAAAATTAAAAAAAATAGAAGAGGGAGTGAAGGAAGAGAGCGAGGGAAAAGAAGAAGGAGAAAGAGAGAGATTCTTAAAACTACCAAAATTATGCATTCTCAGAAACCAATCCGTTCGCGGAACTCGTGTTCCATTACTGGATAGGCCAACATCAACAGAACCCCGTGAAGTGATTTAATCGAGGAAAACACAGTGCTGCTGTCTGGCCATGAACAGTTCCATTATGCACGTGTCCCAATAAGTCACTAGCAGCTGTTGCTGCACCCACCATTCAGACACGTCCAATACATCATCTGCCACTCTGTTTTCATATCTTCTCTCGCCAATACCCGACATTAAACAAAATTCAGCACGAGCAAACGCATACGCGTGATTTGGGATGCAGTGTGGGGGGGATGCTTATGAAAATGGCTGCCTCGAAGATATCAGTTAAACAAACAGCTACAGACGGCAATTTACAGTGGGCCCGGACTCGAGTCATCCCAATGATTCATCCGAGACGAGTCTTCTGCACTCACATCGAACAAAGTCGCGTGTGGGCTCTGCCGGAGGACTCGCATCCGGGAAGAAAATGCTCGGAAACCTCCGGACCGGTAGCCGGAGGGAAGCGACACTTCTGGTACACCCATCGATCACGTGACGGCGTCTGGTTCCCACGTGACAAAAGACTAGCGGCGGGTCGTCGTAGAGTAGCCCTCCCCGGAGGTTTAATAATCTTACGATATTGGTGGCGGGATCGGCGAGATAAGACGTTGAAAAGCGGGAGAGCCGAAAGAGAGTTCGGCAGATGTCAAAGATACGGCGGTGACGAGAGGCAACGAGACAAGCGGAAAGATTGCGATTTCCTTTTTTTTTTTTTCTTTTTCCTTTAATCAAGATTCCGACGTGATGACGCAAGGCAGGGTTGGTTCAGCTGCTGCAAAAAGACGGGCTGCCGAAGTGGATCATCACTCGCATGCGCAACATCTGCTTCATTCGTTCCGAAATCCATCGGATCTTTCCTCCGTCCGATTCCTGTGTTTGCGGCACCGCTGTGCGAGTGGAAAGTCCCTCTTACAAAACCCGCTCATGCATAGCGTACGATCGTGGCCTTTAACCCCTTCCCTATCGCGACAGACGCAGTCAACGAAGCTCTCGAGTTTCGTAAACTTCCCGAGGTGTGGCGCCTCTCTCGTGTCCGTGAAATAAGTGATAATGGCCGTCATTAGCAACGGCGCGATGATAAATGTTGCTGATAGGTGACGTGCTGCGGGAGTCATTCAATCCCGTGTGTTCTGCTTCCTGTCCTGCCCTAACAATAATTGCCTCATAAAGAAGGTCGGATCGGATATGAACATCACACACACTTCGCTCTAATTACCTCAACATGATTTAATGGGCCATTTTCATATAATTACGATACACTAATTGCAGTACGAAAAATAATCCCCCATTCGCCCCCCCTCCACTCCTTTAACACATTTTGGTCAAGGTTTTAAATCGGTGCACTTTGGTTTTCCAAAAAGTCCCACAGCTGTCTTCTCTGATTCTGTTTATTCTGAGCATGTTTTCTCTTTTTACGATTTTTTTTCTTCTCCCTCCTTCCCTTTCTCAAGAAATTCTCCCACGCAATAGCGAGTTATTTGTGTTTGCTGTTATTTAAAGCTCCTTAAAAACTAACGTGGTCGTTACAAGTAAAACAAAAAAAAAAATCCTACACCAAGATACTAGCAGTTGAAATAAGTGTGGGAGACAGGTGATCGAATATACTTGCTACACCTTCAACGTGTTGTCTGGTGGGGACTTTCAGTGGAATTTAAGTGCTCGGTAACATCTTCCCCATGTGGGTGGTTGCTATCGAGAGACAGAAGAAGTAGAGCGTGATCGTGCCCAATTTTATCACACTTTCTCGCTTTTGTTCGTGGTATTCTCTTCAGCTATTTCGAAAGAGATTGAACTTCCTCTTAGAAATCTAAATTTCCTCACGCTATCTCCTATTTTCTAAGAAAAGCAACTTGAAAAGAGGAAAAAAATTAAGGAACTCGGTACAAAAGTCGATGAATGATTGATATAACCTTTTTACCCAAAGCATTACCTAGGAAACATCCATCAACACTTTTAGCATCGATTTCCGGTGTTTGCATTTACACTGATTATCTGGTAAAGTGCCCGAAGGAGTTGCGAAAGTCACTCCACAAAGTAATCGGGACACTTCATCGGTGACCTTTAACCCCGGTGATATTTAATAACGTGCCGCTCCACCTTTGACCTCAGCTACACACTGTGTCCTCGCCGATAGACTGCTAGCCAATTTTTGATATCGGGAAGGCGGAGTTTTGGTCCCATTTCCAACACAGCGATCAACTCAGCTCTGATTGCGAGAGTGTTGGTCTAGCCTGAAGCAGACGTTCCAGTTCATCCAAAAGTTGTTCAATGCACAAAGATTTTGTACGCACATATCTACAAACCAGGTCACTAGAGAATGTGCACTATATGATGCATTATCATGCAGAAACGAAAGCTTATACCCTTCATATAGTGTCGGAGGAGAGTGGACTTGTCCAGAATATCAATGTACTGCATGGCACTTTCTGTTCTAGGATCAGCGAACAATGATCCAAGCCAAAACGGCAAGAAAGAACTCCTAACAGTAAAAGCACCTCCATTAAAATTCACAGGTGAGACAACACTATGCTAAATAACGTTAATCGGGCATTGGCCAGGTTATCAGTTTGGAAACCTGTATTGTAATTCGTCACGATGGATTGTACACCAGAAAAGCAGTAACTGTGCATTGCGTGATGTCATTGGTGTATATGCTGCAGCTCTAAACATTACCGATACTGTGGACTTCTCAACGTATTGTATTTGTACTAATATCAGTTCTGTGTGGCCTTCCTGGTTGATTGTATTCCATGAGAACGAATGCGGCTTATATATACCACTCTTGTGAGTGCTCTTCGGTCTCCTTCTATCAATTCTGTGGTCAACCGGACGTTTTCTTCCACCGTAGCAATATCATATTTACTTTTTGGCGATTACATCAGCAACTGTTGATGTAGGGTGTTGCTGTTTGCTGCAGTGGCACGAACCCTGCTACTAATATGGCATCCTATGATTACTCCCATTTGTAAGTGGTGGCTAAGCTCAAACCTCGACCCATCTACTGTATTTCATTGACCTGTTTACTCACTAAAACTTTCAATAGAGGCTTCCATAGAAAACTACTCCCTCCAGAGAAGTACCTCAGGAGGGAGTAGTCTTCCCCTTACTCTTCGCTGAAGCTCTTGAACTCTTCTTAGCATTCCCAAACGAATTTGATATCTTTGCAGATGGCATAAAACTCTACGCAATATTATTGAACCTAATAAACCATTGGCCAATCAGAAAACTCAACTAGAAAGATATCTAGCTTAAATCAGAACTTTACCATTATAAAAAAGCGCTTTCTCCATCTTTGCACTGAAAGTACAATTTAAAAATCCCATCTTTTTCCCCCTCTTCTTTTTGATAAAGTGGTGGATAAGCTTGAGTACGTGCACATGCGCAGACGGTGTGTACAGGATGTCCTTTTAGAACACGTAAATAGTAATTCGCACTTGGCAGCGTTCATGCTGAAAATTAAAGGTTAAGTTGCATAAGGGGAACACCAAATACCACAGCGGTTCTTTTCAGAGCAGAACGCCCAGTAGCTATTGTCAATGGGATGAAGAGGCAGAACCGATGGCCAACCAGTTTTCCAAACAACGTCTGCTAGAGATCGCTAAAAGATAGCGAATGGGAGTCTGTGTTTTCTTCTTACGAACACCGGCAAGTTTTGTCACGGTAAAAGCGGTCCGGAGTACGATTTTATAAACACCATCGTTCGTTCAAATCCAATAAACTTCGAAGGATTATAATGTCCAAACAGATTTGGTGGGTTACCTTCTTTCAGATGACCTGAAAATAAGAAAAGCTTGGTGGGGAATAAGTCGTACGGAGAAAAGCAGTCACGGGATAAGTAGGAAGTTTATTTCCTTCTCACTCTCTTGTATACCCTGCAGTTGGCGTGAATACCTTCGTTTGAGGGGGCAACGGTGGAACCCCGCCTCCACTCAGATCACAAGGGCAGGAGCAACCGTGTGTATTTGAACTACAACAAAGAATACAGTTTCATGTTTACAGTTCTCCTTTAAGGGATGTGTGATCCAAACACTAGATTGGTTCTGGGAATCTGTCTAATTATCTCGACTGATGTCTCGAATTTTTAAGAATAGTTTCCTGTTAAAAAAGAGTTTAAATGTTTTGGAAAAGGACTTTTTTAATATGTCATTTAATAATAAAAAATATATAAATTTAAAATAAAATTGCGACCTTAACATAATTTAGAGAATTAGTTGAACAGAATTATAACGTGATTTTGGCCAAATTAATACTGAAATTTTCGTATTCTTTGCATCAGATATTATTAAGTCGATCGCGATCGACCGGTTAGTCGCGAAACTTAGGAGTTAACAAGTTCGGTAACTTTCATGTGGTAGATTTTAAGTAATTTATTAATGAAATTCTACAATTCTGAATGACCAACACCAATGCCAAACAAACAATTCGGGCTACGTTTCGGGAACTCACTGGTTCCTGTCTTCAGGCCTGTGAGGTGAAATCAATGGTTTGAGGTACAATTTTCTAGAAAGTTTTATAAACGTCTATTAATAATCCAATTACATTAAATAGAGTTGTAGAAGTTACCGATAGGATTACAGTTGCTTGGTTTTAACTTTAATGAAAATTACCAATAAAGAATTACTTTGTAACCCAAGTACACAAAGTTAAAACCAAGCATCTGTAACCCTATCGGTAACTTCTACAACTTTGATTATTTAACATAATTAGATTATTAACAGAATTTTGTAAAACTTTCTAGAAAATTGTACCTCAAACCTTAAAGAAATTAGTAGCTTCTTATAGCATTTATGAGCATAATCTATGCCTTATGGAAGACTTCATACAATTTCTGCTAGAAAGTCCACAGTACTGTGCTCCACTCCTCTCTTGATTGGTGAGCTCCAAAGCAGCGTTGGCCTTGCTCTAGTTATAGGTCCAATCCATCTCAAAGATCATTAACTCTTGAGGTCGGCGGTCTGTGCTGGTCCGTGCAGTTTTTGGATGTTATTCTCTTCAAACCACGCGTTCACAATCTCCTTTGGGACATGAGCGTTGTCTTGGTAGTCGCTTCCATAAAATTATCTAGAACAATATTGGACGCATCATTCATGGTTCCACACACTTTGGCCAGGAGGTTAGAATCCATACCATGAGAAACAACCCTCCCATAGATCATGAAATCTCCTTTGAACTTCATAGATGGGACAATACACTCAGACAGCATCATTAAAGCAGTCTGTGAAAGTTAAATGATAATTTATTATTAATACAACAATAGCGTCATCTAAGACAATGTCCTCTGTCAAAGAAAAGAGAAAATCTTTATGATTAATTAAATACCCTCTTTAAAGTTCGGTTAATTTTAGTGTGAAGTTGCAGACGACATACTTCAAATGAGGTCATCGGCTGTTCCATTTATTGACCGTGGCCTGGTGAGGGTAACGCACCCAACTGAGTAGGCGGAAGAGCTCGTGAGCGATGAATTAGTGTTAAGCATGTGAAGCAAATAATCACTCTGTCACTTTATGTGGGCCACCCACAGGGAGCTCATTATGCCATCTCGCCGTTGGAGAAGTTGTTCTTTTGTTTCGCTAAAATTTAACTGTCGCTAAAAGGATAATGGCGACACGAAGTCAAATGTTTAGCGATACACTTTATGGCCGATGTGGACGTTGCCAAAAAGCTCGCGTCCCATTAGTCCTCTGCAAAGTATTTAAACTTTACCCATTCTCTGTTATCCACTATTAGATTTGCTTAATAGACAGCCATAAAACCAGATTTCTAACCATAAATGTCGGTAATAAAATCAACTGGTTAAGATCTTTGATGAATGGGAACGTACTATTAATGTCCTCAACAAATTACATTAAGGTCATTGGAGGAGAAGGAAAAAGATTCCCAATATAGCAGACTGGTGGGGTTATTTCACTAGTACGAAACCCAACAGCGCCCTCTAAGCGAATGGACTTCCTATAATTCATAGCTTTTATTATTTGCTTAAAATTATTAATAAAATAAGAAATACTTAAGTCTAGGACCTCAACAAGCTGTATGCTCTATTGGAGCATATGTCTTTTCTTTAAATAGTGCAATACCAAGGCAGTTCGTGGTAAAGTGCTTCCACAATATGAGATCAATGCACTAAGAAGCAAGCTCAGTTTGCTGAAAACAATCTACAGAAAGAGGCTACGCCTGGCATGTACCATAACATAAGAAAATTGACCATTTTTCAAGGGGGTTCCATTTCTAGAAGGATAGATCATTAAAAGTGAAAATTTTATTTAATGAAGCCATTATATATATCGTAAAGTAATTCTAAAATTTTTCACATGACTCGTCATTAAAGTCTTCTTTTGAGAAATATTTCCTCATATTCCTGTACTCTGAAGAAAAGAGTATGCGAATGCCTTTGAAACGTTAGTACTTTGGCTAAAATATTTGTTACTAATTTGGTATTTAAATATATTTCAGGAATATTTTTATTATAATAAAAAGAAAATTAAAGTGGAATAATAAAAGTTTGGATAAGATCACGGTATATCCACTCACTGGTCAAAAAATTATAAACTTTTATTTAATATATAGTAGGGCCAGCTTTTATCTAAATTGCAACCCATGCGTGGCATGAATTCCATTAGATGTCTGAGGGAGAATAGCTTCAGATTTGACCATCAGGATATTTGTCAGCTGCTCTACTGTGGTTGGTGAACTGAGAAGCCCTGCCTTTTCTAACATATCCGATATTCCCAACTGGAATCAGATCTGGAGAATTAGACTGCCAGGTAGATGGAAACCTTGGGAATGTTCCTCGACACATTAAGATACAATTTTTGCAAGGTGGTAGTTGCGTTGTCGTCTTAAAAGAATCCTTCGCAATCCGGGTGAAAATAAACACTTTTAGTGTGAAACTGATCCGATACAACAGAAAGATATTCATTAGAAGTAACCTTCTAACGGTATGGACAGAGTCCGTTCCAACAGAACATACCCCATACATTGATACCACCTCCAGCCGCTTGAGCCGTGGACACGAAACACCCTGGATGCATGGGTTCATGCCACACTTTCACTCTACCGCTGCACAAAAGTGTAAATCGAGACTAGTCAGACCACATTGATCTTTTTCCCACTGTTCCAAGTCCAGTCTTGGATTTTTTTTTTTTTTTTTTACAAGGTGATGGCTTTCTATGGACACAACTAACAAATCCCCAATTCTTCAGCGCCCGCTGCATAGGTCTTTCTTTGCCAGTCATTTTCTGCACACTAGATCTTCCTTCTTCCACTCACTGTATGCTTTGGAGATGGTTGCTTTCAATTCACCTATGATACCCCTTCTTTTCTCAGTTATGGCTCCCCCTAAACGTTCCCTAAAAATAACACCTTTTTGAAATTCAGAAAGATCAGCTCTCTTCCCCATGACGACTAAGAAGCTCCAGAAAAGCGATCATCTGATACCAAGGAACCTGTACGCATCTAACTGACGTCAACATACGTTATGTATCTGTGGACGCCAATTGTAAAAGATTTCTAATTTTCTTACCAGTGAGTGTATGTAGCAAAATATTTTAAAATTTTATATAAGATACACCAACAAAATTATCAGTCATAGCGACTTTTAATTTTAAGTCTAATTTTCAGTCCATAAACCAAGCATATTCAACTTTCTTAAGTGCCCCACTTGGGATTTCCCGCCACCCACTGTGTCTTCCATAGTGTTCCCCAACCTCCTCTTACACTCTGTCATATTTCTAAGGGAATTGGGAAAGCTAATATTAGATAGCGCGTAAAAATTGTGATGGAACATTCTCGAGTTTTAATTACATTTGAATAATAGCTTGTAATGTGGGCTTGGCAAAGAGATAATCTTACTCGGGGATTTAAACGTAAAGACTGGGTGTGGGAGATACGAGGGAGGCCCATAGGTAAGATAGGCCACCCAGAGGTATACTACAAGGGCCCTAATAGCGGTTATTGTCTACTCTTTGACGTCAAGGGAAGGGCAGAGTTTATGAGTCATTTTTTTGATACCGAAATGGTTAAAATGGGTTTCGATTTCATCTTCGCTGTGACCCCAAACGAAGACCAAGAGGGAGGCTACGGAAAAGGCTAATCAAAACACATTGGCGAATATTGAATTAAACCAGTCTTCCACTTTTTTTTCGTATTTATTTATTTATGGGCTTTCGCTCTTCTTCGTGGTCTGGCTTTTGTCCTGGAACTCGAATCTAAAGTCAAAAGAAATGTTGATCAAAAGGGCCGTCTCACTACTTAACCCCTGGCGATAACGAGCAACTATTTATGAGTTGCTCGAGCTTTTCATTCACGCTTGACACTAAGTATCGTGTAGGTGACGGATACGTTCTCGTTCTGTTTTTATTTGCCAATTGTTACTGTCGCATGCAATGGTAATGGTAGCTTGTAGTGGCGCTGATTCCGTCTGGTAGGCCTCGTGCTTTCAGGTGACCCCTGAACAGTAGCGTTAGGCTGTCGAGATAAACGGCTTCGTTTAAAAGTCGTTCCACAGAAGAGAAGTAATAAAACTCTTCTGTCGCTATGGCTGATTGATACATTGTGGAACTCAAGGACCAACGTTCGAGTTTTCTTTTTTCCACGCTCTGATCGCCTTTCTGTTGGGCCCTTTTTGACGTGCCGTGCCCATCTTCAAACGACCAATAAACTGCGATCTTCTTTCCCTGTACGTTTCGTTCGCGAGATGGATGTTACGAACTGGCATTCATGGATTGAACAGCATGTGTCATTTTATGCCGTAATTCGACATACGATGATATTTGACAATAAAAGCGGTTGACAGTCGTAATGGGCATATTTTTTTATGACCCGTTCGGCGTACAATGGTTGTCTTCTGACGGGGCGCTCTGCCTTCGCTAAAATGACACCGTTTGATCAAGCGGACCACTGCTATCTCGGTGTGCTTCCTGTAATGATGATGGATGAGTACATGAACGAAGCGCCCAGCTGTCTAATGTATGGTTTCTTCTCGCTGTCTGTCAATTCTTCTTTCAATCGCCCTCTTCTTAATTTCTCCCTCACTCTGTTCCTTTCCACTTCTGCTGCTATTTCTTCTCCTTTGCCTTTCTTTTGTTATCCTTTCTTTCTTTTTATTGCCCCTCTCTCTCTCTCTCTGTGCTAGTCTCTTTTCTCTCTCGTTTCTGTTTACTCATTTCCTTCTGCTACTTCTTTCCTTCTCTTGTTCATTTTTTTTTTCTTTCTTTCAAAATTCGTGATATTCTTTTACGAAAGTTTATTTTGTTCGCTTTTCTTTGTCTCTTTTCGTTTTTCCTTTCCATCTCTTATTACTTCTTTCTATCTTTTCCTTTCCTTTCTTTATTTCCTTCGTTTTAGCCTTTTTCTCTTTCTCTTCTTTCTATGTGTTTTCATTCTTTTGTTCTCCTTTCACAGATTTTCGTTTACAGCTCTCTCTCTCTCTCTTTCTCCCTCTCTCTTTGTTAGCGCATCGGCTTCTGTGGCCATAATGCACTTCCCAAGGTTTTTGCACTACTCTGATCCAAGCCCGAGGCGGGATTCGAACCCGCGACCTTTGGGTTGCTAGGCAGGCACTTTACCCACCCGGCTAGCCCGGTCAGCCTCTCTCTCTGTCTGTATGTATATCTGTCTGTCCTTTTCCCTTGTCTGCGCGGTAGCACAGTGGTATCGTCACCGTCCTCCCCACACCGGGTGGAAAAGGCCTGGGTTCGAATCCCGTCGATGACGCGAGGAACTTTAATGGGCTTTTTTCACTCCGTGGCTGAGTTAGTCGGTCTCAGGCGTAGATAGCAAGGTTTTTCTCCCCAGTAACTGGGGTTTTTTCATCCAGCAAAACAGGCAAATCGACCATAGAACAGACACAAATACGGGTTAATGTATTTAATTACGGGCAATCTTAAAATAATTTGATTTTTTTTTTTTTTTTGTCCTTTTCCCTTCATTCCATTTGTCTTTATTCCTTTTTTTGTCGTTTTCCCTTTGTCTCATGCATCCTTCCATCACCAGAAAAAAAAAAGTCCCCATTTAAATAAAAATTTTAAACCTCCAAGACTGACGCCTCTGAAATGATGGTGTCAAGCTGTTTAACCTCCATGTCTCGCTAGTCTATTCAGGTCATCAGAAAAGTCCTTTGATATATATTCTCTCTCTCTCTCTCTCTCTCTCTCTCTCTCTCTCTCTCTCTCTCTCTCTCTCTCTCTCATGGTACTTCCGGTATTGTTTATCAAAAGAATTCTAACTAAGTAATTACCATATTACCTCGAATAGATTTCTAGTAAGTATAAAGAAAAAATTCCCCGAATACAGTGTGCCTTTCGATTTATAAAAACCTGTTGACAATAGAATGGCAAAAAACAAGATGAAGCCATGTTCTTATGAATAAACGTGACGCTCATAAAATACAGTTGTCATTACAGGCATAATTTGCTACAGGAAGTGAAGTTTTATCAATGCACCAACAATGGCGCTTAAGATATTGAGGTGATTAAGAGATCTGAAGGTCACAAAGTTACGTTTCCCGAGATAAAGAATGTGAATTTAATTTAACATAACGTGTTTATACGTGCATTTTCCTCTAATAGTTCCAGGCTGATATTTACAACGGAAGGTATTTAGTGACGTCGTTTAGACTCGAACATGCGACGTGCATATCTCTCTACCAGCACGCAAGTTTCAAATAAAAGTCATTTCTACCCCAATGATCATTTTATCTAATTATAATATATTAGAATTAGAGTAATTAATAATCATTGAGAAAAGATGACCATTATAATAGAAGATAAATTATTTATCTTCTCGAAGATTAAAATTGTCCCGAGAAAGACAGACCGTGAGAAAATGCGATAACCTTTTACTACGCTAATATGCAGATGTAGTGCTATGTAAATGATGGTAAAAGAGTGATTTATTCACCCTCTCTTTGCTGGACATAAATGGGCGCTCATTTTAATAATCACCTACAATTATGTGGAAGTTATCTATTAGACGAGAGTGGGTGGGTGGTCTCGTGGACCTCATGAATATTCCTTTATCGTAAGAAATTAAGGAAATAAGATGCAGAAAGAATGTAAACGTCACTTCCGGTTGTGCAAATTGCTGAACTCTATCAGCGTTTTGGTATTGCTTTAGATAGAGGTGATGGGGTGGGGTGTTCTTTCTTAAAAGAAGTGCTGAGAAATAAGAATACTTTCTTAGAAAAGGTTCCTAAATTTCAAAGGAAAATATTCTTAGAATGGCAACAGTTGAGGGAGCATTTATAACGAGCCTGTCTGAAAAATTAATTGTCCCCGTGGCAACGAAATTAAAAGTTAATGAGGGGTTTAATGCGTTCACATAAGGCTCTCGTGTAATAAATCCTTCCACGGTACCCCACCACGTTATTTCTCATTCTGATTTCTTCGTTCGTTTTAGGCAAAAACGCACTGGACAACCAGCAATTTCGTCTGAACTGGGCTCGTATCTCATTCGAATACGACTCGTACACAATAAACGAGACGGAGAAATACCTGAAAATGAACTTGATAAGAAGAGGGTATCTCGGAGAAACTTCGTTTGTGGGTAAGTAGACATTATCTATCTATCTCTCTCTCTCTCTCTCTCTCTTTCTTTCTTTATTTTAACTACCAATCCCCGGCTATTATTGTTACGGGCAAAGGGCGTTCTAGTCGTCATGGTAACGATTAATCTAGTAGTTGGCTTCGGGCAGGTAATGCGATTTGACCGGTGATCGTAGGAGAATGATAACGCAATTTATCACTCGTGACACACGGACTGGTTCCACTCATTGTTTTTACTTTCGCACAATTAAAATTATAGAGGAGAATGAAAAAAAGCTCCTTAAAACGAGTGTGTTATCGATGCTATCTGCATGATATCTTTATTTCTTCTGTGCATTATCTACTACAGCAAGATGCAGAAAAAATAACAAAGTTGTGATTAATGAGAGCTTGCGTGGACATCCGAAGATTTAATATTCTTTAATTGGTCTGTGCAGCCAAAAAAATTCTCATTCTCTCTCTCTCTCTCTCTCTCTCTCTCTGTGTTTCATTCTCTCTTTCTTTCGCTTTTTATTGATCGCTCTTTCTTTATCTCTTTCTTCTCTTATCTATCTCACTGCCTCTCTCTCTTTTTTATGGTTATTTCTTTACTCCTCCTTCATCTTGGTCTTTGTCTTTCTCTCTTTATATCTATTTTCTTTCTTTTTGCTCATGCCTCTTTTCTTTCTTTATTCTCATCCCTCTCCTTTCTCTCTTTTCTGTCTCATCCTCTTTTCTTTCTTACTCTCTTCTCTGCCTCTCTATAATTTTTATCTCTTTTCTTTCTTACTCTCTTCTCTGCCTCTTTCTTTTTTTTTTCATCCCTCTTTTCTTTCTCTCTCTCTCTCTCTCTCCTATGCCTCTTTTCTCATCCTCTTTTCTTTCTCTCTCTCTCTCTCTCTCTCTCCTATGCCTCTTTTCTCATCCTCTTTTCTTTCTCTCTTCTCTGCCTCTTTCTTTTTTCTCGCCCCCTTTCTTTCTCTCTTCTCATCCCTCTCTTCTTTCCGTTCTCTGCCTTTTTGTTTTCTCGTCCCTCCTTTCTGTTCTCTGCCTCTCTTTTTTTCTCATCCTTCTCTGCCTCTTTCTTTCTGATCCCTTTCTCTCTCTCTCTCTCTCTCTCTCTCTCCTATGCCTCTTCTTTCTCTCTTCTCTGACTCTTTTCTTTTTTCTCACCTCCTTTTTTTCTCTTTCGCTCCGTCTTTTTCTCTATCTCTCACCCTTTCTTTCTCTCTCGTTTTCTGTCATCGCTCTTCCTTTTTTTTTTACTTTATTTTTCCCTTCCCTCTATCTTTATTTTCTGTTCTTTACCTTTCTTTTTCTCTTTCATTGCTCTTCCAATTATCTCTCTCTATATATATTCTTCTTAACTTTACTTGTCTCCGGTGGGTCTTAAAACATTAAGAAATACGTATAAAAATAGCCGAATAATCACTTTTATCTTTACGCAGGGCTAAAGACCCACAACCTAACAGCCAAAGAAGGATTGGATTTCGGAGGACATTTTGCCAAGCAAGTTCAGTTTAATCCCGGACAAACGGAAGCCAAGTGGAAGATTAGAATCTTTGAGGACACCCTCTATGAGAAAGGAGAACAGTTTGAAATAGAACTCGAGGAACCAGTAATGGCTGCCCTCGAACAGCCAAACAAAGCAGTCATCACCATCCTGGACGAAGAAGATGGTAAGTAGTCACTCACTCTTGAATATCATCCAAAAGTAGTCGCGAAAATAAGCGCTTTAAATATTTTATATTAATAAATTAGCATAAATTTAAAATATTAAATTAATATTACTAAATACAGTAAAATTAAGAAATACATCTATTACGATTATTTAATTTAGGTTTTGTTTTTTTTTTGTCATTTCTTTCTGCCATTTTGTGGTCTATTACAGCAACCTGTTCAGGACTAGGTTGGTTGAGTTGTGGAATATTAAATCCACAGAATGACGTATAATCGCTACCTTCAAACCCAAAATGCAATTATAACCGCGATAATGATCCATTAATTTATTTTTGTCTGTTACATTTGATCACGGGTATTAATGGGTTGAGGTGATTTAGATGTCGGACCACGATAAAGACATCTCTCAACACTAGTAGTTATGGGGGTTATTAAAAGAACTAGAAAATTACTATTCCTTCTTTCCTTCTTCGCCTATCAATTAATTAAATAGTAATGAAAGTTGAAAGATTGCCGTGGGTTGGAATATTAAGGATAACCAGCTGGTAATGATTTTTAGATTCATTTATTTTTTTCAAGAAATACAAAAGAGGTTCCCGATGGCAATTGTGGTCAATTTTAGAACATTAATGTACTGTATAATTTACGCATCTCTCTCTCTCTCTCTCATATAGATACATATTCCCCATTTTTGATAATTACAAAATATTAATAGATTATCTGGTTAATTCATTTTTATCGCCTTTTCTGATCAAACCTCTATAAATCTTCATTTAGCTGTCATTCTGATATTCTGCAATACTTCTTTAAAAATAAGTTGTCTGAATATGAAAAAGAATCAGGCTCAGGCAATAAATGCTCATAAGGTGTGACCTTAAAGCGGTTTAAGTACTAAGTCTCAAAGACTCCCTAAATGAGAACCAATCACTTTTTAGAACTATGGGTAACCAGTCGTGTCAATAAACCTTTGAGAAAAAACAATATATATATATTAAATCAGTTATTATCATCTGGTTATACACTCACTGGCCAAAAAAACTATAAACCTTGTACAATTGCTATCAACATGTAAAATACATGTTGATAGTATTTTACATGTTGTATTTAAATGTATCCTGTAACATGGTAAGATCACAAGTTAGTTCTTGATATCAGATAAATACTGTAAGCTTTCCTGGGCTCCTTAGACCATCGGGTTATGGAAAGACTGATTTTCAGAAAGCTGTTATGGAGTCCACCACGCAAGTGGATAGAGTATCATGGCATAATGTCCGCTCGGTTTATGTGGACTGGATTTTTTCATAGTCGTGTTACCTCAAATGAATATCTTTCTGTCGTATCGGATCACCTTCACCCTGCAATGCTTCATTTTGACCAGGATTGCAATGGAATTTTTTAAAACGCCAACAACTATCTACAGTACAAAAACTGTATCTGAATGGTTCGAGGAAAATTCCCAAGGTTTCCAACATCTATTCTGGCTGCCTAATTCTCAAGACAAGTCCAATTGAGAATATCTTGAACATGGCAATTTGGCTTTGCAGTTGTCTACTGACCAGAATATAGCAGTTCATAATTATGAAATAATGGTCAAACATGGAGCTGGAATCCGTGCCACGACGTGTATGGCTGTAATTCGGACAAAAAGTGGCCCTACTAGATACTGAATGGAGGTTTCTAGTTTTTTTGGCCAGTGACTGTATGTTCAATGAAATTCTTTACTATTTTATACACTATTTTATATTACAGAGTCAACTATCTTTATTCCCGATAAGAAGTATGTGGTAGAAGAAAACGTTGGAGAACTGATGCTTCCTATAAAGAGAGAAGGGGATCTTAGTAAGGAGATGATGGTGATTTGTTCCACACAATCAGGTAAGAAAATAACGTATAGAAAGAGAAGAATTAAGAGGGGAACTTCATTAAAATTAATTATCTAATTTTTCCAAAAAAAATCATAATTTTTGGAAAGTAAAATTACTTAAATTTTTGTATGGTTAATACGGGTAAAGCTTCTTCAGAGTGGAATCCAAATCTGTATATGTCAAATAACTTTTTTTACGCTTCTTTAATTATTAAACACCACGAAAATAAGTGTATATAAATCTGATTATAGTAATTCACGTTTAATATTCCAGGGAGCGCTGCCGGTACAGTGCCGAAGTCTGTACTTTCCTATTCCGACTACATTAGCAGGCCAGAAGACCACACAAGCGTCATCAGATTCCTTCAAGGTGACAATTTGCACTTCTGCAGAATCGTGATAATCGATGACTCTTTGTACGAAGACGAGGAATCTTTCATTGTTCGTCTGACCATGCCCATGGGAGGTCGACTTGGCAATTACAACGAAACCGAAGTGGTTATTTCTCCTGATGTTGAAGATGGTAAGTCCTGCCAAGTTCTGTTAAGTAAGCCGATGTTATATTTACTGTTTTTTTTTTCTTCCAAAAAGTCCAACTATTATTTTAAAATATAAATCTCACCATGTTTTGTTCATATTTCAGTACCATCATTTTACTTCGGGCAGCCCGAATATTCTGTGGATGAGAGTGATGGGTATGTGGAAGTGATGGTGTGGAGAACTGGCACTGACCTATCGAAACCATCCACTATAACTGTCCAATCAAAGCCGTCAGATCCAGTGTCTGCAGAAGGTAAGAAATATCTCGAAAGCGGTTGTATATCCAGGAAAAGATGTTAATATGGATCTAATCAATAAGTTTGAGCGTTTTCTGCATTAATGCAAAGTAAAGAAAATTTAAAAATGCATATTTAATACTAAGCTGAAGTGAACAGTGCACAAAGTATTGTACACTCCAATGAAACTTGATCTACCTTAAACAATTTAATTTTAATAACTCGTTAACCTGTTCATTCATGTATTACATATTTTTTTCCCTCTTTCTCTTTATTGCTTACAAAGTTCTGGAATTACATGAGGTAAGTTGAATTAAAAAGGACGCCATATCCTACCACAATTTAAATGAACTATTACTATATAAAATACGTTGCAGTTCTGTACCTCACTAAGATGCTGCTCATTTAAAGTTCAAAAGGGTCCTTGTAGCTAGCAGAATGGAAAAATCACTGTCCTTCTACTGTAAAAAACCTGTATTTGAATCGGTGCTCAGTAGTACAAGTAACACGAATTCACTTATCTCAATAAGCAGAAATGATTACAAGATCCATTTGCTTTCTCTTTCAAACATTAATCGATTTTTGTTTTCTTTTCAGTGGGACATGATTATGTCGGAACCGGCAGGAATCTTGATTTCGCTCCAGGAGTCACGATGCAGACATTCCGTGTCGCTATTCTTGATGACCTCGGACAACCTGTCCTGGAAGGACCTGAAACCTTTGAACTGGTGTTAAGGATGCCAATGAATGCTACTCTCGGTGATCCCAACAAAGCCGTGGTATACATTAACGACTCCACTACTGATAGTAAGTTAACAATCAAGTCAAAATAATCCATCAAATATTGAGATAATACATAATTGTGAACCGTACTAATATATAAAATTAAAATAGCCAATTATAGAAGATATTTTACTCCATATTTCGATTCCAATTAAAGTTCTTGACTGTAATTTGCTTCTTAAAATACTAATTATCTCAGTAACAATTCTCAAGTGCGCGCGCTGTGTTAGATGTCTTCCGAAAAATCCATCAATCATATTTAGTTAACAATTTGTATCCGTTTTCTTCCAGTACCACAAATGCAGTTCAAAGAGCCCGCTTACGTTGGCTTTGAAAGTGACGGTAAAGTTAGCGCGTTCATAGTCCGAAGTGGGGATGTAGGTCACTTCTCGGCAGTTCGTTGCTACACCCGTCAGGCTTCTGCAAAAGTGATGGATGACTTCGATGAAAGGCCAGATACAAATGATTCTTTCGTTCTGTTTGAACCAGGTAATGTATATAACTGTTCTCGTATGGGTTTTAGATCTAGTCCGTGACTGGAGTTAACTGTTTCAAAAGAAATACAAAAGATATGTATATAATATGTACGCATACTTCTAGGTGAGATGGAGAAACCCTGTACAGTGACCCTGGTAGACGACACCATCTATGAGAAAGACGAAGAGTTCCGCCTTGTTCTTGGAAATGCTACTAGTGGAACAGCAGGGGACGCAGCAGTTGGTCCACAGAATGTAACGACTGTAACTATCAAAGATGACTCTGACAGTAGGTGCAATGATCTTAGAAAATTTGCTTTGTCATTGTTCGAGGGTGGTGTTTTATTTTATCTTTTTATTTCGTGTTGGCGCATGCGAGCTTCTGTATCTTTAATGTAGTAAAGAATTTTGGATGATTGACTCCAGATGAAATAAAGTAACAAATCGTATTTTTCAAATCAAACCTTAAAGTTAACAAATCACATGATATAACCTTAGTCTTATCGGTACTTGAGTTCGCTTCGCCATTTTGGTCTTTACTTTTAGGAACACATTTAGAAGAAAATATTGATCACGACACTGCACAAATAGTATTTTTGTATCATTACATTGCTGTTTTTTTGGATAAATTCCCAGTATAGCACACTATATTTTAATTTAATTTTAAATATGATTTTTAATTTAAATCTTTATTTCATTAACAGTTTTAAGATTTTTTTTTCTTTTCCCACAGAACCAGTTATTAAACTAGAACAGACCAGATTTAACGTCAAAGAACCAAGGAAGTCCGAGGACGTAGTTACTGTTTTGCTTCCAGTAGTACGTAATGGAGATTTGTCAAAGACGTCTCTGGTACGCATTCATACGAAAGATGGATCAGCCAAGTCCTCTGTGGATTATTTACCTTTCTCTAAAGGTAAGAACATATTAGTTGAATTACATGTTCAGTAATCATAGGCGTATCTAACAACATAACAGCTAATGTCAAACCCAACATTCTAATCCTGCCATTTCATCACTGATAAGCATGTTCGTGCACTTTACAGAGCTGGAGTTTGGAGTGAACATTAGTAGAATTCTTGTGGAAGTCGAAGTGCTGTTTGACGGCGAAAAAGAACATCGAGAGGCGTTTACGATTCACTTGAGACCAGATAAAAATATGGTCGCAGAAATCAAGGTGAGTACAATGTTCCATTTAGATTATTTTATTTTTAATTAGAAAAGCCGTCTCAATTTGAATAACTCTTTATAATATAGAAAAGGATGCTGCAGTCATCAGCTCAAAAGAAAGACCAATCCATCAGTTGGTCTTTCTGAATAAACTGTTCATATATTGTAATATACCCAGAAATTCGGTAAGAACGCCGTGTGCTATCTTTATAGACCAGTAACGGATGAACCCATGATTTAAATTTGTGACCTTAGTACACCGACTAGCTAATTCTCATGCCCTTCCAATAGTGCGTTGGATCGCCTTTCAATCGGATTACTATTCTGGCAAGTCAGTCTCGAGATCGATCTATCACAATTTTTTTTTTTCAGGCTATGTATGTATGTCTGTCTGTCTTGCATAAAATATGCCGGTTGTAGAAATATTATTTTGTTATATCAACAAATATATAAGGGAGCCACATAAAGAATGAAGTAAATTTAAAAATTAAACCAGACAGATAATTAGAGAGCTTTCTAGCATGGTGTGGTCCCCAGAAAACAATGGCCACCAAAGCCTCGGTTAAAAATGGGACAAATACAGCGGCTTCGATACATTTTTAAATAATTATATTAAGTTGTTTATTATAACTATACGTATTGTATATTAAAGCTGGTTAAAAACTTGAGATAAATTCAAACTAAATTTTCAATTACTATCAATCGCATATATCACCATCGTTATAAGGTTCCCCATAGGAGAAGAAAGTTTGGATTCATCCCTGCCAAAAATTATATTTTTGTTGCCAGCTTCAACAGAATGTTGAAGCTGGCAAAATCCCATTCTTTCTTTCCCTATTTATAGCGAATGCAACATGGTGGTGATGCCCTATACGATCTTCATTGAGATCGTTTTCTACGCCACAAATTACATGATTGCTTTCATTTGTCTGTATTTCCATAAATAGGCACATATTTTCATGTCTATTAATAAACTAACTAGGTAGTGGGCATCAACCGCGCGGCTCCGGTCTGGGACCTTCTGATTTGTGTCCTCTTCCCACATTATTGGAAAGGGTTACAAATACAGAAGTTCAAAATGCGATGCATAAGTAAATACATCCTTTGCCATACACTTTTTTATTTTCTGGTGCAATTAAAAAGTTGGACAGTTGATGGAGTAAATGTGCACTGGCAGGAAATGATTGCTTCAAAAGAGTAATGTTTAGTTAATTAATAAATCGCTTATTTAATTGCTGTTTATTGGTCACCCTTGTATCTAGGACACCAAGGCCATCATCTACATCCAAGATATGGATATAGTTGCAGATGTAACGTTCCCCGCAAAACCGATGGTCGTATCACTGAGGGATTACGATGACGCGGCTCATTCCAAAGTCCATCCATCCCCCGGTTACCCTGTTGTGTGTATTACAGTGAGTATTATTACGAAATTGATTAATTACATTTCTTAAACTGTTTAAATTAAAACACTTACAATATTATGAATTCTGAGCTCTCCTTTTGGAGAAGGCCTCTTTTTTTTTTCTTTGATATTTTGAGCGAAGGGGTTCCCGATCGTTTTTAGACAGAAAAGTGGAGGGCATGTCTTATGTTGTTCTATATGAGTGTTCAAAATTCATAATATCGTTAGGTTTTAAGTTTAAGAATAAAAACATGGATGTAGACTTCAGTCAGAAGGAGTAAGTGCCCCGGGCCAGTGAAGTATGAAAAATTTTAAAAATTAAATATTAATGCACTTCATCTGACAGTAAATTTCTGTGAAGAACTTATCTTTTAGTCAGTGTATATTTGATGCCAGAGTACTTGATATTAATCACCCCTTTAAAGACATTCTTTCTTTTCAGTCTTGCAATCCGAAACATCCGGAATTCACCAAGACAGGAACGCTCTGTACAAAGGAAGGAATCAACGATACCCTTACTGAATTCAGATGGAGAGTAGCGGCCGCAAGCGGTCAAGATGGAGTAACCAGCGACCTGAAGGATGTGGAATCAACTACATTTTTCACTGACACTCATTATATAACACTGGACAGTATCTACTTCGCTCCTGGTAAGTATCATAGGAAATGCTACTCCCAAGGTATAATGAAATGAAATGCAAATTGACTCCCTCTAGCGATAGTTCCAAATAAGATTTTTTTACTTCCTTTTGAATCTAATTTTACTGTTAACTTGTATGAGTAGGCTAATTGTTACTTATTATTCACAGGTAGTAGGGTTCAGTGTGCGGCCAGAGCAGTAAATACCGATGGCGATCCTGGCTTAGAATTGGACAGCGAACCGGTTACAGTTTCAGTCAAGGAAGGACTGTGTAACCCTCGTGTTGAGGGTTCTTTTGGGGCCGAACCATTTACTGCCAAAATGAGATACACAGGTAGGCCACAAAATCTTATCGGAGAGGAATTAATTCTTAACCTCCTTAAATAATGCAGACAAGTAATTTATTGCTGATTCCACAATTTTAAATTTCTTCTTAATTTAACCAAAGAATGCTAACGGAGATTTAATTATTTATTCTAAATAATTCTTGAGGCAAATTTCACATATGGACACCAAACAAGGAATATGGGCTTAGTTGCTAATGCTCCTAAAAACCAAATAACAAACAAACAAACAACCAAACAAGGCTATTAATTTAATGTCGAAATAAATATATTTAAAAAGATCAATTTAAATTCATAAGCAGCCTTTTTGCTTCTTAGACATCTATTTAAATATGCGTCAACATCTCAAGCCTTTCTGCTAATTCCACCTTGGTGGTCCGACAATACTGAGAAAGCATCGAAAAGCAGCCAGGGCAAACAAAGAGCTCTGTACCTCGACACGGATTCATCCAGCCCGATAATCCTCGGTCTCCCCACCTCCCTCTCACCTGCAACCAAAAGCTTTTTTTTTTTTCTTTTTTGCACGTGTCTAAAAAGAACACGAGAATAAGTATTATCCGTTGACAGCGCTACTCAGTGTCCAAAATGTGTCATGACAGGAGCCCAACATTTCATTCTCGCTCTTTCATTTCTGTATTTGTGAAGAATAGCCATGTCCCAAACCAATTTATTCTCAGCTGAGAGAATCTATCACTAGGGACTGGTTTTGTCAATAAAAAAAAAACAACAACAACTTCCGTTTCTATTGTAAAAGACAGTTTCGGTTATAGAACTGTCTTCTTAATTTGAATTAGAGAAATAATATCTTCCGACCTTAAACAGTGTAAAATTAATCCATTTGAAGCAAGAACATGATGGAAAAAGTTTAATACAATCATTATATTTCAA
Organism: Mastigoproctus giganteus; assembly: GCF_048544385.1. Taxonomy (NCBI): domain Eukaryota; kingdom Metazoa; phylum Arthropoda; class Arachnida; order Uropygi; family Thelyphonidae; genus Mastigoproctus; species Mastigoproctus giganteus. Next base: position 52,033,642 of record NC_143585.1, read on the forward strand.
AATTCTTTCTGAATGCAAGTGACTGTTAATATATAAAGTAGTGGACAAAAAAAATATCGCAATACCTAACAAAACGTTAAAAATCGTAACATATATAAAACTGAACTGTGTACCTGTAAGAGATATAAAGTTTGGGAAACAAAACTAATAAAAAAAAAAACAAAGAAAGGAAAATGGTCTTGAGTGAATATGTACAAATGATCATGAGATCCTGCCCGATGTTAATATTTGAATTTATTTTAAAGACAATGACAAAATTATTTTTAAATTGTAAATCGAGTTTGATATTAATCAGAATTGAATTGATGTGTTTGCGCAAAAAACTGGCATTGTAAAATGAAAGGAATATATAGATTAATGAATAAACATCTAAATGCTAAAGATTATTTTTTTAGAAACCTTTAAACGTGTTTTAAGTGAACAATACTCATGAAATTAATTTGTTTTCAGCATAATTTAATATTGTTTCGATATTTGGCTGTCGAGATTTTTCATCCAGTGTTGCAATTTTATCAGAGAAATTACATTCAGATAATTAGAAGTGATCTCTTATTCATTTTAATTAAGAAATTGTGTACTGATATCATGAAACAAACCTTATAACATGTAGTAATTAATTAATACAAATAAGACGTCTCCAATAGTATTAAAATCATGAATGGCAATGGTGAGAATGATTTTTGAAGTCTTCTCTTTGGAACACGCCGATAACCAAACTGGATGCTGAAAAAAAAAATTATATCTTAATTAAATTCAGCAGCTTTTACAGGCGATAAATGATAATGAGGAGTGTAGGAAGATCAAAGATTAGCCGTCTTCTTAGCGTACTGCGATCACTGGGCGGAGTGAGAATAAATCAAGATGAAAATTGCTAGAAGGATCTGACAGAGCCATCAGGGAACTTAACTGGCGCATTTTTCCTAATGTCCTTTCCGCGTGGGTTTTATTTTGGGGAACAAGAAATAGCTTGGAAAAGATAAATCAGAAGAATTATTTACATGTTTCCCCCAAATCGAAACAAAATTTAATGTTTGCTCTGTCACTTGAACAACACAACACAACAGCTCTCACACAACTGCGTGCGAACAACGTACGATACGCAAATAGCTTTGTAGAGAGAGAGAGAGAGAGGAAGAGAAAGAAGTAGTCACGTAGGTCACAGCTTCAAAGCAAGTTGCACCATGGAAGCTGACCCACGTGCTTTGACATGCGTACAGTGAACTCAATCCTAGAACTTAGTTGTAAAATTAAAAAACAGTTGTTGTAAAACAGTTGTTGTAAAACCCTGCCATAACGTGACTTTTAATTCATAAGCTGTAACAGCATGATACTGGACTATTAATGATCAGATGTAGCTCCTATCGTATTAATTTTCTAGTATAAAAACCTGTTGAAATGAACAGGCGGTGTCAAAGTGGTTTCACACCGACTGTGAACGAAAAACGTAAGGGAGTTCACTGTTTGGGTGAGGTTGCTATCTGTCAGCCACTTTCTTCACTGAAATGATGGATCTTTTGTTGTACGTACCAAGCTTTACAATGGCAACTTTCCACGAATAATAATTATTATCATTAGAGCGCTTGTTAAAAGAAAAAAAAATAAACGGCTCCTGTTTTGAATAGGATTTACTACTGAAGTCTTCCATTAGTATTAAACTCCCGAACAACTCTAATAATGATTACCACTGCTAATGTTTATTATCTCTGGAGTTACCACTGACTAGATTTGTGTCTTCTTTCAGGTACAGACGATCCGGACTATCCCAATTTGATTAAACTGACCCTGGTCATTCCTCACTGGGATGGCATGTTACCAGTCATATCTACTCGTCCACTGTCAAACTTCGAGTTGACCTTAAGTCCAGACGGCATGCGGGTAGGGCACCATAAATGCTCTAATCTGTTGGACTACGACGAAGTCCAAACTAAGCATGGATTTATTACGGAGTCTATCAAAAATCCAAATGTTGTGGGAGAAGTAGAGCCTTATCAGTACAGTTCTGAACTTCGTACTGAACCAGCACTGAGGTAGGCCATCTAGTGGTTATCTTATGCATTAAAATTGTTGGAAATTATACAGAAAAAAAACTGTCAGAAATGATACTGATAGTTTTTATTATTTAGTAAATAAAGAATTCTTGTAGAAAAATTAAGAGAATAATTAGTTAAGATTTATAGATTCATTCATGACTGCTTTATTGAGGAATATTACAAGATGTGAAAGTTTAGATTTCGGTAAATTATAAAGCATGGGGAAGCTACACTCACTGACCAAACTTTCAGAAACATTTTGCAATTGGCGTCAAGTAATTCGTGTGTCTCTACGAAAGCCACATCTTTCTACAGAAAATCGAAAGATTCGACTGGCGTGCTGCCACCAATGCAAAGGAACCGTGCAACGATGGAAAAAAATCATGTGGTCTGACGAGTCTCGATTAACTATTTTTTACACCAATGGTAGGACGAAAGTGAGTGAACCTGATGAAGTCGTGTATCCATACTGTTTTGTGTCTACCACTCAAGCGGCTGGAAGTGATATAATGGTATGAGGTGTATTCTCTCAATACGAGGGGCGTTCCATAAATTATCTACCTTAAGGTACTTCCCATAGTTATATTTCAATGATTCATGATTTATCATGTTCCTACATATATCAACTTGAATTATACTAATTTTGACCGACTATGTTTTTAGGTTGTGCTGCTGTAACAGAAAGAAGGAAGACGCCTGTATCAAATTATGGATTTGCTGAAATTGGAGCATCGTTCGGTTATCAAGTTTCTCACCAAAGAAGGAAATAGGCAAAAGGCCATTCACGAAAGGATGGTGGCTGTGTTTGGCAATAGTGCACCAGATAACCAGGCGAAATTCTGGTCAAAACAATTCAAGTGGGTAAAGGATCCATCGAAGATAATACACGTCCAGGAAGGCCTGTGACAGCGACCACTCCAGAAATATGTCAAGCTGTGGAAACCGTTGTGCTGAATAACAGACGTTTAAAAGGTATCCCAAATCTCTAAGGAATGTGACAGATCTGAGGGAACAGTGATAACTATGCTCCATGAACATTTGGGGATGATTAAGGTCAGTGCAAGGTGGGTCTCCAGATAAGATCCCGTGCAGAAGCATCCTCACAACACTGTTCAGAGAACAGTGTTGTGATGAGAATTTAGAGCTTTATGGAAGGGATCATGAAACTTTCAGGATTCCTTCCTTTCATCTCCAGAATTGTTACAGGTGATGAAACATGGGTTCATCACTGGGATCCTGAGATCAAACAAAAATCAATGCAATGGAAGCACAAGGGTTCTCGCAACACAAAATATTTCCGACAACCTTCAGCTGGCAAGATTATGGCCACCATTTTTTCGGAATGCCGAGGGAATTTTGTACATTCTCTACTTGGAACACAAGCAGACAGTCACTGAGGAGTCATATGCATCCCTTAGGTGCGTTTTTCCGGACAACGCACCAGTGCACAGGTCACATGCTCTTGCTTTGAGAGACTGTGGCTTTACAGAACTTACCTATCCACCTTACAGTTCAGATCTGGCCCCTAGTAACTATTTGGAACTCCTGTTTCGACACCTCAAGAAAAAGTTACATGGACATCGCTTTGCTGATGATAATGAACTGAAGTCTGCTGTTTTTGCGTTCTTTGATGGATAGGACAAAGAATTTTATTTGTCTGTTATTTCCTCATTTCCAACGAAATGGAACAAATGTTTTGAAATCCAGGGGAGTTGCAATGAAAAATAAAACCAGATTTTTGCCTGTTTCATTTCCTTCATAAATAGGTAGATAACTTATTGACTGAACTGTGATAATTTATATAACAATTCTGTCCATTACACTTTTCTCCTACATCGATGGTAACCTTCATACTTAAAATTATCTTGACAGTTTTGCTGATGACAGCAATCAGTATTCCTCTTTATGGTTTATAAAACCTCGTTCTGTACAAATAATTAAAACGTCCTGGGCATCCATCCTCCAACTAACATCGTAAATGTCAACTTCACAAACTATTCTCCAATGGGTGTCTGATAACGTCGTCGGCAAAATTCAAATACTGTTTTATGTTTCGCAAGAAACCTTTCTTCGTTTATACTTATTTTTTTAAGATACCGGGATCTCCAGACAAGATCCGATTTCTCTGCTTGGAATTGCACTAACCTCTGTCCCTTTCCTGACATAAACATATCACAACTGTTGCTTTCTCAGCATTCAGAAAAACTAACGTTGCACTTCCGCCCTCAACGTTACTTCTCTAAATAATTATGAAATGCTACTATCCTTAAAATACTACCCTCCACTTTCCTAAAATGACCCCATACGAGAGAGTTGATTCACCAATGACCCCTCTCCCCCTTGACTGTCGCACAGACAATCAGTTCCTTCAGAAATAGTTGGAAAGTTACTCTCTAGTTGCAAAATATTTGCAGTTTTTGAAATCCTTTGTAGAAAAAGTTGAAGAAAAAAACCTCTAGAATAAATAAAAACTCAAGGTTTCGATTTCGTCTTAATAAAATCATTTCCGTATATTTTTAACAGATTCTATCGTAATCTCGATCTCGAGTCTTGCATGTGGGAGTTTACCTCGTATTACGACATGTCGGAACTTGTGACGGATTGCGGAGGGACTATTGGAACTGATGGACAGGTAAGTTCATCAATAGTGGAAGAAATTGCTTTAAGTCCAAATGAAGTCTTCAGCTAGCTCAGTAAATATCTAAGTTAAACGAAATGACATCAAATTAGATATATACATAATGATCGTTTTCGTAATACAAATTTTTTTTGTATTATAATTCAATATTGGTATCCAAAAGCTATGAAACCCAGTTTTGTTTTACTGCATATGACGGGTAAAAAGAAAGTTTGTGAGAATGAGTTTATGAGTTTAAAACTTGTGCACGAAAGATATTGGTGGGTAACTCGCTACCAACGCACAGTGGGCTAAATTGTGAAAATAATTGGATCAAAATCTTAAAAGGAACAAAAAGTTTTTTTCTAGATGAAGTGCCAATCACCGTATTCCATATTGTATAATCGATCGTGGTCATTATGATTGTTTCGCGGAAAATTCCACTTCTCTGAACATTATATTACTCTCGTCGGTGAAGTTCTGTTTGTTCTTTTCTGGAGATTCTTCGTGTTTCCTTCTGAAATTGAAAATATATTTGTACCTACTCGATGTGTGCATTTTTCCAGATAAGGTTTTCGAAAAACCAAAAAAACCGGACAGGAACTTCATTAAATATCTAGAATCTATTCAAGAATGTATAAGGCTCTTGGAATTTCTGTGAATCTTTGATATTATTGACTTTGACCAAAACTCCCACCGATGCCTTATTTATAAATAAGGTTAATGCTATCCAAAGAGCTCGTATAACCTTATAAATTGCAATCAAGTTACATCAAAATTACTCTGATGTATTATATCAATGTATCAATCAATAAATGGAGCGCTTTTGCAATGGGTATATTTTCCCCGTTTATCCTTAATAAGTCAAATGACTTCATACAGGTAACATTTGTAAAATACAGAGATATTTTCATTGGATGCAGTCCTTTGCAGAAAATTTAAAAACTTCTATAATAAATAAAATTCAAGGTTTCGGTTTCGTCTTAATAAAATCATTTCTACATATTTTTTAAAGATTCCGTCTTAATCTCGAGTTTTGCTCGTTGGAGTTTACTTCGTATTATGACATATCGGAAGTCCCTCTGCACCGAGGGACTCCCGATATATCACGCGATAAATCATAGTTAAAGGTGCATGATAAATAATGAAACTGAGCCGGACTGTTTTTGTTTTTGTTTTGATATTTTTATGCCTTGTCAAAAAACAAATTAAATTTACACACTAAAATTTATTTCACTCTATGCAGCACTTAATAGACGATAATGATCTTGGGATCAAGAGAATTAACCTTCAGTTTTTAGATTTAGCACAAACAATTCCTATTACTTAAGATCTGGTCGAAAAGTAACTCTCAACGAGAAAAATAATGCTGCTGCAAGTCAAGCGCCATTTTGAATTACCAATATTCAAAATGGCGCTTCAAAATTGCTCCATGTTACGCAAGTTTTAATTCCTTCATACAGTTCATTTCTCATTTTAGCCTTAAAGCCTTAGAATAAATATCAAAAATTTAAAATAGATTTTATTGGCAATTGCAATTTCTTGTACATTACCATGTTGCCACTGTAACTATGCGCTTTGCCAATTAAAAAGGCGGCAGAAAACTGGACAAGACGTGAACATGCTTCAGTTGGTTATTATTTATTACATACTCGTGAAGAGTGAGTAATAAATAAGAATCACTTAAAAGAATAATTGTTCCCGTTGTTGAACTATTTTTACATGATTAATAGCATCCACTTGAATCTCTTGAAAATTATAGCTGTACTTTACTAGTAAAGCAATGTCGACAATATCTAGGAATTCAGTTTGTTTCTGTATTGTTTGTTTTACAACCACGGACAGCTGTTTAAAGCGACGAAATTTTTCAGGTGTTAAATCTAATCCAGTCGTATGTGTCGGTTCGGGTTCCTCTGCATGTCTCCTACATCTTTCATTCTCCTGTGGCCACTGGAGGATGGCAACACAACGATCTCAGTTCTTATCTACGTCTGACTTTCGTTTACGACACCGCCATTTTGTGGCAGAATGGAATCGGAGCTCCCGAAGAATCTCAACTTCAAGGTACGGGACCTACGAGAAATATATCTTTTAACAAACACAGCTGGCAATAACTAAGTTAAAAATTATGTACTTTGATTCTATTTAGTAATAGTTGATTATTATTCCTGTCTATTGTTTTTCGAATATTGTTTTCGGCCATTTTTCTTGAAGGTAATCTCTTCCCTACGGGAATGACCATTGGGGACGACGGACGGTTGGTGGTGAACTTCAGGACGGAACCAAGATTTCGCGGACAGTTTGTACTTGGTCATCCGGGTAAGTGATGCTGATAATACTTAGAGATCAACAATAATGTTTTGTTTCATTTTTTTTATTTATCTCATTCTTTTTTCATCTTGTTTTTCTCATTATTTTCTTTCTTTCATTCTTATTTTTCTTTTTAATTTCTTCTATTTTCTCTTCTTTCCTTCGCTCAGAGTTCAAAATGATAAAGAGGGATGTCATACAGGGATGAAATTTAATGCTACCTGTCCAATACGATGGACAATAAGATACAAGCAGATACACAGAAAGATAACTGTATTGAAGGCTACTTACATACCATCAAAGGTCCCATTGGGAAGCAGGCAGACCAGTAACAGAAACTGGAGAAAGGAAAGAGGAGGTATTCCTTCCAGACAGATCCTGGGTGTGATGTAAACAAATCTCTTGCTTGAGACCTAGATCAACGATGACAACATAGATTCATGGCAAATCCCCACACACGCACATGAAAATCGTTCAGAACTTCCAGCGCGAGTGGCATCTAACTTAATTCCGAAGGTATCCCCATAAAGTGGGTAATTTTAACATGCCCCTTCCCAGATATAAACGCAAAAAAAAAGAATTAAATGAAGCAACGAGAGCTTTATGAACATGAACCCATTGCTTGCGAATTTTTCGTAGCAGACATCTATATAATGGGAGGAACAGATAACGATTAGAAAAGTCTTCTCAATTAAATATCTCAAACTTGAAAAATTCTACAACAACCAAGCGCTCTCAACTGGGATGACTCTTGTATAGCAAATCAGTATACGAAGCACTACCATCTTGACCAAAGATATATCACATGACATACGGGAAGCGGTACGCAGCTAAAGAGGTAGACTTCGGAGAGAAGTAACAGATGGTTTTACGGCTAGACAAAACTAATTAAAAAACAAAAGGGGTACAGAAAGTGGCAAAGGAAACTTTACCCAGTACAAGACCAAGAAAGCCAGTTTTTCAGAAACAGAAGACCCACTGCAAAAAAAAAAAAAAATGGTTCTTACAGAAGTAAAGCAATCGAAAAGAATAATTTGGCAAAAGAATAATTGATGACTCATGCTTTATGACTGACCAAGTACCACCTTCGAGAAGAGTATAGAAATAAAACAAGCAAGCAAAACTAGCAATGAAAAACAGTAATTTTATTAATATGCTCGCTCACAAGGATAATGAACCAAATAAATGATGAATGTATAATGATTGGAATAACCTCACAGTTACCAAAGTTGCCCTTATAATAGCTTTGGAAGCAAATCGACTACTGAACAAGACCTGTTCCCATTTTCATGCTGAAGGTAAACAACACATTTGTCATAGATATGATAATGCGCATTTTAAAGAAATGCTGATGCCAGGAAGCATCTCACAAATATAAAGCAGTTATATAGTAAAAGGTCATATGTCCAAAAGGACCGGCGGATTCCGTGCTCATTTCTATTGGATGTATGTTGCTCAAAGTGTTCGTTAAAAAAAAAATAAAAATAAACTACTTCCATCCCTAAAACAAACCTGTTTGGACACAACATATTCAATCTGCAACGTTCGTGAACATCTTGACACATTACTTCAAATCGAAGGGAACCAGTTGAAACTACTAAAACCAACGTTGCACAAAAAAGAAATATTCAACTTCAAAATATAACCTCTGACAGTTATAAGAAATCCATACAATAAATACGTACCCTGGCCAATGTACAAATCCAAGAAATGGAAATATATAATAGGGCTCGGAATAAATCCCACCAATGCCAAGGCACAAATGTCGATAACAAAAGTGGGGAAAAAAGTTAACAGAAGTGAAAACTAAACTAATTATCTAGTTACCAATTAATTACTAACTAGTAATATATAAAAGCGATTGTCTTCACTTCACTGAACATACCTCGCCGCGTAATATTCACTCACCTTTTTGTAATGCAGTTTACTTATTTCTTTCTGGGTTTATAAAAACTAAAATGAAGGCGCATTTTGTGTTTCTGCTGTGATTAATATAAGAAAATAATGATTCATCGTTTGTATACTTAGTAAACTGATAACAAACCACGAGCTACTTCATATGCGCAACGCTTAAACCGAGAACATTTCTCTACTACGCATCCGCCATATTGTTCATTCATTTCTCCAATTCAGAACATGGAAACAATATCCATGCTTCAATATACGGTATATCGATAGATATGTATGCAAAAATAAATAATTTCTGATTTATATTGGTTAGATTTTAATGAAAATTTGGGAAGGCCTAAATATAAAATTTCACGAAAATCCGTCCACTGGGAGTCGAGTTGTTATAAACGAATGGGCGGACGGACATAGTGAAGATAATAGGCACTTTAAGCGTATGCGAACATGCCTAAACAGGATATAGGAATTCATATTAATGTGGAGAGAGTTTAAAAGGCAAACACTCATACAGATCTAAGACAGCCGTGAAAAGTACACGTTTTAACCTCATGTTTGAGAATTAAACACAAAAAAAAAAAATCAATGTGGGATATCAGGGTAGGAGCTGGTAGGAATTAGATGCTGTAAACTGGCATCCCAACACACCGAGAGATGGGTACAACCTATTGCCCTGTACGCTTCTATAATCTGGTTTGGTGTTCCTCAGGCCTACAAAGACTACAGGGTCCAGTCACATTATTGTGACCACCTATCTAGTAACCTTTCGCAGCATGCACCGCAGCCAGCCGCCGTGGGAGGGACTCAATAAGTCCGCGGAAGGTTGCTACGGGTGTGTGTGACCATGCTGTGTACCCCGGAGTTCCTGTATCCATCCGTCTGATGTGTCGATCAAGGTAGTCCCATAGATTTTCAATTGGGTTAAGATCCTGATAATTCGGTGGTCAAGGGAGTAAGCTTGAAGTATTCGCCGTGATCCTCAAACAACTCACGGACAATTCTGGCGACATGACATGGCGCATTGTCTTGCTGATAGATACCATCGCCCCCAGGGAACACAGTCAACATGCACGGGTGTACCTGATCGGCGACGATCGATAGGTAACCATTTGGGTGCCAGAGGTATCAACGGACCCAAACCATGCCATGAAAACATTCCCCAGACCATAACGCTGCCCACGCCACCGTCCATCCATTTGGTGGAGCAGAAACCGTGACTCATCGGAGAAGGCCACCCGTTGCCACTCGGCCGGGGTCCAGTGTCGGAATTGCAGTGCAAACTGACGACGTTGTTTGCGATGAACGGCAGTGAGGATGGGTGCTGTCACTAAGCGTCTGCTCCGGAGCCCGATGCACAACAGGGTTCGCTGCACTGTCGTATTGGAGACCTTTCTGGTGGCCCCACGGTTCACTTGGACGGCCAGTTGAGCAACATTAGCACGCCGATCGGTCCTGACCAACCATTTCAGCCGACGTTCACCTCTTGGATCAATGGCGCATGGGACTCCACAACTGGCACGTCGGGGTCGCCAAAACTGTCACATTCGTCCAGTCTTGATACACTTTCACCACTGCAGCACGTGAGCATTTCACAAAGCCCGCTGTTTCGGAAATGCTGGTAACTCCTGGCCCGATAGCCAATGATCATGCCTTTTTCTAGGTCTGATAGGTTGCATGCTTTGCCCATGCTGTTACTTTGTTCACGGATGCTGAACATGAAGCCTTATATGCTTGCGGTGTGTGAACTTGACACGTGCTCTGTACGATTCGCTAGACGTGTGTGATGTCTGCATTGGGGGTGGTCATAATATTGTGACTGGACTCTGTAATCTTGGGCTCAAATATAGATTTTACTTTGGCTTATAAGGGTGGTGTATTTTTTTCAATTACAATATCAAAAGTCTTATGCTCACCAACTTAGTAACATCCCCGTAGAAGAAACTCATAATTACCCAAAACTTAAAGACGCTCGCACAATTAATGACGAGTCGATTGGAAGCATCCAAAATCAAAGATCGTGCTCAAGGCTTCAGGAACATGCGTGGTCAGAAAGAACTCCTATTCCACTACACAACAAACTGAATAGGTCTGATAGCCTAAAAACGTATTTTCATAAAATGGATACCTATAAATCAATTCAGAATAGATTGTACTTGCTGGGTGCTGATTAGCAAATACAGAGAACCTTATCTAAATTATATACACTGGTGAAATTCAGAAGTGCCACCATCAACCAAGATTATAATTATTTAACTATAATAATTGGTATAATGACAATTTAGCAAAAATTGTCATTGTAACACCTTACTCTATATAACTTTGTATATAATTCTATACATAAACCTGCATAGCTTGACATATCACCCTATAGAACCCGTGATTGTATACTAAGTATTCTTTTTATAACCGTAACCCCTAACTAGCGCAGTGGCTATCAAGGGAATTTCTTTTGTTATAATAATGATAAAAATTCTTTCTAACATGGTTAGCAGGTATGATTTTCTAAACTTCATTTTATGTAAATGGCATTCCCTGAATCTGTTTTAAATTTATACAGTTTCCTAGTATTGGTAAAATATATATCAATGTATCTCTAAGAGTATTAATTAGAATTAATTGTGCTAGAAAACTATATGAAGTTAGAGTAATTCTTACCCTGACTTCTTCAGAATCCGATAGCGAATGTTACGTAAGGTAACCAAATCTGCATATATAAATTAAAACTTTACCGATTTAATTTGTCCCTTCGCACTATTCTAATTTAAGTCAATTAATATTTCCTGCTTTGAATAATCGCGTATTTTTAATGTCATCTGAACTTAATATAATTATCCACCACAGTTAGTAAAACAGTATCTTCATACACACACAAGTCTTTACCAAAAGAATTTTTATAAAGTTCATTTATTTTTTTCAAAAGGTACTGGGATGACCGCGATGGTTGTAGCACCAGAACATCCGGACCTGACCTTCACTTTGGAACTAATACGAAGCGAACCCACTTATGCTCAACCAGAACAGGAATGGCAATTTATATCGGATTTCGCGGTAAGTAGCAGTTCAATTACCACATACAAATCCAAGCACGCCTTTAATTTAAATGAAAACGATTTGACCTCTAAGGCAAATATGGTGTTTCCATCCTAAAAAATTTGTAAATTCAAGTTTAAGTTGGAAACTTTTCTAGAGACTGAAATCCTTCCAGAGAACCTCTTCCCAACGTCCCCTGTTGATGATGAATTACTCAATCCCTTTTAAACTCGCATCTTTTGTTATTGAAGTCAAGCGACTATAAAACTCTTCGCTTTTTAGAATGGATTACTTTACTTTTCTTCAACAGAATCATTCATAACTGTAGAACTTGTTTGTAGTGAAAATATCGCCCGTCTACTACTCGTGAGTGATGGTAGATTCCTTGCGAATCGGTCAATTTGTCACCTTAAAGGCCAAAATACCGGCACAACAGTTCACACGTCCTATTCGGCTGTCAGATTATTGAGAGCTTTTTTTTTAAAGAGTATTTACATTTGAATTCCTGTATTCTATTAGCTTTCCGTTCGCTGGGCCTTTCTGTTTTCATAAGCCTTGTGCTGCTAGTTTTCAGCTTTATTTTTGTTAGAATGGCCAGCGATGCTTCTCCTTTAAAGTACCACACTCTCTATAAGAAATAAAGGAATTTTAAAGAACTGTTTCTTGAAATAGGAATATATATTTCGTATATTTATCTTGTTATTTATGCCGGTTATTTTAATTTATTACAATTAATAGTATATAATCGATACTCGTGTGCATGAATGAAACTCGTCTTGTTATAACGAATTCCTCTTAATGTATTTATAACTTTTTTGTTCTATGCTTTTTTTTTTTATTTTAATTACTGTATTTATCTTCATTTAACAGGCACGCGACTACACTGGTATATACCATATTAAACTAATCCCTTGTACAGTTATGGAAGATGTTGGATATTCTGAACCTTTACAGTGTCATCCTAGAGATCCCATAACCTTTGACCTGAATATCCGCTTCCAACAAGTCAGCGATCCAGTACCTGCCGAGTTCAGCTTAAACACACGTTTCTTCTTAATGCGGAAGAAAGGTTTGTGGCTTTCCAATGGTTCCATGGGATTTGGAGAAGATTCCGATGCTTCATTCATTCCAGGTAATAATAAAACTAGTGGCAAAACCAAAAAAAAAGTTTAAAAATGTTTAGTTAAAATGTCTTTACAAAAGCCATTGCTATAATTACCATATTTACATGGCAGAACAATAATTTATAAATTAAATCGCATATTAAATTTTACTTTAAAATAGGATTCATTTTATGATTCATTCTCACGATTTCATTTTAAAAATTATGCAGTTATTCGCTTCACCATGGAAAATTTCAAATTAAATAGCAAATTAACCTTAATGCGACTTGTAAAACAAACTTAAAATGCCGATTCAAAAAATTTCCGATGCCATTTTTAAATTCCAAAGCCATTACTAACTATTTAAATTCTTCGTTGAATAATTTATAATGAAAGCCAAGATTAAAAACATTCATTGGCAATTACTAACACTAATAAGAACAAATAGAAAAAAAAATGTGATGGATTACCAATCAATTTGCTAAAACGTGACTGTATACCAAAGACAGATCTGCTATCAGCAATAAATTTTGCAAAAAAAACTAGATGATTATTCACTTTCCCCTTGACCCACTTTGATCTACTTTTGCCTCTTGATCCGCGGAAGTCATGGCGGGATGTTTTGGTATCGCTGTTTGAGGTTGCTTAGGTAGGGAACTTTCGGCGATACTGAAGAAATCATTCCCTCTTCAAGAAATTTAGTTCCATATTATTTCTTTTAATTGTCTTGTACCTCGGATAGAAAAGGCCCGGGTTCGCATCCCTTCAGTGACGAGTGGAAACACCGAGGCCGAGTTAGTCGGTTTCATCCTCAGAAACCTTCTAGTTTTCGTCTAGCAGAACAGGCAAATCGACCAGACAACACGCGTAATTTATGGACATAATACACATGGGCAGATAAGGTAGCACTAATATGACAGTTTTTTTGTACCTATCCCCCTCGATCATATAGTTTATCATAAGCGATCGGCTTTCTTGAGTAATCCTTATGCCTCAACAACACCGATTAAGGCCTGGTGGATCGGTGATATCTAATCTCCAACCCTTTTTCACAATCTGTTTCGATGGAGCTTGACGTCAGCGTTAGAGTTGACATCATACGTACAAAACTTATCTTTCGCATTCGACTCGATAGCCCACAATCTCCAATGCTCGAAAGTTTACGGTTTCCGAGATGCAATATTAAATTTTATCCACACTTACATCATGCAGTAATGATGGCATCGATATCTTAATCAATGGCATCTAGTCCCCTTTGTTCGCCCTTAACGCTGGAGTCGCTCAGGGATCTTCCTTAGTCCACTACTCGTTAAATCTCTAACTCAATGATTCTATCTTATTTTCTAAACAATTCAGACATATTTAAGCCAACGATTTTAAATTTTATAGGATAGTCAGCAACTCAACTCATTATCAATCGTTGCGAAATTCTTCAATTTTTTTTTTTTTTTTTTTATTCTTGGACTCTCAACAATAACGTTTTTGTCAACATTTCTAAATGCTGAGTGTCTTTCTCTGATCCCCCATTCCTTTAAAAATAATTATTTTGTCAACCATATTATTTTACCTAGAATTAATTCTTAGAAAGACCTTGAAATACTCTTCACAACAAACGATAATTTCTCTGCCCATACTAAAAATATCACCCACAGTTCAAATGTTAAGAATGTTAAAAGAAACTCTTTAGGCTCTTCCTTCCTGTATAGAAACTTGTTTATGGCCACTAAAGTGGCATTCACTTTAGTGGTACCTATACTTGATTGGTCTCATCGGGTCCGAAGTCTCAATTTATCTCGAAAAAAGCCAACGAGGAGTTTTCAAACAAGTACTCAAACTAGACGGCAAGGTACCATACCAAATTGTTTCGTAAATGAGAGAAGGCTGCCTGTATTTAAAAATTGTTTAATAATCAGATGCGTAATACTATTAATACCTTTTGACCTTCTACATTATTTACTGAGTTGATGTTCTTAAAGAAAAATATTAACGGATAATATTAAAAGTGAGCACTGAATACTAAACCCTTGTCTTTAGGTGACACAGTCTATGGCCGTATCATGGTTGATTCTCTTCAAAATCTTGGAGATTCCTTCTACATGACTGTAGAAAAATGCTTCCTCTGCACAGGAGTAGATGGTTACATTCCTAAATACGATCCTGAAAACCAGGAATATGGTTGTGTGGCTGATTCTCCCAGTTTGTTGCATACGTTCAAGATTATAGTAAGTTACGTTCACTTTTATAAGCCTCCAATTTGGAGTGAACTATTTAAACGCTAAACTCATTAAAAACATTTCATTCAGAAAATAAATCACTACAAAATAAAATTGCAATACAAACGGGAAACTCTGATGATCAATAAACTTTTAAATAAATCACCACAATAATGATAGTTTACTTAATAAGTTATACGGCTTATAAAATAAGAAATAAGTTATTACTGTGAATTAAAAACAAACTTCGTGCAAGATGTATTTGTTCGTACTAACGAGTCCAACCTCACTTATCTTTCAGGACAAAGGGGCCCCACATACAGTCGCTAAATCCTTCTATAATGTTCCATTTAATGCTGTGTTAGTTGATGACGATCCTTCCACGGATGTCATTGCTTTAAGGAAAGAACCAGGTTCGGATGGTTTTCGATTCGATTCGGCACCCCTTTTTCAGGTAAATGTGCTTAGATACCATATACTAGCTTCTAGCAGAATGTAGTAATGAGATTTGTGGTTATTATCAAGCAAGGGCGTACAAGAATAGATGGGATCTGGGACAAGAAAGGATGACCGTCTCTTTAAAGTGTATTTAATATTAATTAAATTTTAATACTAGGCTTAATTATTATTGGAGGACATACGGAAAGTCCGTTTATCAATGGAGTTATCAATCTTGTTCTAGAATAGCAACTCACAATCACATGTAATATAATAGATTTTTTTTAATATTTCCAGTCTCCCTTTACATTAACGGACACTGGTTTTTCAATACATAAGACTGGGGATTTTCCAGCCAATGATGTTAATCTGAAAGTGTTGGTGACCTTCCATCGCAGGAGCTGTTTGTTGTTGTTGTTTTGACAGCACTTGGTGCCTAGCTATCATATTGAAACGTTACTAAGTTTCATATTGGTAGGAAATTCTTGGTAATACTTTTCTTACCAAGGTTCATAGCATAATACTGAACAGAGTGACTACTTTATTTTCATTATCTCCTTTTCTAAGTCTCCATGTTTTTACTGGTAGCAATTCAAGTAAGCCTTGAAGGTAATTATCCTAAAGAACTCTGCTGTCAATACTACTGAAGTTTCGAAGGATTTCTGTACCTCAATAAAATTTTCAAAACGTTTTAAATGACAAGAACAGTTACTTCCAGTTTTTCTAGTAGGGCCTTGCTTGCTTCTAGTTTTTCTCTTGTTGAGTATTTACTGTGACTGTCGCCATCACCAATGGACAAGAGATCTTAACAGATAACCGTCACTTATATTAAGTTTATTTACATCAGGGACTGGTTGTGGTCCTGAAGTAACAGACGCACACAAATCTGCCCTTATACTTCCACAAAAGGTGGAAATGAAATTGTAACTTCTGGTTTGGCTGTCCCAAGTATAAACGAACATTTATACTGCTGCACCAGCAACCAATCATCACAAAATAAAAATCATCCACTTACGTGTGCTTATCTGAAGATTGCGTCCGTAAGTGGATACAAAAGGTGGTCTGCCAGCTTTGGTATGTTAAGCTTTTGACAGTACCATCAGATGAAATATGATCGCATGAATTGTTGTGTGGAATATGAACGGCATATCGTATAAGTAACTGTCGTGGCAACGGATTACTTTACGAAATAGTGAACAGCGCAGGCCCTAAAAATTTCTGAAGAATAGCTTGAAACCAGCCATCTATGACAACCGGCGCTCACTGCCCTCCAAGAGCGTATTTTTGTAACACAATATTAAACCGTCTTACGCCTTTTGTGTGAATGTATCAACGATCTGGCACCTGTCCAGTGAAGACAGATCCCTGATCATTGATACAATCACCTATTTGTATCCTTGTACTGGATACCCAAGAAAACCCGTCACTCCGCCACCTAGCGAAAATGAAAAAATAAATAAATTTTACACGATGACATCACTACATTGATGAAATCCGAAACGATGATAATGAAATTGTAATCAGTCTGTGCTCTTGAACTAATGTTAACTCGGGCAATGTTATCCACCATTTCTCAGGTTATTGGACGACTCAAAGGGTCTGATTTCACAAACATGTGTCACTTTTGAACCTTCATTCAGTTATACACGTTTCTTTGCGTAATACAGTTTTCCCTCCTGCACTGAGCTAACATTCGTCTGTGGTTCTGGAAGGATGGATTTCACCGTCTCAGAGGGTAACATTTCAAACCGCAGCTCGAGACACTAAACTTTAGTTGATTGAAGCGCCAATGTAAACTTTGGCGCTGAACACCCACTAAACGTACTGAAACCTAACGCCACGTTTAGATTTGTCTCAGCATGTACACTTGAGTACATATTGATACACTCCACAAAAATGTGTACTGACATGTTGTCAATATTTAATATGCAAATTGCCTTCGTTTTTTGAATTGTCCTCTTATTTAGCCTGGTTATTTTCGAGTTGCCAAATTTTAGCTTTTAATCTTGAAGATTATTCTCAAAGTTTACGCAAAAACTTTTGTTTTAATTTCTTAAGTTTAAATATTCAAAAAATAACAAATGTTAAAAAAAAAAAAAGTTTGCTTTTTTTTGTATAGATCTCTCTCTCACTTCTAACTTTAACAGCACCTTAACTGTATTAATTACACGGTCTTGAAATGATTAAATGGGGAACATTTATTTGCAGACTATTAATACTGTAGTATTACTCTTAAAAATTTCCATCTAGGCAATGTAAATTTGGTGACAAAATGTTTATTTCTTGTCATTGCAGGTGTCCTATGGTCGGCAGTGGTTCGTACATTGCATCTACACCGTGAGGTCGAAAGAGAACGCTGCACGAGGCATTGGGAAGAGAAGTATCGGTTCCAACCGCAAACACCACATTTTCAAGGAAGGCCATATGAATTCAAGGCGATCGAAGCGCTCAGTGGATGATGTCGAAGAAGTTGGTACAGATGGTGTTGGTACCAATATGCATCGTCTGATGCTAGACTATGATGTTCGCAGAAGAATAGCAGAAGAAAAGGGAACTTTTGAATTAGGTAGTAACGCACCCACTGACAGTGACTTTCCCTTAGTGCCGGTTGCCGTGGGTCTCGTCAGTTCTTTACTAGTCATCGTAGTGGCAGCGGCCATATTTGCCACAAAGAGGAAGAAACTTGGTTCTATTATACCTCCCTCCTCCCAAGCGGTAACTGTTGTAACCAGAAACGGGCAGAGTCGCGTTGTTGTACCAAGGTACTGCAACGGTGGTTCGGGGGATAATACAGAAGTTTAACCCCTAATGGACTTGTGTAGACTTATGAGAGAACTCTTTCAGGATGTGTGACATCACTGCCATTCTTTTTTTTTTTCCTCTATTTAAAGGCTTTAGGCTATAGACGGAGAACTCTGTGGACCACCTCGTGGCATGGTCACACTTGCTACTAACCGAAGCTGGTGCGTCGTCTTTCCGTCCGATCACCCCTGTCATTTAAAGCCCCTGTTGCGGAAAGTACGCACAAGTTGCCAGTTAGTAACGCAGAAAGTGCAACTCCTCAGCATGACTCCAAGTCGTGAAGTGTCAAAGGTTACTCGTCACTGTGGCATACCACCGGACCAGTAGCTGTTGTACCATAGCTAGTATGATACTTAATGTCCATTTGTAGCTAAAAAAACAAAAACAATGTCTCTGTGGCATTCATGTTTGTGCTCAGTTTTCCGCCTAGAGGGCACTGTTTTGTGTTTTCTTATTGTATGTTTGTACGTGAAAAGTTTTTTTGTTGCTAGTTGTTAAATAATAAAAAGAAAACACTTAACTGGGATCTGTCAACAACCTAACATTCCTTCAGAAAACGGGCTGAATCTGCTGGAATAGACTGATCAATACAATTGTCTTTAGTTTATTGTTTAACCGCATTGTAAGAATTTATCTATATTCTTTTGATCAATTAATCTATAGCAATAACATATGGTTTATTTCCAAATATTGTATATCAAAGTAGGAACACAATTCTACGAGGGATGTTCCCCCAAAGTAAGGTGCGCAATGCGAAGACATTGACACAAAATTTACTACCAAGGAGCTACAACTACTTCAACATACGCAGACATTGTAACTTTTTCCTACATAATTGCCACCTCTGTTTAGGCAACTGTCCCAATAAGAAACCAGTGCATCAAAGCCCTAAACAGAGAAATCCTGGTCAAGCTCCTTTAACATACTTATAAGTAGATTCTGGTCTAATTGTTCATATTAGTTGCACTGCTTTGAGTTCTGGGATTAAGTGATTCGTAGATCTTGTTGCAGTGACCAGTGTCCGGTAGTTTCTAGACTATTCTACTCCCATCTGCACCACGCGTCTTAGACGGAAATAATGTCATCTATAAGCCACTAGTTGACTGAATAAACATTTTACCACCACTTTATATAAAATTAGGTCTACTGAAGAATTTCGTAAAAGTTACGAACAAGAATGGAGAAGACGTTCACTATTTAAAACTAAAGTCGCGTATTTTGATGCCAAAATAAAAAAGGTACATTCGTCTGTGCACAGATCAGAGAGTTACTGAAAGATGAACACAAGCCTACCAAAATTTCGGTTGCAATGTCTCAAAATATACACTCCCAGATAACTTTGGACATAGTGAATGTTTTCATCAAGATATTGCTACCATGAAGAAATGTTAAGAAAAGTGGAAGCCTGGTATGCAGGCAGATTATTGCTGGACATTGCACAGAGAGGCTTCTGATCATTACAAAAGAAAGGCAAAGTAAAGAAAAAAAAGTTAATTGAATATATTTTTATGCCGTTTATTATATTTGTTAAAGTTTCATTAAAAATTTCAATATTCTAACTTGTATTGTTCTCTAAATTTGTGGGTATTACGCAATACCTGACTTCAGACTTTGATTCCGCTCGACAAAATCCATGTGATGAGCCATATTTCGGTAAGAAAATAACAAAACGCTTAAAATTTATTGTCTAGTATAATTTGAATAAAAATATTCTGTGATTATGGCCTTTAAAAAACATGCCTTAGAATCATGCTAATCCATTATAGAATTGGAATCTGTATGATTGCATTTTCTGTTTTTTCTCTCTCAACAGGTTTGCGTGGGGTTTGTAATACGGTCAAGTACTTCCCCTTAACTTCGTCTCCAAAATTAGCATGTTTGAGGAACGAGGTTAAGACATCAGCAAGTTTATTCGCATTCAAAGCATAATTCAATATTCATTATTAAAAATACTCATGAAATTTTAAATCTTGAGAAATCCTTAAGGGAATTCGATTTTCAGTGGAATGATAATGATGCTATTAGAAACAAATGATATTGTTTCTCTGGGTTTCTAAAAGTATTGTCATTTTATTAGAGTTTTCTGGGAGAGTTTAAGCAAAACAATCTTTGTTTTCGTATTCATTTTTATTAGTTAAATATACGAGTAGAAGTGAAGTGGTGTTTCCGATATGATTATTGTAATTTGGTCTGTGAAGCTCGCTTTATCCCTCAGTTTGTCATATTCGATTAATCAATTCTGCAGAGTTATTTGAAATCCCAAGATGTTCGTGTCAGTAGGTCGTCATTAACACCAATTGCTAACACCTTATCAAGTGCCAACAAATATCAGATGTACGACTTTTATATCCACTGAAATAAACGTACTGTCTGAAGATGGACATAAATTTAAGCTGATGGGGAAAAAAAAGAAAGAAATTGCCGTTTAACCCAACAGATTCTGTGGTACGATCACTGCCCAGGAAGTGAGAGGGAGAAACTACCTAAAGATAATATGAAGTTACGTCATAGTTAAAGGATGTACCGAAGTTTCAATTAGAAAATTGATGACCGTTTTTGGATTGAACCAGTTCACGATGAAGATCGTTGGGTGAAGCAATGTCCTCTAGACTAGTTAAAAATTCACTGGCAGTGATGTTTTAGACCGTGACGCATTTAATTTCTTTTCACAGGTGCTGGGCTGTCATTCCTTATTATACTCTCAGTTAGGCTCCTAGTAGCTTGGTTGCTGACCTCACGACAGACCACCGAAGTTTGGTATTTGTTTTTTTTATCGATATTGAAGGAATAAAGAGCGTATTGAAGGATTGTTTTTTTATTTATTAATTTTAGAGCAGTTTTCAGCGTTCGAGATTTAGATTCTTGTTTCGAATTATTATTTTTTTAATAATTCCGTTCCTGTTTAATAATTATATTCTGTTTTTATAATTCTGTTCGCAACAGAATTATACTTGGTTGCTCCATTGTAGTGAACAGAAATTGTGTATAGGAACGAATTCATTCTCGTTTCACGCAATCACTTTAACCATGACGACATTGAGCGTTGTATAATAGTCGGCATCAGACCTATAAACCAGGCGATATGTCAATCTCAGAGAAGAGCCTATGAGGAGAAACTAATGAAACTGAGCGAAGGTAAGACTTCCGAAGTGGACAGTATACATCCTGTTATACTTAAAAAGAGTGCATGCGAATGAATCATCCAGTTAGGGATGTTAATCAGATCATCATGAGCCTCCGGGACAATACCATGAATTGGAAAAGCGCTAACGTCTCTCAGATCCACAAAGGAGGTGCGAAAAATGGTAATCGGTATTTATACCAATGACCAGTGTAGACCGGTGGGTCAGTGGTGGGTGAGATCACGAAGTATCTGATTGAGGATAAGATATTGGATAATTTCGATAAGAATGGTAATTTCGATAAGAATTAAGGTATCCTTAATGGATCACATTATATTCGAGAAAGAATTCAAAGAAGGGCAACCAGATTGGTGAAGGGGTGCGAATCGATTTCCATATGATGCCTGTCTTAGGAGGTGCGGGCTTTAGGTAGATTAGGCCCTTAAGGAATCAGTAAAATGAATGAGGAAAGTATATTTTCACTGGTAGAAGAGGGAAGAACCAGGAGACAAATATAAAATTTTAGGAAGTAACAGAAGGCGGGATTTTGTAAAGGTTACTTTCGGACAGCCTGTTGTAGATCAGTGGAATGAACTGCCTGCCACAGTGGGCGGGAGGAGAACTTGATAAAAGTCCAAAGCGGAATTGGACAGCCACTTTTTAGCGATGGGGAACAGCATGAATAATAGAAATTCACTCTTTTTTTGGGAAATGCAAAAAAAGTCCGCTTCCTTGTATAATTTAGCCATTCCAATACTAAAACTAAGTATCATGGATACTGCTGCTGTGGTGGGGCACATTCATTCGCGGTAATGAACGGCCATTATCGAAACCATTCTACAGGAATGTTCCTGTAGAATGGTTTCGATATCTCATTACAAGTCATCGCCACTATAAGATAAGCATACTGCTGAGATTTAAGTTAGTAATCATTATATTCTAACTCGCGAATTATTCATCCACTCGTACCAATAATTCAGATTTTCACTTTGAAAACAGAAAACTTAATAGGTAGAGTTACAATCGAACAAAACTGATAATAGCCGAGTTTGATAACACTATCAATATTGTAAATGTAATACAATGTAACGCTTTGTTCGCTCTTGTTTCACACAACTCTCTCTCTCTCTCTCTCTCGCTCTCTCATAAAAGAAAAGTTATTTAAAAAATAAGAATTAGCAATGTTTATGCCTGAATTTTCATTTATTTTGGATAATAGCAACAATTTTCGCTATAGTGCACTGCTTTATAAAACTCCTTGAGAGACAATATTTTCGATGTAGACTTCCCTTGATGGAAGTCTGTCTGCTTTATGATGATTTAATTTGTCAATAAATATTTATGAAGAGTCTGTATTCAACGATTTCTGAGAACGGGTATTATAAATGTTAAGGGTTAGTACTATAATTTCACATTTAGTATGCTATTTATGGTGGACGAGAGTCTTGGTATACCACTTCAGACTTTCTGCTTGTAACAGTCCAGAATTGTTATACGTACAAGATCGTACGTCAGCTGAAGTCAAGAATTTTGAGCATAAAAAAAAAGAAAGAAAAAGACGTCTATGTGAACAAACACAACACATGCAAAGGAATCATTTTACTTTATCTGCAGGTATGTTGTTTTTTGTGGTTCACACGTTTAGGATATTTGGGAAAAAAGTAGATGGAAGCACAGGCCTCAGAAATAAAAAAACAAGACAGGTTAATAAGTTGCAAACATTATCGGATAGGTCAAGACACGTTCATGCGAATTCTAACACACTGTCGCGGGCTTGCGACCAAGTTCATACGAGTTGGGTGAAACCCCCCTCCCCCCGAAGGACACACAACGTACTACCACAGAATGTCAGCTAGTTCACGAACACCCCCTCACCCAGTATTCAACGAACCGACATATAAACAAGTTACAAATCTTTCCTCATGTGGGCTATCGCAGGACCAGATTTCACTTTTATCCAAAGGACTAAATTATAATTTACCACCTCGAAAACTACCTAAAAAACAATGCGTAATTGATATTGAATTTGGACTTCGTAATGTTCCACAAAAAGATGTATTTATTCAACAAGTTAACCAAGTAGTGAATAACATAAAAGAAACGCGACTTCCTAAATTGAATACACATGACAGTTCAGCTTTACGAGAACTTCGAGGAAATAAGGACATTATTTTACAGAGGGCAGATAAAGGAGATACAGTGGTAATACTAGATAAACCTGATTATATTAATAAGTTAGAATTTATTCTCACTAGATGTTACCTCGTTATATACGAATGTAAACGTTGAATACACATTAGATATTATTTGGGATATGTTAAATAAAAACTCGACACCGATTAATTATACGAAGCTACCTATTAAGGAAATTTTTCACTTAATTAAACTGTTAGTTAAGGCCAACTACATCACCTTTCGAGACAACGTGTACAAACAAATTTTTGGATTACCAATGGGTTTGAGCCTGAGCGGCTTAATGTTAGAGATCTATCTCTCAACGATTGAGCAGATACATTTGACACCTTTTCGTCCCCGTATCACATACTATGGGAGGTATTTAGACGATGTTCTAGTTATTACTGATAGTAATACTATCCAAGACATTTTACGTTCGTTTAATAATATTCATTCTAGACTCAAATTTACATTGGAAAGGGAGGATACGGATACAAAGTCATTAAATTTCACGCTTACCCGGGATTCGAATAAAATACAATTTAGCATCTATCGAAAACCTACAAACACCGGTATGCTTCTACATTATAATAGCTATCACCCGTTCACCTACAAAAGATCGATTATCTTTAATCAATTTCTTAATGCCTATAAATATTCAACGACGGATTCTGCTTTGTACTCAGAAATACAAATATTAACTAGCAGATTCTTAAACAGGGGTTATTCCATTACCACAATAAACCAAATTAGGGTACAGGCTAAGGATAGGATACGAAATACTACACCAACCAGCAATAGTAATATCAAAAAATACTTTATTTCTGTCCCATATGTTGAACAGTGGCACAAACAGCTTAATAGATTCTTCAAAGATACCGAATTTAAAATTGTAGCCAGGCCAATACGCAAGTTACACACTATACTGAACAATCGATCGGTTCTTTCCGCGTTCACAACACAAATTAATGACCAGGTATACAACATTTCTTCCGGTGATTGCGACTCGTCTTACCAAGGTTCGACGCGATTATCTCTTAATATTCATGTAAATGAACACGAAGCCTCAGTTCGTGCTTCTCGTTCAGCAGCGTCAGAATTAGCCTTTCATGCCATTAACGAAAAACATACTTTTTTATTTAACGAGGCCAAAATACTTAATGTTCAATGTAATTATACGCAACAATTAATTGCAGAAACCGTAGAAATTAAATTAAGCGAGAATTCTGTTAATGTTCGGCGGCCATATTTGATCTCCGATGCGTGGACCTTTACGCGCATGCGCGAAGACAAATAATCACTATTTAAGTTTCAGGTTCGATCCTATTCGGTAATTTTCATCCCTGTGATCACGACATACGGTCGAAAAGCGTTGCCAACTTCAGGAAAGAAAATCGTTTTGAATATTTTCGTTAGATTCTTTTAATTGTGTTAATTTGATTTTTAATTGTTTTAAATTGATTTGAATTGTGTTAAATTGTTTTTTTTTTTATTATTTATATTTTACTTTAATGTACCGGTAAGTTGTCGATTTTTTCGTTTTTTCCGTTTTAATTTCTGGAGGGTATCATACGGAAGTGTTCTACGTACTATATTGAGGTAAACTCCTCTTATTATTTTACCAAAAGAAGAAAAGATCGTAAAATAAATCCATCCCCCTCACAAAAAAAAATATTTTTGATGGTTTTATATTTTCCAACAAGTGTACCTTATATCTTACAATTATACCTTGTAATTGTAAGATAATGGCAATTGTCAGCCCACATTTTGAATACTGTGTTCAAGCATGGAAACGTCTGAAAAAAAGATACTGAGCTCCTTGAAAAGGGTCCAAAGACGGGCAACTCGAATAGTGAGATAGGAAAAAGGACCATATGAGGAAAGATTCCGATTATGTGGGCTACAGAGCTAGGCAACTAGGCATCTCAGTTTATAAGGCTCTGAGAGGGGATAGTTTGTTTGTTTGTTTATTTGTTTGTTTGTTTGTTATTTGGTTTTAGGAGCATTAGCAACTAAGGCCATATTGCTCCAGGATATGCGGTGGTCATTCCCTGACCTTTCCGCATCCTCCGTATTTGGTGGTGACGGGCTCGAACCCCGGCCTAATCAAGAAGCGTGTGCTACGCACTGCTGCTCCTCCCCACCTGACTACGGAGGCGGAGAGGGGCTAGTAAAATGAATGATGGCGGAATTT
The DNA here is from genome assembly GCF_048544385.1 of Mastigoproctus giganteus. NCBI lineage: Eukaryota > Metazoa > Arthropoda > Arachnida > Uropygi > Thelyphonidae > Mastigoproctus > Mastigoproctus giganteus. The sequence continues at coordinate 52,059,581 of NC_143585.1, forward strand.
TCAGTTATTGAGAATTCCAGAACTCGGGGGCATAAATTCAAATTAGAGGGAAAGAGGTTTAGACTAGATTGGAGAAAGTTTTCTTTTAGCCAGAGAGTTGTTCATTGACGGAAAAGTTGCCCCCGCAGGTAGTTGAGGCTCATACAGGTTATTTGCGCCAGCTGACATTTTTCTTTAAAATTAAGGGAGGTAAGACACTTCGGCAGTATCTTAATTAGTGGAACATTCCAAGTGAGTGCATGTCTATAGGTAATGTATACAGATTACAGCTTCGAATAACTTGATTTACGCTTTTATGTAAGACGAAAGCGGACCGCGTTTGGAGACCTTTCGTGTGGCCACCCAATCAATAACAGAGGGAGAAAACCTTTGCTCAACCAATATTTTCATGTCCGCTTAGATAACAATTGCCCGATACAAGAAAGGTTGTTTCAGAACATGGTTCTAATGATGTCTCTAAGACATGTCACGCGCGTCGGATAATGGATCGGCTATGATCAGTTTAAACGAGACCCGCTACTGAAATCATGACTACTAAAGATAAAGCAACCTCGTGGAACATTATTACCAAAAAAAGCCGCCCTTCACTGCTGACTTTAACAAGGATACATCAAACCGGTTTTAAAGTTGTATTTTCCACAGAGTAACTTTTTAGTGACTTATTTAGATTAAAGTAAAAATTTATTGGACTGCCAAACTTAATAAGATTTACTGGTGTTACTTTTTTTTTTGAGTTAATTCTTTTTGATTTTCATTAGAATTCAGTAAGAACCACTCGTTATTGGTACTTTTCAGAATAAAAATACAGCTACAAGTGTATAAGGCATCAAACGTTCCCATAGCCTTTAATCTAATTTTCTCGTCTTAATAACTATAATAATTTTTAATCACAGTTCACACATAGTTAGTAATCACTGAATTATGATCACCTGCTTAATACCACGTTGTGCCACCGTTCTCACGAATAGCAGCCGCTATTCGATTAGGCATTGACTACACTAGATGTCTGAAGACATCCATAGGAATTTGCAGCGATGCTGCCTGCAAGGCTATCCACAGTGTTGGAATAGATAACGGTTACGTGCTCATTCGCCTCACTTCCCGTTCCAAAACATCATACAGGTGTTCAATTGGATTGAGGTCGGGCGAATTTGGAGATCAATCAAGATGGGTGATATCTTCACCGTGTTCCTCGAGCCAATCGCGCGGGCCCGATGACACGGCGTATTATGAAAGATCCCATTCTGTCCGGGGAAAAATGCAAAATGGCAGGATAACACATGGTCTTCTGAGAGCTAACGGTAAGCCTCACCAGTAAACTTTGGTCATTCCGCACTAGGGATCTAGTTCCTGCCAGCAAAACATGCTCCATATTAGGCAACCAATACTGTAAACTGCCTGGATAGTGAGCACCATGAATAATGGATCTATGGACTCGTGTTGCCTGCACCACTCATGAAGGCGTCTGTGGGTTTGTTGCACTAGGTATTTGAACTCATTCGATCAGCACACTCGATTCCTGTCCTCCAGTGTCTAACCAGCGTGTTGTTGACACCACAGCTTTCGTCGTCGACGATGATTCACGGTGAGGAGAGGATGTCTCTTGGGTTGTCTGCTGTTGAACCTCATACGTTTGTGTGTGCGGTGCATCGTCATTTGGGATATTGTTCTTGCATTCCCCGTGTTGTATTGTGATGTCAACTGTCGTACAGTTATCTGCCTTTGAGCCCATGCAACGCGCTACATTCTTCGCTCACCACGAACATCGATGTAAAGGGTTACCTTGCGTAATCCTTTACAGTTCTATCAGCGAGAGGTGGTTTGACCCGTTCTACACCATTCTTTGTACACCTTAACCACAATAGGCTGTGAGTAATCGACTACACAGCATGGAAGCACCCTATGCACGAGCTCCTACAATCATGCTCTTAACTACTACTTTATCAATTTTACTTTCGCGGTCATATGCAAATTACCACTGCTGTAACAAAGGAAGCTGTCAGCCTTTAATACTGCGAGCTATGTGGCATAGTCCATTACGATAGGGTGGTCATAGCTCGGTGATAACTGAGTGTATATTAAATGGTACTTACCGTAATATTCAAAACTTCCTTTAAGTAATTAAAAATATTCTTCTTTTAATTTTTAAAAATATCTGTCTGATATCAAATAATTTTTTTTACCTATTTTAATTTATTTTATTCATTATTGCATGTCATATCGTTCATACTGGTTGACTATTTTGTATGTTCCAAACGTTAATATTCATTGTGTTTCTTCTCGTATTTTACTGACTACCGTTGCGACCTCTGCTTTTGTGATTTCTCACACACAAATAAGGAAAAATATTTTCTATTTTATACGTTAATTATATATTGAGACATTAGCATAAAATATTGTATTAAAAATGACTGTTTCCAGTTGTCCTTTAAATACAGTTCTGTAACAATTTAGCCTTTTATTTTCAGTTCATAAATTCTACTCGAGTTATTTATTTTTATTTTATATAAAACGCAAAGTTTTTTTTTTTAAAACATTATTTTTCGTTATGTGCTGTGAAACAAGATCGTGTTTTGGGTCAAGGTATCAAAGAAAGAGATAGCTGTCACCTTGCTATTGCCTTCACCCAAAATGTTTATCTTATGTTGTATGTTAAATAGATGTAAGTAGATATTAGGTGAATTTTTAAACGTAATAAACGTGCTTTTCGAAAGATGAACGGCATACATTTCAATTACAAGAATTAAATGCATTATATAAAATAAGTTCAGTTAAAATCATATATATACTTATGGTCAGATTATTTCATTTAAATTCGCCGATTGACTTCTGAGCAATACTTCAAAGAAGAATTAGAAATCAATGACAGAGCATTCTTTTCTAGATGCTGCTGATGACACTTCGAAAGACTGTATAAATGTTTTGCTGGGGCAAATTATTTCTACAAGTCACACGAAAAAAACACTTAGTTACTTCCTCAGCTGGGATGGGATGGGTTGTGTGAGCCAAGACTATTTATAAAGGTTCTAAGTAAAACTAGGTCAACATCACAGGGGAGGTGGACAGTTTTTTTTTGGTCGACAAATGATGGATAAGAAGTTATCATAAACAAGGAAAAAAAAAGGGTAGGATTCAAGTAATTATAATAAATTATTTTTCAATAACGCATTTAAAATAATGGTTATTAATAATTAAATCACACTTTTTTTTTCCCTAAAGTAGAAAAAAAAATTTCACGCATATTTGTAATATACCCTCAAGACTTATATGGATCTGTTAGTGATGGTAATGTTGTGTAGGTGTAGGTGTATTTGATTTGACAGGAGAAATGGCGTCGTTGTTGATAAGTCAAAGTCACCATGACCCTATTTATATCTAGAACTGGTGTCGTGTTGAATGCTTAAAAATTTCTAGTACCTTAATAATCGAGTTAGGCTGACGCAGCACTTCGGAATGCCAAGTTATCTTCCAGGATTTATTAACTAGTACTCCAGTCAAATTTCCTTGTAAAGCACATTGTTCAAGGGGAAAGATTTACATGGAAGGTATACTGATCCTAATGTACTTGACCTGGTTTAGTGCGAAACACGCAAGAGGTTCACAACAATCTGAAGTTTGCCAAAACAAAATTTGAACTTTAAAGTTTCGTAAAACTACCCCAATAATTTAATGTAATTTGAATGGAGAGAGAGACAGAGAGACTTGAAAATTTTGAACAGCGAATTTTGTATTTTCGTTTACAATAAAAAGTCACTATTTAATAAAAAATAAATAAATAAAACATGGCGTCCGTTTCTTGCGATTCTCATATCTATGAGAATTTGAGTTTGCCCAAAATAATTTGTCATTATTGTTACTTTTTTTTTTTTTTTTTTTTGATTTGGTAGTTGTTGGCGCATCGGCTTCTGTGGCCATAATGCACCTCCCAAGGTTTTTGCAGTACTTTGATCCAAGCCCGAGGCGGGAATCGAACCCGCGACCTTTGGGTTGCCGGGCAGGTACTTTACCCACTCGGCTAGCCCGGTCGGCTATTATTGTTACAAAGGATTCCATTATTTACTTCTCTCCCTTCAGATGGTCTGTTTTTGTGACTAGAAACTAAATGGCGTCTTCTCAGAGAACAGGAGTATAGCTGATGAAAAACAACTAATGCATAGTGCAAACGTCCATTTCAAAGGGCGATAACTTCTGAGTGTTTTTTTTTTTTTTTTTTTTGTTTTTTCGGGAACTGACCAAGAGCTTGAGAAGGAGGGGCAGTAAGATTTCGCAATCATTATCGTAATGAAGATTAATTTGTATAATAATCATCGCAGTGAAGAAAAAACAGGCAGCACCACTCCTGTTTTGTTGCTCTTTATAACCTGTTTCTGTTCATTAGAATTCGATTTAGGGAGGTGGAGAGGGGTGATTATGTTCGGATGACTGGTAGCATAAATAAGCTATACACATCCATTTCCGGAAAATTCGATCACCAAAGAATTCATAATGTAAGCAATACTCTAACGTTCATGCATTAATTATATTTCTAAATTTTTTAGATGTTTGAAATGTCTAAATTTCTCTCTCTCTCTCTCTCTCTCTCTCTCTCTCTCAGAACATTAGAACTGTCCAGAATTATACTTCTGGTGGCCTAAGCTGTATCGTGAATCATTTTAATAGAAACCATATCAGAGACTCGTGAACAGTTATGCAATAAAGATTCAAAAAACCTTTCAGGAGGTCAGAAAATAAAACAGAAAAGGACAGTGTACATAGTGTTTGGGGAAGTGGTGTAACAGAAAAGGACAATGAAACTAACTTGTACAACCCCCGTGTTAAGTCAAGATATGAGCATATTTCCAAGCAGAAGGAACACCAGTGGGAAAAAAGGCGACGAAGAAAAGGACTGCAGGTTGAGACAAGCACAAAAATACCATCAGAAGAAGGATTTTTGCCATCCAGATTGTTCAGAAGTTTTCTAACATACTTTTGACGGAAGATGACAGTTAAATTTGTAATAATTTGTCAAATTCCCCCTTATATTTATTTAAATTACCCACCTCCGCAACACGCGATCGAAGCTTATTCCAACAATCAATCACTCTCTGGAAGAGAGATGAGGTATGATGAACGCTATCCAGACAAGCGCGTTGGTTGCTTAATATTGAAACAAATTTTCGCACATCCATTCACCTTCTTCAATTTAAATTCATGTCCTCTTATGTGCTCGTCCGATCAAATTAGGACAACATCCGCATTTAATTCACTCAATCCATTTAAAGCCTTAAGCACTTCAATCAGGACTCCTCGCAGGTACTCCTTTCAGAAGTGAAAATTTTCTTCGTAAGGGTACTTTGTAACTTTGACTAATCTTGTTGTTCTTCTCTATACCTGTTCCAAAAGTTTCACCTCCTTCCTCAAATGAAGCTTCCAGACCTGCATGCAGTTCTCAAGGTGCGGCTTGACCATTTCCTTATACAACGGAACAATCCCTAATCCGGCTAATTTTTCTAGGTCTCATTGCGGCATTATATCCTGATTTCTGCCATTAACCACCCTGACAACCTTTATATCACCTGCAAACTTTAACATTAAACTGAATAATCTTCGTTAATAAACATTGAAAACATGGAAGGTACTGAAACCTGAGGGATTCCACTAATAATATTAGTCCAACCAGTACCCATTAATAACCACTCTGCCTTCTGTCACTCACCATCCGTTTATTCATAGCATTAACTTGACCCTAATGCCATAGTGCCCCAATTTATACTGCAGTATTTTACATGGATCAATACCAAACACTTTTCTAAAATCTAAGTGTATGATGGATAACGATTTCGATAGATGATTCCACAATTGGATCGATTCCTTCAATCCTAGATGACTTATTTACTTTTAGCCTCAAAAATTTCTCTTCCACTTTCTTTTCAGTTATTATAATATCATTTTGTTTCCACTTATAAGGAAGTACACTTCCGTTATGCCCATGCCTAAAAACTCCATGCATGAATGTACATGAAAATATTCAGGTCAGTTTGAAAGTTGTACAGGATCATCAATATTTATGTCAGTCATATCTAGTGGACCAATGTTGTTCGTCCCTTTCCTTTTACTTTAATATAAGCTAAGAATTCTTTGCTACTTTTCCTTACATTCCTAGCCAAAAACTTCTCATAATATGCTTAAGGTGATGTGTAAGAATGGAGGTTGTAACTACCCTGTTACTCGCGAGAGTCACATGGATGAGAAATAAGATTTTATTCATATGAGGAAGAGTTCTTTGATAAGACTGGAAACAATTGTTGTGGACAGTTAAACATACAGAAATCACATGGATCATATTGTTGGAGGGTATTAGGTGCATCAGTGACTGGACCATATTACTCCGTATATAATATGTTTGTAAATCGCATATATTCTGTGGTCGATTTGCTATTTTGCTGGACGAAAAAACTGGCCACAACATTAGGTACCTTTTCAATTAGCATCAACAGATAACTGAACTTTCGGTATGCATGCGTAAGTTAAGTTATCACATGGTATGATCCTTGGTATCAGATGAATACTATACGCTTTCGTGGGGCTCCTTAGTCGATTCGGTCATGGGAAAGACAACTAATCTTTCCAATTTTTAGAATAGTGTTATTGTTGGAGCACGTTTACCAGGAGCCACAATCGAGAAAACAAAGGAAGTTACTTGTGAGTCGAAAGCAACCATCTTAAAGTATACAATGAGTGGAAAACGAAAGGAGAACGCAGATCTAAAAAGAAGAAATGCGACAGAGTCGATATTTCGAGAACGAAATTGCAGAAATTTAAAAGCGAATTGTGTGTCCAAATAGAAGATCCAGTGTGCAGAAAATGACTCAAATCAATTAGGCAAAGAAAGCTCTATTTCCAACCGAACAATGCAACGCGACTAAAAAAGCTGGGATTTGGTGATCGTGCATCTATATGAAAGCCACTTCTTAGTGTTGTCGCCAACGTCAAGACTGGACTGTGAAACAGTGGAAAAACATCATTTGTCTGATGGGCCTCGATTTACACTTCTTTGCACGAAAAGTAGGGTGAAAGGGTGGTGTGAACTTCATGAAGCTATGCATTCAGACTACCTCCTGTGTACCACTAACACGGGTGAAGGTGGTATCATAGTATGGGGTATGTTCAGTTGGTATGAACATTAGAAGGTCGTGCCACCTCCAATGAATATCTTTGTCGTATAGGACCCACATCACGATGCAATGTTTCATTTTTACCAGGATTCCATTGACTTCTTTCAAGACGACAAAACAACTTATCTGTCATGCAAAAATTGTATTTGAATGATCGAGCAATATTCGCATGATGTCCAAGATGTTTGGAAATGGAGGTTTGGCTTCGCAGTTCTCTACCGACCACAATACAGCAGCTGACAAATATCCTGTTGGAAGAATGGTCAAATATGTGAAGCTAGTCTCTTCAGACATCTAGTGAAAGGCGTGGCATGACGTGTACCGGCTGAAATTCTAGCAAAAGTGTCCCTACTAGACAATGAATAATGATTTATAAATATTTGGTCAGTGAATGTACAGGCATAACTTTTAACTAACCGCAATAGTACTGAGTCGCAATAAACTATTTAAAATGTCACTCACAGCTCACTAATCACACTTAATGGTTCATAGCACCAAGAGAAATTGCAGATTGTCAGAAGCGCAGTCATCTTTCTGAGCAAAAAGACGGTACTTCCTTTTTAACAGAGAATAATCGGAAAGTTATTGTAGAAAAGGTCACGTGGATAACAGAAGACTTATGAGTCAAAAAGACTTTAATGTAAGTGTTCTTCTCACTTCGTAATTACTTCTGTAGAAAGAGGCAATAAAAGTGACAGTGAAAAAAGAAATAGGTAAGGATAAAGTTGTAAAAATACCTCGAACAGCTGGGACGACTCAGTTAATTAACTTCCCCAAACAGAACGCGAGTATACAATTTCAAGTACTTGGCGTTGTGTAGTATTCATCACCGAATGATGAATGGCTTTTCACGTGGGTTACCGAGCAAACAAACACGCCCGAATATCGCTTATGTGCGTGTCACCAAGGAAGTGGTGTGACAAATCCATCATCGTCTGCAAGTTGACCATATGGTCGAGATAAAGAACATTAAACGTCTCGCTAATTTACAACATGGCTGTAATTGATTACACTCTGGCCAAGCATTTCGATGTGTCCATCTTACATTTAATTATTGTTTTTTAAGGTTAGTCATAATTACTTTAAGTTTTATATTAATTTAATATTCATTTACAATAAAGCAGAAGTCCTCAACCGACCTTCGCTTAACCAATAGCCACCCCCTTTACTCCCTTTAAAACTGCTGTCTGATGCTCACGTCACACTGGCCCTCGTGGGTAGCAGAGTTGGTATAATCACTGTCCTCCCCACACTCGGTGAAAAAGAGCTTAAGTTTGGATACCGTCAATGATGAGAGAATTTTTTATGGGCCTCTGTCATAACGTGGCTGAGTTAGTCACTCTCAGGCGAGTGTAGCATGGTTTTTTTTTTTTTTATCCCGGACTCTCGGGTTTTTCGTCCAGCAAACCAACCACAGAATACATGCAATTTATAGACATTATACATAGTGCAATATGGCCTAAGTTATTGACGCGCTAAAACCCTACAACAACCAACCACTCAGGGCACCCTGCAGTTGCCACGGGTACTGATTCATTCAGTATGTTTGCAGCCAGCATAGTGCACAACTCCCTCCTGTTGAGTGATATGCTTGTTTCAAGCATATAACTCAGCAGGTTTGCGCTAGTAAAATTAATTTTATTGTAGTTATAGCACGTAATTTACTTAAATATAAATTGTTCATCGAGTTTACTAACACTCAAACATTAGCATGGATGGACTCTACATTTGAAGATTGTTTTTTCTCAAGAATTTGTACCTTCTGAAATAGATAAAGAAAAACTTCCCGAACGGCTGTTCGCTTTCAAACTCAAACGTTCGAACTCAAAGAATGGGGACATACAAAGACGTTTTTACTACCGAATGTAACATCCTTGATCTATCCCCTATGGCAGGGGTGGCCAACGAGTCAATCGCGGATTTAATTTCGGTCGATCACGACGAATTTTAAATAAACAGTCATCCCTCGGTTTGTGCACATTGTGCAATGAAATTTTTGAGATGGAAGATCGCGGCACATTTTGAAGGAAAAAAGTAGATCGCATCACAATTTAGTTGGCCATTCCTGTATAGGGAATAAGGGTTCTAGAACGTCTAAAGAGACATTTAAGAAAGACATTTTAGACTAAAGAGAATGTCTAAAGAGACATTGTCATCACTAGCATGGAAATGGAAAGAAATTTCAAGTTTGACATTTACTAAATCTTTGCCAGAAAGCCAAGATTTAGTATACTTAGAGGACTTAAGCCAGAGGCTGACAAAGCTAACAAAAGTCCAGAATACAAGAAAACAATGAAGAACAGATTATTAATAGCTTATTTCAAGGCAAAAAGAAGGTTCCAAAAATTTGCAGCAAGAAATGTACCACGATGGATTCAATAATGTTTTCCAATAAATATTTTGGAAAACAAATCACCAATTTGTTGGAAAATGAAATTATGGATGGACGATAGAGACATCATACACACCGTGACGGAAACAGATGGATCGAAATATGAAGGGAACGAATCAAATCAAATTGATTGTCTGGCTGTTGAATCCATACATTAAGATTCCCTCTCTAACAGACATTTTCGTTTAACCGACCATCTACCTCGATCACGTCGGATAAGGGGGCTTCTACTGTATTCTGTTTATAAATGAATATTCTATTCCAGATAATAATTTGTAAAAATACCGAAACAATATATTGCTGATTTACTCAGTGTAGTAAACTTTGCCGCAGAGGTGTTGTTCAGAAGGATTTATTGTTTGTCTCGAGTCGTAGGTTGCAAACCTGAAGTCGTGTCTTACCTCCCACGTTAGGTGATAAATTTCTCATAAATAAATGAAAAGAATGATAGGTGCTGTGTCGTAATAGTCACTTTGCAATGCATGAAATGATAAACAGAAACATAAAACATTTTAGAGCAGATGATTTACTTACTGGCCGAATAGAGAATACTGTCAGAATTCAGTCAGTAAATGATTTATTTACTGACTGAATAGAGAATACACTATAAAAAGTGTGTGTGTGTGTGTGAGAGAGAGAGAGAGAGAGAGAGAGAAAAAGGAACTGGCACACCTCTTTATATTATAATGTATATCCCCTTCAGATATTCATTTCCGTTCTCCACAACAGTAGAATGGTTTCGACACTAGTCATCTATTTGATCTGGGTCGAATACTGACTAGGTTAAGACGAGTGAAATTTCAGGCACGACACATGCAATTTCATTCAATTTCCAAAATAAAGCCTCGTTGCTAATGTGCTGTATACACTGAGTTGGCCTTGAATTAGCATCAACTATCTCATACTTCGTGTGGGGGCCACCTTTTGATCGTAATGCAGCCCGTACGTGTCTTGACATGGGGACTCTACAAGGTGTTGCAGGGTGTGTTGTGGTACTATGCATGTGTCTAACAATGCTCACACATTGTCAGGTGGACGGTCGTAGCATGAAATGTCCTTTTCCAGTAGGACCCAAACTTGCTCAATTGGCTAGAGAATCTATTGAGTTGGCAGGAGAATTCACTGTCATCTTCCTGATACCAGTTAGCAACCTGTAGGGCCTTGAGGCACGGCTCGTTCTCTGTTGATAGACGCCAAAGTTGTTTTGACACACTGTCATATTAAGGAGTGTATTTGGTTGGCCACAATAGAAAGGTAGGCGTTCCCACCGAGACGTTGAGTAATGGTGCTCAGAGGACCGGGGTCACGAAAACAGTCCCCACAATAACATCACTGCTTCCAGGCTGCTAAACACAAACCATGTATCCAGATGCCATGGCTCTCATGCTGCTTTCTCCAAATGCGCATATGCCCATCAGCATGACAGAGAGACACTGGATTCATCCTGTCGGTCATCCAGTGTGAGTGCTAACGTGTCCATATATGGCGCAGTTTCTTGTCTCGCAGTCAGCATGGGGTACACGTGACGGCTGTCATAGCCTATACGAGCAATTTTGCGTAGTCCATGTGGATAGCGAACCTGGGGAAACACCCTGGGCTGCAGGATATGTAACACTAATTCCATATAGATATTGGTTTTGCTATTCCTACGTTGTACTGGTGGTTAGCTGGGCCACTGTGCTGCGTCACTGCTTTGTAGCCAGACGAGCACACGACGTTCACCATGGATGTCGACCACATGTGGCTGTTTCACATCTGACCTTTGGTTGGTTGGTTGTTCGACCGCTGTTGAGCCAGTTATGGCAGACGCAGGACACCACAGAACGGGTGTACTTAACCATGATGGTTATTGTCGAGATACTGGTTCCTGTGCGTCTTGTCCTCAACAATCATTCCCCTTTCGAAGTCGGAAAAATCTTGACGCCGACCCATTCCTCCACGCAGACACTGAAACTGATCGCCACACAAGCTAGCTACAATCTTATATCAGCCATTCCAGACTTTGAGCCTTCACCAACATCACAGACCAGTCCATTCCTACACAAGGTGTTGCTAATGCAAAATCAACTAGTATAAATAACGACCTTAATCCTTCCTTCCTTCTAGAATATATATATTTTTACGGGCTACTACTGAGAAAAAAGTTTAAATTAATCTTCAATTGTTTTACCTAATTCAGCAAATTTTGATCTTAGACTAAGAGCTAAATAATTTAATCATTATTCACAACTAGCTTAAAGAACCTAAACTTTCAGTACTGAACGCAGGAACTGTCACTTTACAACTTATCCAATGTGGGATAAAAACCTAATATTGATAGTCTGACATTTCGTCAACAGATACACGCTAACACCCCCTGAGTTATTGAAAAACTTTTGGGTTTACACCGAGTTATGAAATAAATTAATCTAACCCTGTGAATGTCAACCTAACACCCCCTGAGTACAATGTATGAGGATATCACGTACATTTATATTTAGACAGCGCTAGATTTAGAAACGTTTAGTTTCTAACTTGCAATAAAATCGGAGAGGGCAGTGATTATACGAATTTTTGATTCTTGTCCGAACACATGCAAACGCAGACAACAGAGAGAGAAAGAAAGAAAGAAAGAAAAACATGTTATTAGGTCTTCAAAAGCATGCACCAACATATCGTACATTAGTTCCCGGAAGGTGAGGGGTAGCGTAGAGTGGGGGAGGGTGCTTGACCACAACCACCAATCTGTCTCGTCTTTGATAGAGTTAAAGGTAAGACCATTGGCAGGAAGACTTTTGTATAGATGTCATTTGGGATTCGGGTTCGGACAGATTTACGTCTCCCAGTGACCTACGGGTTAATAGAAAATGTGTCCTCCTGGGGTGTTTCCCCCCTTATCTTCCTGTCGATCTCGTAGACCTACAGGGTTACGACAAATGTCCTGTCCGACAAGCCATATTGTCTGGACGGTAAAGCGAAAAATGAAGCTGTCATGGGCTTCAATGCTACGTTGTTGACGTTCTGGATGGTGAGACACTTTTAGTAGGTTGGTTGCCCAAGGAATGGATTTAAAGGGAGCTACCCGAGCACCATCGACATGCAGTGATCCTTATATGGGCTAATATATCCGTACAAGTAATGATGTTTATATAAGCTCTATTTCTTTACCGGTCCATTTTTGTTTTTTTTTAATAGTGCATTTCATCCCTGTAGTTATTTATCTTAAAATTTTCCTGAAACCGTAATTTTTCCATTTCCACTTTCGAAAAGGAAATTAAGGAAGAAACATTCTACCACTTAATTTGCCTAGTGAGGAAATTCTTGAACATTCACAGTTAAAAACTTGTGTATTCTCTGTCTCTCCCCCACTCCACTATTTTATCCATTTAACGAATACTAGTCAAAAAGAAACACTAAAGATTTCGTTCTCCACCTTAAATGTAATGTAATTAATATGAATATTGTCAGTTGATGACTCCTTTAATGGTGATCAACTGTTATTAGTGCTTATTTGAATAATGATGGAGTGTTCCGATTGTTTTAATTCCACAAATTTGTGAGAGTGTTGCTTAGGAAATCAAAATGTAAATAAACACCTTTAGTATAAAATATAAAAAAAAATCTTTATTATGACAAAACGTTAGTGAGATATTCGTTTTAAATGTCTTAATAATGCACAAAGACTGGATAAATTTCGATTTTCTGTTACAAAGTTATGTAAATTAATTCGTAAGTGACTAAAAATGGAATTTAGTAAATTCCCAACATAGAGCTTAAGGGAACCAGCTCCAAAGATCAGCCCAATAAACGGGACTACAATCTTTGGGGGCTATTTATTAAATGAAACTAAATATATCTTGAGTATTATAAACATGATAAACGTAGTATTAACATAATAACACAGTGGCGGGTAATCTGACAGGTTAACTTTCTTTTTAATTTACATAAAAAGTTTCGGGGTTTTTCTGAATTTTGATTTTACAGTACCAACATTTCATCTTTTCCTAATGAAATTTACTGAGGACATGTTAAGCACACATATGCAGATAAAAGGACACTGATTATTCAACTGCAAAGAAAACAAAAATATTGAAAAAAAAAACTAAGGAGGGCATGTGAATGCAACGATAAATGGCTAGACGTTTCAGTTGTAAAGAACGGTCTTCCTACCTTTAAAGCTTCGAGTGGCAACCGTTCTGCCTGTTGCAGCCCATGCAAGTTTTATCGGACATTCCATAAAGGATTTACTTACTCTCTTTCTAATGGGCAGCTTCGCGAAGACATGTATTGTTGTCCATTAGAAAAAAGGGCTGAAAAAAAAAAATTTGTTTTCCTCAAAGATTTCATCTGGATACCTTACTGCGAGAACGCATGGAGATCCGGTCCAACCACAGGCTTAACTCGAATTTCAGTATGGAAGAGTCAAAATTTTGTCCACTTAAATATCGACACTTTTTTTTTTTACAACAAACAAAGTATTTAAACATTTAATGCATATCTAAAAAGGATTTTCTTTGTCATAAAATTTATTTCTCACATTTTCTAAATTGCCTTTAAAACAAAGACCAATTTCAGCTCAAGGGATGGAATGATGGGATTGATCCTCCAAACTGACCCCTCACCCCTTTAATAATAACACTACGTCGCCATTCATAAAGATTTTGGCCCACGCTGTTAAACCACCACCTCTAATCGCGTCTCTTCCCATGATGGTTGCCGGAGCGCGTTACAGTCATCAGCCTCGGCCCTGATGTGCAGTGCAATGAAATACAATGAGATATTTTAAAAGAGCAGGAAACAACTAAATTAAAAAAAACAGACAGAGGTTTAATGCAATATTTACAGTAATATACCACCAAAATTTGAAAGATGCCTGTACACAAGCGGGTCGGCTTATATGGTACTTGGGCAAAAGCCCCTCCTGTAGATTCTACATGCTTTAAAGACATTTATCGTGTGGTAAGACTATAGTATAAGGTTTTACATGGGGGTGACATGAGGATGACTTAGAATTCAAAAGATAATTGGGGCGTTTTCAAACTGTCCCCAAAGTCTGCTTATAACAATACGTCACATTCAAACTTGCGCTGAATATGGTTCAGCTTCCATTCTTCTTCTTGTTGCTCTCCACGCTCAAGAATCATCCAATCGGTGTCTTTGTGATATTTTTTTACACTGACAGCTGTGTCTTTAAATCGTGGCAAAATACAAATGTTGTGAAACTAAGTTATAATTACAGTATCAGATCACGCCAAAGCCCAACGATACTGTTCTTTATAGAACAGTATCGTTGGGCTTCAATGTGATCTGATTTTCAAAAATTATAGCTTTTTTGCAGGGTTGGTCAGGTTTCAGCGTATTGTGAATACAAAAAACAAGTAGGATTATAAGGGAAAAAATATCTAAAATTTATACAACTTTAGCGTACGTGTAGATAGCACCACCTAGTAACTATAACAGGAAGCAAACCTGAAAAGCATTTAAAATGAACGTTACGTTCCGCATTTTTTTTTTTTTTTTAGTTAGGGGGGGGGGGAGAGCGGGAATTGAAATCTCGATTACAAAACACGACAACTTTATGACTACGTGCAACTTGGTCGCCGATCGGCTTTACGTTTCCGCTTGCTTCAGATACATAGAGCGGGAGTTCTTAACTGCTGTTTCGGTGGGGAGGCTATTTTTACTGCTCGTGATATACGTTTTTAGGGCACGGGAATGAAGTGTCTCCGATAAAGAGTAGGAGGTGGAGCTTTTTTATGACGTTCGAGTAACTCTAGAATCCCTTAACGTGCCACTGCATTCTGAATTAGTAGACGCCATTGTGTTGCCTTTCCTTCTGTGTGCAAAGGAATACAATCGTCCAATTACGAGCGTTAGAAAAATTACAGTTTCCCAAGATGTTAAAAAAAAAATGCAACGGGACATTAACAGCCAAAAATAACAATAATAAAAGTAAACTGTAGCAAAATGTTAAAGCTGCCTGTTTGATAAATGACAGAGTGAAATACAGATGCCAGTTGAAAGAAATTTGGATTCTTAACATTTTTAATGAGTTAGTATTAGTAGTGGCAAATGATTAGTAGTTGAACCAACCAGATCCTCAAAGAATTAGTTCGTCAAATTCTTCCTGGAATTTATTCAAACGACCAACTTCCAATACAACAGATGGAAATTTGTTCCAAAAATCACCCACTCGCTGGCTGAAGGCAAACTTCAGCCAGCGAGTGGGTGGTAAATCAGATTAACCCGCAGGTGCCTAGTCCCAAGACGCTGCAATATGCAGAACTGATGGCTTTCTTGGTATTCTTTGGTTCCCTTCACCGATCTGGTTGCACTTCTCTGCACCCGTTCCAGCAGATCCATATCCTTCCTAAATTGAGGCCTCCAGACCTGTATATAGTATTCAAAAAGTAGCCTAACCATGATCTTGTACAAAGGGATAATCACCTCCTTATCCCTGCTAGCAAAAATTCTGCATATCATTAGAAAACCCCCCATGAGCTGTCCTGGCAGCCTGACTACACTGTTAGAGAACTTTGTATCTGACTGCACAATTGCCCTCAGGTCTTTTTTCATTTTCCACAAGTTCGTATTTTAATCTAGCATTACTACTACCCATATGTAGTATCTTACATTTGTCAAGGTTACCCATGTGCATACGCTACCCACATGCAGTACCTTGCATTTATTAAGGTCACCCATATGCAATGCCTTGTATTTTCCAACATTAAACTTCCACTGCCATTTCTCAGCCCATCGACCTAATTTTCTTCGATCTTGTTGGAGTAGCTCATCCTGTTTACTATCATTAACCACCCTACAAACCTTTGTATCATCTACAAACTTAGACATTAAGCATGATATACCTTCATCAATATCGTTAATAAATATTGAAAAAACAATGGGCACAGCACTGAACCCTGGAGCACTCCACAAAGAGCAGTGCTGATGGTGTAACCACTCTGCTCTGTCTTCTCCCACTCAACTGTCCTTTATCCATAGCAGTAACTTTCCCTTAATGTCACATTGCTCCAGTTTTTACAGCAGTCTTATGTGCAAGAGTATCAAAAGCCTTCCTGAACTTCAAGTATATGATATCAAAATTATTTTTTACATCCAATTCCTTGGTCACCGCATCACACTGTCCAATCAGATGGGTCACATAAGTGTCTCTTAACAAACCTATGCTGTGACTGCAGTATAATTGCATTGCTGTCTAGATGGTCCCGAATTACATCTTTAACCAGTGACTGCATTATTTTCCCAAAAGAGACGTTAAAGCTAAGAGGTCTGTAATTACTCATGTCACTTTTTGATCCCCTTTGTGAATTGAGGATACATTCGCACTTCTCCAGTCCACAGGGACCTCCCGTTAATCCAAGAATGCTCTCATAATTATGGCTAAGGGTTTGCTTACCTCGTTTGCTGACTCCCTTAATACAATTGCTAGATTCCATCCACCCCAGGCGCCATTTTATATTTAGCTTCATTTCTCCTCCACTTTCCTTTCAGTTATCAAATTATTTAGCTCCCCGTTAGAGTTTGATAAATTTCTGGCATCCACTCCCCTACAGAACTCCTCATGTGTGAATGTAGATGCACAATACCTATTCAGTTTGTCAGCAACCTGAGCAGGGTCATCAATAGTAACCCATTAACATCAAGTAGCCTAATGTTATCCAACCCCTTCCTTCTACTGTTAATATAAGCATAGAAGTCTTTGCTATTGTTCTTTGCATTTTTTGCCACAGACTTCTCATAATTTGCCTTACTTGCCGAACCTCCTTTGCGACTAGATTAGAGACTAAATTATATATACTACAGGCTCTGTATCACCTGATAATTTTTATGCATCCAAGGCATTAAACTTAATCTATTTTGCACTCTTCAATGATTTAGGTATTCAGCTAGGTTGTGCTTAACCTTTTTTTTTAAATAACATTAATGGGTTAGAACTCATGTCATAATAAATTCAGCAGAGCATCGCCAGTGTTCAGAATGCTTGGAGGAAGGAAACACGAGAAAGGTGGTGGTGGTGGATGTGTATTTTGAATATACACATTGTTCCACCTTTCTCGTAAAGAAAGTTGGAACAATGTAGTGATGGACAGGTCCTCGGGAGCAGGTTCTAATGTCCTGTGACGTGGTCCTGGGAAGGAAGTCGATTGAGTGAGTTCTGCCTATATTTTTTATCGACTGAAAACTTGTAGAGGTCGCCGTGCAAGGAGCGTATGAACTGCAGCATTTGCACGGGTAAGAACCGATCGGATAACTTTAACCGGTTTGGGGTGGCCTGAAGGACTGGATTGACCAGAAGGCTTGGTACTGGGATTCTCCATCTGCAATTAGCCCAGAAGTCAGGTTCGGAAATGATGCCAACCATCATTTTTACAGCAAAGACGAGTCTTCTCTCATAGATAATGGCAGGAAGACGTCTGATGTTTAGAGCTGCCGCCATCTGGGTGCAGGAGGAAGCCGAAATTTCCATATGGCCCACTTCAGTAGCCAAAATTCGCCCGACAAAATCTGTCTCAGATGCGTTGTGGCAGTTGAGGTCCAGACTTCTGCGCCATAAACAATGACCGGATAGACATGTCTTAATATATCTGCACCCAACAGCATGGTCATGGATATGCATAAGTTGTTGCTTAAGCATCCACCGGAGTCGACAGAACTTTATTTGCAGGTGGTCTATGTGTGGTAGAAAGGAGAGCTTCTGTTCAAAAATAACGCCCAGATCGGTGTGTTGCTGAACAGCAGAAATTGGGGATCCTCTTAGATTGGGTTGCACCATTGTTGGGTTCCGTTTGAGCGAGAAAGTCAACTGTTTCGACTTCTCAGGATTGATGTGAAGGCGAAACAGGAGAGGAAGGCCTCGAGGTTCTGGATTTTCTGTAGGATTAAGGCATTTGTGTAGTCAGCACTGTCTCCAGGGTTGATAGCAATGAACAGCTTTATATCATCAGCGAAGGTGATAATATCAGTTCGGCCCGTCACGAAAGGCAGAAGAACAGCTGAGAACAAGATACCAGAGAAGACCCTACCTTGTGGAACTCCAGCTGTAATAGTTCGGGTGTAGCGCCGCTTAGCATCGCGAACAATATTCCTATTCTCAAGCATTGTCTGAATAAACCAGAGCACGTGTCCGCCAATGAGGTAAAACTCACGTAGTAGCCTTGCCAAAGCGTGAACGGATACGGAATCAAATGCCGCTTGGACGTCGATATAAGTAACAGTGATTTCCAAACCGTGCTCAAATGCCTCGAGGACCTTAGTAGTGGTGGTGACTAGATTTGTAGTGGTGGATCTTGATTGGGTGACATTGTGGATCTGCGGTGGCATTATTTGGGTGGTTAACGTTTTCAGAAGAGATTTCTCAAAGATCTTTAATAGGCTTGATGCAGAAGAATCGGACGAAGTGACAGGGCTGATAAGCAGAGCGTATTTTTGGCAGCGGTCTTACTAGATAGACATGCCATATAGGAGGGAAGAATTTTTGATGAAGGATTTTGTTAAATAACGACAGAATGTGATCAACAATAAACGTACTCCAGCATTTCAGCATAAACTGAGGAATCCCGTCGGATGCGGTCGTAGGTGCTAAACTATTTGGTGATATCTGATATTTGGTGAGTTTAACTGAATTTAAGGGGTCTGTTGAAATCGAATTGATTGGGAATTCCTTGGTGTAATGGATTCTGGCTGAACTGCGAACCTAGTTATAGGGTCCAGCCAACTGCTCAGGTTGAGTGAGTCGATGGCGTCCTCTGATTTGCTTCCCCTTATTTATGGTAGCCTCTAAGTGAAGTTTTATTGCTTCCTTGTTCCTAATAAAAAGCAGTTCTGTCCGAGAGGGAGCTGGAATTTTTCCACCTCTTGTGCATGTTCTGTTTGATGTGGAAGCTTTCAGAGACTTTTGGACTCCACCAAGCCTTTGAATGCTCTGTAATGGTTAGATTCTTCGTTGCAGCATAGAGAGAGAGAGATAGTGGTTATCTATCTTGTCATTAGGTCAATCCCAAGTTCAGGGTGGCATTCCTCAAGGACATCCCATGGGATTGCTTGGGCCGCATAAACACACCTTTCAGGATTGAGGTATTTGGGTGCTGTAATTGTTTTGGCTGTGACTTTCCTCCTGACAGAAGTGATGGGCATTTCTATTTGCACAGAGAGAATGATGGGGTTATGATCAAAAAATTTTTCTTGAATCGAGACGGGAATAGAACCCGATTTCTTTTCACATCACAGAGAAGAATTGCAGGTCACAGCGTTGGTCATGTGTTGGTCATGAGAGCTTTTGATGGGTGTGAATTGCTGACCTACGCTAAGATGTGTATTGAAATTTGTAAGATTTGTATTTCATTGCTACGGTCCATCGTCGGGTACGGCAAGACAAATTCAGTTAATGAATTCTTCAAGCCCATACAGGGTGATTTAAAAACACCTGAAAACATTTCCATGTGAATGGAAAATAATTTGGGGTGTTCTGGAAAATTGAAAAAAAAAAAAAAAAAAAAAACGGCTTTTTCTAAAACGATATGTGCCACATTTGTCATATTGAAAGAGCCCTCTTCTGATAAGTCGATAAAATTTCAACGTATTCATAGGGGCACTTTTACATTCAGAAAAACAATAGTACACAGTTGGTGGGCTGTTTCATTTCCTAGAAATATCGGACCGATCATTCATGACGACACTCCGAACGCCATTGATGCTGATCTGCAAAGTTCTTTAGCTCCTTAATTCTAGATAATAAACAAGAAACCTATTCCAACACAATGGGACAAGACCATACACAAATGTCTTAATTTTCCAAGCGAATATTCTCAGAATTGGGTCATCTTGAATCGGTATCCTGAATTCTTTGGAGTTGGATGATCCTGGCATCCGTACTCACTAAATTTAAATCCATGGTATTATTTCTTATGGGGATTTCCTAAAAAAAAAATTAAGAAATTTAAAATAAAAAAGGTTTCTTTTTTAATTCCCGTATTAAGCAGATATTCGCTTCTTACAGTGAAAGGTTATTGATGTAAATTTTGCTATGGTCATCTAGCGCATACAAACTGCCACATTAAATGTTGTCACAGTGCCGGAAATAAGCCAGAGCCGTATGTCTCCTGGAGTACAGAGGTCACGGACGGACCACTCACGATGACATGAGAAAGCACTGTATCACCTCCTACCAGGGACATCCGACGAAGAGGCTGGCAGAGAAGAACCGAATAGGACCACCCCGCTGAGAGTTGCAGTAAGCTGGCTGCCACCCTCGGACAACACAACAATACCAGTCTCGTGCATGGAGCGTTGTTTAGCACACTTCTGATGGACAACCCTGTCTATGAAGTGGTCAGAAACTTCCTGAGAAGGCAAGTAGGCGGCAAGAACTCGACCTGCACTGAACATTATACAGAAACTAAGATTTCAACTTGAATCATAACTGCAAACTGTCTTAAATTAGACAGTTTTCTAACTCGTTTACACCCACCAGAGGCCTTCTGTAGTACGCTAACAGGTTTATCTTCAAAGAACGTTATCCGCATACCAAAAACACTTAGGAAAGTATTGAGGGACGGAAGTCCGAAAACAAAGTGCCGGATACCATGAATTGGATTGCATTTAATCTTATAAGTTCTGCAATTATATTCTTGTTAATATTTTGTTTGTTTATTTAAAATTATTTTAATATATGTGGTTAAATTGGAAACCATTTTTATTAACACTACTGAGGATTAAACAAAAGTTTCAAATGTTCTTTGAAACGTTTGTTTCAAAGAGTAATATTCTGATCACACAAGATGCACGTAAGGTTTTATTGTGTAACTTCTACAGTATGATAAGATATGTATAATATTCGTGTAAGATTTCGATTATTCTACTATTGAAAACAGTGCTGATGCATTGTCATGGTTCATTCAATTGGCACTTCGGCCAATTGAATGAACCATAACAATGCGTCAGCTCATGGCATGATTCATTGTTTTTATCTTTGTGAACTCCTCTGACCGTGTGGTCATCCCAGAGTACAAACAGAATTTATTTTAATTAAAAAAAGAGATTTTCCAGGTCGGTGACATTAAAAAAAAAACGCCACTTCACATTACAATTTTCATACCGAATCCTGAAATCCCTGGCAAGTTGGCTCGTCAAATTCGATTTAGGCACCCCAATAATGGAAATTAGAATGGCTAAATTCAATTTGCAATGTACCGATCTGTTACAGCGAGTACCAGCTTAACTTGGAAAAATTTAAACAACTGTTTACAGAGAATATTTGTGCTTTCACATTTCACTCAAAAAGGGCAGCGTGATGAAATATCTCGTGTCATGTGATAGGCCTCTTAATAGCTTCTTTGATGTAACTGAGGAAAAATCTGGCTCTCGTGTAAAAAATTCCATCGGGACAGATATTGGCAATTTAATTCATCGTAAATTGTACTTAAGTACTATTTTTATTGACCAATACACTTTAAGGTGAGAAAAATTTATTTCATCTAAACCTACAGTCATTCATTTGAAGGTTGCGAAGAAAGTTAACAGAAATAAAAACGATTAAAGAAATGGAATCTTTGAGATGGGAATGTGGTAAGTGATTTAGAACTTTAGGCTATCGCCATAAAAAAAAAAAGTTTCAAGGTTGTGGTATTCGATCCCCTTACTCACCCCCTAAAAGGAGAAGGATAGAAGAACTACAAAAACATTAAGCGACTAATTGATATATAGAATATAGGTTTATTTTTTCTATTTAACCAAGCTTTTTTTGACAGGAACCTTTTCACACATGCGCATTAATAAGATGACTAAGCGATAATAAACTGGATGTCTTCATTTCGTTTGCTTTCTCTTCCCTAGCTGGTACTCATCTAAACTTTTACCATCCATCTAAGAAAAGTTTGTGTGCGAAGTGAATCCGACTACCTACAGTCATTCACTTGAGGATTTACTTATACTTACCTTGGTGACCTAAGATGCAATTGACGACCACCCATAGTGCGCACCGGAGCGTCTATGTCGGAATGGCAGGCGGAAGAAGGGCACCATGCACGCTGGGAGAATCTAAAGCTATCACTTCTCCATATAAATCAGAAGGAAGCAGAGTGTTAAGAACCATCCAAAATTTGAAGTTAGCCTGCAACCAGCAACTCCGGTCATTCATCGTCGAGGGGTGTAAAAACGTTTGAAATCCGACACCAATATACATCTCATCCTGCTAAAGTTAATGTAAGATATGAGTGTGGTAGAAGCGAGTGGAAAACAAGGAGGAGATTTAGTACGACCACAAACAGAGAGGGAAAGAGGATGAGATTTTTTTTCCTTCAAATTCTTAACGCTCTTTAAAAATCCAATAAAATAACAGTCTTTACCATTCCTAGTTCTTGACGTTTATCTGGAGAGTCTCTCATATTTCAGCTAGTCCATCTACAGTACTTATTTTCATTAATAATTAATTATTTTTTATTTTTTTTATAAAAATTGAACAAAATATGATGCCAGCCCTGTTCAGCTAATCGCCTGGAGGATAAATATCTTTTGATTCATTTAATAAATTATGTTATCAGCTATGTTTACCATGTTTAATTCCCAAATATCGCTTGTATTTTTTGTCAGTCGTTTCTCGATTTTTATTTCTACTCTTTGTATATTTAAAATTAGAACTTTCCATTAAAATACTTAAAATACCTGGCTTAGAAAAACGTTAAGGGCAAGTGACACTGGAAACCATTAGAGGGGCGAGGTGTATTAATCATGTTTAACTACTTCTATATCTGTTTCACTTCTCGGGCCCCCAAACTTAAATATTTACACGTAGGCTTAGTGTCAGCTTCTGCCGTAAGGAAGATGTATCGGGGTTAGACGCCCTTTTTTGCGCATGAGTGATATTCCCCCCCCTTCCCTCGTACAAACTAACCTCCCAGGTTTTTTTTGCTTTTTTTTTTGGTTGCAGGGTTTTTGTTAAGGAGATTATGACCACGAACTGCATACATTTGCAACGATTACACTTTTGTGAAATGCTCATTTCACCAGGTGGCGTGATATTGTAATCGTCTGCTAGCAGTATGGAACCTGTTTGTGCGATACGATAGCAAACATGAGCTCAATGTATTAATGTAACTGTAATATCTCCTTTTATGCATTTATTTGCAATGCTTTGATCTTAACTACTTTGTAAAGACCACAACTTTCATAAATATTTTTTTTCCTGATAACAAACAACTATATTTATGATGCCTGTAATTAAAGTAATTTGTTGGTAGAATTAAGAACGTAAATATCATTAGTATACTTCGCTGGTTTCATCCCCAGCCAAACTAGCTGAAAACAATAAGTTGTCATTTCCCCATTCAACCCTCTCACAAATAAAGAAAATTATCTTTTTATCATGCTGATTAGAGGTAATGTGACGTGAAATGTGATGCAATTTTCAAAGACCAAAGTTTCTGCTGAATGAGAACAGATTTTGATTGTGAAGCATAGAGTTCAGTTTGGAGACAAATATAAATATCACTACAAAAGTATTTTCTAGAGAGGCCTTTCCATCCGAAACCGACTGACGAAGCCTTTAAGAATTCCTTCAGAGTCTCGGACAGGATTCGAACAAATATTCTCCAAAACGAGCGACAAGTGGGGGCAACACCCAGTGCATCCTTACAGAGAAGGCGAACATGATCTAATCGAAGACCAGTTCTACAAATCAAATGAAATTCGCCAAACGGGGACAGGAAATGTCAATAAATATATACTTATCCGACCAAAACTGTTTCTTGCAGCACACGAGGAATTTATCTCCGTTTCTGCTTCACGATAGATGCTCTGGACGGTCAGGCGAGCTGTAGGCCTGACTGTTTTCCTAAAACTACATTTTATATTGCATTCTGAATGGCATGGAACACTATCGTGCTGGAATATGAAGGATTCATTTCCACAAAACTGATAGAGGCCGGTTTGCATATCGTAAAATCTGGAAAAGCTCCGTTCCCTCCTACTGAGTTCCGCTAACTCAACCTCCATTGACAATGACCTCACCCTGACCTCTGGGAACGAGTAGCAGGAGCGATGTATCGTGCCGACTTAGCTGTGAAGGAGAATTGTCCAAGATTTCGTATCCCTGTCGAATTGATAGTTTTTTTTTTAGCATTTCAACAAACGATTGGAGTTCAAACGACGAGAATCCCCCACCTCATGACTCGTATCCTCCAAACTTTGTGGACACAATACACTGCGGAAGATGACGATCTCCAGGCATTCTCCACACTCAGCCATCTGAAGACTAATGCGACCCATTACTCTATAGACCTGTTTCCACTGTTTCACGATTCAAGAATGATGACTAGACACGACTGCTCAGCACACCAACGTACGTCTGGAACACGTGCGTTGGTGTGATATGGAGCTTGTGAGAAATAGCTCTGCAAGAAAATGCACGTCGTGACTGTGCACAACCATTTCAGTGGACATTTGGATCCAGCGTAATTCCAAGGACATCGCTCGTTTCGTTCCGTTGCCTTTTTCAGGGATTGCAGATTCCTATTCGTCGATTTATTTATTTATGTTGTTCGTATTTTTTTAAACCTGTTCCAGCTTTGAATTCATTTTGTTCACGACATTGAGAAGACGGAGAGTCAAATACCTTCGGTAGGACACTGTATTTTTTCTAAAGAGGGTTTCATTTTAATTATCATTGACTTTTTCACTCGTGGAAGAAAAATTGCCATACTAATAGCCAATAATCACAATTGAAGCCAATTTTCGCAATATCGAAGAGAAATCCGATTATTTTTCTCGCGGTAGCACGATGGTTATCCTAGCTGTCCTTCCTTGGCGACTTGGGTTGGAATCCAGTCAAGAAGGGAAGATTTTTTTTTCCCCTTCACACCATGGCAGAGTTAGTTGGTCCCGAGCGACAGAAGCAAAGTTTTTCATCCCAGAAACCAACAAACTTGCCATAGAATTCAACCAGTTCACAGACAATACGTTGAATACTCTGTCTTAGTGACAAGAAAAAACTAATTATCATTATATGGTCTGCTTAGGTCCTGCCTAGAATGGAAATCATGAGATACCTGCGTTAGTTTTATATTGTTTATTTATGCTCTAAAATTGATTCCAAATAACTTGAGTTGGGAGTGCATCAGTCTGATTGACTGTGTTGTTCAAAAACATCTGTCTCTGACGTGACATGACATCAGCAAGATAATATCTTCCCTAACAACTATCTACATGTCATATGTACCTGTTATTGGACCTAGTGCAATATAATATCCAAGTAAGCACCTTGCGTGTCCATTATTATACAGCCATTTGGTAAATGGGCCTGAAGTGATAGGTTCCCTGTGTGTGTGTTTCTCTCTCTCTCTGTTCCTAGCATTGCTAATAACAACTCTTCAAATAACACATCCGATCACTGATTACAGTAATTCTGTCCACGGTCCGGATATAATGGTGTGTTTACTATTGCTATGAACACTACAGCATTCCATTATTCGCACAATTCGAAAGGAAAAGTTCACGTACGTCAGGGAGGTCGACATTTTCACGGTATACCGCAACTAATGTTCCTTGTTTAAAGACTAAGGGCAAGTTTGAGAGAACATGAGTATTTGAAAGGCAATGACACATTCAGCTATCGCTTTGCGTGATACTTTACCGGATAAAAGTCCTCGGTGTTTTTGAATTACAGAGTTTGGTGATCGTAAATAACTCTGTGCGAGGAACTGATCTGTGTGAGGGAGAACTGATCTTTAAGAGGGATAATCAGCATGATTTAATTCTGTTCAATCTGCAATGTTAAGATTTAAACGGAAGCTAAAGAAATCGGGTGTTGAAACAGCTTTGAAAATGATGGGTCACTTGAAACAAAACTAAATACAACCAGTCACTTGAATCAATAAACTACGTATTTCAGACTATCTTGTAACTTCGGTCATTTCAGAATGCAGCATAAGATTCCTCCCCATGTTTAAGCCACAGGATATAGAGTACAAGAAAAAAACTAAAAAAGGGTGTGTGAATGAGTTATTTAGAAAGGTTAGAGGCGATGCTTAAAGAACACAAAGCAAACCACTGAATCCACTGTTGGGTCATAAGTCCCGAGGTTTTGTATAAGAGGCACCGTGATTAATTGCATTTAAGTTTGCGTGTGCGCTCTGGGTGTGAACACCACGAAGTAATTATAATTCTACGCCGGTAATTAGTGATGTTTGATTGATTAGAGCCAGCATGGCCATAATTACCGATTCCTGGCACTAATTTCATATAATTAGTGTTAGGTTTGAAGTGATGGAATTTGCACCTTTTTTGTAAATAGCAAAAAAAATTATATCCGAGCGTGGGTGTAGGGAGGGAGAACGGAAGAGAGAGAGAGAGAGAGAGAGAGAGAGAGCGAAAAGGGAGTTTATCAAGCAATATGAAATTATCTGTAAACGTACAGAAAATATTCATTTTAACTTTTTTAAACCTTATTATTTATTTCTTCTTTTTGTTTTTATACCAAAGTAATTAAGGTTATGAGGTGTTAATATTATTCCGTCTCTAAACTGTCTTCTATAGTCGGTTTGCTTGTTTTGCTGGATAAAAAAAAAAACATTTTCCTGAGACCGACTACCATAACTGAGGTGTGAAAAAAACCTCTTAAAGTTTCTTCGTCTAGGAAGGGAATTATTTCTCAGCATCGGCAGAAGGCCTTTTCCATTCTATGTCAGAGAGCCTGGGACTCATTTGGAGAGATCTCGGTTCGATTCCTTCACTCCTCTCGATTGAAGAGGACATGTTCAGTATAATGATAACGGAAAGTTCAGTCGGCATTATATTCGGATTGTTTTGAATTAACGTTTAACGACTTTTTAGGCAATTTATCCTAAGTCTGGTTTATTTTACGGGCGGGGGCTCATTAGAAAATATAAGCACCTTCACCTGGCAATACACGATTCGTCCCCCTCTGCCTTTAAAATGGGTTTCAATCAGTTCCGAATCTGAACCTCACTTTCCAAACGAGTGGCAAGTGATGTAGCCGCGATCCCATCAAGAAGGACTAACTGGAAAAGCTGTTCAAAGTCTGAAAGGCTTCCCCATAGAATGTCTGTGTACGCGTCTCGCTTCCGTCTTGTCACGTAAACAGACTTCTGCAATCAGATAAGAAACGGACAAGTGCAACCAATAAGGTGACAGTTGAAAGTCTTTGAGCAACGTCGCCATTAAAAAAAAAAAAGGTGGGGGAAAAGTCAGAGATGGAGGGGGACCTAAGGACACTTGAGGGAGAATTAGCGTTCCATATCACCTGCTGGCGTCACAGCCGACGACCTCCGTCGCCATGAGACCGACACTTCCACCCAATGTTTGACTATCGCGTTCAGCGATCAACGACAACATCCCAATGTCGGAACTAGCACAATTTGTGACAGCGGTTCTTGTGCTTCGCTGCTCCGTCAGATGTGGAGGTCGGGCAAAAGTATCGCTTTCCGGTGTTGAATGAAAGCCCCTGTGGCAAAAGCGGAATGTTTTCCTTAAGAATAAAAATACTACAATTACCATTAGAAGAAAGAAAAACGCCATTTATCCGCGGAAAGTAAATTCCTCAAAGAAAGATAAAGTCAAGGAAATGAAATACCTTCACTCAGTTGGATGCCGTGGGTTTTGACAACGCTACATTCCATTCACTGCCATAACCAAGGTTGCAACGTCAGAAGTACAATTAGGCAACAGATAGGGGGGGTAGGATAAATAAAACTGTTTAATAGGGCAGATCAATTGCTAGATGGCGCTTCAATGAAAACAGATTTACGTGCTTAAAATAATTGAATTGAAGATCAATATCTTACATGCTGTCAATACAGCTTTATACGCAAACCGATTTTGTGACAGGAAGAGAAAAATGGCACGGTTTTAATTTTCAGGAAAAGGGACTGTGACAATTTAGGGCGCTACATCTATTAATTAATTGGGCGGATTTTATAATCATTATTAGAAATTTCCCAATTTAAGTTGCGTTATTTATTTTATTCATTATGAAAAATAACCCGTGATACAAAGCATTTCTGTCATGTTCCCTTCTCACCAGTAACACATCACAACATTTACCCGGCCACCCACCTCCTAGGAATCTTTTGAATATAAAACAAGGCCAGATCTTCAGGGACTCCTTGAGGTCCCTGGGCCCCAGACAGATTTTTTTTACCTTTTAAATTACATTTCTACTGTCCGATTTAGTTGGAGTCAGTTCACTGAAAACGTTTGTGATACCGGTTAATACTGTGACCGGGTTGGCGGTCTTCATAGTGAGCAGGTTACATATTCCACAAAAAATTAATGATTCAATTACTCGTATGTATAGTATTATTGAAATGTTTCCGGTTTAATATCGACTTAATTTAAATCGCCCTTAAGTTAAGTTGATATTAAATCACCTTTGACTCTCAAACGTATTGTTATGACAGAGCACATTCTTTTGAATAACATTTCATTTCTCTATCAATTAAATTTTACATCCGCCAAATCTCAATAATTAGCCGTTTTAACAGTTATACATTAATTAGTGGTTCTCCGGATGCAAGATTAAAATTAATTATAAAATATAAACTTTGTGAAAACTGAATATAAAATGTCGTGATTTAGGCTTAAGCTACATCGTCTTGCCTTCTAACAAGTAAATCTAGCTTTAAACTGTATTAAGAACATACTGTAAACATTTTACACAAATCCAATAAAATAAAGAATGCATTTGCTTACATTATAAACAAGGACCAAATAAAACTATATTTTTATGTCGCTAGATTCAATTTAATACATATTCTCTTTAACAAAACATCACTAAAGTAAAGCTTCGGCCACCAGAATTTTTACTTGAATAATAGATATTCATACGTGGCTTCCTTATGTGCACTGAAGCGCCTCCTCTATTATTCGTATTGTTTAAATATATTAAACATAATATATTAATTATGTTTAATATATCTACGCATTAACATTAGTAGAGGAACATGATGCAAGAAAGCAAGCTTATAAAGCAACAGCCAAAATAAAAATAAAAATAATAAAAAATCCCATTCGCTCTAAAACTTTGTCCACTTCTTCCTTGAATTTATTTAAGCTATCAACTTCCACAACGACTGATAGAAGTTTATTCGAGCAATCAATTACCCGCTGGCTAAAGGCAAATTTCCACACATCTATTCTATAGTTGTCGTTCCTCAATTTGAATTTATGCCCTCTCAGGTTCGTAACTGAGCAAGAGGAAGAATACCATCAGCATTGAGCCTGCTCAAACCATTCAAGGCCTTATACACCTTAATCAGATCACCTCGCAGGTGCCAAGTCTCCAGACGTTGCAATTTGCAGAATTTAAATCTCCCTTGGTAAGAGCACCTCTTCGTTCTCCTCACCAATCTTGTTGCCCTTCTCTGTACTCATTCTAGTAACTAAAACTCTAAACCCTTCCTAAAATGAGAACTCCAGACCTGTATGCGGTAGACAAGGCAGGACCTGACCATTGCCTTACACAAACGAATAATCACCTCCTTCTCCTACTAACAAAATTCGGGTATATCATTGATAGGACCCCATGACCTGCTCTGCCAGCCTGTCAACACTGCTCAGAAAACTTCATATCTGGCTACAAAATTACCCTCAGGTGTTTTTCATTCTCTACCACCCTGAGTATAGTACCACACGGTTGATACTTAAACTAACAGATCTGTAATTACTCGTGTTACCCTTTGATCCCCTTTGTGAATTGGGGATACATTTGCACATCTCCAGTCCGTGGGAATCGCCCCTGAGTCCAAGAATGCTCTGATAATTATGGCGAAGGGTGTGGTTACCTCCTTTGCCGCCTCCTTTAATATAACGGATAGATCCCATCCACCCCAGGTGCCTTTCTTATGTTTAACTTCAACAATTTCTCCTCCACTTTGCTCTCAGTTATCACAAAATCATTTAGCTCCCTATTAGAGTTTAATAAACTCCTGTCCTCCACTTCCATACAGATTTTCTCATGTATGAATGTAGATGCAAATATTTGTTCAGTTTGTCAGCTGTCTGAGCAGGATCATCAACAGTCAAACCATCAATATCAAATGGATCAACCTGATTCATCTGCTTCCTTCTAAAGTTTATATAACTAAAGAAGTCTTCGGTGTTTTTCTTTGCATCCTTTGTCAAAGGTTTCTCGTAATCTTCTTTCGCTTGCCTAACCTCTTTTATGACTTGTGACATATACACTGTGCTGCCACTTTATTAGGTACACCCCTGCTGTGCACACAAATGGTTTGTCCCACAACGTTACAAATCACATGACCACAGTTGTGGATATAAATGCAGCAGAACAATCTTTCTAGTACCAGTTAAGCGTACAAACCGTAGCAAGAATGGGGAAAAGGAGTGATCTAACGGACTTCGAACGTGACATGGTAGTAGGTGCAAGGCGTGCTGAACAAAGCATCTCTGAAACGGCAGTTCGCCTGAACTTTTCACGCACCACAGTTTCAAGGGTGTATCGAGAATGGTGCAACGAAGAGAAAACATTCTCTCAACGGCACTCCTGTGTAAGAATATCGCTTGTTGATGAGAGAGGTCAGAGGAGGATGGCTAGAATTGTGCAAGCAAACAGATGGGCCACAATGTCGCACATCACGTCAGAATACAACCTTAGTGCGCAGAACAGATAAATCAACAGACCACTAGTCGCACTTTGTCGCGAATGGGCTACAACAGCCGAAGGCAACATCGCGTACCTTTGTTATCAACGAAGAACAAGAGAGCATGCTTCCTGTGGGGACAGCAACACCAGCACTGGACTATCGAGGATTGGAAAACAATTGCTTGGTCTGACGATTCGAAATTGCTGGTGCATCATGTTAATGGAAGGCTCAGAATTGGGCGAAAACAACATGAATCCATGGACCCGTCATGTCTGACGACTACTGTGCAAGGTGGTGGGGGCAGTATTATGGTGTGGGAAATGTTTTATTGGCACACGTTGATAAACATCGTTGCTGACCAAGTGCATCCGTTCATGTTGACAGTTTATCCTCAGTCAAGTGGTTACTTCCAGCAGGATAATGCGC
Source organism: Mastigoproctus giganteus (assembly GCF_048544385.1). Classification (NCBI taxonomy): domain Eukaryota; kingdom Metazoa; phylum Arthropoda; class Arachnida; order Uropygi; family Thelyphonidae; genus Mastigoproctus; species Mastigoproctus giganteus. The sequence continues at coordinate 52,091,164 of NC_143585.1, forward strand.
CGGTGCACAAAGCCCGAATCACTATGGAATGGTTCCAGGAACATGAAAATGACTTTTCTTTGCTGCAGTGGCCTGTTCAGTCCCTTGATCTCAATCCTATGGAACATCTTTGGGATGAGCTGGAAAGGACTGTTCGCTGCAGGCCTACACCTCCATCGAATCTCAAGGAACTGCGTGACACACTCATGTCTGCATGGTACTCCATTCCTGCACAACGTTTTCAGCATTTTGTTCAATTCATGCCTAGACGAATTCAGGCTGTTTTGAAGGCTAAAGGAGGCTCAAATGCTACAAGGTAGGTGTACCTAATAAAGTGGCAGCACAGTGTATTTTATATGCTTTATAAATTTAAATATATTAAATTTAAATAAATGTTATTCATATTATCTAAAACAAATAATATTTCATTTTAAATAAATAAGTAATGAATGGGCCAGCGTAGCTGTACACTATACCTCGCCAAAAGTATTCAGTAGTTCCCTCCCAGTACAGTGAACGGAACGTTTGAAAAATGTGTAGCGGACAATAGCACAAGTATAGAAAATAAGTGGAGTCTAAATAGTATTGCTGGATCATCAGATGTTCAAGGATCCACAAGTATGTCCACCGTCAGTAGGCAAAATGCTCGGAATGGAAATTTAACAACGGACAGTGGTGAGATGTTGGACTTGTAAGCAGGGTCCTACTCACAAGTCCCGAATCACACAAGGCAGCTATCATGACGTATAAAAATACTTCTAAAAATAGGCATGATTGAAATATAGTACTCATACTACAATTCTATTGTTTTTCCAATATACTCGTAAGTATAAAGTTATCGTGACCCGGAATCCCGGGTAAAAATCAATTTATTTAAAACACAACCCAAGTCACGTATTTTGTTAATTATTTTTTTAGATTCTACCTAATGGTAGAGTGAACCCCATGATGGAGTACGATCGTGAGCCTTGAATTTACGGTGTCAGTTTGCGGATTTATTTGAAGAGTCTGGTAACATGTTACTTTTCAACATAGTCCCATTTGGAGTTAACACGCTTTTGCCACCGATGTTGTATGGCGTTAATACATCAACTGCAGAAATGACGTCTCTGTCGGTCAGAAAATGGATGCTAGCCAGGTTTCTTTCTTTTTTTTTTTTTTTTTTTAAGTTAGGAAATAGTTGAAAGTCCGATGGTCTTAGACAAGTATGAGTGGTTGTCAAAAAATTCAAGGCTGCACTCAAGAAATTGCAGCCATGGCAGTGATAGGCTTGTGTGCAGGTGTGTTGTCCTGGTGGAACAAGGCTCGTTTGCTGAGTTTTTCTTTCAGGTTCCAAGCAAACGCCTCACAAGGCTTGCGTAATATGCCCCTGTGGCTGTTTCGTCTATCTGAAGATAATCCACTAGCAACACTCTATCAGCATCCCAAAATACGAATGCCATTACCTTTCCAGCAAAAGAAATCTACTTCTTTTTCTTCGGAGGGAAGAAGAAGAAGAGTTGTTTACTACTCCTTTATCTCTGGCTCAATGTGACGGACCCATGTCTTATCCATGGTCACAAACCTTGTAAGGAAATTTGCTGGATCAGCTTGAAAACGATGAAAACGTTCACTTGACTTAACTACTCTTCTACTTTTTTGATCAGCTGTCAAAAAGGGACTCATTCTGCTGATATCTTTTTCATAGCAAGAACCTCTGTATTATGTGGTACGTACGTTCAGATGGGATGCCCAAGACGTTGGCAATGTACCGAACTGCCACTCGTCAATCACCCATCACCGATCACTCACACTGTCCACAGCTTGTGGAGCTATGGACGTTGCGGGTTTTCCACAGTGTGGGTCATCTTCCAGGCTCTCTCTCCCTCATTAAAATTTTGATACCCATTTCTCAAACATGGAACAGGAAGGGGCATTCTCCTCAAAGTTGTAATTATATCCTCATGAATTGCTTTTGTCGTTAGTCCCTTTTTCTCAAATATTGGATGACTGCACAGTAAGTGATTTTGTCCAGCTTTCGTCATTTGCACGACTTCGGGACATGTAATTTAATAAAAAAAGACTTTATTGAAACCGCATGAAACTTGGTGTTTTACTATTTGAAGTGTTACTCAGCATGAATTGTTGAGAAGGCTTACATCCTGCAGTGGATTGATAATGGCTGCTGCTTACCTTTTTTACATTAAGTACAGAAATTTTTAATAATCTACCATTACCCTTTTATAGACTCAGGCCACTGCCTTTTTAAAGCCCCTTCGTATGATTCTTGTGCTGTACCACTGTTTGTCTGTATACTAAAAATACTCTACTTATTTCGAAGCTCCTTCTTTACACAGAAGAAAGATTAAGTAATAGTTAGGTGCAATTATTAATTTATTAAATCGCGGATAAAAATTCTAAATAAAAACTAATCTAAATTACAGTAACTACTGTTGTTATTTACTTCAAACATAATTGTAGTAGTAGCATAGAAGCATACTTACTTTTTGTTTTATTTCGAGAGGCGCCCAAACATCCATATAAAGCATATTATTAGCGACTCGTTCAGACTTCGACATCAGCCTTATAGGTAACATATCAGTTCTAAGTTAGATGTCTCTGTCTACGGGTCAACATTTTACGTGGAGACACACTGAGGAGTTAATGAACTAGTACAAGCTATAATCAGCCGGTCTGAGTGAGGAAATGCAGTCTCTAATTAATGCCATTTAAGAACAGACAGCCTGCTATTTGCAGAGAAGACGTGAAGGATGCTACGATGAACACAATGAGTTCCTTCCCATCAATGCGATATCCAATGGCGTATTCGGGACCATTCTACAAATTTAAAAACTTTTAAAAGCGAATCCCGTGTGAAAGTTCACAGGACAACGTGGTGTCGGTATACTTTTCTTCTTTTTCTTCTTCCTCGCTACATATGGGTAGAGTGTATAAATGTGAGGGTTCTCAAGCGAATGGTCTATATGCTATGGGCATTAGAATTATTCAAAAATTGAAATAATCACTAAATAGTTTCTTACAATGATGGACATTAAGAATTCAGCAAAACAGGAAGGAGGGAGCAAAACCCTTATAAGTTTCCATGTTATTTCTATTTGAATCAGCACGTTAGAGAAAATACTAGGTTTAAGTGTATTCTAGATCCGATCATTATCCACGAACTGAATGGCATCATGGGGCTCACAGCACATTGGCAAGAAGTGGTCACGTAGTCCTTAGCTGGAAGGAAGGAAAGAGGTTGAAGTTGTTAAAAGTAAAGGCATGAAGGTCTAATTTCAGGGAAGGACACCATGTCAGTTTAAGATGCTACGAGGCATCTTTCATATTTTCATTTCAAAATATATATAGCACGAGGAGGATGCCTAGATGTGTTAATACAGAACTGGCCAGTCTAATATAGAAGAAAAAGATGGCATGGAACAGTTTCAGAGCGATGACAATGAAGCGTATAACAGGTACAATTTGATCTGTAATAGTACCACAGAAAAGGAAAGTAGACAAAATGTTGAGAGTGAGAAATCATTCTAAGAGAGCAAAGAACAGGAACAAGGAGTTTTTCATGTATATCAATACAAGGTAGAAGAAAATGAATAAGATCGGACTAGAAACGGTCCCAGAATTATTTTCTAAGGATAAAGCAGCGTTCCAGGGGAAACATTAAGCTTTAATGATCATGTAGCAGTAAAAAAAGTCACATTATTTTTATTATTATTATTATCAGTTTAACCACAAGAAACCGTGGGTCACCCCGGGATGGCAATGTGCCAGGAGGGTGTGGAATTTATATACTGAGGTGCGAAGAACCACATGTACAATGTATAAGAGTACATGCGTGCTCGACCTGAGATATTTACAGAATTCAACTTACATAAGCTTGAAATAAAAACAAAGTTTGTAATAATAAACAGCAAGGCAAAAGTAAAAGAAATATAAATGCAGCAGGCAGAAAAGTACAGGTGCAGGTTATCCTCACAGATTCAATAGTTGGTAACAGTTCTTAAGGATTTCCTCTCTGTAGAGCTTGTCCTCACAGAACTTATATGGGTGGATGCCCAATTTATTAAAGATCTGGAGGCAGTTGGCCGGAAACATGTCTCCCTCAGGGAATCGATGTTTGTAAGCGTAAGCCGCAGAGGGAGGCAGGACTCAGTATTTTAGTCATACTGGGGGAGCTACAGCCCCTTTAACCCCTAATTTTAACTGACCTTGAATCGGTTCCTTGCGCATGGATGTAGGAAAGTCTTAAACCATGATGTTGCTGATGAATTGAACAGGTACTTCGCATCGATCTTTATAGACGAAATATCCAAAAATTTTGAAGAGAATGTGCGAGTAAAGCAGAGCGCTATGAAATTAGTGATATTGCAATTATAGATAATTGATTATTAGAAAAACTTTCGAGCCTAAAGGAAAGTAAGGTTCCTGAAATTGATGGCATATGCCGAGTAAATTTTAAGGAGGCGGTGCGCGTCCACATTGAACCATTATGAGAGCGTCGATTGGTGCCAATGTATCACTAATATATAGAGGCGGTTCTAAAAGTGAAATGGGTAACTACAAAACGGTCAGTCTGACTTTAGTGGTGGGGAAAATCATGGAGACGATGATAAAGAGTGCAAAACAAGGACATTTATAGTAGATGGAAATTTTACAGAACGGTCAGTCCGGAACATTAAACGGTCAATGATACATAACATGGTTTTGTGGGATTCCCATGTTAGTGTACAGCATGAAATGCGGAGAGTGAAACGTTTTTGACAAATAGCTAACCTGATAAGCTATTTGTACTCATGAGTTCGATGTAGGAAATAATTTCAACATTGTTTATGTGGATTTGTCTGGTGCGTGTAGCAGTGTGATATCGTCACCATCATCCCCACACTGGGTGGAAAAGGCCCGGGTTCGAATCCTGTCGACGACGCGAGGAACTTTAGTGGGCCTTTTTCACTCCGTGGCTGAGTTAGTCAGTCTCAAGCGTATATAGTAAGGTCCCCCCCCCCAGAAACTGGGATTTTTTTTTGTCCAGTAAATCGACCAGAGAACACACGCAATTTACAAACAAAATAAATATATGGGTAGATGTAATCATTTACGGGGACCCTAATATCATAATTTGATTTTTTTTTCTTTATTTGGATTTTAGCAAAGCATTTGACTCAGTCCCTCATGACGGGCTATTGTATAAACTGGAACATGTTGGGATTACTGAAAAGATTCAAAGATGAATCGCAGCGCGGTTTCAGGGAGGAAAGCAAAAGATTGTGATTAATGAATGGATATGCTTCAATTTAATGTAACGTCATAAGTGGGGTTTCTTCCCCACCCTGGGCTCGGTTCTGACCACTGTTTCTCATTTTCATAAATGATATTGAAGGGATACAGAGCGTGAAAAACGTCCTAGAGAAACAGTGCTTTTCCAGGACGCTTTAGACAGACTTCAGAAATGGTAAAAGTAGCAACTATCTTTTAATGCAGCAAAATGCAAGGTCTTACACTTGGGGAATAGCAGCCCCAAAATGATTTGCACACTTGGTGAGGATGAACTAAAAACAGTAGAGGAAGAAAGATATTTGGGAGTTGCGATTAAGCGTGGACATGAAGTTCTTCCAGAAGCGTAGAATGCAGCAAGGAGGTCCATGGTATCTTATCGAGGAGCTGTCGAATATTTGTTCTTATAAATGGGGTGGTCATAATAGTACTCTATAAGGCAATTGTGAGACCACACTTGGAATACTATGTCCAGGAATGGAAATCTCACCTGAAAAAAGACATCGAGCCTCTTGAAAGGATCCAAAAGCATTTCATTTGGGAATGGATGCTAATATGGGAATCCCGGAAAATACAAGGGTATTGATAAATAACGTGCACTTCGGTATAATTTAAAAATCGTCTATTCCAGGAACTAGCCCTCACGAGTAGACGATTTTTAAATTATACCGAAGTGCATATTTATCAATACCCTTGTATTTTCCGGGATTCCCACGTTAGCATCCATTCCCAAATGAAATGCTTTTTGACAAAGCATGAAATTGAAACAGTAGATAAGACTTTTCTGCTACGTCAGTCCAATTTTCTCTGTACTTGAAAGATGATGAATTGTGAATGTCAAAAATAGCCACTCCACCTACAAGAATACTAGCAGACATACGGGCGTTTTAAAAGCTGAGGAGTGAATGACATCCACACAAAGAAACAGTTGGTCATACACCGATAGAACTCAATTAGAAGTCTAAAGAGAACAGGAAAATATGGCTTCATAAACACTTGAAACTTAAAACGGTATTTGCTCCCTGAGAACAAGTAATAATGTCTCATCCTCCTGCTGCCTTGCTTGGTGCACTTTTCAGTTTCAATTCTGGACGTATTTATTTCCGCACTTCCTGTTCACAGGAAGTGCCGAGGGATGGGGCGTCACTTGAGATCATCCGAGATGCTTTTGCTTTTCTTCTTACATCCTTTTCTCTGACTCTTCGTTGTTTCTGTTCTCCTATTTGGTTACCACACTGCGAAAAGGAATTTATATAAGACACACCGAGAAGGAAATGAGCCACGAAGCCACGATCCACTCGACAAATACGCGAGGCGGTTGTCAATAGCAACCCTCACGCCCTTCCCCTTCCTTCGACAACAGGTGCATTGTCTAAGTGGTAGCAACAGAGTGGCTTGTATCAACAGCGTACTTTTGACGCGTGTCATTATGAAGATTTCAGGCAACACTAGCCTGCACCAGGGGATACAAGCGAGGGATAGAAAAGGGGAGAAACACCGGGTGGTAGTGGTGAATAGAGAACGTTTGGTTCGGGGTAGAGAACATTGTGTTGTCTGATAGATAAAGTTTCATTTATCACTCACATTTGAGCGGACCGATGAATAGCGTCATTGTTTTGTTCACGTGCTTTGGAAATTCCCTTTCAGTTAGTAAGGAGGGTGGGGTTGCTAAAGATGGGATTGTTACAAAGATCGCAGGCTTTTCCGCCACTACGCTACTTTCTCTTTCTATGCCCAATTCCTCCGTCTGCGAGTCTTTAGTCACCATGTCGTATATCCGGTCTCGTTCTGCTCACCCCACCCCACCCCATCCATGTATTGAATGTCACCCTTCAATCTTTCCTCACTAAATCGTACTCCAATCTATCTCAATCCTTCTCTCTGCCATCCTTATCTAGTGCATTTTTCTAATTACCAGACCATCTATTCATCACCTCCATCTTCCCCCAGAATATTTTCCCTGAAACCTCTCCTTTATGCCTGTCCGCATGTGGTGGTGGGCGTAGGAGCTCTCATCTATATTAGAGAGAGACACACACACACAATCACTAATGTTATCTGCTTTCGATCTATCTCTGTCATCTTCTTATCTGCGTTGCTATATTCATCCCTGTCCCAAACACCTGTGTCGTATTCAGCACTTCCTTAAATATATTTCAAACTCCTTCACCTTGGTATATTTTTGGTTATATGTTATTAATATTAGTTTCTTAGGAAGACTTGATTTCATGCTCGGTTATCCACCAAAAAGCTAGGGTTATGGTGAGCATATAAGGACATCTTCATATGATCTTCCATTGCTTTCTTCAATATATTGCCAAATCCAAATTTCTCTATTTTGCATTGTTACTGTGTAACTGTGGTTAGAATGATTACTTTATTTTTGACTCCGCGTGAGGTTATCTAGATTCTAGAAGGCCATATCAAGATGCTATTTTTCATATTTTTAATTCTCTTTAAATATGGTTTATTTTCAAAGCAAATAAAACCAATTATTCTTCACAAAAACACACCACATGCCAATTTGGGAAGACATGAGATGTCACAGGGAGGATATAACTAAACTGCGTCCTGATCTTAAATCATGAGATCAATATTAAACCGCGTAACTTATTAAACCACGTAAATGTTCCTGAATTATGGACTTTTATCGCAATATTATTAAATAATAAATTATTAGAATTATAGGCTCTCAATTAAGCACTGTTATCCGTTCTTATTATACACAATCTGATCATTTTAATTCTCAGAATGGCAGTGCCACTGTACATCCTCTCAAGTTTCGGTCAAATGCCGGTAGATGAGAGGAGAGTGTGTCCAAGAATACACTGACACAGTTGCACATTCTGACATGTTGTCTGTAATTGCAAAGTGGACTTAGGTTGCGTGCTGTTACTTTGAACCGTTTTGTTAGCAGCATAATATGAAGACTGGTCAATGTTTTGTTCAGTGTGGTATGAGTGCTTCAAAGAAAGAAATGTCAACAGATTAAGGAAAGGAATGTTTGAAGAAAAAAGCTGAATTTTTCAAGTGGCATAATCGGATTAAAGAAGGTCGAGAATCCGTGCCTAACGGACTCACAATCCGGACATTCGAGAATTTCAGCCAGTCCAGAGCAAATTGCAAAGGTCTAGAAGATCGATACATAGCATCCTAAAATGTCGCGAATCTGTAATCGTTGGATTCCGCGCCATTCGACATCTGATCAGAAACAAAACCGCGTAAAAGCGTGCAAAGAAATACTAATACAGTTTGAAAGAAACGGTGAAGAATCTTAGTCGCATAGTGATTGGTGATGAGACGTGTATCATTCATTATGATCCGGAAACACCTCACAAAATGGTTTTCACCGCACTTAACTCAACTTTTCCACTACCAGACAACATATCATAACTTTAAACTGTATTGGAGTATTCTTGGACAGGGCATTCTAATTTTTTTTTTAAACATTTTTTAGAACAATGCTTCGATCACTTTTCTGGTCTTTTCTGTTAAGTGGAAATGATTTATAATCATTGAACTGAGAGGTGCAGCATTATTTGTATATATACAATATATCATTCACCGTAAAAATTATTAACTATAGAAAATTTAAGCTAAATAACAAAAAATTTAGTATCTTTCATTATGTGCTGCCTTCTGAGTTTTATATAGTTGTTATTATGGTTTTAGGCCATATATATGTCTGTAAACTGCGTATGTTACGTGGTCGATTTTCTGTTTGCTGGATGAAAAACCCGAGTTTCTGGGTGGGAAGTAAAAACAATTCGATCCTCCCCTAAGACCGATTACTTCAACTACGTTTTACAAATGTCATGCAAGTTTTAGAAGGCGAATTTGGTAAAAATATAAGAAAATTTAAAGAAATATTTGAGAATTTATTTAAGAACATATTTTTAAAAAAATTAAATATTTTAAAGAAAAATATAAGATAATATTTTGTGGCCTATACCTAAAACACAAGTTCTTACAAGAATTCCAGAAACCAACTACTGTCACTTCAGTTATTACCGATGTTATGATACGATCTTTTATTTTCTTCATCGAAGAGTTGATGTGCCATCAAGGACATTGCTGAATGCACATTTATTAAAAGACTTGAGACGTCTAAAAAAAGTAGGGTGTTATTTATCTTTTTATTGGGTGTAAATGACTAGTTCTAGACATCCGTAAGTCCTCTCTTGGATGGACTAAGCAATAGCAGTCTGATCTAAAAAAGAATCACAGCATGTGCCAAGTATACCTTCGAGCCATAAGCCGCGCGGGTATTTGCCAACATTTTCCATAAAAAAAAGTGTCTTCTGATCCACAAAATACGGTAACTCAAGCATATTTCACTTTCATCCCAGTTGTAACGAAAATGTTAATTAAATTAACATTTTATTCAACTTAAAGAATCAGATGGATTGTGAGTTCCATCTAATCTTCTGAAACACAGCGTGCACGTGTTTTGCTACTGGCCACCAATTTTCACTCAATCCTAATATGGCAATTTCGAAGTCAGACTACAGGAAAAGAATTTGTCTCCGTATTGTCTCCGTACTGAAATTATCTCAAAATGTTTGCCAAAGCTTACTAGGAGTGTCAAGTTGGGACCCCCTAGGAAGTTTTTTCTGGCTCCGCTGGCTGAAATCCAGATGGCGGTAAAGTCAATGATAATGACCTGTTATTTTCCAACACCCTTAGTTAAGTTGGAAGTCATTTTCACCCCAGGATACGCCCTTTTCCATCACACGATAAAATTAAAAAGATGTCGACCACCCGGGTGACAAATGTGTATCTATCGATCTACGGGGATTAACGTGCAAAAATGGGTGGATCGTATAATACACTCCAAGGGGAAAATGAGTTGCGGTGAAATTTTTCTTGGTGGGGAAATAATGCCTGCACGTTCTGGAGAGATTATCATGGAAACAGAAAAAGGAGGAAATTAGATGGGGGACCAACATTATTAAATTACGCCTAGTTGTTTGATAATCGTTTAATTGATAGAAGCATCAGTGTCATAAAAAAGAAAAGAAAAGAAGAGAGCATTAGTCTTATGTTTCATAAACCTAAATTCCTTGAATAATTTTGCCTACTCTTATACCAGTTGACCTAGATCGGAGTGTTGTGCTCGAATCCTGATGCCTATTTGCCATTATTTTCGCTGCATGAAAATACTGTCCAGCGAAAACATTATGATCACCCCGTGTTTTAACAATCTGCAGCTCCTCCCCACCTGGTAACATAGACGTCGCGGTGAGAACTGGTAAATATAATAATGTAGGTTCGTACCATGCGATCCATGTGTACTTGATCGATATGGGCCAAGGGACATGATCTGACGGACTTCGAAAAAGGAATGATTGGCTGGTACCGGTTGAAAGGTAGCAATATTACGGAAACTGCGAACCTTGTGGGCTGTTCGCCGAATGGTATAGTTGAGGTGTTCCAAGAATGGATGAATAGTGGACAGAGCAGAATCGCCGGTCAATGGTGGGCGCCCATGACTTATCGATGGTCGTGGTGAACGTAGGTTGTCCTGCCTTGTGTGAGCCAATAGAGACAAAAACGGTGGAACAGCAGACATGGACTTTATCTGTGCGGGAGTAGCACAGTACTTATTATCACCGTTCTCCTCACACTAGGTGGAAAGTGTGAGGAGAACGGTGGCAGCACAGTGTATATTGGAACTCAAACAAAGTTTCTGCTTAGGTCCATAGTTCCAACTAATTCACACGTGCAGATGAGTTAAGATAAATAATGGGAACATTTCTTAAAATACAGTTGACTCTCGATTTTCCAGGGTGGTTGAGAAAAATTTCCCCGGATAATTCGCAAAATGAAGAAAAAAGTATCATAAATATGACAAAAACTTAAATTTATTTACATGCATATTCATATTATAAAAATATACTATATCTTGCGAATACTTAACAAAATTTTATAAATCAAACTCTGAACTCTACAAACATAAAGAGAGATTTCCACATCTAGCAAAAATTTAAAGGGGCGGGCAAATGTAACTTTGTTAATCAAAATGAGGCTTCTTTAACATAACCAATGATTTTCTTTATTTTTTTCACGTATCACAGGTTTCACTTGAACAGGAAAACTAAAAAGTTTGCTTTTTTTCTTTTCTTTTTTTTGTACTTTGCTATTCGGGCCAGGGTTACCAAGTGAAAGCACTTAGTTCCTAAATTAATGACTAAACGACAAGGCTGCCACCTGGTGATTTATCATAGTTTTACTAGCACCTAATCAATTAATAGTGCTATGGTCGCTAATGGGCGTATTAAGAGGTAATTAAGTCCCCTTTCCACTGATTACAACGCATTTCACGCCCTTCGAGGGCAAACTGCCTTTTAATCACCATGGGGTGGAACCCAGGGAAGGTGAACGCTGAAACTTGTGAGTAGAAATTAAGATTACTTTAGAGCTTGAATAGCCTTGTGGTTAAGATATACCTACGGCCTTTACCTTCCTTAAAGCCTTCAAGGAATGGTAATAAATTTAGATAACATTTATTTCCTTTTTTTATCTCAATATTATAATTTTTACATTCCTTTTTAAGACGTTTACATCCTTCTTTTTTCCCCTCTCTCGCTCTCTATCTTTCCATAAAACGTCATCACGTAACGAATTGGAGATGTGATTTTAATTTATTCAAGAACATACTTTTGGATAGTTTCGGTGTGGGTTTACAACTTCGGTATTTCTAAAAATGCGTCTTTAATGGCGAATGAATCATTTGTGTCGAATAAAATATTCGACAATGTTTACGGTTTGCCCCTGCTGTCGCCAAATTTGCGACAGAATGAAGCGTACATTTCGTGAGTCGCGACATATCCGCTGGGACAAGTCGTCGACAAGATGTGATAAATCAGACGACAACCTCGCATTACTACGTTTCGTAAAGGGACCTGGCGCCACGGTAACTACAGTGATTCGTAAAGTTTTCCCACATTTATCACTTATTCAAGAGAGTCTACTTAAACCCCTGCAGTGTAATATGGTTTTCATCCATCATTATAGAGTGGTTGGACTCAACGAAGTCCATCTTGTAATTGCAAATGTCTCGATTAGATATGACACACACACACACAGAAGGGATTTTACTTCCTCACCCCTTCCTTCCCCACAAACAGAATGAGTGATCTGCTAGAGCAAAGCTCTTTTGTATTTTGTAAAGTGAAATGCGGGGAAAATGAATTAACCATCTAAGAACCCCATAATATAAACGAAGAGGGCAGCGCCATCTCGCGCGCCATCAATAAATTGTTTTTTGTAATTTACGTTATTTTCAATTACAAAAACTTATCCGTTATCAGCTTAACTGTTGAAAATGTAAATTTTAGTCTATCGTGAGACATTGAGCACTGTGGGAGAAGGATATTTACTTTAGTGTGACTACATAATGTTTTACCATAGTAAGGGGGTCAGTGGACGTTTAGACAATCCTACTTACGTATTGTGTAGGTAGATGGAGGACAAGCGCACAGCTAGTGCCCCAAGTGGGTCATAAATCTGTTGGGATGAAATCGGAAACTTTCTGGTGGAGTAACAAGCCGCCAACATCCCTATGTAATATTTCTTTCTCTCTATTGATTCACGCACGTACTGCGACATAAATTATACAGCACCTCCGGCGTATTACTAACATCTGTACACACAAATTCCTCCCCCGAGTCCAAAAGGTAAGGACGGAGTCTTTGATTTTTTGTTGAAGAGATAAAAACGGAAGTCTTGTGAGGTTGGCATTTTGATTGCTTCGAGTAAGTATGAAGCGCCTTTGTCATTAGTGTTGGTGCAAGATGTGCAGGGGAGACTATTGTGGGAAGAGGGTGGAGGAGTCGACTGGATTGCAAGTTATGAGGAAGGTGTGCGATGTTCGTGTATTTCCTGTGGTAATATGTCATCCTACTGACACCAATCTTAAACAGTAAGCAACACTTCAGTCTTTATATTACGACACCCCAGCTGGTAGACAGGTAAGGCCAGTAGTTTAGTTTTCTCCAACGAGTACCTCCCACAAAAGACCACACATATAAATAGCGTTATCTCTGATTCATGGACCACCTAAAAGAAATTGAAATAGCGTTCATCATAAAAAAAAATACGCTCAAAATGTTCTTCAGAGATGAGATAGATTCGCGACAAATAGGTTTCGCGACACTTCAGAAATGATAAATATACGACAAAGTTAGCGACTTGTTAATATAGCTCAAATAAATCCTAGAATCCTTGATTGGAATGTTGCGCAGGTATAGCTACAGTTCCTGCGTTAGAACAAATCTGCATTTTATTTCCTAAGAAATATATATAGAAAACATACGTTTTCGTGGTATGATTCTCTTCCACTTTTTCAGTGTCTTATTGTTGCTTCTTCGTTTAATTACAAACTAAACGGACTAAACAAAGCGAACCTACATTGTACTTACTTATGCTAGGAAACAGTCCGTCTTATTTGGAGAAACAATGTTGCTAATAAGACGTGCATTCGACCTACCTGCTCATTCTCTGCTAATGGTAAAAGTGAGAATTCCACTACTGCAATTCAACATATTCTCCAGCAATGGCTACGCATTTCTTTTAACGATCTATTCACTCCTGAAAAGTTGTGACAAATGTTTCTTGGCTCTTCAAAGAACAAGAATATTTCGAGCTCACTGATGGATTTCCGATTCCAAGACAGATCGTCATCTGCGAAAACGGCGTAATCGAACCTGAAAGATGAGACAGTACGTTGCCATGATGAAAGATCACCATTCCGTTGCTCTTTCGACCTCTTCCATCAGAAGCCTGTCGAATTTTTGACCCATTTCTTCAGTCATCTTGGGTCATCTTCGGTTTTTGAAGCGATGCATCCACCTTCAGACTATGGTGTCATCTAGGGTCAACTCTCCGCAAACCTCGAGTAGGGAGAATTCTTTCCCGTGTAGCACCATGAATTTAAGAACAAGTCGTCGTCCATTTTGGTTCGAACTGATGCTGAATCCCACTGTTTTCATGTACTTCTCTTCAACAGCCTGTGAAAAAAAAACAAAAGTGATTGTAATCATATGGAAACCTTCCCAGAAATATATCAAGACCTATCTTATATTTTCTACAAATTTATCATTCAAACGAATAGAATAACCACTTCTGAGAAACAAATTAACGGATAGAATTTTTTGAACGAACCTCGTATATAACGAAGTTTCCTTGGGCAATGCATCCTACTGAACTCGTCATGAACAAAACTTCGATTTAGTGCGGGACCAAGGTATTTTAGTGCCCCGGGCAGAAAGATTTTTCAGCGCCCCTTTACTAGGGATATGTGTGTATATATATATATATATTTTTTTTTTTTTTTTTTCATGATTTGTAAAATTTGGCGCCCCTTAAAGAATGGCGCCCAGGGCAAGGGTCTCTGCTAGACCCTGCCTTAATCCAGCACTGCTTTGATTGGACAAAGATCTAGAAGAAATATCGCTTCTGTTTTCGTTATGTAGAAGTACGTTTGAATCAATTGTGAATAATGCAATGTATCTTTTATTTTGGAATAAGCTAGACCGGAAGTTACAGATACACGAAGCCGGAAGTTGAACATAAACGAAACCGATTGCTTGCATGTGAAACGAATAGCTATCCGGTAGGATTTACATAAAGATACTTGCCATCTCCCTTTTCCATGTTGGGTATTGAATCTCTTGGATATTCAATGACTTGAATCAGTAATTAAATTAGATTCTAAGTCTTGGCTGACTAAGTCAGCTATAAATTGTTTTGCCCATCACTAGAAGCAGGGAAACAATTAAAAGCAGATTCGCGTGAAGCCTAACTCGTGTATGGCACTGTTAGCTGTTGTACAGTTTGAAAGTGACCGCTAGAGGGAGAGAATGTAATTGAAGTTTAGAAAAGTTGCACTTTTGTTAACGGAGACAGAACAGAGACGTATCTGAAAGCAGATGTTTATGGACGCTGCCTGTTCAATTTTAACTACGAAAGATGCCACGTTTTACTGTAGGATTACCGAACTAAGAAAGAATAAAACGAAAAATAGTGAGGTAAGCGTTTTTGTTTTAATAGAAATCAGAATGATTAGAACAGCGACTGAATTTGAAACAAACAGTTTTTGCACTGTTTAAAATCACCAAACCAAGCTATCTTGTTCAATGCAAATTATTACAGTAGAAAAAAAAAATTATAGAAAATTTTGGTTAGTCTTTACAATCTGGTACCTCTTCCGATAGCAACAGCAAATATTCTTGCACTTCTTCTATTTAAATGTATTCCATCCCTGTAAAAGCAGTGTCTCCTGTTAACAAGCACAGACCATGCTAGGAAAAATTCTACCTCATGAGCCTTGCACATTCTCTCCAGAGCTGAATTGATTGACAAGACACTCTCCGTGTACTCCTTCCTATCATGTCTGGGCATAATTGCACACTTTCCAATTTAATCCTAACTCGCAACTTTTTCTCAACATTGCCCTGTACTTGTTAAATGAATTATCAGATCTCCTACGCTTAATATCATTAGCGCCAACTTGTACAACAATATCACCTTTTGGGCCCTTAAAAGGTGCTAAATGCTCTACAACTTCATCTACTTTAGCCCCTAGCAGTCCACCTGTCCTTTTTTGCATAATATGTTTCCAGTCTCCCTGACAACCAAGCCAATGACAACAACTACCTCTTAGGGGACCAGCTCACTCTGCCGCTGATTTACTGGGTGTGACAATTGAAAATTAAAAAGAATAAAGAAACTGCCAATTGCTATAGGTTAGAAGTCAATCGAGAGGGTGCAGAAGTACACCCGAGTGAGTGACCATCGTTCAAGCCCAGGGGGTCTACTAAATACGGTGTATTTAATAGTCCCCTGGGCTTGAACGATGTTCTTGTATTCTCTTTATCATGCCGGCTTAAAAATAGATTTTTTTTTGAGGGGTTTCCAGTTTTGTTTATATAACACGATTGTGTTTATGGTTAAATAACACGATTATGTTGCTGCGTCTAGTCCATCTTCTGAATAAATTCGTCTTCAGTACAATTCCCTTTCTCAAAAATTTTCATCAGTAGATTTAAGCAGATTGGTCGTGATGGAAAAGGAGAAAAATCTTTCAAAGGCAGCAGAAGATAGCAGCGGTGTATTTTCTTAATCCTTGGGGGACTCCATTTATGACGTTACACCAATCTGAAGAATATCCATTGATGGCAACCCTCAGCCTTCTTTGTGCGGCTCCGTAGAGAGAGAGAGAGAGAGAGAGAGAGAGAGAGAGAGAGATTCATTCTTTTCTGCTCTGCAGCCATCCTGCAATCCATCTTAGAATCTTTCCAATAATCCCTACATGATCCAGCTTACACAGAACCTCTCATGAGTGAACTGAGTCAAGTATTTCTGTGATATAAGAACTGAAGAACCTCAGTTAAACCACGTAGTGCGTAAATAGGGTATTATTCAGATAAAAATTTATTTGAATAATGCCCAACTCTGATACAAAACATGAAAGACTATAGGGACCTGTAGAACTCTGGTACCTGGTTGTAGGTTGAGAAGAAAGAAGCTAGTTGATGATGCTAGTCGTGAATTTTTACAGATTATAATTTTTGGTAAATACATAAGAGGAAGGTTTCCAAGGAATAACAGTAGAAGGGATAAATGAGGAAGATAAAAAATTAGTTCTGTGGTTTAGCTGAACAGTGAATGGATGTCAAATAGTTGAGGCACCTGTTCGGACAGGTTTCTGTGGTTTGGAAGAGAGAGGCGAAATTACAAATGCTAATTCAGAAGAACGGCGCCCATGGAAATATCCATAAAAAAAGGCATGAAGCAGAAAGTGAAAGTCTGTGTGACAGGGAGTGGTGTGGGTGTGTGAGAGTAAGTGAGTGAGAGAGAAAAATATGAAGGTAAAAGATAGCGAGGAAGAGAGAGTGATAGAGAAAATAAATATGCAGGTTCACGCTTTATCCAACATTCGTAATTTCTGCACAAACATCCTGACTCAGTAATTCGTGTATTTGATTAAGCCGCCCACTCAGAACAGAGGCACCTTCCACTGCTCCCGTAGTGTAGCCAAACGACACACGCCCTTTTATAAAAAGCACCACCCGATCGGAGGGGGGTGAGCTTCCGCTTCTGTGCACCTAATCACACAAAGGGACTAGTACGGACGTGACTACGTATTGCCAGATACAGTTAAATTCGAATTGAGGGTGGAGTTGCACAGGCTACAAATGCATCCCACGGAAGATTGATGGTAGAAACGGTCCTCAGTAGGAGTTAGTCTTAAAACTATGTTTACTGCTATAAAACCACTCCGATAGGTTGTCGATGCTTCTATTATCAGTTAAGCGAAGAAGGAATGAGAGGAAAAGGCGTATCTAACGGGCAGACCTAACACCTGATAAGACTGTTGGCCACCACTTGGTCACTGATAGCTTTGTTCAGCGGCTGATCTAGACTTGGAGGAGCCGCAGGCGGAATATGTTTAGGTGCTCTCCTCGTTGCACGGATAACCAGTTTCATTTAAAGTTTTCTTTCGCGCGTGCGCACTTGTTTCGTGGAGAGATCCAAAGATAAAAGGAGGAACCTTACACTTGTGTGTTTATGAAACGTGCTAAGCAATAATATTTTTACACTGCCCAGCCCAAATGGGCAGTGTAAAAATATGAAACCGAATCTCAGACTTTTTCAGGACATCACGTGCCAGAATTACAGCTTGAATTTGAAGTAGCATGTATTCAGCTAGCAGCCAAAAGGTATCTAGTATAATTTTGAGATTGAGACACTACTATAATAATTCTTCTGATTTCCTTCAATGAGTGAAAGACTTCACTCTCATATTCTACGTTCTAATGCGTCCCACAGATTTATCACGTTCTTAGAATCAGTAGCCGAACTATACGGTTCCTCTCCTATAGTATCCTTTTTCTCTCATAGTTACTTCTCTCGAGAGTGGTTGCCTTCCCTCCCCCTCGTCTTTGGACCTCTTCTTATAAATTCTCGGTATTGTGGCATTGGACAATTCAATGATTTCCAGGTCATCTTATTGTATTCAAAGTTTCTCTTGCACTAACAATAAGTCCCTTTTTTAAATTGCGATTATATCACGTATGTTTCCGATTTAGATTTTCGTTGTGACTATGCTTGAAGTATTCTGGTAGGGCAGGCGCTAGGGATGCGCAAGTGAGGCACTTGCCACAGATTCCGCCTAAAATAGGCGCTGCTAGATGCGCTACTGTATATAATTATATGCGTGTTAAGATACGATATAAATTAGGCGTCTTTACAAGGTTTTTCCTCAGGCGCCAGCCCTGTGTATTCAGGGCATCAAAGTTCAATATATTTGATAAAATCCTGATTCCCAGATTTCAGTATGTTTTCTTTGCATTCTGTTAGTGAAAATCAAGTAGAGTCTTTAATTTTTTGGCCGGGAAATGTATAAATGACCACATCATACAATATAATGGTATTTTTAAATATCTTGAAATATGCCACTTGCCAGCAGTAAATGGACAACCGTACAATTTAGGAAAAATGAAACAGACCTGACCATTCATGCATCAGAAATAGGTCAACTGCGATCATGACAGAAGGAAGCAGATCAACGAAGTACAGCAGATGGGTCGACTCATTCGACTCATCGACTTCCAACGTGGAGTCGTCATAGAATGCCATATTAATCTCTTTGTGCAGAAAAATTAAAACACCCTAGATCAACGGTAGCTGATGAAATCATCAATTGGAAACGTCTCAGTGCTACTTCAGGTGTAAAGCATTCGGGTAGACCGCAGAAATTGATGGAAATAGAGCGGAAGACTCTCAGAAGAGTGGAAGGCAGACCCCGTTAGTCCTGATGGATGCTGTCAACAAGGAGTTCAGGGAAGATATTGAAACCGACAATTATACAAGAATGATACGTAGGGATTTGCATAGCATCGGACTTTATTGAAAAATTGCAATGCACAAACCAATCGTGACAGCACCAACTTGGCTGCTGCACAGCCGATCATAATTGATCCCAGGTAGATCAAAAGGTTTTGAGCTGTATCATGGAGTGACGAATCACGTACGTGGTTTTCCGATTTGATAGGCATGCTTGGGTCTGTTGGATGTTATTCACCAGAGTGGGTCGTCTCAACACCAGAGTGGGTCGTCTGAATAAAGTGCTCTCACCGTTTAGAGTTTTCTTGCAGTTTGGGCTTGGGGGTTGTCGTTCCTGGAACAGTGAACGCCATGCAGTATGTTGCCATGGACAATTCTGCTCTTCCTGCACTTGGCAGTGATATGGAAAGGGGACCAATTCTGTTTCAGCATGAAGATGCATAGCCTGCATTGACTTGGTTTGAGACATGTCAACAAAAACTTCACTGGCCTGCACAGCGTTAACTTTGTTGAATACCTTTAAAATGAACAGAAACTCCGGCTTCGGGCCAGGTTTAACACGGGCAATCAGTACTTGAACTGACAGATATGTTAAAGGAGGATTGGACCAAAAAAAATACTTGGAGAAAGTAGTGCTTTCATTGATCTTTTCCTCCTCTTTGTAATTTCTGGCATTAATTTATATGAAATATGCTAACAATAATCTTGCTTTTGACACTTAAAATACTTAACAACTTTGATTTGTGTATTTTAAGCCAATAATTATTTTCTCTACAGATATACTCGTAGTCAACTTATTTTCTACTTCCTTCGTTTCGAATCGCCTTCAGAAGTTTGTCTTTCTTTTTGCTAGCTTCTCTTCCTTTGCTCATACAGGCAGTTCTTGCTACAATACATTAAACATCATTTTTTTTTGTGCTGAAATGTTCAAAATAACTCAATACAGCCGATTTAAAATATTCAAAACATTTTCTGATATTTCATTGAGGTAAGACCATTTGTTCTTCAGAAAAATCATTGTGATTTCATCAATACTTGTTAATAAGTTTTTTCTTCTTCTGAGATTTCCCACATCTGTGGCCCTAAGAGTTAAAGAAGATCTTTGACCTTTGGTATTTGAGATACGCAACTTACTGAGATTCACTAACAATTCTTCTTTCTTCCAAAAGATGGCAGCACTTACATACAACAACTGAACTTGGGTAACATAATTAATGTTTTGATTACTTTCACGTAATTTCTTATTTAGAAGAATTCGGTTGTATTTAAATTTAAAATGTTTTCACATTTTAAATTTAAATTGAGTTCAGAGTTTTTCTTTTATTTCCTTTGCAACCCAATTTTTAGTGATAATTTGTAATTTTTCCCAACTTGATTCCACTTGACCATGTTGATGTAATAGCTTTTTTATTAGAAGTGCAATTTCTTAGAAATTTTGCGATCCTTAGTTTTAAACTTATATACCTTCTTCCTCATTTTCTTCTGAGTAATTTGTTTTTGATCCCGCTGTCCAGCACCTATGAAATCTCCCCTAACCCTTTTCCAGCTTCACCACGAATACTTCTGGTTCTGTTTAAGATTAAAATTAGCCTACTGCTGTCAACACTTAGTTATATCTACAACTGTAGACGTGTCACAGCAAAACCCGACAGACCTTTCGCCGAAAGGGACACGAAGCTTCTGCTACATTCAGTGGCCGCCAAAAAACAATCTCCCATCCATGTGGTCGCATCCGATTTCCAGTGTGATGACAGTATGAGTGGCATTCCTTCCCCGGGGAACCAATTACGCAAGGGTGGCAAAAAGTTGTCACCATGCTAAGCAGTCAACACCATCCCAGTTACTGGCCATCATTCTAACTCTCCCCTACTCTTGTTGCCACTACACAGACCTCTAGTGGGCTAAAGTAGGCCGTAATTAATAGTGTCAACATAACAGGGAAGAGCCGACGGTCTATCTTGTCCCGTCTATTTAGCTGCATAAGCAATCAAAGGACATTACTGTCCTACTAAGTTAAGCAATATTGTCTTCATTCTACCAAACGCGCCATTTGGCATGATCTCCTTTTTGCATCCGTCTTTATGACAATTAATTACCTAAAACTAATTTCATTTGCATTTAATCAGGGGTCATCTTTGCTGATAGTTTGGCTGAAATCGCTGTTTCAATCATCGATTTCAGCCAAAAGTTAGAATGGATTTATGCCAGCACTTGATAAACTGTTTCCGAATATTTCCATAGAAACACGAGTTGTTTTTTTTTTTTTGCTGTTTATAAAGAAATCGTACATAAGAAAATTTCTGGTTACCTGAAATTTCTACTCCTAAATATCTCCTTCATTGGATTATTCTTTATTGCCAGTTTATCAGAGATACACATACAAAGTACAATTTAAAATTTATGGGTTTTTAAAAATGCGTGCCTAAAGCACTAGTATACATTGCCTAGACTATAATCTAGGGTCATCTTCATCCAATCCCTGGTTCTTGTTAGCGAATTTGTGAAATGGAAGTAATAATAAATACTGAGAAAAATACCAAGGTCCCTAACCTCATGCTCTTCCATTTAACAAATCCCATCTGTAAATATTATTTTGGGAGAAAGGGGTGGAAGACGCGATGAATGAAAGCGACGAACCAGCGACAAAAGGTCATTGTAAGGGTCATCTGGTAACGTTTATTTAAGTTCTGTAGGACCCTTCTGTCACGACAGGTTGATGGGAAAGAGCCATCTACTTAACATATGATCCAAGTAAAACTGGCGAAGAGGTGACTTAATGAGCCATGGCTCATGCAGTACAGATGACCTTTCTGACACCCGTCAAAGGTTTCGGGCGGGTGGATGACGCAGAGAAGCGCAAACAAGCTATTTGTTTGATTTGTGAGTATTTTTTGTTACTGTTGCATTGGGGAGTGTTGTTTCTAACCGTTCTTTACAGAAAAAATTAAAGCCTTGCAGATGTTCCTGTGTCAGATGCCTTGTCAGCTCTACGTCCCTGTGAGTGTTACCCCTCCACTCAATCACCAACATCGCATTAAGCGAACGTTACCCGCGTTGACTTGATCACTTTGTGTTATTTTCCGGTTAAACTACTTTATATTTGATCTACTTTGCTAATGTCACATAAGTTTAGAAAATTATATTGCCAAAATTTGAAGGAAACCACCCACATATTCTTCATTTCTTCTCTTCTTTTAATTCTACAGTTTCCGATAAGTTTGGTCTTAAAAAATTGAAATGAAACATCACTTCTGTATTCTCATTAAGAAGTATTTAAACTTTCTTAACATGGTAAAGCTTTTAAATTCTCATGAACACCGATACTTTTCTCTTAGCTTCCCAATGCTTTTAATAACATGTGCATATACTGTATGCACACTCCCATGTAAAGATTTTCTTCTTACTAGTTCTCAAAAGTTAAGGAAAGTTATTAGTTAATGAAACATTCGCTTATAATGCACAAAGACTGGACAAATGTCGATATCTGAAATTACATAACTATGTAAATGAGTTAGTGAGCAGCCAAAATCGAGCAATGATACTTAATAAGGTGCGTGATCTTCGTGGGCAGCAAAACAAGTGTAATATCAAACTGTCGGTTAGTGCTGGGGATATCACTTCCCATTCTTCAGTAAGGGCTGGCGCAAGATCAGCGAGACTCAACATCCTAATATCTAGAACATCCTAAGCGTACTCTATTTCAGGGACCACCAAACGGTCGATCGTAAAGCATATTTTAGTCGATTGAGATACATATTAATACAAATATAATTTTATGGAGAACACAAGTGCTATAATTCTACAGCCGATTTATGAAAGAAATACACTTGTAACAAAAAAAAAACTGCGATAACTTGATCTTGAGACCTTGTTTATTTTCAAAGCAGATATTGGTAGAAAGGGTTTCTACCAATATTTTGGTAGAAAGGGTTTCCGGCCCTTGTTCTGTTGGATTGAGGTCTGGAAATGAGGTTGACTATTCAAGCGGCTATATATACTCTCCCTATCAAGATAATGGTTCACTAGGAGAACTCTGATGGACAATAATTCATCACTGTCCCTCAAATTGTCTATTTAAAAAACTCAGGACAGTGAACTCCGACAAAAGGTAAACATAAGGGATCAAGGACCTCCTCACAGTATCTTAGAGTTCTAGAGATTCCAACTCAGAGCATTAAACTACTACTTCCAAACTTGTCTCTTTTTTGCGATTTAATGTGATGGAATTTGGCTTCCAGCTCGTAAAAAAAAAAGTACGTACAGAATCCAGTTAAATATGAATCTCGACTTATTATTGAAGTGAACACTGCCCAGCTGTTTCCAGTCGACACGCTTTCAACATCTATTGAAACTAGCTCGTTTGGGATATAACGGTCAATGGAACACACAACTGGTCATCTTGCATAAAGACCTTTCCCCCCTCTCGTGTAGCCTTTTGTAGATGGTATGCGTAGATACAATCCCTCCTGTAGAGGAGGGACTGTATCCACATTTTCTAATTAGGAACAGTAAAGGTCATCCTGCGTGTAGAGGACACTAAGACCGCCTCGGACAGTTTACATGGTTTGGAACCTGGTTTCACAATTTTCTTGCAATGCTGCGAGTTACATTTAGCCATCTAATCAACAGTTTTTGTAGCATTTTCAAAGTGATGCCTATCTTTCAATCGGCATCTTGAAATCAGTAATTCGAGCGATAAATATCATAAATAAAAGAGTAACGCACTAATGTTATTTTTTATGAGATTTTGGATCTTTCTCTATCTCTTTTTCTCTACGTTATATATTTATATTTCCAGTATATGTATATGCATTTTTTCCTAAATGTATACGTATATTAATTATTTCGATATAAATGGTGAATATTAATAAAAAACACCTTGTGATACAGCTTTGTGTATCACAAGATAATACGGGAATAATAATACTGGCCATATATGGTGAGGTTCTGTTATCAAGGCAAGAACATTACTTCTGACCAATTATTCCAATTAAGAAGGGGATTGACCAATAACTGATATAGAATCTCTGAGGTGCAGCAGATGAAGAGCTTGATGAATCATCAAGCAATTATTCTTAAAAGTTCCTTTAGTAGATTCAAACCTTTAATATATTTTAAAGCGTTTACAAACCGGAATTTTATCATATCTCTTTTAAATTAGCCCTTTCTGTTATTAATCTGGTGAAATTTTTTTGCTTGTAAATAAAAAAAGTGACCGGGTAGAAGGGTCACAACCAAGAGACTAAAACGTGACCCTCGGAAATTAGTTTCCACGGGTAAAAGCCAGGTGTAAAGCAGAAAAGATTTCGAGTGTCGTGACAGGCAGCACATCCCTTAAGAACAGCAGGGACTTATTTCATTTCTTTCGCGAAATAATAAGAAATGTCTTACAAATGTTAAATCATTATATGCCAAAAAATGTTTTTTGTCCATTTTAGAACAAATCAAGGAACGAACCTTCCTTGAAGATCAAATATTGCTCTCCGCTGTACATAAAAAAAAAGAAAAGAAAAATGAAAAAGAAAACCTACGTCTCTCAAGAAAGAATGCTCTACCCTTGTCCGCAACAATTTATAAATTGCCTCCGAAGGTGTACGGATATTCACTGAGTGATCACTGAATTATGACCACCCCTATGAAAACTGAATGAGACCCGTTGACCACGTGAGGTACGAGAGTGCGGAGTTAGTCGACCTACGTAGCATAGATAAGGTATCAGTGGTTCAGTAGGTAGTAAAATTCAGTGTGTGATGGGTAAAAGGAAGGATTTATCGGGCTATGACAAATTACAGATTGTGGGTGCTCGACGAGCTGGTGCCTCGATTTCCCAAAAACGGCTGAACTGGTGGGGGTTTCAAGAGCCGCCGTTGTTAAAGTGTACCAAGATTGGCGTAAAAATGGCCAAACAACGACCCTACGGCAAAATTGCAAAGGTAAGCGAAAGGTTGATGTTAGAGGTGAGCGCCGGGTCCGACGACTCATACAAGCGAACAGGCGCAGCACTGTTGAAGAATTGACTACCCAATACAACATGGGCCAACCCGGAACAATATCTGGCATGACCATGCATCGCACGCTCGCACGTATGGGCTATACCAGCAGACAACTCCTATGACATCCTCTCCTAACCAAGGTTCATCGGCGTAAAATACTCGCCTGGTGAAAAAAGCATGCAAATTGGACGTTAGAAGACTGGAAGAAAGTGTGCTGGTCAGATGAGTCACGTTATTTACTCCACACCGTGGATGGTCGTGTTCGGAGTTGGCGTCAACATGAGGCTCTTGATCCATCATGCATGGTATCAAAAGTGCAGGCAGGTGGAGGCGGTTGTATGGTATGGGGCCTGTTTCACTGCCAGGAACTTTGACCCCTGGTGCATGTGGAACAACGTATCACTAGTCTCCGCTTTCGTCAACTGCTTGCTGACTGTGTATACCCCGCTATGTTACACTTTTTTCCGAATGGCGATGGTGTCTTCCAAGATGACAATGCGCCGAGCCATCGGGCACTTGATGCACAGAAATGGTTTGAGGAACACAGTTCTGACTTCCAGCATACCTTGTAGGGACACTATGGAAAGGCATATCAGGCGTCTGGATACACCAATCACCTCCATACCTGCATTACTGACCGCATTACACACAGCTTGGTTGGCCATACCTCCCGAACGCTTCCGACATCTTGTTGAATCAATGCCACGTCGGATAGCTGCTGTACTGAGGGTAAAAGGAGGACCTACGAAGTATTAAGTAGGTGATCATAATTCAGTGATCACTCAGTATATCTTCGTGAAGATACGCTTCGCAGACATTGATGACAAGTTATAGAATAGGCCACTATAAACAGAAACAATTATAAAAGCCAATAATAGGCTTAAAAAAAAAATAGGCTGGTGCCCAAAAGCTAAGGAACAAATACCAAACAATAAATAAATCAAAAACTTTCTATCGGATTTCGACAAAACGTTAGTGGATATTCGTTTAAAATGTATCTTGATAAACAGGACAAACTAAGATTCAAAATTACAGAATTATGTAAATGAGTTGATGAGCAGCCAAATTGTAACCCTACTGCCTAGAGCATCCCAAGCATCTGAAGATTACATTAGAAGAAAGATTCGACCAGTTGCTGCTGAAAAAGAACAAACATGTGGATCAAGGATCTCGTCTCGAACGGGAATATCGAAACATATATACTGCCACTGGTAGTAATCCCGGCATACACCACTTAATCACAAATTTTAAAAGTGTTTATTGTGGTATGGAATCTTGTTTCCTTCAGATCAAATTGTGTCTACATCCCAGACGCTGCAATTTGCAGAAATGAAGCCTTTTTTGGTAAGAGTTTGTTCCTTTCATCAATCTCGTTGCTCTTTTCTGTACCCGTTCCAGTAACTCTACATTCTGTCTAAAATGAGGCCTCCAGACTTGTACGCAGTACTCAAGATGTCACCTGACCAGTGCTTTGTACAGTGCAATCATAATCACCTCATTATCCCTGCTAGCAAAATTCCTGTATATCATTGATAAAATCCCATATGCTGTCCTGTCAGCCTATATGCACTGCTCAGAGAAATTCATATGTCTGTACATTTACCTACCCCCAGGTCTTTCATTTTCCACTACCCTCAGTGTAGTACCCACAGTTGGTACACTGATTTGCGATTACTGCTACCCATATGCAATATTTTGCATTTGTCAATGTCAAACCTCAATTGTCATTCCTCAGCCCAACTGCCTAATTTTCATAGGTCTTTTTCCAGTGGCATACCTTCATTACTGTCGTTAACCACCCTGCTAACCTTCGACTCATTGCTAGCTTAGACATTAAGCCTGATATACCTTCATCAACATCAATAATAAATATTGAAAACAACAATGGGTCCGGCACTGAACCCAGAGGAACTCCACTGATAACATTTATACCACGAAAAGCAGTGTCCATTGATCACCATTCCTTTATCCATCACAGTAACTTGCCCTTAATAACAGTATATACAAAATTACTCCAGTTAATACAGCAGTTTTTTTATGTGCAACAGTATCAAAAGCCTTCCTGAAATCCAAGTATATGATATGGGTTCACATCTGGTGAGTATGCGCTTGGCACACACAGGGTCCTGAGCTGGATATCATCATTCTTCTCTTTCTTGGTGATTCCCTTCTACTTCCGACTCTTGTTCTCTCTCTCTCAGGGTAACTCAGAAATTTTTTTTTTTTTTTTGGTTGGTATAGCATAAGCCTCAGGCTTCCTTGCACCATATGGCTAATAATAATAATAATAAATAATATCAAGATTTTATTTTTTGCATCCGATTCCTTGGTCACATAGTAATCTATCATATTGGTCATAACACTGCACCTTAACAAATCCAAGACTGCAGTATAATTGTATTCCTTCTTTATCCATTATTTTCCCCTGGAACAGATGTTAAGCTAGCTGATCTGTAATTACTCATATCACATTTTGATACCCCTTTATGAATTGGGGATATATTCTCACATCCCCAGCTCATAGGGGCCTTTCTTAGATCCAAGGATGCCCTCATAATTATGGCTAAAGGCTCTGACCTCCTTTGCTGCCTCTCTTATTATGATTGGATATATCCCAACCATCCCAGGTGCCTTTTTATGTTCAGCTTCAACAGTTCCTCTTCCAATTTCATTTCAGTTATCAAAAAGTCGTATAGTAAATAAATTTGAATTTGCAGTGCTGGTTAAAACATCAAATGTAGAAATTGTTGGAATATTAGAGAAGTGGTGTGATTCAGATATAAGTTACAGAGTACAGAGTATTTTTTGGGTCTAACGGCACCAGGGATTTACCCCATCTCCGCGTATGTTCTTTGTATCGAGGACAGTACGCTGTCAAGGCCAGAGGTTTAAAAGTGTGTGGATCATGTATTGTGTGATATGTTGTGCCCCTTGTTCCTCTGGCTTGTTAGCCGCCAGGCCCCAGATGGGACCTGTCGTTTACGTACTCCGCCACGTGGAGGCCAGCCAGGTGTTCCCTTATAGTTTGCTCTGGCAGGTCCTACCACCTATTTTCCTGAGATTTCAGTGGCTAGGACCTAAAAAAAAAAAATAATAATAATAAAATAAAATAAAATAAAATAATAATAATAAAAAAAAAAAAAAATAGAAAATAAAATAATAATAAAAAAAAAAAAAACCATTAAAATAATAATTCTTCTTTTCTTTTGGGCACAGATGGTACATTATACGCAACTTAGAGGGGCTATACGGGATAAGCGCTGGAGGTAATAATATTTTCTAATGGATCGGGCATGAATTTTGGTGTTTTAAATTTGTACGTGTGGGGCAAGCGCTGTTGTAAAGAGAAAGATGGGAGGGGAAGTGGAAGACTGGGGGGTTGGAAATTGGAAGTAAGGGGTCTATAGGAAAGATGACCCCTGTTGAAATAGTGGGGCATGCCCATGCCCCACCAGAGGAGAAAGAGGGGTGGCAGGAGGGGGAGGAGACAGCAGGCCGTCCCCTCCCCCCTTGCTAGGGAAAGAGGAGTAAAAGTAAAAAGCAGGCTAGACAGAGCCAGGGCACTATGGCTGTATGGCATCATAAGATGTCATCTTCAAGGTCCGAGTCCAAGTTGCAATCTTCGTCTTTGCATTGGTTCAGTGGTGGTCCAAGTCCAGAAGTCAGGTCCAGTTCGTCACGCTCATGTGTTGTATCTGCCTCAGGTGGTCACTAGTTCAGAGTTTCGCAGTCTTTCATAGGTTAGTGATATGTGACAGGGATCTTTGTCTTTCAAAGAGTTCGCGGGCAAAGACGGTGAAAGCCCGGTAATTATCTTCTTCTTGCAATATTATTTCTTCTCGGTTTTTTAGCAAGGAGTTGATGCGTGTATATAGCTGACATCTGAGGTCCTCGTAGTTGTCACAGTCATGGATAAGATGTTCCCATGTTTCCTCCTGACTGCAGTTACAGCTCGGGTTGTCAGAGATTCCCAGCTCATGGAGTTTTCCTCTGAAGGAGCCATGTCCCGTAAGAAGGAAGGTGGTGTGCAAGCCAGGGGAAAACCAGGACGGGGAAATAGGATATACCCTGCTGACATCGGGTATAAATTTTTTGGTGACTTACCCTTTTGTGGTAAGATTCCATCTATTTTGCCAGATAGATTGCAGGTGTTCCGTTAACCTCTTATTTTCTGAGGATTTGCTTTTTTGTGGATCTGTTGTGTAACCTAGATAAGTTGTGGTTCTTCCTTTCGAATGTTGGTGTAGCAGCCCACAGCGCACAATCTCCAGGTCCAAGGGAAGGAAGCCTGCCAGGACCTGGAGCGCATGGGTGCTCGCCGTGCAGCAGGCTCTAGTTGTTGTCAAAAGTATGGATCGGTGGATCGACTCCAGCTTTTTCTTGTTGACTGCTGTGTTTGCTTTCTGATACCAGGCGCCTGCACCATAGGAAAGGATAGGGATGAAGAGGGCTTTGTATAGAAGAGAGAAGGCCCTCTTCTTTAGTCCCCAGTCCCTCCTGGTGATTTTGGTTATCAGGGCCGAGAGCCTTCTTGTTTTCGTTCTGAGATAACAGAGATGAGATGTGAAGTTCAAGTTTCGGTCTAGTGTTATTCCTAAGTATTTTAGTTCCTGTTTGAGTTTGATGGTCGCTCCATTTATTTTGATTAGTGGAGGTCTACCAGGGTCAAGGGTACCCCTGAGGAGTATTGAGTTTGTTTTTTCGGTTGAGATTGTTAGAAGATTCCTCTTGGCCCAATCCTGTAGCATTTGTGTGGCATGATTGCCTATGGCCTCCAGTTGAGCCCTGCTGTCTGCTTGAAGCATCATAATCAGATCATCAGCGTATGCCTGTGTAATGACATTTGGAAAATCCAGGTTTAAAAACTCATCAAGCACCAGGTTCCAGAGGAGTGGCCCCAGGACGGATCCCTGGGGGCAGCCCCTGTAAACCGGTCTGGATACAGAGGTAAAGGGAGTGTTGACAGTGATTCTTCGGTTTTCCAGGTAAGATTTCATGCAGCGAAATAGATTTGATGGGATTTCAGCCCGTCGGAGCCTGGCCAGAACGCTGGGCCACCAGAGGGAGTCAAAGGCTCCAGCGAAGTCAATTGAGATGAGGAGGAAATATTTCCTATTACAGTTTCTGACTGCATTAATGATCCTCTCGAAGGCATCAGTGGTGGAGCATCCCCTCCTGAAACCAAATTGGTTTCTTGACATCAGTTGAGCATTCTGGTAACGGTTTTCAATTCTGTGGTAGATGAGTCGCTCAACGAGCTTGCTCAGCATCGACAGCAGAGCGATAGGTCTGTATGAGCCTGGCATGTCCTGGGGTTTAGTGGGCTTTTTCAGAATAAGTCTGACTTGGGCTGTCTTCCACGAAGTTGGAAAGAAACCCTCTGTGAGGCATTGATTTGCTAGGTTTAATATAGTATCCGGGATAATTTCCAGTGCCTTTTTTTAGTATTTCCGGCTCTATTTGATCTTCACCGGGAGTTTTCCTGTATAAGGTATGAACAATTGGAATACAGGGAGTACAATGCATACAGAAAGGAAATTTTTTTTTAAAATTTAATTTATTGAAGAAGGTGGTCCCAGCCAGATCCCCTGGCAACCCCATGATCTATCGCAATACTGTACAGGTAATTTCTAGTATAACACATACAGTCGTGCGTAGCACAGATGGTAAAATAGCCGTCCTCCCCACACCAGGTGGAAAAGACCTAAGCTGGAATCCCGTCAATGACGTGAGGAATTTTTATGGACCTCTTTCACAACATGGTTCAATTAGATGGTGTAAGGCGAGGGTAGCATGTTTTTCTCCCTGAAACTCGGGTTTTTCGTACAGCAAAGAGAAATTCGACCACAGAACGACATTTTTTGGTGATTCCCTCCTACTTCTCTCTCTCTCAGGGTACTCAAATTTTAACAATAATAATAATTTCGCCCATTCGGTGATTCCAAATGTTTGTCTAGTTCAGCCTTAAATTTATTTAATTTATCAACTTCCACAACAGATGGAAGTCCGTTCCAGCAATAAACTACCTGCTGGCTAAAGGCAAACTTCTGCACATTTTTTCTACAACTGTCTTTCCTCAATTTGAATCTATGCCACCTCAGGTTCTTAGCCTGAGCAAGCGGAAGTATCCTGTCAGCATTGAGCCTACTCAAACTATTCAAAGCCTCATACACATCGATCAGATCACTTCACAGGTGCCTAGTCTCCAGATGCTGCAACTTACAGAACTTTCTTCGTAAGCATACCCCTTTGGTCCTCTCACCAATCTTGTTGCCCTTCTCTCTACTCGTTCTAGCAACTCTACATCCTTCCTAAAACGAGGCCTCCAGACCTGTATGCAGTACTCAAAGAGTGGCCTGCTCGTTGCCTTATACAAAGGGATAATCACCTCCTTGTCTCTGCTAGCAAAATTCCTATATATCATTGACAAAACACCATGACCTGCTCGGAGAACTTCATATCTCACTGCACAATTACCCCCAGGTCTTTTTCATTCTCCACCTCAATGAGTGTAGTACCACACAGCTGGTACATTTCTCTTGGGTTACTGCTACCCATATGCAGTACTTTGCATTTGTTATTGTTAAACTCCAGTTGCCACTTCTCAGCCCATCTACCTAACTTTTCTATATCCTGTTGCAGTAGCATACTGTAGTGTCATTAACAACCCTGCCAACCTTTGTATTACCTGCAAACTTGAGCATTAAGCCTGATTTCATTGATAAATACACAAAATAACAATAGGCCAAGCACCAAACCCTGGGGGACTCCACTAATAACATTAGCCCACGTAGAACAGTGTCCATTTATTACCACTCTTTGCCATCTCCCCATCAACCATCCCTTTATCCATTGCAGCAGCATGCCCTTATTGACATATCAGTCCGATTTTTACAGCAGTCTTCCATATGCAACAGTATCGAAAGCTTTCCCGAAATCCAAGCATATGACATCATTTTTTGCATCCAGTTCCTTTGTGACCACATCGTAGTATCCAATCAAATTGGTCAGACAAGTTCCCCCTTAATAAACCCATGCTGTGTCTTAACTATTACTGCAGTCTTCTCTAGATGATTCTGCAATGGTTCTTTAACCAGTGACTCCATTATTTTCCCCGGAACAGAAGTTAAACCAACAGACCTATAATTATTTGTGTCATCCTTTGAACCACCTTTGTGAATTGGGGATACATTTGCACACTTCCAGTCCATAGGGACCTCCCCTGAATCTAAGGATGCTCTCATAATTATGGCTAAGGGTTTGCTAACTTCCCTCGTTGCCTCCTTCAATATAACTGAATAGATTCCATCCATCCCAGGTGACTTTTTTATGTTTATCTTCAACAATTTCTCCTCCACTTTGGTCTCAGTTATTACAAAATTATTGTTCCCTGTTAGAGTTTGATATGATAAACTTCTGGCATTCCCCTCCTTGAATAACTCCTCATGTGTAAATGTAGATGCAAAATACTCATTCAGTTTATCAGCTACTTGAGCAGGATCATCAATAGTCTAACCATCTCTGTTAAGTGGACCAATCTGATTTGGTCCACAAAAACACAAAGAACTTTTTGCTGTTTTACTATGCATCCTTTGCCAAAGATTTCTCGTAATCTGCCTTTGCCTGCCTCACCTCCTTTGTGACTTGATTATAGACTAGCTTATATCTGCCATAGGCTTTTGTGTCGCCTGATAACTTATGAGTCCCATGCATTTCTTCTCTGCCACAAGCCTTATGAACTCATCTGACATCCATTTAGGCCTGAACCTTGAACAGTATTTCTTAGTTTGTATGAAAAGACTAGTAGCCTCCAAAATTAAGTCCCTGAAGGCTTCCCATTTAGAATTCAACGTTGGTAACGTCATCAGTTGATCCCACTGTACAGAATTTAAAAACTGTCTTGAGACTCCTGTAGTCACCTTTATGAAAGCAAAAGCCCTTCCCTTTAATGGTAGTTACATCTTTAAGTAAATCGCACATCAGTACATTGTGATCACTGTCACAGTGGTTCCTTTATCTGCAAATTCTTAATGCATGAATAATCACTGCTGATAAGCAGATCAAGAGTATTGGTACCTCTGGTTGCCCCTCGAACATGTTGCTGGAGAAAACAATCATCCAATAAACTCACAAGTCTTGCTAGCATGCAAGTGACCAATCCACAAGTTCCACTCAATAACTGGAAAGATACCCACCTCCCCCATTACAAGACATTCTGTTTTACTGGCCCACTATTTCTCAGCACAACCGTTCGTTGTACTCACGAGAGTCATTAGGTCTATAACACATACCTACTCTCATTTTCCCTTTCCCAGTGTTTATGTCACACCAGACTCAACAGTGCACTGTCCACCCATATCAATTGGATGCACTTCATTATAGTTTGTTTCTTAACTAATAGCATAACCCCTCCTCCCTTTCTATACACATTGTACTCCCAAAATTCCAATTCTGTATTGCATTTGATGCCTTTGTCAGCACTTAAAATTTATTTACTATACTTCTAGCATTGGTGTACATGCAAGTAAACATGCACCTGTCCTTACCCTTAGTTACCCCAACACAGCCCATATATTTCTTTGTTCCATGATGACGTCCAGCAGTGCTTGAAAGCCCCTGCAACTTCCTCTAGGCTGCTGCTCATTACAATAGCAGTGCAAGAATCACTTTAGCCTCTGCCTGCGGCTGTTAATCTTTTAGTCTGTGTGAATCCACCCCCCCCCCCAACTAGCTGTTTTCCAACCTGCCTAACACTGCCTCGATAACACAGCAAATATTCTTTTCCCATTTTTATTTAAACGTATCCCATCCCTGTAGAAGCAGTCTCAGCTGTTAGCAGGCACAGACCTCGCTGAAAAAAATTCTATCCCCGTGAGCCTTTGCACAGTCTCTCCAGGGCCGAATTGATTGACAAGGCTCTCATATACTCCGTTATTGTGTCTGGACAGAATTGCAGACAATTTCAAATTTAACCCTAACACGCAACTTTTTTTAGCATTGACCTATACTTGTTATGTAAATCTGCAGATCTCTTACTCTTAAGGTCATTAATGCCAACGTTTTATAATAACTGAGAGGAAAGTGGAAGAGAAATTGTTGAAGGTAAACATAAGAAAGGCACCTGGGGTGGTGGGATCTATCCCATTATATTAAGGGAGGTAGCAAAGTAAGTAAGCAAACCCTTAGCCATTATTCTGAGAGCATCCTTGGATTCAGGGGATGTCCCTGGGGAATGAAGATGTGCGCATGCTTCCCCAATTCAGAAAGGGAGACCGAAACAAATAATTACAAACCTATTAGTTTAACTTCTGTTCCCTGGAAAATAATGGAGTCACTGGTAAAAGAAGGTAAAAGAAGTAATGAAAATTTATTACTTCTTTCATTACTTCTTTTACTTTTGGTAAAAGAAGTAATGAAAGATCTAGCAAGGCTGCAATTATATTTCAGTCACAGCATGGGTTTGTTAAAGGGAAATCATATTTTATAAATTTTATTGGATACTAATGATGTGGTTTCACAAAGGAACTGGATGCAAAAATTAATTTTGATATCTTATATTTGGATTTCAGGAAATGTTAATCCTGTGAAAAACATGAGAGTCCAAGGAATTTTACCATAAAATGATGTTACTTTAAACTTAAAAATCTCAACTTATATATATGTTGAGATTCTTAACGATTACACTTTTATAACTACATTATTTTACTTTGTTTTATTATGGATTTGTTAGCCAGCACCATTAGGCAAAAAATGCCTGAAATGTATACATCCACTGCATAAAATAGGATCTGTATATAAAATTCCAAGTTGAAGCTGGTAAAGTGATGTTGATTGCCTTTTGGTACTCTGTTAGTGTTATTCACACCGAATTCTTGGAAAAGGGACCATAATAAATTCAGTCCAATGTATTAAGGTGCTGAACAAACAAAAAAAAAAAAAAAAGGAAAGCTTGGCAATTCAGCAATGTTGATTCAACACAACAAAATAAAAAAAAACAAGGCTCACAATAGAAGGGACCACAATCAGTTTAGTCCAGTATACTGAAACATTGTACAAGACAAAAAAAAAAAAAAAGAAAAAAAAGAAAAGATGAGTATTGGCCTGGCAAAACAGCTGTGTTGCTTCAAGAGTGATAAGGATCTTGTTGGGGTTTTAAATTGTTCTTAAATCTCCCTACAGTTCTGATTTGATTCCAAAATGTCTTGCACTCTCTGTTTTTTTTTCTTTTCTTCTTACAGGTTCAATGAACATTTCCCAGGAAACAGATGACTCTGAAGTAGTTATGGCAACTGAAAAGATGGTTAGCCTCTCTCTGCTGTAAGAATTTTATTTAAATGACATACATTAATCTGCAAGTACATTGTTGTGTTTTTGATTTATTTATATTCCTAAAGTTATGCAATACGTACTTTTTGGTCCATCCTTGTAACAAAGCAATCTGTTTGCGAAGGTGCAGCTGAAACTATCAATTTTTGTGGCCAGGGGTGAGCTAACATGGTATTGACTCAAGGCACCAAAGATTATAAGCATGCCAAAAATCAAAAGACCAACAAAAAAAAAAAAAAAAAATATATATATATATTATATCATCCATGAACAAGAAACAAGTGAACAGCTTAAAAAAAGGGAAGGGGAAGGAAATTGTCTAGAAAATTAGAGCACAATTTTTGACCAATTAAAAAACATTTAAAGCAAATTTATCAGCTGGCTGATTGTTTGGGACATTTTAAGATAAACAAATATTTTAAGCAAAACCCTCTAAAGAAATAAAATTTGAATACATCACAAGTTGTCCCCCAGCTTTCAAAATCAATTAATACCTTAAAGTTTAATGCCTTCAAGATAGTACAAAAAAAGTACACAATGTGAATTGAACCTGAATTTGGGCAACAAGAAATTATCATGAAAAAGAATGATTTATAATGTGAAGTTGGAATGACAGAGAAGAAAACGTTAGGATTCACTTTTTCAACATGATACAACAGTTGAAAGATAGGTTTCAGCTGATCATAAAAGCACAATTCATTCCAATTTCTATACAATATGAATTATGTCAGAGAAACTGAAATCAACGAGCTGCATAATAATTTTATAAATTTAGAAATGCTGCTTACAGATGATGATGATTAGAAAGACATCTTTGACATAAATTCATATGAAGAATTTAAATATTTGCAAAACCGTTTCAGAGACAGTTATTCTCCACTAAAATCTTACAATTCACATACTTAAACAATTTGATGACATCATATAAAAGTCCTTTCAAGTCACTGAGAATTCTTGTAGCACTGTCAGTATCAGTAGTCATCACAGAATGGAGCTTTTCGTAATTTATCTCCATTCCATGATGACACAGGATCAGTTGAATGGATTGGCAACCTTATCAACTGAAACATGACCTAAAAAATGTACAGCTGTTAAGGCAGGGGAAAGTTTGTTTGAAGGCAAAATATTACCTAGTATGTAATAATTAATGACAGTTGTTTATTAACGTTAAATTAAGCAATTATATTATGTATTTTAAGATTTTAATAAAATGCATTGAACAAAATAGGGACTAATAGATTAACAGTAGCCACTGGCAGAGGTGAAAGTGATTCTTGCACTGCTTCTATTGGAATGAGCAGCAGTCTGAAAAACAAGATGCAGTAGGGACTAATAGATAAACAGTAGCCACTGGCAGAGGTCAAAGCGATTCTTGCACTGCTTCCACTGGAATGAGCAGCAGCCCGGAAAACAAGATGCAGGATATTTCAGACTGCTGGGAGTCATTGAGGTACAAGTAAACACATGGGTTGTGTTAGGGTAGCTAAGAATAGGAACAGGTGCATGTATACTTGCATGTACACCAATGCTAGGAGTTTGTTAAATATATTTGATGAATTTGAGGTATTTCTCAAAACATCAAAGGCAGATATTGTTGGGATATTAGAGATGTGGTGTCACAAAGATATAAGGAATGCAGAACTGGAATTTGGAGAGTACAATGTCTACAGAAAGGATAGGAAGGGAGGAGGGGTTATGCTATTAGTTAAGAAACACAAAATCCAAGGAAGTGAAGCCAGTCAACATCGCTGGACAGTGAAGTGTCGAGTCAGTTTGGTGTGACTTAACTATTGGCATATCAAAATTGAGGGTAGGAGTGTGTTATAGAGCTAATGACTCTGATGAGTATAATAAGAAACTGTACAGGGAAATAGTGAGCCAGTGAATCAAAGAGTCTTATAACGAGGGATTTTAATTTCCCAGATATAGACTGGAATTTGTGGGTTGTTCACTCACACACTAGCAAGGCTTTTGTGGATTTATTGGATGATTGTTTTCTACATCAGCATGTTTGGGAGGCAACTAGAGGGAGTAATACTCTTGATCTGATTATCAGTAGTGATTCTTCATGAATTAAGAATCTGCAGATAAAGGAACCACTAGGTGGCAGTGATCACAGTATGGTGAAGTGGGATTTATTCAAAGAGGTAACTACCATTAGGGGTAAAGGGAAGGGTTTTTGCTTTCGTAAAGGCAACTACGGTAGTATAAGACAGTATTTAAATTCTATACTGTGGGACCAACTGATGTTACCAACAGCAACAGCAAATTCAAAATGGTAAGTATTCAAAGAATTTATCTTGGAAGCTACTAGGCTTTACATACCAACTAAGAAATATTGTTCAAGGTTTAAGCCTAAATGGATGTCAGATGAACTAATGAGACATATGGCAGAGAAAAAAATGCATGTGATACATATAAATTAATATTTAAAATAATTAAATGCACAAGGCATAATACTTTAAGAGTTTAGTATCTATATAATATCGGTGTTTAGATACACCATAGACACTCTAAAAAAAAACTACAAAGTAGTTGTTGTGGGCATCATTTGCTCTTTCTCATATTGTGCTCTGCCTTCACAAGTTGCCATGATACTGCACTACCTCAAATAAGTAACGCTTCACTAATAGAGAAGACTATTGTTACTTATTCTCAGTGAGTACCACCACCCAGACATGTTTCAAGGCTATTGGCCTATCATCAGTGGGTGGGCAGGTACCCTAGTATTGCAGACATGACGACCCAGTTGTGAAGTTAATCGCACAATATGAGAGATGCCAAAAGGTGTATAAGATAATATTTAAAATAATTAATGGTGTATCTAAACACCGATATTATATAGATACTAAACTCTTAAAGTATTATGCCTTGTGCATTTAATTATTTTAAAGATTATCTTATACACCTTTTGGCATCTCTCATATTATGCGATTAACTTCACAACTGGGTCGTCATGTCTGCAATACTAGGGTACCTGCCCACCCACTGATGATAGGCCAATAGCCTTGAAACATGTCTGGGTGGTGGTACTCACTGAGAATAAGTAACAATAGTCTTCTCTATTAGTGAAGTGTTACTTATTTGAGGTAGTGCAGTATCATGGCAACTCGACGTGAAGGCAGAGCACAATATGAGAAAGAGCAAATGATGCCCACAACAACTACTTTGTAGTTTTTTTTTAAGAGTGTCTATGGTGTATCTAAACACCGATATTATATATAAATTAATGGATGACATGGAAGCCTATGATAGATATAAGCTGGTCTGTAACCAAGTCACAAAGGAGATTAGGCAGGCAAAGGCAGATTATGAGAAATCTTTGGCAAAGGATGCAAAGAAAAACAACAAAAAATTCTTTACCTATGTAAACTCCTTTACCTATGTTCTTTAACTATGTAAAGAAGGAAAGGGATGAATCAGATTGGTCCACTGGATATTGATGGTACAACTGTTGATGATCCTGCTCAGGTGGCTAACAAACTAAATGAGTATTTTGCATCTACATTCTCACATGAGGAGTTATTCAGGGAGGGGAATGCCAGAGGTGAGTTAAACTCTGGCAGTGAGCTAGATGATTTTGTACTAACTGAGAGGAAAGTGGAGGAGAAATTGTTGAAGATAAACATAAAAAAGGTACCCGGGGTGGATGGGATCTATCCAGTTATATTAAAGGAGGCAGCAAAGGAAGTAAGCAAACCCTTAGCCATAATTATGAGAGCTTCTTTGGACTTGGGGGGGGGTTACCATAGACTGGAGATGTGCAAATGTGAGCCCAATTCACAAAGGAGGATCAAAGGGCGACACAAGTAATTATAGACCTGTTAGTTTAACTTCTGTTCCAGGAAACTTAATGGAGGCACTGGTTAAAGAAGCACTACAGAATCATCTAGACAAGACTTCAGTCCTAGCTCGGACACAGCATGGTTTTGTTAAGGGAAAGTCTTGCGTGACAAATTTGATTGGATACTATGATGTGGTGACAAAGGAACTGGATGCAGGGAATAACTTTGATATCATATGTGGATCTTAGAAAGACTTTTGATACTGTTGCACATGGAAGACTGCTGAACAAATTGGAGCAGTGTGGCATTCGAAGCAATTGCTGCTATGGACAAAGGGATAGTTGAGTGGGAGAAGACAGAGTGCTAATCAATGGACACTGCTCATCATGGACTGTTATTAGTGGAGTCCGTCAGGGTTCAGTGTTGGGTCCATTGTTGTTTTCTGTATTTATAAATGATATTGTTGATGGTATATATCAAGCTTAATGTCTAAGTTTATAGACTATACGAAGGTTGGCAGGGTTGTTAATGACACCAATGACAGAATGCTGCTGCAACAGGATCTAGAAAAGTTGAGCAGATGGGCTGAGAGGTGGCAAATGGAGTTTAACATTGACAAAGTAAAATACTACATATGGGAAACAGTAACCCCAGAGTAACGAATCAACTCTGTGGTACTATGCTGACAATGGTAGAGAACGAAAAGGACCTGGGGGAAATTGTGCAGGCAGATATGAAGTTTTCTGAGCAGTGCAGACGGTCTTCTAGAGTAGCTCATGGTGTCTTGTCAATGATATACAGGAATTTTTCTAGCAGGGATAAGGAGATGATTATCCCCTTGTATAAAGCAATGGTCAGGCCACACCTCAAGTATTGTATACAGGTCTGGAGGCCTAATTTCAAGAAGGATGTAGAGCTGCTGGAACGAGTACAGAGAAGGGCAACAAAATTAGTGAATGGAACAAAGGGTTGCTATTACGAAGAAAGGCTTAAGTTTTGCAAATTAGCGTCTGGAGACTTAAGTACCTGAGAGGTGACCTGATTGAAGTGTATAAAGCCTTGAATGGTTTTAACATGCTCAATGCTGATGGGATTCTTCCTCTTGCTCAGAATAATCACCTGAGAGGACATAAATTCAAATTGAGGAAAGACAGATGTAGGATAGATGTGCCTTTAGCTAGCGGGTAGTTGGTTGGTGGAACAGACCTCCATCCTTTGTTGTGGAAGTTGATAGCCTAAATAAATTTAAGGCTGAGCTGGACAGGTATTGGGAACGAATGTAGGGGTGAAATGGGAGCATTTTTTTTTTTTTTTTTTTGGATGATGCTGCATAAGCTTGCTTTCTTGCATCATATGCCTCTACTAATGCTAAAATAAACAATGAAATTATATCAAAAAATTTACATTTTATTTTTTAAGCTGAAGCAGCAAAATTTTTCATTTAAGCTGAAAAAGATTTTCTAGTAAAACAGAAAAACCTTTCCTTATACAAATGGGATGGGGCATTGGCACCAAACAAAAGTTGGCTCACAGCGAGGCACAACTTCTTGAACCAGCTCTTCTTGTGACATTAATGGTTTGGTGTGGTCAATTTGTAATGAAAACCACTGTGGGAGAGTTTGTGCTGGAGAAGTATGTAAACCTTGATTATTGATTAACAAGATTAGTGAATGGAACAAAGGGTCACTCTTACAAAGAAAGGCTTAAGTTTTGCAAATTAGTGTCTGGAAACTGGGCACCTACGAGGTGATCTGATTGATGTGTATAAAGCCTTGAATGGTTTGAGCATGCTCAATGCTGATGGGATTCTTCCTCTTGCTCAGAATAATCACCTGAGAGGGCATAAATTCAAATTGAGGAAAGAAAGTTGTAGGATAGATGTGTCGAAGTTTGCCTTTAGCCAGCGGGTGGTTGATTGCTGGAACAAACTTCCATTTGTTGTCATAGAAGTTGATAGCTTAAACAGTTTCAAGGCAGAACTAGACAAACATTTGGACTGGGTGGATGAGTGAAATGAGAAGGGGGTGTGTGTGTTTTTTTTTTTTTTTTTTGGCTGATGCTATATAAGCTTGCTTTCTTGCATCATGTGCCCTTGCTAATGCTATTGTATAGAAAATGCTACATTTTCTACATAGAATGACATGTGACAATTAAACTTTTTGCCCTGAATGTGAAAATGATGAAAAGGTGCTTGTTAATGATGGCGAAGACATCAAAATCACCGAGTGTTCTATCTGAAACTAACTGATATAACCTGTGTTTGGCACAGAGGAGATAATGATTGTCTGCTAAAAAAGTTTTTGTGGCACCACTGTGCATGAAATCTTCCATAAAAAAAATATATAAAATCTATATATACAAAACCCTTTGCCTGATTTTGTTCTAACATCCTCAACTGTTCTACCAAAATCAGGTATGTGAAGTTTCATTTCGTCCGTGTGAAGGAGAAAGTTTCCACTTCAACATAACAATGCTGTTTGTACTGCAGATGCTCGGAATACAATATCAAATTCAAATGTGCTTGCAACTTAGTTACACATCAAGCTAATTCTTCTTCTTTCCCCAATGGTATTGAAATTCTTGTTGTTATTTTGGTTTTTAGGAGCATTAGCAACTAAGGCCATATTGCTCTGGGGATATGTGGTGGTCATTCCCTGACCTTTCCGCATCCTCCGTATTTGGTGGACACGGGCTCGAACCCTGGTATAATCAAGAAGCGTGTGCTACGCACTGCTGCTCCTGCCCACCTGGCTATGGAGGCACCTGAAATCTTGAGACGTGCTTCTTCATTAGATTCTTCAGTTACTACGGACACTATTCTCAACAACTTACAATTGGCATCAGGCAAATGTCAAACAAAATTGCAAGAAAAGATGGAGAAGGTCGTTATTTGGTTTTTAGGAGCAGTAGCAACTACGGCCATATTGCTTCGGGGACATGCAGTGGTCATTCCCTGACCTTTCTGCATCCTCTGTATTTGGTGGCTCACAGACTTGAACCCTGGTCTAATCAAAAAGCATGTGCTATGCACTGCTGCTCCTGCCCACCTGGTTACGGAGGCGCCGATGGAGGTCACTTCCAATAATAATTGTTTGCAGAAAGGATCAATTAGTAAGTACCAAGATGGCACCAGTGCAATTCTCCCTTCTATTTTTCTATTGCTGGCAACATACTAAAAATACTGTCTGATTTCATCCTCTGATGTCAGAATATCATTCTCTGCTTAAAAACTATTTTCTCTAACAAATGACATCTTCACTTCTGACAACTTAGAAAATATTCTATTATAATGCTAACATTTGAATTAATTTTAATAATCTTTTTAAGAATATTTTAATTTTTTTCTTGCAAACAGGACAAAAAAGGCAGTGCTTCTACCAGCTTTATAATTAAAAATAGCACTAAAATACAGAAGGATATAGGACATAATGCAGACAGGATCGTCAATTAAAAAAAAAGTCATCCA
Source organism: Mastigoproctus giganteus (assembly GCF_048544385.1). Lineage (NCBI taxonomy): Eukaryota > Metazoa > Arthropoda > Arachnida > Uropygi > Thelyphonidae > Mastigoproctus > Mastigoproctus giganteus. Next base: position 52,133,832 of record NC_143585.1, read on the forward strand.
ACATACAAAAGATACTTTACTATGTTAATTTAAATACTGTATTATTTATACTGCACAAATTAAGATCAAGTTTAGAAACTACAGGAAATAAAGAACCTGTAATACATGTTTCAAATATACAGGTTGATTGAGAATTGCATATTATAATTCTACAGTAAATTGTGCTCTGAACCACAAAAAGAATCAAAATGCTCTTAGGAGGTTTTTTTTTTAAAAACTGCAGTTTTTAAGAAAGACTATGTTAAAAGTTTCACGTCACTTCTGGTATCAGAGAAGCAAGGTGCAAAATGACAATTATGTTGGAATACAGTTTATAAGATTAAACAAACATGGCATAATCAATGTGAAATTTATTAAAAATTTATCTTAAAAAAGCTGCTGATTTAGGGTATTGGCTCCCACATTTAGTCTGTAGTAAAATAGCACAGGTGTCTTGAGAGTTGAAATGTTACATATTTCAGTGAGGGCAAGTCTTTTATTACGTGGAATTACAACACAAGCTGCACTAACGTAAGTAAAAAGTGTGTGCAGAACAGAATTTAGGCAAGGCTGCTGCCTTAATTCATAAAGTCTGATTTTTTTGATTTTTTTTTTTTAATTTACATAACCCTTTGCAAATGCCTCTCATGATAATTCCACCACAAATAATAATTATATTATCACATAGCATATAATTTTTCTGACTGGTATATCACATACAGACTAAACATGATACCCTGTAAATCAACAAGAATTTTCCGTTTTTTTAATAAATATTTGAATTCACATTAACTGTGTTGAGGTTTTTTTGCTAACTTCTAAGGAACATTTTGATTTCTTTTGTTATCAGGAACCCACTGCAGAATTTATGAAATGCAATTTTGAAACATCCAGCCCTCCTCTTCATCTCTCATATCCATCAATTCCTCTCAATTCATCCATCATCCTCTGGGCCTCTTCCCTCAACTTTTCTTCATCAATCCCCTGCCTCGCAACATGCGACCAATCCAATCTCTCTTCCACATTTTGATTATTTCAATCAAACTCTCTTTTCACTTGCCCTTCTAAAAACTACCTCACTTCACCAGACATTTTATCTTTTCCTACTCTTCATTACTGGGTGTGAAGATGTGGACTTCTGGAGCTGCTACAAACGGGTAAGTTATCTTTGAAATTTTATCTTATTTTTGATTAAAGCATTAATTTGTTTTACAAATAGATTAAATAGGCTTAGTAGCATTCATTAGCGTATTTCTTAAATTTAGCTAGCGATTTTGTAAGTTACAACTTGCTACTCATTCTGTAATCATATTGGCATTTTGGCAGGAATATTGTAAAATGGGATCTATATATAAAATTCCAAGTTGAAGCTGGTAAAGTGATGCTTTAGCAGCACTAATAAATAAGTATTTTGAAGATTTTAATCACTTTTTGGGAATATATCTTTTTTATTTAGCTAAGAATATAACTATATTAACATTGTGATTGTTAAGGTACAGCGTAACTTGATAGTGTTTATCTTGAACCTGATAGCTAAGGTATAACGTAAAACTATATAGCAGAATACATATTACTGCATTAGCTTAGCATAGTATTGTATAGGGAAATATAGTATAGTAAGTTAATCAATTAAATTTATTGATCTTATTAATTTTAATTTTAATCAATTACATCATATTTAAATGGAAATTATGCCCCAGACTAAAGCAGCAACATGCACAAAGTAGAGGGAGTGCTGTGGCTTGGGGGAGAACCAAAGGGGATGATTTGCCAACACATCACAGCCTAAAAAAATGTGCAACTTGTAAAATGTTTGCAGACTTTTTGGAACAGGACATGATCTAGGAATTGAAATGGGGGTTCCATCAAATTCTCAGCTGCCCAACTCAATGGCAGAGCTTACTCTTGTGCATTAGGCAACACAGCGGCAACCTTCAGGGCAGAATGCACTGGTCCCACAGGAGCTAGTAATTGTTGGTGATTCTATTGTCAGGGAGCCTGGAAATATATTGTGCAAAAAGGATAGGTGGAACAGGACCAGGGTATGTGTGCCAGGGGCAAAAGTTGATGACATTGTAGAGCAGATATAATTTATGGGCACAAGGAGTGATATTTTGTACACATTGGCACTAATCACATTAAGAATAGGAGATCTGCAGACTTACTTAACAAGTACAGACCAATGTTGAAAAAAAGTCGCGAGTTAGGATTAAATTTCAAAGTGTCTGCAATTCTGCCCAGATACTTTCCCAGAAACCTGCCCAGATAGGAGGAAGTATATGATGAGAGCCTTGCCAATCAATTCAGCCCTGGAGAGATTGTGCTAAGTTCAGGGGTAGAATTTTTCTCAGGTGGTCTGTGCTTGTTAATAGGAGAGATTGTTTCTACAGGGATGGGATACAATTAAATAGAAAGGGTGCAAGAATACTTGCTGTTGCTATCAAGGCAGTGTTAGGTGGGGGTGGAAAAAACTGCCAGCTTGGGATTCCAAGACTAATAGATTAACAAAAGGCAGAGGTGAAAGTAATTCTTGCACTGCTTATATTGGAATGAGCAGCAGCCTGGAAAGTGAGGTACAGGGGATTTCAAGGAATGGTGGGAGTCATCACGGAACAAGTAAATATGTGGGTTGTGTTAGGGTAACTGTATACTTGCATGTACACCAATGCTAGGAGTATAGTAAATACATTTAATGAATTTGAAGTGCTGGTCAAAACCTCAAAGGCAGATATTGTTGGGATAACAGAGACATGGTGTCACACAGATACCATGTTGGTATCTGTGTGACAATTGGAATTGGAATTGGAATTTAGGGAGTAAAATGTGTACAGAAAGGATAGAAGGGGAGGAGGGGTGATGCTGTTAGTTAAGAAACACATAAAATCTAAGGAAGTGCATCCAGTTGACACGGGTGGACAGTACAGTGTTGAGTCAGTTTGGTGTGATGTAAGCACTGGGAAACTAAGTTAAGAGTAGGAGTGTGTTATAGGCCTAATGACTTTGATGAGTACAAAAAACAACTGTACAGAGAAATGAAGTGGGCCAGTAAATCAGATTGTCGTATAATGGTGGATTTTAACTTCCCAGATATAGACTAGAAATCGTGGGTTGGTCATTCACACACTAGCAAGAGTTTTGTGGATTTATTGGAGGATTGTTTTCTACAGCAGAAGCATGTTTGAGAGGCAACCAAAGAGAGTAATACTTTTGAACTGATTATCAGCAGTGATTATTCATGCATTAAGAATTTACAGATAGTAAAACCACTAGGTGGCAGTGATCACAGTGTTGTTATTTGGTTTTTTTTAGGAGCATTAGCAACTAAGGCCATATTGCTCTGGGAATATGCGGTGGTCATTCCCTGACCTCTCCGTATTTGGTGGTCATGGGCTCGAAACCCAGTCTAATCAAAAAGCGTGTACTACGCACTGCTGCTCCTGCCCACCTGGCTATGAAGGTGCCAGACAAAGAGTGTACTGATGTGGGATTTATTTAAAGATGAAACTACCATCAGCGGTAAAGGGAAGGGTTTTTCATAAAGGTGACTACAGAGATTTTGCTTTCGTAAAGATGACTACAGCAGTCTCAGAAATTTTTTAAATTCTATACAATGGGGCCAACTGATGTTAACAACAGCAAATTCTAATGGGATGCATTCAAGGAAGTAATCTTGGAAGCTACTAGGATTTTTGTCCCAACTAAGAAATACTGTTCTAGGTTTAGGTCCAAATGGATGTCAGATGAACTAATGAGACTTGTGGAATAGACGAAAAATGCATGGAATGCATATAAATTATCAGGTGACACAGAAGCCTATTATAGATATAAACTAGTCTGTAATCAAGTCACAAAAGTTAGGCAAGTGAAGGCAGATAATGAGAAATCTTTGGCAAAGGATGCAAAGAAAAACAGAAAAGATTTCTTTACTTATATAAACTATAAAAGGAAGGGAAATGAATCAGATTGGTCCACTTGATATCAGTGGTTTTACTGTAGATGATCATTCTTAGATAGCTGCCAAACTAAATGAGTATTTTGACCTACATTCACACATGAGGAGTTATTCAAGGAGGTGAAGGCCAGATGTTTTTCAAACTTTAAGAGGGAGTTAAATGATTTTGTAATAACTGAGAGCAAAGTGGAAGAGATATTGTTGAAGTTCAACATAAGAAAGGCACCTGAGGTGGATGGGATATATCCAGCTTTATTAAAGGAGGTGGAAAAAGAAGTAAGCAAACCCAAAAAGTTCCATAATTATGAGAGCATCCATATTAGTCATAATTATGAGAGCATCCTTGGACTCAGGGGAAGTCCCCATGGATTGGAGATGTGCAAACGTATCTCTAATTCACAAAGGGTGGGTTGGTTGGTTGGTTGTTGGGTTTTATTGATGCATTAGCAACTCAGGCTAAAATGCGCCAAAACCAGGTGATATATAAAAATTTAAACTTTCACTGACCTAATTACTTAGGTCACCATTGTCAAGATATAAAATGTAGAAAAGATAAAGAAATAACAATAACATGTCAATTTTAAATACAAGTTTGTTTGTTATTTGGTTTTTAGGAGCATTAGCAACTAAGGCCATATTGCTCCGGGATATGCGGTGGTCATTCCCTGACTTTTCCGCATCCTCTGTATTTGGTGGTGATGGGCTCGAACCCCGGTCTAATCAAGAAGCGTGTGCTACGCATTAAATACAAGTAAAAACCTTTATTGATTTAAAATAGCTAAAAACAGCAGACACATTGTCATTGTCAGATAAAATCTGACTGAGTGTATACGGCTCATCAGATGGTTAAAAGCGGTAAAACGGATATTGCTAAAATCTGGACAATCAATTAAAATGTGTCTGATTGATAAAATTGTGCCACAGGACTCACACATAGGAGGATCATCAGCCCTCAGCAAAAACGAATGAGTCAAACGACTACGTCCTATGCGGGTCCGGGCAAGAACAACTACCTCCTTACGATTCCTGCGCAGACTAGACTGCCATGGTTCAATTACAGGCTTTATGCCATATAATTTATTCGTAGTCTGTCTATTCCACAAATCCTGCCATTGGGAGTGTATCTTCTGGTGTATTATTTGCCTGTAGTCTGTATAGAGGACTGACAGGCAGCGATTATTATTGGGAATCACAAAGGGTGACACAAGTAATTACAGACCTGTTAGTTTGACTTCTGTTCCAGGGAAAATAATGGAGTCACTGGTTAAAGAAGCATTGCAGGATCACATATAGACAAGACTGCAGTAATAATTCAGACACAGCATGGGTTTTTTAAGGGGGTCTTGTCTGATAAATTTGATTGGATACTATGATGTGGTTTACAAAGGAGCTGGATGCAAAATATAATTTTGATATCATATACTTGGATTTCAGGAAAGCTTTTGATACTGTTGAACATGGAAGACTACTGTACTTGGAGTAGTATAGCATTAAGGGCAAGTTGCTACAATGGATAAAAGGATGGTTGAGTGGGAGAAGACAGAGTGGTAATCAATGGACATAGCTCTTCGTGGACTAATGTTATTAATGATGTCCCTCAGAGTTCAGTGTTCGGCCCAGTGTTGTTTTGTATATTTATAAATGATATTGATGGAGGTATATCAAGCTTAATGTCAAAGTTTGCAGGATACAAAAGTTGGCAGGGTTGTTAATGACAGTATCAACTCGGTAACATATCAACTCGGTGGTGTTACACTCAGGGTAGTGGAGAATGAAAAAGTCCTGGAGGTAATTGTGCAGTCAGATATGAAATTTTCTGACAGTGCAGACAGGCTGCAAGAATAACACATGGTGTCTTGTCAATGATATACAGGAATTTTTCTAGCAGGGATAAGGAGGCGATTGTCTCCTTGAATAAGGCAGTTATTTGTTATTTGGTTTTTTTTTTAGGAGCATTAGCAACTAAAGCCATACTGCTTCGGGGATATGCGGTGACCTTTCCACATCCTCCGTATTTGGTGGTCATGGGCTCGAACCCCGATCTAATCAAGAAGCATGTGCGACATACTGCCGCTCCTGCCCACCTGGCTACAGAGGTGCCTAATAAGTCAGGTCACACCTTGAATACTGCGTACAGGTCTGGAGGCTTCATTTTAGGAAGGATGTAGAGCTGCTGGAAGGAGTACAGAAAAGGGCAACGAAATTGGTGAGTGGAACAAATGGTTGTTGTTACCAAGAAAGGCTTAAGTTCTGCAAATTACAGCATCTGGAGACTAGGCAACTGTGAGATGATCTAATTGAGGTGTATAAGGCCTTGAATGGCTTGAGCAAGCTTGATGCTGTTGACATTGTTCCTCTTGCCCAGGGACCATAAATTTGGCTGAGGGAACATAAATTTAAATTGGCAAAGACAGTTGTAGAACAAATGTGTGGAAATTTGCCCTTAGCCAGTGGGCAGTTGATAGTTGCAACAAACTTCCATCTGTTGTAGTGGAGGTCAACAACTTTAAGTTCAAGGCAGAAGAAGAAAAATTTGGAGTTTAATGGATGGATGAAATGGGAAGGTTTTTTTTTTTTGCTGATGCTTGGTTTTGCTATATAAGCTTGCTTTCTTGCATAATATGTCTCTACTACCACTAATGCTAACCCCATCTCAGAAGTTTCCAGTCTTCTAATATGTTTCATTCTCAACATCTAAAATACTACACTCCATACTAGACATTACAGCAACCTTTTCCTTGAAAACAATTCTAATCTCCCATATAGTATTATTCTTCACTTCTGAAAAGCTCTTTTCACCCAATACTAATCTTATTATTTTTCTCTTTTGCTCTTTGATTCTTCATCATTAGGCTTCACAAATACCTATACTTGCTCACCTGTTCTCTTCTTGCTCCTCGACTATTTCAATATTTAACTCACACCTTTCTCTTATCACTCACATAACCTTTGTTGCCTCACTATTTATTCTTATTGCAAACCAATCACAACTTTCCTTTAGCTTATCAACCAATTTCTGCAATCCTACTTTATAGTGTTAGGTTTGCAATCCTGCAAATCTAACACTATAATCTTTATTCACCCCCATTTTCATCCCATATAACTCTACCTCATCCCTCTTTAATCATCTCTTCCATATATATATATATATTAAATAAAGGCAGAGACAGATAATACCTATCTCACACTTTTTCCTATATTTACACTATTAGTGTCACCCCGTCCTATCTTATTTCTTTCTGTTCCTAATATAATTCACTAATCATTCTTCTGTTCTTCCAATTCACTCTTATCCTTTCTAATATATTAATAATTTAACCCAGCCTACTCAACTAAAAGCCTTCTTCAAATCTATAAGCATACATATATATCTTTGGTCACTTCCAGATGTCTTTCTGTCAACATTCTCATCACACTTGCATTCCTTGTTTCTCCCCGCTACTGAAATCAAACTCTTTCTCCCATGTTTTAATTCATCCTTCCATTTTTACCATTATCATTGACACATGTGGTACCAATCAAAAATCTTTAAATTTCATTGCATAATTTTGCTTTTCTGTTGGTATCATTACTATAGTCTAAATCTTCTAGGTATTCCGCTTACTCATAGATTAACTTACATAATTATGTTTATCTCCTTAAATTTCACTGGTATTCCATGAATATTTACTGCTTTATTTCCCTTCATTTTCTTTAATGCTGCAATTCCCTTTTGTTCCATTATGACTGGACCCAAGCATGGCTAAAAATAGGATTGTAGAAGTACTGTTAAATCATGTTATTTTAATGCATATTTAATTCCTTTTCAAAGTATAAATGCATGTATAAGTACAGATTTTTGTTTTAATGAGTATAAATCTCTACTTATGACTATATTGCTTTTGACTTTTTTGTTTTACTTACTTTGAAAGATTTGTTATATTTATCTTGCACACATTTACATATTGGCCAGTTCTCTTACAAATGTTAATCTATTTGCTTTTAAACTTGAATATGTAATGGTACAGGTCTATGCTGTGTTAAGATGGAAGCCTGGAAACAACTGCATCCAAGTGTCAGCAGCTCTGAGGTGCTGGCACCTGGAAAAAAAATAAATGATTCTTATAGCAGAATGGTAATGAAATACAGTATTAATACAACTTTTTCATGTAGTGAGAAGGGACATCATATTCTTGTTTGTATGAATGAGCTTAAAAGTTTTAACATGACCCTCACTAGGGTTTATTCTATCACATAGATAAAAATCTACTGCTCAACTAGAGACGATAAAACAGAATTCATGCAGTAATCAGCTTCTGACTGTGTTTAGTGGAATGGCCATTACATTACATATTTGCTTGCTTTAAAAATATTTAGGCACACACAAGAGAAATTTATGCATTTCTTCACAATGACTTAACAAAATAAATAAAAATTAAAAAAAAGCAATACAGAAACATAAAACAAAATAAATAAGGTTTATTTAAAAAAATTACCAGCACAATAAATCTAAATAAAATTTATTTTAAATGATTTTACACTGTATAATACAAAAAGACTATAATATATGTATATATATATATATACATAAACATGTGTGTATGTATATATGTACATATGTGTATATGTATGTGTATGTATATATTTGCAAGAAATACACTGTACAATGAGACAACTTTCAGAGCAGCTGGTAAATTGCACTTAAGTGACACCATTCACATTTGTTCTTCAATGCAGTCTTCATAAAAATGGTATTTAGCCTTTTAAGCTACACTACGTGGAGTTTTTTTGTCTTTGTAACAAATGACAAATTTATGTTTACAAAGAAACATAAAGAACCATTCACTGAATACCATTCAAGGAAGGAAATGTGACAATGGAGAAACGAGGAAGCACTATGGTATAAAGTTTGCATTTGTCTTTAAGACAAACTACTATCAATAATAATTAGAAAAAAATTTATGGTCAGTATCGACCATGATAACATTAAATTCATGGTGATGTAATGTCATGTGAATGATGAGTGCATCACAAAATTACAATCAGATCTCAAATTTCATACTTTTTGAGAAATGGTCCTAAACCTCATGGAGTACTTGTCACTTGATATGTTTGGCTTCTTTGGATTGACTATATAGTTCTGTTCTGGACATATCTGTTTTATATTTCCTGAAATCTGCATATCTGAATTTTTCCAAGATCCTCTTCCTTTTTCAGTTCTGGAGTCAGTTTTCCACTGCTGTGTATCTGAATCAGAAGACTCTTTTTTCACATTCATGACTAGTCTCTGTGCATCATTTTGGTCTCCATTTAATGGACGGGAGAATGTTTGATTATGACGCTCATTCCAGGTTCTTGCATACCTACTATTAAGATAATTTCTATGAGGGTAGCTGCTGAAATTTACACTGCTTGTAGGAAAGTCCGTAAGTGGTGAAACTGGAGAACTTCCTCGCTGCTTATCTAAGCTGCTCTCTTCTTTCTCTGTTTTTTGTTTTTTTGGAATACGATAACCAGTTAAAGATCCCTTAGGATATATATTATTCAGAAAAAGAGATTCCCTTATCTTAGCACTTTCCTCTTGTAATTTCATCCTGTTTGGAGATAATTCTTTGTGTGAATGTCGACGACTTTTGTCTACCTTATCTTGCATGCGGCTAGCAGATGAGGGTGATGACGTTCTATACTTAACTGATGATGTTGATAATGTACGGTGCAATGGTGAGGATGTCCTATGGGGTTGTGTTTTATCAGAAGATATTTTAACAGCCAATTTCTCTTTCCCTTTATTATCACAGCTTTCATTTGATGTGTCACTTTTTCCTGAGCATGAACTAGCTACCTTTGCTGAATGTCGGTCACATTTATGATGCGAATTCTGAGTTTTTAAAGGTAAGCATGTACCCTTCTCAGAATCTTCAACAACATCACTATGAATTGCATTAATGTTAATTCCAACATTTATGTCATCAGAAGCTGACTTCTCTACAGAATCAAATTTTAGTTCTTTTTTAGGATCTTCTGTTTCCTTCCTCTGGGAAAGTAATTCAGAGCATTCTCTTTTCACTTGGACATGTTTGGAAAAAATTGTACTCTCAGTGGATGAAAAATATTCTGCGGTGCTAGTACTCTCTTCAGGCAGCTCTCTAACGTCAGAAGTCTCCTTCTTGAGATACAAAAGAGAATGTTTATATAGTTCAGAATGAGTAGGCTCTTCTTCTGAAGACTGATTAATAAGAGAAGCTAAAGATAATTCTGTATCTTCACATGTAGATGATTCGTCTTTTGTTTCATTTTCCTGTATATGAATTAACTGCAACTGAGATTCATTTCCACTATGTATTTCATCTTCAGTAAATGGAGGTGAAATTTTTGTACTTATATGGGATGTATTAGAAGCAAAATCTTCTTTAATACTTTTCCCTTCTTTGCAGGTCACATTTTCACTAAATATTGGTTTTATATCATCTTCAATGCTGGTACTTGAAGAAGCTGACATAGTTCTGTGAGACCGTTTAAGAAGCCCATTAAGATAATGTTTTGCATATGGATTAGGAGCTTTTGGAGATTTTTGGCTACTACAATTTCTGGATCTTGGCGACCTTTTCAGTTTTTTATCAACATATTCAGGTCCCATTAGAGCAGATAAGATGTCCATAACAGATGGTACTTGATGGATACACGACGTATATGTTTTGTCATATACACTATCTCCCCAGTTAGCTTGAAGCACAGCATCTATCTCATCCTGCGTAAGATCTACTGATGGCTTACTTAAAATATGTAACTGTTTCACAAAAACCTGTTCTCTTGTTCTGTGCCATAAGCGTCGCAGCTTTTCCCTACGACCTACCATATAGCATAAATTTCTTGCCTAGAAAATAAATAAGACAATTAAAAACAATTTAAAAAATACAAATAATGAATGTAAGTAAAAATTATCACCTGCAAAGGAAACATTTTGCTGAATTAGTTATAAAATGTTTTATTCAACTGGATTAACAATTAACATTTAACTTTAAAAATTTAAAACTTAGAGATACCACATGTTCTGCCCCTCTTCACGGGTCTTTTGTAAGTGGATTTAAAACTAAAAGTACCTTATATATATATATATATTTCTAAAAAAAAAAAAAAAAAAAACAATAACTAGCAACAACTTTTCACATCATTAATTCTATTCAAAAAGGTTTAATCATTAATTCTATTCAAGAAAGTTTGCAGTCCCACGGTACAACAAAGACTCCTCATATGGAACTGCATATTGTATACAGTGATCTTCCTTCATATAATAACACATAACAATAGAATATAAAATTCTAATGAGCACCGTAATTGGCATCTTAATTTTGAATTTTAAAATTAAAATGTAAATTGCTAACTAGCTTCAGTAAACAATTTTAAAACCAATGGAGAAGTATTCCCCTTGCAAGCTATCTCTATCTTATGTAAAACTATGCAAACTACTTTCAATTAACACATTAAAAAATTATTAAACTATAGTTATTTAATACAATAGTAGGAAGTCCCAAGCACAACTCCCCACTCCAGATTTTCAGTGCTTCAAAGGAATTTCTAGATAACAGTTAGTCGACCTTACATAATTTTTAATATACATGTATCTCCGACAAATCTGATTAAAGATAGAGATCGTCCTCTATTTATGCTATTTTGATTTCTTAATCAACATTTATGTCATTGGTGAATATCCACCAGTGACATAAGTGTTAATTTACAGCAGTATGTCATTGAACAAGGCAAATACGGAATTAGCAGAAATGAATAAAAAAAATAGTTTGTATATACAGGCAACTCCCACTTAAAATGTTATTCCACTTTTAGCATTTCTTTCTTCTAGCCCCATGATCAATACTGTGAAGTGAGGGGATCCCCATATAATAATGCTTTCCCACTTATAGTGGTCCCTTCAAAAGCACTATAATGAAAGTTCATTGTGCATACATGAAAATGATTTAAAAAAAAAAAATCAAACCATAATACTTCATTAATACACAAAGAATTTTTCAAAAGTTAGTATTAGAATTAGCCATATAGTGCAAGGAAGCCAGAGGCTTTTGCTGCACTGGCAAAAAAAAAAAAAAAAAATTTAAATACACCTATAGCAGTTTGGCACCCACATCTATGGCACGATGTGATGCAGTTCCAATTCTGATTCTGTATGAAAATAAATATACATACACTGTGAGCACATTATCCCAAGCACACCAATGCTAAATGTATGTGTACATACATTTAGCATTGCTAATTTTTGGTTGATTTCATTTTGTTCATTAAAATGACTTAAAAAATAAAATATCAATGTCCAGGTGATTATTTAAACAAAAAAGCCATTACACTAGAAGCAAAGAAAAAAGTGATAACAATAGGACTTAGTGTGGATATACAGTAAAATCTTGTTAATACAAAATACTCGTAATGGTATAATAATAATAATAATAATAATAATAATATTATTATTATAATTAAATAATATTATAATTAAATATTATAATAATAATAATAATACCATTTTTATGATCATATCCCGCTCAGGACCCTGGGTGTGCCAAGCCCATACTCACCAGATGTGAGCCCCTGGGGCTCTATGAAGCATACCATTCTCCTGCGAAAGGATTGGCTTTTCTATGTAAATATATTAGTTTATTACAAAATTCCATTAATATGTATTACAAAGTTCATTTTCACCCTGCGAAAAAGAAATATTGTATGTTTAATACAAATCTTGGCACAGCTGTCCGATTATTGCCTCTGGCCACCCAATTCCCTGCTTCTCAAAGGATGGCACTGGCTTGTTAGAAATTACTTTTGTGTAAACAGAACCATTTTATCTAGCAGTGTTATGGTGACAAAACATAAATGTTTCCAGGCTTAATTCTGGACGGAATTAAGCCAGGAAATTGAACTGAAAATTATACAAGAGGCTGATAGGATGGATTGAAATAAAATGCACATTGCAAGGGAATACAACATCCCTTTATTTACAATACTAAAAAAAAACTTGAAGGTGTGACACTGGAGCAGCGACAGGAAACAAATTTGTAGTGAAAAAAAACACAAGGAGCTTGACCAACAAATGCGTGCATTTAATTTTCCAATATCAGGTCTGATTTTGCAAGAAAAGGCAAATTATCTAGTTCACCAATATGGAATTAGTGACTTCAAATGCAGCAGTGGCTGGCTCCAAAGATTTAAAAACAGGAATAACTTAGTTCTACAAGTTTGTGGTGAGTCTGGTTTAGTCGAAAAAGAAAAGGCTACAGACTGGTTGTGTTCTGAATGGCCCAATCTTGAAAAATATGAAGCAAAGGATATTTGTAACCTTGACAAGACAGGTTTATTTTATAATTTTCTGCCAAACAAAACATTTGCTATTCAAGGATAGTCTTGTCATAGTGGAAAATTAAGTAAACAAAGACTTGTTGTTCTGTTATACTGCAATTCAGATGGCAAAATTATGCCCACTTGTGATTGGTAGGTTTTCCAAGCCAAGATGCTTTAAAGAAGTTAACCAACTTCATTATGATTATGAGGCCAATACAAGTGCTTGGATTACAGTCAAAATTTTTCAGTCTTGGTTATCAAAAAATGAACAGTGGACAGAAGAATGGCATCAGAAAAAAGGAACATTTTGATGATTCTAGATCTCTGTATAGCACATTCTGTCGAGGCACTTAAGTTGACAAATGTATGGCTGTTGTTTTTACCTCCCAATATCATCAGTTTTATGCAGCCACTGAATCAAGGCATTATTTATAACCTCAAGAGAGCATATAGAGCTCGCCTGATAAGGTACTTGATCTGCAACATAGGAGGGTACAATTTGCAGCCAAATTGGAATGTCTTGGATGCTATTCATAATCTTGTTATTGCTTGGGACAGTATCGCATCAAGTGTAATAATCAACTGCTTCAGAAAAAGTGGCTTTGGAGAGAATATCATCAAAAAACATGGTCCAGCAGACAAACGTGATAGCAACATTGAGGAATGGAGGAATTTTGAAGGAGCATATGGATTTTTGTTGGTGAATTTGAAGAGTTTGTGAAGGTGGATGACGAAGTTGCTACCACAGCAACGCCAACATTAGAAGAGCTGCTGAGCACTAAGAAAAACGATGATGTTTCTGTTACCAGCGAAAGTGAAGTGAAGAAGCGCGCGCACGCACACACACACACACACACACACACACACACACACACACACACACACACACACACACACACACACACACACAATCTAAAAAAGATGGCAGTGTGCGTGCATTGAGCATATTAGAGAATGTTTTGTCATACAGTAACGTTGATAAAGAAACAACTATATGCAAATGTATGTGCTGTAGTTAAAAATGCATATAGGACAAAACTATGCAAACATTAGATTAATATATTAAAAAGTTAATGATTTGTATGTCAGCTTTTATATTAAGGTTTTAATTATTTTTATTGTGATACTAAAATATTGTATATATCAAACTATATATACTGCACAATATTTTCATTTCCGTTAATTGCTTTTCTCTTAGTTTATCTTACAAATAAAATCTTTAAAAAATGTGTTATTCCTATTATCTGTATTGTTAGACAAAGCTTTTGTTTTTATTTTATTATTTAAATTAATTCATTTTTTCATATATTTTTGATATTATTATTTATTATTATTCTTAGACATATAGTACGAACCGAACCAAAAAAATAAAATAAAATAAATAATAAAATTTTGGGGGACCCTGTTACTATTACAAAACATGAAAATTAGATCCCTTGAACTTTGTATTAACAAGATTCAACCGTACTTATAATTAGCCCTATTATATATTTTGTATATGAATAAAATTAACAGGAACACACACACACTCTCTCTCTCTCTCTCTCTCTCTCTCTCTCTCTCTCTCTCTCTCTCTCTCTCTCTCTCTCTCTCTCTCTCTCTCTCTCTCTCTCTCTTTCTCTCTCTCTCATATGAAAAGGATGACATAGGACATAAAAATGTATCAACAGAAAGGTAAAAATAACATGTAGTTTTGGACAGTTTTAGATTTGCCAAGAGAATTCTTCAGGGAACAATGGTCTGTGATGGCATGAAATAGAAGAAGAAGAGCTGTCACATGGACTGTGAGCAGGATGTCCTCTTCTCCTCTGGAGTTACTCTGGCTGACCTGCACTTGATAGGTATAGAAAGATTTTCAGGCAGTTATTCCTCATCAGTGTCAAATACTTGCAACATTTTGATGTTTACAACTTTGAGAGCAGGATTCAGAGAAGGAAAATGGGTGTTGTATATGGAAGGGGAAGGAAGTATAGAAAACCGATTTTATCTAGGTCTGATTAATTAAATATTCCTCCTGAACATTAATTAAATCTTCAGGAGGAATTTTTATAATGACAGCATCCCTGTATTTTCCTCCTGAAGTTTCTGTACTTGAACATGTGAGCAGGGGTAGCCCATCCACATAGGCATACTAGGTTGCCTATGGCACCAATGGAGGATGCAAGAATACCACATAAGAATGAATAGTTCATAGAGGGTGCCAATTTTACAGTTCACCTAATGTAACGGTTACTGGAAGCTAGTTAAGGGCTGCTCCTACTAGTGAGATTCTGCAATGTTATGCTTGAGTTTAAGATAATAACGCTACTATGAATTATGTTTTTCTGTCTTTGCTGTCTGGGATAACACTCCCTCCTGTGACACAACTTGAGCTCTAGCTTACTTTAGAAATAACTATATTACCCCCATCAGTCAACATAAAATTACTAATACCATTTTTTATGGGTAAAGTAGTCATTTCGAAAGTGAACATAAATGGAGGGACAATACAGTCTGAAATCAGTTAGCACAACCACAGACAGAAAAAAGAAAAGAAAAGAAAAAAAAAAAAAAAAAAAGAAAGCAACATAACAGAGTAGTATTATTTTCTGAAATTATTTCAATGCCTGTGTTGAAATCTTGCTTCTTTACTAATATAACTAGTAAATTCACTGAGGGTAGGAATGTAAGGAATAGTAATGGTTCAGAAAGCAAAGTCAGGTTCCATGGGGAAGTGGAGGAGAGGAAAACTGGGCTACTGATGTTCTGAATAGATGCATAAAGTAAGCAGTTTGCTTTAAGGTGAATATAATGAAGTCAAAATCCAGTTTTGAGTCTGAATCATTCCCTCTCCTCTCAACAGGCCCTGAGACCCTTGATGTCCATTCTGCACGAAATCAGGATCTCGGAGATGCATTTCTAATGAAATGCAGTTCTGAGCACCCCTTAAAAAAAAAAAAAAAAAGGCTGCTTACTCTATTTATCTGCTAACAAAACACAATTAGAAAAACCATATCTCTGTTTTCATCTCTCCAATGCAATCTCATTGTTCCCTCACTGTCTGCCACCAGAGGCACAGTATACAGGCTAGACTGGAAGTGCTATGTTGCATATGGAGAACAATCAAAACAAAAAAGAAATTTTTTACCTTGAGGAGCAGAGCATGATAATACACACTAGATTAAGGCGCATTGCACTGGCAAAACTGTTCAGAACAACATTGTGAAATGCAAATAAGGTGCCCAACAAACTTCGCTTCAGAAAAAAAAACTAGAATATAAAGCTTCTATTATACAAACTTCTCCTTCCAGCTATTTAATTAATCAAATCTTAAGTAAAATCATTATTCATCTGGAATGGCTTGCCATGTTTAAAAAGATGTTTATGCTCTTTGTCCTCTATAAGCTTTCTCCTTGCACTCATACATAAGAGGCATCAACATCCCCACCCAAGTCACACCCCATCAGATGCCAATGAAGAACCATCTGACAACCCTTTTGTGCAGCAACCCACGTGTAGGACAGCCAAAATAACAATCAAAATGGGGGGAAAAAAGTTTGCCCATTCTACCAAGTGGTGAGTTTAATACTTTTTACCAGTAGCAACTGTTTCATATTATTACACATCACAGAGCCCTGAAGAGTTCTGGTGGTGAATCATAATACTTTAAAACCATGGAAGTTATTTTAACCTTTAACAGAGGATAATGAACTTCTCATCTCAAGATTTTCCTAACATAGAGTTAAACTTAGGGTCAGAATGCTTCAGTATTAACTGCTTGGAAACCTGGAAACATGATTTAGTTGAATGAAGACTGAAAAAAAACCAAATGTATTGTTAAGTAAGTTTTATGATTTATTGATGAATTTAGGACTGAATCTTTGCCGATTCTAAGCAACTTGAAGATTGTCAGCAGTGAACAATAAACATTAAAAATTAATTGGCACTATTTTATAAAACTTCTGTGATAGATAGTGCTTCTGAAATTGTAGAATGATGTTTGCACTGTACAGTAAAATACAAATTGAGCATGGCATAAGAATAATGAAATGAAATCTTCTGATCATGTACCCTATTATTAGTGCCCAAAAAAGACTAATCTTAACTTCTAGCCAGAGACTGCCAATTGTCTGTCCACACACAACTTGACTCTGCCAAAGGAAGAATTTTCTTGAAATTTTATATTTAGTCCTTTTAAAAAGATTTGTCATGCTATCCCAAATTTCATTAAAATCAGAAATCCAGCAATTATTATTTCATTTTTCCGTATACAGGCACTCCCCGACTTACATAATACTCGACTTATGTAAGTTTTTGCCTGCCGGTGCAAACTGAAAAAAAATATGTGTATTTTGCATCTTGTAGGAATAAATGTGAAAATATTGTAATGTGAACCAATTATGATTTAAAAGTGGGATTCTTATTATCCTTCCCTTCCCTCCTAATTTTTTAATGATTGTTTCCAAAAACTCCATGGCAACACTTGCATGCTTTGTTGCTTATTTCATTGGCAAACTTGGAACTCCATTTAGTACTTCTTTAGCAAAATAATTAACGATATTAAAAATAATATTTTTACCCTAACTATATAAAGTTTCCCCTCTTGAAATCTTTGGTATGCTTCCATTCTTTCTTTGCTAACAAAAATCATAAACTTGAACAAACTATTAAACTATGCAGTTGTCACAAATGTTGAGTGTTTACCAGTTCCTCATCCAAGTTGTACTATGGCACTACCTGTACCTGAAATGGAATCGTCCTGACATTTTTTCAGGCATGGTCACATTTCATGCAGTCAGACAGTATATAAATTTTGTGGTGCAGGAACAATATTTCAAAACAAACATTTTTACATGAGAGCACAACTATAATTACTATTTATTTATTTTTAGTGAGTGGGTAGAGAAAGGACAGAGAGAGTGAATATATTTTCACATCAAAAAATTACAAAAACATTCCAAATGGGAATTCCCAATTAGTAATGGGTTATAATAGCACTATCTGACACAAGGTAGAGCACATTAAACCAAAACAATATGATATGCAATACAGCAGTATTCAGTTGCAAAGTATGAAGAAAATTAGAACATATCCTAAAGTAGAAAAAAAAACTTCTGCCATAGCTTCTTGGAAGTAGCATGATTTTGCTGATGTCAATCAAACTTATGTAATGATATGAGAGCATGCCCACTGTGACCAGCATAAAAAGTTAAAACACTACACTGCATGGATTTGAAGTAAAACTAATTTATTGAATGGTAGTACTGCTCTTGGAAATATAGGCTGAATAACAGAACTACTATATACAACTGAAAAATGAAACAGAGTAATCTAGAAGTGTGAGGGGGAATTATTGTACATTGTGGTCCAAGTGTCACAATCTTCATCATCAGATTTTGGGATTCATAGAACATGCAATAATTGCACAGAATGTATTTACATTTCCAGAGAAAAGAGAAAGACAGTGATTGGCTCATGTCAAATGTCTGTGAGAACTGAATGCTCTCAACAATTACTGTTACCCAAAGTTGGATAGTCTGTGATCACCTTTGTGGCCTTTTGAGAAAGCTGCATTACACTGATTGGCTTGTTTACTTTGAATATATGCAGTGGTTCTTGTAGGATGACACTGGATTAACAGGTAAAGCTAAGTTCAGTTGGCTGCAAGATATTTGTCTGAAAAGTCTGTCATGGAGGCTTTGGAACATCCTGGTGCAAGTAGCAGTAACTCTGGGTGTGTGTGGGGGGGGGGGGTTCTGAGGTGGGGGGTGGATGCAGAGTACAGGGAAGAGGGCAACAAAGAAGGGATGGGAACAATGAATCGGCAAATATATCTGGTGATATTAGTACCTGAGCTGTGTTGAGTAGTCTAAGGCTTCTAGAAACTCTCTGTCTAGGAACAATTGTGTGAGACCTGGAGGAACAGAGGACTCCTATGGTTAAAGGTATGGTTCAATAGAGATGTTATGAAATGCAACACTATTTCCCTTCAAGTTGCCTGCAGGTCCTCCCAATGTTCACACACTGGCAGTACATGCAACAGAAACCTGCACCTCAGGAGGGGGGGGGGCGATATCACTTAAAAATCTGGTGAAGCTCATAGGTGCACGTAAAATGTACCTGTATGTCAAAATATCTGGTGAAGCTCATGGGTGCACGTAAAATGTACCTGTATGTCAAAAAATCTGGTGAAGCTCATGGGCGCACGTAAAATGTACCTGTATGTCATGCAATTTAGAAGGGTGTTAGAAGAATGCATCTTCAGATGCATTCTTCTAACACCCATTCCTGGGCAGTAAGGAAACGTGAAAAGGGGAAGGCTATCGTAGTTGTCCTATGTCAGAGGGGCACATCTCTTGATGATGATGTGATTAGCGAATTCTTGGGATAACTGTTTAGGCAAAGGATGTTTCTCACCCAGCCAATTTTAAAAGTTGAGTATTAGGGACTATAAAGATTTAGAGCCCTCAAGATCAGGCTCCTAACTAAACTGGCCTTGATGCTGGGTGGGGGAGATAATTTTTGAAAAGAAATCCAGAACAGCATAACTGTTAGTAGGCTGATAGAGGTACACAAGTGAACCAGTATCTTGAGATCCATTGGCTATTCTTTGGTGGTCTATTGGCACTGTCTGGCTCTCTGAATGAGTGAAAATAACAGGCTTTTCCTGGTGTCTTGTAGGATCAATTGTGATCATCTGGAGTCAATTGGGTCCTTTATTTGGAGGCCCCAAGGTGCACTGAATGAGAAAGGAAAGTTGTCAGCAAATTTTTAGATGAAAACTGATATAGTTAAAGCCCTGAAGGGAGCAGGCCATGTTGAGCCTATATTTAAACATAATATAGGAGTTGAAGGCAATCTTCTACGTGCAAGTAACGTGATGTGAGAACTATAAAAGTTTGAAGATTACACTATATGGATTATTGAACGGCAGTGCTATGCTTAAAAATACAAGCTAAATAACTACTACAGGTGACCCCCGGTTAATGCTGATAACTTGTTCCAGAAAAACAGAGCGCTAAGCAAATGCCACATTCCCATAAGGTAGCATATGTATTTG
This sequence comes from Mastigoproctus giganteus, assembly GCF_048544385.1. NCBI lineage: Eukaryota > Metazoa > Arthropoda > Arachnida > Uropygi > Thelyphonidae > Mastigoproctus > Mastigoproctus giganteus. The sequence goes on from NC_143585.1 coordinate 52,154,123, forward strand.
TGAGTTGCAGCCGGTGCCACAGGATATTTCCTAATCAATAATAAACAGTAGTGAAAGGATGCACAAATTTCGGTCAAAATATTTAATATTCAAATATTTGTACATATAAAATATTCTGCATTACATACGTATGTATGTGGTAACTACTTACGTAGCAAAATTAAACTTAAAATTACAATTAAAATCATGAAAAACGTGTCAGTTTTGGGTTGTTCTTTAGCCCTCTTCCTGGTAAACTAAAAGGGGTTGATGATATTTTAAGGAGTCCTTATGTGCTGTCATGTAATGACTAGATCGTGGATATAGCTTAGCTTAATTTTTCAGCAGTCACCTCATAGTAATCTGTTTAGTTGATTGAAAGTTTTGCCACGTGCATAGCAGTTAAGAGATTCTAATAACTTACGGGGATTATAAATTTAAAAACTAAGTTATGGGCTTTAAAAATTTTTCTAAGAAAGGAAAGTGCACCGTCCATTCTATGGTTGTCTAATTAAAATAAATTAAATGAAGTGAGATAAAAGCTAATAGCCATGCACAAGCGACTTTCGAAATCATCTGCAGTTAGCTATAGTGGGGAGGGGATAGCGCGCGAGTGTGTTATATACAGGTTGGGTTCCCGAAATGCATTTCAGTGCACGTGGAAACTTAATATGTGCTAAATTCCAAATAAGGGTGAAGTTGGCGGGAATCTTTTTGTTTAATATGTTAAGTGATATGTGGCGCTTAAACCACTCAATGACGAGGGTTTCGTTTTGAAGGATTTTATAACTGGAATTTAGTTTAACTACTGTGATCACTGAATCGATGAGTGGGTTATGATTATAAGATTGAACATGTTGTGTTAGTTCTGTACTTGCTAAATTAGATTTGAAGCTATTAAAGTGGTAGTATGCATGAGTGTTAGAAATTTTTGATGTCCCGAATTTTGCTGTTGTACTGCCTATGAACATGCTTGACAATCTGATTGGCATCTAATTAAATATATAATGTTATTATGATCTTGTGTCCCATACTCATATGTTGTCTTGTATGAATTGAATTTATAACTTAATTTGTTATAAGATGTAAATATTAATTTGATATCTGTATTTTTAAAAATTTGTTGAAGTCATCTAGCATATTGTTGATGATATGGGAGGGCGGGCGATAAGGGGTTTGTGTATCTTATTCTTATTCACATGGTTATTAATTTTACTTGGGTTATTAGTATTATTATAGACTTTGGTGATGGTTTCTTTTATTAGTTGTAATGGGTATTTCCTGTCGATGAATTTTTTGGTGAGGTATTGCAATTCTACGGATAAGTCTGTTTATGTGTGACTATATTTGATAGCATTGTACAGAACTGCTTTTTTGATGTATAGAGGATGGTGTGAGTGGTAATGTAAGAATTTACCTGTATGTGTGTTCTTTCTGTATATTTTTGTGCCTAAAGATGTACCTATTTTGTATATAGTGATTTTTATATAGTCGATAGTGGTTTTGTTGCCTATTAAGAGGACGTTGTCTGCGTATCTCATATATAGTTTAATCCCTGGGGGAAAGGGTTGGAGTATTCTTTTCTTCAATAGAAGTGAGGTAGATTTCGGATAAAGGGGCAGAGATACTGAGGCCCATGGGGAGGCCGAAAATTTGTTTGTAGATGTTGAAACAGCTGTCTTTCCTGCTGCTAAAATTAATTCTTTATTTTTATAATTGTTCTTACAGTTAAACCTGCCAGTTCTAAATTATGGCACACATCTGGGAAACAGTAATTGTTTGGAATTATCTCACAGATATCCAACACAGGTCAATCACAGTCTTCCTCTGAAGGTAAAAATTACTATATTTCAGTATTCATTTCATGTAGTAGTTCTATTATTCAGCCTGGTTTACTAATAATGGCACGACCATCCAATAAATTATTTTTATCTCCAAATCCACAGTGTAGTGAGTATTCTAACTTTTATAATTTTATTTACTTTCTTTTTCCCCCCTTTTATTTTTGTAGGCATACAAGACAAAAATTGTAATTAGTCTGTAACTTAACAAAAAGTTTGTAATTAGTCTGTAACTTAACAAAAATTAATGTTTAAATACAAGCTACAATTTTCAATTTTCCCAAACTCATGCCTCCCACTCAAATATTCATGTGGCATCTATTAAAATTAGGTGTTTAATAAAGTATCATTTTTAACATTTTGTTGTTAAACTATGAATCATTCTTTATTAATCATGATTTACAAAATTTTTCCCTAATTAATCCTCGCTGATTGAAATTTCTTGTTTTGTATCCACTTTTTTACTCCTACTTCTATTATTTTAGCAGTAAATCAAGTAGATAATTAGCCTATTCTCAAAAGAGGCTTTTCTCCCATGTATTTTTGATTACAAACACATGAAATTATTACAGTCAATGAAGTATTAGAGAGCATTGCTTTAATAGGAGCTACGATCACTGCTCTTCCATATTGAAAATGCGCAATCCACAGTGCTCTTCATTTGGATCGTTCTTCCTTTTTAGTCTGTTTTAAAATGATATTGCATTACAGGTTAAAGATTCTAAAATATATTTATTAACTGTGCTGATGATGTAAAAGTTTATAAGTTCATGTTACTAAGTTTGGGAAGTACTGAACTAATAATGACTTTAAATATCATAATTAATTGATGTAAACTGAATAATTCAGAAATAAACCTGGAGAAATGTAAAGTAATAAATTAAATTATTTATAATTACAAATTTAACAATGCATCAATAATGCATTATTAATAATGAAGGGCATGCTTTTAACTCTAATGCGGCATCTGTTATTACTGAAGTTCCTAAAAAAAACTTTTATCTCCTTAAAAAGAGGTTTCCATGGTATTTATCACATTCAATTTATGCCTATTATTTATAACGTGATCACCATTCCTTTGATGAACATCATATCCTGTGTGGAGCATAGCTGATATTTGACTTTCAAAAATCTCGAGATCAGGCAATGTAAGCAGGAGGAGATTTTTTAAAGTCCACACTGTACTATAAATTAAAATTTCACTGGCAAAAAAGGTGTATTTCAAACAATAAGCTTAAAATACACCTTTTAAACTTTCAGTTGTTTAAAGTAGAAGAACAGCATGAATCTGTGACTCTGGTAAGAAATGCTGTTTGAGGTTTTAATCATTTAATTAAATTAATGAGGTTTTACTGTTTAATTTCATCACTTATAATCTGATTCATCTTAATTATATGACAGTTTTATTGTAAAAACTGTATACAGTTTCAATAAATTATTTTTGATTTAATGGAGCCTTCTAATATATTTTTGGATTTGTTCGAGTTTTTTTTTTATTTCCCCTTGTCATTACATTGCAAATAGTTATCATATAACGAAGAACATTTCCACATAAGGAACTGATTTCGAGAAACCTGGGTATGCATTGTTCGCACCTCTGACCTTTAGGCAATAGAGTCAACACTGTAGAAAGCACCAATTAACAGCTAAAAGGATTAAGAATTAATCCCTTTACTTGTAAGAGCTAAAGGGATTAATTCTTAAGAGCACAAATTAAGAGCTAAAACATTCCCCAATTTAATGGTGCCCTTAAAATCTATGCAACCACCTCTACTGCATTGAAATCACATGCTAGTTAACTGCTATCTATGTGCCCACATCCATTGGCAAAGATTAAGGTATATTCCTGACATGGATATTGGTTCTGATCAACCTGTTTTCTACTGTAAGCACCCTATTAGAGAATTAGGAGAGAGCGATTTTCTTTTATCCTGGAAATTCATCTGTTGTTTCACAGAAATGAGTCATCCACACTTTCACCTGTCTCTGTTTCCATGGTAGGTACAAGTGGTCCATAAATCAGTTTTGATTTAGTTGCTGTGCAAGTACAAGAAAATCATGATTAAAAAAAGAAATTTCTTTTTTTAATCATGATTTTCATGGATAATCATTTTAATCAAGATAGAAAATTTGGTATCCCTGCCAGTAGTGTGTCAACCATTCTGAAATGCCATGTTTCGATTCTCAAACTGTTTGAAGAAACCAATCGGAAGCATGCAAAATTATGCTTATATTAAGATGTAGATGAAGCCGTTTTTAATCAAGTTGGTTGGTTTAGTGTTTAATGGTGCATTGGCAACAAGGCCATAATGCACTTTAATCAAGTGAAGTTGATTCTAGACCAAAATATGCCGATAATATAGATATTAATAAAAGAAAAGGATATGGAGTACGCATCTTTTCTGGGGCATAAAACATTCCAAGTCAGTTCTGGTTGGCTGTACAAATTTAAAGAGTAGCATGGATTACTTAGTAGAGTTGTAATTGAAGAAGACTGTACTGATTAGAAAGAAACAGTTTTGAAAAAATTATGGAGGGCTACAAGCCCAAAGACATATTCAACATACATGAAACAGGTCTATTTTTTAAATGTTTGCCAAACAAGACACTGGCTTTTAAAGGTGATACATGTTTAGGTAAGTAAAAATAGTAAGAACAGAATTACAGTCTTAGTTGGTACAAATATGGCTGATAATGAAAAACTGAAGCTTTTTGTAAAAGGCAAAAGTAAACAACCCTGCTGTTTCAAAGGAGTAAAGTCACTAGAGTCGGACTACAACTACAATAAAAAATTTTGGATGACAAGCAAAATTTTTGAACAGTGGATTTTAAATTTTGATAAAAAGATGACGAAAGAAAACAGGAAAATCACACTGACTGTTGACAACTGTCCTGCCCACCATTACTTGGTAATTTCAAAACTTACAAGTGTGTCTGTATCTTCTCCTTAACCACGTGATAACCACCATACTGCTGTATGTAGCAGGAGTGTGGTGTGTTCAGATCCCATTTCCTGACACAGAAAAAAGCCGCAAATTGAGGGGTTGTGATTTGATGAAGTTAATGACTTTTACTACTTCGTCCAGCACAAATGTCAGAGCAGATGGCAAAGACTTAGCAACAAAGGCTTCATGGAGAATAAGACAATGGTCACATCATATGTCGGAATTCACTTCGAGCACTCTAGCTACAAAGTCTTTAACTTGACGATCGTGGAAGCGGCTCTGTCTGTGCAAACACTAACACAATCCTTCCAATTTAATCCATATTGGAGCATATATTCATTAGCAACACGAAATATTTCTTCACCGGTGGCTCGCTCAGGTATTACTTTGCAAAACAAGAAATTTGTTGCAATTACATATCCATCAATGAACCGAATGCTGGCAAGAAGTTGAGCATGATTGATAACATCTGTGGACTCACTGATCTGAAGTGAGAACTTCTGACTGCTGTTGATTTTCTCCTTCATAATGTCTTCAATTCACTGGACATATCACTGACTCAGTGACTGATTGTGTCAGCTGAGAGTGGAAAATTTTCGAAATTTCGTTAGCAGCTTCGGGCCCATGACTATTTTCACGATCTCTTTACAAGCTGGCATTAACAAAGTTTAATGCTACTGTGTGTAGCTTTTTGGCCTTTAAGATAAAGCCGGCTACTTTATAGCTAGCTTCCTGTACTTTTTCCAATTCCGACAAAGTCATGAACATTGTCTGTTTTTTGTTTTGTTGCAACAACTGTCGAAAATAATTGATATCTCTGCATGCCAGAGAAGATGCTTTGTTGAGATATGCTGTTTCAGTTTACTGGGAACCATAGCAGCATTGCTGAGTTTTTCTCCACGCACGAGACACTTGGGGATTGGGTGTGTTTTATCACCACACCAAAAAAATCCCAAAAGACAAATAATTATCGCTATACTTTCTGCACACTAATTTTTGTTTCTTTTTTTCGGGCTCATCACTTTCAGTACTTGCACTCGTGGATGGAATACTCCTTACAAGGAACTTGTCGACTGTTAAAAAAAGAAAATAGTAATATCGACAATGTTATGGCTCACAATCACAGCTTTCTCACTATTTCAGAGCACAGCTGTGAGGAAACTGAAAGTAGCAGATGTGGGACCAATACTCTTCAAACAGAGGAAGGGGCACATATATTGCCTTAAAATATAGTGTTATAACAAAGGGTGGGTACATCGGCACAGGAACAAAGTAATAAAGTTGAAGGGCAAATATCAAAACAAGCCAATAAAATAATAAAAGACAGTGGATATTTTGCTAATCCTTACACTTTTAAGGAACAGCATGCATGTATCTAACTTTAACAGGCAGAATCTTATTTCAGTCAGTGCAGTGACAAAACAAGACATTGGAAGAGCAAACATGCAAATAACTTTAGAAAGAAAGTGTTGGATACTAACACGAAAAATAATTTACTGTCCCACACATACAACATTGCGTTTCAGCAAAAATGGCGTATTGTGAAATATTGCAATATTGCAATAGTATTACAAACATGTACAAAAACTATAATTGGGAGTAAATAATGTACAGTTAATTTCTTACAATAGGTTTTTAAAAGTTCTCAGTTTTCAATTTCTAATCATAATACGTATAGTATTATTTATAGGTATACAGCTTCAGCAAAGTTTGCAGCACATCGGTTGCAGAACACTGATATAGAGGTTCGACTGTACTTGGAAACACAGATAAAAGAGCAGCACTGGATGATTTCAGGCTAATTTACTTGAAGACTCATTATTTGAAACATAGTTGAAAAATGTATTTCTCAGTGCCCACACAGGAAAAATGAGTATATACATACATTCCAGAAAAGGTTAAATCCCCCAATTTATCCAAATTTACCAGGATTGCGTGTGTTTTCCAGAAAATCCATGAAAATCTTATTTAAGGAGAGTTATCAACTTGACTGAAAGAGTACAAAGCAATAAAAACATCATTATTATTATATTATTTCTCCCCGATTGGGGGTTCCACCTCATGATGGATATTGCTATCAAGTACACAGGGTGGTTGTTGTTATGTCTGGTGTTACTGCTGGTCGAGGAACTCTCTGACTATCCTACAGGTGTTCAGGATTGTGACTTTCTGGAGTTCCATGTAGGTGTTTGCTGGGAGCCTATTGCTTCTAGGCTGTTATGTAGAGTCTTTGGCACGATACCGGTGGTTGACATGATGATCGGTATGGTCATAACTTGTTGCATATGCCACATATTTTTGATCTCCTGTCTTAGGTTCGTGTGCTCCCCCCCCCCGTGGTTTCTGATTTTTCCCCCAGGTTGCCAGTGTTGGGTACCACTATTTCATTCAGATAGGTAGCCTTTTCCTTCTTGTCCACAACGGTTATGTTCGGTCTGTTGTGCGGGACTGTCTTATCTGTTATTAAGGCGCAGTCCCAGTACAGTTTGTGGGTTGGGGTCTCTAGTACTGCTTGAGGTTCATACTTTTAGTACGGTACACTTTCTTTGATCAACTGGTATTTCCTCGCTACCTGGTCTGTGAGTGTACTCAGTTTGAGTACACTCACAGACCAGGTAGCCTTGCATCCCGGGGTGATGTGTTGGATCGTTTCTGAGGTCAGGTGGCATCGTCGACATGTGTCATCGGGCATTCCAGGCTTCTTGGCGATGTATTTTCTATAGTTTGTGGTGCTGGTTACCTGGTCTTGGATGGCAAGCATGAATTCTTCAGTCTCGGGGAAGAGCATCCCACTCATGAGCCATGCATTGGAAGCAATTTTATCTGTGTGATCTTAATGGAGATCATTGTAGTGTCTGCCATGGAGTGTCAATAATAATAATATTATTATTAGCCATATGATGCAAGGAAGCCTGAGGATTTTGCTGCACCAGCCAAAAAAAAAAAAATTCTGAGTTACGATGAGAGAGAGAACAAGAGTCAGAAGTACAAGGGCATCTCCAAGCAAGAGAAGAATGATGATATCCAGCTATGGTTGTGCTAAGCCCATACTTACCAGAGCCCCTGGCATTACGTGTACAAAAAGGGCTATTCTTAGAGGAGACTCCAGTTCTGTGGGTTTACTAAACCTGGAAATCAGACTTATGTAGGAGAATCTGATTGAGATATTTAAGGCTTTAAAAGAATTCTGAAAGCTAATTTGGAGAACACATATCCAATATCTAAGATAATGCAAATGAGGAGACATGGATTCGAATTAATTAATTGTGGGCAGGATAAAAAGAAATTATTATGAGCAGATTCTTTATATCTAGTCTACTTTGGAAGAAACACACCACTTTAGAATTAGAGAATTTATGTAGATTTAAAGAAGAGGAGAGGTATATACCCCCACCTCTTTATTTACTTTTTCTCCAAAGTATATACACCAGGATAATTACTCTAGAGAATTTTAAGCTTCATTTCCTTGCATAATTTTGCCATTTGAATACTAATACTATTCAAAAGGTTGATTTCAATGCTTACAAGATGAAAAACCAAAATAAATATCAAGGGGAAGGAATGTGGTGTGAAGAGAGGGGAGCTAACAGCTTTTCTTGAGACTGGTTGACTACAGTCCTGAGTGAAACAAGCCTTTATAAGTTAAATCAAATGTAACACTTTTCAAAGTGGCAAGCAACAAAGCTACACCACAGAGGTTTTAATAAAATAATATATTATACTATTTTAATAAAATAAACAGTTCATTTTGTTATCCTTATTACATCAAGATTACTTTATATCTTGGTATGCATATGCACTGGTGCTCAAAAGCTAAGAGCACACACAAAAAAAAAAAAAGGGGAAAAAAAAGAAAAACTAAATACTGTTTATGAAATAATCTCCATCTGAACAAGTTAACAAAGATGCACAATCTGTTACAATGAACAAATCATATAACCAGATAAAAGCATCCTATTTTCAGAGCCTCTGTATTTCGTGTTTATCACTTGCAATACTGATTTTTCAAGACAGCCATCACTGTGAGAATGTCACAAAGACATTCTGTGGCTGATTCTTTGAGAGAGAGAGAGAGGAACATACATGAAAACAGAGAGAACAGAGAGAGAACAAAGTCACTGAAAGTGGTTCAACTGGACTCAAAACAGTAAATAGCCTGTGGAACCAGTCATACAGATCTCCATGTGGAACTCTTATAATTGTAAGCCAAGACTGAAATGAGATGATTTCACCTGTAATAATGTCAACTCCCTGACCAAGGAGCCATAACCTCACACCCAGATTTACCTGGATTGACTATCTATAACCACTAAGGAGGAATACTACACCCACAATATATGAAATTAACAAGACAGAATAAAACAATGTCAGAGAACCCAAAAGGATCACTTCTTCAAGGGAGTATGTATAACCTTATCTGTTGTATTAGTATGGGTACAACATTATTTTCTACAACAATCTTAAAGACATAACTAAGCTCTTCATCTTTATAATTAATCCACCAACCTTCAAAATTCAAATTACATTCTATTCTCTTCATCCTAAAAAAAAATAAAGTTTTCAAATATATAAAGCATTTATACCAACATACCCTCTCAAGGTCTTTGCGTAGCTGTATAAATGTCTTCATTCTTGAATAAATCTTATCATCTTCTAAGTCAGTTGGCCCTCTTTCCTCTGCCTTTGGGGGCAGAAGAGGTTTGTTAAAATTTGCCTGAAACAAAAGAGAAAAATAAGACACATTTTTTTGAGGATAATTATAAATTTTAGAAAATAAAACAAACATACATTTTTCTCTCTCTCTCTCATATATATATATATAAATTATTTGAAAAGAAAAAGAAGGGGAACTTATAGCCAGAAGGTACCCAATGACCATAACTGTAATTAATGTTTTAATTACAGAAATAAAAGTATTTCTGTAATTATATAGGAATACATATAGAAATAAATACATATATAAAAGTATATGAATTTAATTTATAAGAAATTGAAGAGGTATATTACAAATATTGTAATATGGTTTATGGACTAGGGACACTACATTTTTTGGCAGAAGGAATCCAATGATCATAATGGAAATATGAGTTAATTGAGAAGATGAAAATAGAAAATGAGTTATATTAAAAATATTGTAATATGGTTTATGAACCATGGAGGCGCCTCGGAAGCCAGGTGGGCAGGAGCAGCAGTGCGTAGCACACGCTTCTTGATTAGACCGGGGTTTGAACCTGTGACCACCAAATACGGAGGATGTGGAAAGGTCAGGGAATGACTACCGCATATCCCGGGAGCAATAAATTAGCCTTAGTTGCTAATGCTCCTAAAAAAAAAAAAAATAAAATAAATAAATAAAAAATGAACCGTGGAAACTATATTTTTTGGCAGAAGGAACCCAATGACCATAATGGATATATAAGTTAATTGAGAAGTTGAAAATAGAAAATGAGTTACAAAACAGGGATTGCAACTACAGAAAATTATAGGAAAAAATAAAAAGTATTTAGTGCTGAAAATGTCATGATTTCAACTTCTTCATCAAGGGTCAACCATCGAAATCACAGGAAAGACAGCAAGAAGTAGGGCCTCTGTCTCTGACATTAAATATATACTTGCATGCGGCGACAATGGCAAAGGAAGTTTGAATTTAGTGGTATAGGAAGTTAGGCCTAAACATTAAGATAAGCAAGGAAATAGTGAATGAAAAGAAATGATATTGATGAAGGTATATCAGGCTTAATGTCCAAGTTTACAGATGATACAAAGATTGGCAGGGTTGTTAATGACACTAAAGACAGTATGCTACTGCAACAGGATCTTGAAAAGTTAGGCAGATGGGCTAAGAAGTGGCAACTGAAGTTTAAAATTGACAAATGCAAAGTACTACATATGGGTAGCAGTAACCCAAGAGAAACATACCAACTCTGTGGTACTACACTCAGGGGGAGGTGGAGAATGAAAAAGAACTGGGGGGGTCTTTTTTATTCGCTTGCTCAGACTAAGAACCTGATGGGGCATAGATTCAAACTGAGGAGAGACAGTTGTAGAATAGTTGTGCGGAAGTTTGCATTTAGCCAATGGGTAGTTGACTACTGGAACAGACTTCCATCTGTTGTTGTGGAAGTTGCCACGAAAGGGTGTACCTGGTCAGCAATGATGTTTAGGTAGCAGGTAGACATCAGAGTGCCTGGCAAATGGATGACTGGACCCAGGGTATCCCAGCAGACCATCACCCAAAGCATGACACTACCGCCACAAGCTTGTTTTCGTCCCACGGTGCATCCAGGCACCATCACTTCCCCAGGTAAATGATGCACATGTACCCGGCTGTCCACATGGTGCAACAGGAAATGTGATTCATCGAACCAGACGACCTTCTTCCAATCACTCAAGGAAAGTTTCGATGCTTGCATGCCCATTGTAGGCGTCGTTGCCAGTGAACCGTGGTTAGCATGGGCACTCAGAGTGGCCTGTGGCTATGCAGCCCCATTTTCAGCAGGGTTCAATGTACTGTGTGTGTGTGTGTGTGTTGTGACACATTACTCCCGTCACCAGCATTCCAATTACCAGTGCAACTCACTGGTAATTGGAATGCTAACTAAAGGATTACAGAGTATTGATGCTCTCTCTCTGCGAGTGGGATAGTCGTGCCATGCACTATGAGAAGAGGAGTTGGCCTTAAAGAAAATCATTAAAACCTGGAATGAAAAATGTAGCATCTGAACCTCTGGTAGATCAAAATAAAGTTTTGCTTCCACCACTCCACATCAAACTGGAGGTCATGAAAAATTTTGTGAAGGCTTTGGAAGTGAATGGTCCTACATTCAGATACTTGCAAGAGAAATTTCCAAGACTTAGTACAGAGAAGGTTAAAGCAGGCATTTTCATTGGTTCACAAATAAGAAAACTTTTCGAAGACAAACAGTTCGACAAACAGGCAGCTTGTGAAAGATCTTATTACTTCTTGTGAAAAACTTGGGAGCAACATGTCATTGAAGATGTATTTCTTGCACTCACACCTGAATCACTTCCTACCAAATGCTGATAAAAAAAAACAGTTTTTTTTTTTTTTTTTTATCAGTGACCAACATGGTGAGCACTTCCATCAAGATATCACAGCAATGGAACAAAGATACAAAAGCAAATGGAGTGCCCCCACGTTAGCCAATTATTGTTGGATGGTGAAAAGGGATGCTCCCAAAGCTGAATACAAGTGAAAGGTGAAAAGGTCCCATGTTTGATACCTATTCCTGATACATCTTACTGCCATATAAATAAAAGTACCTTGTATAAATATAAAAAAACTACTTTTTTCGAAAATAAGAGCAACTCTCCCATTTTAAGCACAATTTTCATGTTTATTACCCCAAAATCTATAAAGTAAACTTACTTTCATTTCCCCATGTAAACTTACATGGGGAAATAGGATAATATCAAAATTATTTTTTGCATCCAGTTCCTTTGTGACCACATTGTCGTATCCAATCAAACTGGTCAGACAAGACTTCCCCTTAACAAACCCACGTTGTGTCTGAGCTATTACTTCTGTCTTGTCTAGATGATCCTGTATCACCTCTTTAACCAATGACTCCATTATTTTCCCAGGAACAGAAGTTAATCTAACAGGTCTATAATTATTTGTGTCACCTTTGAACCTCCTTTGTGAATTGGGGATACATTTGCACATCTCCAGTCCATGGGGACCTCCCCTGAGTCTAAGGATGCTCTCATAATTATGGCTAAGGGTTTGCTTACTTCCCTTGCTGCCTCCTTCATTATAACAGGATAGATTCCATCTGTCTCAGCTGCCTTGTTTATGTTTAACTTCAACAATTTCTCCTCCACTTTGCTCTCAGTTATTACAAAACCACTTACCTCCCTGTTAGAGTTTGATAAACATCTGGCATTCCCGTCCTTGAATAACTCCTCATGTGTGAATGTAGATGCAAAATACTCATTCAGATTATCAGCTATCTGTGCAAGATCATCAACAGTTGAACCATCAATATCAAGTGGACCAATCTGATTCATTCCCTTCCTTCTAGAGTTTATATAACTAAAGAAGTCCTTGCTGTTTTTCTTAGCATCCTTTCCCAAAGATTTCTCATAATCTGCCTTTGCTTGTCTAACCTCCTTTGTAACTTGATTACAGACTAGCTTATATGTGCCATAGGCTTCTGTGCGACTTGATAATTTATATGCATCCCATGCATTTTTCTTCTGTGCCAAGAGTCTCATTAATTCATCTGACATCCATTTAGGCCTAAACCTTGAATGATATTTCTTAATCGGTATGAAAAGCCTAGTAGCTTCCACGATTACGTTCCCGAAGGTTTCCCATTTAGAATTCACCATTGGTGACATCATCAGTTGGTCCCATTGCACAGAATTTTAAAACTGTCTGAGACCACTGTAGTCACCTTATCAGAAGCAAAAACCCTTCCCTCTACCCTTGATGGCAGTTACATCTTTAAATCCCACATCAGTACACTGTGATCACTGTCACCCAGTGATTCCTTTATCTGCAAATTCTTAATGCATGAATAAATAGTAATAATTAATAGCACTGTTAATTCATACTAATTCATCACCCTGATAAATCTTTGTTGATATAAAGGTATATCACAGTGATCTAGAATGTATCAGGATATACACACAAAAATTGAAACAAAAAAGCAACTGCTGAAGAAAGTCTTCAAACACTTTTATGACATAGTTGCAATGCAGAAATAAAACTTATTTACAAGTAAATTTTTTGAATTAACTAACACATGCCGTAGTAGGTTGAAAATAGTAACACTATTTATTATCAACTGCATTTCACTTTTTATGGAATATATGTGATTTTCACTTCTAGTAACACAAAAATATTTTCATATGTTGTAAAAATATTGCACAAACCACAATGCTCCACTTTTAGAATGTATTATCTTCACTGTGCATGTAGGGTCCATTTTTAATATTCATAATAAAGGCATGTGATAATATTTTTATAAACCCAACTCCTTGAAAGTGTGGTTTTGGCACCCCTTCCCCACATGACAGTATGCTGGCCACAACAATGCACAGAATTCTTCTAATTAGATGATAAAACCCTATTCTCATACCTTTAAAAAAGATACTTCTGCCTTATAGATTTCATTATAGACTGCCTTATAGATTTCTAACTGCACAGAATTCTTCTAATTAGATGATAAAACCTTGTTCTCAGGGTTTTATCATCTAATTAGAAGAATTAGATGATAAATTCTTTTATTATCTAATTTTTTTATTACCATCTTTTATCATCTATACCTTTAAAACAGATACTTCTGCCTTATAGATTTCATTCATATAATAAAAACAAACAATAAGTATAACACTGCTATTAATAGACTATTTAGCAATATTATGATGCTGAAATACATAACTGATGCTTTACAAAGTCTAGTAAAGGACAAAAAAAAAAGGGCATTAAATGTTAAATTACCTTTCTTTTGAGCTTCCAGAAATGGAAAACAAAATCGACACTCTCAGTGTCTGTACGAAGAGCTTCTGATACTTCACTAACATTCACATATTTATAAAACTCTGATTCCCTCTCTTTAATCCTGCAAATATATACAAATATTTTATTTATTTTTGTTACACAGAGCATTAAAACTATGATAAATGAATATCATAGTTTTAATGCTCTGTGTAACAAAAATAAATAAATTATGAATCCAGAGCACGCAGGCATGTTTTATTATGTATATACAAATATATAATTAATAATCTCAATAAAGAAATATCTATTTATCTATTCATGTATGCATGCACACAGATCACTTACTTCCTTACATGACCACACAGTACTATAAAATCAAACTAAATAAAATAAACATTCAAAACATTTATTCATTGCTTGACAGGTTGTCTGATGATGGCACCAAATGGTTCCAAAACTGGTCACAATAGTGCTTTTCAGTTTTTAATGAATAACAGACTCACCTAATGGGTGAAGTTATTGATTAAAAAAAATATTAGTTACTTGAGGCCAACTCATGGATAACATAGTCATTTCTAAAGAACCTGAACCTAAGCTCTATCACTATCAGAGGAGGGATGACATACTTTCCACCACCACCAATATAGATAAAAATACAGAGCTCGGTGTGCATGGTTCCTTCCCAAACTATTTCAATACCTACATTGCACCTACATTGAAATAGTACCCTATTTCTTTACCTGTTTAATAGTTCATTCTTCTTTGATTCATATCACAAACACAAACCAATTTTTAAATCAGGATTTACTCAATTTCTGACTTCTGCATTTTCCCCTAGTCTACTCAAATAGAAATGCCTTGCACAGATGCATGGTTTTAGTGATCATGTTGGCTTTCATTCATTTTGTGTTCTGCTGTATCTAAAGACTTGTCTTATTTACACTTTCAGAGAAAGCCATGGTTTTATTCAAAGCTTTGTTTTGAATAAAATCATTAATTTAAGATTATGCATGAACCAGAATCCCTATGTACACAAGAAAATTAGCCTACTAGCAGATTAAACAAATAGTAGCACAAGTAGTAGTACTGGAGGCATGTGATGCAAGAAAGCAAGCATATGAGCTTATGTAGAATCAACAAAAAAAAAAAAAAAAAACATTTTCATACATCCATTCCCTCTAAAAGTTTGTCTGGACAAACTGTGTGCAATGCAGACAGGCTGTCAGAATGTGTGAAAATGGATGTGTGAAAAATTATTACTGCAGTCTTGTCTAGATGTGATCCTGCAATGCTTCTTTAACCAGTTCCTCCTTGCATATATATTTAAGCTATCGACTTCCAAACAACAGATTGAAGATTGTTCGAGCAATTAAACACTCACTGGCTAAATGCAAATTTCTGCACATCAATTTTATAACTGTCTTTCCTCAATTTCAATTTATGCCCCCTCAGGTTTGTAATCTGAGCAAGTGGAAGAATCCCATCAGAATTCAATGTGCTCAACCCATTCAAGGCCTTATACACCTCAATCAGATTACCTCGCAGGTGCCCAGTCTCCAGCCACTGTAATTTGCAGAAGTTAAGCCTTTCTTGGTAAGAGGACCCCTTCGTTCCCCTCATCAATCTTGTTGCCCTTCTCTGCACACGCTCAAACAACTCTACATCCTTCCTAAAATGAGGCCTCCAAACCTCTACGCAGTACTCAAGGCGTGGGCTGACCAATGCCTTATACAAAGGGATAATCACCTCCTTTTCCAGGCGCCTCCGTAGTCAGGTGGGAAGGAGCAGCAGCAGTGCGTAGCACAAGCTTCTTGATTAGACAGGGGTTCGAGCCTGTCACCACCAAATACGGATGATGCGGAAAGGTCAGGGAATGACCACGCATATCCCGGAGCAATATGGCCTTAGTTGCTAATGCTCTCAAAAACAACAACAGCATAAAAAAAAAAAAAAAAAAACCTCCTTTTCCCTATTAGCAAAATTCCTGTATATCATTGACAATA
The DNA here is from genome assembly GCF_048544385.1 of Mastigoproctus giganteus. Classification (NCBI taxonomy): domain Eukaryota; kingdom Metazoa; phylum Arthropoda; class Arachnida; order Uropygi; family Thelyphonidae; genus Mastigoproctus; species Mastigoproctus giganteus. Next base: position 52,170,360 of record NC_143585.1, read on the forward strand.
CCCCATGACTTGCCTGGCAGCCTGTCTGCATTGCACAGAAAACTTCATATCTGACTGCACAATTACTTCCAGGCGTTTTTCATTTTTTACTAGCCAAAGTGTAGTACCGCACAGTTGGTACATTTATCTGGGATTACTTCTACCCATATGTAGTACTTTGCATCTGTCAATGTTAAACTTCAGTTCCCACTTCTCAGCCTATCTACCCAAATTTTCTAGATACTGTGGCAGTAGCACACTGCCATTAACAACCCTGTCAATCTTGGTATCAACTGAAAACTTTGACTTTAAGTCTTCATCAATACCACTGATAAATATACAAAACAACAGTGGGCTCAACACTGGACCCTGGGGGTTTCCACTAATAACATTAGTCCACAAAGAGCAGTGTCCATTGATTCTCTCTCTCTGTCTACTCCCACTTAACCACCGTTTTATCCACTTACCCTTAATACCATACCGCTCCAATTTGTACAGTAGTCTTCCATGTGCAACAGTGTGAAAAGCTTTCCTGAAATCCAAGTATATAATATCAAAATTATTTTTTACATCCAGTTCCTTTCTAACCACATCATAATATCCAATCAAATTTGCCAGACAAGTCTTTCCCTTAACAAACCCATGCTGTGTCTGCATTATTACTGCAGTCTTGTCTAGATGTGATCCTGCAATGCTTCTTTAACCAGTGACTCCATTATTTTCCATGGAACAAAAGTCAAACTAACAGGTCTGTAATTACTCGTGTCACCCTTTGATCCTCCTTTGTGATTTTGGGATACATGTGTGCATCTCCAGTCTGTGGGGACTTCCCCCCCGCTCAGTCCAAGGATGTTCTCATAATTATGGCTAAGGTTTTGCTTACTTCCTTTGCTGCCTCCTTTAATATAACTGGATAAATCCCATCCACCCCAGGTGCCTTTCTTATGTTTAAACTTCAATAATTTCTCCTCCACTTTGTTCTCAGTTATTACAAAATCATTAAGCACCCTGTTACTGTTTGATAAAATCTGGCATTTTTCTCCATTAATAACTCCTCGTGTGTGAATGTAAATGCAAAATACTCGTTGAGATTATCAGCTATCTGCGCAAGATCTTCAACAGTTGAACCATCAATATCAAGTGGACCAATCTGATTCATTCCTTCCTTCTAGAGTTTATATAAGTAAAGAAGTCTTTTCTGTTTTTCTTAGCATCCTTTCCCAAATATTTCTCATAATCTTCCTTCGCTTGCCTAACCTCCTTTGTAACTTGATTACATACTAGCTTATATGTGCCATAGGCTACTGTGTGACTTGATAATTTATATGCATTCCATGCATTTTTCTTCTGTGCCCTTTACCAACGATGGTAATTATATTGAAATTGTACTGCTTCTACTGGAATGAGAAGCAGCCTGGAAAGCAAGTTGCTGGGGATTTCTAGGTCTGCTGGGAGTCATAGAGAAACAAGTAATACATTGGATGTTAGGGTAACTAAGAGTAGGAACAGGTGCATGTTAACTTGCATGTACACCAATGCTAGAAGTATAGATAATAAATTTGATGAGTTTGAAGTGCTGGTCAAGACATCGAAGGCAGATATTGTTGGGATATCAGAGACGTGGTGTCACACACACACACACACACACACACACACACACACACACACACACACACACACACACACACACACACACACACACACAGTATCAGCAGTGCAGAATTGAATTTGGGGAGTACAATGTGTAGAGAAAGGATAGACAGGACAGGACAGGAAGAAAGGAGGAGTTATGCTGTTAGTTTAGTTAAGAAACACATAAAATCTAAGGAATTGTATCCAATTGACATTGGTGGACAATGCAATGTTTAGTTAGAGTGACGTGACATAAGTGCTGGGAAAGGGAAAATGAGAGTAAGTGGTTGTTATAGGCCTAATGAATCTAATGAGTACAATGAGCAATTGTGCAGGGAAATAGAGTGGGCCAGTAAATCAGAATTTGTTATAATGGAGAATTTAACTTTGCGGATATTGACTGGAACTTGTGGATTGGTCACTCCCACACTAGCAAGACTTTTGTGAATTTATTGGAAGACTGTTTTCTACATGTTCGAGAGGCAACCAGAGGGAGTAATACTCTTGATCTGATTATCAACAGTAATTATTCCTGCATTAAGAATTTACAGATAAAGAAACGACTGGGTGACAGTGATCACAATGTACTGATGTGGGATTTACTTAAAAATGTAACTACCATCAAGGGTAAAAGGAAGGGCTTTTGCTTTTGTAAAGGTGACTACAGTGGTCTCAAACAGTTTTTAAATTCTATACAGTGGGAACAATTGATGATGTTACAAATGGTGAATTCTAAATGGGAAGCCATCAGAGACTTAATCTTGGAGGCTACTAGGCTTTTCAAGGTTTAGGCCTAAATGGATGTCAGATGAATTAATTCATCTGACATCCTTGTGGCAGAGAAGAAAAATGCATGGGATGCATATAAATTATCAGGCGAAACAGAAGCCTATGGCAGATATAAGCTAGTCTGTAATCAAATCACAAAGGAGGTTAGGCAGGTGAAAACAGATCACGAGAAATCTTTGGCAAAGGATGCAAATAAAAACAGCAAAGAGTTATTTACTTATATAAACTCTAGAAGGAAAGGGATGAATCAGATTGGTTCACTTAATAAAGATGGTTTGACAATTGATGATCATGCTCAGATAGCTGATAAACTTAATGAGTATTTTGCATCTACATTCACATAATTATAATTGAGAGCAAAGTTATAATTATAATTGAGAGCAAACTGGAGGAGAAATTGTTGAAGTTAAATATAAGCAAGGCACCTGGGGTGGACGTGATCTATCCAGTTATATTAAAGGAGGCAGCAAAGGAAGTAAGCAAACCGTTAGCCCTAATTATGAGAGCTTCCTCAGACTCAGGGGAGGTCCCCATGAACTGGAGGTGTGCAAATTTATCCCCAATTCACAAAGGGAGTTCAAAAGATGATAAAAGTAAATATAGATCTGTTAGTTTAACTTCTGTTCTGGGGAAAAAAATGGAGTCTCTGGTTAAGGAAGCATTGCAGGATAATCTAGACAAGACTGCAGTAACAATTCAGACAGCATGGGTTTGCTAAAGGGAGGACTTGTCTGACAAATTTGATTGGATACTCTGATGTGGACACAGAAGAACTGGATGCATAAAATAATTTTGATATCATACACTTAGATATCAGGAAAGCTTTTGATACTCTTGCACATGGAAGACTGCTGTGCAAATTGGTGCAGTATGGCATTAAGGGCAAGTTGCTACAAAAGATAAAGGGATGGTTGAGTGGGAGATGACAGAGAGTGGTAATCAGTGGACACTGCTCTTCGTGGAGTAATGTTATTAGTAAAGTTCCCCCGCATTCGGTGCTGGGCCCATTGTTGTTATGTGTATTTATCAATGATATTGGTGAAGGTATATCAGGCTTAATGCCCAAGTTTGCAGATGATACAAAGATTGGCAGGGTTGTTAATGACAGTAAAGACAGTATGCTGCTGCAACTGGATCTAGATAAGTTGGGCAAATGGGATGAGAAGTGGCAAATTTAACATTGATAAATGCAAAGTACTGCATATGGGTAGCAGTAACCCAAGAGAAATGTACCAACCGTGTGTTACTACGCTCAGAGAAGTAGAGAGTGAAAAAGACCAGGGGGTAATTATGCAGTCAGATATGAAGTTCACTGAACAGTGCAGATGGACTGCCAGAGCAGGTCATGGAGTCTTCTCAATGATATACAGGGTGTCTCAAAAATATTGGTACAAATGTTTAAGGGAGGTAGGTAACATCTAAAGGAATGTGAATCGCATAGGAACCCATAACCGAAAACGTCACCATAAGTCGGTACACGTCGCTATTCATCAGTTCGCGAGAGAGGGTAAATTTCTGGTTTACTTATTCAAGCAGTAGTCGCCACATGAAGAGCATGCATCGATACGCAAACTGTGAGCTGGCAGTCATGCACCTAGTGTATGGATTAGCAGAGGGCAATGGACGAGCCGCTCAACGAATTTATGGAGAACGCTTCCCAGAGACAGACATGTACCGGACCACCATTTGTTTGCACGTGTGCATCAAAATTTGTGAGATTAGGGGTCATTTAGAGGTAACTTGAGTAGTGCGGGCAGACCACGTTCGACGCAAACTCCCGCCATGGAAGAAAGTGTGTTGAATGCCGTCCAGAATAATCCTACTACCAGCACATATGCTGTTGCCTCTGCCTTAGGAGTGTCTCGTTGCAGTGTACAGCATGTCTGGCACGACGATTTCTTACACCCCCTTTCATTTCCAAAGGGTTCAGTTACTGCTCCCCCAAGATCATTCTGCACGTGTGGCTTTTGTGCAGTGGTTTCTCCAAGAAAGTGTTCAAGGCTTGAATTTTCCAGCGTATGTTTTGTTCACAGATGAGGCTTATTTCACTCGGGAAGACTTATTCAATCAGCACAATGCTCATGTGTGAGCTCACGACAAGCCACATGGTGTGCGCCCCCATTGCGGCACAAAATCGCTTTGCAATAAATGTGTGGGCAGGTATGGTCAGTGACTGCTTAGTCGGCCCATATCTGTTACCATCCCGCACGAACTCCGCTAAATATCGGATCTTTCTTGAACAAGTTCTACCAGGGTAACTTGACGATGTTCCAGCAAATGTGAGACGCAACATTTGGTTTCAACATGACGGGACGCCTGCTCATTATGGAAGGTGTGTTCGTGTCCATTTCAACAGGCGTTTTAGGCGTTGATGGATTGGCCGTGGTGGACCCATTGCTTGGCCTCCACGCTCACCTGATTTATCGAGCCTTGATTTCTTTCTGTGGGGGCCCCTCAAATCTATCATGTATGAATCACCTGTGGAGACTGAAATGGATCTCTTGTGGCGAGACTCGTCTGCGCTGCTGCTACTGTCAAAGAAACTCCAGGTGTGTTCAACCGTGTCCGCCAATCCATGCTGTGTCGGTGTCACGCATGCATCGCGTCTCATGGTGGAACCTTCGAGCATCTGTTGTAACATCATGAAATGCATCCATCTCGTACTCCATTGTTAATATTATGTCAAATAAATGTTTGCCACTAATTATTGTCTTGTGTCATTTCTGCTTCTTGTGCCCCTGCTACTACTTTCCCATGACGTTTCCGGTTATGGGTTCCTATGCGATTCACATTCCTTTAGATGTTACCTACCTCCCCTAAACATTTGTACCAATATTTTTGAGACACCCTGTATAGGAATTTTACTAGGAGGGACAAGGAGGTGATTATCCTGTTGTACAAGGCAATGGTCAGGTCACACATTGAATACTGTGTACAGGTCTGGAGGCCTCATTTTAGGAAGGATGTAGAGTTACTAGAACAAGTATAAAGAAGGGCAACAAAATTGGTGAGGGGAGCAAAGGGTTGCTCTTACCAAGATAAGCTTAAGTTCTACAAATTGCATTGCCTGGAGACTAGACACATGCAAAGTAATCTGATTGAGGTGTATAGGGCCTTGAATTGGTTGAGCAAGCTCAATGCTGATGGGATTCTTCCTCTTGCTCAGATTAAGAACCTGAGGTGGCAAAGATTCAAACTGAGGAAAGACAGTTGTGTAGAATAGATGTGCAGAAATTTGCCTTTAGCAGGTAGCTGATTGCTGGAACAGACTTCCATCTCTTGTTGTAGAAGTTGAAAGCTTAAATAAATTTAAGGTTGAGTATTTGGAGTGAACAGATGATTGAAATGGGTGGGTTTTTTTTTTTTTGGCTGATGCTGCATAAGCTTGCTTTCTTGCATCGTATGCCTCTTTGAATGCTAATATCTTTAAGTAAATCCCTCATCAGTACACTGTGATCACTGCTACCTAGTGGTTCCTTTATCTGCAAATTCTTTATACACAAATAATCACTGCTGATAACCAGATAAAGATTATTATCTTCTCTGGTTGCCACCTCTCCAACATGAAATTAAAAACGATCTGAGTTTAAACAGTTTTATTTATAGATTACCTGTGTTCTCCTGCATTTGCCTTTTCTTCACTTGACATCTCCAATTCTTTTTTCTTTGAGCGAACCTTCTTTTTCTTTGTATTAATCTCAGAGTCGGACTCAGAAAAGGTTTCGGCTTCGTCACTATGTCTTGGACAATATGACTGTAAAGAAATAAAAGAAGCAGGGCATCCAATCTGTACTTAGAATGACCTGCAATTATTGATATATATAAATCTGATACATAAATCAATTTAAATAGAATTTCAATAGTATCTTAATAAATCACCCTTAAAAGGTTATCTTAAATAGCTACATTTAACAAAATATAAATAGGTTGTTCAAATAAAACATATTCTTGCAGTTGTTATGAAGGAACTGATCCAAAGAATAATTTTGACATTATATACTTAGATTTTGTAAAAGAATAACAGAAGTTTATACCTCAATATGATACATAGAACATTTCCATATGATACTCTCCAGAAATTTCTGGAGGGTATCATATTCAGGTAAACTTTTTTTTCTCTTATTTTTTTACAAATATTGATATCAACATAGAATGCATTGTGCATTACAGCTCTGGTTCATACTATCAAATACTTAGATTTTGATAAAGACTTTGACTGTACTACATATATGATTGTTATATAAACTGGGGCAATGTGGAATTAGGGGCAAATTGCTATTATGGATAAAAGAATGGCTAATATGATGAGTGTGGTTCTGCAGCATTGGCTGTTGGGCTCCTATGCTGTTTTTAATATTTGTTAATGAAACTGATGTGGGTATTTTAACCCTGAATGGCATTGATTTCACTCTGACAATATTTCTGCAATTTGTGCTTCCTCTACTCTGCCCATACAGTTGAAACTTGTAACAACTTTTTAACCCTGAATGGCATTGATTTCACTCTGACAATATTTCTGCAATGTGCTTCCTCTACTCTGCCCATACAGTTGAAACTTGTAACAACTGTTGTTGAAAATCTTTTCTTTGAATTCTCTGCAGAAAATTCCAGAAATGTCTGTTAATTATCACACAATTAAGAAACCTTCGTGATTAAGTTAAACCTTATATGTACATGTTGACTGACATATGTCATGTGAAGTTATTGATAGAAAGCTTGCTTTACTGCCATGCACTTTCCCCTAGTTAGTAATGCTCTCTGGCTTCGTGACATTGAGGCAACATCTTGAATCATTGTTGATGCACACATTTCATGTTAGGAGAGCACTCCTGCTCCTGACATGCTGACATCTAATCAAAATATCTGTTGAAACAGGTGATTTTAAATATGCATTTGCTTTCCAACAGGTCTAAAGGGAGTTTTCAATTCAGATATTAATTAATATATCTTTTTTAATTAAGAACACGTGGATTGTTCAGTTGTGTTCAGTAAAGACTGGAAAGGTGGCATAAAAAATATGAACAATTTTGAATTACATTTTGCCAACTTTTTTAATTCTTGGATGCACGTGGGGATTTCAAATTTTTTCTCGGTCTGATGATACAAAGGTGGGCACAGTGGTCAAAGACAGTAATTGGGATACGTTGCTTCAGGGGAATCTAGATAAACTCATCAGATGGGATAAAAAACAGCAATTAAGGCTTAACAATTATATATGCAAGGTACTGCATTTGGATAGCAGAAATCACATACCACTGGGTGGTGCCAAACTGAAGGTAATGGAGTAGAGTATAAAAAATATCTAAGGGTAATTGTACAGTTCAACATTAAATTCTCTGAGCAATGTAAATAAGTTGCTAGAACAGCCCATGTAGTCCTGTCAATGACATACAGGAATTTTTCCAGCAGGAACAAAGAGATGAATTATCCCATTATATAAGACAATAGTTAGACCTGGAATACTGCATACAGGTTTGGAAACCTCATTTTAGGCAGGACATAGTTCTGCTGGAAAGAATGCAAAGAGCAACAAGATTAGTTGGAGACACAAAAGGATATTCCAACCAAGAAAGACTGGGATTCTACAAATTGTAATCTCTAGAAACTATGTGGTAACCTAATTGAAGTATATAAGGAAAAAGATTGAAGTAATTGGAAAAGGATGGTGGCAGAATAGATATGCAGATACTCACACTCCAAAGAATAATCAAATGTTGGAATAAACTTCCACTTAATGTTGTTAAGCTAAGTAGTTGAATAAATTTAAGGAAAGTCTGGACAAATTATTGGAAGGAAATGAAGGTTTTTTTTTTGTTCTTTTCTGGCTAGTATTGTTATAAGTTTTGTTTCCTTTCATCACATTGCCAATTTATTTCAGTTCTACTTGCCAATACTAATAATAAAACAAAGCAGCATCAAACAAGGAAAAAACTGAAGTAAAAAAGGAAAAAAAAAAAAGGAAAAAAACAAGGAAAAAACTGAGCGGTATGATGTGTAGGTAACTGTGTTGTTTGAAGATAATAAAGCATTCAAAACCTAAGTTGATATTATTATGTTTATTTCTGCACTGAAAATATGCACATAATGGAATCAAACGTTCAGTGGTATATTCATACCGCTTCTTCAATGATAGCTGTCTTTGCACAAAAGATCACTTCAGTCACAATAACTTGTTCTTGTGATCTAAGTTCTTGTGACTGAAGTGATCTTTTGTTATGGTGATATTGCAGAGTTATCACTGAAGAAGTGATAAGAAAATACCATGAAACATTTGACTCTGTTATGTATATCTTTCCAATTCAGAAATAAACATAATAATCAGAAAGGCAGGTTTTGAGTGCTTTATTATCTTCAAACGAGGAAAAACTGGTTTGGATAATACATGCTAATATTTGGAGCAAAAAACAAATTGCAAATTGTATGAAACAAACTCTGCCCATGATGGATTCATCCAGCATGGATAAAGGCAAGATGAAATTTTTGACTGCAGAAGTAACTCCAGGTGAAATAATCTGTTGCATGCAAGTTGTTTCTGGGGAATCCTGTGTGAGGCAAAGTATCAGTTTACAAGTGAACAACAGGATAAGTAATCAGTGTCTACCATACACCTGCATTAAGCTGGACAAATGCATTATTATTATATCAATGCAACAATTGTTGCATCCATATCATATGGTTGAATAAACTGAGTAGAACCAAATCATAATGTAATGCTTCATGATAGGTAAATGTCTGTGTTAGTACTGTTTAATTACATCATAATTATGTTCACATGCATTACTGTAAAGTGTTTGCAAAATGAGTGCCCTCATGTTTTACAGAAAAATCTGGGAATTGGGTTTCTATTTGAAATACTTTATGCTTACAAAGTGTTGTCTGTAATAACCAGAATGCAGTAACAAACAAAAAAAAAAAAAAAAAACCACAAATTAAATGTTAATTTTCATCAATATTCTTTCAAATAATTCAGTCATCAAAGAAAAAAAATGCATTAACTTTGCATGTGGAGGAATACACTCCAGTTCAATCCAGTGACTTTTTTAAGAGAAATCTAAGTATCCCATCCTTTTGGCAAATCTGAGAAAATTTTATTTCAGTTCTACTTCATTTTCTTATGCAGGATTTTCAACTACAATGGGAATTTACTGATTTATTTGTTAAATAAAACACACCCTACACGAGTTTAATTTGCTAGTTGTGATAAACACATGGTATCAAAAACAAATATGGGCCAAAATTGAAACGAGTCAGTAAAAATAGAATAAAAATAAAATAAAATAAAAATTTTGAAAATTTAAAAACGTTGTCATTTTCTTATTTTCAAAAAAAAAAAAAAAACACCTTTTTTTTTTTTATTAATTCTTCTGAGGAAAAAAAAAAAAAGTAAGATAATTACTAACAGTATTTACCTCATTATTGTAAGCTGAGCAACTCAAATACCTACAATACACTCTTTCTTAATGAGTACCACTACTTACCTTTAAATTTACAGTTTCATTACCTTCTTCATGCATCTTTCTAATTTATAAAACTGTTATGTGTGTGAAATTATGTAAGAGCACCTATTTCTGTATATCATGCCTATGTATTTAAATTTTTAAAAAGTATATATACACTTATATATTATATAATATTAGTTCCATTTTCAAGTTCACTTCATATTTTGCATGTCACTGTGATTGAAGTGATCATCTGTAATGTATATTTTCTCAAATGCATAAATATACAATAATAATAATAACTGAAAGAAGAAACCATTTCCAGAAAATGAACAGTATCATAGAAAAAGCTGTTTGAATAGAAGCTACTGCACTAACCACATTATTCTAATCTCTCTTAAACACACAGAAGGCTCATAGTGAGAACAACCTTATCATGATGAATCTTTTGTTTTTTAAGTGGTCAAATGAAAGGTCATGTTAGTACAAACATTTGCGGCTGACTGCAGTTCTAGCTCACATGACTATTACATAGGTGCTGTTCTTACATTTTCTCATTTTGTGAACTCCTCTAGCCCTTGCGGCCATCTCAGAGTATAAACAGAAATTTTATTAATTATTAATAGGGGGTTTCGCCAACCCCCGTGCACGCTTTTCTACGTAATACGTAGAAGTATGACGGAGTAAGTCAAATCTTTTCAACGTAAAACACACATTTGTCGAAATGCACTGGTCGATATCTAATCGAATATATAAAAGAAAATAGAGATTGTTTTTAAAAAAAAACTATAAAAAGTAAAATTGTGTGAATGTTGAGTGAATGAAAGTTATTATTAATTGCATGTTCCATCTTAGCCTCTTCACTGGACAGATTGATGGCTATCCAAGCTGACACCATGCTGTAGCTTTTCCTAGCTGGCATGGTGTGGAATACTGACACTGGCCATTACAGTAACCCCAAGACCAGTGTGGGACAGAGCTGCAAAAAGCATGCTCCACCATGGGAATCTCTTTTCCTATGTTCTTTTATTCCCACCACTGGGGTGGTTGAGTCTCCTTCTCCCAATCCCCTTCCTCCCACCCTCTGGACCAGGACAGGCATCCTGTACCAAAAGTCCCCTTACAGTCCCCCCTTTTAAATCAACACTGCTCCTCTGTTTTCTCTCCTAATGTGTCCTGGCCCACCTCCCTGTGGTGGTGACGAAAACTGGGATTGTTAGTGAATCTGCACAGCCATCCCCAGGCCTAAGTGGCCAGAGGAACAACACAACCCACACTAATCCTTTACAAAACACACACTAACACACACCCTGGCCTTATGGCAGAGCATTGTATTCTATGCAGAGTAAAAACCCCGGTGCTGCCAGACAAAAAACACTATGTGACTTTTTTTTCTTTTTTTTATGTGAACCCCAAACACGAGAGGTATTAGAACCTATAGTACTTAGTATCGTGCTTGGGTTGGAGGTTGAAAAGACGAAAGAAGATATTTGTTGACATTGGACTTGAACTTCTGTAGGTTGTAATTTTCAGGAAATACGTATGAAGGAAGGTTGTTCCAGAAAACGGCAGTTGAATGAATAAATGAGGAAGATGAAAAGTTGGTTCTGTGGGTTTGAAGTTGGACAGTAAATGGATGTTGGCTGGTGGCGGCACGTGTTTGGACTGTTTTGAAAGAAAGAGCGGGAATTATATCAGAAGAACAGTGCCCATGGAAGTATCTGTAGAAGAGGCATGCAGCAGAAACAGTACGTCTATGAGAAAGCGAATGGAGAGACTCTGTTAGAGATGAATCATTAATTAACCTAACTGCCCTCTTCTGAATGGAATGAAGAAGCCTGAGAGAGGTTTTGGGGGCACCACCCCAGATGTTGCAACAATATTCCATGGCAGGGTGGATTTGCGATATATACAGAGTGAGCAGCTGTTTGGAAGAAAAGTAACGCCGAGAGCGAAAGAGAAAACCAAGTTTTTTTAGATGCAGAGGAAGCAATATTTGTAATGTGCTTGTACCAAGAGAGATTAGAAGTCAGGATAATCCCCAAAAGACATATATCATTTTGCCTAGAAATCGGAGTGTCACTAAAGATAAGCATAGGAGCAGAAGAATCCTTTTTTGCGAGATATAAGACAAGACTGAGTTTTAGAAGGGTTGAAATCAACTAAGTTGTCTTTGCCCCACTGGAGAATTACTTGAAGATCGGCATTTAGGGAATTGGTAGCAGATTTCGAGAAGTTGAAGCTGATTGAGCAGGACAAGGTTTCTCAAAATGGAATGTGAAAAGCAATGTGCTATCATCAGCAAAACTATGGATAGGATTTCCAGTCAATGGAAGAAGGTCATTAATATACAAGAGGAAAAGAGTGAGGGAAAGAACTGAACCTTGGGGGACACCAGCATTAGTGGAGAAGTTAGAAGACAGATAGCCATCTACCATCACCCTCAGTGAGCAATCAGAGAGAAAACTGGATAACCAATTACTAAAAACAGTTGGCAAACCATAAGATGGAAGCTTGTTTAGAAGACCTTTATGCCAAACACAATCAAAAGCCTTTGAGATGTGAAGAGCACATACTTGTGTTTCACCGAACCTTTCCATTGAATTAGTCCATAAATGGGTAACATAAGCCAGAACACCACCAGTGGATCGACACTGACGGAATCCATACTGGCGATTGTTGATCAGACGGAAGGTTTCTAGGTAGTTTAAGAGTTGGCGGTTAATTGATTTCTCCATTACTTTAGAAAGAATAGAAGTAATTGCAATGGGACGATAATTGGTTGGGAGGTATTTGTCACCCATTTTAGGAATTGGCTGGATATCAGCAAATTTCCAAGCAGAAGGAAAAACACCTTTGGAATAAGAAAGTGAAAAAAGGTGGCAAAGAATAGGAGTAAGTTCAGGAGCACAGGTTTTGAGAACAAGTGGAGAAATACCATCAGGACCTGGAGCTTTCTTAGCATCAAGATTCATCAAAATCCTTCTGATATCCTTTTGATGGAAGACCACAGGAGGCATTGAATGGAGCGTGTTGGGAATGGTGGGAGGTGTTTTATCAAGATCATTAATACATGAGCTGGAAGAAAAATGGGATGCTAGCAGGTCAGCTTTATCCTTGGCTGAAGTGACAACAGAACCATCTGGTTTGGACAGAGGTGGGAGCAGAGGTGGGCAAAAGTTGCGGCCAATAGCTTTGGAAAGAGACCAGAATGCTCGGCTACCATTAGGGCAAGAAGCTGTTGTTGTTATTTTGGTTTTTAGGAGCATTAGCAACTAAGGCCATATTGCTCCGGGGATATGCGGTGGTCATTCCCTGACCTTTCCGCATCCTCCGTATTTGGTGGTGATGGGCTCGAACCCCGGTCTAATCAAGAAGCGTATGCTACGCACTGCTGCTCCTTCCCACCTGGCTACGGAGGCGCCTAGGGCAAGAAGCAAGTTTTCTACTCTTAGCCTGTTCAAACTCTAGTTTGGACTGATTAATAACTGCTTTACAATTGTTGTGAGCTTTGGTGTAGGCAGAAAATGAAACTGAAGAATTAGAAACAAGCCAATTATGATATGCAACATTCTTCTCTTGAACAGCCTTAGCACATTTATTGGAAAACCAAGGTTTAGATAAAGGATGAGATTTTAAAGTGGAGTGTGGGATAAAGGATTCCATTCCTGCAAGAATAATTTCACTGACACGATCTGAGCATATGTTGACATCAGAAGTTTTGAAACAGTAATCCGACCAAGGAAAAGAAGTCTCGCAGGTCATCCCATTTTGCATTCTTGTAATGCCAAACAGCACGAGGTTGGGAATAGCCATGAGATAAAGGTTCCATTGGAGAAGAGACAATCACCAAGTTGTGATCTGAAGTGCCTAAAGGACCTCTCACTTCGACCGTGTACTTAGAAGGGTTGTATGTGAGAAAAAGATCAAGCGTATTGGCTGTACGATTAGGATTGTCCGGTATTCTTGTAGGTAAATTAACAATCTGTGCTAACAAATTGCAAAAGCCTCAGCATCTCGACCTGCTGGGTCGGTGTGACTAGAAAACGGAAGCCAGCCGGAGTTGTGAACATTAAAATCACCAAGGAAAATTACCTCACTGTTAGGAAAGTTGGACTGCAGAAAGTCAAGTTGCAAAGAGAGGAAGTCAAAGAGCTCCAAGTGATTAATGGAGTTGGGTGAACGGTAGAGACAACAGATGAATTTGACACAATGTGGTAGAGAGATTTTGAGCCAGAGAAGATCAAAGAGAGGAGATTCCAAATTGCCAAGTCTCTGACAGGGAATATCAGAACAGACATATGCCCAAGTACCACCTTTGAGGCGAAAGGAATCATACAGCAAATAATTTGGGCATCTGAGATGAGCAGTAGTTGAATCAACCGATAACTGAGATTCTGTCAGAAAAAGTACATGGGGTTTGGCAGACTGCAAGTGGAAATGAACATCATTGATATTAGAATTGAGACCACCTATGTTTGTGAAATGAATTAGGAAGTGCTTGCGAGGTTTAGATATTTTTCGCAGATAAGCTTGCTCTATTAGTTTGACAATTCATGATGTATTCAATAGTAAGAAAAAGTGGGTGGGACATGCTGTATGAAGTAATGAAATTTTTGGATATGGCATACACGTGGTAAGAATATACCCAGATCCTTGACATAACATGGCCTCGACAATGCTCCCCGCATACACACTACTCGGACTCCCTCCAGTCACTATCTGGCAGAGTAGAGGTAGCAAGCTTATACACTAGCTGATCCGGAAGCCTCCTAGAGAGTTACCAATAGGTTCGGTATGGTGTATTAGCATTAGCATTAGTAGAGGCATTTGATGCAAGAAAGCAAGCTTATGCAGCATCAGCCAAAAAAAAAAAAAAAAAAAATAATAAATAAATAAATAAAAAATAACCACTTCCACTTCACCCCTCTGTTTGTTCGAAATACCTGTCCAGCTGAGCCTTAAACTTATTCAGGCTATCAACCTCCACGACAAGGGATGGAAGTCTGTTCCACCAACCAACCACCCACTGGCTAAAGGCAAATTTCCTCACGTCTATCCTACATCTGTCTTTCCTCAATTTGAATTTATGCCCTCTCAGGTGATTATTCTGAGCAAGAGGAAGAATCCCATCAGCATTGAGCATGCTCAAACCATTCAAGGCTTTATACACCTCTATCAGATCACCTCGCTGGTGCCTAGTCTCCAGACACTGTAATTTGCAAAACTTAAGCCTTTCTTCGTAAGAGCACCCCTTTGTTCCATTCACCAATCTTGTTGCCCTTTTCTGTACTCGTTCCAGCATCTCTACATCCTTCTTGAAATGAGGCCTCCAGACCTGTATACAGTACTCTAGGTGTGGCCTGACCATTGCCTTATACAAGGGAATAATCACCTCCTTATCCCTGCTAGAAACATTCCTATATATCATCGACAATACACCATGAGCTACTCTTGCAGCCCGTCTGCACTGCTCAGAAAACTTCATATCTGCCTGCACAACCAACCCCATGTCCCTTTCATTGTCTACCACTGTCAGTGTAGTACCACAGAGTTGATACGTTGCTCTGGGGTTGCTGTTTCCTATATGTAGCACTTTACATTTGTCAATGTTAAACTTCATTTGCCACCTCTCAGCCCATCTGCTCAACCTTTCCAGATCCTGTTGCAGTAGCATAGTGTCAGTAGTGTCCTTGACAACCCTGCCAACCTTCGTATCGTCTGCAAACTTGGACATTAAGCTTGATATACCATCATCAATATCATTTATAAATACAGAAAACAATAATGGACCCAATACTGAACCCTGAGGGACTCCACTAATAACATTAGTCCACGATGAGCAGTGTCCATTGATTACCACTCTCTGTCTTCTCCCCCTCAACCACCCCTTTATCCATAGCAGCAATTTGCCTCCAATGCCACACTGCTCCAATTTGTGCAGCAGTCTTCCATGTGCAACAGTATCAAAAGCCTTTCTAAGATCCAAGTATATAATATCAAAGTTATTCCCTGCATCCAGTTCTTTTGTGACTGCATCATAGTATCCAATTAAATTGGTCAGGCAAGACTTCCCCTTAACAAAACCATGCTGTGTCTGAGCTATGACTGAAGTCTTGTCTAGATGATCCTGCAGTGCTTCTTTAACCAATGCCTCCATTAATTTTACTGAAACAGAAGTTAAACTAAGAGGTCTATAATTACTTGTGTCACCCTTTGATCCTCCTTTGTGAATTGGGGTCACATTTGCACATCTCCAGTCCATGGGTACTTCCCCTGAGTCCAAGGAAGCTCTCATAATTATAGCTAAGGGTTTGCTTACTTCCTTTGCTGCCTCCTTTAATATAACTGGATAGGTCCCATCCACCCCAGGTGCCTTTCTTGTATTTATCTTCAACAATTTCTCCTTCACTTTACTCTCAGTTATTACAAGATTCTCTAGCTTACTGCCAGAGTTGTATACACCTCTGGCATTCCCCTCGCTGAATAACTCCTCATGTGTGAATGTCAATGCAAAATATTCATTTAGTTTGTTAGCTACCTGAGCAGGATCATCAACAGTTGACCCATCGATATCAAGTGGACCAATCTGATTCATCCCTTCCTTCTAGAGTTTACATAAGTAAAGAACTCTTTGCTGTTTTTCTTTGCATCCCTTGCCAAAGATTTCTCGTAGTCTGCCTTCGCCTGTCTAACCTCCTTTGTAACTTGGTTACAGATCAACTTGTATTTATCATAGGCTTCATAGGTGTACTAACTAGCGGCCGGCCTGCGAACACCGTTTTAGAGCTGTACCCTCGAAATGTAAGGCCATTTCCTGATTAGATGTTGACTGTGATCGACATCTAATCAGAAAATGGCCTATGTAATTATTTACCTGTGCATTTGTAGTGCGCGGCATTTTCAAGGTTGAATAAATATCACTATGAAATTATTTACCAGTGTTTACACAGGTCGCTTAGGAAAAGGCCTTTTACTTCGGGTTCCATAATGCATGAGGAATATTGTTGCATCCCAAAGAGCAGGACTAAAATATTTACAAAATACTAAATTACTGTATTTACAAATATACAATATTCATTAATAAATAAAAATGTTACAATGGAACATCAAATGTGAGACAGTGAATCATGTGCACGAGGTTGGTGAACGTTATGGAGGCAGTTGTCAATAATTAATTGCATTGGTAGTAATGTAATTGCCTTGCCCTCTTCTCCCATTGGCTCCAATAAATATCATTAGGAGGAAAACTTTAATGTATTGAGAGATTTATTATTTTGTGAAAACCATAACACACATCATTTCAAAAACAGCTCATGTAAGACCATAAAATATTTATAAAAATAGAGGAAGGGTAACTGAAAATAATCCTGGGCTAACAACACAAGCATAGCTGAAATTTCTGGCTGTCACATGCATAGTGACATGCCACCATTCTCAGTTTTTGTTGGCATGGCACCTGACAGATTCTTTCAGACAATTACTCTGAAGTAAAAATTCGTTTTAAAAACTACTGAAATGAAAATGTCTCTCTGTGTAGGAAGGTCAAGGAATTACAGATTTTAATCTCCAGCAAAGGGTTAACACATGATCAATATTTCTGAGTGGCACCTCACAGGTCTAGCACCACTACTGTAGGGTTTTAATCTGATTCTACCTGTGCACTTTGCAATACTGTTAGTCACAGCACTGTAAGATGCATACTGTGACTATAATACACTCTTTCTTAATGAATACCACCACTTACCTTTAAATTTACAGTTTCATTATCTTCTTCCTCATGTATAACTGCTTTCATATGAAGGCTATTTTTAAAGGCACACGTGACATGATAAGCAGTTTTGCAAGTTCTGACCTAGTTTTGAAAGAACAGAATGCAACATATTGAGTTTTTGATTCAAATTATGAATCATAAAATAAAATTTCAAATATTAAAAACACAGTGTAACATGCAATTACAATATGAAATTAAAACAAGTGGCAACTGTAATATATATAGTGTCTATAAAATCATTGTCCTTTTTAGAAGTTAATAACTTTTGATCTAAAAGTGATTAAAAAATTATCAGCAGTATTTTAAAGTTTAAACATTTAATTTTTATTTTCCATACAGTAACAGATGATAACTGCCTGGTTTATTTTATTTATTTTTTTTTAACTGATAATCAACAACTTGAATTTTCTCCCCTTGTGACTGGTCTCTCTTTCATCTTGGCTTATTTGTTTACTAAGCCTGTTTATTTAAGCTTTTTCACCAGTTTAATATGGAGTTCTTGTGTAGGGAGAGACGTTTTGTAGATGTTTTTCATATTTTCATTGCTCAGTAGTTATAGATTCCAAATCAGCTAGTTTCCAGAGGTTGCAGTTTTCACATTTTCTTTAACTGTAGAATTTGTTTCTATTTCGCTTTTACTGAAATAGAAACAAATAAAAATTTAATTAGATAACATTTAATATTTAAGCTTTGAAATACTGTTTACAGTTTTATTACTTGTAGATGAAAAGTTATTAACTTTTCAAAAGTGAAAAAGAACTTTATGAACACTATGTACTTTACTAGCAGGGAACAATGCCCAAACTGGACGAGAGAACACCATTCTGACTGATAAGTTCACTTTTTGAAATTAAGTTCAAATCATTCTGGTTACTACACTTGCCAAAAAAAGTTTTCCACAATGTTAAGATGGTTATTTCTGGTTAAAAGTTCAAGCAAATTATAATTAATTTGGTTTCCAAATTTTAGAATAAACCAACAAAAACTAGTGCGTAATGTTTGCATAAACTGGACAAGTATCTGAAAAAAGAAAAAACAATAAAAATGAATAACAATAATCTCATTTTTGTTAAATTATTTGGGGAAATGACACATTTGTGATAAAAAAATAAATTTATAGATCCCTGACTTAAGAACTTGCATTTAAAATTTAAGAACCAATTACAAGTATATTCCAGTGCTTAAACTAATCTACTTACAGAAATGTTTATGATTCCACTTTGGAAGACTATCATAGGCCTTCACACTATTAAATGATCTCCCAGCTAACTTTTCCTGTTCCTGACAAACCTTAAAATGGCTGATGATTTTTCTTAATCCTCTAGCCCAGTAAGAGATTTTTCAGATTATTCTGAGTGAACCTTACACCTACTGTATAATTAAGGTGATTAGCAATGCATATAATTTCAAACCTGAATGTTAATCCTTGCCATAATCTTGGCAATCTTTAAGAAATTAAGAAATTTCTTAAAGAAATGGCAATTAAAAAAAAGAACAGCAATCATTCTGAAGATTCTGTCTGGGAGAGGGGCCAGTACTGACGAGAAGTAGTTTGATAAACGATCTTCTACCATTACTAAGTTAAGCACCCAACATATTCACATTGCAATTTCTGGTGAATTTCTCATCACACAAGCAATCAAATTGTTTATCACACATGTAAAGTCATAGCTGACTGAATTTACTCAGCAGATTGCTTGTCATCATTAACCATTCAAACTGGTTTGTTTCTGATCAATTGAAATATGGATACACAAGAAATGATTAATCTTGTTTTCAATGAAAGAGCTCCATGGGACTAAAAAATGAAAAGTTACCAATAACTGGGGCATTTAAATGAACAGAATTAATAAAATAAATATATTTTTTGAAATAATATGCATGATTACAATTTATGCTTATTGTTATTTGTATGTAATAGAGAAGTTATTTTTCAGTAATTTGTAAATAATATTTGATACCATGAATGACTCTGACACCTTGCTTTCTATACCTGCTGAAAACGGCTGTTGGCTCAAGGACATTCACTAGATGGCATATGATATTTAGCAGCTGCAGCTGCCAACTTTCAAAATGCTGGAGATTAAGTAATTGTAAGCAGGAGGATTTCAGGCTTAAACAGCAAAAAAAAAAAAAAAAAAAAAGAAAAGTTTTGTTAATAGCAATTACACCACTCCTCAGACTTGGTTGTCAGCAACATTTCCAAAACTGCACCAGAAAGAGATCTGAATTCAGTTTTTTTCTTCACCTAGCTGAATATTCTCTTACACTCAGCACTACTATGAAGAATTACACTAGCCAACAATTTAAAATTTTTTTTTTTGATAACATGAATGAAATCAACTGATTTTGACTAAATCGCATGTGCTGAAATGAAAATGACAGTAGAAAGTTCGTAGCACATCATGTTTTCAAGTTATGGCATTGTGCTCCTTTTTTCCAAAAATTGTGAATTTTTACTTATCTAAATGTATTTGACCACTTTGCTTGTAACTTAATTGCTTGAAATAAAAATTACGACCAGTAAACATTCCAAATGGATAAAAAATAGCACATTTAAACTTTATAAACACCTATTTGGATTTAAGTAAGCAACTGACCCACAAAAGTGGAGGCAAAAACAAAAAATCGTACTACTTACAGTTATTTTTTCCTCTTATGTCAGAATGGTTCTCCTTTATCAGAAATCAGCAATAGTCACCCATCATTGATGGATCCCACTGTCCTTGGTACCTCTGCTCCATCATGTGGATATCTTGGTGGAGTCATTCCTCCCTGCTCATCACTGACAGATCCCATGTTGTCCCGAAAGAAGTCCAGGTGTGAATGTGGGAAGTGTATCTTCAGCGACATTCGGCATCTGAACTTTTGATAGTTGTGCAACAATTCAACTCTTTATAGTTCTCTGCTTTTTTTATTCCCTAAAAATCCACTAATAACAGCTGTGAAGGATTTCCACGCAGCTAATTCAGTGGCATTAAGTTTAGTTTCAAAGATTTTTTCCTTTAAAAGCCATTTAATTAGTGGACCTAAGAATATACCCTCTTTCAACTTTGCATCACTAATTTTTGGAAACTGCCTTTTTAAGTACTTGAAATCTTCACTATTTTTGTCCAGAACTTTTACAAAATTTTTCATGAGACCCAACTTAATGTGCAAAGGCAGGAGAAGCACCATTTCAGGTTTCACTAAAGGCATGCAATTTGATGTTGAGTATCCCAGGAATGTATTCTTCTCTGATGGGCCATTCCTTCTCAATATAATTATGCTCTACTGCTCAACATAAACACAGGAAACAACAATACTTAGTAAAACCACCCTGTAGTCCAAGCAAAAAAGCAATTACTTTTAAATCCTCACAGATTTTCCAACAATAATTCTTATAGTTTAAGGCATTTAATAGCAATGACATGCTATCATAGGTTTCTTTCATAGCCACTGAATGAGCCACTGGGATCAACAGTTTGATATTACCATTGTGTGTATCACAACTGCTTTTAAACTGAGTTTAAAAGCAGTCTCCTGCAAGCAAAAGCAAACTGGCTCGTGCTTTTGCAGGAGGGCCTTGATGTCATCAATATTTCGCCGGAATCCACGACAATTCCATTGTAGGAATTTAGCCATTATTTTGGCTTGGTGGGTCCATCAGACGGCTTCCGAGGTGCTGAGGGCTTACTTTTTATCAGTCTTGGATTTATCTTTTTTGGGAAAGAATGGCCGCTGTCCCGTGTCCATTTCTTCCTCCGCAAAGAGTTCCAAGACTGAATCTTCGGGTACCTCCTTCTGCTCGACATCGATCTTATCTTGGGTGCTATGGGGGACTTCCCCTTTTTTATTCTTTTCTTTCATAGTTACCTTTGGAACTTGTGAAGCATTAGGAGGTACTGATATAGGAGTAGCAGCTGATTGGTCCTTCTGTGCAGGTTTTTGTGAACTTAAGAGATAACGCGCGATGGGAGTGAAAGACTCCTTTGGAGGAATGGTCATGTCCGTCTGAGTTCCGACGGAACATCTCCCTGCTACCTTCTGGGCGTAGGTAGGTTTGTTGATATTCAGGGGTTTGACCGATTTCCTTGCCTCCTGGTATGATATATTTAGCTCTGCCTTCAGCCGTTGAATTTCTTTTTCTTCTTTCCACCTCTGGCATGCTCGTGAATAGGCTGGGTGTTCGCCTTCACAGTTAATACAGGTGGGTTTTACGGCTGAACATGCTGTTGTTTCGTGGTCCTTTGCACCGCATTGAGCGCATGCAAGGACTCCACGGCAGGCCATTTGAGAATGTCCATACTTCTGGCATTTAAAACACCATAAAGGGTTTGGAACGTATGGACGCACTGAACAGTTGATGTATCCAGCTTTAATCTCATCAGGAGGTTTAGGAGAGTTAAAAGTCAGGATAACGCTCCTGGTTTTAACAATTTTTCCATCCCTTCGCGCAGTGATTCTCTTGACAGCAATGACTCCCTGTGGTTTTAATTCGGAGCAGATTTCCTCCTCGGTAACGTTGAGAAGGTCCCACTCCGAAATGACACCTCTCGATGAATTGAGTGTTCTGTGTGGTGTCACTGTTATAGGGATTCCCCCGATTGATGTTACTCGGAGTAGATGTTCAGATTGCCTGTCATTTTTAGATTCAATTAAAAGGTCTCCAGAACGGAGCCTCTTAACCGATTTGGGTGAACCTACTAACCCATCTAACCCTTTTTGAATAAAAAAGGGCGACATTTTACCAATCGGTTTTTCACTGGTGGAATATATAATTAGAAATCTTGGGACAGGCCCTGATGATTGTGTTTCAGTTCGCTGCCTCTTTGTCACGATAATATTATCTGCCTCTCCGTCTATGTTTACAGATAGGGACCGGGTTGGGGCCCCTGAAGAAGTTAGTTTATCAGGATTCATAGAGTTTTTTATATGGTTCAGTGCCTGGGCTCCCCACCCACCACGGAGCCCAAAGGGACGCCCACTACCCGGCATGCAATAAATGCGCTCGGGAGTGGAACGCCAGGGCTACCCAGACACTATACCCGCACCGCCGCCAGCCTGAATCCTGTCCCTCGGACCATGAGGGTAGGGGCATGGCATTGACACGGTTGACCCTCGCAGGCGAGCCTACTAGCCGATTGATCCTAGCCGGGGCTTCCAGGACCACCCGTCTTGTCGAAGCAGGGGCCAAAGTGGTGTATTAAAGCTGGGCCCCTCAGCCACCAGGATCCCCCTTTCCGAATTTCCACGGGTCGCAGCGCACGGCAAACACACCGGATTCCATTGATGTAAGCCTGGAACCTGGGCTGTGGGCGTTGGATCCCAGTGATGCTAGTCTGGAAGTCCAGCAGCGTCACTGGGAGGTCCCCTCACCACGTACAGGTGCCCATGTCGAGGGGATGAACAAGTGGAAGAATCCCACTTGTTCAGATTATGAACAAGTGGAAGGATCCCATCAGAATTCAGCATGCTCAGCCCATTCAAACCTTACACCTCAATCAGATCACCGTGCAGGTGCCTAGTCTCCAGCCACTACAATTTGCAGAACTTAAGCCTCTCTTGGTAAGAGGATCCCTTCATTCCCCTCACCAATCTTGTTGCCCTTCAATGTACACACTCAAGCAAATCTACATCCTTCCTAAAATGAGGCCTCCAGACCTGTACGCAGTACTCAAGGTGTGGCCTGACCATTGCCTTATACAGAGGGACAATCACCTCCTTTTCCCTGCTAGCAAAATTCCTATATATCATTGACAAAACCCCACGACCTGCCCTGGCAGCCTGTCTCCATTGCTCAGAAAACTTCATATCTGACTGCACAATTACTCCCAGGTCTTTTTCATTTTCTACCACCTTAAGTGTAGTACCACACAGTTGGTACATTTCTCTGGGGTTATTTCTACCCATATGCAGTACTTTGCATTTGTCAATGTTAAACTTCATTTGCCACCTCTCAGCCCATCTGCTCAACCTTTCCAGATCCTGTTGCAGTAGCACACTGCCATTGCTGTCATTAACAACCCTGCCAACCTTTGTATCATCTGCAAACTTCGACATTAAGCGTGATATACCTTCATCAATATCATTGATAAATATACAAAACAACAGTGGACCCAACACCGAACCCTGTGGGACTTCACTAATAACATTAGTCCACAAAGAGCAGCACCCATTGATTACCACCCTCTGTCTTCTTCCACTTAACCATCCTTTTATCCATTGTAGCAACTTAACCTTAATACCATTCTGCTCCAATTTGTACAATAGTCTTCGATGCACAACAGTGTCAAAAGCTTTCCTGAAATCCAAATATATGATATCAAAATTATTTTTTGCATCCAGTTCCTTTGTAACCACATCATAATATCCTATCAAATTTGTCAGACAAGACTTTCCTTTAACAAACCCATGCTGTGTCTGAATTATTGCTGTCTAGATGATCCTGCAATGCATCTTTAACCAGTGACTCCATTATTTTACCCGGAACAGAAGTTAAACTAACTGGTCTGTAATTACCCGTGTCACCCTTCGATCCCCCTTTGTGAATTGGGGATAAGTTTACACATCTCCGGTCCGTGGGAACCTCTCCTGAGTCCAAGGATGCTCTCATAATTATGGCTAAGGGTTTGCTTAGTTGCTTTGCTGCCTCCTTTAATATAATTGGATAGATCCCATCCACCCCAGGTGCTTTTCTTATGTTTAACTTCAACAATTTCTCCTCCACTTTGCTCTCAGTTATTACAAAATCATTAAGTATCCTGTTACAATTTGATAACCTTCTGCCATTTCCAAACCTTAATAATTCCTCATGTGTGAATGTAGATGCAAAATACTCATTCAGTTTGTTTGCTATCTGAGCAGGATCATCAATAGTCGAACCATCGATGTCAAGTGGACCAATCAGATTCATCCCCCTTCCTCTTAGAGTTTATATAAGTAAAGAAATCCTTGCTGTTTTTCTTAGCATCTTTTGCCAAGGATTTCTAGTAATCTGCCTTCGCCTGCCTAACCTCCTTTGTGACCTGATTACAGACTAGCTTATATCTGCCATAGGCTTCTGATTCGCTTGATAATTTATATGCATCCCATGCATTTTTCTTCTCTGTTACGAGTCTCATTAGTTCATTAGATAACCATTTAGGGCTAAACCTTGAACAATATTTCTTAATAGGTATGAAACTTTTACTAGCATCCAAGATTAATTCCTTGAATGCTTCCCACTTAGAATTTACTGTCGGTAACATCGTCAGTTGATCCCACTGTACAGAATTTAAAAACTATCGGAGACCACTGTACTCACCTTTATGGAAGCAAAAACCCTTTCCTTTACCTCTGATGGTAATTAAATCTTTAAGTAAATCCCACATCAGTACACTGTGATCACTACTACCACCTAGTGGTTCCTTTATCTGCAAATTCTTAATACATGAATGATCACTGCTGATAACCAGATCAAGAGTATTACTTTCTCTGGTTGCCTCTCGAACATGCTGCTGCAGAAAACAATCATCCAATAAATCCACAAAAGTCTGACTAGTGTGTGAGTGACCAACCCACAAGTTCCAGTCAATATCTGGGAAGTTAAAATCCCCCATTATAAGACATTCCGATTTACTAGCCCACTCTATTTCTCTGTACAATTGTTCATTGTACTCATTCAAGTCATTAGGCCTATAACACACTCCTACTCTTATTTTTGCTTTCGCAGTGCTTATGTCACACCAAACTGACTCAACAGTGCACTGTTCATCTATATCAACTGGATGCACTTCTTTTGATTTTATGTTTTTCTTAATTAACAGCATAACACCTCCTCCCTTTCCTTCTGTTGTGATTTTTTGGTCTTCATTCAAAACTGTGGCCATAATGACAGTAAAAATGTCAAAGTTGTAGTTTACTGGTGTTCCCAATCTTACTTCATCCAAAATACCTCTATAGTCTTCTTGAAAATGTAACCCATTTATACAATATTTAGTAGTAATTTTAGTGATCATGTCTTTCAATTGTCACCGTACACCTCCTTTAACTTACGAATTTCGGTTAGAATTTTGATATGTGATATTACTTTTTAATAATAAACATTAGTCTTCCCACATTTCCTAAGCTGATATCTTGGACTAGTCCATTTCAAAACTCTGTGGTAGAAAAACAAGTTATCAGAGAAACACAAAACTCATACATCCTTCTTCAGCAAAAATCATAATTTAACTTGCACTAGCTCTCTCAGCAAATAAACTACTGGCTCAGCCATGCCGGTACAGTGTGCACTGCTTTTAGAATTATCCTTGTATATACATGTCACATCTGTCATTTTGTTTCAAATCAGACAACCTATTCATAAGTAATGGGACCCAATTCAGGTTACAAATTTCACTATAGATGTATTTTGAATTATCTATACTAAAGTGCATATAATACCCCATATTGTTAGTCAGGAAATGGTAGCCACTTCAAAATACAGTGCACTTTGAATAATCCAATATCGAATTAACAAGAATATATTCTATATGACGACTGTACTACACTAAGGGAGAATGAAAAAGACCTGGGGGTAATTGTGCAGTCAGATATGATGATTGTATAAGATATCAGCTGAGGTAATGTGGGAAGACTAATGCTTATTATTAAAAAGTAATATCACGTACCAAAATATACAATGTATATGAATATATTATATATAGTCTACGGGGACTAATGTGATTAGTGAAGTCCCCCAGGATTCAGTGCTGGACCCATTGTTGTTTTGTGTATTTATCAATGATATCAATGAAGGTATATCAGGCTTAATGTCCAAGTTTGCAGATGATACAAAGGTTCACAGGGTTGTTAATGACACTAAAGACAGTATGCTACTGCAACAGGATCTAGAAAAGTTAGGCAGATGGGCTGAGAAGTGGCAATTGAAGTTTAACATTGACAAATACATAGTACTCCATATGGGTAGCAGTAACCCAAGAGAAACGTACCGACTGTGTGGTACTACACTCAGGGAAGTAGAGAATGAAAAAGACCTGTGGGTAATTATGCAGTCAGATATGAAGTTCTCTGAGCAGTGCAGACGGGCTGCCAGAGCAGGTCATGAAGTCTTGTCAATGTTAGATAAGAATTTTGCTAACAGAGACAAGGAGATGATTATCCCTTTGTATAAGGCATTGGTCAGGCCACACCTTGAGTATACAGGTCTGGAGGCCTCATTTTAGGAAGGATGTAGAGTTGCTAGAATGAGTACAGAGAAGGGCGACAAGATTGGTGAGAGGAACAAAGGGGGTGCGCTTACAAAGAAAGGCTTAAGTTCTGCAAGTTTCAGCATCTGGAGACTAGGCACTTGCGAGGTGATCTGATCAAGGTGTATAAGGCCTTCAATGGTTTGAGCAGGCTCAATGCTGACGGGATACTTCCGCTTGCTCACACTAAGAACCTGAGGGAGCACAGGTTCAAATTGAGGAAAGACAGTTGTGGAATAGATGTGCGGAAGTTTGCCTTTAGCTAGCGGGTAGTTGTTTGTTGGAACAGACTTCCATCTGTTGTTGTGGAAGTTGACAGCTTAAATATTAAGGCTAGACAAATATTTGGAGTGATTGTATGGGTGAAATGGGAAGAGGGTTTTTTTTTTTCTCTTTTTTTTGGCTGATGCTGTATAAGCTTCCTTTTTTGCATCATATGCCTCTACTAATGCTAATGACGGTTCAAAAGCAGCCTACCAAATACATATATTTCATTACTGGTATTGCTAGAAAGCAATCTTATCTAGAATCAACACATACATATACAGTAATACCCCGACTTACGCGAACTCGGAGTTACGCGGTTCTTGATTTTTTCGTTTGGCAACAACGCTGCCGCCCACTATCTTCAAGGTCGTTTTTCATATGTTATCGATATACGGTGCGACGGCGGAGAATGAGAGCGAAAGATGAACAAAATTCAACTTTGCTGCTTTCATGTTTTTTATATCAGTGAAGGGGAAACACATTTCACCATAATAACGTAAAAACCAACACAATTCCAGCTATCGGTATAATCGCAAATGCAATTAGAGTTTACTACCAGTTTATAACAGATTTCACTAGCAGAAACGCAACTGGATTTTTATTGTTTTATGGTAGTAACCCCTAGAAATGTGAGGTGTTAATAGCGTATCTCTGCCTTTATGGTGTTGTTTATTCAGTTGCTACATGCGCGCAGCTTTGTTTATGCGTATCAAGCGTGCCTCTTCGTTTTGTAATTGTGCTTTATTCCCTAAAAATGAGTAAAATACTTAATTAAAAGGTGTGAAAAGGAAGCGTCCTGGTGAAGGCACTGCAGATTCAGAGAGAAAAAGAAAAGCAATTATCGATAAACAGAGACGGACTGGGTCAAAAATTCTTACCCGGGAAAATTTATAGTGGCTTCATACTATGGTTTATGGCCAAAATCACACCGGCCCACCGGGGTTTCCCCGGTAAGGCTTATGACCAGTCCGCCTCTGTCGATAGAGAAAAAATATGAAATTGTGAAACGCTTTGAGCGAAATGAAAGATCATGTGATATTGCACGTGCTACAGGCCTAAATGAAGCAACGGCGAAAAGCACATGACAATTGCAAACTCGACAGGTTGAAAATTGAAAAGGGCTCAATTGTAAAGGGCTTAAAATTTTTAGAAAACAGACTCCAACGAAGAACGCGTTATAGCTACAAAGCAAGGAATAAAAAAATTATTAGCTTGCTACGCTACAAAGAAATTCTGCGTGAAAAAAAGAACGTGCTGTGTCGTCAGACGAATTTGTTAGATTTTATGAAGCCATCGAAATAACTTTTTAACGTAAGTCATTTGTTTTTTTAATACATATTTTGTATTAATATGTATAAAGAACTGCAATTTTATTAATATTTTTCTTCTAAACTAGTGTTTTTGTTAGTCCTTGGTCCCAATTAAGCAAAATTTATATGTATTTATATGCAAAGTTGTACCCCGACTTACGCGAATTCGACTTACGCGATTTTCGTCGGACCCGCCTATCGCGTAACTTCGGGGTATTACTGTATATAAAATTTGCTGCATCTCAAGTTGAAGTGAGGTAATGAAGAAAGCACAAATATAATTAGTGTTAGATAAGTCCTGTTGTTTATAAAAATTAACTGAACAGACTGTAGAATAAAATGCCTATCCTAGCTGAGCAACATTTTCTTTGTGTTTTTCTTCTTCACCTTTAATAATCGATTTTGTTAATATGAGCATTCACTTGCACCCTTTCTCTGGAAAACTGTACCCCACACACTTTGCAAACCACTGCAGCTGCCTGCTACTTCTGAGAGATACCTGTATAGATATTTAATTTTGTCAGTTTCTGTTGTGAAATTAGTGTTTTGCTTTAAACATTTTTCTTTTGGTGTGAATAATGTCTATGCTGGGGTACCCTATGGCGCTCAGGCTGTCACGAAAAGTGAAACGTCTAACCGCTGTTATATCTCCAAAACTAATAGACAATAATATAAACAATTTATACTTATTTTGTCCGGTATATAATGCCATTGACGAATATGCAAGGGAAAAAAATGAGAAATTTTGATATTTAATATAATTTTTTTCGAAAAAACTAAAAAGTTCCCATTTTGGTCATTTGCTGTTACGCCTTGGTTACTTTCACTCTCAATAACTTCTAAACTATGATTGATAGACATAAACAGTAAGCAACAAAATTGTTCAGTAGGAAACGTAGTTTTTACATCTATAAATAGTTTTGATGTAGCTCTTATAGTTCCCGAGTAATAGTGATGCAAAGTTAAGAGAGCTGAAAAATTCAAGCATTTTCAAATTTGTTTACACAATATCTTGAAAACTATAAATGTTAGACAGAAACGGTAAGCAACACTAGATTTCTACACTTTTTTCTACACTAGATTTCTACACTACATTTCAACACTAGATATATAACTAGATTTCAAATCGGATTTTTTGTTTTTGAAAGTTGAACAACTCGTTAAAGTAACTACTTCGTTCGGCTACTTAGCATTTGTTGAGCAGTGTGGTTGTGTTTCATTTAGTTAACTTGTGACGATGCCGGAAGTTACATAAACTAAACATGTTCGAAGATTTCGACAAAATCAAAAATCCAATGTTGAAAAGCAAGCACCAAAGTCGGTAGCGGACCACAAGAGGAATACAAAAGTCATAAGCACGAATGTGAGCAAATCAATTAGAGGCAGATGTCTGGCCATCAACATTGAAAAGAACAATGGAAACATGCAACAATAAAGGTTACCACAAACCTTTATTGTTGATTGTAAATGAAAATACCAAATAAAATAAAACTGATTTTATTAAGCTTAAATTGTATTTTTTCATTTCACATGACTTTATTCACAGATCCGCCTTCGGCTTCATGCAGCCAACGTTGGTTTTTTTATTATTATTATTAAATCTATTTTGGTGGACATGATGCCATTTCACCTACTTCCATGATTAACTATGTACTAATATGATGCAAGGAGCTTAGAGAGGAACAGGCATTCTGTGTGCTATCAGACACTCAGTCTAAAACACTCATGGATCCAATATCTTTCTATTTCAGAAAATTTAGGAGAAGTCCAGTTGGCCTGCCTCCCTAAAATCCACTCATGCACACCTTCTCAATGGTAAGCCCTGTTACGTCACTTAGGTGGCAACGAATATGTAGAGTGGTTCTCTTCAAGATGCCTGGTCAGCGTGAAGAGGAAAAGACCAAACCCTCCAGCACATGGACAGCATGACGAAACAAACGGTCTTCAGTCCCCGGCAGCTTTCACTCTCCCCCCCCCTCTTATGGCAGCAAGAGGATCAGAGTAGAAGCAGAGGGTGCTAAGAATCTCTAGGTATGACCAGACCCCATGCATGGAAACTGAACTTGGCCTGTTACAACGTAAGATCGTTCATCGGTGAAGATAGGATATTAGAGTTGGAAAAGGAATTAGAAAATGTGAATTGGAATATCGTCGGTTTGACTGAAACAAGAAGAAGAAATGAATCATGTATAAGTTTTTCAAGTGGAAATCTGCTGTACACCAATGGAAACAGCAAAAGGAGCAAAGGTGGAGTTGGCTTTCTGGTCCATAAAGATATAAAAAACAACATTTTGGAATTCAAAAGTACATCACCAAGGGTGTCAAGACTACTACTCAGGAATTCCAAGAGGTACAAGCTAAAGGTTATAATGATTTATACACCAACGTCGAGCCATGATGATGAAGAGGATGAATAAATGTACACCAAAATTGAGACTTCTAGATGAGCAGAAAATCTACTACACTAACATTATAGGGGACTTCAATGCTAAGGTTGGAAAGAGACAAAACAGTGCAGAAAGGGGAACTATAGGAAATTTTGGAATTGGTGAAAGAAATGAAAGAGGTGAAAGACTTATGGAATTTGCTGAATCTCAAGGAATGTCAGTAATGAACACTTTTTCAAGAAAAGGGTGAACAGAGAGTGGACGTGGAAGAGCCCATATGGATTAACAACTAATGAAATCGACCTCATCCTTACTAACAGAAGATATGTCGTGAATGATGTTACTGTCCTGAACAAAGTTGTTGTTGTTATTTGGTTTTTAGGAGCATTAGCAACTAAGGCCATATTGCTCCGGGGATATTCGGTGGTCATTCCCTGACCTTTCCACATCCTCCGTATTTGGTGGTCACAGGCTCGAACCCCGGTCTAATCAAGAAACTTGTGCTACACACTTCTGCTCCTGCCCACCTGGCTATGGAGGTGCCCAGATGAGTTACTGTAGAGTTGTTAAAATTGGGAGGAAGAGATATGACACAGAAACTGACAAGAAATCTTCACAAAATGCATTAAAAAGGGCAGTGATGCCTAAGGTGTGGAATAATTCAATCATAGTTTTGCTGCATAAGAAAGGAGATAAATCAGAAATTGGAAATTATAGACCAATTAGCTTGTTATCCCACATCTACAAGTTGTTCACAAGGGTCATTACTAACAGATTAGAAATAATACTTGATGAGAATCAACCGAAAGAGCAACCTGGCTTTAGGACAGGATTCTCAACTATGGATCACCTTCACGTAATATCACAGCTAATGGAGAAAGTAAATGAATATAAAACACCATTATGCATGACATTTGTGGATTATGAAAAAGCATTTGACTCCATACAGCATAAGGCAATGTTTCAGGCACTGGAAAGACAAGGCATAGATACCCCATATATTATGATTTTGAACAAAATATATGAGAACACTATCTCCTTTATTAGACTAGACAAAGACAGCAGGAAATTTAAAATTGAGAAAGGAGTTTGACAAGGAGAGACAATATCTCCAAAATTGTTTACTGCTGCCCTTGATAAATCTTTCAGAAGATTAGACTGGCCACAGAAAGGTATCATGTGAATGGAGTGTACCCAAACCATTTACGATTTGCAGATGAGATTTGATCATAAGCCATAATTCCAAAGAATGAGGAAAATCTTAATCAGTTCTGCAGAGTTAGTAAGGATTTCGGATTAAAGATGAATGTGGCTATATAATCATTGAAGGAGCAGTGACTGAAAAGGTGGATATTCATGTACTCATCTGGGACAAGTCATTAGCTGTAATAATGATAAATATCTGAAGTCAAGAGAAGAATAAATTTTGGACGGATAGCATTCAGGAAATATAGTCACATACTGAGGAGCAATATCCCAATTTATCTGAAATGTAAAATAATGAACCAGTATATACTCTCACCATGACTTATGGAAGTGAAACTTGAGCACTCACCAAGAGAATGGAAGAGAAGCTAAAAACTACACAGTGAAGAATGGAACAAATTATATTAGGAATCAGACAGATAAGAAGAGAAACACATGGATTAGGCAGCTGTTTGTTTGTTTGTTTGTTATTTAGGAGCATTAGCAACTAAGGTCA
This sequence comes from Mastigoproctus giganteus, assembly GCF_048544385.1. Taxonomy (NCBI): domain Eukaryota; kingdom Metazoa; phylum Arthropoda; class Arachnida; order Uropygi; family Thelyphonidae; genus Mastigoproctus; species Mastigoproctus giganteus. The sequence goes on from NC_143585.1 coordinate 52,202,848, forward strand.
TATTGTTCCGGGGATATGCGGTGGTCATTCCGTGACCTTTCCACATCCTCCGTATTTGGTGGTCACAGGCTTGAACCTCGGTCTAATCAACAAGCGTGTGCTACACACTGCTACTCCTGCAAACCAGGCTATGGAGGTGCCGGCAAACTCAAGTAAAGGACATTCTTATCAAAACTAAAGAACTAAAATGGGCTTGGGCAGGACACATAGCTCGAAGACATGATGACAGATGGACTAAGAAAATAACAGAGTGGTACCCAAGAGGAGCTAGAAGAAAACCTGGAAGACAACGATGGAGATGGCCAGATGAAATTCACAAGTTCATGGGTAGTAAATGGATGTCCATTGCACAAAACAGAAGGAACTGGAAAGTTGTTGGAGAGGCCTTCATCCTGCAGTGGATTGAAAATGGCTGATGATGATGATGATGAATATGATGCAATGCACTAACTTGTCCGTTTAGTGAATCTTTCCATAGTTTGAGGTCTTGAGCCCTAAAATCTTCTTAGTCTATACCAGTGGTTCCCAAAGTGGCCAGTACCACCACCTGGGGGCAGTGGGTTTATCTAGGGGTACACAAAGAAGCAAGGGGACGTTTGAGGCTGGACCTTCCCAAGTGTGTTGATCACTTATTTACTATTATTCAGGTTAGTGCATAGCACAAATATTTGTGCATATTTATTGAGTAATAAATATGAACAAATATTTATTTAAAAAGGGGTCACATGAATGGTGTGCAAAACTGACAAGGTTCCGTTCTCAAATTATAAGTGAAAATTGCGGACCCTCATCTGAGTACAGCGTTTTCAGGAACTACCATTCTCAGGAACAATAGTCTCTGCAGTATTTTTTATTTCAAGTGTAAAGATTCTTTTACTTTTGTTTGTATGCCAAGAATCAGCATATTTAACAAAAAACAATGACAATAAAATAACCAGAAATAGAAAGAAATATTCTCTCTACCGGGTAGAGATAATCTCTCTCGAAGGATTAGTTCCATTGTTGTTTTTGTTGGTAACCACATCATAAGTCTGTCTGATGAAGTTTTTAAATTTTGTGAACTGAATTCTGAATAATCCGAGTGAAAATGCGTAACGGATAAATTTAAGTTCATTACTACATATTATACTAGCAGGAGATTTTAATGCAAGGGTTGGTGCTCAATCAGTAGACAAATGTATAGGATCAGAAGGCAAACCCGTGGTCAACAATAATGGAAGATGCCTGATAGACTTCTACATTTTTAATAAACTTAAAATTACAAATACTTTTTTCAGACACAAGAATATATATAATTCACATGGGAAGCAAGAAACACAAAGTCTATAATAGATTATATTATCACTAATTAAAATTTAAATGACAAAATTAGAGACACTAGAGTATTCGGAGGCAGTGAAATTGACAGTGATCACTACCGAGTAGAAAGAACTTTCAAAATAGCATTTAATTCAAAAGCACTTACTAAAAACAGTTGGCAAACCATAAGATGGAAGCTTGTTTAGAAGACCTTTATGCCAAACACGATTGAAAGCCTTTGAGATGTCAAGAGCAACTACATGTGTTTCACCGAACCTTTCCATTGAATTAGTCCATAAATGGGTAACATAAGCCAGAACATCACCAGCGGATCGACACTGATGGAATCCATACTGGCGATTGTTGATCAGACGGAAGGTTTCTAGGTAGTTTAAGAGTTTGCGATTAAATGATTTCTCCATTACTTTAGAAAGAGTAGAAGTAATTGCAATGGGACGATAATTGGATGGGAGGGATTTGTCACCCTTTTTAGGAACTGGCTGGATATGAGAAAATTTCCAAGTAGAAGGAAAAACACCTTTGGAATAAGAAAGTGAAGAAAGGCAGCAAAGAATAGGAGTAAGTTCAGGAGCACAGGTTTTGGGAAAAAGTGGAGAAATACCATCAGGACCTGGAGCTTTCTTAGCATCAAGAGTCATCAAAATCCTTCTGATTTCCTTTTGACGGAAGACCACAGGAGGCATTGAATGGAGCGTGTTGGGAATGGTGGGAGGTGTTTTACCAAGATCATTAATACATGAGCTGGAAGAAAAATGAGATGCTAGCAGGTCAGCTTTATCCTTGGCTGAAGTGACAACAGAACCATCTGGTTTGGACAGCGGTGGGAGCAGAGATGGGCAAACGTTGCGGCCAATAGCTTTGGCAAGAGACCAGAATGCTCGGCTACCATTAGGGCAAGAAGCAAGTTTTCTACTCTTAGCCTGTTCAACCTCTAGTTTGGACTGATTAATAACTGCTTTACAATTGTTGCGAGCTTTGGTGTAGGCAGAAAATGAAACTGAAGAATTAGAAACAAGCCAATTACAATATGCAACATTCTTCTCTTGAACAGCCTTAGCACATTTATTGGAAAACCAAGGCTTAGGACGAGATTTTAAAGTGGAGTGTGGGATAAAGGATTCCATCTGCAAGAATAATTTCACTGACACGATCTGAGCAAACGTTGACATCAGAAGTTTTGAAACAGTAATCCGACCAAGGAAAAGAAGAAAAGAAGTCTCGCAGGTCATCCCATTTTGCATTCTTGTAATGCCAAACAGCACGAGGTTGGGAATAGCCATGAGATAAAGGTTCCATTGGTGAAGAGCCAATCACCAAGTTGTGATCTGAAGTGCCTAAAGGACCTCTCACTTCGACCGTGTACTTAGAAGGGTTGTATGTGAGAAAAAGATCAAGCGTATTGGCTGTACGATTAGGATTGTCCGGTATTCTTGTAGGTAAATTAACAATCTGTGCTAACAAATTGCAAAAGCCTCAGCATCTCGACCAGCTGGGTCGGTGTGACTAGAAAATGGAAGCCAGCTGGAGTTGTGAACATTAAAATCACCAAGGAAAATTACCTCACTGTTAGGAAAGTTGGACTGGAGAAAGTCAAGTTGCAAAGAGAGGAAGTCAAAGAGGAAGAGGAAGTGTAAAACAGACTTTTTCGAGTGTGTTAACGGAAGAAAGTGACTTTATTGTGGACAAGTTCTTTCTAACACGTACAAAAATATGGCTACGAATAACAAGGGAAATGTGAAAAGATCAAAGAAGGTGATGGCATTAGCAAATAAAACTGAGTTATTAGACAAAATTTTTAATGGTAAAAATGTCTCCTCAGTGGCAAAACATTATAAAATCAATGAGTCAACGGTACGATCAATCAAAAAATCAGAAGAAAAAATCCACCGTAATGTCCGTGAAAACGTGCTAATTGCTTCAAAAATTTGCTCTGTAACTCGTGATGTTAAATTAGAAAAAACGGAAAAGGCTTTAAATCTGTGGATAGAAGACCGAACTCAAAATAAAATTCTGTTAAGTTCACTTATCATTCGTGAAAAGGCAAAACTCCTTTATCAACACTTTAGCAAAACTGGTGATAGCACTGGTGGGATAAGTTTTTTAGCTAGCAAAGGCGCTGGTTTGAAAGATTTGTTTTAAATTTCTAATAAATATTACATTTAATATTAAATTGTTTCTTATTTTCATTTCGATGCCATATGCTTGCATTTCACTATGTACTGTCTATGTACATAGTCATATTATGAAGGTACATATAATACATACATAGACAAAATTTTAGACTAGTTTTTCTTATAAATTTCATACTTTGGAAGGGAATCCCTTTATTACTATGGGAGCCATAACTCAGTGTTCACGTTTTTGGTATTCACGGTATTTCTCAGGAACGTAACCTCCGCGAATAGCGGGGGTTTACTGTATTTATCCCATCCTATTACACGAGGTTACCTAAAGAAGAAATACCCCTCCATTAAAATAGTTTCATGCATATTATGAGCATGCTATTATGCATGGTGTGGAGAGTTCAACAGAAAGCACAGCATGTTTCGTAGAAAGCTACATTGTATGTGACCCATGTATGGCATGCAGTTAGATGTATGCATCAGGCGAATACACTTCATAAGAAAGGTAACAAGCAGTAGTATAATAAAATGGCCAAGACGATTTGAAGTAACTATTCACCACATGCATGCGAAAATTGTGCAATCCTAAGAGATAAACTATCCATATAAGCTTAACAAATGGGTATTCCTCAGTTTGCTTCCTATAAGGTGCTGTAAGGTATGGAAGAACTTCAATACAAATCTTATAGGCTGTATATGTTACAACGTATCACACTGAAGGTGATAATCTCACTTTGAATTTGTTACAATGATATATGAAGAGAGCAAAGTTTTATTTTCTGATGAAGCAACATTCACGATGTCAGAATTGATTTTTGACAATTGAGAGTTGACAATTCACACTGTCAACATTCACGATGTCAGAATTGATGAAGCAACATTCACGATGTCAAAAACTATAAACAGGCATACCTGTTGAATGTGGGATTCTAATTCACCCAACAAATACCTATAATGTGAAATAAATATGCAATGCATTCAAGCACAAAAGTGACAGACCTATGTTATTTCAATTAATATAAGTAATACCTCTCAAATTTTTACTAACAACCTTAAAAAATAGATTAATTAGGAAACTTACTGAACATTGGATACATGCTCCTACTTTTTCCTTGCAAAGTGAGCACACCAGCGACCATCTACTAACCTGAAAGGAGAGATAAAAATCTATAAATATAAATGAATAGAGCAAATTTTTTTGACAATTCTGAAAGAATTAATTCAGGATAATAGCATTTGTGTATGGCAAAAAAATAAAAAATAATAAATTAAAAAAATAAATAAAATAATAATAATGAGGGGCGTGATGGCCCAATGGTTATGACACTGGACTACCAGCCTGATGGACCTGGGTTCGAGTACTGCTTTGGCGGAAGCGAATGCGGCTCCATCACGCTGGGAGACCAGTATAATAATAGTAATAAATTATAATAATAATAAATTAATTAACAGTAATAAAAATTAATAAAATAAATAAACATCGTGAAAGTTGCTCCAAGGGACCTACCTACCTACCTAACCCAAGGTCGGAGTGGCGGCTAAGGCAGATTGTGGCGCCATCTGGCATCACTCGCGAGAACTACCACTGGACATAAGCCGAAGCTAATAATGGATGATGTCGCAGAGAAATATTAATCATACTGAATCGAGTGTGGCGCAGGATAAAGTCACTCGCATTCAGGCCTTATGCAGAGGGGTCAGTTCAAAAAATCAGAGACGGTCTCCTGAGGAAGACAGTGGAGTGAGTGGTGCTGTCCCCCGTATGGCTACGACAAGAGAAGGGCAAGACCATCCAGCTCCACCAACTGGAAGTGCTTCCTGCGCTAATGACCACTCAGGAAGGGAGAAAACACCAACGCATGAAGTGGAGCATCGAAATGAATACGTACATCATGCAAGCATACTACAAAATAACAAAGCTGGAACGATTCCTGGATATTCAGGTCACTGAACAGCGAAAAGCGGAGGACCATCGTCACGAAGAACCTAATAGCCCCTGCAATCTTGGAAAAAATAAAGCAGGACGTGAGCGATCAACTGCAAAGGATAAAGAATATGGAACCAGAGGAGGAAGAACAAGGGGAAATACAACCTGCAGCAGCTGAAGTGGAAACAGATGAGGTCATCATATCCAGAATAGAGGAAGAGTGGAAGAAGGCCCTAACAGAATTTGAAGGAATAGACCCCACAAAGATTCACATGATACCGATGCAGAGGCCAAATCGAACCTTGTGGAGAGTCACAGACCACCTGAATCGGCACATTATACCACATTACCTCGACAGCAATGGTGCAACACTGGAGGCCATCCACACAGCAGTGTATTGTGCTGTGGTTGCAGCCACGAGGATTAATGGAAGAGAAGCGAGAGACCAGAAGCAGAATAACTGAAAACAGAAGGAACCACCAGCTTGGGAAAGAAGACTTCAGCAGAATTTTTTTTTTTTTTTTTTTTGGTAGTTGTTGGCGCATCGGCTTCTGTGGCCATATTGCACCTCCCAAGGTTTTTGCAATACTTTGATCCAAGCCCGAGGCGGGAATCGAACCCGCGACCTTTGGGTTGCCGGGCAGGTACCTTACCCACTCGGCTAGCCCGGTCGGCCCTTCAGCAGAAGATAGAAGAATTAAGAGTCAATATAGGCCAATTGACCCAGTACCAACAGGGCAGAGTAAGAAATTAATTGGAAAAGTGAACAGCATCCCCAGCAAACATGAGACAAAAAATCAGAGAAAAGGAGAGTACTTTGACACATTGAAGCAGAACCTCCTTGCACTCAGCAAGAGACTACGCTGATACAAAGAGAGCTCCCAGAGGAAAATAAACAACCGAATCTTCGATAAGGACCAAAGAGGCTTCTACAGGAATCTCGGAGAAGATGGGAAACAAGGGAAAAGACCACCCGAGAAGAAGACGATTGAGGATTTCTGGGGGACACATATGGAGCAGGGAAGTAACATATAACAGCCGAGCCACCTGGATAGAACTAGAACGCAAGAAAATTAAGGATGTACAAGAAATGAGAGGGCGGGAGATTCAAGAAGAAGAAGAAGTAAAACAGATGATCAAGAACTCTCACAACTTGCGAACTCCAGGAATAGATAACGTCCACAACTACTGGTACAAACTCACTTGCACACACAAGCACCTGGCAGAGTAGTTCACCCAAATGATAAGGCACCCAGAGACAATCCCGAAGTTTCTCACTGAAGGAATCACATATCTGAAGCCTAAAGACGAAGATACAAGAAACCCAGTGAAATATAGGCCAATCACCTGCCTCACAACAACGTATAAGATCCTGACAGCTGCATAACCATGAAGGTATCAGACCACTTGGAGAGCCAGAACACAATGGCCAAACAGCAGAAAGGATGCAAGCGGCTGAGCAAAGGGTGCAAGGGGCAATTAACCATAGATGTTGCGGTTATGGAGCAAGCATACAAGAAGCGCCGCAACATGTACACAGCCTACATTGATTACTGCAAGGCCTTCGACTCTGTGCCTCATAGCTGGCTAATAGAGGCGCTGAAAATCTACAAAGTCAATCCGATAGTGACAAACTTCCTAGGAGAAACGATGGCAAAATGGAGTAGCACCATTAAGGTTGAAAACATCACAACCAGGCCCATCCCCATCAGGAGAGGAATCTTTCAGGGAGATGCCCTGAGCCCATTGTGGTTCTGTCTAGCACTTAACCCGCCATCGACCATGCTCAACAGTAGCAAGTATGGATATAACCTCAAAGAAGGAAGGAAGAACCTGTACACCCTCACCCACCTGATATCAAGCTCTGCGCGGGAGCTGAGAAGCACCTTCAGCAACTACTGCAGATCACCGAAGAATTCAGCAATGATATTAGGATGGAATTTGGTCTAGACAAATGCAAGACCCATGGATTGCATCAGGAAAAATTAGTCGCCCGAAACTACCAGCTGCAGAGTGGTAAAGAGATCAAAGCCATGGTAGAGGGAGAGGCCTACAAATACTTAGGGATGATGCAAGCTCAGCAGTTACAGCACAAGGAAATTAAGGCCTGCCTGACCGAAAAATACCATCAGAGACTCAGAAGCCTGCTGAAAGCAAAGCTGAACGGAGGGAACACAGTTAAAGCCATAAACACCTATGCAGTCCCAGTGCTAACATACTCCTTTGGGTCATAGATTGGACTAACACCGAGGTGGAGGATATCATGAGAAAGACAAGGACAATGATGACCAAGAGCTGCCAACACCACCCGAGATCTGCAGTGGAGAGACTGACAATTGCCCGGGAAGGAGGAGGAAGGGGCCTAATAGACCTTATTGAGCAACAGAAGACAGCGATAGTTAACCTGAAGGATTACTTCCAGAAACCCATAGCAGCACTCCACCAAGCCATAAGGAAGATAGACAAGTGGTATACCCCACTCAACCTAAGCGATTAGTCCCTCCACAACCAGGAGGTACAAACGAAGCTAGAAAGATGGGCAGAGAAGACACTCCATGGCAGACACTACAATGATCTCCATCAGGCTCACATAGATAAAATTGCTTCCAATGCATGGCTCGTGGGCGGGACACTCTTCCCCGAGACTGAAGGATTCATGCTCGCCATCCAAGACCAGGTAATCAGCACCAGGAACTATAGAAAATACATCACCAGGGAGCCCGGAGCATTAGATGACACATATCGACGATGCCACCTGGCCTCAGAAACGATCCAACACATCACCGCGGGATGCAAGGTGATCACCCAGACATAGAACAACCAGGCAACCAGGATAATACATCAGAAGCTAGCAAGGAAGTACCAGTTGGTCGAAGAAAGTGTACTGTACTACAAGTACGAACCTCAGGCAATACTAGAGACCCCAACCCACAAGCTGTACTGGGACCGCGCCATAATAACAGATAGGACAATCCCACACATCAGACCGGACATAACCCTTGTGGACAAGAAGGAAAAGGCTACTGATTGACATAGCGGTACTCAATGCTGGCAACCTGTAGAAAACCCATGGGGAAAAAATCAGGAAGTACACAAACCTAAGACAGGAGATCAAAGAGATGTGACATATGCAACAAGTAACGACCATCCTGATCATCGTGTCAACCAGTATGGTGCCAAAGACCCTACATAACAGCCTGGTAGCAATAGGTCTCCCAGCCAACACCTACAAGGATCTCCAGAAAGTTGCAATTCTGAACACCTGTAGGATTGTCAGAGAGTTCCTCGACCAACAGTAACATCAGACATAACAACAACCACCCTGTGTACTTGGTAGCAATAGCCATCACGAAGTGGAAGCCCCAATCAGGGAGAAATAATAATAATACAATACAATACAATTTATTCATCAAAATAATAATAATAATAATTATAGAACTGGGACCACAAATCTTGGAATTAAGTATGCATGATCATCAAGGTAACACAAGGAATTATTATTATAATTAATATAAGCTTTGCTTCCTTGTATCATGCCAATTCTAATGCTAATATAATACACTGGAAGCAACAGGGCTTTTTCAACACCAGCCAAAAAAAAAAAAAAAGTAATAATAATAATAATAAAAACAATAAATCAAAAATAACAAGAAAATATAAACAAAGGTAAAAAAAGTAGATAAGAAACCAAACTAAGTATGTACTTCCCTTCTTGTGCAGGCAACTATCAGTCAGCTGACCTTTGAATTTCACTAAGCTATCAGTCTCAACTACCCATGGAGGTAACTTGCTCCAGCAATCAACAACTCTCTAGACAATGCAATCCAGTCTGAACTACTGTCCTAGTAATTTGAATTTACAGACTGATAAAATCCTTCATAACATTGAAAAAAAGTTGTGGAATCCTTTATAATAGCGAAAATTTCACCTTCACTCACTTTACTATTCTCTCTCAGAGCCTTACAAGACCTGAATTAGGTCCCCTCTAAGATGCTTAATTGCCAAACTATGTAACCCTCATAACTGAAGTCTTTGCTCATACAGTCACCCTTTTGCAGATCTTATCATGCAGGTTGCTCATCTTTTGACCCTTTCAAGAAAGCTCAATGTCTTTTTTTAAGATGTGTCTCCATACTTGAACACAGTATTCCACATGCAGTCATAGACCTGCTTTATACAGTGGAACACCCCCTTATCTCTAAAGCTATTGTTCGATAAATCACCAATAGAATACCACTGATTTTTCTGGCTGTCTACCTACACTGCTCAGAGAAATTCATATCTGCCCATATCATAACTGCCAGATCCCTTTCTTCCTCTACTCTTTTTAATCCCACCACACTAAGTGTATAAGCTATTTAGGGGTTGCTATTTCACAAGTGTAAGACCTTGCATTTAGTTATGTTAAAACACAGCTGCCACTTTTCTGAGCATCCTTGAAGCCTGTTCAAATCATCCTTAATGAGCTGCTTTGCACTGATCATTAATCACTCTCCCAATCTTTATATCAAATTTTGGCATCATGCCCTCTATCCGCTCATATGTTTTTTATGGAAATCAGAAACAACGGTGGTGCAAAAATGATCCTTGGGGACCTCACCTTTGATGTTACACCAATCTGAAGAATATCCATTAACCACAGCCCTCTCTGATCCATTTTAGAATCTTTACCATAATTCCAATGTGATCCATCTTATACAGTAACCTCTCGTGAGAGACTAAGTCAAATGCCTTGTTAAAATCAAAATAAACTATGTTGAAACTGTTCCCTACATCCAGCTCACAAGTAACTGTGTTAAAATAGCTTATCAGGTTAATTAAACATGATTTTTCCTTGAAAAAACCATGCTGTCTCTCTCTTAAAAGGCCATTTCTATTAATCATTATCTTCAAAGTTTTCTTTACCGCTAAAGTCCAACTGGACTGTAACTTCACTCTTAGAACTGCCTTTATGTATTGGCGATACGATGGCAGTTCTCCAATCCAAAGTAACCTCTCCCGAGTCCAATGATGCCTTTATAGTTAAGTCTAAGGAATTAATGCACTCTACAGCAGCCTCCCTCAAAATTACTGGGTATATGCCACCAACTCCAGGAGTCTTACTTGCCTTTATGCTTGAAAGTTTTTCTAATAAACAATCACCTATAACTTCAGAATTGCTAATTTCATATATACCACAACTTTTCCTCACTACAAAGGATCTTTTGTCAGTAAAGATGAATGTGAAATATCTACTCAATTCATTATCATCAGTTGAGGTGGTAGATGGCTTTCATCAACCAGTGAAATACCACCACTTTGCTTATTGGAGGCTTGAAGTGGTGAAACCCATGTTTAGTCTCTAGAGCAAAGTTTCCGGCATCCCCCCTTCCCCCATACTTCTCCTTCAACCTTAACCCAAGCACGGTACTAAGTACTATAGGTTCTAATACCTCTCGTGTTTGGGGTTCACATAAAAAAAAAAAAAAAACCTACTAACCAATTCCGATTTGTTTTTTTATTTTTTGTATTCACATGCATGAAAAACTCCTTGTTCCTGCTCTTTGTTCTCTTTCTCTCTCTTCCATGCCATTTTTTTTTTTTTGTGTTCTATTATACTAGCCAGCTTAATATTCATCCATTTCAGCATCTTCCCCATGCATTTTCTTAAGGTGTGTGTGTGTGTGTGTGTGTGTGTGTGTGTGTGTGTGTGTGTGTGTGTGTGTGTGTGTGTGTGTTCCGTGATTAAATGCTTTAAAGGTATTTATAATTGTAATGTATTCACCCTCTCTCTGCAAGCTGCCCAGTTGATAGATGCCAAGTAGTGTCTTAAACTGTCATAGTCCCCTTTCCTGAAATTAAACCCATACCTTTACCTTGAACAACTTGCAACATCTTTCTTAATCTTCCAACTAAGGACCATGTAATCACTTCCTGACAAAAGTTTCCATACCATGAGCCCTGTGATGTCATTTGATTTATGAGTAATGATTTGGTCTAGAATATTCTTACTCCTTGTATTTTCTCTAAAGATTCTAAGATGGATCACAGAGGGTTGTACAAATAATAATTGCCTAGTTTACTTAAAAATTTTGTTCACCAAGGTGTGTTTCCCTCAACTTACTATAATCAATTAGGGGGAAATTTAAATCATCCATAAAAAGACACACGCTTGCTCGCTCATTCTGTCTGCATAGAGAGACCCCCGTCATACTCTTTGTAACTCATTATAACTCTGCTTCCAAGTAATTCACACCACATGGATTCTATTCTGGAAGGAATAATTTCTGAATCAGAGAATGCCTTTTTTTTCATTCAGGCTGCTTTTGATAAGAAGCATGTTCCTACTACTCCTTCTGTCTTCTCAATCCTTCCTAAATATATCATACATATGAGAAGGTGCTGATAAATTCTTGGACCAACTCACTTCCTTTTTTTTTTTTTTTTTGACAAATGGGTATCAAATTATGAAAAAGCTATCTTTTTATGTTAAACAGCCAATTTTCTTCAAAAAACCTTGGCCTCCATTTTTCTTTTTTCACAAGTTGAAGAAAGAATGGGTCTAGAATATTCTTACTCCTAGTATTTTCCCTGACATGCTGGTACAAATAATAATTACCTAGTGTATTTAAAAACTTTGTTCCCCAAGGCAAGTTTTGCCGAAAGTAACATTTTGTCAAAACGTCACTTTCGGCAAAACTGAAGGTAAAAAGGTTATAAAATATGTTTCTACAGGGGAAAACACTAAAGGAAATTCATACTGATATGTTGGCGACGTTAGGACAACAGTGTCCATGCTATTCAACCATCAGAAGCTGAATTTTAAAATGGGTTTTTTTGACAAAGAGGATACAGAAAGGACAGGAAGACCAGTTTCTGTGACAGTGCCTGAAAATGTTAATGCCTTTCACTCTGCGATACTGTTTAATAGATGAATTTCTACTAATTGGATAGCTGAGACCCAGCCAGGTATGTACTGGGAATATTTTATTCATAACATTTTGTATGTGTGGAAGCTTTTGCCTAATGGGTTCCCAAATGTCTAAATGCTCATCAAAAGAAATAGCATGCCCTGTCTTCAACTGCTATTCTTCACCATTTAGAGCAAGGTGCCAATGATTTTTTTGGCATAAATTGTAACTATGGATGAAACATGGTTGATTCATTATGATCCAGAGACTAAAGAACAGTCAAAGGAGTGGAGGTATAGTGACTTCTACTGTCCAAAGAAGTTCTGCACCCAGAAATCTGCTGGGAAGGTCATGGCCTCTGTTTTTTTAGGAAAAGGAAGGAATTTTGTTTATTTATTTTATCATCCCCCATATTCACCAGATGTTGCACGCTCAGACTACTCCCTCTTCCCAAATCTCAAAAAAAATTTAAAGTATATTCAATTTGTATAGTATGATAATGTCATACAAGCAAGAGAAGTCTGGTTTGGGGAGCAGCCTTTCAATTTCTATTTGAGAAGTGTACAAATGATGGAACATTGTTGTAGAAAGTGTATGAAGTTGAAAGGCAAATACATTAAATAGACTATGTATATAATGGTTTTTTTTTTTTTTTTTTTTTGGTTTGGTAGTTGTTGGCGCATCGGCTTCTGTGGCCATAGTGCACCTCCCAAGGTTTTTGCAGTACTTTGATCCAAGCCCGAGGCGGGAATCGAACCCGCGACCTTTGGGTTGCCAGGCAGGCACTTTACCCACCTGGCTAGCCCGGTCGGCTTGTATATAATGGGATTATCTTGTTTCGTTCTATTATAACTTTGTTTTTTCCATTAGGGCAGTGATGTTTCATTCAAAACATCGCTACCCTCAGACCTCTTTCCAATACTGGCTGTTTCTAATACAGTAACAAACAAAAATTACTGAGATGTGTACAAGCATTACTTTGATCCATATTATCAAATAAACATGTCTATATTATCCCCCCCCTCACCCCCAACTAGCAATTTTCTTGAACCCTTAAGATATTCTCAATGATACTGAAAAAATTTTGCATCACCTTTGTTCATATGCATCCCCTCTCTACAAAACAGATTTAGTCATCCTACCTACAGGTGTGTACCATGATAAAAATTTGCCCCCAAAGCCTTGCAAAATCCCTCATGTCTTGAGTTAATCCACAAGACTTTCAAGCAAACAGTCCCTCCTATTGTGCCTAGGCAGAATTGCAGACACGTAAACATTCTGACATAACTTGCAGCATTTTTTCAGCATAGTCCTATATTTATCAAAAAAATCGTCAGCTTGTGTATGCTTAATACCATTAGTCCCCAGAAGAATTATAATCTTTATCCTTGTATATTCTTTATCCTCCTTAAAATATGACAGTCTGTTAGTAACATTCATCAATTATTGGATGGAAAACACACCCTGGAAAATGACATAAAATGAACTAGTTATATTAAAACTGTATAAATTATTATAAATAAATACTGAAAAAATTACTGGAATTTGTGAAATCTTGGTTATAGGTTCCATTTTTTCAACGCATCCAATGCTAACTTCAGGAATCCAAAGAGCACAACTAACGTGGGCCCACTTTTGACCACTCCTGAAAATAAAGAAGCTTTTCAGTACATGTTTTCATTAAGTGATAAGTCTACTCACATAAATTGTCAACAGCAATATTATTATCATGAGTAATTACTATTAATGGTGTTACTAATCCTAAATGTAATAGTCAGTCAGTAATAATAACAAAGGAAATCTGCTTACAACAGTTACAAAAGAAATCTGCTTACAACAATTGAGGGGGGGAAAAAATTGAATTGTAAATTACTGATAGAGCCAAATTCAGGTGGTAGATGACTTTCATCAACCGGTGAAATACCACCACTTTGCTTATTGGAGGCTTGAAGTGGTGAAACCCATGTTTAGTCTCTAGAGCAAAGTTTCCGGCATCCCCCTCCCCCCATACTTCTCCTTCAACCCATGCACGGTACTAAGTGCTATAGGTTTTGATACCTTTCGTGTTTGAGGTTTTCATAAAAAAAAAAAAAAAAAAAAAAAATTATAACTTTAAAAGGATACAAACTGAATAAGGCACAAGAAAGTGAGAAAACTTGTATATTCACTTATTATCTCCATCATATATTATTCTTCTTCCAATGTACAATAATGGCTATTTCCAATACGGTAACTTGCATGAATGTTACACAAAGAACAGTTATGCTACACCGATTAATTTTTGAAGTATTCGGTAGAATGATAAAAAAACAATAAGGAGATCAGTTTTGCTTATCTCTTTATTGTCATTTATCATCATTCTACTATATGCAGAATTAAAGCAATTTACACTCATATGAAGGAAATTAACAAGTTTTACAATATCCAAAGACATGGATATTGTACAACAACCAGATATACGTATATATCTGGCATGCCCTGTATCAACATCAGTGAAGCAAAGATATCTATTTAAAAGAGTAGTATATTCGAAGAAAAAAAAAAAATAATAATAATAATAATAAATACATAATAAAAATAATAAAACATTAAATAAAAAAAATAAAAAAACCTGAAAAAACTTCATTATCATATAATATTATATATTTGTGTATGTATTTAATGTTATTAAACTGAGAGTGCATTAAGTATCACTCACTATCGACTTCTCACTATAAATTATGCTCATAATAATGGTTTATTGTTATAATGTTGGTAAGCAATAGGATTATTATGCCATTGAAATCCTACATTCCTAGAATAACCATGTTATTCTAGGAATAAAATAAAAGAATTTTATTACATTACAATTCTTTTTCTTTTTTTTTAATCTGTAAATAAATGGGATGGTTAAATCTGGGATAGGAGAAAGTTTGAAATATTTAATGAAATTTGATATATGCTTCCCAACCAATAAGGAATATTCCATATTCCTGATCAGTTTGGAAGCATATCTTTCAGAGTCAGAAAATACAAACTTTTCCCCTAATTCTAAAAACTGAAGTTCATTTTCCCACTGTCAAAATGACTGAATGTAGTTAGGGGTTCACCTGATATAAAAAGTTTCATAAGTGACTCTTACTGCAGTCACTAAATTTCAAAAAATTCTATTCAAATAACTAAAAATACAGTGCAACCTTGACATACCATGCCTGGTTATACTGCAGTTTCAGATATAATGCAAGTGTGATTGTGTCCCCACAAGAGGGATACAAAAAATGCAGTTTATGCAAAACATGAATAGATGCTAGCAGAAGTAACCTCACAGAGCAGAATCAGCTACTGCAACGGTTTCAAAGTTTGAACCATTGGACTATTGTTTTCTCTTTTGCAGCATATTCCCTCAATTAGATTGAATGAATTTTTATAAACTTATACTGAACATCTACAGTAGTTATCTGAGAGTACATATTTACTGTACATGTTCAGTTCTTCCCTCACATCTCAATTAAAAATAATAAAAAATACATCAACAAAAACATTAATTGCACATAAGACACTCATAAAAATTAAATGTTTCCTCTGAGAGGGAAATCAGTTGTATATGTTCAGTTATAAAATTTTGTAAATAGCATGTGACTGATTTTAAAAATGTTAGTTTTGCCCACACAATGATTTTCAGGAATATCTTAATCGCATATTTCAAGGGGCACCTGTTAGGGAAAAAACAAAGCTCTTTTCTTTTGAATACATAAACCTATTTAGTTATCCTAGTTGGCATGTTATATGGTCTATGCTTTTGTTCCTTATTTTCGAGTTATACATTATACTGTAAACTGTATTCCATGTAAACTTGTCTCATTTGGGAATGTTGAATCATCATTATAAGAAACTGAAAATTTTATTTTTTATATTTTTTTTTATTTTAAGTATATGAAGCACTTCTGTTTAATATATTTATTTTAGAGTACAGAATTATAAAAAAAAAAAAAGTAATGGTGCCTTTACCATTAAAAACATTTAACCCATTTCTTCCACTGATGGCAATATAGTAAAACTAAAATAAAAATATTTAAAAAAATGTGAAAATGAAATTTGCTTATATAAAAGTGCTTGCTAAAAGACAATCTATTAGTCATCTCTGCGGGTTCATTTAACATGAACATGCAGAGATGACCAACATTTTAGTTATTGAATGTTCGTGTTAAAAATTGAAGTGTTGGGGGGGAGAAACTGCTTAAATTTTATTTTTGGCTATAATGTGCTTTGTTTATGCTATGGGTATTAAAGTTGTCACTCAACGTCCATGTTATATCGCAGTTGCACTGCATTCATAAATATAAAAGACATAACAGAAATTACAAGTTTCACTGCCGTCATAAAAAACAATCACTTCCAGTCTCCATCTCACTAGGACTCAAGCTGCTTGTATTAACTCCATGCTGCACCAATAACCTGCAGAAGCTTAAACATTTCACATAGAATTTTAAGCAATGATTTGAACATGTGTTGTACTGTATGGTGTCTTGGATTCCTTACTCATAATAAATTCAATGAGCAGATAATGATTTGCAGCAATCTCATAATGATCCATTTTTCTTAGAGTAGATCATTACTGGAGTGAGAGTTGATGTTTTCTCCAAGACACAAACAATGAACTATCAAATTAGAAATCCCCTCATTTGCCATGTTTAAAAAAATTTCAGCAAGACCGGTTTGGAGGAAAGTGGGAGGGTGGTATTGTGAATAAAGATAGATAGTTTACAAATATTGTGGTGGCTATGAGATGCAATTCAGCAAAAGTATCCAGAACTGCAGGTAGTCAACAAATGGAAGCTGTGGCAGGACAACATGGGCACACCTGTACACTGCTCATTGCTCATGCAACTAGAGCTTGTTAAACACAATACTGTTTTTAGCAGATGCTTATTTTAACATAACAGTATTTAAAAGGTCCATTGCTTTTGCAATGAAAAAGAAGTTATTGATGCAACTCAAGGTGCTCTTGGTGCTTTCCAGGCACACTAGTTCCAGAACTGGCATTAGCAATTGTACCAGGAGTGTCAAAAGTGCATTACTGCTTAAGAACATTACTTTCAAAATGGGCCATATGTAGGTTGGTTATATTTAATAGGCCAGACCAGGAACTTTTTGACCTTACCATATACAATTAAGAATAAACAAACTTCTACACATACAATTTAATATACTGAAACCATATAAAGTATAAAGAGCTTTCAAGTGCTGCCTGCACTTTGTCATCTATATATTTAATACGGAAGGTGTTTTCTTTTGCTAGTCAGTGTGAACGATAGGCTTAACCGATCAGGCTGGAAGTGGTCTCAAATTAAAGCTATTTCTTCCTAGGTGTGCACAAAGTTGTTAAAATTTAAAAATTTTGAATAGTTTTATTTTAAGGAATGGGCCAGTTTTATAGTACAAATGAGAATAGTTCAACATTCATTTCACAGATGGAGCCACATGAAGATGTTAACTGTTAAACAGTTGTCTAATTTGATAAGGCATTTTTTCTGATTAACAATTTGCGCTTTAACTATAGTCAAACTTGGTTATAACAAGTATCATGGGATTAACAAAATTTCCTTGTTATAGCTGTTACTCACTATATCAGTGATGAGTTAAACCTACCTCAATTTTTTTTTTTTTTAATTCTAAATAACTTGATAAAAAGACAGATTCGAAAAACAAAAGAAATATTAGAGAAACTAATAATTCAATATTAGTACATACCTACATATTATTTGTATTAATATGCTTGTATTCAGTTTTTAAATCGATCCAGCCAACTGTTGTTACATACAAAATCGTTGCATCGAAATTGCTTAGCAAATTTTTCTGTTTGAACCTTCAAGATCAGACCGTCTATTGAAAATCCAGCACTTCTTTGTGTAGTGAACCATAGAAACCATGCTTCATCGGCATTTGTAACTTCCACTTTCTAATCTCTCCCCCCCCACCCCCGGTTATGTTCTTTTCCAGTGCCGATACGTAAACATTTTATCCTTCCACAATGTCATTACTGTTGAAGAGGATAAAGAAACTTTTTACACACTTCAACATTTTTTTGCCCTACATTCTAACTGACGAATAATTTCAACTCTTTCGCGAATCGCATTACACTTTCTTTTGTTAGTTGATACGTTTCTGAAGGAAGGGTTCGTGTCTAACTAATTTTATTTAAAATGACAGTAAAGTGATCTGCATACAAAGTTCTTAGAAATCCTGTTGACAAAATTCTTAGAAGCCCAGTTGACAAAGTTCTTAGAAGTCCCGAAATAAATTTATAGTTCAGTGAATACAATACAATCTGTAAATAGGGTAATGCGACAAGCAGAACACCAATGCACTATTGTATAGCCCCGTCCCCAAAAGGACAAGGTCATAAACCAGCCACTAATCCGATGCGATGCAGGTGGTCATAAAAGCTAAGTCGTCCTTTTCATTTTTGTCTATTCCAAGAATTGAGTTTTTTGACTACCCAAGCAATTAAGAATGTTTGCATAGTTACCAAAATTTGTACAGTATATCTGTGTAGTATGCTCATTATAACAGTGAGCGATTGTATGGGAATACTTGTAAATTAAAATCATTATGGCTTTTTGCTCGTTACAGCCATGATCTCGTTATTTCCGTGCTTGTTATAATCAAGTTCAGCTGTATTTAAATGATTAACAATTTTCACATTTGCAAAATTGTGTCCTTTGTTCCAAAAAAAAAAAAAATATATATATATATATAAAATAATAATAATAAAACTCTGCTACCAATTGCAAAATTGCCTACCTTAAAAGAAAGAACTAACTGTTAGAATTCCGTTGCACTGCTTGCACATTATATGTCCCCACGTTGTGCATGCAAGCTCATACACTCATTGCCATTCATTACGTTTAAAATGTTCAGAAGTGATCATTTTATCGTTATCAACTTTGAGTTTATTTGTTTTTTGTTTTTTAAGGTGAGTAATAATTTAAGGATTTAGAATTATGTCATAGTCAGGAAGACGTGTCCACTGCCATGCTACTATGATCAGTCATGTTGAACATACCTTGTAGAGAAAAAGATACATGCTTTTTCGTGTTTCTACAAATGCATTCAGGATTGGTCTAAAATGGTGAAATCAAAGAAAATTTATAAGTTTTTTCAGATACAAAAAATGACAACAGATTCAACGTGTACTGGTTTACCTGCTTAAGACATAAGGATTCGATGCATACTGGCTTACTTGCTTACGGCAAAACGTGCACTACATTTCTTTAGACAGCTAGAGAAAACTTTAAATTTGCATACTAATGAGGGGGAAAAAATTTAAAAGAGAAATTCAGGTATGCATTAGTTTCAGGTCTGTGGTTGAGAATTTTTTAGAGAACAATAAATATCTGGACTACTAGACTATAGTTGAAAATATCTTGGCGAATTTCAAGAAGTTGTGTCGCAACATAATTGTCATGATACATTTTCATACTTCCACATTTGGAAGTGTAAGTGAAGAACAGCGTGACAGGTTTAAACAGGATATTAAACACACAGAGATTGAGGTACCAGGGGAGTTGAAATGTCAACATCAGGGCTGATATTTGCTGGATACTGAAGAGGTACTGTACAGTAGAAGCTTCTGCAAGAAAACGAAACACTAATAATGAAAGTTCCACCAAGTTTTTAAAGTGAAAGGTGAGTTTTTAGTGTACTTTTTAATATTCTGCCCTTTTCAGTAGTATTTTATAGAGATGACAATGAATTGTCCAAAAATTTTCAGGAAAATATCAGGCAATAAAAATGACAAAACATGGACTACATTTCTTTAGGACAGCTACAGAAAACTCTGCTACCAATTGCGAAATTTTCGCAATGGGTACTGCTAGTCCTATATTAACAAAGAATAGCAAAAGGGTAACTGAAATGCAAGTTTAAGCAATACATAGCTGTGACTCACTGACTAATTGTCACCAAGATAAATGAGTATGCATAAATATTACAATAAATAACATAAAACTATTTATAAATATTTTTTCATTATGCACCATTTTAATTATCCTAAAAATCATGGAAAGCTAAAAAAAAAAAAAAAAAAAAGTGGCCTGCTTGTACCTCACAGATATTTTAGATAATCCCATAAAAGCTCTATTGGGTTGAAGTCAGACGATTTGGACCACACCACAATTTGCAGTACCCCCCTCCTTTGTTTAGCTGACAGAAATTTCCTGCACAGCACAGAGCTGTGCTTCGGGTCATTGTCCTGTCATAATATAAAATTTCTTCAGCAAAGTCAATGTCCAGAGGGTATTGTATTATGTTCAAGAACATTTTTATAGCCTTCTTTTCTTAAAATTCCTTCAATTCTGATGATGTTACGCACTCCAGAAAAACAGAAGCAATTCCAAATGATGGAACTACCACCACCGTGCTTTACTATAGGTGCTACACAATGTGTTCTTCGGTTGATCTCTTTGCATAAATTCTACGCTTGAATCCCAAAATATCAAATTTAGATTCATCTGTCCACAGTACATTTTTCCAATCTTCAATTGCCCAATGCTACTGGCTCTTAGCTGAAGTCAACCATTTCTATTGATTTTCCAGTTTTAATAAAGGTTTTCAGACCACAGACACTACATGACCATGAAGTCCTGCTTGTTTAAGACGAAGTTTTACAGTGAATGTTGACACAGGAGTTTCTCTGTTCCTATTGAACTGGGCTTGTATTTCATTCGCAGTAAGTTGCCAACTGCATTTAAAAATCATTATTATGGTCTTATCTTGGGATTTCCATTGTCACAACGCCGGACCCTCCAAGATAGATGGCTTTAAGGGTTAAAATTTGATATAATCATATGTATGTTATATGATAATATAAAAGTTGACTACAAATATTTAATGAGTTAAATGCACATTCATCCTAATTGTGGTTTGTCCTTTAAACTGCTACTCTCCTTGGATCATTGAATGGTAGTTTGTACTCCTTTAAAAGAAACACCTAGTTTTTTGCCAATACTTCTCATGGAATAACTTTCTTTATACAGAGTTATAATAGCACTTCCTTTTTTCGACACTCAGTTCCTTATTTCTTGCCATGTTTATCATGAAACATACAAAACTTATACCGAACACTTTTTCTGAATGACAGGTGTTTGGATTTTATAAGTTACAGCTCTTATTCCTCAATCATCTACAATCTTCGATATTATTGAAATAATACTCTCACTTTCTAAAATATTCTAGAATCATCTACAATATTGAGGAATCTTCTACAATGTTCTACCACATTCAGGAGTGTTCTACACCTTTCTGTAATATTTTCAAATATTCTGGAAATTTCTGAAATATTAAGTTTTTTTATTTTTATTTTTTATATATATATATATATATATATATATATATATATAAAATAGAAATTATTTTAATAAAAACTAGTGAACAAGTTGGTTCTACTTTTAAAAAAAACTTTGAAAATTAAGGGGGAAAAAAAAAAACATGATAACTTTTGGTCAAGAGTGTATTTCATGCATAATCAGACCTTTAAAATAGTCTTCTGTACTGAAATTTTTCAAACTATTTCAAACAACACTTATAAAATAATAAATAATGAAGGAAAGATTATACTGAAAACATCTCCTGGGAGACCTGAGATGTTTTCAGTATAGAAAAATCTTTCATCACACCAGTATTCATTGTAATTGGATTTTACTGCATGTAATAATCAAATGTACTCTTGAATAGGCATGTTGAACCCAAGTAATTTACAACTGAACTCTGGACACTTCTCTATATTAATGTATTTAAATTTGAACTACTTGTACATTTAAATTAATTGAAGTTAAACTGACACCTAATTTTGGAATAAACTCTGTGTGTACCTTTTTCAGTTTCTATTGAGGCCACAAATGCCATTAGCTACAAGAAACTTGGAAATAAATCTAAACAAAGAACAAATGCCTTACAATCAATGAAGAGGACAGTTAAAGATTCTGCTGGATTTATTCCTGTTTCTTGTAAATATTCTTAATAGAAAGATTGTTACCTCAGTTTTAATTTTTTTTTTTTTTTTTTTAATTTTCAAAGGTACACAAAGAAGATTGAGAAGTGTGCCTGGAATTTAATATCAACATTAATGCCTCCAATATTTATTTAAATTTAAAAACAAACAGCAACATAACTTGCCTTGTACTTTTCATTGCTCCACCCTTATTAGGGCAAAGAATGCAAGATGGCCTAATACCAGAAGCACAAGGACAACATATCCAACTTCCTTCAGGAATGTTAGTGATCCCATAACAAGCTTGATGAACACAGATATTACAAGAGTCACAGAACACCATCTCATTTCCTTCTTCTGAGTCTGGCTATTATTAAAAATGAAGCATTAAATATAATTATTATTGCATATAATATATACAATAATAATTCCTCCACTATTTAGTTAATAATATCACACCAGGGAACAAATGAAGATAATACCTACTCTAAAATACCTTTACTTCTGGCACACTGACAGTCACACAAAATTATATATGTATATATATACACACTGAATTGGATTTGCATTGACACCTACCTAATACCTCCCGAAGCCACCTTTTGCTTGTAATACAGCCCATCTTGGTGTGGCCTCCACAAGATGTTGCAGGGTGTCCTGTGGTAGTGCTAGCCATGCATTGCACATTACTAGACACATTGTGCAAAGCACGGGTAGCATGGTCCCGAACATGTTCAACTTGGATGAGATCAGGTGAGTTGGGTGACCATGGGAGTATGAAGAACTCATTGTCATGTTCCTGAAACAAGACAGCAACCTGCCAGGCCTTGTGGCATGGTGTGCTATCTTGTTAATAGGTACCAGAGTTATCTAGATACTGTCATCACGAAGGGGTGTACTTGGTTGGTGACAATAGAAAAGCAAGTGTTCCCACCAAGCTGTTGATTAACAGTGATCAGAGGACAGGGGCATGCCATGAAAATCAACAAACCATAACATCACTGCCTCCAGCCTACTGAATATCCAACAGTGCATTCAGGTGCCATGATGTCCTGTTGCTTTCTCCAAATGCAGATATACCCATTGACATGAGAGGATTGGAAATGTGATTCATCAGATCAAGTAACAGATTTCCACGTCAGTGGTCTTGTGTTGGTGATGATGTGCCCACTGCCCATGCATGGCACGGTTTTATTTGCAGTAAGCATGGGTACCTGGAGCAACCGTTGACTGCAATAACCCTATACACTGAGTGGACAAAAACCATGGGATACCTACCTAGTAACGGGTAGGCCCACCTTTCGCCCGGATAAGAGCAGTCAAAAGGCAAGGCATTGAGTCCACTAGTTCACGAAAGCATTTCACAGGTATTTCCATGCATGCTTGCTGCACTGCTGTCCATAATTCCATCACATTCCTGGGTGGAGGATCCAAAGCTCCAACAGACCTTTCAACAGCATCCCAAAGATGCTCCACAGGGTTGGGTTCATGTCCTGTGAAAACGGAGAGGCCATGCCATGGTGGTAAAATCTGTGGAATGCTCTTCAAACCATGTTCTAGTCACCATGGATCTGTGGGAAGGCACACTGTCCTGCTGAATTGCCCTGTGGGTGCACGATGACCATGAAAGGAAAATATGGTCTGCAAGGATGGACATGTAACCTGGACTGTTCAGATGTGCATCTAGACATACCAGAGGTTCCAACATGTGCCAGATGAACATGCCCCAGATCATTACCAACCGTCCACCTACCTGAATGGTTCCTTGATGACATGACATCAAGTGCATAGCTTTGTGCAGTTTCCACCAGATACGCACCCGCCTATCCACTTGAAATAACTGGAAACAGGACTCATTGGACCAGGAGACCCCGTCTCTAATCAAGGTTCAGTGCCGATGTTCTTTCGCCCAGTTGAGGCGTAGTGTCCTGTGTGTTAGCAATGGGACTCTGGTGGGTAAATGGCTCCCATAACCTATTGCGGCTAATGATCACATCACCTGATGGTCTTGGTGGAAACATTTCTGGCACCTCCCCTCATTGAAGTTGGCAGTGATTTGTGCCACTGTCACTCTCTGGTTGGCTGAAACGATGCGAGACAGACATCGATGGCCACGTTCATCCACCAACTTTCTCCGCCCACAGGGCAGTTCACGATGAAATGTTATTCCAGAAATGGCGTATTCCTGATACACACTTGATACTGTCGAACAGAGCTAGTGCAATTTCTGTACCATCTCCACGATAGAGTGACCGGTGACGGGCTCACTATCATCCCTCTTTCAAAGTCGGTTAACTCATGATGCTTATCCATACTGACATCGAATTACAGTCTACTTGAATGCAGTGATGCAGTGTAGCTATATACCTGCCAAGTGGTGGGTTTATCCACTAGCGAGAGGGGTGACAGCATCGCATTGCCCAGGAACCAGATATCTCATGAATTCTGTACTTTCAATGTATGGGCTAATATCTGACCTGATATTAGTACATCTGGATATTGGTCTTACTATTCCTATGTTGTACTAGGTGGTTAGCTAGGTCACTCACAAATTAGCATGGCTTTTGTAGATTTCTTGACTGTTTCCTACAGCAGCAGCAGCATGTTAGAGAGGTAACAAGAGGAAGCAATGCTCTTGATCTGGTTATCAGCAGTGATTCTTCATGCATTAAGAATCTGGAGGCAAAATACTCACTGGAAAGCAGTGATCATAGTGTACTAATGTGGAATTTAATTAAAGACAACTGCTTTCAAGGGCAAAGGGAGATCTTTTATTTTCATAAGGGTTACTACAGTGGTCTCAGAGAGGTATTAAAATGTATACAGTGGGATCAATTGACAATGTTACCAAAAGCAAATTCTAAAAATGGAAAGCATTCAGGGAAGTAATCACAGAAGCTACTAGGCTTTTCATACCAATGAAGAAATACTGTTCAAGGCTTAGACCTAAATGAAATACTGTTCAAGGCTCAGATGAACTATTGAGACATATGGAAGAGAAGAAAAGTGCATGGGATGCATATAAATTATCAAGTGATATAGAAGCTAATAGTATATATAATTTAGTCTGTAATCATGTCGCTAAGGCAGATTATGAGAAGTGTCTGGCAAAGAATGCAAAGAAAAGCAGCAAAGACTTCTATGCTTATATTAACAAGAGAAGAAAGGGCCTGAATCACATTGGGCCACTTGGTGTCAATGGGTTAACTGTTGATGACCCTGCTCAGGTTGCTGACAAACTGAATAAGTTTTTTGTGTCTACATTCACACATGAGGAATTCTTTAGAGGAGGGGATGCCAGAAGTTCATCAAACTCTAACAGAGCTAAATGATGTTTTAATAACTGAGAGGAAAATGGAAGAGAAATTAGTATTAGTATTAGTAACGGCCGCATGGTGCAAGAAAGCCTATGGCTTATGCCGCAACAGCCAAAAAAAAAAAAAAAAAAAATCCAAACAAAACAATGATAAAAACAAAAAAAAAATAAAAACAATGATAAATTGTTGAAGCTGAAGATAAAAAGGCACTTGGGTGTCCTATGGGACCAATTATATTACAGGAGGAAGTACAAGAGGTAAGCAAACCCTTAGCTATAATTATGATAGCTCTTGGATTCCGGGGATGTGCTATGTACTGGAAATGTGTGAATGTATCCCCAATTCATAAATGGGAATCAATAGACGAGATGAGTAATTACATACCTGTTAGCATAACGTCTGTTACAGGAAAAATAATGGAGTCACTGGTTAAAGAATTAATGCAGGACCATCTGAACAGGAATGCAATTATAATGCAGTAACAGCATGGATTTGTTAAGGGGCAGCTTGTGTAATCAATCTGATAGGTTACTATGATGCAGGAACCAAGGAAATTGATGCAAATAGTAAATTTTGATAGCATATACAGTCGGACCTCTCTTTAATGAACTTCCATATAGTGAATTTTTCTATGTAGCAAACTTTTTTGATTTCCCCTTGGTCATTACAATGAAAATAGTTTCCGTATAACAAAGAAAATTTCCATATAAAAAATAATTTCGAGAGACCCTGATGCTGTAGAAAGCACTAATTAAGAGCTAAAAGGATTAAGAATTAATCCCTTTAGCTTTTAAGACCTAAAGGAATTAATTCCACGAATTAAAGACTAAAACATTTTACAATTTAGTGGTGCCCGTAAAACCCTGCAGGAGGAAACTGGCGGGGATAGAAAAGATGGAAGATTTTGGGAGAGGCCTTTGCCCAGCAGTGGGTCAGCAATGGCTAAAAAGAAGTAAAACCTATACAGCCTATAAAATGTTGCACAGAGAAGTGCACTGGTCAACTGCTATCTATGTGTCCATTGGAAAAGATTAAGGCATATTCCTGACACAGACATTGGCTCTGATCAACCTGTTTTCTACTGTAAGCATCCTATTAGAGAATTAGGAGAGAGTGACTACTTTATCCCGGAAATTCATTTGTTGTTTCGCAGAAATGAGTCATCCACACTTTCACTTGTCTCTGTTTACATGGTAGGTACAAGTGGTCCCTAAATCAATTTTGTTTTAGCTGCTGTGTAAGTAACCTTAGTGTCTACAAGGAAATCCTTGAGTGTAGTGTGAAAAAGTGGAAGTGTTTAATAGTATAGATTGGGCAAAAAAAGAAATTGCTTTAACATTTAGTATTCCTGCCAGTAGTGTGTTAACCATTCTCAAAAACTGTGTTTTGAGGAAAAAACTGTTTGAGGAAACAGGACCCAGTCAAAAACATGCCAAAATTATATCTGTATGAAGATGTTGATGAAGCAGTTTTTAAATGGATGAAGTTAATTTGAGACCAAAACATGCCGATATCAGGGCCATTAATAAAATAAAAGGCTATAATTAATAAAAAAAAAAGTTGATTCGAGACCAAAACATGCCGATATCAGGGCCATTAATAAAAGGAAAGGCTATGGAGTATGCATCTTTTCTGGGGCGTAAAACATTCCAAGCCAGTTCTGGTTGGCTGGACAAATTTAAAGAGTGCCATGGCTTACTTGAAAAAATTATTTCTGATGAAAGTGGAGTTGCAAAACCCATTGGAAAGGAACAAAAAAAATTTCTGAACAGTGGATTTAAATTTCGACAGAAAGATGATGAAAGAAAAAAGAAAAATTGCTTTTATTGTTGACAACTGCCCTGCCCACCTTCACTCAGTAATTGCAAAACTTACAAGCGTGAAGCTTGTTTTTTTTCCCTCTGAATACCTCATCTAAATGCAGCTAATGGACAATGGACCAAAGCATTATCAAAAATTTTAAAATGCACTACCAAAGGATCATACTGAACAAAATTATACTGAGAATAGAAATCAACTAACCTATAGATTCTGTTACAGATTTGCAGGTGTGCATATCAGGTTGTTGTTGTTATTTGGTTTTTAGGAGCATTAGCAACTAAGGCCATATTGCTCCGGGGGATATCCGATGGTCATTCACTGACCTTTCCGCATCCTCCGTATTTGGTGGTCACGGGCTCGAACCCCAGTCTAATCAAGAAGCGTGTGCTACGCACTGCTGCTCCTGCTCACCTGGCTACGGAGGCACCGTGCATATCAGAGTTGGTGAAAGTGTGGAGTCAAGATGTGACGGAAACAAAGATTAAGAATTGTTTTGCAAAAGCAGGTTTTACTAAAACACCAATTAACAGCCATGAGAGGTATAAACTACTACAAGACATTGAGCAATCTTGGGAATAACTACAAGTGAGAGGTTTGATCAGTGGAGAAATTGTTCTTGATGAATTTTTAGAAGTTGATAATGATATCATAGTAGCTAAATATCCGAGTGACTCCAACATTTTGAAGAATATTCAAAGAACTAGTGACAATATCAACAATGAGTTTCATGAAAATTAGGGCAATATTAAACCTTCCAAACAAAAAATGTTGGCAGCATTTTAAACTGTGCGTCAAAGCCTTCAGTGGGAAGAAAATGTAACAGAAAATATATTTGAGTGTTTAAACAAATAGGAACATTTTTATGAACGTGTACTGTATAATCCAGTGTACAACAAAAAATAACCAAATATTTTATGATATAATTCTTAAGTGTACTAATGTATTGTGAGCATCATCAGAGTAGTCATTTCTTAATATGTACGTATTAATAAATTATTTTAAAATGTTAGGAAATTTATTCATTCTCACTTATTTGATTTACTTCCCATCTTTTACTATATTTCTGAATTTACAGTATTTTTCACTGTTGAAAAGGTCATATTTCTTTATAACGGAATTTCTGCTTAACGAATTTTTTCAAGGAAACGATCGATTTCGTTATATAGAGGTCCAACTGTATTTAGATTCGGGAAATGTTTGATACTATTGCACATAAAAGACTGCTGTACAAAGCAGAGCAATGTGGCATTAAAGGCAAGTTACTGTTATAGATAAAGGGATGGTTAAGTGGAAAAAGACAGAGAGTGGTTATCAAAGAACACTGCTCTTCATGGAATAATGTTATTAGTGGAGTCCCCCAGGGTTCAGCACTGGGCTCATTGTTGATTTCAACATTTATTAATGATATTGATGAAGGTATATCTGGCTTAATATCCAAGTTTGCAGATGATACAAAGGTTGGCAGGGTGGTTAACAACAGTAATCAGGATGAGTTTCTGCAACAAGATCTAAGAAAATTATGTC
The DNA here is from genome assembly GCF_048544385.1 of Mastigoproctus giganteus. Lineage (NCBI taxonomy): Eukaryota > Metazoa > Arthropoda > Arachnida > Uropygi > Thelyphonidae > Mastigoproctus > Mastigoproctus giganteus. The sequence continues at coordinate 52,231,740 of NC_143585.1, forward strand.
AACTCATTCAGAAATGGCAGTTGAAGTTTAACATTGAGAAATGTAAGGTATTGCATAAGGGTAGCAGTAATAACTTATGGGTCCCAGAGTAACTTATCGACTGTGTGGAACTACACTCACAGTAGTGGAAAATGAAAAAAACCTGGAGGTAATCATGCAGTCAGATACTAAATTCTCTGAGCAGTGCAGACATGCTGCCAGGACAGCTCATGGAGTTTGTCAATGATATACAGAAACTCTGCTTGCTAGCAGGGATAAGGAAGTGATTACCTCCTTGTACAAGGCCATGGTGTGGCTGCATCTTGAGTACTATATACAGGTCTGGAGTCTTACTGTAGGAAGAATATAGATCTGCTGGAACGGGTGCAGAGAAGGGCAACAAGATTAGTGAAGGGAACAAAAGGGTACTCTTAGCTAGAAAGGTTTCAGTTCTACAAATTGCAGTATCTGGAGGCTAGGCACCTGCGGGGAGATCTAATTGAGGTGTTTAAGGGCTTGAACAGATTGAGTAAGCTAAATGTTAAGTCTCTCTACTTTCATGTTTGTTATTTGGAGCATTAGCAACTAAGGCGATATTGCTCTGGGATATGCGGTGGTCATTCCCTGACCTTTCTGCATCCGGTGGTGACGGGCTCGAACCCCGGTCTAATCAAGAAGCGTGTGCTACACACTGCTGCGCCTTCCCACCTGGCTACGGAGGCACCTGCTAAATGTTAATATTCAGCAAGAGGAGGCTCTTGCTGAAGCTACACACATGAGTAGGGCATAAATTCAAGTTAAGGAAGGAAGGATGGTTGCAGGGTAGATGTGTGGAAATTTGCCTTTAACCAGCAGTTGGTTGATTGTTGGAACAGGCTTCCATTTGTTGTTGCAGAAGTGGATGGTTAGATTAAATATAAGGAAGAACTATACAAATGTTTGGAGGGTATGGATAGGTGAAGCATATAGGATTTTATTTTTTTTTTGGTGATGCTATATAAGCTTGCCTTCTTGCATCATTTGCCACAGTTACTACATTTCCATTCATATTCTATACGGCCATATAGAGTATGAGTGTTTAGAGGCCATTCTCTGTGTTAATTGTTCACTGTAAGAGTTATACCAGCACATTTAACAAATGGGCTGTGAATTTTTTGTGGCAATGTACAATTTTACTTCACAGTGTATTACATTAGTGTCTCCCTCTTAATGCAATGTTTAGAGGCTATGAGATGTGCCACTAAGCACTTTGCTGCTCAAGTCTAAAATGATTGCATCACACTATGCAGTTTGAAAATTAAATATCTGCTTTAACAACATAAACAGTACATATTTAATGTTCATGATGGATTAAATTACATTCTTATTATTCTTATAATAAGAATGATGGTATTCTCCACCTTGTCACGGTGGGGGGGCTTGTGTGTCCTGATGACCCGGAGAGCTAAGTCGGCGGTAGCTTAGCTACTGGTAGGGCCTCCCAAGCCGGACAGGTCAAAGGGTAGGGCCAGACTAAGAGAGATACCCCGGCCCTCCAGGTTGGGGGTTGCTGCAATGGGCTAGCTCCTCGTTCAGTGTAAAAAATACACAAATGCTAAACGACCTACAGGTGAAAATGAAAATGGACTGCACTTTCGGAAACGACTCAGCAAACGGAAAAGGACTGATTTTGGGATGCTGGAATATTCAAGGCCTTTCAACTAAAAGAAACTTTCTTTCAGATGAACTGCAAAAATTCAAGTTAGACATCGTTGTGTTATCAGAGACAAAGAAAAAGGGATGTGGAGAGGAAATAATGGGAGAATACTACCATTTTTGGAGTGGAGTTGATAAGAGTGAAAGAGCAAGAGCAGGAGTTTCTATTGCTGTTAAAAAGAAATTGAGACACAACATCAAAAACTGGCAATTTATTAATGAAAGAATGATCTCATTGGAACTGAAAATACAAGGGAGAGAAATATGTATTTTGGGAATATATGCCCCGACTAATGACACCGCCGATACCTTGAAGGATGAATTTTGGGAGGATCTGAGAGAACTAATAGAAAAAATTCCTAAGAACAAAGAGATATTTCTAATGGGAAATTTCAATGCAAGAGTAGGAACTGAACAAAATAGCAAAGTTATTGGAAGATTTGGAGAGAAAGAGAGGAATGACAACGGAGATAGACTATGCAATCTTTGTGAACAGTTCGACTTGAGAATAAACAACACATTTTTCCAACACAAGGATATCCATAAATATACTTGGTCACAGGAGACAAGACAAATTAGATCAGTTATAGATTACATTATTTCAAAACATTCAGGGACATATGTATTGAAAGATGTCAGAGTTTATAGAGGAGCTGAATGTGGATCTGACCATTTTCTTGTTAAAACAACACTGAGGTGGAACTGGATTAAGAAAATATGTGTGGACAACCAACAATGCAGGGAAGGAGAAATGCTACAAGTGGATCAATTTAACATTGACTTACTCCAGGACGACAGCATTAGAAACAACTTCACTCAAAGACTGGATGCTGCAATTAACATAGAGATAAAAGGTAATACTGAAGAAATCTATGAATATTTAAAAAATACTGTTAAAAAAATAGCTCATGAAATCCTAGGCAAAAAGAAGAGCCAAGGACCAAAAAAGACCTGGTTTACAGAGAAAGTAAGAGCTGCTATAGAGAAAAAGACACTTGCATATCAGAAATGGCTGAGTGATAGGAATGATGCATATAGGAACATTTATGTTGAAAAAAAGAAAATAGCCAATCGGTTGGTAGTAGAAGCAAAAAATGAAGAATGGGAAAGGAAATGCGCAACTATTAATAGCAAATTGGGCTTCAAACAATCAGTGGAATCGTGGAAGGTCCTTAAAGATTTGAGAAAACAGAATAAACACAATGCTGGTTTGCAATTAATACCTTTGAAAGTGCCTCCATAGCCGAGTGGGCAGGAGCGGGAGTGCAGTAGCACACGCTCTTTGAGTAGACCGGGGTTCAAGCCCCTGACTGCTGAATACGGTTGATTTGCCAACCCGCACTGGACCAGCGTGGCAGATTATGGTCCATTTCCCTCAGCATGAATTGTTGAGGAGGCTTCCATCCTGCAGTGGGTTGATTAATGGCTGCACTTTACTTTACTTTTTTACCTTTGAAAGACTGGACGGAGTATTATGAAGGACTTTTAAAAGAAGACCGGGAAGAGTTCAAGACAATGGAGGATTTTGGTGTAGAAGACTCGGGCTTAAAAGTTTCTGTTAGGGAAGTGGAACTCCTGCTAAAGGAAGGAAGGAATGGCAAATCACCTGGACCTGGAGGAGTTTACATGGAACTTCTGAAATATGGAGGAAGAGGGGTGGCTGTTCTGATACAAAAACTGTTGAATAGTATACTGAGAGGAGAAGAAATACCAAAAGAAATGATAACAGGATATATTACATCAATTTATAAGAAGGGCGATCGGAAAAGCTGTTCAAATTACAGAGGAATATGCGTCCTGAACCCGCTGTTAAAGCTCCTTGGAAAATGGATCAGGAACCATTTAGAAGCCCGAATCGAGGTATCAGAAGAACAAAGTGGTTTTTCAGCTGGGAGGTCATGTATAGATCATATCTCAACAGTACGACAGATCCTTGAAAAATGCCAGTCAAAAGGGAAAAAAAAATCTTTATGATTTTCATTGACCTTGAAAAGGCATATGACAGTGTTCCAAGAAAACTCTTATGGGAAGCACTGAAAGAGGCAAATATTGATGGACAACTTATTAACATTATTAAGGCAATTTACAGGAATAATAGATGCAGAATTAATGTGGGATCAGCTTTGTCACCTGAATTCCACACTCCAAAAGGCTTATTACAAGGTTGTTGCATGTCACCAACACTTTTCAAAATTTATATCGACATCTGCCTAAGATCCTGGTAAAAAAAATGTAATAAAATGGGATTGCCGATTAATAAGAACACCTATATTCACAATTTACTTTTTGCAGATGATCAGGTAGTGATAGCACAAGACTTAGAAGATGCAAAGTATGCATGTCGTCAATTGTTTGAGGAATATAAACAATGGGGTCTAAAAATCAATTTTAGCAAGACTGAAATGTTGTCTTCAGGGCCAGGACACATTCTAAATATTGCAGGTTTTAAAATCAAACAAGTCGATAAATTCAAATATTTAGGATCAATCTTACAAAGTGATGGATCATCCCAAGCAGAGATCAATAAGAGAATTACAGACGGCAGAAAGGCTATCGGCATGTTAAACTCTGTTCTCTGGAGCAAAAATATCCTAAATAAAACAAAGAAACTTATATTTCAAACGATTGTATGGAGCAGAAACCTGAACATTGAATAGGCGAGCGGAAAACAAATTGCTCTCCACAGAAATGGATTTTTGGAGACGCTCAGCAGGAACTTCTAGAAGAGACAGAAAACGGAATGAAGACATAAGAGAAAAAATGGAAGTGAAAAAGACTATTACTGACACCATCAAAGAAAAGCATCTATCATGGTATGGACATGTAAAACGGATGCAAGAAAACAGATATCCAAAGGCTATCCTGAAATGGATACCTCCTGGAAGAAGGAGAAGACCTAGGAGGACATGGATGGATGGAGTACGGGAGTGCATGACAGCCCGAGGCTTAACTGAACAAGACACCTTGAACCGCACTTTATGGCGGGAAAAAATTCCTAACAAGAAATAACTTGTAGGCTGAGAAAACCCACTGTAAATGGAAACACTCCTCTTGAAGAAGAAGATTATTCTTATTTCTGAAATTCAGGATTTCGATTTTATTCCCATTTCATTTCATTTAACATATATAAAATAAAGGCAATAAATCTGGTAAAGCTAAAACTAAGCAAGAGAAAAAAATTAACTATAATGATATACCCTATTGGACTAAGAAAATAACAGAATGGTACCCAAGAGGAGCTAAAAGAAAACCTAGAAGACAAAGGCGGAGATGGATAGATGAAATTCATGAGTTTTTGGGTAGTAAATGGATGGCCAGTGCTCAAAGCAGAAGGAACTGGAAAGTTGCTGGAGAGGCCTTCATCCTGCAGTGGATTGAAAATGGCTGATGATGATAATACACCCTATATGTATCATAATTAAAGTTCTCATACTGTGGCCTCCAACAACTTAAGGAATAAGTCAATTGCATTCAAGTTTGGAACCAGCAAATTAAAGGAATAAAGAATACAGATGAGACTTATAAATGATGGAAAAAGTGTCCCCAAAATTCATGACCTCAAAGTGAATTAACATTGTCGTATGTTTTCACACCAAAGCAACAAGGCCATGACACCTCATGGCCTTGTTGTTTTGACATACGAAACATTTTCGTTTTATAAAACAACCTAGAATGTTTCATAGGATGATAACTCCAAGTTGTGTGAAGAGGTTGTGCAGCCTTTGCCTGATACCAACTAACTGAGCTATGGTATAAACAAAAGCCCACACACAAAAATTATTGCCATCTTGACAAAATTCAAAACTAGTCCCCCCCCCCCCTCATACAGTGTGGAAATACAACAATCATAACGGCTATAATACCTGCAATGGCCACAAAAAAAAGAAAGAAAGGTTGTTGTTTCTGATTTCAAAACAAATTAATGTTAATTTGCTGTGTGTGTGTGTGTGTGTGTGTGTGTGTGTGTGTGTGTGTGTGTGTGTGTGTGTGTGTGTGTGTGTGTGTGTGTGTGTTCCTGCAAGAAAAGGACAGAGTTTTCAATAAAAGAGAAAAAGTATAATCGGGCTTAATGTGGAAGGTAATATTAACACTTACTGATCGGCACACATCACAAATAACATTTTCATCATATTCGATTCCTATTCCTTCCTCCCGGTTAATAGCCTCTTGCAGATTCTCGTAACACTGAAAAAAATAATCACAAGAATAATCACTTAAAATTTATGTTAACTTTTTAGCATTAGTACCAGCAAAATGATGCAAGAAAGATTAGACAGCATTAGCCGAAAAATATATAAATAACTAAACTTTTATCCACTTCTTTCATAGATTATAATTTTTTTTTTTTTTTTAGTTAATGACAAATGCAAGGTACTTCATATGGGGCAGCGCAGCACCACCCTCAGTGGTACCACACTCTGGGATCTATCATTGACAAAACCCATTCAGCAAGCTCGTGGGATTTTGTCAGTGATATACGGGAATTTTCCAGCAGAAACAGGGAGGTAATTATCCCTTTGTATGAGGCCACAGTTAGGCCACATCTTGAATACTGCATACAGGTCTGGTAGCCTCATGTTAGGAAGGACGTGGATCTGTTAACTACTGCAGAGAACAGCAACAAAATTAGTGAGAGGAACAAAAAGGGTGCTCTTACCAGGAAAGGCTTCAGCTTTGCAAAGTGCAGCATCTGGAGACTGAGCACCTGCGAGAAGATCTGATTGAAGTGTTTAAGACCTTGAATGCACCAAGCTCAATGCTGATGGAATTCTTCCTCTTTTTTTTTTTTTTTTTTATGAAAACCCCAAACACGAAAGGTATCAAAACCTATAGTACTTAGTACCGTGCATGGGTTGAAGGAGAAATATGGGGGGAGGGGGGATACCGGAAACTTTGCTCTAGAGACTAAACGTGGGTTTCACCACTTCAAGCCTCCAATAAGCAAAGTGGTGGTATTTCACCGGTCGATGAAAGTCATCTACCACCTTGCTCAGACTACATACATGAGGTGGCATAAATTCAAATTGAGGAAGGATGGTTTCAGGTCAGATGTGCAGAAATTTACCTTCAGCTAGAGGGTGTTTGATTATTGGAATAAACTCCCATTTGGTGTTGTGGAGGTGGGTAGTTTGAATAAATTCAAGAACTGGATAGACTATTTGAAATGGAAAGTGAAATGAAAAGTGCTTGGTTTTTTTTTGCTGTACAAGCTTGCTTTCTTGCATCATTTGCCTCAACTAATAATAATAACCTAGGAAAATTTAGTTGCTCTTCATCCTGTGGATAACTAGGAGTCTACAGTATTTTACCAACAATTATTAAAAGACATCTTTCTCCATAATAAGGCAAAGAACTTAATCATTACCCATCGTAACTGCATAAGATTTAATGGTCTCTGGATAACCTTCCTCAATGTTAACCTTCCTTAGGCAGCCAAGGTTTAGGCTTAATCTTAAATATATAGCCAATCTGGAATGTATTAGAATACCATTTCAAAGTTAGATGTGAAGGAGCACAAAATTCAAAAACAGGTGATAGATTAAGAGGAAAATGGACAGCAATTTTATAGTCTTATGCTCATACAACTGGTACTGATGAGAGAAATGATCAGTGACAATTTAAGCAATTAAGATGTAAATTTTGTCAATACGAATGCTGTCTCACAGATTATCCCTATGAATGGCCACTTGCTGAAATTACCCATCTCTAAGAGAGAGAGAGAAGTAGATATTTGATAACCTCCTCCCCACCAGATAAACCATGTTTTTATGTAATTTTAAAGATAAAAGACTTATCATTTTTTTAGAATACATATAGTTTCAAGTATTTTACTTCAGAAGTTGCTAACTAAGGAATACTGATGTTGAAAGCTGAGTAAATACAAATGTTATTCACATAAGGATTCAGGAAAAAAATTATTGTGCTTTATTCTCACCTGTGATTCCAACTCCTCCATAATAAGTTCCATAGTTGACTCTTCTATTGGAGGAAGCCCTTTAATATAAATAAAAAAAGCTTATTAGAATTGAAATTCAAATTATGGACCACAAAATAATTTGGATGTTGTAATTAAAACTGGTGAAATAAAAAGGGAAAAAAATGCAATAACACATGCTTTCTATTCACAACAAACAATCCCAAATTAGTTAACATAGTAAATTATTTATTCTATTAGAATCCTGGATACAAAAGACTTGAGAACAATAAACATGAAATTTCAAATGATAGTGATTTCTGTTTACTAGCTTTTCCACCCTTTTAGTGGATTAACATGGTCTTGGGCTGATGACTGTGAAGTTTTCTGTTCTATACTCAGGCATTCCCTCTCCTCTACTCTTATAAGGGAAATAAACCACTAAGTGAGTGTATGCAATTTTATAAAATCTATACCAAGTGAGGAAATGATTACTCCTTTTTTTTTTTTTTTTTCTTTTTTTTTCAAAAGAGAATATGTATGTTGCATTAGCTCACAACATACACATATGCTATTCTACCTCAAGTACACATTCCTCATTATATGGTCAACTTAATAAGGAACAATAACTTATATTAATTCACTCTTTTTTTTTTTATGTATAAACCATTAAATCCATGTGTGGATGCAACAATAGAATAAAGGGGGTATTCTCCTCTTCTCTAAGGCTCTATCCACTTCCTTGCAGAATCCATCAGACTGGTTGTATCATTGCAGTGAGTAATAAGTTTTTAAACCAGTGCTGGTTGATGCAAGCAATCTCTGTATACCGTACAGTGGACCTCACACATTACGATTGGTTCATTGTACGATTAAATCATGTTATGATGGACTCTCCATAATAAAATACCATTCACTATATGATATGTAATAAGCGCCGGTCATTGTGATCATGTTTGCGAATTGAATTTTAATTCTATTAAATGGCAATTCTAATAAGCAAAAATAGGAAGAATATTATTCACAGACTCTAAAAGAAAAGAAAAGCACAAATTTACACTTTATTACCTACCAATTAACAGAATTAAACAATATGTGAAAATCAGAAGAATATTTTCCATAGGTTAGCAAAATAAAAATAAACATATGCGGGAGTAACAAGTTTACAAAGCTTAAAAAATAAGAATGAACAGAAGATTCTGAAAATTTGTTTTTTCATATAATTGAATATTTCAGTGTTTTTTATATGATTGAATATTTCAGTGAATTTTACAAAACCCACAGAATTCCAGCTATCAGTATTATCGCAAATGCAATAACATCGAGTTTACTACCTGTTTATAATTTATTGCACTAACAGAAAATCCCAATAACTGGAAACTGCAAATTGTTTTTATTCTTTTATGGTGTGACCTCCAGAAATGCACTTTAGAAAAATATAACATAGGTGTTCAAAATTGATTCTTATAACTGAACATACGATAATGATGAGTGTTGTGCATTTTATGGATATGAATTGGTTTTTTGAAATTTGATTCTATAAAGTGGCTGATTCTACTAACCAGTGCTTGTGTTACCGACGCCTAGTTGTTCACTTTACGATGGGCTTATGATTGTCTCAGACTGAACCGTGTGGTCCTTCCTCTCAGCCAATAGCAGCATTTGTAAATGTGTTGGCTGCATGTTTTGTTTTTGTATCCTTTAGTTGAAGTGATTTTTTTGTGTTGTGCCTTAATCAATATATTCGTTTTAATCAATATATATAATTTCCATTATAAAAATCACCTTTTAGAGTGATAAATAGCTTAGCTATATAGCGAAAATTTCAACTTCCGAAGTTGAAATTTTCGCTATATAGCTAAGCTATTTATCACTCTAAAAGGTGATTTTTATAATGAAGTCTTGTAACGAATTAAATGTGTTGTTGGGTTTACATTACAATATTTTCATGATACAATGGTGTCTCTGGAACGGATTAATATTGTAAAGCAGTGGTCAACTCTATTTTCAGTATGTCATCCTAAAAGAGTCTTTCACCTGTTGGGAAGAAATGCACTACAGAATAACATTTGTTTGTAAAAACAAAGTAATCATCTGCATTATTCCCTTTCAGAGTAATGAGGCACACGTTTTGACACCATAATAGATATGTTGAAAGCTACTCACATGTATCAGTACTTCACCAGTACATACTAGAAGCAATTTAAAGTCTCTCTCTCTCTCTCTCTCTCTTTCTCTCTCTCTCTCTCTCAATTTCTTTAAAATTAGAGAATCGTAAACCAGCACAGAAGTCAACCAAAAAATGGCAGGTGGTTTCTTAAATTTGATATCCCTCATATACATTACTAAAATAGCCTTAATTGCCTTAAATTATATGCAGTCAGTATCAGTACTGGAAGATGATCCAAGAAAGCAATATACAGTTTCAAGCATTAGCCTTGGGGACACACTTTCTAATTTCACCAAATATCTGTCTCATCATGTAATAATAAATATTGAGAACAAATTGACCACCACTATAGATTTCCACCTAGTTTTGGGCCTCAGGAAATCAGAAAATGTAGTGAACTATGTATAAATCAATATCAGAATAAGCGTTTTGAGGATATACCTAATGCTGCCTGATTTTGTATATTTTAGCAGAATGAAATAGGTGATGTGTGCAAAACTATTCAAACCAAAACTTTTTTGATAATAAATAAATGGAATATTTATAACTTAATATCAGTTAAATTTGATAAGTAATACTTATACTGATACTCATACTGTTGTTGTGCAGTATAAGTGACTATGCTGTGCAACAACAAATGCAGGTTCTATAAAAGACTGCCTGTCACCTGGAAGTCGTCTAGAAAAAACTGCACAACAAAAATGAGTGGCAACTAGATATGCAATAATATGTGTATCTCACTCACTCTATAAAAAACTGAGAACTAGATGAATTTTTACAGTAAAATTAAAATATTATTTTAAGTTATTAGCATAAATATTTCTCCATATGTAGAAACCTGACATGACTCTATTTAATGATAAGTAGTGATCTGTTTCACTGGCCAGTCACTGAAAGGTGAGTAAAAGCTGAAAGAAAATTTCTGCAGTTACACTTACTAAGTTGTTGATACTGTGCCTTCTGGTTCTAGGAGGGAGGCGGGGGGGAGAGAGACTGGGGTACATTTGCGCATCTCCAGTCCATAGGGACCTAACCAGAATCCAAAGATGCAGAAAGACCCTCTCTTAATCCAAAATGACTGGATTAAGGATTTCAGGGCTCGTTAATGCCTGAACAAGTGAATGATGAAAGTTTTTCTTTCCTTCATCATTCACTTGTTCAGGACTTAAAGAGCCCTGCAATCCTTAATCCTGTCATTTTGAATTAAGGGAAGGTCTTTTTGTATCTTTGGATTCAGGTTAGGTCCCTATGGACTGGAGATGTGCAAATGTACTCCCAGTTTACAAATGGGGGGGGGAATCAAAGGGAGATATGAGTAACTACAAAACTGTTAGTCTGACCTGTTCAAGAGAAAATAATGCAGTCACTGGTTAGAGAAGTAATGCAGGGCCATCTAGACAGGAGTGTAATTATACTGCAGTCACAGCATGGACCTGTTAAGGACCAATCTGACTGGATACTACGATACATTAACAAAACTACTTATCATTTTTTTCAGCCTGGACTGTACTTGTTAACAGGAGAGATTGCTTCTACAGGGATGGGATACACTTAAATAGAAAGGGTGCAAGAATTTTTGCTGATGCTGTCGAGGCAATGTTAGGTGAGTCGGAAAACTGCTAGTTGGGGGGGGGGATACAAGGACTAATAGATTAACAGTAGCCACTGGCAGAGGTGGAAGTGATTCTTGCACTGCTTCTATTGAAATGAGCAGAAGCCTGAAAAACAAGATGCAGGATATTTCAGAGACTGCTGGGAGTCATTGCGGTACAAGTAAACACATGGGTTGTGTTAGGGTAGCTAAGAATAGAAACAGGTGCATGTATACCTGCGTGTACACCAATGCTAGGAGTTTGGTTGATGAATTTGAGGTATTGCTCAAAACATCAAAGGCAGATATTGTTGGGATATCAGAGACGTGGTGTCACACAGATATAAGTAATGCAGAACTGGAATTTGGGGAATACAATGTGTATAGAAAGGATAGACAGGACAGGAGGGGAGGAGGGGTTATGCTATTAGTTAAGAAACACAAAGTCCAAGGAAGTGAAGCCAGTCGACATCGATGGACAGGGCAGTGTCGAGTCAGTTTGGTGTGACATAAGCATAGGGAAATCAAAATTGAGAGTAGGAGTGTGCTATAGGCCTAATGACTCTGATGAGTATAATAAGATATTGTACAGGGAAATAGAGTGGGCCAGTAAATCAGAGAGTCTTATAATAGGGGATTTTAATTTCCCAGATATTGACTGGAATTTGTGGGTTGGTCGCACACTAGCAAGGCTTTTGTGGATTTATTGGATGATTGTTTTCTACATCAGCATGTTCGTGAGGCAACAAGAGGGAGCAATACTCTTGATCTGATTATCAGTAGTGATTCTTCATGCATTAAGAATCTGCAGATAAATGAACCACTAGGTGGCAGTGATCACAGTGTGTTGAAGTGGGATTTACTCAAGGAGGTAACTACCATCAGAGGTAAAGGGAAGGGTTTTTGTTTTCGTAAAGGCGACTATGATGGTCTGAGACAGTATTTAAATTCTATACAGTGGGACCAACTGATGATGTTACCAACAGCAAACTCAAAATGGGAAGCATTCAAGGAACTAATCTTGGAGGCTACCAGGCTTTACATACCAACTAAGAAATATTGTTCAAGGTTTAGGCCTAAATGGTTGTCAGATGAACTTATGAGACATGTGGCAGAGAAGAAAAATGCATGGGATACATACAAATTAATGGGTGACATGGAAGCCTATGATAGATATAAGTTGGTCTGTAACCAAGTCACAAAGGAGATTAGGCAGGCAAAGGCAGACTACAAAAAATCCTTGGCAAAGGATGCAAAGAAAAACAGAAAAGAGTTCTTTACATATTTAAACTCAAGAAGGAAAGGGATGAATCAGATTGGTCCACTGGATATTGATGGTTCAACAGTTGAGGATCCTGCTCAGGTGGCTAACAATCTAAACGAGTATTTTGCATCTACATTCACGCATGAGGAGTTATTCAGGAAGGAGAATGATGTAGGTAAAGTAAACATTGGCAGTGAGATGGATGATTTTGTAATAACTGAGAGGAAAGTGGAGGAGAGATTGTTGAGGATAAACATAAAAAAGGCACCTGGGGTGGATGGGATCTATCCAGTTATATTAAAGGAGGCAGCAAAGGAAGTAAGCAAACCCCTAGCCATAATTATGACAGCTTCTTTGGACTCAGGGGAGGTACCCATAGACTGGAGATGTGCAAATGTAACCCCAATTCACAAAGGAGGATCAAAGGCTGACACAAGTAATTATAGACCTGTTAGTTTAACTTCTGTTCCAGGTAAATTAATGGAGGCACTGGTTAAAGAAGCACTGCAGGATCATCTAGACAAGAATTCAGTTATAGCTCAGACGCAGCATGGTTTTGTTAAGGGCAGGTCTTGCCTGACCAATTTGATTGGATACTATGATGTAGTCACAAAAGAACTGGATGCAGGGAATAACTTTGATATTATATATTTGGATCTTAGAAAGGCTTTTGATACTGTTGCACATGGAAGACTACTGCACAAATTGGAGCAGTGTGGCATTGGAGGCAAATTGCTGCTATGGATAAGGGGATGGCTGAGTGGCAGAAGACAGAGAGTGGTAATCAATGGACACTGCTCAACGTGGACTAATGTTATTAGTGGAGTTCCTCAGGGTTCAGTGTTGGGTCTGTTGTTGTTTTCGGTGTTTATGAATGATATTGATGATGGGATATCAAGTTTAATGTCCAAGTTTACAGATGATACAAAGGTTGGCAGGGTTGTTAAGGACACTACTGACGTTATGCTGCTGCAACAGGATCTGGAAAGGTTGAACAGATGGGCTGAGAGGTGGCAAATTAAGTTTAACATTGACAAATGTAAAGTACTACATATGGGAAACAGTAACCCCAGAGCAACGTATCAACTCTGCGGTACTACAATGACAGTGGTGGAGAATGAAAAGGACCTGGGGGTAATTGTGCAGGCAGATATGAAGTTCTCTGAGCAGTGCAGACGAGCTGCAAGAGTAGCTCATGGTGTCTTGTCAATGATATACAGGAATTTTTCTAGCAGGGATAAGGAGGTGATTATTCCCTTGTATAAGGCAATGGTTAGGCCACATCTTGAGTACTGTATACAGGTCTGGAGGCCTCATTTCAAGAAGGATGTAGAGCTGCTGGAACGGGTACAGAGAAGGGCAACAAGATTAGTGAATGGAACAAAGGGTTGCTCTTACGAAGAAAGGCTTAAGTTTTGCAAATTACAGAGTCTGGAGACTAGGCACCGGCGAGGTGATCTGATAGAGGTGTATAAGGCTTTGAATGGTTTGAGCATGCTCAATGTCAATGGGATTCTTCATCTTGCTCAGAATAATCACCTCAGAGGGCATAAATTCAAATTGAGGAAGGACGGATGTGCGGAAATTTGCCTTTGGCCAGCGGGTGGTTGGTTGGTGGAACCGACTTCCATCACTTGTTGTTGAAGTTGATAGCCTAAACAAATTTAAAGCTCAACTGGACAGGTATTTCGAACGAACGGAGGGGTGAAATGGGAGTGGTGTGTGTTTTTTTTTTTTTTTTTTTTTGGCTGATGCTGAATAAGCTTGCTTTCTTGCATCATATGCCTCTACTAATGCTAATGCTAAAAGGAAATGGATGCAAAAAATAATTCTGATTTCATCTACTTGGATTTTAGGAAAGCTTTTGATACTGCTGCACATAAAAGGCAAGTTACTACTATGGATAAAAGGGTGGTTGAGTGAGAGAATAGAGTTGTTATCATTGGGCACTGCTCTTCTTGGACAACTGTTATTAGTGGAGTGCAACAGGGTTCAGTGTTAGGCCCATTCTTGTTTTCAAAATTTATTAATGATATTGATGGAGAAATATGAGGCAATGTGCTCTACATTTGCAGATGATACAAGGTTGGTAGGGTGTGGGAAATGACAGTAATCAGGGTATGCTACCACAAAAAGATATAGATAAATTAGACAGATGGGCTGAAAAGTGGCAAATGAAGTTTGTTTAACACTGACGAATGCCGAAGGTACTTCATATGGGTAGCTGTAATCCCAGATTACCATAGCAACAGTGTGGTATCATGCATTGGGTAGTGGACAATGAAAAAGACCTTGGGGTAATTGTAGAGTCAGACATAAAGTACTCTGACCAGGGCAAACAGGTTGCCAGGACAGCACATGAAATTTTGTCAAATGATATACAGGAATCTTGACAGTAGGGATATCCCATGTGATTATCTTGAGTACTGCTTACAGGTCTGGAAACCTCATTTGCAGAATGATATGGATCTGTTGGAAAAGAAGAAGAGAAACAAGATAAGCAAGGAGAACAAAAGAGAGCTCTATCAGGAAAGGCTTAAGTTGTGCAAATTTCAGCATGTAAAGACTAGACACATGCAAGGAGATCGGATTGAGGTGTTTAAGGCTCTAAATGGATTGAGTAAGCTCAATGTCAATGGAATACTTCCTCTTGCTCTAACTATTACCATGAGGGAATATAAATTCAAACAGTTGCAGGTTAGAGATGTGCAGAAATTTGTCTTCAGCCAGAGGGTAGTTGATTGTGAGAACAAACTTCTATCTGGTGTTGTAGAAGTGGGTAGTTTGAATAAATTCGGGGAAGACTGGGCAAATTGCAAAGGGGGATGAATGGTGATATGGAAAGTGTTGGGGTTTTTTTGGCTGATAATACATAAGCTTGCTTTTTTGCATAATTTGCCAATACTAAAACTAATTTTTCAGATGCCCAATCTTTAGGCTCTGCAAACCACAAAACTGTAGTCTTTCTCTATAAGAGTACCTACTCACACTCCTGATTAGTCTTCCTACTCATCTTTGCATTTTTTTAAAGAGATCCACATCCTTTTATCAAACTTGTGTAGAACAACTCCATATGTGGTTTTGTAGTAAAACTGCTTTAGTTATATTAATTTAATTCCTATTTATTAAAAAAGGATTCAGTTTTATGTTTGATGATACTAATTCAGTGTGAGTCTTTAGGCTTAACATTAATACAGGAAACAGTTACTAATGCATATTACTGATGCTAAAATAAATGTGACAAATAATAATTACCTACGATAAAAGTTTTAATCTTCGTAAAGTTAACTTAATATTTTTGCATAAAGCATGGATATTATCTTAACATTTCTCACTCGCAACAAGAATACATATCTTTGCTACTCGCTCTCAACGTACAATGAAAAGACAGAATTCATGCGATACCTGGTTCCTGGGCAACGCGACGCTGTCACCCCTTTCGCTAGTGGACGAACACACTGCTTGGCAAGAATATTCCACTGCATCACTGCATTCACATAGACGGTAATTCAATGTCAGTATCGATGAATGTTATAAATTAACCGACTTTCAAAGAGGGATGATGGGTCACTCTATCATGGAGGTGGTACAGAAATTGCACTAGCCCTGTTTGACAGTATCAAGAGTGTATCAGGAATACACCATTCCCGAAATAGCATCTCATCCTGGACAGTGCTGTGGGAAGAGAAAGGTGGTGGATGAACGTGGTCATCGATGTCGTCACACATTGTTTCAGGCAACCGGAGAACGACAGTGGCACAAATCACTGACTTCAATGAGGGAGGTGCCATAAACGTCTCCACCAAGACTATCAGGCGATCATTAGCTGTAATAGGTAATGTGAGCTGCCGACCCACCAGAACCCCATTGCTACCACCACGATACAGGACTCTACACCTGAACTGGGCGAAAGAACATTGGCACTGGACCTTAGATGATTGGAGGTGGGTCTACTAGTCCAAGTGGCTGGGAGGGTCCATATCTGGCAGAAACCGCACAAAGTTATGCACCCATTATGTCAACAAGGAACTGTTCAGTCGATAATGGTCTGGGGCATGATCAACTGGCACACGTTGGGACCTCTGGTACATCTAGACGCATCTCTGAACAGTCCAGGTTACGTGTCCATCCTTGCAGACCATCTGCATCCTTTCATAGTCATCGTGCACCCACAGGGCAATGGACTCTTTCAGCAGGACAACGTGCATCCTCACAGAGCTGCAATCCTAGAACATGGTTTGAAGAGCATTCTGCAGATTTTACCACCATGGAATGGCCTCCCCATTCACCGAGCATGAACGCTGGGGAGCATCTTTGTGATGCTGTGAAAAGGTCAGTTCGAGCTTTGGATCCTCCACTCAGGAATGTGATGGAATTATGGACAGCGGTGCAGCAAGACGGGATGAAAATACCTGTGGAACGCATTTGTAAATTAGTGGGTTCAATTCCTCATCATGTGACTGCCCTTATCCAGGCCTACCCATTACCAGGTAGGTATCCCATGATTTCTGTCCACTCAATGTATATTATTCTGTATGCACTGTTGCACAGTAATATGCATTGAGCAAAGTGAGGGAATGTGATAGTACCCTCATCTTGATGTAAACAAATTAAACAAAGAAAAATATTGTGGAAGAGAGAAACCAAGAGCTGGTCATAAATATAGCACAATATGTTTTTTAATGCTTAATGATTTGTTTCTCAATTTTAAGTATTTGCAACATAATTTTTCATTGGGATCAATGTTGCAATTAGCTCTTTCTGGTTGGTATCTTTGGAGTAACTCATGGATTAACCATTTTTTTAAATGAGAATAAAAATAAATGATCATAGTAAGACAAAGTATTAACATATATATTTCAACTATTTTCTTTTATTTAAAAGGCGATATACAATGAGTTAACTTTGCACTGGCAACACCCCTTTCAACTGGTCTGTAATGCTGGAGAAGACTCAGAGTTGGGAATTAGCACTAGCATTGGAATACAATGCAAGAAAGCAAGCATATACAGCATGAGCCAAAAAAAAAAAAAAAAAAAAAAAACCCTTCCCATTCACCTATCCATTCCCTCCAAAAATTTCTCCAGTTCTTTCTTGAATTTATTTAAGCTATCAACTTCCACAACAACAGATGGAAGTTTCTTCCTGCAATCAACCACCAGCTGGCTAAAGGCAAATTTCCACATATCTATTCTGCAACTGTCTTTCCTCAATTTGAATTTATGCCCCCTCAAAGGTGCAATTTGAGCAGGAGGAAGAATCCCATCAGCATTGAGCTTGCCCAGACCATTCAAAGCCTTAAACAGCTCAATCAGATTAGTTCCCACAGGTGCCTAGTCTCCAGATACTGCAATTTGCAGAACTTAAGCCTTTCTTGGTAAAGTCCCCTTTGTTCCCCCATCTCATTGTCCTTCTCTGTACTTCTTCCAGCAGCTCTATATCATTCCTAAAATGAGGCCTCCAGACCTGTAAGCAGTACTCAAGGTGTGGCCTGACCTGACCATTGCCTTATACAAAGGGATAATCACCTCCTTCTCCCTGCTAGCAAAGTTCCTGAATATCGTTGATAAGACCCCCATTAACTGCACTGACAGCCTACCTCCATTGCTCTGAAACCTTCATATGTGATGCCACAATTACCCCCAGGTATTTTTTATTCTTCACTACGATGAATACCACATAGTTGGTACATTACTCTGGGTTTACTCATATGCAGTACTTTGCAATTAGCATTAGCATTAATTGAGGCATACGATGCAAGAAAGCAAGCTTATGCAGCATCAGCCAAAAAAAAAAACCCTTCCCATTTCGCCCATCCAGTCACTCCAAATGTTTGTCAAGTTCAACTATCAATTTCCACAACAGATGAAAGTCTGTTCCAGCAATCAACTACCCACTGCCTAAAGGCAAACTTCCGCATATCTATTCTACAACTGTCTTTCCTCAATTTGAATCTATTCCTCCCCCATCAGGTTCTTAGTCTGAGCAAGCGGAAGTATCCCATCAGAATTCAGCATGCTCAACCCATTCAAGGCCTTATACACCTCAATCAGATTACCTCGCAGGTGCCTAGTCTCCAGCAACTGCAATTTGCAGGACTTAAGCCTTTCTTGGTAAGAGGACCCCTTCGTTCCCCTCACCAATCTTGTTGCCCTTCTCTGTACATGCAAAATCAACTCTAAATCCTTCCTAAAATGAGGCTTCCAGACCTATATGCAGTACTTCAGGTGTGGCCTGACCACTGCCTTGTACAACATGATAATCACCTCCTTGTCTCTACTAGCAAAATTCCTATATATTATTGACAAAACTCGATGATCTGCTCTGGCAACCCATCTGCACTGTCAGTGAACTTCCTATCTGACTGCACAATTACCCACAGGTCTTTTTCATTCTCCACCCCCCTGAGTGTAGTACCACACAGTTGGTACGTTTCCCTTGGATTACTTCTACCCACATGCAGTACTCTGCATTTGTCAATGTTAAACTTCAGCTGCCACTTCTCAACCCATCTGCCTAACTTTTCTAGATCCTGTTGCAGTAGCATACTATCTTTAGTGTCATTAACAACCCTGCCAAACTTTCTATCATCTGCAAACTTGGACATTAAGCCTGATATACCTTCATCAATATCACTGATAAATACACAACAAAACAATAATGGGCCCAGCACCAAACCCTGGGAAACTCCACTAATAACATTAGTCCACGTAGAGCAGTGTCCATTTATTACCACTCTCAACCATCCCTTTATCCATTGCAGAAACTTGCCCTTAATGCCATACAGCTCCAATTTGTATAGCAGTCTTCCTAGTACAATATCAAAAGCTTTCCTGAAATCCAAGTATATGATATCAAAATTATTTTTTGCATCCAGTTCCTTTGTTACCACATTGTAGTATCCAATAAAATTGGTCAAACAAGACTATAATTATTTGTGTCACCCTCTGAACCCCCTTTGTGAATTGTGGATACATTTGCACATCTCCAGTCCATGGAGACCTCCTCTGAATCCAAGGATGCTCTCATAATTATGACTAAGGGTTTGCTAGCTTCCTTCGCTGCCTCCTTCAATATAACTGGATAGATTCCATCCACCCTGGGTGCCTTTTTTTATGTTTAACTCCCACAATTTCTCCTCCACTTTGCTATCAGTTATTAGAAAATCACTTAGCTCCCTGTTAGAGTTTGATAAACTTCTGGCATTCCCCTCCTTGAATAACTTGTGGGGGGGTCGTTCTTTTTTATACTTGTTTATTGTGGGGGGTGTTATTTGGGTATTATTGTTCTTCTTGGTTGCCCTAATTTTCTTTATATTTTAATTATTATAATTTATCCCCTTTTTTATATGTATATCCCCGTAGTCCAATCCTCCCACTTAACATCTGACTTGTTTGTTCTCAGAAGATTACCTGACTCGTAGGGGACCTTAATTATTTTAAGTATTTCTCCACAGGATTGGCTGAGTTTCGGAATGACAGACTCCAACACATGAATGTAAAATAAAACAATGTTTATTAACATATCATACAGAAATTAGCAATAGTATTTGGTCAAACTATATTTGGCTGGTGACTTGTTAATTCATTAACCTTTATATGTGTAAATATCTTGTTCAAACTCAATTGTTTCATCATCTGATATCCTATTCTAATACACATTATTATTCATTATGACATGGTGTCTCTTCATGTTCTTTACAGGGACTTCAATAGGTCGTGTCATACACATTACATAGATTCTTCCCACTCTTCTCCTGAACAGTCTGTATAATAAACCAACAACTACCACCAATGAACTGGCTCACAAAAACCTTCAGAGTTCGTGTCTCAATTTGTAAGAAAATTTCATTTATTCAATCAGACACCCTTTCTGTAATCAGGTCAACAGGAAATATTAATCAATTCAATTTAACATTACCCTTCAAAACAGATAATCCTCTATACCGTTATATATCACTTATTAATTAGCCCCTACTTAATTCAGAAATACTCTCCACAAATCAACTCATAATAAATTGAAATTTCAACCTTCAATTTCATACATATTATAAAACCTTTCCCAGCTTTAAACAATTCTCAGTTATCTATTATACCCTCTCCTTCCAGCAAGCATTTATATGAGGAGCTTCACTTCTAATTATGGGCTACGTCCGTCTTAAATACACTACACTTTTATACATATATTCCTTACTTAAATATACACATTTTTCTCCTAAAGTCCTCTCCTTACTAAATTAAGTACACCTATTTCGGTAAACTCTCTAGCACTTACGTGTTTGGCCTGGAACTTTCCTCTCTGCTCGGCTTCCTATCTTATCGGTCATTCAGGTACTGGAATGCGGGGGCGCTCATTTGGGGATCTCGGTGATTTATGGTGTCTCCCTACTGGGTACTGCACGGCTGGAATCAATCAGGGTCGTATATTCTTTACCGGTCAGCATTTCTTCTTCCGTGGATAGAGGGGTTTTCGAGTAGGTCAATGGTTCGACCACTCATTCGACTGGCTTTGCCTATATAATTCTCAGGGTGTGATTCTTCCTCACTATGGCTTCCATGTTTACAGGTGAACATTCCTACTGGCTGTCGGGATATGCAGAATTTCTATCACTGCTTCCATCTACCTCAGGTCTGCAGCTATCACCCAAACTAGACTGCTGCTCTGCTTTGTATCGTTCTCCAACTCCTTCAAATCATCCTCCAGACCGCTCCGAAAACTTCTTCCGACTCTCACGAAAACTTTTCCAGAATCCTCCAAACTTCTTCAGAATCTCCCTCTCAAAATTCCCTCTCCTTTCTTCCTGGCCAATAGGAGATCTGCACATCCTTTTTCCTGTGTTCTCATTTGTCTCCTCTCCTCTTCCGTGGGCGGGTCTTCTTTACTCTTTGTGCCCCAACTTCCGTGGACCTCGAACATACCAGAACAATCCAGAAAGAGAAGCGGAAGTTCAGGTCAACTGAGAAGCGTCACAGCTCCTCCCGTGACCTCACGCGCGCACACCTGGTGACGTCGCCCACCTCTAATAGCGTTTCACCGTGAAATCTTTAAGAGGGTCAGCTTAAGCACTCTTGGCCCTTACTATGGTGCATCTGCTTCTGTCTTAATGGGGGATTTGTCATGGTATATTACTTTCACTGACTCGTCAAAGAACTTCTATACAAACAAGCTACTACTAAACAGAGAGTGACTGGAAGGTATTTTTGAATTCCAGTGTTTCTTAATCCATGTTGTTTTTACCAGAAAACCACTATTCGTACTACAGTTAAATTCTCATAATATTTAACCATTTTTATTAATTAATGTAAGGACGGGTCCTTACAAACTCCTCATGTGTGATATGCAAAATACTCATTCAGTTTATCACTTGAGCAGGATCAATATTTGAACCATCTATGTAAAGTGGACCAATCTGGTTCATCTCCTTCCTTCTAGAGTTTACATAAGTAAAGAACTGTTGTTGTTGTTGTTATTTGGTTTTTAGGACCATTAGCAACTAAGGCCATATTGCACCGGGGATATGCGGTGGTCATTCCCTGACCTTTACGCATCCTCCGTATTTGGTGGTGACCGGCTCGAACCCCGGTCTAATCAAGAAGCGTGTGCTACGCACTGCTGCTCCTTCCCACCTGGCTACGGAGGCGCCTATAAGTAAAGAACTCTTTGCTATTTTTCTTTGCATCCATTGTCCATGTTAAACTTCAGTTGCCACCTCTCAGACTATCTACCCAACTTATCTAGATCCTGTGCAGCCGCACACTGTCACTACTGTCATTAACAACCCTGCCAACATTTATATCTTTATCAATATCATTGATAAATATACAAAACAACAGTGGGTCAAAGTCCACCACCAAGTCCACAAGTCCATTGATTACCACTCTCTGTCTTCTCCCACTCAAACATCCTTTTATCCATAGCAGCAACTTTCTCTTAATGCCATACTGATCAATTTGTACAACAGCCTTGTATGTGCCATAGTATCAAAAGCTTTCCTAAAATCTAAGTATATGATATCAAAATTATTTTTTGCATCTGGTTCCTTTGTGACCACATCGTAGTATCCAATTAAATTGGTCATGCAAGAGTTCCCCTTGTCTTACCTATAACTGTAGTTTTGTCTTACCTTTAACTACAGTCTTGTCTAAATGATCTTACATTTCTTCTTTAACCAGTGACTCCATTACTCTCCTGGGAACAAAAGTTAAACTAACAGGTCTGTAATTACTCATGTCACTCTTTGATCCCCCTTTGTTAATTGGGGATACATTTTCACTTCTCTATTCTGTGGGGACCTCCCCTGAATCCAAGGATGCTCTCATAATTATAGCTAAGAGTTTGCTTACTTCCTTTGCTGCCTCTCTTAATATAACTGAATAGATCCTATCCACCCCAGGTGCCTTTCTTATGTTTAACTTCAACAATTTCTCCTCCACTTTTCTCTGAGTTATTACAAAATAATTTAACTCCCTATTAGAGTTTGAAGTAACTTCTAGCCTCCACTTCTTTACAGAATTCCAATTTCTTTACAGATGTGGATACAAATACCCATTTAGTTTATCAGCTACCTGAGCAGGATGGTTGACAGTCAAACCATCAATATCAATTGGACCAATCTGATTCATCCCTTTCCTTCTACAGTTTACATAAGCAAAGAAGTCTGCTATTTTTCTTGCATCCTTTGATAAAGATTTCCCGTAATCTGCCTTCGCCTGTCTAACCTCCTTCATGACTTGATTACAGATTAGTTTACATCTACCATAGGCTTCTGAGTCGCCTGATAATTTATATGCATCCCATGCATTTTTTTTTTCTCTCACAAGTCTCATTGTTAATCTGACATTCATTTAGGCCATCTTTAGTCACCATTTAGTTACATCTTTAAGTACAGTAGAGCGTTGATAATCCAAACTAATTGGGACCAGGGGTAGTTCTGACTTCCGATTTGTTCAGATTTTCAAAATCAAAAATACAGTTCTGGAGACTAAAAAAAGAAATAAAAACACTAAGTTGTACTTATATAATTTTATTCATAGGTAAAAACACATACGTAAAGGCCTTTAATGAAAATAATTACTTATTTAATCAAGAGTAGTTGAGTTGGACAGTATTCAGCTTGTTGCTCGTACCTAGCCCTCATAGGTAGCACAGTTGGTAGATTCACCGTTCTCCCAACCCTGGGTGTAAAAGAGTTAAGTTTGAGTCTTGTCAATGATGGGAGGAATTTTTATGGCCATTTTTTACAACATTGCTGAGTTAGTCAGTCTCAGGTGAGGGTAGAATGGTTCCCCCCACCCTGAAACTCAGCTTTTTTGTCCAGCAAACAGAAAATAGACCACAGAACACGCAAGTTATTGTAGTTGCTAATGCTCCCAGAACAACAACAAGCAGAATCTTCGAAGGATGAGCCATTAGCTGTTTTCATAGTTTTTCTTATTTTTTTGCACAATCATCTGAATCAAGTTTCAGTGCAAACTTTAAAAATTTTTTCTTGTTGTTTTTAATTTCTGTTATGGTTGACTTTCCAGCCTTGTAAAATCTTGCTAATGAACACCCGCTTACTCCCTTTGAAAGTCTGTTTAAAATATCAATCTTGATTTGTTAAAAATTTTTGCTTCCTTTTAAAAGAAGAACACTTCAGAACCATTAATTAAACTCTGTAAACATTCAGAATCTCTTCATTCCTATATCTAAACTCTAAACATTTTAGTCTGTATCTCACTTGGGTTTACATGTTAGTTGCAATTTCTGCATGCTGTGTTCTTTTTTACTGATTGATGCTTATCATTATTTAGTGTTTTAGATTTTACAAAACTGGAAAAAAAAATTAAAAAAAAATGACAGCAAACAGAATACCAGATTACAAATTTAGTTTGGTTAGTTAGTACTGTATGTATATCAATTAAACTATGTACATAAGCATAAATTTATTTTGCAAACCTGCAGATTTTCCCTAATCATTTTCTTCCGATTTTCACATATATAATTTTGTTAATCAGTAAGGCAAAATAAAAGTATAAATTTGTGCTTTATATCTTAATTTTTAATAGCGTGTGGATAATATTCCTCCAATTTTTGCATATTAAATTGCTGTTTAAGCATTATGCAGCATCAGCAAAAATAAAAAAAAATAAAAAATCCCATTTCAACCATCCATTCACTCCATATGCCTGTCTAGCTTGCATCCTTTGCCAAAGATTTCTTGTAATCTGCCTTCGCCTGCCTAACCTGCTTTGTGACTTGATTACAGACTAGCTTATATCTGCCATAGGCTTCTGTGTCACCTGATAATTTATATGCATCCCATGCATTTTTCTTCTCTGCCATGAGCCTCATTAATTCATCTGACATCCATTTAAGCCTAAATCTTGAACAGTATTTCTTAGTTGGTATGAAAAGCCTAGTAGCCTCAATATTCAGCCCCCATTTTGAATTCACAATTGGTAACATCAGAAGTTGATCCCACTGTATAGAATTTAAAAACTGTCTGAAATCACTGTAGTCACCTTTATGAAAGCAAAAACCCTTCCCTTTACCCTTAATGGTAGTTACATCTTTAAGCAAATCCCACATCAGAACACTGTTCACTGTTATCCAATGGTTCCTTTATCTGCAAATTCTTAATGCATGAATAATTCCTGCTGATAATCAGATCACGAGTATTACTCCTTCTGGTTGCCTCTCGAACATGTTACTTTAGAAAAAAGTGATCCAATAAATCCACAAAAGTCTTACTATTGTGCAAGTGACCAATCCACAAGTTCCAGTCAATATCTGGAAAGTTAAAATCCCCCATTATAACAAATTCTGATTTACTGGCCCGCTCTATTTCTCTGCACAATTATTCATTATACTCATTAGAGCAGTGGTTTTCAACTGGGGTGCTACGGCACCTTAGGGTGCCGCAGCAACATTCCAGGGGTACCACGTAATTTGGGTTTAAATTACTTAAACTTATTTTTTTTTAAATTTAAGTGTTTATTTCAATATAAAAAGGTGTACAGTATCTTTTTAACTTTGTGGTGATCTATAATTGATGTTTACTTAGTACCTCTATATAAAGAATAAAATTATTATATACTGTATATATATATATATAATTTGTATTATGAAATGTAATTTTTATAATTATATTATTGTAATAACTATCATATAACATATATATTTTTTATTAATATATATTTTAATATTATATATATATACATGAGTATATATAACACATTATTATAACATGCATATATATATATATATATAGAATCAAATTACTAAAGCGTAGAACTGGGATATTATAAGATTATATTAACCAATCAGATTAATGCCATCTGAGATAGAACATTACATCTGTCGTTAAATATATGCAGGAATGAAATAATGTTAAATTGTAAAAATGTAGAAATGTAGAAGCCGTCCTGTAGTTTAAAATACCCGAAGCAATCCAAGAACAAACCGGACCCTAGGCAACAATGGTTAAACATAAATATTAAATTCAATAAAAATATATAAATATTAAATTCAATAAAAAATATACATAATTAGCCAACCATGGGAAAAGATACTTTACAAGGGACTTTGTCAAGGGCTAAACCCCTACAAAATACCTAACCCATGGCTGGCAGAGCCATCAGTTTCTGTTGCCATCTGCCTGTATAACTAGGACCGAAAGATGTCGAAATTGACACATAAGTTAGGTATTAAAATAAAATAATATAATAAAATAGAAATTAAGTAGCTTATTAATAGTAATTTTGCAGAAGACAGGCTGGATGACATTTAGCCCAACTGATAGCTGCAACAAAATAGTAAATAAGCAAAGCTGAGAACCAAATAATCTGCTAAACATAATAAGCTAAATTAGCTAACAAAAGGAGAACGGAGAGAAGGCTAGTTAAAGTAATAGTACCTCAATCACCCTCGAATTGCTCTAATAGTTCATGAGGTATGAAAAATAAGAATAAGATAGTTAAAAGTAAAAAATGAAGGAAAAGCGTTTATACAATTGTATGTAGGATGGTACTGGGAGCGTAACTTCCCGACCCTATAAGAAAGGGATCCTGGTATAGTAAGATAATATCAGCAAAGAAGAGCCGATAAAAAATGGTAATATATAACGGAAATATATCGAAAAATGGAATACCGGAATTCCTAATATAAATTCCTAAACGCCAAATAGGCAATATTCATAGTGAAAATATTAAGGTCATAGGGAGTAGATATACCCATGGTAATACGGCATTAAATATACATTACCTTATCCTATTGAAGCGTAGACAAGAAGGACCGTAAGTCCTTCTCATCTCAGATGTGTCAAGCAGCTACAAAAATGAAATTACTAGATAAATGGATAGGAAGCGCCCTCTATCGTGTTGAAAGCAGAACCAAATCCAGTTCTCAGTGGTAGAAGAGGAAAGAAATTAATTCCTACTGTAGCAACACATATAGGTACGACTTTTTCAATGAATGTAAGCTATATATATGGCGTGTTACTACAGCAGTACCTACTATGTACATGTATATACATAGGCTATGTAGAAACCATTACTCGTAACAGTGTATATATACGTGTGTGTATATATACACTGTTACTTAGTTACTTAGTACCTCTATATAAAGAATAAAATTATTATATACTGTATATATATATATAATTTGTATTATGAAATGTAATTTTTATAATTATATTATTGTAATAACTATCATATAACATATATATTTTTTATTAATATATATTTTAATATTATATATATATGCATGAGTATATATATATATATATATACTCATGTATATATGTATATATATATATATATATACACATATATATATATATATATATATATATATATATATATATACACTGTGTGTGTATATATGTGTATATATATATATATATTAATAGTTATATTAGTGATAAAAGGAAAGCAAGAAATAAAGAAAAGCAAGAAAGTTAAAAGACAATAACTAATATTTATGGGTTAATGCAGTTGCAAGCAATCATGCAATACACCCACAATGTCTATAGAATATCATTAGAAAAAGTAAATCAATCCAATAATAAGAATACCATCAAGGACTTAAGAAAACGCAAAAAAAAAAAAAAAAAAAAAAAATTATTATTATCGCTTTTTACCGACAATCTAGATGACTTCAACTGGGGCCAACCACCCAGAATGAAGGCAAAAAACGACAAGAAGTTCTCTGTTTCTGTGATGATCAATATATGCTAAGTAATTTAAATCTAAACCAAATATAAACCAGTATAGGCCGAATATAAATCGAATATAAATAAATCGAATGAAGATAATTAATTAAGAAAAATTTTGAAATATTAGAATCAAAGGTAAGAAATATAAGTAAAATATAAATGTAAGCATATATTAATCATCGTTGACCCGACAGAGAACGTAATTTAAGGATTAAAACAAGATTAAATATATAATACATACTACATTTGACCGTATCTAGGACATAATGTAATAGTCGTCAAAATAATATGTGTTGCCCCCTATGTGATGGATACGGTAAAAATAAATAAATAATTAAATTAAATTAACGCAAAGAGAAACATGCAGATAGTAAGAAGAAAAACTAAAGGAGTAGGAAAAATAGAACCTGAACTCCACAAAGGCGAAAAATAGTGGTATAGATAAAAAATAGTTTCTCCTACGTCCTCGGATTGCCCTAATAATTTCGGAGAAATAAAAATAAAGAGTGTAGGACAGCTTAAAGGCATTACAAGATATAAGTTGTGGCTCGGGTATGCCCGGGATCGCAAACCCGTTCCTATAGTAGGACCCTGAGCTGAATTTGCATGTTATCTCAGCGTGAATTTAAGTAAATTTAAATGAATTTAACTATATGTATTAAAAAAAAAAAAAAAAAAAAAAATGATACACTGTAATTTGCAAGCCGGTGGGTACAAGTTTTCTACGCCGTAAGACACCAAGAATGCAAAGTGTATCCTATTTACATATATACATGGCACTAAATATAACGATTTTATTGAAAATTATATTGAAACGATAGGTTCAGAAAACAAATTTTTGAAATTAATTATGCTAATTGCTTTCCTGAAGTGATATTTCAGGTAAGCGATAGGGAAATTATTATTAATCAACTTGCCGTACAACGCTGTTAAGCCTGTTGAACAATTTTTATTACTATTGCAGATATAAGCAATCCTTAAACATTGCGATAAAATTATATTAGCATGCACTGATTTTGATACATTTGATTTCCAGTTTGTAAGGCTGACTACGTTAAAATTAAATGCATCTCTTTTATTATATACGTTTACGTCTATTTTATTATTATGTAATATTTCTATATGAAGATCCAAGTAATTTGCTATAGTATCGGAACTATTAGTTTTTTCCAACACAAGCTCCCCTGGATATAATCCACTGTAATCCTGGACAAAATGTGGACAATTAAAAACACATATATCATCTACGTATCTGTATATAAGTAGGTTATCTTGAAATTCTCTTTCTGTATAATACAGATAAAGGTTTGCGATTATGCTTGATGCTGGACTTCCCATAGGGGTGCCAGTCACTTGTAAGTATAACGAAGTTCCGTCATATACATAATTATTAAAGATGCATAATTTTATTAGAGAATCCCAATAGGTTAAGTCAACCTTTATAGCATTTTTATTTTCTAAATATAGTTTCTGGAGGACGACTTTTAAATTATCAAGATTAATACTCGTAAATAGACTGTTAAAGTCAAATGTTTGTATTTGATGAATATTGTTATTTTTTATAGCATTTATAATGGGTAAGTTATTATTTATTATAATAGTTTTATTTAAGTTATTTAATATAATTTTAAGTAACTTTTCTAACGTTTTTCCGGGAAATTTAGCATAACTATCTCTACATGATGTTATGAATCTAAAAGCAATGGGTGATTTATGAAATTTGGGTATGCAATATATAAATGGATATTTTAGGTTATTATACTTTAACTTTAATTTTTTATGCAATGCAATTAATTTTTTGATTATTTTATATTAAAAGAATATAATTACATATAAACAGATGTTATCTGTTTATATGTACGGCTAGACTGTAGTTCATTTTTTATAATATCTATATAATATGATTTACATATGATTGCATAATTGCAAGCAGCTTTGTCAACGGGAGTTATTATAAAATGTTCATGTATATCTTTGAGCTGCCTATTTATTAATTTGGTATTATATAGATTATCCTGTACGAATTTCAATTGATTATATTTATTAGATATGATATTAAGCATTGTAAATAACCACATGTGATAAGCTTCAACCGGTATATTATGTTTGTATGCTGATCTTATGCAGTATTTTAGTAAATCTAGATATAACAATTTTTTAAAATTAGATTTATTAATAGGTGGATTAGGTCGAAATTTAAAACCCAGTGATAAAATATCTCTAAGTTCGGGATATGGGATTATATCTAAATTGCCGGTTATAATGTGATTATGGTTAGGATCCACGTATCTATGAAATGAAGGTTTGTGACAAACACATGTATCCTGTCCGATGTTAATATTGTGAAGGTTTGTAGCTATTGTTTTATAGTTACACGCTTTAAGACCAAATGGTTTAGAATATCTAAATCTGATATTAATATGTAAGTTATTAATAGGCAGCAAGTCATTACGTAAATTAATAGTTTTATGTATATCTAAATCATCCATCATTTTATTTTGAAAGTATAAGATGAGGACAGAGTTTTCAGGCTGCTTGCTAACATTCAAAATATTAATTCTGAATTTAAAAATATCCAATATAATGTGCATAAGGTGGGAGGATGCAAAGACGTAATCATTGGTTTTTCTATATAGTGCTTTGAGTACACTAAGTTTAATACTGAAAAGTGTGTTGTGAATTTTACTAATATTTATAGGATCCGTATCCCACATTTTAAATAAATCTATAAAGTCTCCTAGATGTTCTCGGTTGCTTTTATACGTGTTGGATTTACTATATTTCCTATTGCGATTATCTTTAAGAAGTTTGGCAATTTGAAACATATTATAAACACAAATATCTTTTAAATTATTCGTCATATATTTTTGATTAAATTTATTATTTAGACCGTATGGATATAGTGTTTTATATTGTAACATGCTAATTTCTTCTTGCAATAATCTTTCATTTGCGTTGTTAATTACGTTAAGTATTGAAATGAAAATATTACCAAAAGTATGTTTTTGGAAATGTCTGAATTCAATATCATGTTCCAGATTACCTGTTTTCTTACTGGATTTGTTATTATAAGTTTTAATATCGGAACGATGAAGGTTCATTCTGATATTTAGTTTATTGCTAGTTTGACCAATATATTTAACATTGCATGTACGACAAGTGATCATATATATAACATTATTCATTTTACAGAATATATGTGAATTCGTATTCATTGTAGCATGATTTGGATGCATATAGGGGCAAGTAAGACATAATTTGTTATTACAAGGTTGAAATTTAAGAGATCGGATATTAGTGCCAGAAGCATTATATGCTAAACTGCTCTGTAAAGTGTGTGATATTTGTGTATGTGTAAATGTATTAACATGGTTAGGATTACTATCCAGGGCAACAATAGTATCCTCGGTCACTTTTATCCTACTCTGCCGATGTAGTATATTATTATTATTATTATATTTAAGTGACATAATAAGTGCAAAGTTAATATAAAATAAAATAAAAGCAAAGTTAATATAAGATAAAATATAAAATAAAATCAAGATGCGCAATCATAAATCCATGAAGGTAAAATTAAGAAAGATCAATCAATGCAGTTAAGAAAAAAGAAATATAATAGAAAAAGCAATCATAGGTAGTGTATACTTAACCTAAGCAAAGCTTTTGTATATATTAATAGTTATATTAGTGATAAAAGGAAAGCAAGAAATAAAGAAAAGCAAGAAAGTTAAAAGACAATAACTAATATTTATGGGTTAATGCAGTTGCAAGCAATCATGCAATACACCCCACAATGTCTATAGAATATCATTAGAAAAAGTAAATCAATCCAATAATAAGAATACCATCAAGGACTTAAGAAAACGCAAAAAAAAAAAAAAAAAAAAAAAAATTATTATTATCGCTTTTTACCGACAATCTAGATGACATCAACTGGGGCCAACCACCCAGAATGAAGGCAAAAAACGACAAGAAGTTCTCTGTTTCTGTGATGATCAATATATGCTAAGTAATTTAAATCTAAACCAAATATAAACCAGTATAGGCCGAATATATAAATCGAATATGGGTGGTTGGCCCCAGTTGAAGTCATCTAGATTGTCGGTAAAAAGCGATAATAATAATTTTTTTTTTTTTTTTTTTTTTTTGCGTTTTCTTAAGTCCTTGATGGTATTCTTATTATTGGATTGATTTACTTTTTCTAATGATATTCTATATATATATATATATATATACACACACATATATACACACACAGGAAGAGAATCGGATCTAACAGGCAGAAAATTGAGTAGGGGTGCTGCAAAATTAAATAAATTACTTAGGGGTGCCATTATTAAAAAAAGGTTGAAAACCACTGCATTAGAGTCATTAGGCCTATAATGCACACCTACTCTCATTTTCTCTTTCCCTGTGCTTATGTCAACACCAAACTAACTCAACATTGCACTGTCCATCTATGTCAACTGGATTCACTTCCTTAGATTTTGTGTTTCTTAACTAAACTAACAGCATAATCCCTCCTCCCTTCCTGTCCTGTCTATCCTTTCTGTACACATTGTACTCCCCAAATTACAATTCTGCACTGCTTATATCTGCGTGACACAACATCTCTAATATTCCAATATTATCCGCCTTTGATGTCTTGACCAGCACTTCAATTTCATCAAATTTATTAACTATACTTCTAGCATCGGTGTACATGCAAGTATACATGCACTTGTTCCTACTCTTAGTTACCCTAACACAGGCCATGTATTTACTTGTTACATAATGACTCCCGGCAGTCCTGGAAATCCCCAGAATCCTTGCTTTCCACACTGCTGCTCATTCTAATAGAAGAAGTGCAAGAATCACTTTTGCCTCTGCTGAGACCACTGTTAATCTTTTAGTCTGTGAATCACCCTCCCCACAAGCTAGCAGCTTTCTGACCCACCTAACATTGCAACAATAGACCAGCAAATATTCGTGCACCTTTATATTTAAGCGTACCCTATCCCTGTAGAAACAGTCTCTCCTATTAACAAGCACAGACCACACTGAAGAAAATTCTACCCCATGAGCCTTGCACAATCTCTCCAGGGCCGAATTGATTGACAAAGTTCTCATCATATACTCCCTCCTATTGTGTCTGGGCAGAATTGCAGACACTTTCAAATTTAACCCTAACTTGCAACAGTTTTTCATCATTGACCTGTACTTGTTAAGTAAATCTGCAGATCTCTTACTCTTAATGTCATTAATGCCAATGTGTACAACAATATCATCTTTTGTGCCCTTAAGAGATATCTGCTCTACGGCATAAACTTTTCCTCTCTAACAAAAGAGTCACAATAACTAATTCCTGTGGGACCAGCGCATTCTGTCTTGGAGATTGCTGCTGTGTTGCCTGATACACAGGAGTGAGCTCTGGCATTGGGCAGCTGAGAGCTTGATGGGCCCCTCATATTATTTTCTTTCTTGGCACTCTAGGCACCTAGCGCACACACACACACACACACACACACACACACACACCCTTCTTGGTTAGATCAAGTCTTGTTCCAGACAGTCTGCAAACATTTCACATTTCGCATATTTTTTGAGACTGTGATGCGTTTAGAATCCTCCCCCTTTGTTTCTCCCCAGAGCCACAGCACTCCTGCTAATCTGTGCATGTTGCTTCACAGCTCTAGCCTGGATCATGATTTACATTTAAATACAATTTAATTAACAATGAAATTTAATAAGATTAATAAATTTTATTGATTAATTGATAATTGTACACCAAGCTAACAGATTCCTAATACAGTGGTATGTATTACACTATTTAGTTTTACGTTATACCTTACGCTATCAGTTTGAGATATACATTACACTATTTCGTATTAATCTAATATACTACAATAATGGCGGAAAGTTCAACAATATTAGTGCCAACACCAGTACGAGCGGTGAGTCATAACTTACAAAAATCACTATTTCAATTTAAAAAATAAGCTAACAAATGCTACTAAGCCTATTTAATATCTTTGTAGAACACAATGTAATATGTTAATTAATGAAGAATATGGTAAAAATATCAAATCCACTTTTCGTTTTCAGCAGCCGAAAATCCACTGTCTGTTCACCTCCATGATCCCAGCACTCAATTGCATCCCAGTTTAATGAAATCAAAATTCAATTTGCAAACATGATCACAATAACCGGCACTTACTGCAATTATTTTATGGCACCAGCTTAAAAAAATAATAATAAATGCTGGCTCATTTGGATTATTAATGTTCATAATTATTGGCATTCAGATTTTCGACGCTCTACTGTAAATCTTGCATCAGTATGTTATGATCACTGCCATCAAGTGGTTCCTTTATCTGCAGATTCTTAGTTTGTCTCTTTATGGATAGAGACTGGATAGTTACCTACACGTTTATTATTTATTTTATTTATATTTTTTATTATTTTACTCTTTTTTTTTCTTCTTCTTCTTTCCTTTTTTATTATTTTACTCTTTTTTTCTTCTTTCCTTTTTTATTATTATTTTATTCCTTTTTTTTTGGCTGGTGCAGCATAAGCTTTAGGCTTCCTTGTACCATATGGCCATTACTAATAGTAATGCTAATACTATATTTGTCTCTGACCACTGAAAAAACACTGAGGAAAACTTTTCAAATTGTTATTCTTATATACATGTGCAAAAACCTTACATATATGTTTATCATCATGAAAAGATAATGATAAACAATTGTGTATTATGTTACAATATGTAATTAATGTGTTCAAGGTGTTTATCATCTTAAAGGCAGTTTAATACCAAATGTTTTTCTTTTTTTTTTCAACCTGTTTAAATGTTGCTTATGAAAAACTTGTAACTTAGGCTCCTTTTGCAAGAAGTTCCTTTCTGCAAGTTCACTTCTAGGTACAATTAAATTTTCACATTTTGTTTTATTTCATTCTTCAAAACATCAAGGACAGACAAAGTATTTTCCTGTTTACTGTGAAGTACGTTTCAACACCCATTCATAATAATACGTAGAGGGAGCAGACATTTATTAAACTGTAGTATGTTTATGGAAAAAAATTACAATCATTCTGCATAATCATCAAAAGTTGTACATGCACTTACCAGTGTCACATATGCAACACTGGCTCACCCTATGCTTCTTTTCTTCCCCAATGATAAAGTGGTTTAGCCCAGTTGTTATGGGATCTTTCTGTCAAGAATGGACTGCAGTATTCTTTGCCCTATTTCTAACTTTCTGCAACTCCAACATGTGAAATTTTATTAACTTTTAATTATCTTTTTAATGTATATAAAATACAAATATATTAAAAATCACATTGAATTATATACCTGAAAACTCTCTCTCTTCATTCAAAACATTTAGCCAACAAAAGTCCAAAGTGTCAAGATCATAACGACATTTTCTTCCTGCTTTATTAGATACATTAGAGAGAACGTGGATATCACTAGAGTAGAAGCTGTCATCTGAAGAATGGATGTACTTCTTGGGACTATAAAATAATAAAATAATACAACAACAACAAACAACTAAATAAATGACTTTGTTATTATGAAAAACAACAATTTTATATGTTATGAAAGTATTGAAATCCCACGATCCAAAATTCCTATATAATTCCTAACTAATTTTCCAATCAGCTACTTTTTTGTTTTATTTAAGACAATAAAAAGTACATAACAACTTAATACCTGTTGTATTAAGAGATCTATCAAATGAAAGCATTGCAAATATTCTTTCTGATGTGCTATGATTAAGATAAATATCATATGGGTGCCCAAAACCATTCAAATAAACCTTTCAAACTATTCAGGTAATGGTCTAAATTCAAATAAAGACAAATCATATAAAAGACAATGTTAACATTGCATACAAAGTGACCCAGATTCCTTAGATAAAGACATTACAATACACAGGCCATTTATCTGCTATTCAATCTCACTGGTCCTTGAGGTTGTCACAGACATTCTCTCAGATAGGCCAGACAAGCTGTACTTGCTACTTGGGAGTCTAAAACACTGATGGAACTGATATTCGAGTGACACTCAAGTCAAGTGGACCCAATTTCGGCGAAGTCCGGACGGTTAGTGGCAGCTAAATCCTCTGCTTGCACCTTCACGATCGTGGGAACTTTAGTAATCCTGGGTATAACCTCCATACACAAGTATATGGTGGGTGACCACCCAGGTGTGAACCAACGTAAGCAGGGGTCGAGGTGTGGCACCCACACCACATGGAGGAATGCCACCCCTCTATGTTACCAGGCAGTACTAGGTGGTAGATGACTCATCAACCGGTGCAATACCACCACTTTGCTTACTGGAGGCTTGAAGTGGTGGAACCCATGTTTAGTCTCTAGAGCTAAGTTCTGGTCAACCCTTCCCTATCTCTTCCATCATGCAGTATGATTGATGACTTTTGAGGTTATGATGAACATTGTGGCGAGATCCAATATTCCTTACATTTCGAGGGTACAGCTCTAAAATGGTGTTCGCAGACCTACCGCTAGTTAGTACACCGGACCGAACCTATTGGTAACTCTCTAGAAGGCTTCCGAATCAGTTAGTGTATAATCTTGCTACCTGCCAGATAGTGACTGGAGGGAGTACGAGTAGTGTGTATGCGGGGAGCATTGTCGAGGCCACGTTATGTCAAGGATCTGGCTATATTCTTACCATGTGTACGCCATATCCTAAAATTTCATTACTTCATACAGCATGTCCCACCCACTTTTTCTTACTATTCAATACACCATGACTTGTCAAACTAATAGAACAAGCTTATCTGCGAAAAGATCTAAACCTCCCGAGCACTTCCTAATTCATTTCACAAATATATGTGGTCTCAATTCTAATCTCAACAATGTCCATTTCCACTTGCAGTCTGCCAAACCCCATGTACTTTTTCTGACAGAATCTCAGTTATCGGTTGATTCAACTATTGCTCATCTCGGATGCCCAAATTATTTGCTGTATGATTCCTTTCGCCTCAAAGCTGGTACCGTTCTGATATTCCCTGTCAGAGTGGCAATTTGGAATCTACTCTCTTTGATCTTCTCTGGCTTAAAATCTCTCTACCTCATTGTGTCAAATTCATCTGTTGTCTCTAGCGTTCTCCCAACTCCACTAATCACTTGGAGCTCTTTGACTTCCTCTCTTTGCAACTTGACTTTCTCCAGTCCAACTTTCCTAACAGTGAGGTAATTTTCCTCGGTGATTTTAATGTTCACAACTCCAGCTGGCTTCCGTTTTCTAGTCACACCGACCCAGCTGGTCGAGATGCTGAGGCTTTTGCAATTACTAATGACCTCGCACAGATTGTTCATTTACCTACAAGAATACAGGACAATCCTAATCATACAGCCAATACGCTTGATCTTTTTCTCACAAACAGCCCTTCTAAGTACATGGTCCAAGTGTGAAGTCCTTTAGGCACATCAGATCACAACTTGAAGATTGTCTCTTCTCCAATGGAACCTTTTTCTCATGGCTATTCCCAACCTCGTGTTGTTTGGCATTACAAGAATGCAAAATGGGATGACCTACAAGACTTCTTTTCTTCTTTTCCTTGGTCGTATTACTGTTTCGAAACTTCTGATGTCAACGTTTGCTCAGATCGTGTCAGTGAAATTATTCTTGCAGGAATGGAATGCTTTATCCCACACTCTACTTTAAAATCTCGTCCTTTATCTAAACCTTGGTTTTCCAATAAATGTGCTAAGACTGTTCAAGAAAAGAATGGTGCATATTGTAATTGGCTTGTTTCTAATTCTCCAGTTTCATTTTCTGCATACACCAAAGCTCGCAACAATTGTAAAGCAGTTATTAATCAATCCAAATTAGAGTTTGAACAGGCTAAGAGTAGAAAACTTGCTTCTTGCCCTAATGGTAGCCGAGCATTCTAGTCTCTTGCCAAAGCTATTGGCCGCAACTTTTGCCCATCTCTGCTCCCACCTCTGTCCAAACCAGATGGTTCTGTTGTCACTTCAGCAAAGGATAAAGCTGACCTGCTAGCATTCCATTTTTCTTCCAACTCATGTATTAATGATCTTGGTAAAACACCACCACCATTTACAACAAGCTCCATTCAATGCCCCCTATGATCTTCCGTCAAAAGGATGTCAGAAGGATTTTGACGAATCTTGATGCTAAGAAAGCTCCATGTCCTGATGGTATTTCTCCACTAGTTCTCAAAACCTGTGCTCCTGAACTTACTCCTATTCTTTGCCGCTTTTTTCACTTTCTTATTCCAAAGGTGTTTTTCCTTCTGCTTGGAAATTTGCTCATATCCAGCCAGTTCCTAAAAAGGGTGACAAATCCCTCCCATCCAATTATCGTCCCATTGCAATTACTTCTACTCTTTCTAAAGTAATGGAGAAATCAGTTAACTGCCAACTCTTAAACTACCTAGAAACCTTCCGTCTGATCAACAATCGCCAGTATGGATTCTGTCAGTGTCGATCCACTGGTGATGTTCAGGCTTATGTTATCCATTTATGGACTAATTCAATGGAACGGTTCGGTGAAACAAAAGTAGTTGCTCTTGACATCTCAAAGGCTTTCGATCGTGTTTGGCATAAAGGTCTTCTAAACAAGCTTCCATCTTATGGTTTGACAACTGTTTTTAGTAATTGGTTATCCAGTTTTCTCTCTGATCGCTCACTGATGTGATGGTAGATGGCTCTCTGTCTTCCAACTTCTCCACTAATGCCGGTGTCCCCCAAGGTTCAGTTCTTTCCCCCACTCTTTTTCTCTTGTATATTAATGACCTTCTTCCATTGACTGGAAATCGTATCCATAGTTTTGCTGAAGATAGCACATTGCATTCCACTTTCCATTTTGAGAAACCTTGTCCTGCTCAATCAGCTTCAACTTCTCGAAAATCTGCTACCAATCCATTAAATGCCGATCTTCAGGTAATTCTCCAGTGGGGCAAAGACAACTTAGTTGATTTCAACCCTTCTAAAACTCAGTCTTGTCTTATATCTCGCAAAAAGGATTCTTCTTCTGCTCCTATGCTTATCTTTAGTGACACTCCGATTTCTAGGCAAAATGATATATCTCTTTTTGGGGATTACCCAGACTTCTAATCTCTCTTGGCACAGCACATTACAAATATTGCTTCCTCTGCATCTAATAAACTTGGTTTTCTCTTTTGCTCTCGGCGTTACTTTTCTTCCAAACAGCTGCTCACTCTGTATAAATTGCAAATCCGCCCTGTCATGGAATATTGTTCCCACATCTGAGGTGGTGCCCCAAAACCTCTCTCAGGCTTCTTGATTCCATTCAGAAGAGGGCAGTTAGGTTAATTAATGATTCATCTTTAACAAAGTCTCTCCACTCACTGTCTCATAGACGTACTGTTTCTGCTGCATGTCTCTTCTACAGATACTTCCATGGGCAGTGTTCTTCTGAATTGGCTTCTATAATTCCCGCTCTCTCTTTCAAAACAGTCTGAACACGTGCTGCCACCTTCCATTTACTGTCCAACTCCAAACGCACAGAACCAACTTTTAATCTTCCTCGTTCATTCATTCAATTGCCGTTTTCTGGAACAACCTTCCTTCATATGTATTTCCCTAAAATTACAGTCTACAGAAGTTCAAGTCCAATGTCAACAAATATCTTCTTTCGCCTTCTCAACCTCCAACCCAAGCACGGTACTAAGTTCTATAGGTTCTAATACCTCTCGTGTTTGGGGTTTACATTAAAAAAAAAAAAAAAATCTCATCCAAAAGTTTAAATATGAAATTCCACAATACACATCTAAAATTCCTAAAAGAGCAGTTTATAATTATTACTGGGAAACTCTACACTAAACAATATAAAACACTGTTAACAGGGATTGCTTTTGACCTTTTAGAGAACTGCAATTTATGGTGAACTTGAATCTTTTTGAATACTAATTTCTTCAAATTTAGTAATCTTCTTACATAAAAGACATTTTTTGTTTAATAATTATATATCACTAACCATATTTTCTTACTTAAAATCCTCACTAATAATATTTTTTCTTTGAGGAGCAATTTACAATTTATCATAAAAATGTGGTTTGTTTAGCAATAAAGTTATCTTATAATATCATATCTAAGATATGACATTTCATGTTATAATAGAAATGCCAGCAGTTTTCCAGAATGAACTAAAAGAATAAAACATATTTCAATTGTCGTTCAGACCATTTTCTGCCAAGTCAGTAATAACAAACACTTTTCTTCTCCAATGCATAACAATGTAATACATTAGAGAAAAACAATTTAAATATGTTTTATACTTTTCACATATTTATTTTCATATGTATTTCTATATACATTTATATTTAGTCGCATGTTTTAAAAGTATGTTTTTAAACATTAAACAAACTTTTTCTATTAGTCTTTGAATATAACAACATATAACTTATTCACATGTTTAATCTTCTAGCAAACTTCTTAATCCATTTTTAATGACCTTAAAAATGGATTAAGAAGACAGCTAGGTCTGATGCCTTACAACAGTAAGGCACCAAAACCTTGCTGTGCAAGACTTGATGCTACGTAAGGTCATTAAAAATGGATTAAGATTGCTAGTCTTTAAATAACTGAATCATTTTCAGAGACATTTTTGAAATTGTGTGGGGGTGACAAGTGCAAATGATTGGCTAAAACTTTCCTCCAAAAACATATCCTAATAGACATCAAAAATTACACACATGGGATGCACTACATAATATCTGATAAATTTGTGGGCATTTAAGATTGTTCAAATTCACTCAAATATCATATTGCAAGTATTTGTGTTAGCATTAGTAGAGGCATATGATGCAAGAAAGTAAGCCTATACAGCACCCACCCAAAAAAAAAAAAAACAAAAAAACCTTCTCATTTCACCCATCCATTCATTCCAAATGCTTGCCTAGTTCTTGAATTTATTTAAGCTATCAACTTCCACAACGACAGATGGAAGTTTGTTCCACCAATTAACTACCGCTGGCTAAAGGCAAATTTCCATACATCTATTCGACAACTGTCTTTCCTCAATTTCAGTTTATGCCCCCTTCAAGTTTGTAATCTGAGCAAGAGGAAGAATCCTATCAGCATTGAGCCAGCTCAATCCATTCAAGGCTTTATACAATTCAATCAGATCACCTCGCATGTGCCTAGTTTCGAGAGCTGCAATTTGCAGAACTTAAACCTTTCTTCGTAAGAGCACCCCTCCATTTTCCTCACCAGTCTTGTTGCCCTTCTCTGTACTCATTCTAGCAATTCTACATCCTTCCTAAAATGAAGCTTCCAGATCTGTATGCAGTACTCAATGTGTGGCCTGACCTTATTGCCTTATACAAGTGAATAATAATCATCTCCTTAACCATGCCCGCAAAATTCCCGTATATCATTGACAAAACCACATGACCTATTCTAGCACCCTGTCTGCACTGCTCAGAAAACTTCATATCTGACTGCACAATTACCCCCACGTCCCTTTCATTCTCCACTACCCTGAGTGTAACACCATCCAATTGCTATGTTATTCTGGGGTTACTGCTACCCATACTTTGCATTTGTCAATGTTGAACTTCAGTTGCCACTTCTCAGCCCATCTGTCCAGCTTTTCCAGATTCCGTTGAAGCAGCATACTGTCATTACTGTTATTAACAACCCTATCAACCTTTGTACCATCTGCAAATTTTGACATTAAGCTTGATATACCTTCATCAATATCATTGAATAATATACAAAACAACAATGGGCCCAACACTGAACCCTGGGGAACACCACTAATAACATTAGTCTACAAAGAGCTGTGTCCATTTATTACCACTCTCTGCTCCTCCCACTTAAAATTCCTTTTATCCATTGTAGCAACTTGCCCTTAAGGCAATATTGCTCCAATTTGTACAGTAGTCTTTCATGTGCAACAGTATCAAAAGTTTCCTGAAATCCAAGTATATGATATCAAAATTATTTTTTGCATCCAACTCCTTTGTAAAGCATGTCATAGTATCCAATAAAACTGGTCACACAAGAGCTCCCTTTAACAAACCCATGCTGTTTTTGAACTTTTACTGCATCCATTTGTTGGATCACCTAGTCTTGTCTAGGTGATCCAACATCACTTTTTTAACAAGTGACTCCATTATTTTCCCTTGAACAGAAGTCAAAATAACAGGTCTGTAATTATCGTGTCACACTATGATCCCCCTTTGTGAATTGGAGATACATTTGCACATCTCCAGTCCATGGAGACTTCCCCTGAGTCCAAGGATGCTCTCATAATTATGGAAAAGGGTTTACTTACTTCTTTTGCCACCTTCTTTAATATAACTGGATAGATCCCATCCACTCCAGGTGTCTTTCTTATGTTTAACTTCAATAATTTCTCCTCCACTTTGCTCTCAATTATTGCAAAATCATTTAATGCACTCTTAGCATTTGATAAACATCAGGCCCTCTCCTCCTTGAATAAATCCTCATGCTGAATGTAGATGCAAAATACTCATTTAGTTTGGCAGCTATCTGAGTATGATCATCTACAGTCAAACCACTGATAACAAATGGACCGATCCAATTCATTTCCCTTCCTTTTATAGTTTATTAGCAAAGGCACATGATGCAAGAAAGCAAGCTTATATAGCATCAGCCCAAAAAAAAAAAAAAAAAAACACCCTTATTTCACCCATCCACTTGCTCCAAATGTTTGTCAAGTTCTGCCTTGAATCTATTTAAGCTATCAACTTCTACAATGACAGATGGAAGTATGTTCCAGCAATCAACCACCAACTGGCTAAAGGCACGTCTATCCTACATCTGTCTTTCCTCAATTTGAATTTATGCTCTCTCAGGTGATAATTCTGAGTAAGAAGAAGAATCCCATCCGCATTGAGCATGATCAAACCATTCAAGGCCTCATACACCTCAATAAGATCACCTCGCAGGTGCCTAGTCTCCAGACACTGTATTTTGCAAAACTTAAGCCTTCCTTCGTAAGAGCAACCCTTTGTTCCATTCACTAATCTTGTTGCCCTTCTCTGTACTCGTTCCAACAGCTCTACATCCTTCTTAAACTGAGGCCTCCAGACCTGTATACAGTACTCAAGATGTGGCCTGACCATTGCCTTATACAAAGGGATAATCACCTCCTTATCCCTGGTAGAAAAATTCCTGCATATCATTGACAAAACACCATGAGCTATTCTTGCAGACCGTCTGCACTGCTCAGAAAACTTCACATCTGCATGCACAATTACCCCCAGGTTTTTTTCATTCTCTACTACTGTCAGTGTGATACCACAGAGTTGATAGGTTACTCTGCTTCCCATATGTAGTACTTTACATTTGTCAATGTTAAACTTCATTTGCCACCTCTCAGCCCATCTACTCAACTCTTCTAGATCCTGTTGCAGCAGTGTACGTACTGTCATTTGTGTCATTAACAACCCTGTCAACCTTCGTATCTGCAAAGTTGGACATTAAGCCTGATATACCATCATCAATATCATTTAAAAATACAGAAAACAACAATGGACCCAACACTCAACCCTGAGGGACTCCACTAATAACATTAATCCACAAAGAGCAGTGTCCATTGATTACCACTCTCTGTCTTCTCCCAGTCAACCATCCCTTTATCCATAGAAGCAATTTGCCTCCAATGCCACACTGCACCAATTTATGCAGCAGTCTTCCATGTGCAACAGTATCCAAGGATTTTCTAAGATCCAAATATATTATCAAAGTTATTCTTTGCATCCAGTTCCTTTGTGACTACATCATAATATCCAATCAAATTAGTCAGACAAGACTTCCCCTTAACAAACTCATGCTGTGTCCGAGCTATAACTGAAGTCTTGTCTAGATGATCCTGCAATGCTTCTTTAACAAGTGCCTCCATTAATTTCCCTGGAACAGAAGTTAAACTAACAGGTCTGTAATTACCTGTCTCCCCCTTTGATCCTCCTTTGTGGATTGGGGTCACATTTGCACATCTTCAGTCCATGGGTAACTCCCCCTGAGTGCAGGGAAGCTCTTATAATTATGGCTAAGGGTTTGCTTACTTTCTTTGCCACCTCCTTTAATATAACAGGATAGATTCCATCCACCCCAGGTCCCTTTCTTGTGTTTATCTTCAACAATTTCTCCTCCACTTTACTCTCAGTTAATACAATATTATCTAGCTTACTGCCAGAGTTGATTACACCTCTGGCATTCCCCTCCCTGAATAACTCCTAATGTGTGAATGTTGATGCAAAATATTCATTCAGTTTGTCAACTACTAGAGCAGAATCATCAACAATCAAACCATCAATATCAAGTGGACCAATCCGATTCATTCCCTTCCTTCTAGAGTTTACATAAGTAAAGAACTCTTTGCTGTTTTTCTTTGCATCCTTTGCCAAATATTTCTCCATGGGTACCTCCTAATCTGCCTTCACCTGCCTAACCTCCTTTGTAACTTGGTTACAGACCAGCTTATATCTATCATAGGCTTCCACGTTACCCATTAATTTATATGCATCCCATGCATTTTTCTTCTTTGCCATATGTCTCATTAGTTCATATGACATCCATTTAGGCCTAAACCTTGAACAACATTTCTTAGTTTGTATGAAAAG
Organism: Mastigoproctus giganteus; assembly: GCF_048544385.1. Lineage (NCBI taxonomy): Eukaryota > Metazoa > Arthropoda > Arachnida > Uropygi > Thelyphonidae > Mastigoproctus > Mastigoproctus giganteus. The sequence continues at coordinate 52,276,141 of NC_143585.1, forward strand.
CCTAGTAGCTTCCAAGATAAATTCTTTGAATGCTTACCATTTTGAATTTGCTGTTGGTAATATCATCAGTTGGTCCCACCGTATAGAATTTAAATACTGTCTCAGACCACCGTAGTCACCTTTACGAAAGCAAAAACCTTTCCCTTTACCCTTGATGGTAGTTACCTCTTTGAGTAAATCCCAATTCAGCACACTGTGATCACTGCCACCTAGTTGTTCCTTTATCTGCAGATTCTTGATGCACGAAGAATCCCTACTGATAATCAGATCAAGAGTATTACTCCCTCTAGTTGCCTCCCAAACATGCTGCTGTAGAAAACAATCATCCAATAAATCCACAAAAGCCTTGCTAGTGTGTGAGTGACCAAATCACAAATTCCAGTCAATATCCGGGTAATTAAAATCCCCTATCATAAGACACTCTAATTTACTGGCCACTATTACTCTGCACAATTACTCATTATACTCATCAGTTTCATTAGGCCTATAACACACACCCACTCTCATTTTTCCTTTCCCAGTGCTTATGTCACACCATACAAATTCAACATTGCATTGTCCACCCACATCAATTGGATGCACTTCCTTAGATTTTATGTGTTTCTTAACTAACAGCATAACCCCTCCTCTCTTCCTGTCCTGTCTATCCTTTCTCTACACATTGTACTCCCCAAATTCCAGTTCTGCACTGCTTATGACACCATGTCTCTGATATCCCAACAATATCTGCCTTTGAGGTCTTGACTAGCACTTCAAGCTCACTGAATTTATTAACTATGCTCCTAACATTGGTGTACATGCAAGTAAACATGCACCTGTTTCTTCTCTTAGTTACCCTAACACATCCCATGTATTTACTTGTTCCACTATGACTCCCAGCAGTCCTGGAAATTACCATTGCCTTGCTTTCCAGGCTGCTGCTAAATTGCATTTCAATAGAAGTAATGCAAGAATCACTTTTACCTCTGCCAGCGGCTACTGTTAATCTATTAGTACATGTATCCGCCCAAGCTAGCAGTTTTCCGACCCACCTAACTCTGCCTCGATAGCATCAGCTGTTGTTTTTGGTTTTTAGGAGCATTAGCAACTAAGGCCATATTGCTCCGGGATATGCGGTGGTCATTCCCTGACCTTTCCGCATCCTTCGTATTTGGTGGTGACGGGCTCGAACCCCGGTCTAATCAAGAAGCGTGTGCTACGCACTGCTGCTCCTTCCCACCTGGCTACGGAGGCACATAGCATCAGCAAATAAGAAAATATAAGTTATATAAGTAAAGAAATCTTTGCTGTTTTTTTCTGCATCCTTTGCCAAAGATTTCTCATAATCTGCCTTCACTTTCCTAACCTCCTTTGTGACTTTATTACAGACTAGCTTATATCTACCATAGGAGTCTGTGTCACCTGATAATTTGTGTGTCCCATGCATTTTTCTTCTATGCCACGAGTCTCATTAGTTCATCTGACATCCATTTGGGCCTAAACCTACAACAGTAGTTCTTAGTTGGAACAAAAAGCCTAGTAGCTTCCAAGATTACTTCCTTGAATGCTTCCCATTTTGAACGTGCTGTTGTTAACATCATCAGTTGGTCCCACTGTATAGAATTTAAAAAATCTCTGAGACCACTGTAGTCACCTTTACAAAAGCAAACACCCTTCCCTTTACCCCTGATGGTAGTTACATCTTTAAGTAAATTCCACATCACTACACTGTGATCACTGCCACCTAGTGGTTCCTTTATCTGTAAATTGTTAATGCATGAATAATCACTGCTGATAATCAGATCAAGAGTGTTACTCCCTCTGGTTGCCTCTCTAACATGCTGCTGTAGAAAACACTCATCCACTAAATCCACAAAAGCCTTGCTAGTGTGCATGTGACCAACCCACAAGTTCCATTCAATATCTGGGAAGTTAAAATCCCCCATTATAAGACAATGATTTACTGGCCCACACTATATCTCTGTATAATTGTACTCATTAGAATCATTAGGCCTATAACAAGCTCCTACCCTCATTTTTGCTTTCCCAGTGCATATGTTACACCACACGGAGTCAACATTGCACTGTCCATCTATGTCAACTGGATGCACTTCCTTATATTTTATGTGTTTCTTAACTAACAGCATAACCCCTCCTCCTTTCCTATCCTATCTATCCATTCTGTACCCATTATACTCCCCAAATTCCAATTCTGCATTCCTAATATCTGCATGACACCATGTCAATGATATCCCAACAATATCTGCCTTTGACGTCTTTACCAGCACTTCAAATTCATCAAATTTATTAACTATACTCCTAGCATTGGTGCAAATGCAAGTATACATGCACCAGTTCTTACTCTTAGTTACTCTAACACAGCCCATGTATTTATTTGTTTCATGACCTCCAGCGTTCCTGAAATCCTCAGCAACTTTCTTTCCAGGCTGCTGCTCATTCCAATAGAAGCAGTCATTTCCACCTCTGCCTGTGGCTACTGTTAATCTATTAGTCTGTGAATCCCCCCCCCGAGCTAGTAGTTTTTCGACCCACCTAACACTGCCTCGATGTTGATAGCAAACATTTTTAACATCTGTTATAAGCCCAGCCACATACCTGTATTTGACTGCAATAAGCTATCTTGTTTTATTTCAGTGTCTGCACATTCAAATTTAACTTAATTTCCACACAATCTGTTTGTCAGAGCATATTATAACCCTAGTCATTTTTGCACCATTAAAACCACACAAACTGACCCTTTTGGCACGTACCGTATTCTCCTAGAATTTAATTCTTTCGCCACATATATATATTTTTTTTTTTCACTCGGGTCAAAATTCATTATAGAATCTTGGAAAAATGGTTTCTACAGGTATGTAAATTCATTCTTGCCAATTCAAACAATTATAAATTATAAATTTGTACCATTTCAAATGTAACTATTGTTTTATTTTTTAATAAGAACATATATATGAGAAATGGTTCTTTTTTTCACAATAAGTCTTAGACATTAATGGCAATTCTAAAAATCTGCATAAAATAATAAAATTAATCATGTTGATAATTTAAAAATATGGGAAAATTAATATTTTTTCAGATTACCAAGCTTTTTATGCAGAGTACAACAAGAAGGGGCCCATAACAATTTCAAAGTTATGGGCTATATGTAGGCTGCCGATTAGAATTCAAAGAAAATGATACCTGAAAAGATTAGAATTCAGAGCATCCCCCATCATCCAATATTTTATACAAGAACATTATTTTATTTAATATATGTATAATATAGTTATTTCAATTCAAAATCTAACAAACCATAATAAAATGTATCCGTAATAATTTGCATTGCATTTTTTATTGAATATATGTTAATTCTTAATTAAAAAACGATATATGAAATACATAATATATAAAATTTTTAAATTATCATCAATATCATCTAATCTCAAAACTAATGGGTTTACTGGACTCTCAGTCTTCCATTTGCTAATAAATTATCAGGAATTAAAAATTCCAAAATACAGCATTATTTTTAGTTTTTATTGTTAAAAATTTACTATATCTTACAGGAACTTTTGTAATATTAATTTCTGTTATTGAGTTGGCTTCCAGAAGGAGATGAGGGGCTAAGATTTTTCTCAGTATCTTTTGGTTCCAATTCAACATTATTTCAGAATGAGTATACCTGATGCTTGAGGTCTCTTCTATACAAGTCTAATGTCTAAATTGTGGCCTGCAATTACATTACTGAAGAAGTGATCTCATCTTCTAGGGTACAAGTTAAATTGGAAAATGAAATTACAGGCCATGTACTGCACTCCTTTTTACTGCAAATTTATTTTAATTTATGCTTTCAGTTAATGATCCAAGCTAATTTCAATGTTTTGATTATCCATTTGCCACTGAAGAAAAGGATAAACAGAAGATTGGCTTTAGTTAAAACTATGTATCTATTCCTAAATTATTAAATTAAAGTATTAAATTAAAGTAAATTCCTATATTATTAAGCCAAGGATGAAGAGAGAGAGAGAGTGTGTGTGTGTGTGTGTGTGTGTGTGTGTGTGTGTGTGTGTGTGTGTGTGTGTGTGTGTGTGTGTGTGTGTGTGTGTGTGTGCACGCGCACACTACTTATTATTATTTTTTTTAAATCAACCTGTCAAATCCTTGTACAGACAAGAATTTGATAGGTTGTCAAATCCTTTTATCTATATAAAGGCAAGCTTTTCACAAAATCAAAAGGACAGATGTTTTCCATAAATTTTATTGTAAAAGTTGGTACATATAAATTATACAAGTATTTAATAAATTTTTGCTCAGATTAAATCAATATTTAATCAATAATATAATTATTGATTAATACTAAGAAAAATTAAATGCACAAGGCATAATACGCTACAAATTTGAAATTCACTACAGAACTATCAAATTTGTAGCGTATTATGCCTTGTGCATGAATAACATGCGCGCCATGTGTGCAGTTCACACATGGCGCGCATGTTATTCATAGTAATGAACTATATACGAGTGGCATCGATTTAATTGTATCTCATATTATATCTCATTGTGAAGATAGTCATAATATGAGATACAATTAAATCAATGCCACTCATACTACTGTTGTAGTTTACAACGAACAAAGTATTGTGAAATAACACTGATAATTCTGTAGTAATTATTGATTAAATAAATTCATTTAATCAACAATATAGGTCAATTCAATCATATTTAATCAATTTAATCAATATTACACTAATGATATATCTGAAAATAACAATATTAAATACTAATGAAACAAATCATTTATTAGGAATAACTTAATAACTTACAGCTTAAAACTTGAATTCTTATTTTTCTTTCTGAATATCCTGGGGGGAAAAAAAAGAAAAAAAAAACTTTGAAAAATAACATTAGGAAATAACAAAATTTCTACTATGTATGAGAATTAAAAATGAGACTATTACTTGTCTTTTATTACACCAAGGCAACTAATGCTATGATGGATCAACGTTCTGAAATCTTAAAAATCCAGTTTCCAGAGAAATACACCCTTCACCTGTAGCTGACTTAACTTTTTTGTGGATTTTCTTCATGGTGTAAAAAAATTCTATAATTTATTCATTATTTGATTTCAAAACTGCTTAAAAAACAAAATCTGTAGTCTGCCACCATTTTTACTGTATTGCTATAAGAACAATAATGCCTCCACTGTTATAGCATTGATTATAATATTGTTATTATAAACACAATTTAGTAGTCTTCTATATAGATCCGCAGGAGGGCAGTTAACATCAGAAGTGTTTTATTAAGTCCATAAGCTATAAAGTAATAACAATAAAAATGTGATTTCATAGTACATAATGTAACTCAAAATAGTAGTTTTTAAGTATAGCTGCCAAAATGTGGATATAGTATAGCATTATTATACTCATCTCACTTAGTTTCATGCAGTATTCTAAAATTACATTTAGACTAGAATCATGCCTCAGGCTAGAGTAGCGAAGCAAAAGGCTCAAAGCACTGCAACTGCTTTGGCTCAAGCGGTAGCTGCCAATAGCAGTTCTCATACAAATCAGAGTTTTATAATGTGTTCTATACAAAGTTCCATTCAGTTAGATATGATACAGCTAAATGGAGGGAGAGATATCTTTTGTATGTGTGTGAGCAGGTTAAACACAAATTTAGCATTCTGATAGGCTTATATGAGAGCATGAAGAACAAGGTTGATGTCCCTGAAGAAATAAAAGAGGGAGGCCTATCAAAGAACTCAGGTGCCCAGATCAATGCTAGGGCTCATGCTCAAGCAACAAGTCATCCTAAACTGCACAGATTTCTATGGTGCCACAGGAGGTAGCAGTTTTCAGTAACGCTACTATCAGGAAATATATTGTGTAAAATGGATAGGTGGAAGGGGAATGTTTGCCAGGGGCTAAAGGTGACAACACTGTTGAGCAGCTATCACCTTTTAAAGGCAAAAAAGATGATATTGTGGTACACACTGGTAGTAATGATATTAAGAGTAGGACATTTATGAATTATGTTTAACAAGCACAAAGCAGTGTTGTGATAAAGTCATATGCAAGGATTAAATTTGAAAGCATCTGCAAACCTGCTCAGAATAAGAGGAAGTACATGAAAAGAACCTTGTCAATCAATTCAGCCCTGGAGAGAAGTTTCTATAAGGATGGGATACAATAGAAGGGGTGCAAGAATATTTGCTGATGGTATCAAGGCAGTGCTAGAATTAGCATTAGTTGAGGCATATGATACAAGAAATTCACCCGTCCAGTCACTCCAATTGTTTGTCTAGTTCAACCTTAAATTTATTTAAGCTATCAACTTCCACAACAACAGATGGCAGTCTGTTCCAGCAGTAAACTAGGTGGGGTCAGACAATTGCTAGCCTAGAGAGGATATGCAAACTAACGGATTAACAGCAGCTGCAAACAGATGTGAAAGTGATTCTTGCACTGCTTCTAGTAGGACATATAGCATCCTGAAAAGCAAGCTGTTCTTTTTGTTATGGGGGTTTAATGGCGCATAAGCTACTATGGCTATAATGCACATATTCATTTATAATGAGAAAAGAGAAATGTTCGTAAAGCAAGTTGTTGGAGATTACAAGGCCCGTGGAGGTCTTCATTGTACAAGCGAATAGATTGTGTTAAGGATATCAAAAGGGAAAAACAGATGCAAATATACTTGTTGTACTCTAATGCTAAGAAGTAGCAAAAAAATTTGATGAAACGAATTTGAAGTACAGTCAGTGCTAGCATAACACGTTTACACTACACGAATTCGATCATACATGATCTATAAATAGGGGTACAATGTTGCAAATAACGCGAACCGAATTTGCTTATGCATGATTTGGCTTTATGTTTACAAGAAATGGCAGTCGAATGCGGTGGAATCACACCAGCTGAATTCAACACTTACTGCGTTGTTTACTCAGTTGCTACATGTGTGCTGCTTTGTTTGTGCATATCAAGTGTGCCTCCTTATTTTTGTTCTTTTTATACTGTAATTGTGCTTTATTCCCTAAAAATGAGTAAAATACTTGAAAAAAGTGTGAAAAGAAAGCGTGCCTGTGAAGATACTGCAGGTTCGGAGAGAAAAAGAAAATATAAAAAATACAAAATTATGAAACACTTTGAATGGAACGAAAGGACATTTGATACTGTGTGTGTGTGCTACAAGCCTAAATGAGGCAATGCTGAGAACAATTAGAAAGAATTTCAGAGAAAATAAAAGCAACTTTTATAGCAGGAACTACTCAAAGTGTAACAAAATCCTTTAGATCAAGACAAAGAATTGGAAGAGAGGGTATGTCTGTTATCTGTTTGAATAGAAGGTCAAAAAAAGAAGAGATTAGCATTAGCATTAGTAGAGGCATATGATGCAAGAAAGCAAGCTTATTCAGCATCAGCCAAAAAAAAAAAACCAACCACTACTCCCATTTCACCCCTCCGTTCGTTCGAAATACCTGTCCAGCTGAGCCTTAAATTTGTTTAGGCTATCAACTTCAACAACAAGCGATGGGAGTCTATTCCACAAACCAACTGCCCGCTGGCTAAAGGCAAATTTCCGCACATCTATCCGACATCCGTCCTTCCTCAATTTGAATTTATGCCCTCTCAGGTGATTATTCTGAGCAAGAGGAAGAATCCCATCGGCATTGAGCATGCTCAAGCCATTCAAAGCCTTATACACCTCTATCAGATCACCTCGCCGATGCCTAGTCTCCAGGCTCTGTAATTTGCAAAACTTAAGCCTTTCTTCGTAAGAGCAACCCTTTGTTCCATTCACTAATCTTGTTGCCCTTCTCTGTACTCATTCCAGCAGCTCTACATCCTTCTTGAAATGAGGCCTCCAGACCTGTATACAGTACTCAAGGTGTGGCCTGACCAATGCCTTATACAAGGGAATAATCACATCCCTGTCCCTGCTAGAAAAATTCCTGTATATCATTGACAAGACACCATGAGCTACTCTTGCAGCTCGTCTGCACTGCTCAGAGAACTTCATATCTGCCTGCACAATTACCCCCAGGTCCTTTTCATTCTCTACCACTGTCAGCATAGTACCACAGAGTTGATACGGTGATCTGGGGTTACTGTTTCCCATATGTAGTACTTTACATTTGTCAATGTTAAACTTCATTTGCCACCTCTCAGCCCATTTGCTCAACCTTTCCAGATCCTGTTGCAGCAGCATAGTATCAGTAGTGTCCTTAACAACCCTGCCAACCTTGGTATCGTCTGCAAACTTGGACATTAAGCCTGATACTCCATCATCAATATCATTTATAAATACAGAAAACAACAATGGACCTAACACTGAACCCTGTGGAACTCCACTAATAACATTAGTCCACGTTGAGCAGTGTCCATTGATTACCACTCTCTGTGATCAGGAACAAGTTTGCATACAATAAATGCAAAAGCATTAGCAATATTTTATTATGTAATAATGGTAATAAAATATGCAAGTATTTTATTAGAATTATTAATTGTGTTTGGTAATATTTTGGTTATAAATGTGTGTTCAGCCTTGAGTGGCTGGCACCTAACCCTATTTTTCCCCCATAAGGCCTGTTATTTACATTGCATGAGGGCTTCTGGGAATGCAACCTCAGTGTTTTACAAGTACTTGAATTTGAAGTCAACAAATGTGGCCATAGTAGGGAAATCAGAAATGTGGTGCATTCAGACATAAGTGATGCATAATTTAAATGTGATAGGTACAATGTGTACAGGAAGGACATGCAAGACTGGGAAGGGGGGATTATTCTCTTGGTTAAGAAGCACACAGAATCCAAGGCAGTGCACTCAAGATGATGTGGGTAGCAGGTGCAATGCTGAGTCAGTTTGGTGTGACATAAGCATAGGGAAAACCAAAATGAGAGGAGTCCATAGGCAAATGACTGTGACAAGAATAATGAACAGCTAAACAAATGGCAAGAGTGGGCAAGTAGATCAGAATGACTTATAAGGGGAGATTTTAACTTTCCAAATAGCTGGAATATGTGGGTTGGCCACTCACACAGTAGCAGAAATTTTCTGGATTTATTGGACAAGTATTTTCAACATCTGCATTCTGAGAGGCAAGAAGAAAAAGAAATACTTGATCTGTTATCAGCAATGACCCTTCATGCATTAAAAATATCCAGATAAAGGAACCATTAGGTGGGTATATCATAATATACAGCAATCATAATATATTGATGTAGAATCTACTTAAAGATATAACTAATGCCGAGGAACAAAGGGAAGCGGTTTCACTTTTGTAAAGGCAATTACAGTGGGGCTCAAACAGTTTTTCGAATCCTTTTGGTGAGATCATAATCAGTGTAATCAAAGAAGCTATTAAGCTTTCTATACCAACAAAGAGATACTGTTCAAGGCGTACAACAATGTATATCAGATGAACTGATGAGACTAGTGGCAGAGAAGAATGAGTGCATGAGAAGGTTATAAAGATAAGCAGGCGATGTGAAATCCAACAGTAAGAACAATCTACAATCAGGTCACTAAAGAGGTTGGGAAAAACAGGGCAGATTATGAGAAGTCCTTGGCTAAGAAAGTAAAGGAAAGTAGCAAAGAATTCTTTGCTACTTTCTAGAAACTACAAACAACATTGTATCACCAGATATGAATGGCATAACTACTGATGATCTTGTTCAGACTGCAAAACAAACTATATAAGCAAGGGACATGAAAACCTATAGTAAGTACAAACTAGTCTGCAATCAGGTCACTGAGGTTAGGCAAGACAAGGCAGATTATGAGAAGCCCCTGGCTAAGAAAGCAAAAAAGATTAGCAAAGAATTCTTTGCTTATGTTTCACTAGAAGGAAAGGGACAAACAACACTGGACCACCAGATATGAATGGCATAACTATTGATGATCCTGTTCAGACTGCTAACAAATTAAATAAACAAATTAAATAAATATTGCATCTATATTCACACAGGAAGAAGTTTTTAGGGATCAGATGGTAGCTAAATGATTTTGTTATAACTGAGAAGAAAGTGGAAACGAAACTGCTTAAGCAAAGGGCTGATGGGATCTATCCAGTTATAGTAAAATAAGCAGCAAAACAGGTAAACATACCCTTAGCCATAATTATGAAAGCATCTTTGAATTCAGGGGAGATTCCTACATATCAGAGGTGTGCAAATGTCTCTCTTATTCACAAAGGGGATCAAAGGAAAATGGGCAATTATAGACTTGTAAGTTTGACTTCTGTTCCAGGGAAAATAATGAAGTCCATGGTTAAAGAAGTATTGCTTTGGTTTGATTTGATTTGGTTTGGTTTTTATTGGCGCATTAGCAACTAAGGCTACAATGCGCCAAGACCAGATAATATATAAAAATTTAAGCTCTCAGTGACCTAATTAGTTAGGCCACCATGTCAAGATATATAATAACAAATATATAAAAAATAAATCAATAAAGAAATAACAATAACATATAAATTTTAAATACAAGTAAAAACTTTTATTGATTTAAAATAGCTAAAAACAGCAGACACATGGTCATTGTCGGATAAAATCTGACTGAGTATATAAGGCTCAGTCAAATGGTTAAAAGCGGTAAAACGTATATTACTAAAAACTGGACAGTCAATTAAAATGTGTCTGATGGATAAAATTGTGCCACAGGACTCACACATAGGAGGATCATCAGCCCTCAGCAAATATGAATGAGTCAAATGACTATGTCCTATGCGGGTCCGGGCAAGAACAACTTCCTCCTTACGATTCCTGTGCAGACTAGACTGCCACGGTTCAATTACAGGCTTTATTCGATATAATTTATTCGTAATCTGTCTATTCCACGAATCCTGCCATTGGGAGTGTATTTGGTGTATTATTTGCTTGTAGTTTGTATAGGGGACTGACAGGCAGTGATTATTATTGGGAATTGCTCATTTGGCTGCGGTGTCAGCCAAATCATTCCCCCTAATCCCAATGTGGCTGGGAATCCAACAGAAGCGGATATCATATTCACGTTCATGGAGAAAGTGAATCTTCTGCTGAATGCAAGACAGAACTGGATGAGAATTGTATCTCACAGTTATTAAAGCTTGTAACACGCTGACAGAATCGGAATATAAAATGAACCGTTGGTATTGGCATTTATTAATGTGATCCAAAGCTAACTCTATAGCGTGCAGCTCTGCAGTAAAAATGCTGCATTCGGGGAGAATCTGCTGTGATATAGTGGTGTCCGGAAAGACAGTGGTAGATCCCACATAGGATTCTGACTTCGAGCTGTCTGTGTAAACTGGCGCGAAGTCAGAATGTTCAGCTCGGTGTGCTAAATAAAGCTGCAGGTAGACAGATGATGGAGTGTCCGACTTTCCCCAATTTCTAAAGGACAAGTCACATACTGGAACATGAGCATGCCAGGGTGGAAGGGGTTGCTTTGCTGTTTGGGCAACCTTGTCTACCTTGATCTTAAGTTCTTTGAGTAGCTCTTGGAGACGAATACCAAAAGGACGATTGGCAGTCTTATGGGTGTTGTACAAATTTTCCCATCGCGGCTCAAAAACAAATGGCAACGTAGGATGGTCTGGCAGGGATTTCAGTTTTAAAGCGTACATTAGAGACAACTGTTTACGTCGAAGCGATAACGGTGGTTCGTTTGCTTCCACGTATAATCTCTGGACAGAAGATGTTCGATATGCTCCAATAGCGATACGGAGAGCATGATGATGGACAGGATCCAGCCAACGAAGTATACTGTCTCTGGCTGAATTGTATACTAGGGACCCATAATCTAATCTGGATCACACAAGCGCATGGTAAATGTGTAGTAGGGTGCATCGGTCCGAAACCCCAAGATGTAGAGGAGAGAGAGCACAGAATATTCAGGCCTCTTGTACACTTTGCGCAGAGTTGACGGATGTGATCCAGAAAGGTCAGCTTTTTATCAAATACGAGTCCCAACAATTTTGTGTCTGCTGCTACTGGAATAGCATTTTGTCCGAGCCTTAATTCAGGTTCAGGATGAAGATTTGCTTACGACAAAAGTGTACACAAACGGTCTTCTCTGGCGAGAACCTGAAGCTATTAGCAAGTGCCCAGGAATTAAGGCAATCAATGGCTTTTTACAGTTGTCGTTCAATAACCCTCATGTTGCATGACTGACAAAATATGCTAAAGTCATCAACAGTGCCCTCTATGTTTGACAGTTGGAGGAAGTTGTTCTGTTTACTTTGATGGCGAAAAGCGTGACACTTAAAACTGATCCTTGTGGTACTCCCTCCTCTTGGCTGAAGGAATGAGAGAGAGTGAGGATCCCACACGAACTTGGAAAGATCGATTGGCTAAAAAGTTTTTAATAAAAATGGGGAGATGCCCTCTAAGACCAAGGCTATGCAAATCTTTTAAGATGCCAAATCTCCAAGTTGTGTCATACGCTTTCTCCATGTCAAAGAATACAGACACCAAATGTTCACGTTTTAGGAAAGCATCCCGGATGGATGTTTCCAGTCTAATGAGATGGTCCAGAGTGGACCGGTTCCTTCGGAAGCCGCACTGGATGTTGGAGAGAGGGTCATTTGATTCTAAATACAATATTAAACGAAAATTAACCACTCTCCAGGATTTTGCATATACAGCTAGTCAGAGCAATAGGGCGATAATTAGAAGTGACTTTTGGATCCTTTCCTGGCTTAGCAAAGGCAAGAATAATTGCCTTGCGCCAGGAATCCAGAAACTGCCCTTCAATAAAGATTCTGTTATATAGAAGGAGCAGATAATCCATAGATTTTGGTGAAAGATACTTAATCATTTCATAATGGATGCCATCTGGTCCAACAGCACTTGCTTTGGAAAGAGTAAGAGCTCTTTTCAGTTCCTGTACAGTGAAGGTAGGGATTGACGCTCTTAGACTTAAAATTAAGTGCTTGTTTTTCGATTTTATGTTTCAGGACCAGGAACTCTGGGGAATACAAGGATGTTGCAGAGATGTTACAGAATGTTTCCCCAAGAGAATTGGCTATTGCAGTTGGATCTGCAATAGTGCATCCATTATAATCTAGGATTGATGAAGGGTGGGATGTATATTTTCCCTTCATTTTCTGGATTTTATCCCAGACCAACTTAGTACTAGTGGACTGAGTAACTGAAGAAGTAAAACGGATCCACGATTCCTTTTGACTCTGACGGCGGATGTAGCGTGCTTTGGCTCGTGTACGTTTAAAGCTATAAGGTTGGTCGTGGTAGGATATCGGAGGAATATCCCCCACGCTTTGTTTTGAGCCTTTTATGCCGTTGTGTATTGTGAATTCCACCAAGGTTTGGGAAATGGTGGAAACCTGGCAGTTGTTTTTGGAACAGCATTCGCAGCTGCTTGGACAATAATTTCTGTGATGTATAAAGAAGTACTGCAGGACCACCTTAACGCAAATGGAATTATATGGAAATCACAGAATGGGTTTGTTAATTTGCAGATGATACAAATGTTGGCAGGGCAGTTAATAATAGGAATCAAGGCATACTATCCCAGCAAGACCTAGAAAAATAAGGCAGATGGGCTGAGAAGCAGCAATAAACTCAACTGCATTTCTGCTACTTAATACAGTCAGTCCTCGTATAGCACGATAGTTGTTCCTAGAAACCCTCGTGCAATGCAAAATCATGCAATATAAACAATAGGCCCTACGAGAAAAATAGGGTTAGGTGCCGGCCACCCAAGATTGAACACATTGGTAACCAAAACATTACCAAACACAATAAATAATTGTAATAAAATACTTACGTATTTTATAACGATTAAAATACGTAATAAAAAATATTATTATAATTTTTATAATATTATTATTATTATTATATTATATTTTATTATAATATAAATTATAAAAAATAAAATAATAAAATATACGTAAGTATTTTTTACGAATAAAATACGTATTTTATTACGACTATTACGTCATAAAATACTGCTAATGCTTTTGCTTCTATCGTAAGCAAACTCGTTTTTTGTTTGATTTTCTATCCAAACAGATGACAGCCGTTCCATCTCTTCCAATTCTCTGTGTCTTAATCTAATGGATTTTAATTACACTTTGAGTTGGTCCTGCTATGAAAGTTGTTTTTATTTTCTCTGCATTCTTTGTAATTCTCCGCGTTGCCTCATTTAGGTCTGTAGCACGTGCAATATCACATGGTCTTTCATTTCGCTCAAAGCGTTTCACAATTTCATATTTTTTCTCTATCGGCGGAGGCAGATTGGCCATAAGCCTTACCGGGGAAACCCCGGTGGGCCAGAGGCCGGTGTGATTTTGGCCACAAACCATAGTATGAGGCCACTACAAATTTTTCCGGGTAAGAATTTTTGACCCAGTCCGCCTCTGTTTATCGATATTGCTTTTCTTTTTCTCTCTGAATCTGCAGTGTCTTCACCAGGACGCTTCCTTTTCACACCTTTTAAGTATTTTACTCATTTTTAGGGAATAAAGCACAATTACAAAACGAGGAGGCACGCTTGATACACATAAACAAAGCTGCACGGGTGTAGCAACTGAATAAACAACACCGTAAAGGCAGAGATACACTATTAACACTCCACATTTTACTAAAGCACATTTCTAGGGGTTACTACCATAAACCAATAAAAACAATTTCCAGTCGCGTTCCTGCTAGTGGAATCTGTTATAAACTGGTAGTAAACTCGATCTAATTGCATTTGCGACTATACCGATAGCTGGAATTGTGTGGGTTTTTACCTTATTATGGTGAAATGTGTTTCCCCTTCACTGATATAAAAAACATAAATACATTTTCAGAATCTTCTCTTCATTCCTATCGTGTTGCATTCGGTTGGGATGAGTCTGCGTTCGACTGCCATTTCTTGTAAACACAAAGTCGAATTGTGCATAAGCAAATTCGGTTCGTGTTATATAAGATATCGTTCCCCTATTTATAAATTGTGTATGATCGAATTCTTGTAGTGTAAACACGTGTTACACGAGGACTGACTGTACACTTAACTGATTACACTTGCTGCTACCATAATACAAGATATTGCAAATGGGTAGCAGTAATCCCAGAATAACATAACAATTAGGTGGTACCACACTCAGAGTAACGGAGAATGAAAAAGACCTTGGGATAATTGTAGTCTGGTATGAAGTTCTCTGAGCAGTGCAGACAGGCTGTTAGAACAGCTCGTGAGCTTCTGGCTATGATATAAGGAATAGGTGAACAGCAGCTAGATTAGTCAAGAACACAAAGGCCTCTTGATTAATCTGGTTCACAAAATTGCAGAATTTGGGAAATAGGTACTTGCAAGAAGATTTGACTAAAGTGTTTAAGAATTTAAATGTATTTAGTAAACTTAATGATGATGATATTCTAAATCTTTCTTAGACAATGCACACAATGGGACAACACACATTGCAATAAGAATAACTGCATGATAGATGTAGAGCTGCTGGAACGAGTACAGAGAAGGGCAATGAGATTGATGAGGAGAACAAAGGGTTGTTCTTATGAAGAAAGGTTTAAGTTCTACAAATTTCAGCATTTGAAGACTAGGCACCTGCGAGGTGATCTGATTGAGATGTATAAGGCCTTGAATGGTTTTGGCAAGTTCAATGCTGATGGGATTCTTCCTCTTGTCCGGATTAGTTGGCTGAGGGAACTTAAATTCAAATTCAGGAAAGACAGTTGTAGAATAGATGTGCGGAAATTTGCCTTTAGCCAGTGGGTAATTGGTTGCTGGAACAAACTTCCTTCGTCAATGTAGAAGTTGACAGCTTAAATAAATGCAAGGCAGAACTATACAAACATTTGGAGTGAATGGATCAGTGAAATGGGAAGGTTTTTTTTTGCCTGATGCTATATAAGCAAGCTTTCTTGCATCATATGTCTATACTAATGCTATAGTGTGAAAATAATTTACTTTCAGCCAAAGAGTAACTAATTGTTGGATGAAGTACCATCTGGCAGTGGGTAGTTTGAAAAATTAAGGAAGAATTAGACACATTATTAGAGGGGATGGACAGATGAGATGGTAGTGGGTTTTTTTTTTTTTTTTTGACTCATGCTGTATAAGCTTGCTTTCCAGAATTATTTGCCACTATTATTACTACCACTACTATTATTAATAATAAAAATTCCTGTCTAGATGAAACTCAAACCCAGCCCTTCTGCACATGGTATGGAAAGATGGCAATCATAACTGCAAAGGAGACTAATACTTATAAAAATGCAAATTATATTTGTGGCAAATTAAAAATAAACTCATTAGTAAAATACAACAAAAGCATCATAAACCAGAGCATCTCAAACCCTAGAATCACAATTCCAAATGGGATCATAAAGAGCCTACTTCACAGCACACGCTGACCATGGTTTTTTACTCCCTCTCCCAAGAGGCAAGTTCATCAGTTGTGAATTTAAACATGCAGGTATAATATTAGTTTGTGCTTTACAATGGGAAAAGATAATTCGTTATTCAGTGTCAGCTCAAAATTTAAGGAAGCTTTCAGTTCGTAAAATTAAATGGTTGATATTCTTTGTCAGAAATCACAATGAATATCAACGTTGTCATTTCTGACAAAGAATGTCAGAAATGACAAAACATATCAACCACTTCTTATGTGAGACAGGCTTTCAGTGCACTGATAGAGGTCAACACCTGACAATTTTCATAGATAGTTCCAAGAAAAATGCTACTTAATCTCAACCAAAATGCTATACTTTTTGCTGTATTATAATGAGTGTCCTATTATCACTTTAATTAATATATTAAAAGTGTCATATATTTAAAGTAGTGTCAATTTTCTAAATTCTAAACAAAGCATTTTTTGTTCATTTTTATCTTCTTATTATTTATTATTTTCAGGCTGGCCATGGTCCAGTGGTAAGCATGTACAATTACAAGTAAGCAAATCAAGTCCATCCACTACCACAAAAAATACACAGTCCATTGTGAACTGTGGTGCTAAAAAGGTGGCTGCCCTCAATGACATGAATGCGGTCACAGTGAATTTGTAAACTCCTATGCCTCAGCAGTCTAGAAAATAAAAGAAAATTTATTTGTTTTGGCTTGATCAGTGGAGGAGGGTGATGAAGAGTATAAATTTCATTTCCATTATGTAAAAAAAGGTTGAGAAGCCCTGTCATAAAATTAGCAGGTTAAATTATAAGATAAATAATGATTTAACTTTAGTTTTTAAAAAAATTTTCCTAACTTGCACTAGTTATCCAATTCATTCACTTCATAAAATATAAACCATGCAAATGACCTGGTCTGAAAATAATTCAGCCACTTTTTTTTTTAAAGTTTGCTATTGTTATTAAACAAAAGTGTAAAGATATTAACAGGTCTGAAGCAAGTGAAGTATAACTTTATTTTAACACCAGGTTTTGCAGTGCGTATGAAGACTATTTTGGAATGCTTACGGATCAAGACAAGCTGTGAATGCCTCTTTTTTGCTGTGATAGTTGCAAATCAACACCAGAAGGATGGTTTTTGGCAGTTGTAAGTACTGTATATGCCCTTTGCTTTACCTTGAATATAGAAGAAGCCAACAAACAAACAATCATGATTATTGCTACTTTTTTTATTGTGGATATACCAAAGTTTAAGAAGTCTGTGGATCAAAAAGCTGTAGTGTAGCCCAAAATATCATCCTATATTGCCATGGTGATGCTACACATGAAGACCTGTATGCTGCAATGAAGACCTGCCAATTCCTAATCCTTTTTCCAGGAAGATGATGAATAGAAGAATAGAATAGGATGAAACTAGTAAACAGAATAACTGGGATTACACATCAAAAGACTGTTTAAGTAAAAATTACACTTCCCTAATCAGCAAGAATTGGATGACATAGTGAGGGTCTTCGGCCTAACCAAATCCAGTGCAGAGCTCATTACATCTCATCTAAAAGAGTGCAATATACAAGATCCCAGGTACAGTTTCCACATACAGAAAAAGACTTGTCACTTATGCACATTTTTACATTATTTCAGAATTCTTCAGTTACTGTTTTGATTTAATGTCTTTATTAAGAAATTTTTATTAGTCACGATACACACAAGGACAGAACAGCACTACAGGAGAAGAGAATGGTCTACCAAAAATAAGTTGCAGCCTCGTGCATACAACATAGTTATTGTTATTGTTGTTATTTGGTTTTTAGGAGCATTAGCAACTAAGGCCATATTGCTCCTGGAATATGCGGTGGTCATTCCCTGACCTTTCTGCATTCTCCGAATTTTGTGGTGACGGACTCGAACCCCGGTCTAATCAAGAAGCGTGTGCTGCTCCTTCCCACCTGGCTATGGAGGCACCAACATACAACATAGTAAACAATCCCTTAGTTACAAGAAACAAAGGTTTGCTTCCAACACTCCATATCAAACTGGGACTGGTCAAACAATTTTTAATGCACCAAATCCTCAGTGACACCTTCACCTATATACAATCTATGTTTCCAAAACTGTCTGATGCAAGTGAAAGGTGGCATCTCATTGGCCACAAATCAAACAGATGTTGGCTTCAGAAGAATTATAACACAAAATGACTGATGCTCAGCAAAATACCTGGCAGTCATTTTGCTGTGCAGTGAATGCAGTGAAAATTACAAAGAACTAGTTGACAAGCTGATTTTCTTCTTTTTATTTAAGTCTTCAAATGCAGACATTACAGGATATCAGAAACATGGTGTTGCTCTGACATTGGAAATGTAGAACTGAATGTGGTCAATGTATCCAGAAAGGAGAGAGGATGTGGGGGGAGTTAAGAACATAGATTCTATGGAATATCAGCATAATTTTGAGTCAACTGATAGGATATAAGCACTGGGAAAAATAAAAATGTGAGCAGGACTGTGTTATAGGCTAAATGACTATGATGAGTATAATGAACACAGGCAAATGGAGTGGCCAGTAAATCAAAATATCTTATCATGACGTTCAGCTTTCCAAATATTGAATGGGACTGGTGGGTTGGCCACTCACTCAGTAGCAGAACATTTATGGATTTACTGGATGACAGTTTTTCTATACCAGCATGTTAGAGAAGAAGCAGTTCTCCTCTAACATGCTTGATCTGATTATTCAGTGACTTTTCATTAAGAATCTTCAGGTAAAGGAACCAGTAGTAACGATACTGTGTTGATGTGAAATTTAGTTTTAAAGATATAACTGCTGTCGAGGGTAAAGTATTTGACTTTGGCAAAGTCAAATCCTTTACCTTTTTGATGAGAGAATAAAGGGTATGATGTTGAAACTTTCAGATGATATGAAGGCCAATGGCAGTCAGACTGTGATCCTTCAGAATTCTTTAGTCAGGCTTCATGGATAGCTAGAAAAATTGTAGTTATATTTTAATGCTGCCAAATGCAACATACTAAATTTGGGAAATACCAACCTGAAAACAACTCAAACACTACTGGGGGTAGGAGCTGAAGTTGTAAATAAGGAAAAAGATTGGGTGTTCTGTACAATTACACATGAAGGCTACCATGCAGTGTAAACAGGCAGCCAGGAAGATGCATGGTGCCTTAAAAATCATTTACGGCACCTTTGCATCTAAGGATAAAATAGTTGTTCCATTATACAAGTCAAGGGTGAAATATTGCTTTCAAGTTTGAAAGACACTGAGCCTCTTGAAAGAGTCCAAAGATAAGTGAATTGTTTGGCAAGAACAGCAAATGGAAAAACATCCATATAAAAGACTAAGATGTAGGTTACAGGACATGAAAATTACCATTTTTTTGGGTAAGGGATGTCTGATTGAGGTGTACATTGCACTGGGTGGGGTTGGGAGGGCAAAAGAATCATGGTGATGTTTTCACATTTAAATTGGATGAAAAAAGCATGAGGCACAAATATAAACATCACTGGGGAAGATGAACACTTCAGGAAGCTTAAATCTGGTCAGCATGTGAAAAAGTTGGAATAAACAG
This sequence comes from Mastigoproctus giganteus, assembly GCF_048544385.1. Classification (NCBI taxonomy): domain Eukaryota; kingdom Metazoa; phylum Arthropoda; class Arachnida; order Uropygi; family Thelyphonidae; genus Mastigoproctus; species Mastigoproctus giganteus. The sequence goes on from NC_143585.1 coordinate 52,296,049, forward strand.
CTTTTCTGGATGATCAGAGTTAATAGTTGCAGAAAAAATTAAAGGCAGTTGGGCAGGTACCTTCTAGCAGAGGAAAGACTATGATAAGAATGAATATACATATAATCTGTACAGATTTTTTTTTTTTTTTTTTGATGCAGCAAAAGGCTGGCTTCCTCCTTTGCATCTTTTAGCCTATAGCAATACTAATAGATGGCAGAACTAGTAATGCAAATGATGCCTTGTTGATTATGAAATAATCACATGAAGTAACCATGTGGTGATTAATGTACAGAATTGCAGTGACGTGAAATGAGCAGCAGGTTTTAAGGACTGCTCCTAAAATTATAAACAGCATGTATATACAAAAACATATATTTCAGATATACATAATTTAAGAGATAACTGTATCTGTTTACCACAAGTATGGAAAAAAAGATGAAATAAAATGGATTTTTACATACAGTAAAAAAAAAAAATTTCCTTAGCACATAAAGAAAATAATTCTATAGTACATTTGTGGTTATCAGCCAAAATGCAATTATTTATGGTATCAGGTATATAGTTTATTTATGTCATATAATGATATATATTTTAACAAAATTGGATTTTGTTAAAATACACATCACTTAATTTAAAAGAGGACATCACTTAATTTAAGAGTTCAGCATATAAAATTTGTATTTACTAAAATCATGCATAACTATATTTACGAAAACAACTATAAATTTCATAGCCAGACATTATAAACCTTACAAAAAAAAAACAAATCGATCAATTTATATATTATGCAAATAAAAAGCAATACAGAAAAGCAAAGTTACAGACTAAGCAAACTTTAGAATTTAAACACATCCTCCCCTTGACATTAACACACCTTACAACAGGTTCAGGCAGGGCTTCGGGGTTAACAGGTACTTGTACCCCTGCTTCCCATTCAGTTTTCCAGGAATCAGATATTAGCCAATAGTCTTCAGTCCGCAACGGTTCACTATCTGGCAATTTCATTGCACTTATCAAGTCTTTTCGAAATAGCTAAAAAAAAAAAAAAAAACACAATATAATTACATTTCAGTTTTACATAATGATGCTTGCTTTCATTACAATGATCAAACTAATATAATGATAATAATGATTAGCAATTAGTCTTTAGACTCAGAGAAAATCTACACATTAGAAGACTGCATAGTTGCAATTTAATCATATAGAATAGGCCAAATCTGCAGTTCATCCACACAGTTTCAGGTTCTTTTTTTTTCAAGGAACAACAGGAAGTCTCATTAGCCAGACCTTACCAGCCAACCCGCATTCCACTTTGTTTAACGGCTAACCAATCCACCAAGTGAGTTCTAGAAATATCCCACTTCCTCTTGATGTATCTTTGTGGATTTAAGGACCAAGTCTCATTAAAGAACATGTAGATGAACAAAAAAACTGTACTAAATTTAAATAAATAGTCCAATTTATGTTAAAATACCAATAAAAAAATAAAAGCAATAAAACCCAATGGCAAAACAATAAAAGAAGATAAATCAGAAAGGAACATTCAGATGCAAACCATACATTTTAATGAAGACTAAGAAGAATGACCTAAAAGAAATACTGCCAGGTTTAAACAGATAAATGTTGATTAGAATGTATGCACATGACAGCATTTCTTTTAAGTCTCAGCTGATACAGGGTACAACATTACCATTTTCAAGACATGAATGTCAAGTGTGTGTGTGTGTGTGTGTGTGTGTGTGTGTGTGTGTGTGTGTGTGTGTGTGTGTGTGTGTGTGTGTTGGATTTGGCACAAAATAGTTGCTGTTTACAAAGAATATAATCTCAAGAGATATTAACACTCCAAACACTCTACATCTTAATGAAGTGTACATTGATACAAGTTTGTGTTCTGAAAGAAGTCAGCAACTCCAAACTGTGGGTATATTACATTTGCCCATTCATGACAAAATGAATTTAAAGGCCTAAAACTTTATGTTCTATTCAATTGCATGCAATGAAATTTAAGGCACCACAGACAGCATATAGATAAAAAATTTGTTGTAACTAAGGAGCTCCCAGATTTTGTAACTTGCATAGCACAGCCTGGAGAAAGATCTGCTTGAAGAAGTTTAAAAACACTTGTAGGTTAGTATTAGTACGAAAAGTCACAAATGATGCAAGAAAACAAGTTTATACAGCATCAGACAAAAAAAAAAATTCTAATTTCACCTATCCATTCCCCTCTAATAGTTTGTCTAGTTCTGTCTTGAATTTATTCAAACTATCCACTTCCACAACAACAGATGGAAGCTTGTTCCAGCAATCAACCACCCACTGGCTGAAGGCAAAATTCTGCACATCTATTTTGCAACTATCCTTCCTCAATTTAGGTGGATGTCAGATGAACTAATGAGACATATGGCAGAGAAGAAAAATGCATGGGATACATACAAATTAACACGTGACACAGAAGCCTATGATAGATACAAGTTGATCTGTAACCAAGTTACAAAGGAGGTTAGGCAGGCGAAGGCAGATTACGAGAAATCTTTGGCAAGGGATGCAAAGAAAAACAGTAAAAAGTTCTTTACTTATGTAAACTCTAGAAGGAAGGGGATGAATCAGATTGGTCCACTTGATATCGATAGGTCAACTGTTGATGATCCTGCTCAGGTAGCTAACAAACTAAATGAATATTTTGCAACGACATTCACACATGACGAGTTATTCAGCGAGGGGAATGCCAGATGTGTATTCAACTCTGGCAGTAAGCTGGAGAATCTTGTAATAACTGAGAGTAAAGTGAAGGAGAAATTGTTGAAGATAAAGGCACCTGGGGTGGATGGGATCTATCCAGTTATATTAAAGGAGGCAGCAAAGGAAGTAAGCAAACCCTTAGCCATAATTATGAGAGCTTCCTTGGACTCAGGGGAAGTACCCATGGACTGGAGATGTGCAAATGTGACCCCAATTCACAAAGGAGGATCAAAGGGTGACACAAGTAATTATAGACCTGTTAGTTTAACTTCTGTTCCCGGAAAATTAATGGAGGCACTGGTTAAAAAACCACTGCAAGATCATCTAGATAGGACTTCAGTTATAGCTCAGACACAGCATGGTTTTGTTAAGGGGAAGTCTTGCCTGACCAATTTGATTGGATACTATGATGCAGTCACAAAAGAACTGGATGCAGGGAATAACTTTGATATTATATACTTGGATCTTAGAAAGGCTTTTGATACTGTTGCACATGGAAGACTGCTGCACAAATTGGAGCAGTGTGGCATTGGATGCAAATTGCTGCTATGGATAAAGGGATGGTTGAGGGGGAGAAGACAGAGAGTGGTAATCAATGGACACTGCTCATCGTGGACTAATGTTATTAGTGGAGTCCCTCAGGGTTCAGTATTGGGTCCATTATTGTTTTCTGTATTTATAAATGATATTGATGATGGTATATCAAGCTTAATGTCCAATTTTGCAGACGATACGAAGGTTGGCAGGGTTGTCAAGGACACTACCGACACTATGCTACTGCAACAGGATCTGGAAAGGTTGAGCAGATGGGCTGAGAGGTGGCAAATGAAGTTTAACATTGACAAATGTAAAGTACTACATATGGGAAACAGTAACTCCAGAGCAACGTATCAACTCTGTGGTACTACACTGACAGTGGTAGAGAATGAAAGGGAAATGGGGTTGGTTGTGCAGGCAGATATGAAGTTTTCTGAGCAGTGTAGACGGGCTGCAAGAGTAGCTCATGGTGTATTGTCGATGATATATAGGAATTTTTCTAGCAGGGATAAGGAGGTGATTATTCCCTTGTATAAGGCAATGGTCAGGCCACATCTAGAGTACTGCATACAGGTCTGGAGGCCTCATTTCAAGAAGGATGTAGAGATGCTGGAACGAGTACAGAAAAGGGCAACAAGATTGGTGAATGGAACAAAGGGGTGCTCTTACGAAGAAAGGCTTAAGTTTTGCAAATTACAGTGTCTGGAGACTAGGAACCAGCGAGGTGATCTGATAGAGCTGTATAAAGCCTTGAATGGTTTGAGCATGTTGCTGATGGGATTCTTCCTCTTGCTCAGAATAATCACTTGAGAGGGCATATATTCAAATTGAGGAAAGACAGATGTAGGATAGACGTGAGGAAATTTGCCTTTAGCCAGCAGGTGGTTGGTTGGTTGGTTGGTGGAACAGACTTCCATCCCTTGTCGTGGAAGTTGATAGCCTAAAGAAGTTTAAGGCTCAGCTGGACAGGTATTTCGAACGAACAGAGGGGTGAAGTGGAAGTGGTTATTTTTTTATTTATTTATTTTTTTTTGGCTGATGCTGCGTAAGCTTGCTTTCTTGCATCAAATGCCTCTACTAATGCTAATGCTAATTTGAATTTATGCCCCCTCATGTGCATAGTCTGAGCAAGAATCTCATCAGCATTGAGCTTGCTCACTCCATTCAAAGCCTTAAACACTGCAAAATCAGATCACCTCACAGATGTCTCATCTCCAGATGCTACAATTTGCAGAACTGAAGCCTTTCTTGGTAAGAGAAACCCTTTATTCCTCTCATCAATCTCGTTGCCTTCTCTATACCCATTCCAACAGCTCTACATCCTTCCTAAAATAAAACCACCAGACATGTATGCAGTAATCAAGAAGTAGCCTGACCAGTGCCTTCCACAATGTGATAATCATCTCCTTATCCCTGCTGGCAAAATTCCTGTATATCACTGATAAAACCCCATGAGCTGTCCTGGCATCCTGTCTATACTGCTCAAAGAACTTCATATCATACTGCAAAATTACCCACAAGTCTTTTTCATTTTCCACTGGAGTGTAGTACCCCAACAGTTGATACATTACTATGGAATTATTGATACCCATATGCAGTACCTTGCATTTGATTTGCAATATTAAACTTCAATTGATATTTCTCAGCCCATCTGCCTAATTTTTCTAGATCTTGCTGCAGCAGCATACCTTCATTAATGTCCTTAACCACCGAGCCAACTTTTGTATCATCTGCAAACTTAGACACTATGCCTGATGTACCCTCATCAATATCATTAATAAATGCAGAAAACAACAATGGGCCAACCAGCAAACCTTGTGGGACTCCACTAATAACACTAGTTCAAGAAGAGCAGTGTCACTTGATAACCACTATCTGTCTTCACCCACAAAACCATCCCTTCATCCATAGCAGTAACTTTACCTTAATGCCACATATTCCAATTTGTACAGCAGTCTTTTATGTACAATGGTATAAAAAGCTTTCCTAAATCCAAGTATGATATTAAAATTATTTTTTGCATCCAGTTCCGTTGTTACAGCATATCTAATCAAATTGATCACCCTATGATCTCCCTTTGTGAATACATTCACACATCTTCAGTCCACGGGGACCTCCCCTGAATCCAAAGATGCTCTCATAATTACGGTTAAGGGATTGCTTATCTCCTTTGCTGCTTCCTTTAACATAACTAGATAGATCTCATATGCCCCAGGTATCTTTTTTTATGTTTAACTTCAACAATTTCTCTTCCAACAACAGGTTGTTGGCTTCTCTGGAAAAAATTTATAAGATATACTACAGAAAGTGAGCTACAAATGCATATCTGTCACACTAGCCTCTCTAATATCATTGGGATAAAAATGGAGCAGTACCATAAATCTCTCATCATTTTCCACTGTGTAATTATCAAAAGGTTTTTGCTTGCAAAAAGTTGAAACTGTGTGAAGTTATGAACGTTGTGATTTGCATTGTGAACTACCTTTCATTATTTGCAGACAGAATACCATCAGTTCATTGGCTGGTCATAGTATTGTAACACACAGGTCTTTTTTTTCTGGCTCCAGAATGAAATTAAAATATCCTTGGAGGAAATGAGAAATTGCGATTGATTTGGGGCCTGGTGCAGCTGGTTTATTTGGCAATTACAGATGATATGACATATTACATCATCTAAATGATTTAAGCAAACTTTTTCAAGGTTGTTATCTCTTTATCATAGGCTTGCATTCAACCAAAAAGGCTTTCAAAATGAAACTGTTGCTATAGGAGAAGCACCTGAAAAAAGTGACTTTGTCCACTTTCTATGTTTCAGAAAAATGTACATAGCACTCAGAAGAAAACTTCAACATTGAAAAATTTCCTGGAATTATCCACCAACTTCATATTGAATTCCAGGAAAGATTTTGAAATGTTTCCAAACTTGAAGAAGAAACTCACCTGTTCAGCTCTTTCCAATGTGATGCAAACAAAGCTCCAGAAAAATGCAAATGAAAGTTCTTGAGCTTGTATTACAATCAACTGAATAATTCACTAACCTGCCTCTTCTTCCTCTGTAGTTTCTCCTCCTCTGCTATGGAAGAGAAAGGATTCCACCAGCAGTGAGCTTACTCAATCCATTCAAAGCCTTAAAGCTTTGAATGGATTGAGTCAGTCAGATCTCCTAGCAATTTGCAGAACTGAAGCCTTTCCTGGTAAAAGAGCACCCTTTTGTCCCTCTCACTGATCTTGCTGATGTTCTCTGCACCCATTCCAACTGATCCACATCCAAAAATGAAGCTTCCAGACTTGTTGTAATACTCAAGATGTAGCCTAACCACATCTTGAGTATTGCAATAAGTCTGGAATGGGAAAATCGCCTCCTTATCCCTGCTGGCAAAATTCCTGTACATCATTAACAAAACCCCATGAACTGTACTGGCATCCAGTCTACACTGCTCAAAGAACTGTATATCTGATGTTGAAACTACCTGTCCCCCTTTCCTGGAGGTCTTTTTTATCCTCTGCCACCCATATATTGTATAAGTTAAAAGAGGACCATCATATGGATGAACTAAAATGGAATGCAAAAAAGGCAGAGTACCAAAACCTACTGCAAGTCAGGTTAGATAAAGTTAGGAATAAAGTAATAACTGACAGAACATACTGGCCATATCAACAGATTACCTTCTGCAGAACATCCTACGACTGAAAACTTAAAACAAGGTCATCACTTGAGGAAACTGTTGAGAGATATCTTCTGTAAGCCAGGTCATCAATTGATGTTTTCAATAAACAGCATCTAAAGTGTGGGTGCTAGTCAATACATGCACTGGATAAAATCAATTAGCCGACCGGGTTAGCCGGGTGGGTAAAGTGCCTGCTTGGCAACCCAAAGGTCGCAGGCTCGAATCCCGCCTCGGGCTTGGATCAAAGTACTGCAAAAACCTTGGGAGGTGCATTATGGCCACAGAAGCCGATGTGCCAACAACTACCAAAAAAAAAAAATCAATTAGCTCATCAAAGCCTGTGGATAACAGAATGCAGGGGAGGGGGGAGATAGCTTGAAGTGGATGAAAAGAAATTCACACTCTCCCCAATTTTAAATGTTTATATAAGACATAAAAATCATGTTCAAGGTTGTCTTGAAGCCTTTGCCCATTTGCATGGTAAGGAGTGACAACAATATCTTTAGTTTGTGCATAATTCACCAAAAAAATAGTACTAAACAGATCTAACAGCCCTGAAGATTGTGTGGGAGGGTGGAGAGGGGGGGGAGGGCTAATATTCATATTTCTGCAACCAAAATAAGATAGTTGAAAATGGAATAAATGTATCATAAAGTAATGTTTGGATCTGAAATAAGATGTTTTCATTTAGCATGTTTCAATTAACTCAACTTGATTGCAAAACAAATCTAACCTTAGTGTTGAAGAGAACATAAATATTTTATGAGAGTTTACTTCTAGAACTGATGCTCTATATATTTGAAAAACAATAAAAATATATTCTTATTGTTTTTAATGCAAAAACAATAAGAGTATATATATTTTTTTGGGTTGATTTTCAATAAAAACTTGTAAGGTAAGGTGCAAAGTCTCAAAGCCTGTTATTAATTTGGGATGCGACTTTTACTGTACTATCTGTAATACTGAAGTCAGAATATTCACATCACTTGCATAGCTCACGAATTCTGCTTGCTGGCAGCTGCAATTGTTGAACATTTCCAGTAAAAAAAAGTGTAATTACGTGTCCACATTGTAAATGATTTTACATATTTTGTTGTGCCAATCGGAAAGGGAGATTAAGTGGAAAATTTAGTCACATGTAGTAGAAAATCTGAGGGAAATAGGAATGAGTTTTGTAAGTTCTTTAAGATAAAGATAATTGAAGCTTCAGAGAATTTCCTCAATAACTTCAAAAACATGGCATCCGGGAGGAAATCAGCCTTTTCTTCTCGCAAATAAGAATCACAATTCAAATTTTAAACTGAAACATAGGTAAATGACATACTAGAAATCTGGCAAAATGGAGATAACTAACTGCATCTCTTCCTGAGATGTAGTTAGCTAATCACAGAGGTATCTGAACTATAATTTATCCCCCTTTCACTTATGTAATTTTTAATTCTACAAATAAATAAAATTATTTTAATGCTTTTTTTTTGTTAGTCTATTATACATACCTCTGCAGGTTTATTGTTCCTAAAATGACTGTTGTAAATTTTCGGTGTAGGGGGTTCTGCCCAATTTGATGGCAAAAAACCTTAAAAATAAAATGAAAATTATACATGCTACTGCACTAACATAAAATTATTCCTTTTTTGATTCTTATTAGTCAAAACTTTTGAGAATTTAGTACAGTATAATTTAAAGTTATCATGTTATGGGATTACATTAATGCTCTGTCAAATTTATTGATAATATAAATGCACAACAACATCAAACTTTACATAGTTAACCTCTGTACCTTTTACTGCACAATAAATTAATGCAATTTGTTGTACATTTATATTACTGTACTATCCAATACTTAAACATGAATAGCTAAATTAAAATCATATTACAAAACTACCCTATTAAGAATAACTTATTAGCATTTATAGAATTATACATCTCAAAAAATTATTCTAAAATGAAAGAAAATGCTTATCAGAGAATGATAAAATATGGAATTCTAAAAGAATTTCACATTATATTAACCTGGCATTCACTGTTGCATTATTCTTGGCAACCCAATATTTTTGGAGCCCATAGTTAGTTAGTTAGTTATTTGGTTTTTAGGAGCATTAGCAACTAAGGCCATATTGCTCCGGGATATGCGGTGGTCATTCCTTGACCTTTCCGCATCCTCCGTATTTGGTGGTGACGGGCTCGAACCCCGGTCTAATCAAGAAGCGTGTGCTACGCACTGCTGCTCCTTCCCACCTGGCTACGGAGGCGCCTCTTGGAGCCCATACAACAGTATTTAAGTAAATGCTGAAAATCTCAGCATTATGTTTAGTTATTAAAAAAAATTAATATAAAAAAATCATAAATTATCCTGAACTTTTTCCTTTCTCCTTAAATTTTCCTAACCCAATCCACTTGATTAAATTTGTGCTACATCACCATTTATAAGAACATCATTTATCAATGGGAATTTGAGCATCTTCTAGTCAATGCAGCAATAAAGTAAACAAAAGAAAACTAGAAAATTTGGGCAGATGGGCTGAGAGGTGGCAAATGAAGTTTAACATTGACAAATGTAAAGTATTACATATGGGTAGCAGTAATCCCAGAGTAACATATCAACTCTGTGATACACACTGACAGTGGCAGAGAATGAAAAGGACCTGGGGGTAATTGTGCAGGCAGATATGAAGTTTTCTGAGCAGTGCAGACGGTCTGCAAGAGTAGCTCATGGTGTGTTGTCAATGATATACAGGAATGTTTCTAGGAGGGATAAGAAGGTGATTATCCCCTTGTATAAGGCAATGGTCAGGCCACACCTTGAGTACTGTATACAGGTCTGGAGGCCTCATTTTAAGAAGGATATAGAGCTGTTGGAATGAGTACAGAGAAGGGCAAGAAGATTAGTGAGTGGAACAAAGGGTTGCTCTTACGAAGAAAGGCTTAAGTTTTGCAAATTACAGTGTCTGGAGACTAGGCACCTGCAAGGTGATCTGATTGAGGTGTATAAAGTCTTGAATGGTTTGAACATGCTCAATGCTGATGGGATTCTTCCTCTTGCTCAGAATAATCACCTGAGAGGGCATAAATTCAAATTGAGGAAAGACGGTTGTAGGATAGATGTGCGGAAGTTTGCCTTTAGCCAGCAGGTGGTTGATTGCTGGAACAAACTTCCATCTGTCGTTGTAGAAGTTGATAGCTTAAACAGATTCAAGGCAGAACTTGACAAATATTTGGAGTGAGTGGATGAGTGAAATAAGTGGTTTTATTTTGTTTTTTTTTTTGGCTGATGCTATATAAGCTCGCTTTCTTGCATCATGTGCCTTTGCTAAGGCTAAAAGAACAGACTCCTTTCTTTTTTTAGACTCCAAAATCAAAATCATGACATTTCTTTTCAAGTCAGAAGAGACAAACACAAACAGACTTTCAGCACAAGTGAAGATAACTTAGTAGTGGCAATGATACGAGAAAGCAAGCTTACACAGCATCAGCCAAAAACAGAGGGGGAGGGAAAAAAACATTTCCCATATCACCTATCCATCTCCTCTAACAGTCTGTCTAGTACTTTAATTTATTCAAACTACCCACCTCTACAATATCAAATGAAAGTTTGTTCCCAATGATCATCTACCCACTGGCTGAAGGCAAATTTTCACACATTCAATCAGCAACCATCCTCAATTCAAATTTATGCCCCCTCATGGGCACAGTCCAAACAAGAGGAAGGCTTCCATTAGCATTAAGCTTACTCAATCTATTCAAAATCTTAAAAATCTCAATCAGATTTACTCACAGTTGCCTAGTCACTAGATATTGCAATTTTCAGAACTGAAGCCTTTCTTGGTAAGAGCACCCTTTTGTTTCTCTCACTAATCTTATTGCCCTTCTCTGCACAAATTCAAAAAAATTCTCATGCTTACTAAAATGAAGCCTCCAGATCTGCATTCAGTAAACATGTGGCCTAACCATTGCCTTATATGATAGGATAATTACATACTTATCCAAACGGGAAAAATTCATGTATATTATCAAAAGAACTACACAATCTGTCCTGGCAGCCGGTCTGCACTTCTAATTAAACCTCATATATGACTACACAATTACCCACAGGTCATTTTCATTCACTACCCTGAATGTGGTATAACAAAGCTGGCACATTAATCCGGGATTACTGCAACCCGTATGAAATAGTACCTTGCATTTGTCAATGTTATACTTCAACTGTCGCTTCTCAGCCAATCTGCCTCATTTTTTTAGATGCTGTTACAATAGCATACTCTGATTACTATCATTAACCACTAACAACCATTGCATCATCTTCCAATTTAGACACCAATTTCAATATGCCTTCATCAATATCATTAATAAACACGGAAAACAATGAGCAGAGCACTTAATCCTGTGGAACCCCATTAATAACATTGGTCTACAAAGAACGGTACCCACTGATAACAACACTGATAAAGGAACTGCTAGATGGTAGTGATCACAATGTGCTGATGTGGGATTTACTCAAAGTTGTAACAACCGTCAGCAAGAAAGGGAAGGGTTTTTTGCATTTGCAAAAGTGACCACAGTGGTCTGAGACAGTTTTTAAATTCTATACAGTGAGACCAACTGATGATGCTACCAACAACAAATTCTAAATGGGAAGCATTCAAAGAATTAATCTTGGAAGCTAATAGGCTTTTCATATCAACTAAGAAATATTGTTCAAGGTTTAGGCTAAATGCCTAAATGGATGTCAGATGAACTAATGAGACTCGTAGCAGAGAAGAAAAATGCATGGCATGCACATAAATTATCAGGTGACACAGAAGTCCTTGGTAGATATAAGCTGGTCTGTAATCAAGTCACAAAGAAGGTTAGGCAGGCGAAGGCAAATTACAAGAAATCTTTGGCAAAGGATGTAAAGAAAAACAGCAAACAGTTCTTTTTTACTTAAGTAAACTCTAGAAGGAAGGGGATGAATCAGATTGGTCCCCTTGATATTGATGGTTCGACTGTTGAGGATCCTGTAGAGGTAGATGACAAGCTAAATGAGTATGAGTATTTCGAATCTACATTCACACATGTGGAGTTATTCAGGGAGGGGAATGCCAGAAGTTTATCAAATCCTGGCAGGGAGCTAAATGATTTCATTATAACTGAGAGCAAAGTGGAGGAGAAATTGCAGAAGTTAAACATAAGAAAGGCACCTGGGGTGGATGGGATCTATCCAGTTACATTAAAGGAGGCAGCAAATGAAGTAAGCAAACCCTTAGCCATAAATATGAGAGCTTCCTTGAACTCAGGGGAGCTCCCCATGGACTGGAGATGTGCAAATGTGACCCCAATTCACAAAGGAGAATCAAAGGGTGACACAAGTAATTACAGACCTTTGATTTGTTCTTTTTCAAAATTTCTTTTGGATCACGAATTGGATTTAGACCTGAGTCAGTACCACTCGATAGCAACTGCTTGTATTTTTCAATTTGGTAACTTAGAAATGAGCTGATAAGACTCTTTTTGACACTTGTTACCTCTTCTTTAAATCAACTTTTCACATGCTGAAACTGTTCTACCAGTCTAAATAGTTGAACTATTAATCCAAAAAATTTGAGGCATACATGCTTCAAATTCTTTTTTACTTCAGTGGCATGTATTCATTGAAACAGTTTTTAATCTGTATTACCTTTTAGCACCTCTTTCTAGATAGTGTGTTCACCAAATATTGATCCCTTTCACATGAAGGCATGCAGCCCCCCTTTTCAATGCACAAATTAATGAGAAAACAAGGACAACCTATTACCACCAAGTGCTTAATCTCCCCTTTTAATATCCTTGCTATTCCAGTTCTTAGGTCTAGCACAGTGGTTTTCAACCTTTTTTTGATAATGGCACCCATTAAGTAATTTATATTATTCTGTGGCACCCCTACTCAAATATCTGCCGTTAGATCCGATTCTTCTGTGTGTGAGTGTGTACGTACACACACACACACACACATATATATATATATATATATATATATATATATATATTTGCTATCATATAAATGTTATACCAAAGAGTTAAAAACAGATGAAATTGCGGAAAAATAAAAATAAACTGTGTGTGTGTGTGTGTACAAATACACACAGACATATATATAATATATAATATTAAAAAATATATATGCTATATGATAGTTATTATAATAATAATTATAAACGAAATTGCAATTCATAATACAAATTATATACTGTGTACTTATGTAATAATTTTATTCTTTATATACAGGTTTGATTTGATTTGATTTGGGGTTTATTGGCGCAAAAACAACTAAGGCTATACTGCGCCAGGAAATGATTAAAATAACAATAAAGATAAATTCTGGTAACCTTTAAAAAGGTTACCTCGCCGAATTGTTATTTTTATATATATATATAAATATATTTAAAGCAGTATAAGTTTAAATATATATATATAAGGCAGTATAAGTTTAAAGGTAAATTATCCAATTTATATATGTGTGTATATATTAATAGCTTGTAAAAACTTAAAAACTGCTGACACGTGGTCGTTGTCTGATAAAATCTGACTGAGTGTATAAGGCTCAGTCGGATGAGTAAAAGCGGTAAAATATATATTGCGAACATAGGTAAAATTAACGCAATCTATTAAAATATGCTTTATTGATAAAATGGTGTCGCAAGACTCGCACATAGGAGGGTCATCCGCCCTCAGCAGAAAAGAATGTGTCAGATGACTGTGTCCTATGCGGAGTCGAGCAAGAACAACTTCCTCGCTCCGATTCCTGCGCAGACTAGACTGCCATGTTTCTATTACAGGCTTTATTTGATATAATTTATTTGTTCTCTGTCTGTGCCATAGTTCTTGCCATTGGGAATATATCTTGTTGCGTATTATTTGCCTGTAGTCGTATAGGGGACTGACAGGCAATGATTATAAGTGGGTGTTGCTGATTTGGCTGCAGCGTCAGCCAAATCATTTCCCTTTATCCCAATGTGGCTAGGAATCCAGCAGAAGCGGATATCAAACTTGCATTCATGAAGAGAATGTCTCTTCTGCTGAACCCGACAAAGAACTGCATGAGAATTATGTCTCGTAGATAATAAAGCCTGTAATACACTCAAAGAGTCAGAATATATTATTGACCTTTGGAATTGACAAGTTCGAATGTGATCCAAGGCTAGCTCTATAGCATACAGCTCTGCAGTGTATATGCTGGATTCGGGAGGAATCTGCTGAGATATTATAGTGTCCGGAAAGACAGCAGTAGATCCTACGCACGATTCAGACTTCGAGCCGTCTGTGTAAACGGGCAGGAAGTCTGAGTGCTCAGCTTGGTGTGCAGAGTAGAGCTTCTGGTAGACAGATGATGAGGTCTCAGACTTTACCCATTTCTTAAGGGAAAAGTCACACAGTGGCGGATGAGCATACCAGGGTGGAATAATTTCTTTTCGTGTTTGTGCAACCTTGTCTACCATGATGTTAAACTCTCTGAATAGCTCTTGGACACGAATGCCAAAAGGTCGGTTGGCAGTCTTACGGGTATTGTACAAGTTTTGCCAACGTGGCTCAAAAATGGATGTCCACGTAGGATGGTCTGGCAGGGATTTCAACTTTAAAGCATTGTTTAAAGACAACTGCTTACGTCGAAGGGATAATGATGGTTCGTTTGCTTCGACGTATAGGCTCTGGACAGGAGATGTGCGATATGCTCCAGCAGCGATACGGATGGCCTGATGATGGACAGGGTCAAGCCATCGAAGGGCACTCTCTCTGGCTGAGGAGTATACCTGGGCCCCATAGTCTAATTTGGGTCGTAAAAGTGCACGGTAAAGCCGTAGTAGGGTGCATCGATCTGCTCCCCAACGTGTCGACGAGAGAGAGCGGAGAATATTGAGTCTCCGCGTGCATTTTGTACGAAGTTGACGAATATGTTCGAGAAAGGTCAACTTTTTATCAAACACAAGCCCCAAGAATTTTGTGTCTGACACTACTGGAATAACATTTAGTCCAAGCCTTAATTCAGGTTCAGGATGAAGTTACGCTTGCGACAAAAGTGTACGCAAACGGTCTTCTCCGGCGAGAACCTGAAGCCATTAGCAAGTGCACAGGAATTAAGGCGATCAATGGCTTTCTGCAGTTGTCTTTCAATAACCCTCATGTTGCATGACTGACAAAATATGCTAAAGTCATCAACATAGAGAGCACAGTTTACAGTTGGAGGAAGTTGTTCTGTGATGGAATTGACTTTGATGGCAAAAAGCATGACACTTAATACTGATCCTTGTGGTACTCCCTCCTCTTGGCTGAAGGGACGAGAGAGTGAGGATCCCACACGAACTTGGAAAGATCAATTGACTAAAAAGTTTTTAATAAAAATGGGGAGTTGCCCCCTAAGGCCAAGGCTATGCAGATCTTTTAAGATGCCAAATCTCCAAGTTGTGTCATACGCTTTCTCCATGTCAAAGAACACCGACACCAAGTGTTCGCGTTTTAGGAAAGCATCCCGGATGGATGCTTCCAATCTAATAAGATGGTCCAAAGTGGACCGGTTCCTTCGGAAGCCGCACTGGATGTTGGAGAGAAGGTCATTTGTTTCGAGATACCATATTAAACGAGAATTAACCATTCTCTCCAGGATTTTGCACAGACAGCTAGTCAGAGCAATAGGACGATAATTGGTGGTGACTTTTGGATCCTTTCCTGGCTTAGGAAAGGCAAAAACGATTGCCTTTCGCCAGGAGTCCGGAAACTGCCCTTCAGTAAAGATTCTGTTATACAGAAGGAGCAGACAATCCATAGATTTTGGTGAAAGATGTTTAATCATTTCATAATGGATGCCATCTGGTCCAACGGCACTTGCTTTCGAAAGAGCGAGGGCTCTTTTCAGTTCCTCTATAGTGAATGGCCTGTTGTAGGGATAGAGGCCCTGGGACTTAAAATTAAGTGCCTGTTTTTCGATGTTATATTTCAGGACCAGGAACTCTGGGGAATATGAAGATGTTGCAGAGATGTTATAGAATGTTTCCCCAAGAGCACTGGCTATTGCAGTTGGATCTGCAATAGCGCATCCATTATAATCTAGGATTGAAGAAGGGTGGGATGTATATTTCCCCTTCATTTTCCGGATTTTATCCCAGACCAACTTAGTACTAGTGGACTGAGTAACTGAAGAAGTAAAACGGATCCACGATTCCTTTTGACTCTGACGGCGGATGTAGCGTGCTTTGGCTCGTGCACGTTTGAAGGTTATAAGGTTGTTTATAAGCCTTTTTTGCTGCTGTGCATTGTGAATTCCACCAAGGTTTGGAAAATGGTGGAAACCGGGCAGATGTTTTTGGGACAGCATTAGCAGCTGCTTGGACGATGATTTCTGTGATGTATTTTACTGCATCATTGATCGGCTCCCGACTGACTGTACTGAGTTCGAAATTTGCCTGATGTTGGAAGGCATTCCAGTCACCGTGATCAAACTTCCACCGTGGTAACCTAAAAGGAAGACATGGTCTCCCACTGTGTAACAAGGTTATCACGGGGAGGTGATCGCTTCCGTATGGATTCTCCTCCACTTCCCAAGTGAGTGAAGGGAGTAGAGAAGGGGAGCAGATAGAGAGATCAATGGCAGAAAAGGTACAGGTAGGCATGTGGAAGAAGGTGTTTGTTCCAGTATTTAGAAGGGAAAGGTCATTGAGCATACGTTCTATGACACGTCCCCATCCGTTGATGTTAGCACTACCCCACAGGGTGTTATGTCCGTTAAAATCCCCGAGAAGTAAGAAAGGGGGAGGCAGCTGCATAAGAAGATCATCAAGGTCTGCCTGGGAGATGTCAGTCCCAGGTGGCAAATAAATGGAGCACACAGTTAATAAAAAACCCACTGAAAGGCGAATTGCAACAGCCTCTATGCTGGTTGTAATTAGCAAGGACTGCACTGGGGTCTGGTTACCCACAAGGATAGCCACTCCCCCATGTACAGGGCCATCCGCAATTCTATCCTTTCGAAAAAATGTGATGTTGTGCATGGTGGGACCATCATTTGCCTTTAGATATGTCTCCTGTAAGCAAAAGCAAACTGGCTCGTGCTTTTTCAGGAGGGCCTTGATGTCATCAATATTTCGCCGGAATCCACGACAATTCCATTGTAGGAATTTAGCCATTATTTTGGCTTGGTGGGTCCATCAGGCGGCTTCCGAGGTGCTGAGGGCTTACTTTTATCAGTCTTGGATTTGTCTTTTTTGGGGAAGAATGGACGCTGTCCTGTGTCCATTTCCTCCTCCGCAAAGAGTTCCAAAACTGA
This sequence comes from Mastigoproctus giganteus, assembly GCF_048544385.1. Lineage (NCBI taxonomy): Eukaryota > Metazoa > Arthropoda > Arachnida > Uropygi > Thelyphonidae > Mastigoproctus > Mastigoproctus giganteus. The sequence goes on from NC_143585.1 coordinate 52,313,248, forward strand.
ATCTTCGGGTACCTCCTTCTGCTCCACATCCATCTTTTCTTGGGTACTAGGGGGGGGGGACTTCCCCTTTCTTATTCTTTTCTTTCATAATTATCTTTGTTACTTGTGGAGCATTAGGAGGTACCGATATAGGAGTGGCAGCTGATTGGTCCTTTTGTGCAGGTTTTTGAGAACTTAAGAGATACCGCACGATTTGAGTGAAAGACTCCTTTGGAGGAATGGTCATGTCCATCTGAGTTCCGACGGAACATCTCCCTGCTACCTTCTGGGCGTAGGTAGGTTTGTTGATATTCAGGGGTTTGACCGACTTCCTTGCCTCCTGGTATGATATATTTAGCTCTGCCTTCAGCCGTTGAATTTCTTTTTCTTCTTTCCACCTCTGGCATGCTCGTGAGTAGGCCGGGTGTTCGCCTTCACAGTTAATACAGGTGGGTTTTGCGGCTGAACATGCTGTTGTTTCGTGGTCCTTTGCACCGCATCGAGCGCATGCAAGGACTCCATGGCAGGCCATTTGAGAATGTCCATACTTCTGGCATTTAAAACACCATAAAGGGTTTGGAACGTATGGACGCACTGAACAGTTGATGTATCCAGCTTTAATCTCATCAGGAGGTTTAGGAGAGTTAAAAGTCAGGATAACGCTCCTGGTTTTAACAATTTTTCCATCCCTTCGCGCAGTAATTCTCTTGACGGCAATAACTCCCTGTGGTTTTAATTCGGAGCAGATTTCCTCCTCGGTTACGTCGAGAAGGTCCCACTCCGAAATGACACCTCTTGATGAATTGAGTGTTCTGTGTGGTGTCACCGTTATAGGGATTCCTCCGATTGATGTTACTCGGAGTAGATGTTCGGACTGCCTGTCATTTTTTGTTTCAATCAAGAGGTCCCCAGAACGGAGCCTCTTAACTGACTTGGGTGAACCTGCTAACCCATCCAACCCTTTTTGGATAAAGAAGGGTGACATTTTTCCAATCGGTTTTTCACTTGTTGAGTGCATAATTAGGAACCTTGGAAGAGGCCCTGATGATATTTCTGTTCGCTGCCTCTTTGTCGCAATAATATTATCTGCCTCTCCGTCTATGTTTTCAGATAGGGACCGGGTTGGGGCCCCTGAAGAAGTAAGTTTATCAGGATTCATGAAGTTTTTTATATGGTTCAGTGCCCGGGCTCCCCACCCACCACGGAGCCCAAAGGGACGCCCACTACCCGGCATGCAATAAATGCGCTTGGGAGTGGGACGCCAGGGCTACCCAGACACTATACCCGCACCGCCGCCAGCCTGAATCCTGTCCCTCGGACCATGAGGGTAGGGGCGTGGCATTGACATGGTTGACCCTCGCAGGCGAGCCTACTAGCCGATTTATCCTAGCCGGGCCCTCCAGGACCACCCGTCTTGTCGAAGCAGGGGCCAAAGTGGTGTATTGAAGCTGGGCCCCTCAACCACCAGGATCCCCCTTTCCGAATTTCCACGGGTCGCAGCGCACGGCAAACACGCCGGATTCCATTGATGTAAGCCTGGAACCTGGGCTGTGGGCATTGGATCCCAGTGACGCTAGTCTGAAAGTCCAGCAGCGTCACTGGGAGGTCCCCTCACCACGTACAGGTGCCCACGTCGAGGGGCTTTATATACAGGTACTAAATAAACATCAATTATGGATAACTACAAAATTAAAAACGTACCGTACAGTGGAAGGTATTTAAACACTTGTTTATAACTTTTCAATGAGATATTTGTCCCTGGTGTGATTCGCAGATCTTTTTGATATTAGGTGGAATACTGGAGAGACATACTCTCATTTCTTCCTCAATCGTTTGTAGTCTTTCCCTCTTTTGAGTTTTTATAGTGATAAGCACAGAAAATCCTAACTCACATAAGTAAGATGTAGAAAATTGCAACAGAATTAGCACAGCTTTTTTTGCAATATGAGGATATTCATTCTTCATCTCTATCCAGAATTCTTCAATAGATACTTCTTTATGTTTTAATTTCAAAGTGCCCATCGTTACGTATTTCAATTAACTCCTCCTGATCTATGACACTGAGCTTAGAATGGCTTGAAACTAATGCAATAAATGGGTTCTTCAACCCAGGGCCGTGCCGTGCTATGATACAGAGAGGTGGCCGCATCAGGTGGCACCGTAAGGGGGCGGCATAAGCAGCAAAATCAAAATACGGGAAATCAAAATAGAGGTGGCATTTCGAAGACTTGCATCATACTGAGAAAATCTACCGCACAGCCCTGCTTCAACCAGTCATAGTCTTCGGTATGCAAGTTTGGAAAATAGTACTGAATGTTTTTTTACAGTGCTACAAGATGCTCAGAAATCAATGGTATTATTTCTTTATTCTTAGTTGTAGCAACGTGTGGAAGCATATCTACTTTGCTTCCCTTCACCATGGTGATCCACAATCTTAACTTATCTCTCAGAGCTTGGATTCTCTCAGTTGAAGATAAGATATTTTCAACTTTGCCTTGCATACTGGAATTAACTTTGTTTAAAGTTTCAAAGATATCAACTAAATAAGACAATCTGGCATACCAATTATTATCTAACATACAAAATTCTTCTTGCTTTTCAATGGCAAAGAAAGAATGAATCTCACCCTTCAGTTCAAATACTCTTGACAATTCTTTGCCTCTAAAAAGCCATCTTGCTTCTGTATGAAGGAGAAGATTAACATGTTTTGCCCCAACATCTTCACAAAGTTTGGCAAAAATACATGATTTAAGAGGCATACTTTTTATATAGTTAATCATTTTCACAACTGTGTCTAGCACATTTTTCAGATCACTACTGAGTGTTTTCCCAACCAGCACTTCACGATGAAGAAAGCAACGTGTTGTTATGACATCACTGTTAACTTTCTTCACTAAAGATACAGACCCTTTCACTGAGCCGACCATTGATGGAGCACCATCTGTACAAATTCCCACACAAGATTTCCAGCACAAACCATGAATTTCCAAGTACAGTCAGTCCTCGTATAGCATGACAGTTGTGTTCCTGGAAACCCTTGTGCAATACAAAATCGTGCAATATAAACAATAGGCCCTATGGGAAAAATAGGGTTAGGTGCCAGCCACCCAAGATTGAACACACAAACCAAAACCAAAACATTACCAAACACAATAAATAATCGTAATAAAATACTTACGTATTTTATTACGACTATTACGTAATAAAATATTGCTAATGCTTTTGCTTCTATCATAAGCAAACTTGTTTTTTGTTTGATTTTCTATCCAAACAGATGACAGCCGTTCCATCTCTTCCAATTCCTTGTGTTTTAATCTAATGGATTTTAATTACACTTTGAGTTCTTCCTGCTATCAAAGTTGTTTTTATTTTCTCTGCATTCTTTGTAATTCTCGGCGTTGCCTCATTTAGGTCTGTAGCACGTGCAATATCACATGGTCTTTCATTTCGCTCAAAGCGTTTCACAATGTCATATTTTTTCCTATCGACAGAGGTGGACTGGCCATAAGCCTTACCGGGGAAACCCCGGAGGCCGATGTGATTTTGGCCATAAATGCTACTATGAGGCCACTACAAATTTTCCCGGGTAAGAATTTTTGACCCAGTCCGCCTCTGTTTATCGATATCGCTTTTCTTTTTCTCTCTGAATCTGCAGTGTCTTCACCAGGACACTTCCTTTTCACACCTTTTAAGTATTTTACTCATTTTTAGGTAATAAAGCACAATTACAAAATGAGGAGGCACGCTCGACACACATACATAGACAAAGCTGGTGCGTGTAGCAATTGAATAAACAACACCGTAAAGGCAGAGATACACTATTAACACCTCACATTTTACTAAAGCACATTTCTAGGGGTTACTACCATAAAACAATAAAAACAATTTCCAGTTGCGTTTCTGCTAGTGGAATCTGTTATAAACTGGTAGTAAACTCGATCTAATTGCATTTGCGATTATACCGATAGCTGGAATTGTGTTGGTTTTTACGTTATTATGGTGAAATGTGTTTCCCCTTCACTGATATAAAACACATAAATGCATTTTCAGAATATTCTCTTCATTCCTATCGTGTTGCATTTGGTTGGGGTGATTCCGCGTTCGACTGCCATTTCTTGTAAACACAAAGGCGAATCGTGCATAAGCAAATTCGGTTCGTGTTATATAAGATATCATTCCCCTATTTATAAATCGTGTATGGTCGAATTCGTGTTGTGTAAACACGTGTTATACGAGGACTAACTGTAGATACTTAATGTATTGAAAATATCTTGGCTTGTCGTTGTTGTTTCTAGTTCTTTACAGCAAAAAACTGATCTACTATTTTATCGTTATGGACAAAGCGAATAAATGAGAGTAGTTGAGCCTTTCTTCCAATATCAGTTGATTCAAACTTCATTTTCTGCTTCGTTTCCAAAAAGTGTCCTTACTATAGCATTGCAAGCAGGGAGAATAAGTGTCTCTGCTTCTGTGTGAGGCTTCATATTTTTAGCAATTAACTGAGCTATTAAATAGCTGGCCTCTTGAGCTTTATTAGAAACTTTGGCTATTTTCGTAAAACTTAGACTCTGTTTTCTTTGGTTATTTAAAAGTCTCTCAAAGTACACTCTAGGCTTGTTAGCCAGATGGCTATGGTTTTGGGTTAAATGTCTCTTTAATTTACTAGGTACCATTGCTTCTTTAGACAATATGTCAACACAGATAACACATTTTGGGCTAGGACTATCTTTATCCCCACACCAAGTAAATCCATATTCCATATAACTGTCCAAATACTGACAAAATTTCTTCCTCACCTTCACAGCAGACTTGCTCAAAGAGGGAACAGTTATAATTATTCCTTCTTTACTGGAACCCCCACCTTTGTCTGCTTTTTCGTCTTTACCATAATCATCTTGATGTTTGTCTTCTTTTTTGCCTTCACGACAATCATCTTCATGTCTTCTTTTCTTAATAACAAACTTGTCCACCTTACTATCAAGGGTATACACTAACTGAAATTTGTGGTTTCACGGGTCATTACAGTACAGGTATATCAGCTGATCAGTTTTTCTTCTTTTGCACCGTGCTACTTTTGCCATCTGCTTACCCTACCACTCTATATTAACTCCAGCTTGTTGAAAAATTGTGATTCTTTCGTTAGGTTGGAAACACTATGCGAGCTCACATGCTCTCGTTTCACTAAAGCACATTACTGGAGGTCACGACCATAAAACAATAAAAACAATTTGCACTTTCCGGTGTATTGGGCTTGTCTGTTAGTGCATATGTAAACTCAATCTAATTGCATTTGCGATAATAACAATAGCTGGAATTCTATGGGATTTCACGTTATTATGGTGAAATGCATTTCCATTTCCATGAAATCTTCAATCATATAAAAAACATAAATAAAATTTCAATCTTCTCTTCATTTCTATTTTTTAAGCTTTGTAAACTGTGACATAAATTTAAAAAAAAAAGTTTAAGTAACTTAAATCCAAATTATGCGGCACCCTCGGAATGTTGTTCTGGCACCCCGGTTGAAAACCACTGGTCTAGCAAAACAGAGAAATTATCAACACTAAGTGACAGACAGTTTTTTAAAGGAATTCCACACCCACCCACCCACACACACACACACATGCACACACAAATGCACACCTTCAGGTTGTTTAGAAGAAATGCCCAATGTTGTTCACTGTAGAGTCATCTTCCAATGAGAGCAAGATGATTTTGATTCAACACCTTTTTTTTATTATTATTAAGAAAAGTTTCACCACAATGGGATACAGCTTGGAATCACACTGATTACTGCAATCTGTAATAATCAAAAATGGCACACTTTTCAGAGCCATCACTGCCTCTTCCTTCCTGACAATGAAATAGCAAAAACAAAAACAGAAAAGAAAAGTAAAGAAAGAACATCACAATGTATGCTGTTTTTGTTCTTTCGCAAAAATATCAGACATTGTAATGTTCTTATTTGAACATAATCTTACTCTGAGTTGTGCTAATCATGCAGACATGGTTAGCACAACTCAGAGTACAGTCAGTTCTACTATAACGCGGCACATATGTTCCTGGTGCACATGCCATTGTAACTAGTCCCTAGAACAGTTGTAAAGTTATGCTATGGAGTGATAAATCATGGCGTATAGTTTTTTGATCCTATGGCTATGTTTGGACCTGGCAAGTGTCTGCAGACCATTATTCACCAGAGTGTGTCATCACAACTGTAAAGTTTTGCAGAGGTGCTGTCATTGTCTTCAGTTGTTTCTCATGGTTTGGGCTTGGAACATTGTTGTTCTTGGGACAATGAATATCATGCAGTACATTGCCAGTCTGGACAATTCTGCTTTTTCTACACTGTGGCAACAGTATAGAAAAAGCAGAATGACAATACAGTCAGTCCTTATATAACACGTGTTTACACTACACAAATTCGATCATACACGATTTATAAATAGGGGAACGATATTGTATATAACATGAACCAAATTCGCTTATACACAATTCGCCTTTGTGTTTACAAGAAATGGCAGTCTAATGCGGAATCACCCCAACTGAACGCAACACACGACAGGAATGAAGAGAAGATTCTGAAAATGTATTTTTGTTTTTTATATCAGTGAAGGGGAAACACATTTCATCATAATAACGTAAAAACCGGCACAATTCCAGCTATCGGTATTATCGCATGTGCAATTAGATCGAGTTTACTACCAGTTTATAACATATTCCACTAGCAGAAATGCAACTGGAAATTGTTTTTATTGTTTATGGTAGTGAACTCCAGAAATGTGCTTTAGTAAAATGTGAGCTAGTGAGGTGTTAATAGTGTGTCTCTGCCTTTACAGTGTTGTTTATTCAGTTGCTACACACACAACCTTTGTTTATGTATATCAAGTCTGCCTCCTCATTTTGTGATTGTGCTTTTTTCTCTAAAAATGAGTAAAATACTTAAAAGGTGTGAAAAGGAAATGTCCTGGTGAAGACACTACAGATTCAGAGAGAAAAAGAAAAGCAGAAGTGGGCTGGGTCAAAAATTCTTATCGGAGAAAATTTGCAGCCTCATACTAGCGTTTATGGCCAAAATCACACCGGGCTCCATCGTCTTCTGGCCTCTGGTCCACCGGGGTGTCCCCAGTAAGGCTTATGGCCAGTCCGCCTCTGTCCATAGAGAAAAAAATAAAATAAAATATATGAAATTCTGAAACGCTTTGAGCAAAATGAAAGAACATGTGATATTGCACGTGCTACAGACCTAAATGAGGCAACGCCGAGAATTACAAAGAATGCAGAGAAAATAAAAACAACTTTGATAGCAGGAACAACTCAAAGTGTAATTAAAATCCATTAGATTAAGACACAAGGAATTGGAAGAGATGGAACAGCTGTCATCTGTTTGGATAGAAAATCAAACAAAGAACAAGTCTGCTTATGAAGAAGCAAAAGCATTAGCAATATTTTATTACGATTATTTATTGTGTTTGGTAATGTTTTGGTTGTGTTCAATCTTGGTTGGTAGGCACCTAACCCTATTTTTCCCATAGGGCCTGTTATTTATATTGCATGATTTTGCATTGCACAAGAGTTTATAGGAACACAATTATCATGCTATACGGGGACTGACTGTACATCATTTCGGCATGACAATACACCATATCATTGCACAGCCTGTAGCAATTAATTTGAAGATGGAGATGCAAAAGCTTTACTGGCCTATCTAGACCCTTGACCTTAACCCCAACTTATGAAATGAACTGGTACATCAGCTTTTAGATCAGGCCAACATGCTCACAAGTAGCAGTTGAATTTATCATTGCACTGAAGGAGGAATGGATCAAAATTCCAAGTTCCTGTTATCAAAATTGGTTTGAAGTCTAACAATAAGAATATGGTGTGGATTTAAGGCTAAGGATGGGCTGATACATTACTGAATATTGTATCAATAAAAGGTTCTTTGAAACAAGCAGGTGTCTGGTTACTTTTCACAGTATAATGTATGTTCAATACTTGAATAAGTAGTGCACTAAAAGGTATTCTATTAAAAATGACTGTTACAGAGTATAGAAGTGTTCTATGTCCTTGGTAATTCTAAAAATAGTTTACTTTTATAATTAAGAGAATACATTTGGAACCATGGCATATGTTCATTATTTTTATTTATATACATTTTTAAATATATAAAAGCAAAATTTTAAAGCTAAATGCCTCCCCTTTTAAAAATTTATTATATTAAAAAATTATCATAAGCATGAATTTCCTACTACATTGCTGCTTTAGTTTGGAAAAATTCGACTCATTGTGTTATTTATGTTTTTTACCATTCTTCATTTCTATATATACAGTTGAACCTGGTTATAATAAGCACGGAAATAACGAGATCATGCTGTAATGAGCAAAAAGCCATAATGATTTTAATTTATGAGTATTCCCATACAGTCACTCACTGTTACAACGAGCATACTACACGGATATAGTGTACAAATTTTGGTAACTATGCAAGCATTCTTAATTACTTGGATAGTCGAAAAAACCCAATTCTTGGAATAGATAAAAATGAAAAGGGTGGCTAGCTTTTATGACCACCCGCATCAGATTAGCAGTCGGTTCATGACCTTGTCCTTTTGGGGATGGAGGATGCCAATAGTGCATTGGCGTTCTGCTTGTCGCATTACCCTATTTACAGATTGTCTTGTATTCACTGAACCATAAATTTATTTCGGGACTTCTAAGAATTTTGGAAACGGGACCTCTAAGAATTTTGGAAATGGGACTTCTAAGAACTTTGTACAGAGATCACTTTACTGTTATATTAAAGTAAAATAAATTAGAAACGAACCCTTCCTTCGGAAATATGTCTACTGACAAAAGAAAGCGCCTCTCGATTCGCGATAAAGTAAATTATTCGTGAGTTAGAACATGATGCAAAAAACATTGAAGTGCGTTAAATTGTAGAAGAATAAACATGTTTACATATCGACAACACTGGAAAAGAACATAACAGAAAAAAAAAAAAAATACATTTAATAAGTGCGAGATTACAAACGTCGATGAAACATTGCTTCAGTGGTTCACTACACAAAGAAGTGCTGTATTTTCAATAGACAGTCCGATCTTGAAGGCTCAAGTGAAAAATTTGCTAAACAATTTGGGTGTGACGATTTTGTACGTAACAACGACTTGCTGGATCAATTTAAAAACTGACATAACATTGTTTATGCCAAAAATTAGTGGAGAATCTCATTCTTCAGATCCAATAATGGCAAATGAATGGATTGACCGTGTTTGTGCAGAAATCAGGAGAGAGTTCAATGACGAAGACGTCTACAACACCGACGAAACAGAACTTTTTTATAATTTGACACCCGATTCATTTAAATTCAGAGATAAAAAGGTGTTGGTGGAAAAAAAATCAAAGACTCTCTTGATGGTGCTCATATGCCCAAATATGACAGGAACTGATAAAAAAAACTGTTTATCAGAAAATCATTAAAACCTCAGTGTTTCAAAAACATAGGGTAACTCCCTGTGGATCACACTCCGAGCAAGAAAGTTTGGATGACTTTGGATATTTTTTGGCAATACATAAATGATTGGAATAAGGAGCTATTCAAAAAGAAGAAAAATATTTTATGGTTAGTTGATAACTAACTGTTCTGCATATCCCCAGATTCAAAATTTGTCCAACAATAAGCTAGTGTTTTCTGCCTCCCCGTGTGACGTCAACTTTACAACCAATGGACATAGGTGTAATCAAGGGTTTGAAAGGATTTTATAAAAGATTTTATAGTGCTATATCTAATCAGTCAAAGAGAACAGAAACTTAATGAGTCTATATCGATAATGGACGCAATAAATTTATTGAATCATGCATGGAACGTTACTTCTACAACCATATCAAATTGCTCCAAGAAATCAAAATTAAATTCAAATGAAATTTCAATCGTAAATGAAGATAATGGAAATGAAAACAACTTACCATTATCCCAATGGTTGCTACGTGACAATGTTGTGAGTTTTAATAATAACATCGATGAATTTGTACAAGTCGATGACAACTTGTTAACCAGTGGTCTTCCTACAGAGAGTGACACTATAGATGCTGTGTCAACAAAGACAATGATTGTGATGATGATATGATGACAAGTGAAAGTGAATCAAAATCAGTGCCGACAATCTCTCAAGCTCAATGTGCAATGGACACATTAGTCAATTTTTTGAAGGAACTGAGGCAAATAATGAGACTTTTAATACATTGAGTGCTTTAAGGGGAAACTTGAAAAATATCAAAGTGAAATCTTTAAAACAAACATCAATTTTAAAATTTATAAATAAAAAGACTAATTGAAATTATTAATTAGTATTGTTTTTAATAATGGAGAAATAAATTGTGTTTAGTATTAAGAGTATATTTTAAAATTACAGACAAATAACTTGTGTTTAATATTAAATGTATTGTAGTTTATACAAAAATATTAATACAAATAATATGTACGTATATACTTATATTTTTTTTTGTCTAATATTTCTTTTGATTTTTGAATCTATCTTTTCATCAAGTTATTAAGAATTAAAAGAAATAGGAGGTAGATTTAACTCATCACTAATATAGTGAGTAATGGTTATAACAAGAAAATTTTGTCAGTCCTTGATGCTCGTTATAAAAAAGTTCGACTGTATTTACTATTCCCATGATAACCTCTGTAAAATCAATAAGCACATCAACTTTGCTTCTTGTTATTTCTGTTTTGTCTATTTGCTACATTTTTACATTTTTGGTTTATAAAAATTCATAGACAAGCAACATTTTACCTTACAGTCAAAAAAAAAGTACGAAAAGATCCTAGTGTTACCAGTTGCAATCACTGCAGTTTCTGATCAGAATTTCTGGAAAAAGCATTATCAATGCTCTATGAGGAATTTATCCAGTGAATTAGCATTAGCAGAGGCATATGATGCAAGAAAGTAAGCTTATGCAGCATCAGCCAAAAAAAAAACACATTTCACCAACTTATTCACTCCAAATGCCTATCTAGTTCAGCCTTAAATTTATTTAAGCTATCAACTTCCACAACAAAAGATGGAAGTCTGTTCCAGCAATCAACTAATCGCTGGCTAAAGACAAATTTCCACACATCTACAACTGTCTTTCCTTAGTTTGAACTATACCCCCCCCCCCTCAGGTTCATAATCTGTGCAAGAGGAAGAATCCCATCAGCAGTAAGCTTGTTCAACCCATTTCAGTTCTTATACACCTCAATCAGATCACCTTGCAGGTGCCTAGTCTCCAGAAGCTGCAATTTTGCAGAATTTAAGCCTTTCTTGGTAAGAGCACCCTTCGTTCCCCTCACCAATCTTGTTGCCCTTCTTTATACTTGTTCTAGCAACTCTACTTACTTTCTTAAAATGAGGCTTCCAGACCTGCACTTGTATAACGAGATAATCATCTCCTTGTCCCTATCAAAATTCCTATATATCATTTACAAGATTCCATGACCTGCTCTGGCAGCCCATCTGCTCAGCGAATTTCATATCTGACTGCACAATTACACCAAGGTCTTTTTCTTTCTCCACTTCCCTTAGTACCACACAGTTGGTACGTTTCTCTTGGGTTACTGTTACAAATACAAAGTACTCTCAAAGTACATGTGCAGTACTTTGCATTTGTCAATGTTAAACTTCAGTTGCCACTTCTCAGCAACTTTAGCCCAACTTATCTAGATTCTGTTGCAGTAGCACACTGTCATTAAAAACCCTGCTAACTTTTGTATCATCTGCAAACATTGACATTAAGCCTGATATAACCTTCATCAATATCACTGATGAATACGAAAAAACAACAATGGGCCCAGAATCCTGGGGAACTCCATTAAAAACGTTAGTCCACAAAGAGCAGTGTCCACTGATTACCACTCTCTGTTGTCTCCCACTCAACAATCCCTTTATCCATTGTAGCAACTTGTCCTTAGAGCCATACCACTCCAATATGTACAGCAATCTTCCACGTGCAACAGTATCAAAAGCTTTTCTAAAATCCAAGAATATGATTTCAAAATTATTTTTTGCATCCAGTTCCTTTATGATCAGATCCTAGTATCCAATCAAATTGGTCAGACAAGACAAGACCTCCCTTTAACAAACCAATGCTGTGTCTTAAATATTACTGCAGTCTTGTCTAGATGATCCTGCAATGCTTCTTTAACCAGTGACTCCATTATTTTCCCCAGAACACAAGTTAAACTAACAAGTCTATAGCTACTTTTGTCACCTTTGGGTATTGGTGATACATTTGCACACCTCCAGTCCATGGAAGCTCTCATAATTATGGCTAAGGTTTTTCTTACTTACTTTACTGCCTCTTTTAATATAACTAGATAGATCCCATCCATGCCAGTTCCTTCCGTATGTTTTAACTTTAACAATTTCTCCTCCACTTTGCTCTCAGTTATTACAAAATCATTTAGCTTCCTGTTAGAGTTTGATAAACTTCTGGCATTCTCTTGAATAACTTCTTCCTTGAATAACTCATGTGTGAACGTAGATGCAAAATACTCATTCAGTTTACCAGCTACCTGAGCAGGATTATCAATGTCAAACCATCTATGTTAAGTGGACCAATCTGATTCATCCCTTTCCTTCTAAAGTTTACATAAGTAAAGAACTCTTTTTGCTGTTTTTCTTTGCATCCTCTGCCAAAGATTTCTTGTAATCTGCCTTCGCCTGCCTAACCTCCTTTGTGACTTGATTACAGACTAGCTTATATCCACCAAAGACTTCTGTCTCACTTGATAATTTATATGCATCCCACACATGTTTATTCTCTGCCACGAATCTCTTTAGTTAATCTGACATCCATTTAGGCCTAAACCTTGAACAGTATTCTTAGTTGGTATGAAAAAAGCCTAGTAGCCTCCAATTATCTAGCAATGGCCTGCAAAATCTGCTTTAAAGACATATTTATATATATATATACATATATATTTTTTTCGTATGATGTGGGCAATACACAAAGGAACCAGTTTTTTCCTGCTTCCTTCGTGTATCATGGCTGTAAGATCCAACCGGATAGTGCGGCACCATCGTGATATCCAAGCCCAAGGCGGGATTCGAACTCGTGACCTTTGGGTTGCCAGGCAAGCACTTTACCCACCCGGCTAGCCCAGTTGGCATGAACAATATTGATTCTCATTGTGATAACCAGATTACCTCAAAAGACATGACTTCTGCTTGACATAAGATATAAGATTGTCCCAAAAGTTCAGCATATTCCCTCTGTGAGTGTGTAAATAGGCAAGAAGTTATAGAATCTACACTCACACTCCCTCTGTGAGTGTATATGCTGTAACTCCTTGCCTGTTTACTTTGATTTATGCCTGAATAGTCACCTCCAGAATACTAAGCATTCAAAATGCTATGGACCTTGCACGTTGGAGATACATACAGAGTTACTAACAGCTGCATCGGCATAAAGGTGCAAGCACAGGATTTGGCATACCTGATTCACAGGTAAGACTTGAAAATCAGCTGCTATTTAAAGTAGTCCCAAAACTGTGCTGTTACAAAATGTAGTCTTTATTTACAAATATTTAATGACTACATTCTCTCAAAGTAATCTCTGGCTTTCTGTAAGCTTGATCCAAACGTGTAAAAGGCAATGGATATTAGCTGGCTGGGCGCATGTTCAGACTGGTTTGGAAGACAGAGGAGGAATTATGGAAGAAAATTCAGAAGAACAGTGCTCATGGAAGTATCTACAGAAAAGGCATGCAGCAAAAGTACATTTATGCTGCATGCCTTTTCTGTAGATAAGGCATCAAAAACAGTACATTTATGAGACATTGAGTGGAAAGACTCCTTTCATATATCACCTACAGCACTTTGCAGTTTCGCCAGTACTGTTTTGAACAATCCTCATGTTATAAATTCTATCAATAAAACCTAATTATTTTGAAAAACAAACAAATAACAACAAAACTGAAAAAAATAAAAAATGATAAAGATTAAGTGGCAAACACGTGTAAGTGTACAACTCCATTCTAAAATTACAGGAAACTTTTTGTACATGTTTTTTCAAGGAAACGGAATCACGTGATGGGAGGGTAACAATTTTGCTGATGAAGCAATAAGTTTAGGCTTAGTTTATATAGTAGAATGAGAGACATTTATCATTTCATAGCATGTCTAACTTGCAGCTAAGCAAGAAATTTATTAGGTAAGCAGATTATGTATGTTTCTCAACCTTGTTCATGTTTTTTTATAATAACTGCATTTTATAAATGCAGTGAAAAATACAATTTTTTTACTGTTAAAACAAAAAAGCAGCTGGTAGGCAGTCCTGAAACCTTAATGTTTCTTTAATTGCCATTTACCAACTGATCTTTTACATATTATGAATATGATTAGAGATTCACTTTACACATAATTGAATAAATGTCTTGAATAAATTTTCTTCATTTTCCTCAATGTTCCTCATTTAACATAAAAATATGAGTACATGTTGGCAACACTACAAACTACCATTAACGAGACAAATTTTTGCTAAATGATTTATAATAAGGAACTATCTGGTCTAAATGGTATTACATTAGATTCATACATTCCTTATTTCCACAATAAATTCCTTACAATACATTCACTGAATTAAATAATATAACAGAATACAAAGGATAAAAGAGCATGTAGAAAATTATTATAAAGAAACAGTTTTCAATACATAAGTGTCTGCATACAGTTAATGAAAAAAAACTGATTCAATGATTACAAAGCTTTAATAATTAATAGCATACTTTCATAAATACAGAAAAACCTAATCACATCAGGGAGACTAACATATGTAATAAAATTTTTCTATTTAGCATGTTTACCAACTAACCAAAAATTCAACTTACCTCGACTGTCTTCATCTTCCAGACTACTATTTTTTGACCTACGCTTCTTATTAACTATAACAGAAAATTGAAGAAAATAAATAGGAATTATAATGAATACTATTTTAACATAGTATTCATTATAGGAATTATAATGAATACTATGTTAAAATATGACAGATTAAATTACTTTAAGAATGAACTTCCTTTCTGGAATAAGGTTTTCATACACACTTCAAAAACTAAAGATATCTGAATGCCATCCATGAATACTGTGCTTGAAGTTCCCTGTACAAGCATGTCAGCAAGAATATACTGATATAAATTTTGTGGGTCTACCTATGAAGCTGCCATACATTACAAGTCAGTATGAGTAATGGATGAGAACATAGAGACTTTCAATGTGGAATGGTGGTTGGATACTGAATAAATTCATTCTTAAAGTATATCGGTAACATTTCCATACACACAACTGTGACTTGTCTGAAACTCCAAAAATCTACTGTGGCAGACATTCAAAGGTGGAGGACTGGGTAACAACTCAAACAAGATAAAAAAAAAAGTATGGAGGATTTGCAAACTCACAGAACATGTTTGACAACCTATAAAGCAAGTAGTTCATGCCTTATGCATGTCATCTGCAGAAAAATCACAGAGCACATCCAAGAACACACAGGAACATCTGTTGGTATGTCAACCATTTGCAAAGAACTGCATAACCTTGGGTTTAACAATAGGAGGTAGCTATGAATAATCCTAATTCATGGTCACAAATGTGAAACAGTGTTTAGAGTGATGTTATTCCCAATGTTATGGACTCTGTGACAGGGGTAGAAGGTTATAGAGAGTGGAACATTCACACACAATGTTTTATTCTGATGGATGCTTTTGGATGTGAAGACTGCCTGGAGGGCAATGCTATTGTCTCTAGCAGTGTGGTGGAGGTAGTCTGAAGGTATGGGGATAGTTCAGCTGGCTTGTACTGAAACAGTACAGGCCTGCTGAACCCAGACCTCAACCCATTGAACACCTGTGGAGTGCCAGATTAGACTGTGGCCAAACTGAATTTTTCCAAAACTGGCTCTGGCAGCTATTTTGCAAAAGGCATGGAGGTGAATTCTCACTGACCTACTGGAAGCTGGCAGAAAGTATACTTGGAGGGGAGATCCATCATTCAGGTAAAAGATGACCATACTATGTATTAGGTTTTTGAATTAAAAGCCCTTTTCACAAATACTTGTGTGTGTGTGTGTGTGTGTGTGTGTGTGTGTGTGTGTGTGTGTGTGTGTGTGTGTGTGTGTGTGTGTGTGTGTGTGTGTGTGTGCGTGCGCGTGCGCAGTACGTTTGGTACTCATACAGTACACCCTTCATATGTACAAGTATATAATTTTTATCATTACTACCAACATCTTCACAGAGAATGTTTACAAAATTCTCACAATATTTTGTTCTAAAATTCAGTAATACACAACAGAAAATCCAGTTATGCTGGTAAACAACACAGAAGTAAGTAATAATATACTGTCAACGTTCCTGTGGATGGGCTGAGAATACATTTGAAATTTGATTATATCACCACCTTGCAGTCTGGAAAGAACACATATCAATAGTTTTCAGAGTTGATACTTTCCCATTCTTACTGATCTATGGTAGTGGTATTCAACCTTTTTTGTTGACAGATCCCTTTCAATTTGGCCTTTTTCTGACATATCCCTTTCAAGTCAACCTTTCTGTTGATGTACCCTTACAATTTTCTCAACGAATATTGCACTCCTCATTTATATTTTTTTAAGAAATTTATATCCTTCGATACATTTCAAAGATAATGCCTGTTCATAATACAAAATTTTATCAAAATTTATCAAATTTTTTTGATAAAGTTGATTTCATATGCCAGCATATCCTCTGAAAGTACTTTTTGGTATTCAAATGGTGGTGTGTATGTATCACAATTCGAATAACACTGATCCATGAATTATTTTTGCATTCAAAAAATATATACAGGGTGTCTCAAAAATATTGGTACAAACGTTTAGGGGAGGTACGTAACATCTAAAGGAATGTGAATCGCATAGGAACCCATAACCGGAAATGTCACCGTAAGTCAGTAGACGGCACTGTTCATCAGTTCACAAGAGAGAAAATTTCTGCTTTACTCATTCAAGCAGTAGTCACTGCAACGAAGAGCATGCATCGATATACAAACTGTAAGCGGGCAGACATGCACCTAGTGCATGGATTAGTAGAGAGCAATGGACAAGCTGCTCATCAATTTTATGGAGAACACTTATCAGACAGACATGCACCAGACCACCATTTGTTTGCGTGTGTGTGCATCAAAATTTGTGCGATTATGGGTCATTTAGAGTTAACAGGAGTAGTGCAGGCAGACCACGTTCAACACAAACTCCCGCCATGGAAGAAAGTGTGTTGAATGCTGTCCAGAATAATCCTACTATCAGCACGTGTGCCGTTGCCTCTGCCTTAGGAGTGTCTCGTTGCAGTGTACAGCGTGTCTGGCACGATGATTCCTTACACCCCTTTCATCTCCAAAGGGTTCAGTTACTGCTCCCCTAAGATCATTCTGCACGTGTGGCTTTTGCGTAGTGGTTTCTCCAAGAAAGTGTTCAAGACTTGAATTTTCCAGCCTATGTTTTGTTAACAGATGAGACTTATTTCACTCGGGAAGGCTTATTCAATCAGCACAATGCTCATGCGTGGGCTCATGACAACCCACACGGTGTGCGCCCCCATGCGGCACAACATCGCTTTGCAATAAATGTGTGGGCAGGTATGGTCAGTGACTGCTTAGTCGGCCCATACCTGTTACCATCCCGCATGAACTCCACTAAATATCGGATCTTTCTTGAACAAGTTCTACTAGGGTTACTTGACGATGTTCCAGCAAATGTGAGACACAACATTTGGTTTCAACATGACGGGGCGTCTGCCCATTATGGAAGGTGTGTTCGTGACCATTTGAACAGGCGTTTTGGGTGTCGATGGATTGGCCATGGTGGACCCATTGCCTGGCCCCCACGCTCACCTGATTTATCGAGCCTTGATTTCTTTCTATGGGGAGCAAATCTATTGTGTATGAATCGCCTGTGGAGACGGAAATGGATCTCGTGGCGAGACTCGTCTGCGCTGCTGCTACTGTCAAAGAAACTCCAGGTGTGTTCGACCGTGTCCGCCAATCCATGCTGCGTCAGTGTCACGCATGCATCGCGTCTCATGGTGGAACCTTCAAGCATCTGTTGTAACATCATGAAATGCATCCATCTCGTACTCCATTGTTAATATTATGTCAAATAAATGTTTGCCACTAATTACTGTCTTGTGTCACTTCTGCTTCCTGTGCCCCTGCTACTACTTTCCCGTGACGTTTTCAGTTATGGGTTCCTATGCGATTCGCATTCCTTTAGATGTTACCTACCTCCTCTAAACGTTTGTACCAATATTTTTGAGACAACCTGTATTTCGATGCAAAAATAATTCTGACATCGCATATTTAGATTTAAGTAAAACTTTTGAGACTGTTCCACACAAAAAATTGCTGTACAAATTGGAGCCGTGTAGCCGTGTTGAGTCGAGAGTGATTATAAATGGGCACTGCTCTTCATGGTCTAATGTTATTAGTACAGTCCCTGAACATCCCCTGCCCAGCCCCTGTTTGTTTAAAATATTTATTAAAAATACTGACTTTGAAAATGAAATGCACAAGGCATAATTCTTATGAGTTTTGGTAATTAACTATATAATATGGGTGAAAATACACCATAGTTAACCCATAAATTTGAGCTACATAAGTAGTGTAGAACGTATCGTTTTAATTGTATCTCATCATCAACTTTCCTTGGTGATTTTAATGTTCACAACTCCAGCTGGCTTCCGTTTTCTAGTCACACAGACCCAGCTGATCAAGTAACTGAGACTTTTGCAATTACTAATGAACTTGCACAGATTGTTCATTTACCAACAAGAATACCGGAGAATCCTAATCATAACAGCCAACACGCATGATCTTTTTCTTACAAACAACCCTTCTAAGTACACAGCCAAAGTGAGAGGTCCTTTAGGCACTTCAGATCACAACTTGGTGATTGTCTCTTCTCCAATGGAGTCTTTATCTCATGGCTATTCCCAACCTCATGTTGTTTGGCATTACAAGAATGTAAAATGGGATGACCTGCGAGATTTCTTTTCTTCTTTTCCTTGGTCGGATTACTGTTTCAAAACTTCTGATTTCAAAGTTTGCTGATATTGTGTCAGTGAAATTATTCTTGCAGGAATGGAATCCTTTATCCCACACTCCACTTTAAAATCTCGTCCTTTATCTAAACCTTAATTTTCCAATAAATGTGCTAAGGCTGTTCAAGAGAAAAATGTTGCATATCGTAATTGGCTTGTTTCTAATTCTTCAGTTTCATTTTCTGCCCACCAAAGCTCGCAACAATTGTAAAGCAGTTATTAATCAGTCCAAGAGTAGAAAACTTGCTTCTTGCCCTAATGGTAGCCGAGCATTCTGGTCTCTTGCCAAAGCTATTGGCCGCAACGTTTGCCCATCTCTGCTCCCACCTCTGTCCAAACCAGATGGTTCTGTTGTCACTTCAGCCAAGGATAAAGCTGACCTGCTAGCATCCCATTTTTCTTCGAGCTCATGTATTAATGATCTTGGTAAAACACCTCCCTCCATTCCGAACACGCTCCATTCAATGCCTCCTGTGGTCTTCCGTCAAAGGGATGTCAGAAGGATTTTGACAAATCTTAATGCTAAGAAAGCTCCAGGTCCCGATGGTATTTCTCCACTTGTTCTCAAAATCTGTGCTCCTGAACTTACTCCTATTCTTTAGTGCCTTTTTTCACTTTCTTATTCCAAAGGTGTTTTTCCTTCTGCTTGGAAATTTGCTCATATCCAGCCAGTTCTAAAAAGGGTGACAAATCCCTCCCATCCAATTATCGTCTCATTGCAATTACTTCTACTCTTTCTAAAGTAATGGAGAAATCCATTAACCACCAACTCTTAAACTATCTAGAAACCTTCCATCTGATCAAAGATCGCCAGTGTGGATTCCGTCAGTGTCAATCCACTGGTCCAATAAGTATGGCTTATGTTACCCATTTATGGACTAATTCAATGGAAAGGTTCGGTGAAACACAAGTAGTTGCTCTTGATATCTCAGAGGCTTTCGATCGTGTTTGGCATAAAGGTCTTCTAAACAAACTTTCATCTTATGGTTTGCCAACTGTTTTTTGTAATTGGTTATCGAGTTTTCCTCTCTAATCGCTCACTGAAGGTGACGGTAGATGGCTCTCTGTCTTCTAACTTCTCCACTAATGCTGGTGTCCCCCAAAGTTCAGTTCTTTCTCCCACTCTTTTCCTCTTGTATATTAATGACCTTCTTCCATTGACTGGAAATCCTATCCATGGTTTTGCCGATGATAGCACATTGCATTCCACTTTCCATTTTGAGAAACCTTGCCCTGCTCAATCAGTTTCAACTTCTCGAAAATATGCTACCAATTCCTTAAATGCAGATCTTCAGATAATTCTCCAGTGGGGCAAAGACAACTTAGTTGATTTCAATCCTTCTAAAACTCAGTCTTGTCTTATATCTCGCAAAAAGGATTCTTCTGCTCCTATGCTTATCTTTGGTGACACTCCGATTTCTAGGCAAAATGATATATCTCTTTTGGGGATTACCCTGACTTCTAATCTCTCTTGGCACAAGCACATTACAAATATTGCTTCCTCTACATCTAAAAAACTTGGTTTTCTCTTTCCCTCTCAGCGTTACTTTTCTTCCAAACAGCTGTTCACTCTGTACAAATCGCAAATCTGCCCTACCATGGAATATTGTTCCCACATCTGGGGTGGTGCCCCCAAAACCTCTCTCAGGCTTGTTGATTCCATTCAGAGAGGGCAGTTAGGTTAATTAATGATTCATCTCTAATAGAGTCTCTCCACTCGCTGTCTCATAGATGTACTGTTCTGCTGCATGCCTCTTCTACAGATATTTCCATGGGCACTGTTCTTCTGAATTGGCTTCTATAATTCCTGCTCTCTCTTTCAAAACAGTCCGAACAGTTGCAGCCAACATCCATTTACTGTCCAACTTCAAACTCACAGAACCAACTTTTCATCTTCCTCGTTTATTCATTCAACTGCCATTTTCTGGAACAACCTTCCTTCGTACGTATTTCCTGAAAATTACAGTCTACAGAAATTCAAGTCCAATATCAACAAATATCTTCTTTCATCTTCTCAACCTCCAACCCAAGCATGGTACTAAGTACTATAGGTTCTAATACCTCTCATGTTTGGGGTTTACATAAAAAAAAAAAAAAAAAACTTTGTAACTGATGGCATGTTGCATTACCAGGGTATCTGCCCACCCACTGATGATGAAGCCCAATAGTTTCAAAACGATTGTCTGGGTGGTGGTATCCTCTGAAAATAAATAACAGTAGTCTTCTCTACTAGAGAAGCATTATTTATTTGAAGTAGTGCAATATTGCTATCTCGTTGTGAAGGTAACCACAATATGAGATACAATTAAAACAATGGCTTCTATACTACTTATGTATTTACACTGATATTATATAGTAAAAATATTGACGAATGCATATAAAACTTTCTAAGTTATCAGATGACACAAAGATTGGCAGGTGGTTAATGACAGAAATCAAGACCTACTACTGTAGCAAGACTAAGAAAAATTAGGCAGATGGGCCAAGAAATAGCAACTGAGATTTAACATTGGTAAAGTTAACCCTGGTACAGTCAGTCCTCGTATAACACGTGTTTACATTACACGAATTCGATCATACACGATTTATAAATAGGGG
This sequence comes from Mastigoproctus giganteus, assembly GCF_048544385.1. Classification (NCBI taxonomy): domain Eukaryota; kingdom Metazoa; phylum Arthropoda; class Arachnida; order Uropygi; family Thelyphonidae; genus Mastigoproctus; species Mastigoproctus giganteus. The sequence goes on from NC_143585.1 coordinate 52,334,931, forward strand.
AACGTTATCTTATATAACACAAACCGAAATCGCTTATGCATGATTCGCCTTTGTGTTTACAAGAAATGGCAGTCGAACGCGAAATCACCCCAACCGAACGCAACACGATAGGAATGAAGAAGATTCTGAAAATGTATTTATGTGTTTTATATCAGTGAAGGGGAAACACATTTCACCATAATAACGTAAAAACCAACACAATTCCAGCCATCGATATAATCGCAAATGCAATTAGATGGAGTTTACTACCAGTTTATAACAGATTCCACTAGCAGAAACGAAACTGGAAATTGTTTTTATTGTTTTATGGTAGTAAACCCCAGAAATGTGCTTTAGTAAAATGTGGGGTGTTAATAGTGTATCTCGGCCTTTACGGTGTTGTTTATTCAGTTGCTATACCCGCGCAGCTTTGTTTATGTGTATTAAGCGTGCCTCCGCGCTTTATTCCCTAAAAATGAGTAAAATACTTAAAAGGTGTGAAAAGGAAGCGTCCTGGCGAAGACACTGCAGATTCAGAGAGAGAAAAAAAAAAGCAATAACGATAAACAGAGTCGGACTGGGTCAAAAATTCTTACCCGGGAAAATTTATAGTGGCCTCATACTATGGTTTATGGCCAAAGTCACACCGGCCCACCGAGGTTTCCCCAGTAAGGCTTATGGCCAGTCGGCCTCTGTCGATAGAGAAAAAATATGAAATTGTGAAACGCTTTGAGCGAAATGAAAGACCATGTGATATTGCACGTGCTACAGACCTAAATGAGGCAACGCCGAGAATTAGAAAGAATGCAGAGAAAGTAAAAACAACTTTCATAGCGGGAACAACTCAAAGTGTAATTAAAATCCATTAGATTAAGACACGAGAATTGGAAGAGATGGAACGGCTGTCATCTGTTTGGATAGAAAATCAAACAAAAAACAAGTTTGCTTACGATAGAAGCAAAAGCATTAGCAATATTTTATTACGTAATAGTCGTAATAAAATACGTAAGCATTTTATTACGACTTACGTATTATAATTTATACTTACGTATTATAAAATACGTAAGTATTTTATTACGACTATTTTATTTAATATAATAAATTTTTTACGAATAAAATACATATTTTATTCGTAAAAAATATTTTTTTAGTATTAAAAAATACTAAAAATACTTGATTATATTTCTTATTACGTATTTTAATCGTTATAAAATACGTAAGTATTTTATAACGATTAAAATTACCCGATTATTTATTGTGTTTGGTAATGTTTTGGTTCCAAATGTGTGTTCAATCTTGGGTGGTCGGCACCTAACCCCACTTTTTCCCATAGGGCCTGTTATTTATATTGCACGATTTTGCATTGCACGAGAGTTTCTAGGAACACAACTATCGTGCTATACGAGGACAGACTGTACTGCATATGCAATATTCCCAGAATAATATACCAATTAGGTGGCACAATTCTCAAGGTGAGAGTTGGGGGGGGGGAGAGAGAGAGAGAGAGAGAATGAAAGAGGTAAAAATTTATAGGTAATTTTTTCTTATAGGTAAGAAAGAAGATAGTGGTAGTTGTACAGTATGACAAATGTTCCCAGAGCAGCGCAGGCATACTGCTAGAATGTATGCCAGCAGGGACAAAGAGGTTATTATCCTGTTGTATAAGGCAATGGTTTTAGGCTTCTTTGAATTCTGCTTGCAATATACCAATGCTTGACCTTTAACTAATGGATTGCAATAGTTATTAAATGTAATTTTTTTATTAAATTTATGAAAAAAATTTAAAAACGTTTTTTACACCTGTTAATGTCTATGAAACAAAACTTCTGGGGTATACGATAAACAAAATATGAGCAATACCTTTCAGACGTCCATTTTCAAGTTTATAAAATCATTTTACCCTGCAAGGGTTGTCACAAAAACCATAGCAGCAAGTACTTCATAGACAAAATATATCAATCAGTTTTTGGATATAAAATGCTAAAAACAGTTTAGGGAACTTTAAAATTTCATTTTTCATTCTGACACTATACTAAATAATATAGTCAAAAAATATATCCATTGTTCTTCAAATGTGAAAGCTTAATGATAAATGACTTTATAAACATTCATGGGTTTGAGATGCTTTTGAATATTATTAAGGTTGTCATATCCAAACAATGAGTCACTGCAGAAAATAAAGTGCAAGTACAGCAGAACAATTTTCTCTTCTTCAAACATCCAGTCAACAACTTCATGCTCTTGTATTATTCCAATTGGTAACATTGTATGGATTTTTTGGTTTGTCTTTTTAATTACTTGAGATCAGACTGAGGTTTTCTTAATAATCTCATACTTATTTGAAAAACTGAAGCTATATAATAACTTTATACAAGGGTTTCCAATATGCAACTGTATGACTGAACATTGATGATTACAAAGTTACTAACCTAAGTCATTTATCTGTGCCATTTCTGGAAACAAAATATCTATACAAAGTGGACACATCACTCATATTTAGTGGTTCAACAAAAAGCTGCAACAGCATAATTTTAGTTTAAAGTCTCTTCATAAAAATAATAAAAAATAGCAACAATTAAATATTCGAAGTAATTTTTGGCTTCTTATGAAAATTAAATAAACAAGTAATTTTTGGCTTCTTCATGAAAAATTACCTGAAAGAATAAAAAATAAGCTTCAACATGTTCCAAGGTGCTTTTCAAATAGATAAACCATAGTAAAAAGTGCATAAACTAAGATAGAAATTATACAAAATAATGTTAACTTCAGATCAGTTGTCCATGAAATATAATAAAATAGGTCATACCATGATAAATGAAAAATGCTCATCTTGTAATGATAAGCATTATAATTCCATACTGTTTTTTGCAGTGCTATATCATACAGATTGTCATATTTTGTTTTCTGTCAAATTCTGTGGATGCAATAATGGAGGAAATAGATAAAAGTATGAATTAACAAGACTTTAAAAATATATAAACAATAACAGGCGAAGGTAAAGAAAGCCTGCACAAGAACAACGAGAAACATCGGATAACTTACGCAGAAAATTAGTTTCCCAATACGGCACTCTAGCGCTGCTCACTCGGTAAACAGATAGTAGGTATTATCCGTCTGGAGCAAAATCAAGAACGATATACTGATTGACAGGTAGGCGGGGCAAACAATGTGCTGATTGGTGCGCACACACAACACACGATAACATTGGTAACTTGTCCTAATCGCACATGCCCTAACCTTTTTTCGCCATTACAGTATTTCGTAATGGTGAAAAAAGGTCAGGTTACCTCCACTTGAATCCCATAGGAGCTTGAACCCCTCCCGAAATGGAGAGGGTAATCTGACCTTTTTTCTTTAGAATCATGGGTGGACTAGCACATAAATTGTTTATTAACAAAATATTAATTTTTTATTACTGCACTTTTATTTTTAAAGACACTCATGCAGATACACACGTATCATAACATCAATCAGCACCTTAATAGCTATTTCAGTGTACAGTGAAACTTCCCTTTAACGGACAGCCATTGGGAACGAAAATGTGTCCGTTAGAGAGAAGTGTCCGCTAACAAGAAGTCTGAGGGAGAAAAAAAAAACAGAAAGAAAAATCGTTATATGTAAAATTAAATTAAAATATATACAGATTTTGAACAATATTTTTGTAAATAATATACAATTACATACACAAGAGATAAAGAAAAATCATTAAACGTTTAATGTAAAATTAAATTAAATTATATACAGATTTTGCACACTATTTTTGTAAATAATATACATACAATTGTGCTATGCATATTATGACTTTATCTTATGAAAAATACATACAGTAATCCCTTATTTTCTTCTGCACCTTCTTCCGGCTGATAAATTTGTTTTCAACATTTGTTTGGAGTGAAGAAACCATCGAAAGCCCTTCAGTAAGATACTTCGGCGGCGAAAAACATTTTTAAACGATTGATTTGTATGAGCACTTCTTCTATTTTCATCGGTGGTTCGTCGTTAATATCTTCTTTGACATAATTAGCATTAGCATTAGTAGAGGCATTTGATGCAAGAAAGCAAGCTTATGCAGCATCAGCCAAAATAAAAAAAAAAAAAAAAAAAAACCACTTCCACTTCACCCCTCTGTTCGTTCCAAATACCTGTCCAGCTGAGCCTTTAAACTTATTTAGGCTATCAACCTCCACCACCAGGGATGGAAGTCTGTTCCACCAACCAACCACCCGCTGGCTAAAGGCAAATTTCCTCACGTCTATATTACTTCTGTCTTTCCTCAATTTGAATTTATGCCCTCTCAGGTGATTTTTCTGAGCTAGAGGAAGAATCCCATCAGCACTGAGCATGCTTAAACCATTCAAGGCTTTATACACCTCTATCAGATCACCTCGCTGGTGCCTAGTCTCCAGACACTGTAATTTGCAAAACTTAAGCCTTTCTTCGTAAGACCACCCCTTTGTTCCATTCACTAATCTTGTTGCCCTTCTCTGTACTCGTTCCAGCAGCTCTACATCCTTCTTGAAATGAGGCCTCCAGACCTGTATACAGTACTCTAGGTGTGGCCTAATCATTGCCTTATACAAGGGAATAATCACCTCCTTATCCCTGCTAGAATAATTCCTGTATATCATTGACAATACTCCATGAGCTACTCTTGCAGCCCGTCTGCACTGCTCAGAGAACTTCATATCTGCCTCCACAACCACCCCCAAGTCCCTTTCATTCTCTACCACTGTCAGTGTAGTACCACAGAGTTGATACGTTGCTCTGGGGTTGCTGTTTCCCATGTGTAGTACTTTACATTTGTCAATGTTAAACTTCATTTGCCACCTCTCAGCCCATCTGCTCAACCTTTCCAGATCCTGTTGCAGCAGCATAGTGTCAGTAGTGTCCTTGACAACCCTGCCAACCTTTGTATCGTCTGCAAACTTGGACATTAAGCCCGATATACCATCATCAATATCATTTATAAATACAGAAAACAATAATGGACCCAACACTGAGCCCTGAGGGACTCCACTAATAACATCAGTCCACGATGAGCAGTGTCCATTGATTACCACTCTCTGTCTTCTCCCCCTCAACCACCCCTTTATCCATAGCAGCAATTTGCCTCCAATGTCACACTGCTCCAATTTGTGTAGCAGTCTTCCATGTGCAACAGTATCAAAAGCCTTTCTAAGATCCAAGTATATAATATCAAAGTTATTCCCTGCATCCAGTTCTTTTGTGACTGCATCATAGTATCCAATCAAGTTGGTCAGGCAAGACCTCCCCTTAACAAAACCATGCTGTATCTGAGCTATAACTGAAGTCTTGTCTAAATGATCCTGCAGTGCTTCTTTAACCAGTGCCTCCATTAATTTTCCTGGAACAGAAGTTAAGCTCACAGGTCTATAATTACTTGTGTCAGCCTTTGATCCTCCTTTGTGAATTGGGGTCACATTTGCACATTTCCAGTCTATGGGTACCTCCCCTGAGTCCAAGGAAGCTCTCATAATTATGGCTAAGGGTTTGCTTACTTCCTTTGCTGCCTCCTTTAATATAACTGGATAGATCCCATCCACCCCGGGTGCCTTTCTTGTGTTTATCTTCAACAGTTTCTCCTCCACTTTACTCCCAGTTATTTCAAGATTCTGTAGCTGACTGCTAGAGTTGAATACACCTCTGGCATTCCCCTCGCTGAATAACTCCTCATGTGTGAATGTCGATGCAAAATATTCATTTAGTTTGTTAGCTACCTGAGCAGGATCATCAACACTTGACCCATCAATATCAAGTGGACCAATCTGATTCATCCCCTTCCTTCTAGAGTTTACATAAGTAAAGAACTCTTTGCTGTTTTTCTTTGTATCCCTTGCCAAGGATTTCTCGTAATCTGCCTTCGCCTGCCTAACCTCCTTTGTAACTTGGTTGCATATCAACTTGTATCTATCATAGGCTTCTGTGTCATGTGTTAATTTGTATGTATCCCATGCATTTTTCTTCTCTGCCATATGCCTCATTAGTTCATCTGACATCCATTTTGGCCTAAACCTTGAACAATATTTCTTAGTTGGTATGTAAAGCCTAGTAGCTTCCAAGATAAGTTCTTTGAATGCTTCCCATTTTGAATTTGCTGTTGGTAACATCATCAGTTGGTCCCACTGTATAGAATTTAAATACTGTCTCAGTCCATCGTAGTCGCCTTTATGGAAGCAATAACCCTTCCCTTTACCCCTAATGGTAGTTACCTCTTTGAGTAAATCCCACTTCAGCACACTGTGATCACTGCCACCTAGTGGTTCATTTATCTGCAGATTCTTAATGCATGAAGAATCACTGCTGATAATCAAATCAAGAGTATTACTCCCTCTAGTTGCCTCCCGAACATGCTGATGTAGAAAACAATCATCCAATAAATCCACAAAAGTCCTGCTAGTGTGTGAGTAACCAGCCCCCAAATTCCAGTCAATATCTGGGAAATTAAAATCTCCCATTATAAGACACTCTGATTTACTGGCCCACTCTATTTCCCTGTACAGTTCCTTATTATACTCATCAGAGTCATTAGGCCTATAGCACACTCCTACTCTCAATTTTGATCTCCCAATGTTTATGTCACACCAAACTGACTCCACACTGCACTGTCCAGCGATGTAGACTGGCTTCACTTCCTTGGTTTTTATGTGTTTCTTAACTAATAGCATAACCCCTCCTCCCTTCCTATCCTGTCTATCCTTTCTGTAGACGTTGTACTCCCCAAATTGCAGTTCTGCATCCCTTATATCTGTGTGACACCAAGTCTCTGATATCCCAATAATATCTGCCTTCGATGTTTTGAGCAATACCTCAAATTCATCAAATTTATTTACTAAACTCCTAGCATTGGTGTACACGCAAGTATACCTGCACCTGTTTCTATTCTTAGCTACCCTAACACAACCCATGTGTTTACTTGTACCGCAATGGCTCCCAGCAGTCTCTGAAATACCATGCATCTTGTTTTTCAGGCTTCTGCTCATTCTAATAGAAGCAGTGCAAGAATCTCTTTCACCTCTGCCAGTGGCTACTGTCAATCTATTGGTCTTTGTCTCCCCCCCAAGCTAGCAGTTTTCCGACCCACCTAACACTGCCTCGATAGCATCAGCAAATATTCTTGCACCCTTTCTATTTAAGTGTATCCCATCCCTGTAGAAGCAATCTCTCCTGTTAACAAGTATAATGACCTCCTTCCATTTCTTCATCCTCATGAGGAACTTCTTGAAAAATATCGATGATAATGTCGTTGATATCTATAGCACCATCTTCTGTAGTGAGGTTCGAGTCTATATCTTTGTAGCCAGGGTCACTTGTAGCTGAAGTATCGTACATTATCAATAGATGAAGTTCTTGTTCTTCTTGGTGCTCCACATTGCTGTTCACAACTTCAATTTTTGCGTTTGAGAAGCCAGACTTTACAAAACAGTTCACGACAGTTTGTTTTCTAATTGCGTTTACTGAAGAGGAAATCCATTGAATCGCATCTAGGATGCTGATTTTCTTTGCAAGGTCACTCGCACATGTTACATCGCTCATGTTTGCAATGAGATGTCTTAAAACACGTTTTCTGTAGTGAAGTTTAAAATTTTTTATTATCACTTGATCCAAGGGCTGACACTCTGCAGATGTGTTTGATGGCAGAAAAACGATTTGAATGTTGGACAATTCAATGTGCGGGTGAGATGCAGCATTATCCATGAAAAGAATAATTTTTCTGTTTTGACGAATCATGTTTTGGTTAAAGTGACTTATCCATTCGCTCATGATATCTCGTGTCATCCACGCTTTTTTATTAGACTTCCAATCAACATTCAAGATTCAACTTTATGCCCTTGAAACAACGAGGATTTTGTGGTTTTCCTATAACAAGAGGTTGTTCAAAGTCTCCCAGCATATTTGTACACAATAGTACAGTCAAGTGTTCCTTAGAAATTTTTCCGCCCTGGCACTTTTCGTTTTTTAGACTCATTGTTTTTTCAGGAAGAACTTTAAAAAACAACCCTGTTTCGTCACAGTTGTAAATATCCTTAGCTTCAAAATCATGATATAAATCTTCCAATTTGACGGTCCACTCTGTTATAACCCCAGTATCAACAGATCCACCTTCACCACATATGGTTTTCCAAGAAATTTTATGCCAAGTTTTGAACTTGTCTAGCCATCCCACAGAAGCTTTGAACTCATTTACTCCCATAGATTTTGCAACCTCCAAAGCCTTTTCCCTAATAATAGGCCCATTAATGGGAATTTTTTTAGCACATTCGCAACAAAACCACTCATAAGTAACATTGTCAATTTGAAGTCCAACAGTTTTCAGGAATGATTTTTGAACCTGATCATTTCCGTGTTGCCAAAATTGTTTGAGCAGTTCATTTTTTTTCTTTAGGATGTCGCTTACCTGCGTCTTCCCGATTTTGAATTTTGCAGTGAGAGTGCGAACACTATTTTTTTGCCAATCATATGCATTAATGAGTTCGACTTTATCTTTTAAAGTTAAATGTTTACGAGAAGACATTATGCACTTCACACGACACTGAACAAAACTGAAAACTGAAACTGAAAAGACGAAAGGCCGACCATATTCCCCCCCCCCTTGCACACACCGAATTCATCAGAAGTTTTACACGTGCCTTAAAATTCTTAAAGGGTTTAGAACCGCGACGTAAACCTTGATAAAATTCAGAGAATCGGAAATAGAAAATAAACACATGATTGAGGCAATACGTGGAAGAAAAGTTCCTAGAAAAAGGGCCGTAAGCTCGCCCGCTGTCTGTTATGGGGAGATTAAATTAAGTGCTAATCTAAATGAAACAGTGCAGATTGCCTGTCCGCGTTCGTTACAGAGAATGTCCACTAGACAGAAGCTGCAAACACGTTAAAACCAATAGAGGTAAGTTGGGGAATTTGAAAATGTCCGTTGTAGAGAGATGTCCGTTAACGAGAGGTGTCCGTTAGGAGAAGTTTCACTGTGTATATATATATATATATATATATATATATAGATATATAAAGAATATTTCTTTCTTTTTCTATTATTTTCCAACCTAACATTTAAGTTTAGGTCGCAAAATACAAGGAAACCTTTTCTTTTATTTCCTAACCTACCATTTAAGCTCAGGTTATGAAATACAATGAAAAACAAAGAAACCTTTTCTTTTTTTCGTAACCAAACCTAAATCAATAATACAATAAAAACACTCATCAACTCCAAAAACCTGCTTTTAATAATGAGAGAAAAAAAACACAATGAAGAATATAAAAATTAACTTTCTCAGAACATAAAAATGAAACTTTCTCAGAAAAAAAATTTGTGAGTACAAATCATACAGTTGGACCTGAATAGCTATTCGCAATTTGAGTAACAATATTGTGAAAAGTATCTTCATGATTTTCCCCATAAATTTGACGCCACATATATTCACTGATGTGACTCATCAACATATATTTACAGCTGCCATTTACTCTTTTAGTTACACCTTTTAGTTTCTTCCACTGGGCTTCGATATTATTTGTATGTGGATCTACAAAATGTTCCATGTGTTTTACCGTTAAATGTTTGTAATTCTTTTTTTCTAAGGCTGTAATACGGCTATATATGCACGCCATTCATCTGTTATGATGGTAGTATTTTTCTTCACTATTTTTCTAATAATGCGCAAAAGGGTTTTTGCTTTCCGATTTTGTATCAATTTCATGAAGACGAATTTAGATTCTCTTTTGAACACACCAAACACCCATTTCTCCTTAGCAGTTAAATTTCGTCCTCTGTGATGTTTTGGTTTTACCAATACAGTTTTGTCTGCTTCTACAATTTTCCCTGATCCACCCAACTTAATGGGTTTTTTTATCAACTGCAATTCACAAATATCTCTTAGTTTCTTATAAAACTTAAAAGCTGTCACTTTCGAAATCTCCAGATATAATGCTGTCGTAGTTACTGGCGTGCACGTTGACCAAAAGTATATAATGTACATTATCTTTTTCAATGAAAGTTTTGTATTTTCCATAAAACTATGTTTCAATAAAGAAACGCGAAAAGAACATTTTTTACAACACCGCAACTTTCCACATGACTCTGTTCGTGATTCAATTAGTTGAAAATAATCATTGCACTTAAAACAGTACAATTTCGGTCTTATCAATTTAGTTTTCATCAAAAAATTAAGCAACATTTTATTTTCCTTACAAATTTCTTCCAACTTGAAAAGATTCATCTCTACTATCACCTGTTCACGGTTCATTACAAAACTATTATGCACCGTTCTTTACTGGTAAATACACATCATAATGCCAACCAATAACTACACAGTAGCTTGTCTGTGTATATTAGTATAACTCTCTACAGGGAGTTATACTAATATACAAATATACAAACTATATTTGTATACATGTATTAGTGTAACTAGTAATATACAAACACACTGCCCAAAAAAATACAAACATTTGTATTAAGACAGTTGTAGACAGAATAAATGCACAGAGGTGCAAAGAAATAAATTCAAATAGATGCAACTATAACATGGGATGATGATGTGTTCCCCCACAGAGTACAAATACTGCATAGGCTGTTCGAATGCAGTAATCTGAACCTTGGGGAAAACACGTATTCTATCAGATTGAAAAAGGTCATATATTGGGTGCATGTTTAACGGGAGCCACGGTTCAAGAAACAAAACACATCACTGGTTTCTCAAATGCATCCATCTCAAGGGTTTTTAATGACTGGAAAGCAAACAATTCTTCCACGCCTCCAAGGCATAAATGTGGCAGAAAAACAATACTTCAAGAGCAAAGTGATCATACTCGACGGAGGACTGTTTGAAAAATAGGACATCCAGCGTGCAGCAAATATGAATTCAACAAGTCCAGAACTGCCCTATTTCAACCCATACCATGCACAGGGAATTGAAGAAATTTGGGATTCGGTCGCCTGACTATTTAGAAGCCACTTGTTTCAGAGAAAAACAGAAAAATCTGCTTGCAGTGATGCCAAGAATGTAGTTATTGGACAGTGGAACAATGGAAGAAAATCATGTTGTCAGAAGAATCACAATACACTTTGTTTTCCACTGATGGTAGGCAGAGAGTGTGGTGAGAACCTCATGAAATAATGGACCCCACTTGCCTTGTTAAAACAACTCAAGAATCTGCAGATGACATCATGGTATGGGGAATGTTTTGTTGGCAAGGGCTTAGTCCATTGACATTGGTGAAAGGTCGAATGTCATCCAAGGAGTACCTGAACTTTTATCCCTAAGGTGATGAACACTTTATGGATAACAATGCAACAGCACACTGTGGCAGAATCATGCAAAAATGGTTAAGAGAATATAACACAGATTTCCACCATCTTCCTTCGCCCCCGCATTCACCTGATCTCAATCCTTTGAGAATGTGTTGTGCTGGAGAGAACTATTTGGCAACAAAATTGTTGTTGTTGTTATTTGGTTTTCAGGAGCATTAGCAACTAAGGCCATATTGCTCCATGATATGCAGTGGTCATTCCCTGACCTTTCCGCATCCTCCGTATATGGTGGTGACGGGCTCGAACCCCGGTCTAATCAAGAAGCATGCTATGCACTGCTGCTCCTTTCCACCTGGCTACAGAGGCGCCCTGCAACAAAGTCCTCTTCCTTCAACTTTGTCACAGCTGCACAATATTCTGCTGCAAGAATGATTACAATTAGACCAAAACACAATAAAACACCTTATAGAATCCACGCTGCACTGCATGATCCGTGTCGAAACAAAGGTGGCCTGATTCGATACTGAATAAAGGTTCGTATTTTTTGGTCAGTGTGGTTACACCATGAATAGTAAAACTAAACTTATCTCTGAAAACATCTAAACCTCCCAAACACTTCATTCATTTCACAAATATATGTGGTCTCAGTTTCAACCTCAATGATATCCATTTTCATTTACAGTTTGACAAGTAGCACTTACTTTTTCTGACAGAATTCCAATCATCTGTTCCACCAACCAGCGGACATCTCAGTTATCCTAATTATTTGTTGTATAATTCCTTTTACTTCAAAGGTGGTACTTGTGCATATGTCCACTCTGATATTCCCTCTCAGAGACCTATTTAATTTGGAATCGCTTCAATTTTCTCTGGCTTAATCTCTCTACCCCATTCTGTCAAATTCATCTGTTGCTTCTACTGATTTCCCAATTCCACTAACACTTCATTTTTTTCCAGTCCAACTTTCCTACAATAAGGTATCCCTTGGCAATTTTGATGTTCACAACTCCAACTGGATTCAGTTTTCTAGTCACATTAACCCACTTGGTCAAGATGCTGAGGCTTTTGCAATTACTAATGAACTCACACAGATTATTCATTTAGCTACCAAAATACCAAACAATCCTAACCATACAATCAACATTCTTGAACTCTTTCTCATGAACAACCCTTCAAAGTACACAGCCAAGGTGAGTGGTCCTCTAAGCACCTCAGATCACAACTTGGTGATGGTCTCTTCTCCAATGCAGCCTTTCTCTTGTGGCCATTCTCAGCCTCGTGTTATTTGGCATTAAAAGAATGCAAAATGGGATGCAAGGTTTCTATTCTCCTTTTTCTTGGCTTAATTAAGATTAATTTTGAATCTTCTGATGTCAATATTTGCTCAGCTTGTATCGGTGAAATTATTCTTGTAGGGAGGAAATCCTTCATTCCAATAAAATCATCTTAAAATCTCATCCTTTACCTAAACCTTGGTTTTCCAATAAATTTGCTAAAGCTGTTCAAGATAAGAATGTTGCATATCGCAATTGGCTCACATCCAAATATTCAGGTTAATTTTCTGCCTATGGTGAAGCTATAAACAAAGCACTTATTAATCAGTTCAAACTAGATGAACAAGATGAGAGTAGAAAACTTGCTTCTTGTCTAAATGGGAGTCGAGCAATTAGTCTCTTTCCAAACCTACTGACCATAACTTTTACCCATTTATATTCTTACCACTGTTAAAACCTGATAGTTCTATTGCCTCCTCGGCTCATTATCATCCTCCTAGGGCCACTTGACAATCAACATTATCACTCTCCTGGGCCCCTCCATGGCAAGCTCAGGCAACATCCAGAAACCTTCCTATTCCCTATTACACCTGGCCTGCCTCCCCAGGGCAGAGGATGGACAATGTGGGGTTCTAATAGGGCCCTACAGCTAAATGGTTGGAGGAACAACAAACCAACACAACTCAACACTAAAACTCACACTATCTCTGGCCTTTACAGAGTTTGTACTGCAACACAGAGTTGGATAGGACCTCCAGTGCCACTTGACTATCAACACTATACACTATCATCCACCATTTCTTCTAACGCTTATACTGACAAACTTGGTATGCCTCCTCCTACCATTCCCAAAACACTCCCCTCGATGCTACGGTCTTGTAAAAAGGATGTCAGAAGAATTTTGAACAAATCTTGATGTCAAGAAAGCTCCAGATCTAATGATATTTCTCCAATTGATCTTAAAACCTGTACTCACTCCTTTATCACCATTTCACACTTTCTTATTCCACTGGTGTTTTTCTTTCTGCTTGGAAATTTATTCATATCCAACTAATTCATAAAAAGGATGACAAATCCCTCCCATCCAATTATCATCCATTGCACTTACCTCTAAATCCATTAACTACCAACTCCTAAGCTATCTCGAAACCTTCCATCAGATCAATGATCACCAATATGGATTCCATCAGTGTCAATCTACTAGTAAAACATAGGCTTATGATACCCATCTATGGAAAAATTAATTAGATAGTATGAACCAGAGCTGTAATGCTCAATATGGAAAAATTCAATTAGATAGTATGAACCAGAGCTGTAATGCTCAATATGGAAAAATTCAGTGAAAAATTTTGGTGAAACTCAAACAGGTGCTCTTGACATTTCTAAGACTTTTTGATGGTGTTTGGCAAAAATATCTTCTAAACATGCTTTCATCTTATGAATGCTGACTGTTTTTTGCAATTGGGTATCCAGTTTACTCTCTGACAGCTCACTGCATCTGATGGTATATGGCTCTCTGTCTTATAACTTCTCCACTAATGCTGGTGTTTCCCAAGTTTCAGTTCTCTCTCCCACTCTTTTCCTCTTGTATATTAATAAACTTCTTCCACTGACTGGAAATTATCAGCAGTTTTGCTGACAACAGCACTTTGCATTCCACCTTCCAGTTTGAGAAACCTTGCATTGCACAAACAGCTTAATCTTTGCAATTTTCTGCCACCAATTCCTTAAATGCCGACTTCCAGGTAATTCTCCAATGGGAAGATAACTTAGTTAATTTCAATCCTTCTAAAACTCAGTTCTGTCTTATATCTCGCAAAAAGGAGCCTACTGCTACTTCTATGCTTATCTTCAATGACATCTCAGATTTCTAGACAAGATCACATATCTCTATTAGGGACTGCTCTGACTTCCAATCTCTCTTGGCGTAAGCACATCACAAATATTGCTCCTCTGCATCTAAAAAACTGGATATTTCTCTTCTATTCTCAGCATTACTTTTCTTCTAAACAACTACTCACTGTCAAATCAGGCTTACAGTGGAATATAGTTCCTACATCTGTGGCACCACCACAGACGTAAGAAAACAGATGTAAACCTCTCTAAGGCTTCCTGTCTCATTCAAGAGATGACAGTCAGACTAATTAATGACTTGTGCAAAGTCTCTCCTCTCCTCTCTATGTCTCATAAATGTACTGTTTCTGCTGCATGCCTTTTCTGTAAACACTTCCATGTGCACTGTTCTTCTGAATTGGCTTCTGTAATTTCTCCCCCTCTGTTCCAAACCAGTCCAAACATGTGCTACAACCAGTCAATATCCATTTACTGTCCAACTTCAAACTCACAGAATCAACTTTTCTTCTTTATCATTTATCCCTTCAACTTCCATTTTCTGGAACCTTCCTTCACATGTATTTCCTGAAAATTACAATCTACAGAAATTCAAGTGTAATGTCAAAAAGTATCTTCTCAACCTTCATGCACAGTACTAAATACTAGAGGTCCTAATACCTTTTGTGTTTGGGGTTTTCATAAAAAATAAAACAAAAAATATATGTCAATACTTTCCACTTATGTAGTTAAGGAAAAAATTGGTTGCAATAATATTTCATAAATTTTTAAATGGCTATGATTTTGATGCTATTACCTTGTAGTACTCTTGCAGTGCAGTCACAGAATGGAAGATCAATTCAATCAATTCAAAAACATACTGAAAATACTACTTTGTAAGTTTTAATGATAAGTTGAAGCAATAACTAGATCCTGGTCAAGGAGAATCCTTAATTATCTTAACTGTGGCAAGCATATTGTGTCATGATACCAAAATTTACAGCAGCAGTGGAAGAACTCATAAGGACAACCATACTGGTATACTGCGATATTAAGTACAAGATATTGCCAAAATTTGGAGAGTGAATTTTTTTGGCAATCAAACAGATGAGGGTTAGCATTGTGAGATATACATATATATACTATATTGCCAAAGTATCTAACTACCTCTGGAATTTGAAAAAAAAAAAAAAAAAAAAAAAAAGAAACAAAATTGCCATATGTGTGTCAGGAATAGGCATAAAAGTGACTGCATTCACACTAGAAGTAAGCAGATCAACAAAATACAGTAGATGGAAAAACTTCAAATGAACAGTCTTCAAAAGATGCCATATTAGCAATCAACAATGTTGTGCCAATGAAGCAGAACTGCAACATCCTAGACCAATGGCGCTTGACAATCACATCATGTGAAATGTTCAGATAAACAACAGAATTGTAAGAAAGAAACTGAAGAGTGATCAAAGGAGTGGTATATAGATCTCATGGTCCAGAAAATACAGAACTTCCAATTCACAGGCTTTGTGAAGTTGTTGACATTTTAACATTAGCAAGAGTGAGCACTGAAAACAATGTGATGCTGCAAAAAAAAGGTGCAGAGCAATAGATAAAGAAACACTGATTCCTACATCTGGAGAGAAAGCTGCTGGCTTTGAAGCTGTATGAAGATGTGTGTGTGTTCATTAAAACAATGTGATAGCTGTCTGACAACAACTAGAGGAAGTTGCTCTTTAGTCACTCAATAAGAATGACAAAGTAGACATTTCCACTGAATTATTTTAAAAAAATAATATCCTTTGCATGTATGAAAATATGCTTTTAATGAACAATGGTAATGAAAAAATTATTACACCACACATAAAATGTACAAAGTTGCTCTATTAGATTATTAGATTATGTTATTAGATTAGATTATTAGACTATTATATTATGTTATTAGATTAGATTATTAGACTATTATATTATGTTATTAGATTAAAGTAAGATGTAATTAATATTTCACCATGAAAAATTACAAATGCTCTATTTGTTATTTTATTAATTAATTACAAATGCTCTATTTGTAATTAATAATAGAGTGCCACATTTTAACTTTTACAAATATAACTTGTTCAGTACAGAATTCTTGTCCTCAAAGGAAACCTTAAGTGGCAATTATGCTACTTCCAACATTTTCTAACATGTAAGTAGTAGCATCAAGGATTCAACACCACAAAAGTTTTCTCCTCATTTGTATTTTAACTAAATTCTGTGAGTTCTTTTTTTATTTGCCCATTTTTTAATAACAACTCTGTACATAACTTTATACATACAGTTGTTGCCGAATCCTGCTCACAGCTTTGTAATGACACTGTAATTTGCAAAACTTAAGCCTTTCTTCGTAAGAGAACCCCTTTGTCCCATTCACCAATCTAGTTGCCCTTCTCTGTACTCGTTCCAGCAGCTCTACATCCTTCCTGAAATGAGGCCTCCAGGCCTGTATACAGTACTCTAGGTGTGGCCTGACCATTGCCTTATACAAGGGAATAATCACCTCCTTATCCCTGCTAGAAAAATTCCTATATATCATTGACAATACACCATGAGCTACTCTTGCAGCTCGTCTGCACTGCTCAGAGAACTTCATATCTGCCTGCACCACCACCCCCAGGTCCCTTTCATTCTCTACCACTGTCAGTGTAGTACCACAGAGTTGATACGTTGCTCTGGGGTTGCTGTTTCCCATATGTAGTACTTTACATTTGTCAATGTTAAACTTCATTTGCCACCTCGAAGCCCATCTGCTCAACCTTTCCAAATCCTGTTGCAGCAGCATAGTGTCAGTAGTGTCCTTGACAACCCTGCCAACCTTCGTATCGTCTGCAAACTTGGACATTAAGCCTGATATACCATCATCAATATCATTTATAAATACAGAAAACAATAAAGGCCCCAATACTGAACCCTGAGGGACTCCACTAATAACATTAGTCCACGATGAGCAGTGTCCATTGATTACCACTCTCTGTCTTCTCCCCCTCAACCACCCCTTTATCCATAGCAGCAACTTGCCTCCAATGCCACACTGCTCCAATTTGTGCAGCAGTCTTCCATGTGCAACAGTATCAAAAGCCTTTCTAAGATCCAAGTATATAATATCAAAGTTATTCCCTGCATCCAGTTCTTTTGTGACTGCATCATAGTATCCAATCAAATTGGTCAGGCAAGACTTCCCCTTAACAAAACCATGCTGTGTCCTAGCTATAACTGAAGTCTTGTCTAGATGATCCTGCAGTGCTTCTTTCACCAGTGCCTCCATTAATTTTCCGGGAACAGAAGTTAAACTCACAGGTCTATAATGCTTGTGAGTAGGATTCAAGTTCACATAATATCTTTGACTCAAAATGACTTAATTAATACCCTTCTGAAATTTGCCTAAAATTTTACAAAACACACTATATATCAGGCAGAGAAAAATTTAATTTTCATTAATTACCATACCTAAACATTGCATGTAATTAATATTCCACCATGAAAAATGATTCTAAAAACTATTACATATGAGGGTTTCCCACTTACTTTTTCCATTCTTTGATGTGTTTGATGACCTCTTCTTTCCAGAATAAGACATCATAACAAATATCACCAAATTATGTCCTCCTTTATCTTTTATTTACACAAAGCTCTATAGGCCACAAATTAAAAAAAAAAAAAAAGTACTTACCAATAATTCAATTCCCAAATTTTGGATAAATTCCAAAAATAATTTTTTTTAATAAACAAAATTTAAATTTTAAATTTAGTTATTTAGTTTAGATAATTAAAGATAAAATCACAACAAAATGTTATTTTATAATAAAAGCAAGTTTCAAGATAACTGAGTTCTTGATATTGTGTAAACAAAAACAGATTTAAGATTAGTTCATCTCAGGAGCTGATACTCTACTGCTAGAAGGTTCTTCAGATTGGAATGAGCAGTAACCTACCCAAACTTTAGAAACATACAGAATGAAAGACTAAAGAAATACTTTGATAAGTTTGCTTTTCATTAAGCCAAACCTCAGTTAAACATATAAAGTAAAACTTCTGAGAGAGAAACAGTTAGTTCAGATTCACTGTTTGTTTTTCAAACTTCTGATATTTTGTCCAAAAACTGCATCTGGAGAAAGTCTTCACATTATCCAAAGTTACAGAGAAGCATGACACCCATCACAAGCAGGTTTCTAACACTTCACAAGAAGGTCCCTTACCAACAGTCAGTAATGATTTTGGATGGAACAGCTAGCAGGAACAGTGAAACCTATATTGATTAATGGAGCTTCAAAAATTTCAAGGAGAAATTAGCATTATCCTTTTGATAATGTCTTTGTCTCCTAGTACCGGCACAGCAACTTCTGTAATTAGTAGGCAGTATTGTACAAAGTGAAGCAATAAAGCATTGGCTGTAATGGCAGCCAAGGGATGACATACATGTCTGGAACATAGCTGAAGTAGAAAATCAGGCTATAACACTGGAATCTGCTGACAAGTAGAAGAGAAATAAAGAACAAAAACTGACTACACATTAGCATAGTCAGAAATACAAAGATTAACCATGATAATAAGAAATACAAAATACTTTGAGTAGACTGCTCTAAAGAGTGTGCATGATCTGGTGATGTTTGTCGCCAGTCCATGACGAATTGGAAACTGGTCGTGGATGTTACTGCAACCAATTAACTAATGTTAACTATTAAAAAATCAGTTAACATGCAGTCATCCAATATTTGAGAAGAAATAGGCTAATGCCAAACACAATTAATTTGTGACGATATTGGTTACAACACAGGTGGAGGATGACACTTCCTATTCCATGGTTAAGAAGTGAGCAGCAGAATTTAAACGAAGGAGAGAGAGAGAGAGAGAGAGAGAGAGAGAGAGAGAGAGAGAGAGAGAGAGAGAGAGAGAGAGCCTGGAAAATAACCCACATGGTGGAAGACCTACAACATCCATCACTTCAGAAGCTGTTGACAGTGCGCATGATCTGGTAATGAGTGATCAAAGAAAAACAGTTTGATACACTGCCAGTGTCTCGGGCATCTTATCTAAATGTATATACATTTAGATAAGATGTTGTTGACAGCAGATCAAAAACACACAAGAATTATCAAGTCAAGTGAATATTTACATCCACTTGACTTCATAACAATATCATCATTTTCAAGCAGATCCAGCAAATTTCCTTGCAAGATTTGTGACCATGGATGAGATGAGAGTCCATCACTTTCTGCCAGAGACAAAGGAGCAGTCCAAACAGTAGAAACAAACACAGCTCTTCTTCCCCATCCCCCTCCAAAAAAAGCCAAGTTTATTCCTTCTACTGGTAAAGTGATGGCATCAGTTTTTTTGGGATGCTGATGGAGTGTTGCTAGTGGATTACAACCAGACAGTCACAGGAGCATATTACACAGACCTTGTGAGGCATTTGAATGAAAATATTAAAGACAAAAGCTGAGGAGAACTCAGCAAAGGAGTCTTGTTCCAGCAAGACAATGCACCTGCTCACAAGTATGTCACTGCCATGGCTGCACTGCACTACACAAGTGCTGCTTTGATATCTTGGAGCATCCCCCATATTCACCAGATCTAGCAACACAGAACTTTCACTTATATCCTAATTTGAAAAAAATACCTAGATGACATCCATTTTTCCACTAACAGTGATGTTACTGCTGCAGTGGATGCATTCCTGTAGGCACAAGAAAAGAACTTTGCAGCTAGAATCAACACATTGCAGCATCAGTGGCAAAAGTGTATTTACTCCAAAGGGAACTATGTTGAAAAATAGCATATTACCAAACTCCTCAAATAAAACCTTCATACTCAGGCAATAAACTTTTCAAACATTATTTGCATTATTTGCAATGTAGGCAAACCATGCAAAAAGAAAGGTGATGGCAAAGACAATGGGACAGGAGTAAAGAAGATGCCAAGGAAAAATTGTTAAAAGTTCAAGAGCAAAATAAACATTAAACAGTTCAGAGGAAAATACCGATGGATGCCACAAAATTGGAGCATCTGGCCATTACAATTTTTTTAAAAAAAGAAGGGAAATGGACCAAAAGTTATTCACAAATGCATTAAAGCTGTATATAATGATACTGTCTCTTCTAAATACCAGATAAAATAAAGTCAAGAACCCATAGGAGATAGCCCCTGCAATGGTCAAATGAAGTGAAAACTCCAGAAATGTTCCAAAAAATTGAAGACCTGGTTATACAGGGGAGATATTAAAACATCAGTGATTAGAGAATATAATATTTTTGGAGGGAAGGCGATACTGACCATCCTCCACGAACAGCTGGTCATGTCAAAGATTAGGCATAATGCAGATCATTAAATGTTGATTCATCACTGGAATTCATCAAAAAAAACAGGAGACCATGCAATAGAAACTCCATGAGTTGCCACCACCCAAAAAATTCAAGGCTCAACCCTCTTCTGGGAAGAACATGACAACCACTTTCTGCACATGGAAGGAATTCTTTTGATAGACTATATATCTCATAAGCAAACAATCACATGGTTAGCCTGCTGTTCTCAAAAATTTCAGAGGGCCATTGAAGAACAGAGAAGAGGGAAGTGTCTTGATTCTTCGGGACAATGCTAATGAACATGTCCCATAAATCCACTGCTGTTCTATGAGACAGCAGATTCCAGAAGTTAAACCACCGATTCTACAGTCCAGACCTCTCAGTGATTATTTCCTCTTCAAAGGTCTGAAGAAATACCTTCATGAGCAACAATTTAAGTGATGATGATGATGATCTCAAGGAAGTTGTAAATGACTTATTCAGAGACCAGAACAAAGACTTCTTTTTTTCAGGTATTTCCTCTTTGCTCTCAAAAGAGAAAGGAAGTACTTAACTCAAAGGGAGTATTTAGAGAAAAAAAAATATATGGTTATGTTGTTTCTTTATCACTGAAATAGATAACTTTTTGAGTGCCCTCTTGTATGACTTATGATAAGCAGTCTTAAAACCACTACTAATATTGAAAGAACAGAAAAGGGAAAATAAAACCAACCTGGATATCCTTAATTAATTCAGTATGTTTGCAGCCACAATGAATATGCAAACTCTTCTGGCCTCAGACATAGCAAGATAAATGGGAATTTATGTATAGAACATATGCCAACAAAAATACAAAAAGAGGCATGCAGAGCTGTCAACTCTAGATTTATGCAAGAGAGACAATTTTGTTGATATTTTCTTATTTTCTTGTTTTCTCCATCTTTTTTGGGGAAAAAAAAAAAAAAAAGTAAAACTATGGCTTCATCATTAAATTCAGATTTTTTTTTTTAATTCTAAGAATCTGTTAATGAGATATTTTTTTTTGTTATTCACCTCTAACAAGTTAGCCATTAAGTGTGCCAACGTAAAATATTCTGTGGAATACATGAAACAAAATGTTAAATATATTATAACATTACACCAAAATTTCTTTGTATACGTGATTCGAAAGTAAATTGAGAACACTGCAACATTGGCTTGACACCAAAGAAATAATATTTAGAATACTCATTTCTGCATATTAAAAAAATCTGGAAAAGCCTGTTTTATGTAGCAGAATGGTTTTTCAGTTTCATGTAGTTAGAAATGTAATTGAACATTTATAAACAAATAAGGGAACATGAATTTAAAAAGGACAGTTGCAGGATAGATGTGGAAAATTTGCTTTCGGCCAGAGAGTAACTGACTGTTGAACCAGCTTTCCATCTAGCATTGTGGAAGCACATCATTTGAATAAATTTAAGGAAGAAATCAGATAAATTGTTAGAGGGAATGTACAGATGAAGGTTTTTTATTTTGGACTTTCACCTCCCTCCCATTTTCTGACTGTGATATATGTCTGCTTCCTTGCATCATCTGCAGCTCCTGATGCTAAACAAGCATAAGAGTGAAGTGCATAGAAAGAAATGCAAAAATAGATATAGCATTTTAAAGTGAACATGACAACAACATATGTGTTGAATGCTTATTTGCACCATTTATCATAGAACATATTGAACTGTGCTGATCGTGAAAGTACATTGTACAGAAACATGTTTAGTAAAAGAGCAGAAAAATACATATATGGAAGAGCAAAAAGAGAGGAAAAGAAGAGGTAGTGAAGACTGAAAACTGTGCCATTTTTGACTACTACAGTATTCTACAGAATACAATAAAGGACATATTCTGACCAATCTGAAAGCATGTAGAATTCCTTTAGAAAACTATCTGGTACTTAGTATTGATGACACCCCTGTTACGGAAAAACTGGAGTAGCAAGGATAAAGAGACTGACCCTTAAAGATATTGATGGTCAATCTTGTTTGATACTCTGCTGTCCCTAATGAAATTAACTTGTGTTGAGGGAGGGCTGTATGCCTTCCTCTGAAAGTGAATGTGCACTTGTAGACATTTATTATCATCTACAAAGAAAAACAGACAGAAATTTCAATTAATAGACATAAGATTTTGAAATGTGTGTATGTACAAACCTTTGGCTAAATATTTAATTAATAATACAAAAGAAGTTTTGAAAAGATGAGTAAATGAATTCCTTAAGGAAAGAACTTCTAGTGCAAGCAATCCAAACCAGTCCAAGCAAGTCGATAACTCTAGGCATGTTATCTTCACATCACAGAAAGGGTGTTCGTGTTCCTTTCTCCTGGCTTGTATAAAGCACTGTGCTTTGTTCCTTTTAAATTTTATGCCAATGTCTGAAAATTCAAACACAGCTCTTCAATCCAATGCACCTCATATCCATTTACTGAGGTCATTACATCTTCACATGTTGAAGAATGGAATGCATACATTGGTTAGAATTAATGTTAAATCCTTTAATTCCTTTTGAAAGTTAATAACCAAAGAAAATAAACAAATTAGGCCACTCTACTGCAAGGTCTTGGAGAATATAAAACATGGGGAAGACTGTTCTTTTGTTCAATGAGAAAGTCTTTTATTGTTACATATAACTACACAGTGTGTAAGATCCCACTGAAAAATTATATTCTGATAAATGTTGAGTCTCCCAATGGTATACTCCACCTTGCTGTGGTGGGGGGCTTGCGTGTCCTGATGACCTGGAGAGCTAAGTCGGCAGTAGCTTAGCTACTGGTAGGGCCTCCCAAGTCAGACAGGTCAAAGGGTAGGGACCAGACTAAGAGGGATACCCTGGTCCTCCAGGTTGGGGATTTCTGCAACAGGCTAGCTCCTCATTCAGCATAAAAAAAGGAAATGTGCAACTATTAATAGCAAATTGGGCTTCAAACAATCAGCGGAATCGTGGAAGGTCCTTAAAGATTTGAGAAACCAGAATAAACACAATGCAATTAATACCTTTGAAAATGCCTCCGTAGCTGAGTGGGCAGGAGCGGGAGTGCAGTAGCACACGCTCTTTGAGTAGACCAGGGTTCAAGCCCTTGACTGCTGAATACGGTCGATCTGTCAGCCCGCACTGGACCAGCGTGGCAGATTATGGTCCATTTCCCTCAACATGAATTGTTGAGGAGGCTTCCATCCTGCAGTGGGTTGATAATGGATGCACTTTACTTTTTTTTTTTTACTGAAGAAATTTACATTTATTTGAAAAATATTATAAAATAAATAGCTCATGAAATCCTAGGTGAAAGGAATAGCCAAGGACCAAAAAAGACCTGGATTACAGAGACAGTAAGAGCTGCTGTAGAGGAAAAGAAACTTGCATATCAGAAATGGCTATGTGAAAGGAATGATGCATATAGGAACGTTTATGTTGAAAAGAAGAAAATAGCCAATCAGTTGTAGTAAAAGCAAAAAATGAAGAATGGGAAAGGAAATGCGTGACTATTAATAGCATATTGGGCTTCAAGTGATCAGCAGAATCGTGGAAGGTCCTTAAATACTTGAGAAAACATGCATTAAAATATTTGGATCAATTCATGGTTTGCAATTAATACCTTTGAAAGATTGGGTGAAGTACTATGAAGGACTTTTAAAAGAAGACTGGGAAGACTTCAAGATGGTCGAGGATTTTGGTGTGGAAGACTCGGGCTTAAAAATTTCTCTTAGAGAAGTGGAACTCTTGCTAAAGGAGAGAAGGAATGGCAAGTCACCTGGACCCGGAGGAGTTTATATGGAACTTCTGGAATATGGAGGAAGAGGAGTGGCTGTTTCACAAAAACTGTTAAATGCTATACTGGGAAGAGAAGAAATGCTGAAAGAAACAACAACAGGATATATTACATCAATTTAAAAGAAAGGTGACTGGAAAAGCTGTTCAAATTACAGAGGAATATGCATCCAGAACCCACTGTTAAAGATTCCTGTAAAATGGATCAGAAATCATTTAGAAGCTCGAATCGAGGTGTCAGAAGAACAAGGTAGTTTTTCAGCTGGGAGGTAATTTAAAGACCATATCTCAACAGTACGATAGATCCTTGAGATATGTCAATCGAAAGGAAAAGAAATCTTTATGATTTTCATTGACCTTGAAAAGCATGTGACGGTGTTCCAAGAAAACTCTTATGGGAAGCACTGATATTGGTGGACAATTGATTAACATTATTAAGGCAATTTACAGGAATAATAGATGCAGAATTGTAGTAGTAGTAGTAATGGAGGCATCTGATGCAAGAAAGCAAGTGCATGACCTTATGTAGCATCAGCCAAAAAAAAATTTCACACATCTGTTTCCTCTAAAAGTTTGTCCAATTCATCCTTGGATTTAAACTATAAACTTCCACAACAACAGATGGAAGTTTGTTCCAGCAATTACCTACCCGCTGGCTAAAGGCAAATTTCTATACATTTATCCTACAACTGTCTTTCCTCAATCTGAATTTATGCCCTCTCCGGTTTGTAATCTGAGTAAGTGGAAGAATAACATCAGAATTCAGAATGCTCAACCCATTCAAGGCCTTATACACTTCAATCAGATCACCTCGCAAGTGCCTAGTCTCCAGGTGCTGCAATTTGCAGAACTTAAGCCTTTCTTGGTAAGAGGACCCTTCGTTCCCCTCACCAATCTTGTTGCCCTTCTCTGTACACAACAAGCAACTCTACATCCTTCCTAAAATGAGGCCTCCAGACCTGCATGCAGTACTCAAGGTGTGGCCTGATCAAGGTGTTGCCTTATACAAAGGAATGATCATTTCCTTTTCCCTACTTAGCAAAATTCCTGTATATAATTGACAATGCCCCATGACCTTTCCTGGCAGCCTCTCTGCATTGCTCAGAAAACTTCATATCTGACTGCACAATTACTCCCAGGTCTTTTTCATTTTCTACCACACTAAGTGTAGTACCACACAGTTGGTACGTTTCTCTGGGGTTACTGCTACCCATATGGAGTACTTTACATTTGTCAATGTTAAACTTCAGTTGCCACTTCTCAGCCCATCTGCTCAAATTTTCTAGATCCTGTTGCAGTAGCACACTGCCATTACTGTCATTAACAACACTGTCAACCTTTGTATCATATGCAAACTTCGACACCAAGCCTGATATACCCTCATCGATATCATTGATAAAAACAACCGTGGGCCCAACACCAAACCCTATCAGTGGGAGGACTCCACTAATAGCATTAGTCCACGAAGAGCAGCATCCATTGGTTACCACTCTCTGTCTTCTCCCACTCAGCCACCCTTTTATCCATTGTAGCAACTTATCCTTAATACCATACTGCTCCAATCTGTACAGTAGTCTTCCATGTGCAACAGTGTCAAAAGCTTTCCTGAAATCCAAATATATGATATCAAAATTATTTTTTCCATCCAGTTCATTTGTAACCACATCATAGTATCCAGCCAAATTTGTCAACAGGACGTTTCCTTAACAAACCCATGCTGTGTCTGAATTATTACTGCAGACTTGTCTAGATGATCCTGCAATGCATCTTTAACCAGTGACTCTATTATTTTGTGTAATTAAAGTGGGATCGGCTTCATCACCTGAATTCCACACTTAAAAAGTATTATTAAAAGGCTGTTGCATGTCTCCAACACTTTTCAAAATTTATATCGACATCTGCCTGAGATCCTGTTAAAAAAATGCAATAAAATGGGATTACCAATCAATAAGAACATCTATTACTATTTACTTTTTGCATCTGATCAGGTGGTGATAGTACAGGACTTAGAAGACGCAGACTATGCATGTCGTAAATTGTTTGAGGGATATATTTTTTTTTTTTTTATGTGCACCCCAAACACGAGAGGTATTAGAACCTATAGTATTTAGTACCGTGCTTGGGTTGGAGGTTGAGAAGACGAAAGAAGATATTTGTTGACATTGGACTTGAACGTCTGTAGATTGTAATTTCGGGAAATACGTATGAAGGAAGGTTGTTCCAGAAAACAGCAGTTGAATGAATAAATGAGGAAGATGAAAAGTTGGTTCTGTGGATTTGAAGTTGGACAGAAAATGGATGTTGGCTGGTGGCGGCATGTGTTCAGACTGTTTTGAAAGAGAGAGCGAGAATTATATAAGCCAATTCAGAAGAACAGTGCCCATGGAAGTATCTGTAGAAGAGGCATGCTGCAGAAACAGTACGTCTATGAGAAAGCGAGTGGAGAGACTCTGTTAGAGATGAATCATTAATTAACCTAACTGCCCTCTTCTGAATGGAATCAAGAAGCCTGAAAGAGGATTTGGGGGCACCATCCCAGATGTGGAAACAATATTCCATGGCAGCACGGATTTGCGATTTATACAGAGTGAGCAGCTGTTTGGAAGAAAAGTAACGCCGAGAGCGCAAGAGAAAACCAAGTTTTTTAGATGCAGAGGAAGCAATATTTGTAATGTGCTTGTGCCACGAGAGATTAGAAGTCAGGGTAATCCCCAAAAGAGATATATCATTTTGCCTAAAAATCGGAGTGTCACTAAAGATAAGCATAGGAGCAGAAGAATCCTTTTTGATAGATATAAGACAAGACTGAGTTTTAGAAGGGTTGAAATCAACTAAGTTGTCTTTGCACCACTGGAGAATTACCTGAAGATCGACATTTAAGGAATTGGTAGCAGATTTTCGAGAAGTTGAAGCTGATTGAACAGGGCAAGGTTTCTCAAAATGGAAAGTGGAATGCAATGTGCTATCATCGGCAAAACTATGGATAGGATTTCCAGTCAATGGAAGAAGGTCATTAATATACAAGAGGAAAAGAGTGGGGGAAAGAACTTAACCTTGGGGGACAACGGCATCAGTGGAGAAGTTAGAAGACAGAGAGCCATCTACCATCACCCTCAGTGAGCAATCAGAGAGAAAACTGGATAACCAATTACTAAAAACAGTTGGTAAACCATAAGATGGAAGCTTTTTTAGAAGACCATTATGCCAAACACGATCAAAAGCCTTTCCGATGTCAGGAGCAACTACTTATGTTTCACAAAACCTTTCCATTGAATTAGTCCATAAATGGGTAACATAAGCCAGAATATCACCAGTGGATCAACACTGACGGAATCCATACTGGTGATCGTTGATCAGACGGAAGGTTTCTAAGTAGTTTAAGAGTTGGCAGTTAATTGATTTCTCCATTACTTTAGAAAGAGTAGAAGTAATTGCAATAGGATGATAATTGGATGGGAGGGATTTGTCACCCTTTTTAGGAACTGGCTGGATATGAACAAATTTCCAAGCAGAAGGAAAAACACCTTTGGAATAAGAAAGTGGAAAAAAAGGTGGCAAAGAATAGGAGTAAGTTCAGGAACACAGGTTTTAAGAACAAGGGGAGAAATACCATCAGTACCTGGAGCTTTCTTAGCATCAAGATTCATCAAAATCCTTCTGATATCCTTTTAACGGAAGACCACAGGAGGCATTGAATGGAGCATGTTGGGGATGGTGGGAGGTGTTTTACCAAGATCATTAATACATGAGCTGGAAGAAAAATGGGATGCTAGCAGGTCAGCTTTATCCTTGGCTGAAGTGACAACAGAACCATCTGGTTTGGACAGAGGTGGGAGCAGA
Organism: Mastigoproctus giganteus; assembly: GCF_048544385.1. Taxonomy (NCBI): domain Eukaryota; kingdom Metazoa; phylum Arthropoda; class Arachnida; order Uropygi; family Thelyphonidae; genus Mastigoproctus; species Mastigoproctus giganteus. The sequence continues at coordinate 52,363,230 of NC_143585.1, forward strand.
GATGGGCCAAAAGTTGCGGCCAATAGCTTTGGCAAGAGACTAGAATGCTCGGCTACCATTAGGGCAAGAAGCAAGTTTTCTACACTTAGCCAGTTCAAACTCTAGTTTGGACTGATTAATAACTGCTTTACAATTGTTGCGAGCTTTGGTGTAGGCAGAAAATGAAACTGAACAATTAGAAACAAGCCAATTAGGATATGCAACATTCTTCTCTTGAACAGCCTTAGCACATTTATTGGAAAACCAAGGTTTAGATAAAGGACGAGATTTTAAAGTGGAGTGTGGGATAAAGGATTCCATTCTTGCAAGAATAATTTCACTGACACAATCTGAGCAAACGTTGACATCAGAAGTTTTGAAACAGTAATCCGACCAAGGAAAAGAAGAAAAGAAGTCTCGCAGGTCATCCCATTTTGCATTCTTGTAATGCCAAACGACATGAGATTGGGAATACCCATGAGGTAAAGGCTCCATTGGAGAAGAGACAATCACCAAGTTGTGATCTGAAGTGCCTAAAGGACCTCTCACTTCGAACGTGTACTTAGAAAGGCTGTTTGTGAAAAAAAGATCAAGCGTGTTGGCTGTAGTGTTAGGATTGTCCGGTATTCTTGTAGGTAAATGAATAATCTGTGCAAGATCATTAGTAATTGTAAAAGCCCCAACATCTCGACCTCGGTGTGACTAGAAAACGGAAGCCAGCTGGAGTTGTGAACATTAAAATCACCAAGGAAAATTACCTCACTGTTAATAAAGTTGGACTGGAGAAAGTCAAGTTGCAAAGAGAGGAAGTCAGAGAGCTCCAAGTGATTAGTGGAGTTGGGAGAACAGTAGAGACAACACATGAATTTTACACAATGAGGTAGAAAGATTTTAAGCCAGAGAAGATCAAACAGAGGAGATTCCAAATTGCCAAGTCTCTGACAGGGAATATCAGAACAGACATGTGCACAAGTTTGAGGCAAAAGGAATCATACAGCGAATAATTTGGGCATCTGAGATGAGCAGTAGTTGAATCAACCGATAACTGAGATTATTTCAGAAAAAGTACATGGGATTTGGCAGACTGCAAGTGGAAATGGACATCGTTGAGATTAGAACTGATATCATGTATATTTGTGAAATGAATTAGGAAGTGCTTGGGAGGTTTAGATCTTTTCGCAGATAAGCTTGCTCTATTAGTTTGACGATTCGTGGTGTATTCAATAGTAAGAAAAAGTGGGCGGGACATGCTGTATGAAGTAATGAAATTTTAGGATATGGCGTACACATGGTAAGAATATACCCAGATCTTTGACATAACGTGGCCTCGAAAATGCTCCCCACATACACACTACTCGGACTCCCTCCAGTCACTATCTGGCAGAGTAGAGGTAGCAAGATTATATACTAGCTGATCCGGAAGTCTCCTAGAGAGTTATCAATAGGTTCGGTCCGGTGTACTAACTAGCGGCCGGCCTGCGCACGCCATTTTAGAGCTGTACCCTCGAAATGTAAGGAATATTGGATCTCACCACGACGTTCATTATAACCGCAAAAGTCATCAATCATACTGCATGATGGAAGAGATAGGGAAGGGTTGACCGGAACTTAGCTCTAGAGACTAAACATGGGTTCCACCACTTCAAGCCTCCAATAAGCAAAGTGGTGGTATTTCACTGGTTGATGAGAGTTGTCTACCACCTAGTACTGCCTGGTAACATAGAGGGGTGGCGTTCCTCCATGTGGTGTGGGCGCTACACCTCGACCCCTGCTTACGTTGGTTCACACCTGGGTGTGAGGTTATACCCAGGATTATTAACAGTCCCACCATCGTGAAGGTGCAAGAAGAGGATTTGGCTGTCACAGACCGTCCGGACTTCGCTGAAATTGGGTCCATTTGACTTGAGTGTCACCCGAATATCAGTTCCATCAGCGTTTTAGACTCCCAGGTAGCAAGTACAGCTTGTCTGGAATATCTGAGAGAATGTCTGTGCCAACCTCAAGGACCAAAAGGTTTGAGGGATATAAACAATGGGGTCTAAAAATCAATTTTAGCAAGACTGAAATATTGTCTTCAGGATCAGGACACATTCTAAATATTGAAGGTTTCAAATCAAACAAGTTGATAAATTCAAATAATTCGAATCATCCCAAGCAGAGATCGATAAGAGAATTGCATATGGCAGAAAAGCTATCAGCATGCTAAATTCTGATGTATGGTTCAGAAATATTCTAAATATAACAAAGAAACTTATATTTCAAACGATTGTACAAAGTCTTTTATTTTTTGTATGGAGCGGAAATTTGGACTTTGAATAGGCGAAGGGAAAACAAACTGCTCTCCAGAAATGGATTTTTGGAGACATTCAGCAAGAACTTCTAGAAGAGACAGAAAATGGAATGAAGACATAAGAGAGAAAATGGAAGTGAAAAATAATATTTTGATACTATCAAAGAAAAGCATTTAACATGGTATGGACATACAAAACAGATGCAAGAAACCAGATATCCAAAGGCTATCCTGGAATGGAAACCTCCAGGAAGAAGGAGAGGAGAAAGTCATAGGAAGACATGGATGGATGGAGTATGGGAGTGCATGACAGCCTGAGGTTTAACTGACCAAAGCACCTTGATCCGCACTTTGTGGCAGGAAAAAATACTTACCAAAAAAAAACTTGCAGGCCGGTGAAACTCACTGTAAATGGAAACACTCCTCTTTAAGAAGATAAATGTTGAGGTAGGACAAACTTCATCGATTAGCAGAGCATCATTTTAAAATTTGAAATTGTGGACAATTTTTCAGTACAGTAAACCCCCGTTATTCGCGGGGGTTACGTTCCTGAGAAATGCCGCGAATACTGAGTTATGGCTCCCATAGTAATAAAGAGGTTCTGTTCCAAAGTATGAAATATATTTCATAATTTCAAAGTATGAAATTTGATACTTTGAAATATATAAGAAAAACTAGTCTAAAATTTTGTCTATGTGTATTATATGTACCTTCATAATATGACTATATACATAGACAGTACATAGTGAAATGCAAGCATATGGCATCGAAATGAAAATAAGAAACAGTTTAATATTAAATGTAATATTTGTTAGAAATATCAATCAAATCTTTCAAACCAGCGCCTTTGCTAGCTAAAAAACTTATCCTGCCAGTGCTATCACCAGTTTCGCTAAAGTGTTGATAAAGGAGTTTTGCCTTTTCACGAATGATGAGTGAACTTAACGGAATTTTATTTTGACTTCAGTCTTCTATCCACATATTTAAAGCTTTTTCCATTTTTTCTAATTTAACATCATGAGTTACAGAGCAAATTTTTGAAGCAATTAGCGCGTTTTCACAGACACTATGTCGGATTTTTTCTTCCAATTTCTTGATTGATCGTACCGTTGACTCATTGATTTTATAATGTTTTGCCTCTGAGGAGACACTTTCACCTTTAGAAATTTTGTCTAATAACTCAATTTTATTCGCTAATGTCATCACCTTCTTTAATCTTTTCACATTTCCCTTGTTATTCGTAGCCATATTTTTGTATGGGTTAGAAAGAACTTGTCCACAATAAAGTCACTTTCTTCCATTAACACACTCGAAAAAGTCTGTTTTACACCGCAAAATGGTATATTTATCACTTTTGTAGCATATAAATTGATAAATTTATTCAATTTATAAGCATATAAATTAAAATATAAATTAAAAGCAAACGACGAAACCTTCCATGACAAAAGCATAACACATATTGAACAAGGATTAGTGAGAAACATCCACGCTTGCGATTTTGTGAGCCCGCTCCCCCCCCCACCCACCGAGCGTTGCTTTGACCAGTGAAGATAATTTTAGCCACGCCCATGTTTTTTTATGGCAGAAAATGTTCACGGCCTTTAAAATTCACATTTTTTTAGGTTTCATTTTATATTAACTCAGCGACCGCGAATAGCGGGGGTTTACTGTACTTATTAGTAACACAGAAGATAAAGAAACAGATAAAGCAACAGATGTTTTGTAGTGTCAGCTTTGCTAATTTAAGAGAAAGAAAGTGAAGTACAGTGATCCTTGATTGGGGAATTGCAGAAGGATACTAGAAAAACAGCAAATTGTCATGCATGGCATTTTAACAATTCCTGATAACAATGCTGATTGTGAAAGAATATTTTCTTTAGAATGCTCCTGACAGCCAAGTCTAGACTGTGGGGTCACTGCTATAAAGAAACAGAAGATAAAGAAACAGATAAAGCAACAGATGTTTTGTAGTGTCAGCTTTGCTAATTTAAGAGAAAGAAAGTGAAGTACAGTGATCCTTGATTGGGGAATTGCAGAAGGATACTAGAAAAACAGCAAATTGTCATGCATGGCATTTTAACAATTCCTGATAACAATGCTGATTGTGAAAGAATATTTTCTTTAGAATGCTCCTGACAGCCAAGTCTAGACTGTGGGGTCACTGCTATAAACAAAAGTTTTGACTTGACATTTCTGAAGAGGGCAAAGCATGCAACAGTATCTTCCTTGAAGCAATGTTAAATCAATTCTGTCTTGAATCGTCTGTTAAACTACTCAAAATAGAAATCCACAGAGAAAACTCTTGGATATATAACAGTTTGCAAGTACAGTAAGACCCCCATATCCGTGGGGGATATGTTCCAAGACCTACCGTGGATGGCTGAAACCGCTGATCCCATACATAACATGATTTTCTTGAACATACACACGTATAATAAAGTTTAATTGAAAAATTAAACACACGGTAAGACATTACCAACATTAAATATGGTAATAATAAAGTACAGCAGACTCTCGATTTACAGGGATTGAATTAACCGGGAAGTGGATTAAACGGGACACTCCAAATTAAAAAATAAATAAACCAGAAATCATAAAATTCAAGTAATAACTAGAATAGGCATAAAGAGATATTTTGCAAGTCGTAAATAAAGCGACAAGAACCAATGTTATAAATTGTCACTGGGAAATTAGTGTACCTATTATCTTGCAACCTCCACTGTCTTCACACCTACCGCTCAAAAAAAAAAAAAAAAAAACAAATGTTTAGTTTGATTTAGTGCATCACGTCGATTGTTGTGTCCACCTTCCCCAGGATGTGGGGGGAAGGAGTGTTTATGAATGCCCAGGTTTACCATTACTTTGTATAGGAATGTCTTTTACTAACTGCAACATTTCTTTCTCTATTAGCAGAGCATATTGTTCTATTTCAGAAGAATTCATGTTTCGTATCTATGGCATATACAGTAAACCCTTGATTTAACGAACTAATAGGGGGGGAAGGAGTGTCCGTTAATGCCAAAAGTCAATTAAATCGAATGTAACCTGGGGGGGGGGCATTTTTTATTGTTCTTAAAGTAAAAAAAAGCTTTAATAAAATATACAGTACTGCACAATATAAAATTATGTTGCAATTTGGCCTTTGATTTACGGATATCAGAGACAGTTTGTGTTTTTACACCATAAATTTCACAAACACGTGCTACTGAGATGCCTTGTTCTAATTTCTCAATTAGTTCTAATTTCTGTGCCACATTTAAGTTCACATGCTTTCTTTTAACTTCTCTATCACTTGATGTCATTTTAAATTGTAAGGATTGCAAAATTATTTAATAAATAAAGTCACAATTCAGAAATCACGGAAACACTCTGTATACAACCTGACTGCACGACAGCTTGAGGCAGAGAGACCAAAACAAAGCGAGTCGGTAGACCTGAGTGTCCGAGCATTGCCACCAAAATAATAATATTATTACAGTGGCGATGGTCTGAGTTACATTCAGCCCGCAAGTCACCACCTGCTTGTATCTGTAATCTGGGAAAACAGCTATTTGAACACGTTTTCAGAACGAATAAAAAAACAATTTCCTGAATTTGATTATAAAAATAAAAGTGGGTAATTATCAAAACAATAATGGAAATAGGTAATTATTATTAATTTTTAATTAATAATAACGCTGAAGTTTTGTATAACCTAAAAAATAATATGGCCAAGATTAATATGTACATTACTGTATTATTATTTGTCCGGTCCGTTAAATCCGAAATCTGTTATATCAGGGTCTGTTTATCAAGGGCTTACTGTATTTCTTAAGATAAAACATCCTTTAACATTAGCACTTTGTCATTCTGTTTTAGTTTTCATATTAATGTATATAAACCGAATAAAATGGGGAAAAGCAAGATGCCAATACATATTGGCATCTTGGCATATAATACAGGCTGGCCTCGATTAACACGATTAATTTGTCCCGCGAGCACATCGTGCAAAACGGAAACGCGTTAATCGAATATAATAATCAATAGGAGATATTATAATTGGTCCTTGACCTTCTGAAATGTCCATAAAGAATTTTAAAAATACCTTTTAAATAACTTTTTAACTGTATACAATGTAAAAGATAATGAAAATAATTATGGCATTAAATGTTTATTGCATAAAACAGCAGTTCCCAAACTGTGCACTGAGGAATATTTTAAATTTTCAAGGGAAACACAGCGATACTTGACATCTGTCAGACACTGTGCAAAACTACCAGCTCGAGGTAGTTCACAGTTTCAACATTTCTTATTAAGTTGTTTGGACCTAACTACTTAATAACAGAACTGTTAGGTATTTCTTTTGGTCTGGGTGCGCCGTGAAAAAATTACTGATACACTAATGGCGCCGTGAACCGAGAAAGTTTGGGAACCTCTGACATAAAATACACGATGAAGAAATGACTGTTGCGGAAATATTTGAACAGTGTTGACTTTCTCTTTTCATCAATCAATTTGTGATAGCCGACAACAATCTTCTCTGAGCCCTGGTGAAATAAATATTGCAGAGAACCTCAAACCTTTTGTTTGAAGTTCTCTGCAATACAAAAGATTTCATCTAGTTCTTTTACCATTATCTCCTTCGCAGTAACATTTTCACCTGGCTCATTTAAAAATTTGAATTTTTAAATGCAAGTCTGCATTGACTTTATTAGACAAACAAGTAACATGTCTTCTTCTGATGGTTGATGGAACACGCTGAGGCGGGCAGCAGGCAAACGTTTGTTTATTGCCCATCCGACGCGCGGTAAGCTTAATGTGTGATTCAAATCTTTTTCAACTATTACATTAAAAAAAAAAAGATCGCATTAACTGGAAATTTGCATCGTATAAAGGGAAAAGTGGTATAATTTTTTTCAAATAGCGGTAACTGAAAAACGCGTTAATCGAAGTCGCGTTATGCGAGGCCTGGCTGTACTGATATATGGTCCACGAACACGTCAACATTGTATATAGCTACATAATACACTCAACAGTAAAAGTGTTACAACTGAACCCCACAGAAACTCAAACAAGATCAATGAGGGCACACTGCTGCTAAAACCCTAGCAATTCAGATCCCTCCCCATACAGAAATATGTTTAGCAAAAGCACCTCAAAAACTAAAGCAGTTAGGTTTAACACTACATTTTCTAAAGCACAAATTTTACAAATAATTTTTTATTTAAAGTTATGCAAATTTTCTAAAGCACCAATTAAAAGTCAGTCGATGCCTGATGAAGGAACCTGTTTTTAACCATCTTATAAACAGCACAAAAATTAGAAATTTGTGAGATACAGTGAAAAAAAAAAAAAAAACCCAACAAATGAAGACTTTTTTTCCTCTCCTCTGCAAGTTCCTTCATAATTATTCAATATGCGCAAAATTTAATATTAAATGCTGAATCCAAAATGCCCATGCAATCAAAATATAAATGTTCTTGTTTAAACTCTGGAATGACCACCAGAGGAGTAATGATTATATTCATAATTTATAAAAATTGATGTTAGCTCCATGGAGCCGAAGGTGAATCTGTGAATAACGTCATAATGAAAAAAATACAATTTAAGCTTAATAAAATCAGTTTTATTTTATTCTGTATTTTCATTTACGATCAATAATAAAGGTTTGTGGTAACTAAAGTAGGATACATAGTTGAAACAATTCAAACTATTAACATTGCGTAACCAAGTCGATACATGATTGACCACACGTAGTAGATTTTGTAGGATCTGATGCGAGTTTAAGACCGAACAATGATTTCATGAAGTCGAGGAATGTGCTTGATTTTCAACGTTAGATTTGTGATTTTGTCGAAATCTTTGAACACGTTTAGTTGATTTAACTTTTGGAATCATCAAAACTTAACTAAATGAAACACAACCGCACTGCTCGACAAATGCGAAGTAACTGATCAAAGGATCTTCAGAACAAATGACATCATCCCACTGACATTCGATAACTCTGCTTCATACTGCTTGAAACCGGTTCAAACAGATTACGGGTAGATAGGCCAACAACACAACCGCACTGCTTGACAAATGCGAAGTAACTGAACGAAGTAGCTGCTTTAATGAGTTGCTCAACTCTCGAAAACTAAAAACACGATTTGAAATCTATTTATATATCCTTGTAGAGTTCTCAAAGGGCAACAATCTTGTTGTTCAATTGTATGCAACTTGTTCTGTACAACTGAGTTTTCTTGGGTGCATACGTTGTACTTGTTGCGTCACTGCTATTGAGATTGAAAGTAACCAAGGTGCAACTGCAAATGACCAAAATGTGAACTTTTTAGTTTTTTCGAAAAAAATATTAGATATCAAAATTTATAATTTTTTCTTGCATATTCGTCGACTGCATTATATGCCCGACAAAATAAGTATAAATTTGTTATACTTTTGTCTATTAGTTTTGGAGATATAACAGTGGTTAGGCGTTTCACTTTTCGGACACACTGAGCACACTAGGGTACCCCCAGTATACACGTTATTCACATCAATAAATAATCAATATAAAAGTGAGCAGTAGCAAGCTCACTTGCTACTGCTCACTTTCCCTTACCATTCTGTTATTATGCAAGGACTGAATTCCTCGAAATCAGCTGAATTATCAAATATTAATGAAACTAATATTATTTATTTCCTTCGTTAGCTTTTCAGCAAGCACATGAAGATAAAAATTATTCACATTGTCATAAAGAACGAATAGTTCTAGCCTGCTAATATCTTGGCAGCCTTTGAGTGAAACTATGACATTTGTGTTGGTAGCAATAAATCTATTTACTATTTTATAAGTACAGTAAGCGGCGTTTATAGTGATCACATTTGTAAATTGAATTTTGATTCTAATAAAAGAAAATGGATGAATATTATCAGCAGGCTATATAAAAACAGAGATATAAAGCTAAAATTTACACTTTATTACCAAAAGTTTATTACCAATTAAATGATATGTGAAAATTTGAAGAATATTATCCACAAGTTAGGAAAATAAAAATAAATTTATGTACATAATATACATTAATGCATATTAATATGTATATTAGTACATAGCCGCTAGTTAGTACACAGCTAGTTAGTACACTGAACCAAACTTATTGGTAACTCTCTAGGAGGCTTCCGGATCAGCTAGTGTATAATCTTGCTACCTCTACTCTGCCAGATAGTGACTGGAGGGAGTCCAAGTAGTGTGTATGTGGGGAGCATGTCGAGGCCACGTTACGTCAAGGATCTGGGTATATTCTTACCATGTGTACGCCATATCCAAAAATTTCATTACTTCATACAGCATGTCCTACCCACTTTTTCTTACTATTGAATACACCACGAATTGTCAAACTAATAGAGCAAGATTATTATCTGCAAAAAGATCTAAACCAACCAAGCACTTCCTAATTCATTTCACAAATATACGTCTCAATTCTAATCTTAACGATGTCCATTTCCACTTGCAGACTGCCAAACCCCATGTACTTTTTCTGACAGAATCTCAGTTATCGGTTGATTCAACTACTGCTCATCTCAGATGCCCAAATTATTCGCTGTATGATTCCTTTTGCCTCAAAGGTGGTACTTGTGCATATGTCCGTTCTGATATTTCCTGTCAGAGACTTTCGCAATTTGGAATCTCCTCTCTTTGATCTTCTCTGGCTTAAAATCTCTCTACCTCATTGTGTAAAATTCATGTGTTGTCTCTACCATTCTCCCAAATCCACTAATCACTTGGAGCTCTTTGACTTCCTCTCTTTGCAACTTGACTTTCTCCAGTCCAACTTTCCTAACAGTGAGGTAATTTTCCTTGGTGATTTTAATGTTCACAACTCCAGCTGGCTGTTTGTTCTGATTTCTAGTCACGACAACCCAGCTGGTTGAGATACTGAGGCTTTTGCAATTACTAATGACCTTGCACAGATTGTTCATTTACCTACAAGAATACCGGACAATCCTAATCATACAGCCAACACGCTTGATCTTTTTCTCACAAACAACCCTTCTAAGTACACGGTCGAAGTGAGAGGTCCTTTAGGCACTTCAGATCACAACTTGGTGATTGTCTCTTCTCCAATGGAGCCTTTATCTCATGACTATTCCAAACCTTGTGTTGTTTGGCATTACGAGAATGCAAAATGGGACGACCTGCGAGATTTCTTTTCTTCTTTTCCTTGGTCGGATTACTGTTTCAAAGCTTCTGATGTCAAAGTTTGCTCAGATTGTGTCAGTGAAATTTTTCTTGCAGGAATGGAATCCTTTATCCCACACTCCACTTTAAAATCTCGTCCTTTATCTAAACCTTGGTTTTCCAATAAATGTGCTAAGGCTGTTCAAGAGAAAAATGTTGCATATTGTAATTGGCTTGTATCTAATTCTACAGTTTCATTTTCTGCCTACACCAAAGCTCGCAACAATTGTAAAGCAGTTATTAATCAGTCCGAACTAGAGTTTGAACTGGATAAGAGTAGAAAACTTGCTTCTTGCCCTAATGGTAGTCGAGCATTCTAGTTTCTTGCCAAAGCTATTGGCCGCAACTTTTGCCCATCTCTGCTCCCACCTCTGTCCAAACCAGATGGTTCTGTTGTCACTTCAGCCAACGATAAAGCTGACCTGCTAGCATCGCATTTTTCTTCCAACTCATGTATTAATGATCTTGGTAAGACACCTCCCGCCATTCTCAACACACTCTATTCAATGCGTCCTGTGGTCTTCCGTCTCAAAAGGATGTCAGAAGGATTTTGACGAATCTTGATGCTAAGAAAGCTCCAGGTCCCGATGGTATTTCTTCACTTTTTCCCAAAACCTGTGCTCCTGAACTTACTCCTATTCTTTGCTGCCTTTCTTCACTTTCTTATTCCAAAGGTGTTTTTCCTTCTGCTTGGAAATTTTCTCATATCCAGCCAGTTCCTAAAAAGGGTGACAAATCCCTCCCATCCAATTATCGTCCCATTGCAATTACTTCTACTCTTTCTAAAGTAATGGAGAAATAATTTAACCGCAAACTCTTAAACTACCTAGAAACCTTCCATCTGATCAACAATCGCCAGTATGGATTCCATCAGTGTCGATCCGCTGGTGATGTTCTGGCTTATGTTACCCATTTATGGACTAATTCAATGGAAAGGTTCGGTGAAACACAAGTAGTTGCTCTTGACATCTCAAAGGCTTTCAATCGTGTTTGGCATAAAGGTCTTCTAAACAAGCTTCCATCTTATGGTTCGACAACTGTTTTTAGTAATTGGTTATCCAGTTTTCTCTCTGATTGCTCACTGAGGGTGATGGTAGATGGCTCTCTGTCTTTTAACTTCTCCACTAATGCCGGTGTCCCCCCAAGGTTCAGTTCTTTCCCCCCAACTCTTTTCCTCTTGTATATTAATGACCTTCTTCCATTAACTGGAAATCCTATCCATAGTTTTGCCGATGATAGCACATTGCATTCCACTTTCCATTTTGAGAAACCTTGCCCTGTTCAATCAGCTTCAACTTCTCGAAAATCTGCTACAAATTCCTTAAATGCCGATCTTCAGGTAATTCTCCAGTGGGGCAAAGACAACTTAGTTGATTTCAACCCTTCAAAAACTCAGTCTTGTCTTATATCTCGCATAAAGGATTCCTCTGCTCTATACTTATCTTTAGTGACACTCCGATTTCTAGGCAAAATGATATATCTCTTTTGGGGATTACCCTGACTTCTAATCTCTCTTGGCACAAGCACATTACAAATATTGCTTCCTCTGCATCTAAAAAACTTGGTTTTCTCTTTCGCTCTCGGCGTTACTTTTCTGCCAACAGCTGCTCACTCTGTATAAATAGCAAATCCGCCCTGGCATGGAATATTGTTCCCACATCTGGGGTGGTGTCCCCAAAACCTCTCTCAGGCTTCTTGATTCCATTCAAAAGAGGGCAGTTAGGTTAATTAATGATTCATCTATAACAGAGTCTCTCCACTCGCTGTCTCATAGACATACTGTTTCTGCTGCATGCCTCTTCTACAGATACTTCCATGGGCACTGTTCTTCTGAATTGGCTTCTATAATTCCCGCTCTCTCTTTCAAAACAGTCTGAACACGTGTCGCCACCAGCCAACATCCATTTACTGTCCAACTTTTCATCTTCCTCGTTTATTCAATCAACTGCCATTTTCAGGAACAACCTTCCTTCATACGTTTCCTGAAAATTACAGTCTACAGAAGTTCAAGTCCAAGGTCAATAAATATCTTCTTTCGTCTTCTCAACCTCCAACCCAAGCATGGTACTAAGTACTATTTGTTCTAATACCTCTCATGTTTGGGGTTTACATAAAAAAAAAAAAAAAATTAAATATAATACTTTGTAATATAATTATAATTTAAAATAGTCACTTATTTGAGATTGCTTTAAATTATCAATGCAAAGTCTATATAGCATTAGTAGAGGCATATGATGCAAGAAAGCAAACTTATTTAGCATTGATCAAATAAAAAAATTTGCATCCATTTACTCCAAAAGTTTGTCTAGTTCAGTTGTGAATTTATTTAGGCTGTTAACTTCCACAATGGCAGATGGAAGTTGTTCCAACAATCAACCACCCGTTGGCAAAAGGCAAATTTCAGCACATCTATTCTACAACTTTCTTTCCTTGATTTGAATTCATGTTCCCTCAGCCACTAATCTTGACAAGAGGAAGAATCCCATCAGCACTGAGCTTGCCCAAACCATTCAAGGCCTTATACACTTCAATCAGATCACCTCGCAGGTGCCTAGTCTCCAGAAGCTGCTATTTGCAGAACTTAAGCCTTTCTTTGTAAGAGCAACCCTTTGTTCCATTGAACAATCTCATTGCCCTTCTCTGTACTCACTCTAGCAGCTCTACGTTCTAAAATGACACCTCCAGACATGTATACAGTTCTCAAGGTGTCGCCTGACCAATGCAAAGGGATACAAAGGGATAATCACCTCCTTATCCCTGCTAGAAAAATTCCTATATATCACTGACAAGACCTCATGAGCTACTCTTGTAGCCTGTCTGCACTGCTCAGAAAACTTCATATCTGACTGCACAATTACTGCTAGGTCTTTTTCATTCTTACTACCCTGAGTGTAATACCATACAATCGATCTGTTATTCTGGGGTTACTGCTACCCATATGCAGTATTTTTGCATTTGTCAATGTTAAACTTCAGTTTCCGCCTCTCAGCCCATTTGCTCAACTTTTCTAGACGATGTTGCAGTAGTGTACTCTCATTAGTGTCATTAACAACCCTTCCCACCTTCTTATTGTCGGGAAACTTGGACATTAAGCCTGACATACCTTCATCAATATTATTAATAAATACAGGTAGTTCCAGACTTTACGAGTTAATTTGTTCCTAGTGTCCACTCCTAAAGTGGGAATTTATTTCCTATAGACATAATGTTAAAAATAGGGGTTACGTTATCAACAATGAAATTAGTTTATGTTTAAACAATGACTGATTTATCCAAAGAAATGAAAATGAAGCCTGTAAAATCAAGCAAATTATAATAATAGAGATATTATTTATAACTTATATTAAAGAATGTTATTCTTCACCATCATCATCGACTAAATGCACACGCGTTGATCACTCATTATTGGCTCGGCACTCGTTGGTCTGTTGCACAAGTCGTCGTCTTCTTGTGCAACAGACCAACGAGAAAGCAAGCTTATGCAGCATCAGCCAAAAAAAAAAAAAAAAAAAAAAACCACTCTCATTTCACACCTCCGTTTGTTCGAAATACATGTCCAGCTGAGCCTTAAATATATTTAGGCTATCAACTTCCAGAACAAGGGATGGAAGTCTGTTCCACCAACCAACTACCCGCTGGTTAAAGGCAAATTTTCGCACATCTATCCTACATCTGTCTTTCCTCAATTTGAATTTATGCCCTCTCACGTGATTATTCTGAGTAAGAGGAAGAATCCCATCGGCATTGACCATGCTCAAACAATTCAAGGCTTTATACACCTCTATCAGATCACCTCACCGGTGCCTAGTCTCCTGACACCGTAATTTGCAAAACTTAAGCCTTTCTTCGTGAGAGCAACCCTTTGTTCCATTCACTAATCTTGTTGCCCTTCTCTGTACACGTTCCAGTAGTTCTACATCCTACTGAGGCCTCCAGACCTGTATACAGTACTCTAGGTGTGGCCTGACCATTGCCTTATACAAGGGAATAATCACCTCCTTATCCCTGCTAGAAAAATTCCTATATATCATTGACAATACACCATGAGCTACTCTTGCAGCCCGTTTTGCACTGCTCAGAGAACTTCATATCTGCCTGCACAATTACCCCCAGGTCCTTTTCATTCTCTACCACTGTCAGTGTAGTACCACAGAGTTGATACGTTACTCTGGGGTTACTCTTTCCCATATATAGTACTTTACATTTGTCGATGTTAAACTTCATTTGCCACCTCTCAGCCCATCTGCTCAACCTTTCCAGATCCTGTTGCAGCAGCATAGCGTCAGCAGTGTCGTTAACAACCCTGCCAACCTTTGTATCGTCTGCAAACTTGGACTTGAAGCTTGATATACCATCATCAATATCATTTATAAATACAGAAAACAACAATGGACCCAACACTCAACCCTGAGGGGCTCCACTAATAACATTAGTCCACGATGAGCAGTGTCCATTAATTACCACTCCTGTCTTCTTCCCCTCAACCATCCCTTTATCCATAGCAGCAATTTGCCTCCAATGCCACACTGCTCTAATTTGTGCAGCAGTCTTCCATATGCAACAGTATCAAAAGCCTTTCTAAGATCCAAATATATAATATCAAAGTTATTCCCTGCATCCAGTTCTTTAGACTTTCCCTTAACAAAACCATGCTGTGTCCGAGCTATAACTGAAGTCTTGTCTAGATGATCCTGCAGTGCTTCTTTAACCAGTGCCTCCATTAATTTTCCTGGAACAGAAGTTAAACTCACAGTCTAAAATTACTTGTGTCGCCAACCTTTGATCCTCCTTTGCGAATTGGGGTCACATTTGCACATCTCCAGTCTATGGGTACCTCCCCTGAGTCCAAAGAAGCTCTCATAATTATGACTAAGGGTTTGCTTGCTTATTTTGCTAACTCCTTTAATATAACTAGATAGATCCCATCCACCCCGGGTGCCTTAGCATTAGCATTATCCTCAACAATTTCTCCTCCACTTTCCTCTCAGTTATTACAAAATCATCTATCTCACTGCCAGAGTTTACTTCACCTCTGGCATTCCCCTTCCTGAATAACTCCTCATGTGTGAATGTAGATACAAAATACTCATTTAGCTTGTTAGCCACCTGAGCAGGATTCTCAACTGTTGAACCATCAATGTCCAGTGGACCAATCTGATTCATCCCTCTCCTTCTAGAGTTTACATAAGTAAAGAACTCTTTTCTGTTTTTCTTTGCATCCTTTTCCAATGATTTCTCATAATTTGATTTTGCCTGCCTAATCTTCTTTGCGATTGGTTACAGACCAGCTTATATCTATCATAGGCTTTCATGTTACCCATTAATTTATATGCATCCCATGCATTTTTCTCCTTTTCCATGTGTCTCATTAGTTTATCTGACATCCATTAAGGAATGGATGTCAGATGAACTAATGAGACTTTACATACCAACTAAGAAACAATATTTCTTAGTTAGTATGTAAAGCCTAGTAGCTTCCAAGATAAGTTCTTTAAATGCTTCCCAAATTAGAATTTGCTGTTGGTAACATCATCAGTTGGTCCCACTGTATAGAATTTAAATACTGTCTCAGACCATCGTAGTCGCCTTTACAAAAGCAAAACCCTTCCCTTTACCCCTGATGGTAGTTACCTCTTTGAGTAAATCCCACTTCAGCACACTGGGATCACTGCCACCTAGTGGTTCCTTTATCTGCAGATTCTTAATGCATAAAGAATCACTACTGATAATTAGATCAAGAGTACTACTCCCTCTAGTTGCCCCCGCACATGCTGATGTAGAAAACAATCATCCAATAAATCCACAAAAGCCTTACTAGTGTGTGAGTGACCACCCCACAAATTCCAGTCAATATCTGGGAAATTAAAATCCCCCATTATAAGACTCCTGATTTACTGGCCCAATCTATTTCCCTGTACAGTTTTTTATTATACTCATCAGAGTCATTAGGCCTATAGCACACTCCTACTCTCGATTTTGATATCCCAATGCTTACATCACACTAAACTGACTCGACACTGCACTGTCCAGCGATGTTGACTGGTTCACTTCCTTGGATTTTATGTGTTTCTTAACTAATAGCATAACCTCTCCTCCGTTCCTATCCTTTCTGTACACATTGTACTCCGTAAATTCCAGTTCTGCATTCCTTATATGTGTGTGACACCACGTCTCCGATATCCCAACAATATCTGCCTTTGATGTTTTGAGCAATACCTTAAATTCATCAAATTTATTTACTAAACTCCTAGCATTGGTGTACACGCAAGTATACATGCACCTGTTCCTATTCTTAGCTACCCTAACACAATCCATGTGTTTACTTGTACCACAATGACTCCCAGCAATCTCTGAAATATCTTGCATCTTGTTTTCCAGGCTGCTGCTCATTTCAATAGAAGCAGTGCAAGAATCACTTTCACCTCTGCCAGTGGCTACTGTTAATCTATTAGCCTTGTACCTTGTATCCCACCCCAACGGAACACACAATTTTAACGGAAGGCACAAATTACAACTAACATGATTTGCGAGGAGTAACAAGTTTACGAAGCTTAAAAAAAAAAAAAGGAATGAAGAGAAGATTCTGAAAATTTTATTTATGTTTTTAATATGATTGAAGATATCAGTAAAGGGGAAACACATCTCACCATAAAAACGTAAAAAACCACACAATTCCAGCCATCGCTATTTTCACAAGTGCAATAACATCTAATTTACTACCCATTTATAAATTTATAACTGATTGCAGTAACAGAAAAGCCCAATAAACCGGAAAGTGCAAATTGCTTTTATTGTTTTATGGTTGTGACCTCCAGAAATGTGCTTTAGAAAAATATCACACCGTTAAAAATTGGTTATATATGATACTATGATACTATGGCAATGCCATAGTATCAAAGTCCATTTTTAATAAATTTGAGTTTACAAAAACTTATTTTGCAGGATGCTTGACTTACTGTAACAAGAATAAATATTTATAGATGTAAATACCATTATACGCTTCTGAGAACAATTCTCTTTTTGTCTAATATTATGTAGCAGCATAGTGGACACCCTTTGCAAATTCTGCTATGCTATGTTTATTGTTGATATTAATTCAGATTCTTCAGCATTATTATAATGTTCATCATCAACTTCCAGTATTTTATAAGTTTCAGGAAACAGTTTTATTATTTTTACTATCTGTTCCTCTTCACCTCCTCTGTTTCCCCTGCTCCCTTTTTCACTTTCCAGAGCCCCTCCCCCTACCCTCCTTGGTAGGCTCGGGTATCGTCCAGGTATGCCCCCCCTGCCACCCAAGAGACCTTTCTCTTTCCTGCTACACCCAGCCTGCTTTCCCAGGACAGTGGATGGGCAATGTGGGTCCCACAGCTAAATGGCCAAAGGAACAATAGGCCAACACAATCCAACACTACATTATGCAGACTAACATTAAAACTTATATTATCTGTAGCCTTTACAGAGTTTGGTAGCCTACACAGAGTATACAAATGTGGAATTGGGCCCACCCAGTGCCACTTGACAATGAACACTTTCATTGTCATAAACTTGAAGCCATTCTATGAGTTTATGCAGCTGCTTTCCCCAGTTTGAAACAATATTCCACATGTGACATATCAAAATGTGTCACATGTGGAATACAAAACAAAAACATGCAACCACAGTAACAGTTATCAGAGTAACACTTCACATGAGTAACTTAGAATAAACTGCTATCTGCAGATTACAATAAGAGTTACTAAGGTTACAAGCCTCCCAGTGCACTTTCACCTGCACATTAATGGTGTTATTCTATAAAATCATTCCACGGATTCTTTGAACAAGCCTTCTTTGTTTACTGGATATAACCTTTACTGCTAAACTTTTTTGGCATAAGCACTTCGCAAACACTGCTTCCTATTCATCAAAACAAAATATGCTGTCTCATTCTACTGTGTAAAAATTCTTCCCCATTATGAAATACTGTTCTCCATATAAGGAGTTACCACCAGAACCTTACTCAAACTCAACTCTATCCAAAAGTTTGTTTGCAGAAAAAAAAAAAAAAAAGAGTGCTACCCCAAAAAACAGATTTTTCAGAAAAAGCAGGAGGTGTTTTTTTAAACTCTGCACTGCATTAGAAATTAGATTTCACTGGCAAAATACACCATTTCATATTAAAATAGAGCCATGATTGTTTACCAGAATGATGTGCTTTTAAATATTTGCTTACCTAACACTTTTCTGTCTATAGATTTTTGTTTGGATATCTCTCTATACAGTAAAAAGGTTTTCCTCCTAGTGATATTTATTCAAGCTAATGGGACAAGAGGGTGAGGCAATATATCACTACAAATGCAATTAATTATTGACAACTGCATCCATAACATTCACCAAACTCATGCACGTGCTTCCCTGTCTAACATTTGATGTTCCATTGTAATATTGAATATTGTATATAGTATTTGTAAATAATTTGGTATTTTGTAAATATTTTAAATATTTGTATAGTTCGTAAATATTTTAGATCTGCTCTTTCAGATGCAACAATATTCCTCGTACATTATGGAACCTGAAGCAAAAGACCTAAGCAACTATGTAAACACAGGTAAATAATTATATAGTGGTATTTATTCAACCTTGAGAATGCAGAGCACTACAAATGCACAGGTAAATGATTGCATAGGTCATTTCCTGTTTAAATATCGATCAGTGCATATAGGCAGGTGTGTCTTTTACGTAGAAAAGATTTGACTTACTCTGTATACCTCTACATTTTACATAGAAAAGCGTGCGCAGGAGTGGACAAGCAAAGCGAGCAGAGGGAGAAGTCTCCTAGTTATTATTATTATTATTCTAAAAATATTCTTGGCTAAATGCCTAAGAATATGAAAGATTTGTTTATGTATATTTACTGCACTTGCATAATTTCTACTACCCAGGTAATATGACATCCTTATTACCTGAGTAGTAGGAATGGTGCAATGCATAAACAAATCTTTCATTATTATTATTATTAGCTGTATGGTAAAATGAAGCTTGAGGCTTTTGCTGAACCAACCAAAAAAAAAATTTTCTCAGTTACCCTGAGACAGAGAGAGAGAGAGAGAGAGAGAGAGAGAGAGAGAGAGTTGTTATTTGGTTTTTAGGAGCATTAGCAACTAAGGCCATATTGCTCCGAGGATATGCGGTGGTCATTCCCTGACCTTTCCGCATCCTCCGTATTTGGTGGTCACGGGCTCGAACCCCAGTCTAAATCAAGAAGCGTGTGCTATGCACTGCTGCTCCTGCCCACCTGGCTACGGAGGCGCCGAGAGAGAGAGAGAGAGAAAACAAGAGTCAAAAGTAGAAGGAAGGGAATCACCAAGAAAGAAAAGAAAAATGATATCCAGCTCAGGACCCTGGGTGTAACGAGTCCATACTCACCAAATTTGAGCCTCTGGGGTTAATATTAGACATCAACTACTGATTTTGATTGCTTTGAGAAAAATATTGTTGCTGACTCAAAAAAGTTGAGTCCAAGTTTTGTACATAACAATGGCTCTGCTGGCTAGACTTAGCTGTCAGTAGCATTAGCATTAGCATTAGTAGAGGCATATGATGCAAGAAAGCAAGCTTATGCAGCATCAGCCAAAAAAAAACAAAAAAAACAAAAAAAAAAAACCATCCCATTTCACCCCTCAGTTCGTTCCAAATACCTGTCCAGCTCAGCCTTAAATTTATTTAGGCTACCAGCAACAAGGGATGGAAGTCTGTTACACCAACCAACTACCCACTGGCTGAAGGCAAACTTCCGCACATCTATCCTACAACCGTCTATCCTCAATTTGAATTTATGTCCTCTCAGGTGATTATTCTGAGCAAGAGGAAGAATTCCATCAGCATTGAGCATACTCAAACCATTCAAGTTTATACACCTCAATCAGATCACATCGCAGGTGCCTAGTCTCCAGACACTAATTTGCAAAACTTAAGCTTTCTTCGTAAGAGCAACCCTTTGTTCCATTCACTAATCTTGTTGCCCTTCTCTGTACTCATTCCAACAGCTCTACATCCATCTTAAAATGAGGCCTCCAGACCTGTATACAGTACTCAAGATGTGGCCTGACCATTGCCATATACAAGGGGATAATCACCTCCTTATCCTGCTACAATTTGTGTAGCAGTCTTCCATGTGCAACAGTATCAAAAGCCTTTCTAAGATCCAAGTATATAATATCAAAGTTATTCCCTGCATCCAGTTCTTTTGTGACTGCATCATAGTATCCAATTAAATTGGTCAGGCAAGACTTCCCCTTCACAAAATCATGCTGTGTCCAAGCTATAACTGAAGTCTTGTCTAGATGGTCATGCAATGCTTCTTTAACCAGTGCCTCCATTAATTTTCCTGGAACAGAAGTTAAACTAACAGGTCTATAATTACTTGTGTCGCCCACCTTTGATCCTCCTTTGTGAATTGGGGGTCACATTTGCACATCTCCAGTCCATGGGTACCTCCCGAGTCCAAAGAAGCTCTCATAATTATGGCTAAGGGTTTGCTTACTTCCTTTGCTGCCTCCTTTAATATAACTGGATAGATCTCATCCACCCTGGGGGCCTTTTTTATGTTTATCTTCAACAATTTCTCCTCCACTTTCCTCTCAGTTATTACAAAATCATCTAGCTCACTGCCAGAGTTTAACTCACCTCTGGCATTCCCCTCCCAGAATAATTCCTCATGTGAGAATGTAGATGCAGAATACTCATTTAGTTTGTTAGCCACCTGAGCAGGATCATCAACAATTGTACCATCAATATCCAGTGAACCAATCTGATTCATCCCTTTCCTTCTAGACTTTTACATAGATAAAGAACTCTTTGCTGTTTTTCTTTGCATCCTTAGCCAAAGATTTCTCCTAATCTGCCTTTGCCTGTCTCATCTCCTTTGTGACTTGGTTACAGACCAGCTTATATCTATCATAGGCTTCCACATCACCCATTAATTTATATGTATCCCATGCATTTTTCTTCTCTGCCTTATATTGGCATTAATGATATTAAGAGTAGGAGACCGGCGGAATTACTTAACAAGTACAGGTCACTGTTGAAAAAAAGCCGTGAATTAGGGTTGAATTTGAAAGTGTCTGCAATTCTGCCCAGACACGATAGGAGAAAGTATATGATGAGAGCCCCGTCGATCAATTCGGCCCTGGACAGATTGTGCAAGGCTCGAGGGGTAGAATTTTTTTCAGCCTGGTCTGTACTTGTTAACAGGAGAGACTGTTTCTACAGGGATGGGATACACTTAAATAGAAAGGGTGCAAGAATGTTTGCTGATGCTATCAAGGCAGTGTTAGGTGGGTCGGAAAACTGCTAGATTGGGGGGATACAAGGACTAATAGATTAACAGTAGCCAATGGCAGAGGTGAAAGTGATTCTTGCACTGCTTCTATTGGAATGAGCCGCAGCCTGGAAAACAGAATGCTGGGAATCATTTGGGTACAAATGATTCCCAGCAGTCTCTGAAAAAGTCACCAGTAAACACATGGGTTGTGTTAGGGTAGCTAAGAAAAAGAACAGGTGCATGTATACTTACGTATACACCAATGCTAGGAGTTTAGTAAATACATTTGATGAATTTGAGGTATTGCTCAAAACATCAAAGGCAGATATTTTGGGGATTTCAGAGACGTGGTGTCACACAGATATAAAGAATGCAGAACTGGAATTTGGGGAATACAGTCTACAGAAAGGATAGACAGGATAGGAAGGGAGGAGGGGTTATGCTATTAGTTAAGAAATACATAAAATCCAAGGAAGTGAAGCCAGTCGACATCGCTGGACAGTGCAATGTCGAGTCAGTTTGGTGTGACATAAGCATTGGGAGATTAAAATTGAGAGAAGGAGTGTGCTATAGGCCTAATGACTCTGATGAGTATAATAAGAAACTGTACAGGGAAATAGAGTGGGCCAGTAAATCAGAGAGTCTTATAATGGGGGAATTTTAATTTCCCAGATATTGAATGGAATTTGGGGGCTGGTCACTCACACACTAGCAAGGCTTTTGTGGATTTATTGGATGATTGTTTTCTACATCAGCATGTTTGGGAGGCAACTAGAGGAAGTAATACTCTTGATTTGATTATCAGTAGTGATTCTTCATGCATTAAGAATCTGCAGATAAATGAACCACTAGGTGGCAGTGATCCCAGTGTGCTGAAGTGGGATTTACTCAAAGAGCTAACTACCATTAGGGGTAAAGGGAAGGGTTATTGCTTTCGTAAAGGCGACTATGATGGACTGAGACAGTATTTAAATTCTATACAGTGGGACCAACTGATGATGTTACCAACAGCAAATTCAAAATGGGAAGCATTCAAAGAACTTATCTTGGAAGCTACTAGGCTTTGCATACCAACTAAGAAATATTGTTCAAGGTTTAGGCCTAAGTGGATGTCAGATGAACTAATGAGACATATGGCAAAGAAGAAAAATGCATGGGATACATAAAAATTAACACGTGACACAGAAGCCTATGATAGATACAAGTTGATCTGTAACCAAGTTACAAAGGAAGTTAGGCAGGCGAAGGCAAATTACGAGAAATCTTTGGCAAGGGATGCAAAGAAAAACAGCAAAGAGTTCTTTACTTATGTAAACTCTAGAAGGAAGGCGATGAATCAGATTGGTCCACTTGATATCAATGGGTCAACTGTTGATGATCCTGCTCAGGTAGCTAACAAACTAAATGAATATTTTGCATCGACATTCACACATGAGGAGTTATTCAGCGAGGGGAATGCCAGAGGTGTATTCAACTCTGGCAGTAAGCTAGAGAATCTTGTAATAAAAAAAAAAAAAAGTAAAGTGCAGCCATTATCAACCCACTGCAGGATGGAAGCCTCCTCAACAATTCATGCTGAGGGAAATGGACCTTAATCTGCCACGCTGGTCCAGTGCGGGTTGGCAGATCAACCGTATTCAGCAATCAGGGGCTTGAACCCCGGTCTACTCAAAGAGCGTGTGCTACTGCACTCCCGCTCCTGCCCACTCGGCTACAGAGGAGAAATTGTTGAAGATAAACACAAGAAAGGTATCTGGGGTGGATGGAATCTATCCAGTTATATTAAAGGAGGCAGCAAAGGAAGTAAGCAAACCCTTAACCATAATTATGAGAGCTTCCTTGGACTCAGGGGAAGTACCCATGGACTGGAGATGTGCAATGTGACCCCAATTCACAAAGGAGGATCAAAGGGCGACACAAGTAATTATAGACCTGTTAGTTTAACTTCTGTTCCCGGAAAATTAATGGAGGCACTGGTTAAAGAAGCACTGCAGGATCATCTAGACAAGACTTCGGTTATAGCTCGGACACAGCATGGTTTTGTTAAGGGGAAGTCTTGCCTGACCAATTTGATTGACTATGATGCAGTCACAAAAGAACTGGATGCAGGGAATAACTTTGATATTATATACTTGGATCTTAGAAAAGCTTTTGATACTACTGTTGCACATGGAAGACTGCTGCACAAATTGGAGCAGTGTGGCATTGGAGGCAAATTGCTGCTATGGATAAAAGGGTGGTTGAGGGGGAGAAGACAGAGAGTGGTAATCAATGGACACTGCTCATCGTGGACTAGTGTTATTAGTGGAGTCCCTCAGGGTTCAGTATTGAGTCCATTATTGTTTTCTGTATTTATAAATGATATTGATGATGATATATCAAGCTTAATGTCCAAGTTTGCAGACGATACGAAGATTGGCAGGGTTGTCAAGGACCCTACTGACACTATGCTGCTGGAAAGGGAAACAGGATCTGGAAAGGTTGAGCAGATGGGCTGAGAGGTGGCAAATGAAGTTTAACATTGACAAATGTAAAGTACTACATATGGGAAACAGCAACCCCAGAGCAACGTATCAACTCTGTAGTACTACACTAACAGTGGTAGAGAATGAAAGGGACCTGGGGGTGGTTGTGCAGGCAGATATGAAGTTTTCTGAGCAGTGCAAACGGGCTGCAAGAGTAGCTCATGGTGTATTGTCAATGATATATAGGAATTATTCTAGCAGGGATAAGGAGGTGATTATTCCCTTGTATAAGGCAATGATTAGGCCACACCTGGAGTACTGTATACAGGTCTGGACTCCTCATTTCAAGAAGGATGTAGAGATGCTGGAACGAGTACAGAGAAGGGCAACAAGATTAGTGAATGGAACAAAGGGGTGCTCTTACGAAGAAAGGCTTAAGTTTTGCAAATTATAGTGTCTGGAGACTAGGCACCAGCGAGGTGATCTGATAGAGGTGTATAAAGTCTTGAATGGTTTGAGCATGCTCAATGCTGATGGGATTCTTCCTCTTGCTCAGAATAATCACCTGAGAGGGCATAAATTCAAATTGAGGAAAGACAGATGTAGGATAGATGTGAGGAAATTTGCCTTTAGCCAGCAGGTGGTTGGTTGGTGGAACAGACTTCCATCCCTTGTCGTGGAAGTTGATAGTCTAAATAAGTTTAAGGCTCAGCTGGACAGGTATTTCGAACGAACAGAGGGGTGAAGTGGAAGTGTTTATTTTTTATTTATTTATTTATTATTTTTTTTTTGGGTGATGCTGCATAAGCTTGCTTTCTTGCATCAAATGTCCCTACTAATGCTAATGCTATACCAAAACATCTATTGTACTATGCATTTGGAAATGCTTGATAAAAGATAGTCATGTAATGCAAGTTAAACAAGAAATATTTGGGAGATTATTTTTTTAAATTATGGTCATTCTTTTTTTGAGCAGCTCTCATATTTCATGATTATAATAAATATACAGCAGAATCTCACTGATACAAAGCTCAAGGAACCTAAATTTTTAAGTTTAGTAATAATGAAGTTTACCAAAATGTCAAACTCCACCATTTGTTACATCTCTTTTAACATTAATTTAAGCTTTATCTAACAATAATAAGAATAATATTTTGTTTAGAGTTTCTTTTATTTATAAGAGAAACAACATAATTGAAATAAAAATATATAATTAGTATCACATAAATTAGTAAATGCAGAATCACGGCATTCTTGTTAAAGGAAACATGAAAACCATTTAAATATTTAACAAAACTGAAAGTAAAAATCCAATTTCATCTGCATGGTTTACATCATACATGCATTCTTAACAGTACAGAGGTCAAAAACAACAAGTGTTGCATTATCAACATTTTCTACGTATTCAATGCATCTTGAGGATTTTTTTTTTCGAAGGCGGCATGTTTGATTCTCAACTTTCATCACTAATAAAAATTTCATCATTTTGTTTGGTGGTTAACACCATTTCCGGTAGTAACTTTCTTGTAGTAGCAACGTCATCATAAATCCTAACAAACTCCTCAAATTCTCCAACAAATTCCATATGCTCCTTCAAACCAAAACCGGATTTAAACTTGTTGTGGCCCTAAGCTATGACATGTATGAGGCCCTTCTCTCTCTCTCTTACAGTTCATCTGTGACAATATTGTCACATCAAAGGATTTTTTAAGATGGAGGCCCCTTGCAATGCAAGGCTCTAAGCTGTAGCTTGTTTAACTTATGTGTAAAGACGATCCTGCTTCAAACTTTTACATTCCTCAATGTGAAAGGAATATCACGGTGATTTGTTGGACCATGTTTTTCAACAATATTATCACCAAAGCCACTCTTTACGAAGCAGTTGTTTATTATACTTGATGTATGAAAACCTCAAGGATGAGAGGTATTAGAACCTATAGTACTTAGTACTGTGCATGGGTTGGAGGTTGAGAAGATGGAAGAAGATATCTGTTGATATTAGACTTGAAATTCTGTAGATTGTAATTTTCAGGAAATACATATGAAGGTTGTTCCAAAAAACAGAAGCTGAATGAATAAATGAGGAAAAAGAAAAGTTAGTTCTGTGAGTTTGAAGTCAGACAGTAAAAGGATGTTGACTGGATGTGGCACATGTTTGGACTACTTTGGAAAAGAGAGCAGGCATTATAGAAGCAATTCAGAAGCACAGTATCCATGGAAGATCTATAGAAAAGGCATGCAGCAGAAACAGTACACCTGTGAGACAGAGAGTGGAGAGATTCTGTTAGAGATTAGTCATTAATTAACATAACTGCCCACTTTTTAATGGAATATAGAAGACTGAGAGAGGATTTGGGGACACCACTTCATATGCGGGAACAATATTCCTGGTAGGGTGGATTTGCAATTTGTACAGAGTGAACAGCTGTTTGGAAGAAAAGCAATGCAGAGAGCAGAAAAGAAAACCCAGTTTTTTAGATGCAGAGGAAGCAATATTTATAATGTGCTTATGCCAAGAGAGAGATTGAAAGTCAGGGTAATCCCCAATAGAGTTATATGAGCTTACCTAGAAGTCACTGAAGAAAAGAACAGACACTGAAGAATCCTTTTTGCGCAATAGAATACAGAACTAGAGTTTTAGAAGGATTGAAATAAACTAAGTTATCTTTGCCCCACTGGAGAATTACAAGATCAGCATTTAAGGAATTGGTAGTGGATATTTGAGAAGTTGAAGCTGTTTCAGCAGGACAAGGATAAAAACTATGGATATGATTTACAGTCAATGGAAGAAGGTCATTAATATACAAGAGGAGAAGAGTGGGAGAAAGAACCAAACCTTGGGGAACTTCACCATTAGTGGAGAAGTTAGAAAACAAAGAGCCATCTACCATCACCTGCAATGAGCGGTCAGAGAGAAAACTGGATACCCAATTACAAAAAACAGTTGGCAAACCATAAGATGGAAGCTTATTTAGAAGACCTTTATGCCAAACATGATCAAAAGCCTTTGAAATGTCAAGAGCAACTGCTGAGTTTCACCTAACTTTTCCATTGAATTTGTCCTAGTAAAATAATAAGAGGAGTAATAAGAAAATAATAAGAAAATAATAAGAGAACACTTCCGTATGATACCCTCCAGAAATTAAAACGGAAAAAACGACAACTTACCCGTACATTAGAGTAAATTATAAATAATTAAATAATCAATTTAACACAATTCAAATAAATATAAAACAATTAAAAATCAAATTAACGCAATTAAAAGAATCTAACGAAAATAACGAGGAAGGAAAATTGTTTTGAATATTTTCGTTGGATTCTTTTAATTGCGTTAATTTGATTTTTAATTGTTTTATATTTATTTGAATTGTGTTAAATTGATTATTTAATTATTTATAATTTACTCTAATGCACGGGTAAGTTGTCGATTTTTTCATTTTTTCCGTTTTAATTTCTGGAGGGTATCATACGGAAGTGTTCTACGTACTATATTGAGGTAAACTCCTCTTATTATTTTACTAATATTATTATCAACGTAGAACATATTGAGTATTACAGCTCTGATTCATACTATCTAATTGAATTTGTCCATAGACAGGTAACAAAGCCATAATATCACCAGTGGATCGACACTGATGGTATCCATACTGGCAATTGTCAATCAGATGGAGGATTTTTAGATAGCTTAAGAGTTGGTGGTTAATTGATTTCTCCATAACTTTAGAAAGAGTAGAAGTAATCGCAATGGGATCTGTCATCCTCTTTAAGGACTGGCTGGATATGAGCAAATTTCCAAGCAGAAGGAAAAACACCACTGGAATAAGAAAGTAAAAAAAAAGTGACAAATAACAGGAATAAGTTCAGGGCACAGGTTTTGAGAACAAGTGGGGAAATGCTATCAGGACCTGGAACTTTCTTAGCATCAAGATTCATCAAAATCCTTTTGACGGAAGATAAAGGAGGCACTGATTGGAATGTACTGGGAATGGTGGGAGGTGATTTACCAAGATCATCAATACATGAGTTGGAAGACAAATAGAATGCTAGCTTTGGCAAGAGACCAGAATGCTTGGCTGCCATTTGGACAAGAAGCAAATTTTCTAATCTTAGCCTGTTCAAAACCTAGTTTGGACTGATTAATAACTGCTTTAGAATTATTGTGAGCTTTGGTGTAGGCAGAAAATGAACTTGAAGATTTGAAAACAAGCATTTATGATAAAACATTCTTCTCTTGAATGGCCTTAGCACATTTACTATAAAGGATGAGATTTTATGGTGGAGTGTAGAATATAGGATTCCATCCCTACAAGAATAATTTCACTGACAAGATCCGAGCAGACATTGAAATTAGAAGATTTGAAACAGTAATCAACCAAGGAAAAGAAATCTCACAGATCATCCCATTTTGCATTCTTGTAATGGCAAAGAACATGAGGTTGAGAATGTAATGACAGAATGGGAAAAAAAGACCATCACCAAGTTGCGATCTGAGGTGTAAAGAGGACCACTCACCTTGACCATGTACTTACAGAGCTGTTTGTGAGAAAAAGACCAAGCATACTGGCTGTGTAGTTAGGACTGTCTGGTATTCTGGTAGGTAAATGAACAATCTGTTCGAAGTCATTAGTAATTGCAAAAGTCTCAGTATCTCGACTAACTGGGTCCACCATGTGACTAGAAAATGGAAGCCAGCTGGAGTTGTGAATTAAAATCACCTAGGAAAATTATCTCATTGTTAGGAAAATTGATCAAAAGGTTCCAAGGGATTAGTGGAGTTGGGAGAACAATAGAGGCAACAGATGAATTTGACAGAATGAGGTAGGGAGATTTCAAATTAGTCTCTGACAAGGAATATCTGAATGAAGTATTAGCTGTATAATGCAAAGCTTTTGCTTTGCATTATACAGCCACAAGCTTTTGCTGTGCCAAGCAAAAAAATAAATAAATAAAAATAATAATAAATAATAATATATTAAAAAATAAACAATAAAATTAAAACAAAATTTTAAAAAAGAAAATAAACTACCTACGTGGTTCCCTTCTCATGGAGGTAATAATTATCCAACTGGTCTTTGAAGAAAACTTCCTACAATCCAATCTAAACCACTTTCCTGTAATTTGAATTTATGGCCCCTAGTTCTGGAATCCTTTATAACAGTGAAAATTTTGCCTTCCTTCATTTTACTATCCTCCTTTTCAGAGCCATGTAAACCACAATCAGATCCCCCTCCAAGGTACCTGGTGTCAAGCTCTGTAGCCACATACGTGAGGTCTTTCCTTGTAGGGACATCCTTTTTTGCAGATCTCACCAACTGAGTTACCTGTCTTTGGTCCCTTTCAAGAAGCTCGATGTCTTTCTTTAAATGAGGTGTCTCCATACTTGGACACTGTATTCTAAGTCAGTGGTTCCCAAACTACTGAGATCTATGGACCCTTTCAAATACCAAAAAAGTTTACGGACCCCTATATATAACATATGATTGTGTTATATGCATGCGTATATACAGGCTGTTCTCGCTTTACGAGTTTTTTTTTTTTTTTTTCAAGTATCAAGTATCAACAAAATCGAAAATATGAACATTAATTGCAAAAAATGAAGGTTAAACATTCATAAATACAGCATTTCAAACCACGCGCATAGCTATATAATACAGTGTACCATTCTTTACGATATTAATCTATTACCATCGTACTGCGAAAATATCGCAGTACACTGTTTTTGGTAATTCATTCCATGACTTCGGAAGTTCAAATTTTCACTATATAACTCCCTAAAAGGTCATTTTTATAGTGTAAATTGTATTAGTTACCAATTCAAATCATTAAACGCACTACACTTTCATCATTATCACATGTTATAAGAACCAATTTTGAACGGCTTTGTGATATTTTTCTAAAGCACATTTCTGGAAGTCACGACCATAAAACAATAAAAACAACTTGCATTTCCGGTTTATTGGGCTTTTCTGCAAGCAATTATAAACTCGATGTTATTGCATTTGTGAAAACACCGAGCTGGAATTGTGTGGGTTTTTACATTATTATGGTGAAATGTGTTTCCCCTTTACTGAAATCTTCAATCGTATAAAAAACATAAAGAAATTTTCAGAACCTTCTCTTCATTCCTTTTTTTTAAGCTTCGTAAACTTGTTACTCCGTGCAAATCGTGTTAGTTGAAATATGTGCGTTCCGTTAAAAAATTTTTATGCGTGCTATTGAAATTTATAAAGAAAAGAAAAGATTAACTTGGAAATAAATGCCACTTGAAGCATTTCTGAAGAAGACGACTCTTTGTGCAACAAACCAACGAATGCTGAGCCAATAATGAGTGATCAACGAGTGTGCATTTAGTCGATGATGATGATGAAGAATAAACATTCTTTAATATTTGTAAGTCATAAATAATTTCTCTATTATTATAATTTGCTTGATTTTACAGGCTACGTTTTCATTTCTTTGGAAAAATCAATCATTGTTTAAACATAAACTAATTAGCTAACTAATTTCATTGAGAATGTAACCCTATTTTTAACATTATGTCTATGGGAAATATATTTCCGCTTTATGAGTTTTCGCTTTACAAGCGTGCACTAGGGAACGAATTAACTCATAAGGTCAAAAAAACTACCTGTGTGTGTGTGTGTGTGTGTGTGTGTGTGTGTGTGTGTGTGTGTGTGTGTGTGTGTGTGTGTGTGTGTGTGTGTGTGTGTGTGTGTGGTCGACCACCATTTCGCGACTGCCTGGAAGTGGTCTATGGACCCCCAGTTTTGGAAACGCTGTTCTAAGTAATCTTACAACTGCCTTATACGGTGGGATTATGATGTCCCTATCTCTACAAACAACTGTTTAATAAATCATCAACAGGACACCACAGGCCTTCCTTACTACTTTTCTACACTGCTCGGAGAACTTCATGTTATAACTTCCAAATCCCTTTCTTTCCCTGTTTTCAATTCAATCCCACCAAATGTATAAGCAATTCTGGTGTCATTATTCCTCAAATGTAAGCATTTTGCCACAATCAAACCTTACTATCTCTTTCTGGCCATCCTTGAAACCTATCAAAGTTCCATTAATGTAATACCGTCCCAAGCAATAACATTACAAAAAACATTCGAGACATTCCACTTAGACTGTAAATACCTTATTATGCAGCTTATTATATAGACTGGATTCTACCATAACTGGACGACATCATATAAAATATGTACAGTTATGTCCAGTGGGGGTACCAGAAAATCTGGTGCCTACAGCAAATAATATGGAGCTTTTATGGATATCTAAAATATATACTTTACAAGCTGAATTAGACACAGTTTAAAACCTTTGAAAGCACATTAAAACAAGACCCTCCATGTATAGTGCTGTATTTCAGGGTTGCGAGGCTTACCAGTATACCACAAACTATGTATATAACTTTTGTCCAGTTGCATGTTCACAATGGTGGTGGCTGCATGTGTTTTTCAGTAGTATGGTAGGTCATAATTTCATACTGGAATGCCTTCAAAAACACTGTAAACCCCTCCATAGAAATATGAAGTGCAAACAAATCTCTTTCTATTGGGCAAAAAGTAAACTTATTAAGAAAACTAAATAATGGTGCTTCAGTTAAGAGACTACAAAGGATAGTGTTCTATCGTGTATGACTTGAAAAAGCAAAAACACTCAGTTTCCGAAATTTTATGCAAACAGTGACATTCCTAAGGCTATGAATGGCCAAAAACCATTACACACATCGAGGGTCAATGATATTGACAGTGTTATTTGAACAGTTTTGACAAAGAAGACACAAAGGTGCACCAGTATAAGGCTCCTTACTAATACAGTAAGCAAAGAGATTCCACAATGATTTGAAAATCAAAAAACATGCAATTATTTGCAAGGTTGGCTTCAAGCTTCATCATGGAATATAAAAATTAGCTGTATCTGGTGAAAAAGTTGGTGCCAATTCAGATGCTGCCAAAAGATTTGTTGAGGAGTTTACAAAGTTAATTTCAGATAAAAATCTTACTGCCAAGCAAATATATAATGCAGATGAAACGAGATTATTTTGGCGGTCTTCCTCGGAGCACACTTGTAGCTAGCAATTAGGAGTCAAAGGAAAGGCTGACAGTTATTGCATGTGAAAATGCAGCAGGCCTGCATGCTCTAAAAGGCATAAAGAATTTTCCTGTTCACTATCATGCTAATAAACATGCATGAATAACTTCTCAAATAATATTGAATTGATATGTGAATTACTTTGCAATGGAGGTGCGTGCTCATTGTAAATCTAAGGGACTTATAAAATAATTCATCAATTTTAATAGTGGGTATTCCTCCAAATTGTAAATCTATAATTCAACCAATAGACCAGAGAATATTATTATTATTATTTATTATTATTATTAGCCATATGGTGCAAGCTTGAGGCCTATGCTGCACCAGCCAAAAAAAAAAATTCCCGAATTACCCTGAAAGTAAGAGAGAAAGTAGAAAGGAATCACTAAGAAAGAGAAGAATGATGATATCCAGCTCAGGACTCTGGGTTTGCCAAGCACATACTCACCAGATGTGAGCACATTAAAATGCTATTACAGACAGCAATTAATTCAGAAATTGCTTTTTTCTTGCAATAGAGGCAAGTGCTGACAGATTTAAAAAGGAGGCAGATACCTCAACATTTAGGATGAAATTTGAAATCTAGTGAAGGCATGGATTGATGTAACAGCAGCAACACTGAAAAATGCCTGGCATAATTTGTGGCCTGCTCAAATGTTAGAAAGAATGTAATGAATCACCACTAGATTTTCTAGGTTTCAACGTTAGTGGAAAAAAAGAGACTGGTATCTGAAATTGTAGAATTTGCTAAAGGATCAACAAATAACACTTTCATAAAGGTTCTAGAAGTAGAAGCTGTTGAAAACAGGATGGATATAGATAATAATGCCTTCATGAATTAGATAACTGATGGAGAAATAGCTGAAATGGTTTGGAATGCAAATGTGAGAATTACGAAGAAAGTGACAATGATCATCAAGGCATATATAAACAAGCCTTCAATAGAGTGCTGTATAGAATCAGGCACTGATACAATATTAACTTAAGAGCAGTGGTCACAAGATATAATGAATTTGTACAGATATATTGATCACAAGGTATAATGATTTGCACAGGTTTGAGGATAAACTTGTTAAGGAAAGATCGAAATGCATGAAGGAACCTAATTTGTGTGATATGTTCAAAAAAATTTAGCAGAAAACCTCAAAAACCCTCCAGTACTGAAATTTATGAACCAAGCATTCCTGTTACTGATGATGCTGCCTTGTCCTCAGCATCCAATTATCTACAGTATAAATGAGACATATAACTTGATAAGTGGGCAATAAGTATGCAGTTTCCTCTTTACAAATTAAACCACTTATTGGTTTTAAAAATTTAGTTACAAACTTTGGATTTTAATGTTGTATTTTATCATTTTACGTTTAGCCGTGATATGATATGACAAGTATAGGCAAGGGGGAAAGAGGCATTTACTATGATTTATATAATATTTCATGTTCATTTTTATATATTTTGCCTTTGATTTATAAATATTCTGGTGTATTCTGAGTGCATATTGAAATACATGACATAAATTACAAAAAAATCTATCTTTTGCTCTATCCTGTTATATCAGGATTTGCCTTTGGATATGCAGGCTACAGGCAGCACTTTAAAAAAACCAGAATTTTCAGAAAACCAGCTTGTGCTAAGTCCCAAGGATACCAGATTTATAAAATTCTACTGTATTTCGACCCAAAGTTATGCAGCTAGGCATCACAATCTGCACTGTATCAGCATCGAAATCTGGCAATGTAAATTTGCCAATAAAAAAACCAAGGGGTGGGGGGGGGGTTCTAGGAAAACAGAACTCCACAAATTTCCATCATCTCCCTTAGAAGAGTAGGGAACT
Source organism: Mastigoproctus giganteus (assembly GCF_048544385.1). Taxonomy (NCBI): domain Eukaryota; kingdom Metazoa; phylum Arthropoda; class Arachnida; order Uropygi; family Thelyphonidae; genus Mastigoproctus; species Mastigoproctus giganteus. Next base: position 52,397,397 of record NC_143585.1, read on the forward strand.
TGGGATTCTGTCTGGCATCAATTCATCTAGTAATGAACTAAGTTAGTGTGACATTCTTGATCACTAACAGTTGTTCCTAAGAGGACAATGGTTAGGTTGGCATATACAAATGTAACGGACTTCAATATTATAAAGGAGTTCCTGGTAACCCTATTCATCTATTTCAAAACGCAATAAATCCAACACAAGGAACTTTTTCTATGTGATAACTGTCCAAAAGCCATATAACTGAAGAACATATGGAAACAGGTATCAAATATAAATGTATGTATGTATGTATACAAGATGGCTCTGCATTAAGAACACCTACCTATTATCTCATTGCACCACCTTTAGCATGCAGCACAGCCTCGATACATCATGGGATTAGTTCTGCAAGAGTTGAAGGTGTCCATAGGGTAACCCATGATGGCCACACAGAATTCCACAAATATCAGGTATTCAGTGGTACTGGATCCAGGTGCCAAAAAGCCCATCCAGAACATCCCACACATTTAACTGGGCTGAGATCAAGGGAGTTTGTGAGTTTGATTTATCTCACTTGAGAAGGCGAAAAACTCACCTGAATGCTTGTCAAATCACTCCAACACCTGCGTAGCCATGACATGGAGTAGTGCCTTGTTGAAAGATGCCTTGGTGGTTCCCCCTTACAGCACAAAATTGACCAATATACATTCCAAAAGACAGTCCCCAAAAGAGAGTTCCTCTGTCTGAGTTGAAATGATAGAACTAGCTTTCGCCCCCAGCGAAAATACTCAACAGGAAGTTATCGCCTTTGGCAACATGTCATTAAAGCATTTGCGATGACAAATGCTTTAAAACTACTGTGCTCTCCATACTCCATGTTTTTATTCATCTGTAATTAAATGGGAACCCAATGAGAGTTTTTGAGATTCTTATCATTTTCCATAAGACATACTGTCTAATGCTGAGATGTGATGAAATTTCCTTAACTGTTATCCTTTGGTTCTCTTCACTGAGTGCACTGGCTTTCAACTTGTTGAGTTCACTTGCATGTCTCCATGGTCAACTTCACAGATGACTGTTTAGTTCACCAAAAGGTGTAAAACGTTGATTGGGTGAGGCTCTGAACCAGCCATTCCAGTGGTATCATGTTGCTCTCTTCAAATAAATCATCAAGCACTACACTTTATGACAAGCAGTACTGTTGAAATGCATACAGCCCTTTACAGTAAAATTTCATCAGTGCAAGAAGTGCAGCACTGTCTAGAACGGTACTCTCAAATGTACAGTTCAAAATTACATGTTGTTCACCAGAAGCTAAACTATAAATTCTGTCCTGATGTTACCAACCTGATGTAATGCTTTGCATGTGATAAAGGCACCATGTTTCTCCTATATGCTACTAGATCTCCTGAGTGATTCTACAGCAGCTTGGCATATTTTGATGTTCTGAAACCTCTTTCTGACAAAATGCATGGTTGGCCATTTTTTAATTCAACTTTTGCATCTCCTTTCATTTTCTGCTTCCATGTGATGCTCCACACAGTGCGTATATGAACATCAGAGCCTTTAAAATCCATCTAACACTTATGTCTTAAAATGTGGAATCCAACTATTGTCCACATTCAAATTCATCAAGTTTGCTGCTCATGGCATTTGACTTAAAACTGAACAAGTACGTCCTGCAGTTTCATTTATATACATGAACTTCTATAGTGCCCTTTACATCATTAGAATAGTCAGAAATTTTACATATCATGTGATTAGCCAACAATGTCCCAATACTTTTCATAACAGTGTGTGCATATGCACATATATGTTGAATGATGATTTTTTTTTTTTTTTTTTTTTACATGTGAATTCCACAAAACAAAAATTAAGTACATAGCAAAATAAATACTATATTTACCTGAAACTAAGATGCAGTCTATTCATATTTCATTAAAGACCAAGGGCCATCTTAAATTCACATAATAAAAAATAATCTTAGCAACTTGGGCAGACAGTAGAGAACTTCTGTATTAATTTTCTTAAAGGAAAACACTGCCAGAAGACATGCTTCTACCTGGAATAATAGCAAGATGTCAGGAACAAGGATGGTTGTGAAGTAGATGAAGGACTGATTAGCTACACATTAGAACAGAAGACCTAAACTGTTAAAGAAAAGATTAATGTTAATATTAAATGCATTCAGATGACATGGAAACCAGAAGTTGGAGAGAAAAATTAGGAATATGAACAGTGATCTCATAGTCAAAATGAGTAATCAAGATGATTTATAAGTGAAAATTGATTTACTTGGAATTAAAACTGCAAAGAATCTGTCAGGTCCGAAGCAACTATTTACTGTTTTTGCCTTTTTGCTTCAACATGCTACTTTTTTTATGTTTAATTGTTGTTCAAAATGCATTTTTTGTTTCATTATTATTACTGATGTAAAATGGTTTCATGTTTTGATTATTATTAATATGTTTATTCCTTTATTATATGTAAGTTTGAAATTTTGAAGTCTGAAAACATATGCACATATGTAAGTTGAAAATTGTGCTCTTAATGATTCTCTGACATGGAAAACAGAAGTGATGATTAGTTTCTTGTTTATATTTTGTGACAACTTGTTTCTTTCATATTAAGGTGAATCAAGAATTTTCAGTTTTTTTTTTAAAAATAGCATCTTTCTGAAGCATGCCATTGCTATTAAAAATGAGTTTCATGAGAGGTTCCAAATTTACTATTCAAAGTAATTTGTAGCCAAATACTTTATAAAAAAAAAGTGCAAGAATATACCACCACAATGCTTACTATAATAAATTTCTGTTTATACTCTGTATAGTCAGAGGAGTTTTAAAAACTTCATTATAACTGTTTTATCATAGCACAATAATTAAACCAGCATAACAGTTAACAAAAGACCATATATTTTTTTGTAGCAGCATATGGGCCTCGATCTCATAATACAATATGCATGATAATTTCTGCATATATTGCTCCAGGAGATACAAGTCAGTACCAAGGGTATATATATTTTTTATGTTTCCCCCAATTGCACTGAATGAAAGTGGGAGAAATATAAAACAAAGAAATAGCAAAGTCCAAATTGATTTTTCCGAATGAACAATGTGTCAATGTGAAACTTATTCCTAACCCTAATAACACAGTCAATCAAAACATGGAATTGTGGCTGAGAATACAAAGTAGTCAATATTGTTTTTCTCCGTGGACCTGTTTCTCAGACAGGTAAACAGAAAAACAATACTGAAGAAATGACCACCAATGCACTGTACTTCACACATGTGAAATGCAGCAAAAGATGCATGACATTTGTATTCCCACTTGATACTTAACTAGGCATGGGCTGGGTTTGGCTTAAAAGCCTCAGGTTGGACTGGCTCAACCCATGTGGTTGGGACAACGGAAATTTATTTTTTATTGAAGATTTAACAGTTTAACGATCACACACAATGCTACCTTACCATTTATTTATTTAAAATGTTTCCTTTACTGGATGAGGATTCACACTACATAATTATACAATGTGAATCCTCACTAGCAGCAGAAAGTTAGGTAGGTAATTTTTTAACCAGCTAGACACATGTTATTAGTGTACTCCTATACCAACTTCAGTGATTGGTTAGTTCTGAGTCCTGTGATAGTGGATGACCAGATTTTTCTTGAAGTGCCTTTATCAAATAGTTCAATACTAGGACTTAAAAAAAGTCATAATAAAATTACATTATGATCACTGTCCTCCCACACTGCATGATAAAAGTCCCGGGTTCGAGTTCCTTAAGGAGTGGGGAGAGACTCAAACCAAAGGACAGGAAAAACTTTTATTGGCTTTTGTTATGTTGTGGCCAAATTAGTTGGTCTTGGGCAAGACCTGCATGGTGTTTTGTTTTGTTTTTTTTCTTCCAGATAGTTGTGCTTTTCATTCAGTGAAGCAAACAAATGGATCACAGAATGAGTAGTTTACATTCATAGTTTACATTCATGATACACTGATTCCTCATGGCCTTAGCTATCTAAATGTAAATTCAAAACAAAAAAAAAAAAAAAAAAAACCATTGGTGCAAAAAGAGGACAGATTTAACTCAGGTATAGCTAACATGTTTGGATTCACTCCCTCAGGTTTGGACCAGGTTAGATAAAATTCACAAGTTTTGGCCTTTACAGACCTCTATATGAGCCAAAAATTGCTTTCCTTTCCTTTTAGACTGTCACATTTGGCCAAACAAGAACTAATATGTCCATAAATTGCATATATTCTCTGATCAATCAATTTGCCTGGTTTGCTGGATGCAGACAGATTATAAGCATGCAGACTGTGTACTAAAGTAAAAAAAAAAAAAAAAAAAAAGTCTTCTTTCTGTTTAGGTGCTTGTGTATTGCATTTGCAAACCAGAGTTTCTGGGGAAGGGGGTTATCTATACTTGAGACCAACTAACTCAGCCATGGAGTGAAAATAGCCCATAAAAGTTCCTTGCATGATGGGATTCAAACCCAGGCCTTTTCCATCCAGTGTGGGGAGGGCAGTAATTATAACCACTGTGCATTATAGCACAGTGGTTATAATTAATAACCATGCAGACTGTGTACTAAAGTAAAAAAAAAAAAAAGTCTTCTTTCTGTTTAGGTGCTTGTGTATTGCATCTGCAAACAGGACATTTTTCAATTAATTAATGAGAACGGAATTCCAGAGATGAATTCATAAATTTCATCATCTAGTTTATGTGTGTAAAGGTACAGGTTTAGGAAATTTATATAAAAAATTTTCTCACTTTACTGTTCTAATAAACTATAATTCTGTCACATGGAAAGGCGTCATATTTAATTACATTATTTTTGTAGTTATTTCCATTTGAAAAACATGCAAACAAAAAATTGGGAGAACACTCAATTTAATTACAGTATATTTATATTTATAATTAATTAACAATATGGCATTATATTCTGAATAATTTATGTTTCATATTTTTAATTATGGTTTTATGTTCATTGTTTCATGTTTAGTGTTATAATTTAAACAGTTACATTTAATTTACTTTTATTTATGGTACCACCAACTGAATGATTGTTGATGCCATTTCTTTTGTTTTATTTACAAACAGCTAAGAGCACAATTATGCAATATGAGATCCTTATATTAATTTCTTGTATTAAGCATATTGCTTGCTGACATTCAAAAAGAGGAGATCCCAAAATATAATGAATTAAATAGGTATAATCACAGCATGGCCAAGGAAATAAAAAATAAGTTTCCACTGTCAAAGTTAATGAACACATATCTTGCATCTAAGGAAAGGAAGGTAAAAACTCACAGGCTACTTCAAAGCTCCACATGTTATAGCCTCCAGTTTTGGATATTGCTTTAATACGTAAGTGAGCCCATGGAATACATACCAACCTTCATTTTTTTTCACTCGTTTACACTATAAAACCCTTCCCTTCACCTATCAATGACTTTGATATCTTCAAGAAAACATTCTGTTCAAAATGAATTTAAAAATTCAATAAATATGATCACATAATAGAGTAAAAGTGATCAGGTATACCTAATAGGTACAGGCATACCTACTTAACCTTCTGCTGCTATTATGGCAAATGAGAGATGCCACTTTTTGTTTAAATTGTTCAGTTATTTCTTTTTTTAAATATGTAAATGAAATCAAATCCTCCCATGTAACTTTGCCCACCAATATTCTTTAACCTGGTTACACATGAGTTTCTGTTTATATTTCAATATACAATGAATTACAAGACTAACTTTCTTGGTTTAGATCTTAACAGATGCGAAGCAAGCAAAAGCATTAACCTTTCTTTTAGGCAATTCCCATTCCCATGAAATGGGAACTGCCTAAAAGAAACCAGCTACAGGTGTCTAATCCAGCCATAACGTTTTTCTTTCACTGCTAAATGCAAACAGCTAACAAAAATACAGATAATCACATTGCATCCACTAGACACCACACAAGCATCTGTATTTCAATCTGGAGGATGGGTGACCTTGAAATTTTTAAAAAATATGAAAAAAAATTTATTATTATTATTAGTTTCTCTTTGTCTGGTTTTGTTTAAATTTTTTCAATTGTGTTCAGTAAACCATAATTAACAGATCACTGCTTTCAATTCAGTAAAAAAAGCTAAAAATTATTTTTTATAATTAAAACAAAAAAGGTCTCCTCAGAGACGACATGAGAACATCTTTGATAAACTGAGGGCACAAATGACAGAAGGCTAAGGGCTAAGTTTAAATCCTAGTAAAAACCAGATACCTTAAAACAGAAATGGCAACTGTTAAGTAGGTGCACAAAAGTCACATGAGCAGATTTGCTGTTACACTGCATGCAAAACTCAATAGGGATAATAGGCAAGAAATTGTCAGAACCAAAGTCCAGCCAGCACCCCCATGGGGAAAAGGCAGGCTAGGCCATTTCTCCATAGGAGGCCTGAACTTTGGCTGAAGCTGTTAGCCTCAAGGCTAGTTCCAACTGTCAGTGTCTCCAATGCTATGAACCAAATGCAATAAAAACCCCATGGTATAAATAAAGGCCTTATTAATGTGCATGGAAGGAATGGAAGGATGGTGTTCCCACATTTTTTTATTGCTGTTTCAGAGGTTTTTGGTGCATCAATTACTTTTGCTTATAGTGCACCAGTCCATAAAACACTATGCAAGTTTCCAAGTCTTTATTACTGGAAATTGATAAAATAATGCACACTTAGACCTATGTACTATGATCTGCCTTTAATTTCTTAAAGAATTACATATTATTTTCTGATGTTTTGCTGCACTTCCTGTACCACTTCTTCACTGATAGGACTTGAAGTGTACCACTTCTTCAGTGACTGAAAAAGTGGTAACATGAAATGTCTGAGAATAATCTGCAATTCTTTAAGAAATTAAAGGTAGATCACACTCCATGCAGGTTAAAGTGCCCATTACTTCACCAATTTCCAGTTCTTGATGTACCTGCACACTATGCCATAAAAGAATATTTATGTTTTTATTATGTGTATTATATATTGTAGGTATACACTTAGTGATCACTGAATTATGACTACCCCATCCGTAATGGACTATGCCACATAGCTTGCAGTAATAAGTCAAACAGCTTCATACACAAGAGCAGTAGTAAATTGCATCTGGTCATGCAAGTCAAAATGATATATTAGCAGTTATGGGACGTAGTAAAGATATCATGGAATTTCAAAAGGGCACAATTGTGGGAGTTCGTGTGTTAGGTGCTTCCATATCGGAAACGGCATGTCTCGTCAATTTCTCATGGCCCACTGTGGTTAAGGTGTACAGAGAATGGTGTCGAACGATTTAAACCAAATATCGCCAACAGAACTGTAAAGGATTACGCATGGTGGATGTTAGTGGTGAGCAAAGGGTACAGAGCTTTGTACAGGCTGAACGGCAGGTTACTGTGCAACAGTTGACATCACAATACAATAAAGGAAAAGCAAAAACAATATTTCAAATGACGATGTGCCACACAATCACACGTATGGGGTTCCAGAGCAGATGATCTAAAATACACCCTCTTCTCACTGCTGATCATTGTTGAACAGTGAATGGTGTGGTGTCAACAACACACTAGTTGGACACTGGAGGACTGGAAATTAGTGTGCTGTCAGACGAGTCCAAATAAACACACCAATGGATACATCTGTGCGTGGCACAAGCAATACAAGTCTATGGGCCAATCATACATGGTGCCCACTATCCAGGCTGGTGGGAGTGGTTGCTTAATATGGGGCATGTCTTGCTGACAAGAAACCTGGTGCATATGGACCAACATTTCACTGGTGAGGTGTACTGGCAGCTCTTAGGAGACCATGTGCATCCTGCCATGTCGCATTTTTTCCTGGACAGAAACAGGACCTTCCAAGACGATATTGGGCTCACACTAGATGTCTGAAGACATCTGTTGGGATCTGCAGCCATGCTGTCTGCAAGGCTTTCCGCAGTGTCAGAATAGATGATAGCTGCATGTCCATACACCTCACTTCCCATTCTAAAACATCCTACAGATGTTCAATTGGATAGAGGTCAGGCGAATTTGGAAGCCAATCATTGGTGATATCTTCACTGTGCTGCACGACTGGTTCAAGGAACATAGTGAAGATATCACCAATGATTGGCTTCCAAATTCGCCTGACCTCTATCCAATTGAACACCTGTAGGATGTTTTAGAATGGGAAGTAAGGTGTATGGACATGCAACTATCATCTATTCTGACACTGTGGAAAGCCTTGCAGGCAGCATAGCTGCAGATCCCAACAGATGTCTTCAGACATCTAGTGGAATCAATGCTTAGGCAAATAGCAACTGTTATCCATGTGAAAGGTGGCCCAACACAGTATTAGGTAAGTAGTCATAATTCAATGTTCACTGAGTATATATTCACAAGCCAATTTGCATGTTGTGTAGGATTAAAAATTTGGAATAGTTAGATAATAGTTGTTTCTCGCCCTTATATTTTTCTGTTTTGCTGTCCTGGGTATGCTTTGTTCCCTGCAGTGACAGAAACAGGTTTGGGAGTATGCTCACTTTACAAGTGACATTATTACCCATGAGGCAATCAAAAAATTACCAATATCATTCTAATATGATCCTTGAGTAGCATGTCTTTCAGTTATATCTATAGTCAAAAAGATAAGAAAATGAGCACTTCTTGCATTAGAACAAATTTTGTCCTAAGTTAAAGCTAGTAAGTGAATGTAAAGGCAGCAATAAGAAACTGAAACAGCAATACAGAATAATGCCACAAATGTAAGTTTTGTATATATTTACTATGAAATAAAGTACAAACTTGTTCTTACATAAGAATTGCTCATTTTCTAAATTTAATACTGTTACTTATATCATTTTTAATTTTTAAAATAATTAAATGCACATGGCATAATACTTTAAGAGTTTAGTATCTATATAATATCGGTGTTTAGATACACCATAGACACTCTTAAAAAAAACTACAAAGTAGTCGTTGTGGGCATCATTTGCTCTTTCTCATATTGTGCTCTGCCTTCACGACGAGTTGCCATGATACTGCACTACCTCAAATAAGTAACGCTTCACTAATAGAGAAGACTATTGTTACTTATTCTCAGTGAGTACCACCACCCAGACATGTTTCAAGGCTATTGGCCTATCATCAGTGGGTGGGCAGGTACCCTAGTATTGCAGACATGACGACCCAGTTGTGAAGTTAATCGCACAATATGAGAGATGCCAAAAGGTGTATAAGATAATATTTAAAATAATTAAATGCACATGGCATAATACTTTAAGAGTTTAGTATCTATATAATATCGGTGTTTAGATACACCATAGACACTCTTAAAAAAACTACAAAGTAGTTGTTGTGGGCATCATTTGTTCTTTCTCATATTGGTTCTTTCTCATCTCAGGTAGTGCAGTATCATGGCAACTCGTCGTGAAGGCAGAGCACAATATGAGAATGTCTGGGTGGTAGTACTCACTGAGAATAAGTAACAATAGTCTTCTCTATTAGTGAAGCGTTACTTATTTGAGGTAGTGAAGTATCATGGCAACTCATCGTGAAGGCAGAGCACAATATGAGAAAGAACAAATGATGCCCACAACAACTACTTTGTAGTTTTTTTAAGAGTGTCTATGGTGTATCTAAACACCGATATTATATAGATACTAAACTCTTAAAGTATTATGCCATGTGCATTTAATTATTTTAAATATTATCTTATACACCTTTTGGCATCTCTCATATTGTGCGATTAACTTCACAACTGGGTCGTCGTGTCTGCAATACTAGGGTACCTGCCCACCCACTGATGATAGGCCAATAGCCTTGAAACATGTCTGGGTGGTGGTACTCACTGAGAATAAGTAACAATAGTCTTCTCTATTAGTGAAGCGTTACTTATTTGAGGTAGTGCAGTATCATGGCAACTCGTCGTGAAGGCAGAGCACAATATGAGAAAGAACAAATGATGTCCACAACAACTACTTTGTAGTTTTTTTAAGAGTGTCTATGGTGTATCATTTTTAATGAACAACTTATTTGCCTCTTTTTGGTGATGTTATTCGATTATAAACAATATTAGTAACAGTCTTAAAGTTAAGAAAATGAACACTTGTTCCAGCAGAACAAGTTTGTGCATTCTTTATGCAGTCTTTTTCTCAAATGATAAATAATGTAAAGTCTAAATAAGCAGGCAAGAAAAAGTTCTGGCTACACACAACAAAAGTTATGCATGTATATGACCCCTAATACAAGGCTGATTCATTTTTCCCCAAATTAGTAAAGGAGTAGGGTTTTTATTTCAATACAGGCACCAAAATAATTAGATAATAAACACTTTGCTACATTGTATTTTTCTGTCTTGCTACCTTGGGAAATAATTAGTTACCTCCAGTGACAGAAATAGGATTGCACTTATGCTGGCTTTAGAAATGATATTGTTATTCCTGAGTAACTGAAGCCACCTACTATCTGACAAGAGGGCAGAAAGCTCTGAAACCAGCAATAGTAGTGCCTCTAAGTTTTTAATGAATAACAGATTCACCTCTTATTGGTGATGTTATTCTTTTTAATTATAATTTTAGGTCTACTCTTGGATAATGTTGTTAGTTTTAAAGTGAACATAAACTCAAGCTTGTTGCTATCACTAGAGGAAACATGGAATTCCCAAGACATATCTTTTCTATCTTCAAGATCAAACCCTACAATGATATTAATCCAAATAGGAAAAGCCAGTAGTTGCTTTCAAAGGTTCTCTGTATTATATTTTCAGATAGATAATAAATGCTTCTCTGTAATATTTTTTCTAATTATTTCAATGCCTACATCAAAATAAAAACTGCACTCCTTTCCCCTTCTACCTGACTGAGACTGATTAACTACAACCACAAGTGAAGAGGCCTTTAAGAATTCCTCACGCTTCAATGGAATTTGAAACCCACAGAGTTCTCCAAACAAGTGGCAACTAACAGATCTACTATATGTCATGGAGAGAATGCCGCTGCAAACACAGAAGTCAATTCTTATGTTGAACATAAATACTACTAAGAAAAATAAAACTGCAAAGAATTTTAATATAATCTACTAATCTACAGTGACTTATACAGAATTGCAGGTTTTCCTTCGTGGACACTTTATCAGATATCCAATTTTTTTAAATTAATTTGTTTATATCTGGTTTGAAGTATCTTCTAGGTGAGTCATGGTTCAAGAATAAGTTACTTTACTATTTTATGATACTGATGATTGTCTCCTACTCCTTGGTGATGTCATATGATGATCTGCCTACATATCAATCCATCTGTGGATTCTTGTTCTCACTTTTTGATATTGTTCAGTTAGAGGATGTATGTATACAAGTTGCTCATTCTGTAACTTTTCATTGAATAAATTCAGTTTATTGTATCGGGGTAAATGTATTCTTACTTCAAATAATATTTACTGAACACCACAAAAATGATTAAAAACTGCTATACATAAATTTTTCAATACCCAACAATGGGAAATATGACAAACTATACACTAAATGTCAATATGCCACTGTTAATATAATTAGGATATGGCTAGTGAGTATTAATATCAAAACTAAAGAAAGAAAGAAAAATATTATATATATATATATCTTTGGTCATTGATATACCACCAGTTTTTCCCAAAACTGTTCATAACATGTAGTCAATGATGAAGTAGGATATACAGCTGATGTACAATAAAATCAATAGCATATAAAACATAATAACAGTGATAATCGCTGAATATTATGTAATTTTATCACCAACTTCTCTGATGAAACAGAAGAAAGTCACCGACTAGTCTCTGTAGATACAATGGGGTCACAGTAAAAGATCTGCACCACAATAAGAAACACTTAAAGTGCAATACCAATAGACAGAGAGGAAGAAAAGTGGGGCATGAGAAAATGTAGTCTGGAAAGTAAGGAGGATGAATCTACTTTTTGAATGAATGAACCTATAGTTAAACTGTAGTCCATTCTTCTGCATACATGTATCAAGCAGCAACAAATCAAACCACTTACATGGGTAAGAATAATACTTGCAATGATAAAGGATACCCTAGCAGTAATATAGAAAACAAATGAACTTGACTTATATAGACTCCCACTTCTTGGCTAAAAATTTGTGTGGTGACCAAACACCACCACAACTATAATCCATGCTAATTGTTTATGTTTATGAAACTGTAGTACTAATTGTTTATGAAACTGTATGACAATTCTGCTAGCCTTAATGCATAGACAAATCTTTTTATAATCCTCAAAGAGAGATCAAACTGCATAAGGCCTGACCTGTCAAAGGCACTGAAAAAAAACTAAGATTGTGTTTAAAAATAATTGTGAAACATTCATATGAAAAATCTAAGGAATTTATCAACTCATAAGTTATGCACACACATAAACTTCATGACTGAATTATTAAATTTCATTCACAAATTTTAAACATATGCAACTTCATTTATTATATAATAATGGAATACATCAGAGTATCCTATAGTGAACCTTGCAAAAATAATTACATTCTGATATAATGAACATACATTTCTTTTATGTTATTAACAAAGTTTTGGAATGCAGAGCAGACCAAACCAAATATCCCCATGAAAATTACAAATTTGGTATTAACCATAGTATTAACACATTCTCCCAATCTGTTCAGGTGTAGTTTTTGTAAATATCCTGAAAGTGAAAGTATAACTCCAAAACATTTACTAATTGAAGAACAATACTCTCTCATCTCGCTGTCATCCCCTTAAGAACAAAAAAGTGAAGCTGGATATGAATGAAGATTATGAAAATGCACTGCCTTAACACAAACCACTTTAAACAACTCTTGTAAAATATAAAATGGAATAATTTTTAAATGCTACATTCTAATTTTCAGGGATATGTTGTAATGATCCACCTCATATACTTCTGTGTTCTGAATGGTCAAGTGTAGCAATACTTATATAGTGGATGAGATTCAACTGACCTACAATTTCAAGGGTTTTTATTACGAAATTATAAATATATAAACTATGTTTATAAGTTTGGAATAAAAGCGTTTAAAAATCTCCCAGAGTAAAAAAAAAAGGGGGGGGGATATGTATTGCTTGTTGGGTAAATGTATTTCTTGTGGTCAGTGATGGAAAAAGAAACTAAAGTAAACAGTACTAAAAAACGGTAACGAATGGAATACCTCAAAACTGTAGCTCGTTTGAACATATTGCTTTTCAAGTGTCTATGTCTAGTAAAATAAATGAATAAAGTAATTCACAAAATTTTTCACACATCGTCTACATCTGGCTTTCAATACGTCAAATAAAAGGAGAAATATATTTATTTTTGGAAGAAACAGAAAAATTAAAAACAATTCAAGGAATCAGACGAAATGCGTTTCTATCTACCGCATCAGTAAGGCGCATATTCTAGATCTCCAATTAAATTCTAATGGACATTTGAAGTATAGAATGCAAGAGGATAAACAGCAAATAAACTGACACATGGTACACTGCAATTATTCTTCACAATAATTCTTAAAAACGTTAACAGTAATTCCCGTTACTCTTCATCTAGCACACCTAGTGCAAAAAATTTGAAATATTTACCGAAGCGTCCCATCGTAAACTTGCCAGAAATGAAGCTGTGCATGATTTCCACGTGTTCAGATTAGCATGGTAAGAAGTACCATTGTAAAGTTTTATTTCTCTTTGCAACTCATATCGAACTAATTATTTTTAATAAAATATACTTTTCATAAAACTACTCGTCTGCTTTTCATCCTCCAAACTACCGCCATTGCGTAAAAGTCTTCAAGGAAATCACTAGATGGCACTTCGACATAACCTTTTTAATTTTTCGTAGTTTTGTTTGTTTATATGCTGACCAGAAATGTATAGGCAAGAAATTTCAAGGCGAGAGAGAGAGAGAGACATTGCACGGTATACAGATCTCATATCACAAATAAAATAAAAACGTTCATTGCAAAGTACACACAATATGAAGTAAAATATTAAAACACAACGATTCCAATGCTTCTAATCTTACTTAGTACGCTTACGCGGCTATTTCGGGTAGTTAACCTAGAAACGATAACCAGCACACGTATTACTTTATTTTAGTGGTAGTGAGAGATTACTTACTTTGAAATCTTATAGCATTATCTTAACTTTAGGAATCAACAACGTGAATTTTTTTAGATGTCAAACAAGAAAAACTATCTTGGATACTATCCAAAAATATTATTACAACAACCATCCTGTCAAGCATGGTTTGTTACTTTGGCGCCATCATGTATTGGAAACGCAACGCACACAAACAGAAGTCACGTGACCAGTGTTTTTCGCAGCATCACCTATTTTACCTGCAGCAATATTCAAGTGAACTTGAAATATGTATTATAGTATTGCTTCTAGTTTGCTTTTTTCACTCACACCGTATGTCTACTGTAATAAACTGCATGCGTGATGATGAGTTCTTAGGAAAAAAAAAAAAAAAGAAAAAAGAAAAGAAACCGAAATAAAAATTTGTACTTTAATATCTCAATATGTATCGTTCAAAATCAAACGCTAGCTTAGATAACAGATGTTCTATACGAGGAGGAATGCATATATGAACGTTGCCAGCCAGGCATTTTTCTAAGGTAGGACGTCGAATGTACGTTATGAAATCTAGTGTCTAATAGTCGATAGACTAGTAAATGGTATTTATATTTAAAAATAAAAGGGGATGGGGAAGACTAAAATCGAAGGCAAAGCGCCCCCTCTTGTCCCTTTCTGACAACACCATAGGTATACAATACAGTATATTTTATGAGATTATGTGTGGGAGGGGGGACTAAAAGGCAAAATAACCCTTCCTTTACATATATTTTTGTTGTGGACTTAATCTGTATAATGAAATCTCGTTAAAATAAAAATTTCTGGTACAGTTAATAGAAAGGGTTTTTTTTTTTTTTTTTGTCAGCTGTTTGAACAAAGAGCAGATTATTCTGCTAAACAAGTTTTAAGGATATAAATTGCATGTTACATCACAGGACTTTCAAAATATAATTTATAATCAATATTTTATGCATTTAGAACTAAAAATATTTATTTAGAAATTTTATTTAACATTTTGTTCCATAAATTTTCTCAGTTCGTTAGCAGAAGAGTTTAATAGGCTTGTGATAGCTTTTGATGATAATTTTCTTGCTTGCTAACCAGAGGTGTGACTAGAAGCGGATCTAGGAGAGGGAGATCGGCCCCCAGAGACTGAGCAAATTGGAGCATATACTTCGAGCATGTTTTCACTTACCTTAAATCACAAGTATTATATCACTCTTTTATCTCTCCTTACCTAGAAAAACTGTCTGTATCTGCCAATGGGTGTAACTGAACTCAGAGAGGATGATATTAATGAGCTATATCCAGTGCACACCAAAATTCACAATTTCTTTGACAACTACTTTCTTTCCTAGCCATGAATAAAAGAAAAAAATAATAATTATTATTATTATCTCGTTTCGACGGTTAATTATTTTCCTTTTGCTGGGTTTTTCCCCCCTTCCTGTCTCTTTCTGAGAATTTTTATGGAATCGAAGATGAATTTCGCTCGCTCCATTCATAAAATCTCTTTGTAAAAATTAGAGATATTAAACATGTGCGCTTTATACTAAAACGTTTCTTAATGACAATCACCTCCCACAGCACAGTTTTTATTAAGCAATGGTATGTAAAATTTCGAAAAAATAAATTGACTTATTGTAATTATTCAAAATAAATAAAATTTATTTTATATTTAGTGTAAACGGATTAACAAACACGGAAGGATAAGTTATTTTTGAACTTTATTTTGGAAGGGGGAACGACTGTATAGAAACTTGTTCTGTTTAAAGATGGCGCAGAAAAAATCAAAGGAGGCAATCAGATTGCCGAAAGTAGTAGTAGTAGTAGTAGTACTACTACTACTACTACTACTGCTAAAAGTCTTACTGCTAAAAGCCAACCCATCAATTGCCAAGACAGTGAATGAACCTAAATGTTCGAAATGCCAACGCTTCAAAATGCCAACTACTCCAGATGCCAGCAGTTCAAAACACAGTACTGATCACAATGTCCCAGGAAATGGTTTAAAATGCCAACCGATCTAGAGTGCTGTCTGTTCTATAGATTATTTTTCGCTGCATAAGGACCACCGCCATGCAAATCCTTTGCATTGGTTGATCTATCGGAGAATGGAGGTGTGGTTTGGTTCTTCGATATTTCCGCCTTTGCGATGATTTGTATGACGATTGAAATGCAGCGATTCCATGACCATTATTGGCCTCGTGGTCCTCTGTCGATATGGGGCATGATGGTCAGTCTATTATTTTGATATTTTAGTTTTTTGGTAGTTTCTTTAACCCTTTTTTGGTGATATTTCACGTCTTTTGGAAATGGTACCTTCGAGGGGGTTCCGCTAAATTATGTATAATTGGCATTATTTTAAATTTATATCATGTTTTATTAATTGGGTTTAATGACTTAATTGACTAAATTATACAGGGGATTATCGACTACCTTTTGTCCTACTACCGCTACTTTCCCTTCCCTGTTTGTTTATTTTATATTATTTTACGTTTCGTTTCGCTCTGCATTATTGCCGTACTACTGGCTGATGTTTTTATTTTAAATATCATATTTATTTTAATTATCAGATATATATATATATATATATATATATATATATATATATATATATATAAGGATGTTATATGCGTGAAATTCAGTAAAAAAATGGACAAAATGAGCGATTTAAGTGACGTTGAACGATGTATGAGAGTGGGCGCACACGCGCCGGTCTGAGTATCTCTGAAACTGCAAGATTGGTCGATCTAACCAAGTATGGTCGAAAAGAGTTTGTTGTTGATAGTAGCCAATGGTGACTCACAGAATTTGTTCAGGGTAACGGAAAGGCTACAAACAGCCAAATAACAGTCCATCACAATAGTGGTAACCAAAGAGGCATTTTAGAACGACTTGTCGTATCATGTCGAGAATGTGGTATCGCAACCGAAGACTGAACCAGATTCCACTCCTGTAAGCAAAAAAAAAAATGTGATAGCATGATTACAGTGGGTTCAGGAACATGGACACTGGTGCGACAAATCCTGATCCCTGCTATTTCAGGCGCATAGGTATGGAGTACAAGACGATAATGAAAACAGCATGAGTCTATGAACTCATGCTGCGAGATGTGAATGATGCAGATTGGTGGTGTAATAGTGTGGGGAGTGTTTTCTTAGTGCACAATGCGTCCCTTATTATCAGCAGAGCAACATGTTAGCAAAGTTTTAATGTTACAGATTATCTCTCAGAAATTGTTTCCGACCAGACGGAAAGGACTCTTACCGCCTGACTCTTCGTCAGGCGGTAAGGCCCACCTTTTATCTGGTGCGCCACATATATCAGAGTTGACTCACTTTCAAATTCGTAATCCAAGTGATCTATTATATATTTGCTAGCTACTTAAATGAGTTTCATGCTAGCTAGGCAAACAAAACTGAAAGAGACCGATTTTTAAACAAGATCTTATGGGTGATACATTTCCTACCATAAAAGGTATAAAAAATATATATTTATTAGGGTCACCTGAAAAGTTACTTTCAACTACCCATGTGTATTGTGTCTGTAAATTGCATGTGTTCTCTGGTTGATTTGCCTGCTTTTCTGGGCCAAAAAGGTCAGTTTTATCGGCGGAAAAATCTTGCTATATACGCCTGAGACAGACTAACTTATCCAGCAAGTAAAAAAAAAAACATTTCCAAAAAAACTTTTCCACCCGGTGTGTGGTGAATGGTGACGATACCACTGTGGTACGCGCAGACCGCAAAAGATATGTTACTCGGCAGCTTTTTCCAGCTTCTGTTCCCTCGGTTTTGTCCCCCTACACACACACACAGCTTTTTACCATAAGAAATACTCATCCACTGTGAATTATTGCGTTCTGTTACAATCAAATCATTAAAAAGAAGCTGCAAATTCCCCTGTGCCTCGACCATACGGAATATTTAATAAAGAAGAGAAATTTATTAAATTTATTCTTATTCATAAGTCACTTGAAGTAAATAGGCAAAATAGTATAATCTTATATTTAGTCTTATTCTACAAATAAAGTACCATAATTTAACTTTTCCTAATCAAATACGTAATCATCGATGTCTGGAAGTACAGTACTGGATATAAATAAATAAATTTTCTGTTTATACTCCGGGACGACCAAACGGTCAGAGGAGTTCACAAGACAGACAGATTACAAGAAACAACACCGTATTCAGTAGTCACGGGCTTGAACCCCCGTCACTCAAGGCACGTGTACTTATGCACCCGCGCGCCTGACCACTAGGCTACGGCGGCCTCTAAATTGGCTTCGGCACTCTGAAATAAATTGATTGGTTGATTTTAGGACAGAAATATTTACAATCCATCTATTACTGCCATCGGTGTTGCAAGCGTGATATTTTAATAATGCTTCACATACTATAGATACATCTTGATACATTTACATTTATGTGAGCTAATAAGCCTATTTGCTTCCTGTGCTTCAGCCCATATGCAGAATAGGTGTCATCTGATCACAGCATCTCAAACAATATCAGTGTATTATTAAACAGCTATAAACAGAGACCCCAAACTCTGGTTCAACTTAAATGCAAAGAAAATAAATAAAAGAGATTTAACCAGAAAGAGAGCGACCTTTGGTTTCATGGAGAGGACGGGGATATCATACCCCACAGCATGAGTTACCGTACCCACCATGAGGAGGTAAGTCACTACTATCTAAGCTTTAACAAATCCACCTGATGGTCATTCAAAACAAGTTATACAATCAACTACAGTCCTATCAGTCTCAAAGACTGATTTAATCCACCTGATTGTCACTCAACACAGGTTTCATTAATTAACTAAAGTCGCATATAGGTTCAAGAACTGAACCTGACGGTCAATCACATAGGCTCACCACTCCACAATCCTCATAGGAGGCCAGACCAATACTCATCAAAGGCTGATCTTAGCCCATGAAACGATGCCTTCACGACACTCTCTTAGTCTCAACTAAAGTCAACAGACTTCATGAACTCAGCACCGGGAACCCACTGGGTCAAACCCCGGTGCATTCAACTTGAGTAACTAATCGTACACTCTCCGTGGAACAATATCTAATAATAATAATAATTTATTTATCTCTATTTTATGTTACAATTTTTGGGAGATAACGGCAAAAAGGGAGGGGAGAACACAGAAGCTAATGGCTTTTTAGGGGTGTTCCCTTAAAAAACAATGTGAATAACATTTAAAATATAGAGTTCTGAAATTGTACAGGTAATGTTCAACAGAAAAGACAAATAAATTGGAGTTTTTTATATATTTATTTACAGAAGACTTCGTAAACCATCACTACTTATAACAGCATTGTGAACATTTTTACGATTAAATGATAAGAGAAAAGGAAAATGATGAGAAATATGCACAGAAATTTACAAACTATTTGCCAACAGCTTCCTTTAGCATTTGCATATTATTTCCACGTTGGTAATGATTTCCTCTGTGTTTTTAAAATCCAAGAGTTGAGTGGAAGGTAATTTGAATCAGACATCCCTGGTGATGTGTTCAATTAGCAGTTTCTTGAATCGGTTTAGTGAAGTGACATTTTTCATTTTTGCAGGAAGTTTGTTCCAGGCTTTAGCGCATCTGTATTTTATATTTTTCTGACTTATGGATTTTCAAAAAAGTGGAACCTTCAAGTTTGCTTTTTTTCTTAGACTGCACGATATTTCTTCTTCTGCTATGGTTATGAAAAAAGGATCTGAAGAGAGTTGGAAACTCTGGTGTCTTCAAAGCATTGAAAACAAAGACCGCCTCGGCTTTCTGTAGCAGTTGATAGATGCTGAGGAGTCTCACTTCCTTGTATCTCGAACTAACCGATGCGTTCATCAGTTAGTTCGAGATACTGCACAAGAAATTTGTTACTGTAGATGAGATTTGGTTTCGTCACTTCGATCCTGATAAAAAAAAAAAAAAGGACAAAATACCGAAAGCAACATGGACCTCCTTCTGCAAAGAACTTTCGTATTCAACCAAGTGCTGGCAAGGTCTTTATGTTTTGGGATGCTGGGGATATTTTATAGATTGACTACTTAGAGCATGGGCAGAAATAAAAGGAAAGAAAATAGGCAAGTTTAGTCCAAACTGTGTGTGTGGAAATTAAAGAGAAAAGGAGGGGAAAGCTGTGCCACATCATGCCACTGTTCCAATCAGGACAATGCACAGTTCATAAATCTCATATTGCAATGGCTGCCATTCATAAGCTGGATTTGAAATCGTTGATCATCCAACCTAATCATTAGATCTGGTCCAAAAAATGATGAAAATGAATGGTTTCAGGGCGTTGATAGATCTGTTTTATTTATTTTTAAAGGGTGGCATATTTTAGAAACTGTTTTAAAAAAATGCTGTAGCACTGGGAGGCAAAGCGCACTGAACTTCTATGAATTATTAATTGAGAAATTAAATATTCATTGTTGCTTATTATTTGATTCCATACTGGGAGTAGGTGGAACTTTTTAACCCCATATATGTCAATAGCTGCCTGAAATAAATTGACGAGAGGCAGCTTTTCAGATTTCATTCAATAGTCCATGTACAAATATTATCTTCCATTAAATGTAAAATGAAAGACAGTATAAGTCTGGCTAATTTTTGTACAGTAAGTACTCCACATCTAGTATAATAAGAGATAAAGTAATTGTTTATAGACAAATTTCTGGATCAACTACTTAAAATCTTCATCAGGCAAAAATTTAATTACTACTACTATTACTAATTCTGATTTCAGTTAAACATCTCGTCACACCAACAAGAAAAAATTAAAAGGGGTTTGACATTTCAGTCTCTTTAATCCGTTGTTAGGGCCATCTTTCAACCTTGCAACCTTGGACTCAAACTCTCTCATTCGATCCCTTGAGGTGTGCAAGTACTTGGCACATCCCATTAATTACAGCATATGTATATTTCCACCGCGTTCTCCTTCCCTTACTGGCGATTTCTCTGAATCCTGAAAGCCACTTCAATGAAAAAAAAAAAAAAAAAAAAAAAAACACTTTCATGTTAGCGGTTCCCCGAGCTGGAGCTCATATATTTGAATTGCATTACGTGTATAAATTGCGTATATTATTATACATTCTGGGCTTGTTTCGATGGAAGTTTCCCAGTGGATACACACTACCCTCTTCCAAGACCGATTGACTCGACCATGGTATGGATAAAGCACAAAAACCTTCTTCCAGTCTTTGAAAGGATTCGGACTTAGGCGCCTTTTCCACACACACACACGACTGTATTCTGCTTTGTTCAATAATGGCAGCTGGTTCCTTTTGACAATTACTGTATTTCACCGAGTGAGAAAAATTGCCATATTACCTCACATCATTCTTTCCAGTAATTGTAGCTACTCTTCGCATCAATTCAAATTAATCTGCTTATTCCATCCTTGTCGTCTGATAACAGTTGATGCACATAATGAAGTTTACATGGTTGGAAAGGCAAGCCTTTGTTTTCAGAATTGTCTGCAATGCATAATGTGTGAGCTCACTCTTTTCTTTATTGGTATCAAACAGTGTTATAGCAGTAGTAGTAGTATTAGTAGCAGTGGAATGTGATGCAAGAAAGCAAGTGTATGAGCTTATGCAGCATCAGCCAAAAAAAAAAATAATAATAAATAAAGTAACATCAAAGTATTCTTTGATGTTAATGACTTAAAATCAAGAAGACATATAAGCAAATTTACCAGAGCTCTTTCTTCAAAATCAGTCGATTCTCTTTTTGATTGAACAGTAAATAAATCATTTTTATTGCATATAAAAGATGTCACACTATATATTCACTTTCAGGGATTTACTCCAATGAAGAGAATTAAAAATAGGCGATACCCAATTTAAACTAAATTCATCTACAGTAACATATCATTATTTTTTAGATCTGTAGATTGCTATTCTGTACAGTGGGACCAACTGATGATGTTACCAACAGCAAATTCGAAGTGGAAAACATTCAAGGAATTAATCGTGGAAGCTACTAGACGTTTCATACCTATTAAGAAATATTGTACAAAGTTTAGGCCTAAACGGTTGTCAAATGAACTAATGAGACTCGTGTCAGAGAAGAAAAATGCATGGGATGCATATAAATTATCAGAAGACGCAGAAGCCTATGATAGTTATAAGCTAGTCTGTAATCATCACAAAGGAGATTAGGCAAGCGATGGCAGATTACAAGATATCTTTGGCAAAGGATGCTAAGAAAAACAACAACTATTTCTTTACTTATATAAACTCTAAAAGGAAGGGAATGAATCAGATTGGTCCACTTGATATCGATGGTTCGACTGTTGATGATCCTGCTCAGATAGCAAACAAACTGAATGAGTATTTTGCATGTATATTCACACATGAAGGAAGGAAAATTCCAGAAGGTTATCAAATTATAGCAGGGTGCTTAATGATTTTGTAATAACTGAGAGCAAAATGGAGGAGAAATTGTTGAAGTTAAACATAAGAAAGGCACCTGTATAGATCCCACCACCTGGGGTGGTGGGATCTATACAATTATATTAAAGGAGGCGGCAAAGGAACTAAGCAAACCCTTAGCCATAATTATGAGAACATCCTTGGAGTCAGGGGAGGTCTCCACGGACTGGAGATATGCAAATGTATCGGCAATTCACACAGGTGGATCGAAGGGTGACACGATTAATTACAGGCCAGTTAGTTTAAATTCTGTTGCAGGTAAAATAATGAAGTCACTGGTTAAAGATGAATTGTAGGATCATCTAGACAAGACTGCAGCACTAATTCAGACACAGTATGAGTTTCTTAAGGGAAGGTTTTGTCTGACAAATTTTATTGGATACTATGATGTGGTTACAAAGGAACTGGATGCAAAAAAAATTGATATCATATACAGTACTTGGATTTCAGGAAAGCTTTTGACACGGTTGGGCATGGAAAACTACTGTACAAATTGGAGCGGAATGATATTAAGGGTAAGTTGCTACAATGGATAAAAGGGTGATAATCAATGGACGCTGCTCTTCTTGGACTAATGTTATTAGTGGAGTTCCACAGGGTCGGTGTTGGACCCACTGTTGTTTTGTATATTTATCAATGATATTGATGAAGGTATATCAGGCTTAGTGTGAAGTTTGCAGATGATACAAAGGTTGGCAGGGTTGGTAATGGCAGTGTGCTACTGCAACAGGATCTAGAAAATTTGGGCAGATGGTCTGAGAAGTGGCAATTGAAGTTTAACATTGACAAATGCAAAGTACTGCACTGGGTAGAAGTAATCCCAGAGGAACGTACCAACTGTGTGGTACTACACTTGGGGTTGAAAAAAAATGAAAAAGACCTGGGAGTAATTGTGCAGACAGATATGAAGTTTTCTGAGCAATGCAGACAGAGTGCAAGAGGAGGTCATGGGGTTTTGCCAATGATATTCAGGAATTTTGCTAGCAGGGAAAAGGAGGTGATTATCCCTTTGTATAAGGCAATGGTCAGGCCATGCCTTTAAGTACTGCGTACAGGTCTGGAGGCCTCATTTTAGGAACTATGTAGATTTGCTTGAACGTGTACAGATAAGGGCAACAAAATTGGCGAAGGGAATGAAGGGATCCTCTTACCAAGAGAGGCTTAAGTTCTGCAAATTGCAACGGCTGGAGACTGGGCAATTGCGAGGTGATCTGATTGAGGTGTATTCAGGCTTGAGCATGCTGAATTCTCATGGGATTCTTTCACTTGCTCAGATTACGAACCTAGGGGGGCATAAATTCAAATTGAGGAAAGACAGTTGTAGAATAAATGTGCGGAAATTTGCCTTTAGCCAGCGGGTGGTTAATTGCTGGAACAAACTTCCATCTGTCTTTGTGGAAGTTGTTAGCTAAAATAATTCAAGGAGGAACTGGACAAACATTTAGAGGGAATGGTTGTGTGAAGTTTTTTTTTTTTTTTTTTTTTTGGCTGATGCTACATAAGTTCATACGCTTGCTTTCTTGCATCACATGCTTCTATACATAGACCAGTGGTGAGGGGCAAGAGTGCATAACATGCGTTCCTTGAAATGGACTGGATTCAAGCCCGTGACTACTAAATACGATAAACAGAAAATATACCGAGTATAAACAGAAGTTTATACAGAGTATAAACAGAAAATTTATTTATAACATTATTAAATGTTCGTTTTTCCCAATGCACTGCATTTCAATTTTGGAAAGCACCGAAGAAAATGCCCAAAGAAAATTTATTCAAAATTAAGAAACAGTGCATTTAAAAATTTAACATCTGTATTTTTAGTTCTGTTGGATTTTAGGCGCATTGGTGATTTAGACCATATTGCGCCATTGTGTATTATTTTGGAAAAGGATGTTCCAGGGACGATTTGCATGTTGTGCAGGCTGAAACCCCCGGAATAACTCATGTGAACATATACACCACGTTCACCTGGAATAACTTACATGAGAAACTTTACTGCCTCCAGCTGAGCTCGACTAACTACACCCCCGATTGAAGAGATCTTTACAAATTGCTCCAATGGATGACAGAACTCGAGTCCAGACCTTTCCAAACGAGGAACAAATGGCGAAAAACCACTTGTTCCTCCTTTACCACTATACTGCCATGAAGGACGGATTTGGTAAGTTTATGATCCTACTGAACATATTTTCATTTATAAAAAAATATTAACTCGAGATATGTATGTATGAAAATCAAAATTCTACCGTTGACTTTATTAGGTTCTTTGGGGTCATTTTTAATTTCAGGTTACCTTTTCATAAGCACTGAGAATAGGTCAGATAGGTCAACCATTCTGAAATATTTTTCATACAAAAAAGCAGTATTGCAACCTATTTTTTTCAGTAGAATTTTTCATTTTGTAGTGGCTGAATTTTAAAGTGAGAGGTCTCCCGAAATTTATAACATCTGCCATAAAATAAAGCTCTATTCAAAAAAAAAAAAAAAAAAAAAGTCTTAAACTAACAAATCTCTATTCAAAACACGTGTCTTAAACTAACAAATCTCTATTCAAAACACGTGTCTTAAACTAACAAATCTCTATTCAAAACACGTGTCTTAAACTAACAACCTCATACATAGACTGCACTGGATTGACTGCCACTTCACTGAGTTACTGGATGTCTTTCCCTTCTGAGAATTTGAAGGATGGAAGATTCTTCATATAAATTCTATATTATGGATGCTTTCTTTATCAAAATTGATTTTTTGCTCATTAATACAAAGAATTCCAGCCGATGTGCCACGACCCGCTTCAAATATGCCATGAGATTAGAAAAACTCCATTGAGTTCATTGGCAATTACTACTTAGAGGTTCCGTGAATGTGTCTTTTAAGTTCTAGTGTAACTTCAGCGACTAGAAATTGGGAACTACTACATTAATTGGAAATTACTACATTAAGGGGCTTAGAGGGGAACAGGTATTCTGTGTGTTGTCAGACACTCAGTCTAAAACACTGATGGATCTAATATCTTCCTATTACAGAAGAGATTTAGGAGAAGTCCGGTTGGCCTGCCTCCCTAAAATCCACTCATGCACACCTTCTAGATGGTAAGCCCTGTTACGTCACTTAGGTGGCAACGAACGTATAGAGTGGCTCTCTTCAAGACGGCTCTCTTCAAAGACCAAACGCTCCAGCATATGACAGCACAACGAAACAAATGGTCCTCAGTGCCCACCGGCTTCCCCCCCCCCCTTCTTACGGCAGCGAGAGGATCAGAGTGGAAGCAGAGTGTGCTAAGAATCTCTGGGTACGACCAGGCTGCCATTCACGAAAACTGAACTTGGCCTGTTACAACGTAAGATCGCTTATCGGTGAAGACAGGATATTAGAGCTGGAAAAGGAACTAGAAAATGTGAATTGGAATATAATCGGTTTGGCTGAAAGAAGAAGAAGAAATGAATCACTTATAAGTTTACCAAGTGGAAATCTGCTGTACACCAATGGAAAAAGTAAAAGGAGTGAAGGTGGAGTTGGGTTTCTGGTCTATAAAGATATAAAAAACAACATTTTGGAATTCAAAAGTACATCACCAAGGGTGTCAAGACTAATACTCAAGATTTCTATGAGGTACAAGCAAAAGGCTATAATGATTTATGCACCAACATCGAGCCATGTTGATGAAGAGGTTGAAGAAATGTACATCGAAATGGAGAGACTTCTAGATGAGCAGAAAACCCACTACTATTATTATGGGGGACTTCAATGCTAAGGTTGGAAAAAGACAAAACAGCGCAGAAAGGGGAACTATAGGAAATTTTGGAATTGGTGAAAGAAATGAAAGAGGTGAGACTTTTTAAATTTGTAGAATCTCGATGGTTGTCAGTAATGAACACTTCTTTTAAGAAAAGGGTGGAAAAAATGGACATGGAAGAGTCCAAATGGATTAACAACTAATGAAATCGACTTCATCCTCACTAACAGAAGATAAATCGTGAATGATGTTACCGTCCTGAATAAGGTAAATGTTACAGAATGGTAAGATGCACAATTGATATAGATGTAGGAAAGGAAAAAACTGACTCGAATAAATAATACGAAGGTCTTTGAAATAACTGAAGAGGAGAAAAAGCAGATGTACTGGAACTTAAGAACAAGTTTGAGCTTCTGCAGACTGCTCAGGACCAAGATATCGACGATGAATATTACAACTTTCTGAAAGTGATAAAGCCCAAGAAACCTATAGGGTTTTTTTGAAATCCAAATATATGATATCAAAATTATTTTTGATCCAAAGAAGAAATCCAAAGAAGAAAAAATTAGTCAAGAAACGCTTGTTATGATGAACCGAAGGCGACAAATGAAGAGCAAGATAAACACTGACAGGGAGAAAATTGAGTATACTGAGTTATGCAAAGCCATTAGAAAGAGACTCACAGAGGTCATAAGGAGATTTAACACAAGAAAAGTAGAACAAGCATTAAGGGAAAACAAAAGATTTAAATCAGCAGCCATGAACAGTAATACAGAAAGACAAATGATACTAAAACTGAAGAATAGCGATGGTGTACTTATAAATAGCAGAGAAGGCATAATTCAAATAGCAGAAGACTACTATAGAGAATTATACAAGGAGCTAGGGAATGATGCCAGCAGTAGGGAAGACGGATCGCAAATTAGCAACACATACAACATACTCGATATTCTTCCTGATGAGGTAGAATATGCGTTGAAGAAAATGAAGAATCAAAACGCCCCGGGGGATGATGAAATTACTGTAGAGTTGTTAAAATTGGGAGGAAGAGACATAACACAAAAACTGGCAAGGCTCTTCACTAAATGCATTAGAAAAGGTGTGACGCCCGAAACATTGCCTTATGTGCAGCATAAGGCAATGTTTCGGGCACTGGAAAGACAAGGCATAGATATCCCATATATTATGATTTTGTAGATAATATATGAGAACGCTACCTCCTTTATTAGAATTGGAAAATACAAAGACAGTAGCAAATTTAAAATCGAGAAAGGAGTTCGACAAGGAGACAATATCTCCGAAGCTGTTTACTGCTGCCCCCTTGAGGAAGCTTTCAGAAGAATAGACTGGTCTCAGAAAGTAGTCAATGTGAATGGAGAGTACCTAAACCATTTACGATTTGCAGATGACATTGTGGTCATAAGCCACAATCCCAAAGAATTAGAGGAAAATCTTAATCAGTTATGCACAGTTAGTAAGGATTTTGGACTAAAGATGAATATGGCTAAAACAAAAGTAATGATGAACAAGTATGCCACAGAAAGGGAAATGATTGAAGGAGCAGTAATTGAAAAGGTGGAGTCATATATTTATCTGGGACAAGTTATTAGCTGTAATAATGACAAATGGCTGGAAGCCGGGAAGAATAAATTTTGCATGGATAGCATTCAGGAAATATAGTCACATACTGAAGAGCAATATCCCAGTTTGTCTGAAACGTAAAATAATGAACCAATATATATACCCCACCTTGACTTATGGAAGTGAAACTTGGGCACTCACCAAAAGAATGGAAGAGAAGCTGAGAACTACACAGCGAAGAATGGAACGAAATATATTGGGAATCAGACTGTTAGATAAGAAGAGAAACACATGGATTAGGCAGCAAACTCAAGTAAAGGACATTGTTATCAAAACTAAAGAACTAAAATGGTCTTCGGCAAGACACATAGCTCGAAGGCATGATGACAGATGGACTAAGAAAATAACAGAATGGTACCCAAGAGGAGCTAGAAGAAAACCTGGAAGGCAACGGCGGAGATGGATAGACGAAATTCATGAGTTTGTGGGTAGTAAATGGATGGCCATTGCACAAAACAGAAGGAACTGGAAAGTTACTGGAGAGGCCTTCATCCTGCCGTGGATTGAAAATGGCTAGTGATGATGATGATGACATTAATTGGTACTGCCTTTTTAGAGAGAACTTAAGTAATAATAATAAGGTAATTTAATAATTTAAACTAACAAATCTCTATTCAAAACACGTGTTTTAAACTAACAAGCTCATATATAGACTGGACTGGATATACTGCCACTTCACTGAGTTACTGGATGTAGTAGTAGTAGTGGCATGTGATGCAAGAAAGCAAGTGTATGAGCTTATGCAGCTTCAGCCAAAAAAAAAAAAAAAAATCACACCATTCCCTCCAAATGCCTGTCCAGTTCCTCCTTAAATTTATTTAACCTATCAACTTCCACGACAGATGGAAGTTTGTTCCAGCAATTAACCACCCGCTGGTTAAAGGCAAATTTCTGCACATCTATTCTACATCTGTCTTTTCTTAATTTGAATTTATGCCCCCTTAGATTCGTAATCTGAACAAGTGGAAGGATCCCATCAGAATTCAGCGTGCTCAACCCATTCAAGGCCTTATACACCTCAATCAGATCACCACGCGGGTGCCTAGTCTCCAGCCACTGGAATTTGCAGAACTTAAGCCTCTCTTGGTAAGAGGATCCCTTCATTCCCCTCACCAATCTTGTTGCCCTTCTCTGTACATGCTCAAGCAAATCTACATCCTTCCTAAAATGAGGCCTCCAGACCTGTACGCAGTACTCAAGCCGTGGCCTGACCATTATACAGAGGGACAATCACCTCCTTTTCCCTGCTAGCAAAATTCCTATATATCATTGACAAAACCCCACGACCTGCCCTGGCAGCCTGTCTATATTGCTCAGAAAACTTCATATCTGACTGCACAATTACTCCCAGATCTTTTTCATTTTCTACCACCTTAAGTGTAGTACCACACAGTTGGTACGTTTCTCTGGGGTTACTTATACCCATATGCACTACTTTGCATTTGTCAAGGTTAAACTTCAGTTGCCACTTCTTAGCCCATCTGCCCAAATTTTATAGATCGTGTTGCAGTAGCACACTGTCATTAACAACCCTGCCAACTTTGTATCATCTGCAAACTTCGACACTAAGCCTGATATACCTGCGTCAATATCATTGATAAATATACAAAACAACAGTGGACCCAACACCGAACCCTGTGGGACTCCACTAATAACATTAGTTCACGAAGAGCAGCACCCATTCATTACCACCCCCTGTCTTCTCCCACTTAACCATCCTTTTATCCATTGTAGCAACTTACCCTTAATACCATTCTGCTCCAATTTGTACAATAGTCTTCCATGAGCAACAGTGTCAAAAGCTTTCCTGAAATCCAAATATATGATATCAAAATTATTTTTGTCTTTCCCTTCTGAGAATTTGAAGGATGGAAGATTCCTCATATAAATTCTATATTATGAATTAGAATTAGGGGAAAAAAATGGATGCTTTCTTTATCAAAGCTGATTTTTTGCTCATTAATGCAAAGAATCCCAGCTAATGTGCCACGACCCTCTTCAAATGTGCCATGAGATTAGAAAAAACTCCATTGAGTTCACTAGCAATTACTACTGAGAGGTTCAGTGAATGGCTAAGTTCAAGTCTAACTTCAGCGACAAGACATTGGGAACTACTACATTAATTGGTACTGCCTTTTTAGAGATAACTTAAAGAATAATAAGGTAATTTAATAATTTAATAAATTAAATTATTAAATTTAATTAAATATTTCATTGAACATTGTGGATGACACGAAGGTTTCAGGCTCATATTTAAAATTAGCACATGCGAACTGTACTAGAATCACCTATTTCTCTTTAAAGAAGAAAAAATAAATCGTTTCGTTGAACAGCAAGCTTCAATGCCGCTTTTTTGTCCACAAATTTGCGATCATTCGAAAGGAACCCAGTTTATGATATTTAACCATAAATAAATACATTTTTAATTACTGAGACTGCTTCATTTTACCAGACAAAAGTTGCAAATACCTAACAAAGTTTAGATAAAGTACCTGAAGAAGTTTGCAGCGTAGGTAGACAGCCTTCTCAAACATACAGCCTTTGAAAATGCCTTCGCGTTATACTGTTTTCATTTTCTGCTGCAACAATTCATTCAAAAACGGTTCAAGCACGCAATTCCAATTGTGGTCTATCAGTTTGATACATGTAACTTCGCGTGCAGCAGCAATGAGTGCACAAGAAAAAGCTGAATTGAAATCTGAACAGTCCATAATGAAGTTATTTTTACAAACAAGACAATTTGTACAATATTTAGATGGTGATTCCAAATGTGTAATTGATTTTGTTCCATTACATCATTTTACAAAAAATGAAAAATAAAAAAAATGAACTATTTAGCAAACTGTATGTATATTTAGAACATTCAGCAGGCAAGAACATATGGTAAACGTAGACAGGTACTCAGTCATCGCACTAAATCAATACTTTAGTAGTCAGTTTTTTTTTCATATGGGTGATTTTGCTTTGAAAGTCTTTTGTAATCACCACATGAATCCCTTTTCCAAAATCAACAATAGTCTGCCATCCTTGGCTCATTCCATTCACCCTAGTATCTTTTTTATATGCGCTTTCGACTCCCAATGGATGGATTTTCATGATATATTTGGTCCATTGAAACTGGACCAATAAAAATCGGGAAATTATTTCTTTTTCTTTTTCTGTTTTTTTTTTTTTTTTACCATATACGGTATACTGTAGCTGAAGCACTGAATATTACGTTTATTGCCCTGAACCGATTGGAGGAATGGGCAGTGTGACTGATGCGCAAAACGAAATGCTATCGATTCACGCATAAAAGTACAGTAGTTTTGAGTTTTGCTCGTGTTTTTGTTATCATCTATTATATTAATCACAGAAGAAATATGAATTACATGTTATATTTCAATTGTTATTAAAACTAAGGAATAAGCAAATAAACTACACTACGAAAGCATTGACAGTATAATTCGATTGTTTAATCTATGACATAGAGGGAGGTAAAAACAGATTTATATTCGCTCAGAAGTAGTTGTAACAGAAAGTTGAAACAAACATCATGTATTACACTTTTTTCAACACAGTCACCAGAAAAAAACATTTTTTCCACCTCTCTTTACACTTCCGCAGGCCAGTTTTGGAGAAATCTTCTGACTACCCTTCAAACCACGACTCGGCAGCGGAAATGCCATCATTATCAGCAAAATGTTTTCCACGAAGAAAGGATTTCGGGGCAGGAAAGAGGAAGAAATCCGAAGGTGCAAGGTCGGGGGAATAAGTAGGATGCGGCAATATTTGTAACCCACGTTCGTTTAGTGTTTAGTTTCTGGACTCATAGTGATGGATCCAAGTTTCATCCATGGTCACCAGCCGTGAGAAAAAAAAAAAAAAAAAAAAAAACTCGTCCTCTTTTCCTGGACATCGACAACATTACATGTGCATATTGTGGTCTTTCCTTCTTGGGGATGGTGATTATGTGCTTCCATTGTTTTGACGTTTAGTTTCTGGACTCATAGTGATGGATCCAAGTTTCATCCATGGTCACCAGCCGTGAGAAAAAAAAAAAAAAAAAAACTCCTCTTCTTTTCCTGGACATCGACAACATTACATGTGCATATTGTGCTCTTTCCTTCTTCTGGAAAGGGGTAAAAACTCTGGAAACCCATCACTCTATTCATATGCAACCGTTAATGGGTGATGTTCGCCACATACCCTACACTAGTTTGGAGCTCTGCAGCTAGTTCCTTGACACCAATACGACAATCCTTCATGATTAATGCCTCAAGGTTACAGCGTTGTGCAACAACACTGTAACCTTGAGGCATTAACTGTAACTGTAACTGCTCTGGTTACAGTGTTGTGCAACAGCGCTGTAACCGGAGCAGTTTCTCCATAAACAGCCACTACTTCGTAAATTGTTTTGGGCGTCTTCACTTGCAGAAAGTGGAACAGAATCACTGATCTGTATTCCACTGTGACGCTTCACCTCATTCAGCGCTGCAAATTATAAAAATGAATTGTCAGATTGAAACCAAAATTTGAGTGGTTGCTATAGAGATTTCAAGGTACCAAACAAAAAACAATTTCATCTTTCTATCACAACTATTTCTGGTTGAATACAAATCTTTTTTGAAACTCCCTCTTAAATCATGGTGCCTGAAATACTTTTTGAATTGCACGCGCTGTTGATTACAATGTACAAAACATGTAAAAACAAGAAATCCAGTAGCCATATAATCCTAAAATTGTTCTTTACAGTCTTCTCCAGTTTTGTTCCACTTCGTGCTGATATCCAAGTCGTTATACAACCTGAAAAAAAAAAAAAAAAAAAAAAAGAGGTGCACGTTAGCATAATACTTTTATCAGTAGCATATTTTATCTAGCATAATAATTTAATCAGTAGTGTTAGTTGGTCAATAGTTGATTTACCTCTGGGGATGAAAAAGGACTATGACCTTAATGCCCGATAACCAAGTGGTGGGATTTCCCTAAATATTATTTCTCGCTTTACTCACAGTGAGCCATATTTAAAAAAATATGGCTCACAGTCGACAAAAAGATAGGGGTTCCTGACATAAAGGACGAAGAAGCTAAATGTTTTATTTATTTATTATTTATTTTTATTATTTTTTTACGATGCTTTTAAAACTAGAAGAGGATGTGGACGGATACTTGTATTCGAAGAGGAACCTAGTTATCTACGAAAAATAATGTTTTCTCCGATTATTTAACCGAAATAAGAAATTTTACTGTTTAAAAATCAACACATATCATATCACGATTTAATCATGTAAAAATTAACATTGCCTTATTATATAAATTATAAATACTGTAGTAAAAAGAAAATTTATATTTCTATCCATTAGTTGTATCTGAAGTTAAGATGCGAAAAGATTTAGGGCGAAAGCCTCATGCTACGAGAGCTCTAACTGTACACTACTGTACATCTTGTTACTATGTACAAAATGAGCTATGCCCCTTGTATAATAATGATGGGTATAATAATGAAGTATAATAATGTATAATAATGAAGGGGTAACTTTTTTATATGCATTTCATCAGTGTGCACACTACACTATGCACATAAAAGATGAAGTATTCTCTGTTATCTGCATGAAGTCTGTACAGACAAGGTCGGTCCTGGGGGTAGGGAGTCATTGATCTCGTGTGAGATTTATGGTTCAAGAAAAGAACAAGGAAAAATTCTTCTGCCTGAATTGAGGGAAGATTATTGGGGTTTGGGCCCTTTTCAGTCCAGGGCCTGGGTGCTTTGCGCCCGCTGCAAACAGCGTGCAACTTTAAATTCAGAGCAGCATTACATCACTTCTTCAGTTAGTAAGTTAGGGGAAAGCAGGGGGGTGGCCTTTCTCTTTTCTGTAAGATGTTCGATAAGCTCCGTGTCAATAGATAGGCATTCCTCTGTAAATTATCTCGCAATTCGTTTCGTTCACATATTAGCATTAGTAGAGGCATGCGATGCAAGAAAGAAAACTTATACAGCATCAGCCAAAAAAAAATTCTTCCCATTTCACCTATCCATTAGCTCCAAAAGTTTGTCCAGTCTTCCTTGAATTTATTTAAGCTATTAACTTCCGCAACGACAGATGGAAGTTTGTTCCAGCCAACCACCCGCTGGCTAAAAGCAAATTTGCACGCATCTATTCTGCAACTCTATTTGCGTCTTTTGTCCTGATTTCCAGCAGAACTTTTAATCTGCCATGCAAATTTGTATTCAGGGATAGCTAATTTGGTCTTGGCAGCGGCTATGGTCAAGTAATGCTGTAGTGACCTAATTACTCTTGGCCTAATTGTTTGTAAAGGGTTGGGAATTCCTTAGGGAAGTTGATTCAAATAACCCTACTTTCAGTTAAACAAAGAAGTTGCTAAACAAGAGGACATGGGGAGAAATTGACCTTGAATTCCATTTAGTATTCTGTCTCGAGCGAAAATAGATTTTAAAACTTCTGAATAAATAGCTTTTGTAGTAATTTGTATGCAGAAATATCTTACAGATCTCGAAATGAAGGATTTCATCAGTACCGCATCATAAGACATGATGGACAGAGAACTTGTGTAATCGAAACCCGCTAATATCCATAAAATCAAACTTTATATACATTTAAATAGAAATACAGTATAATAATGCTATAATCAACGATATAATATAAAATACTATACAGTATAATATATTAAAATAGCCATCACTTTGAAAGGTACAGTATAAAGGAAAATTTTAAACTTACTTGTTACTAATGGAATACTTAGCACTTCTTGGTATTAGCGGTGGAAAGTCTTAATTTCAGTATGTCGACCATAAGGTCTGCACAGACAGGGAACAAAGGAAAGTAACGCTGTGAGCAGCATCGCTTTCTTCTCACCCAGAGTGGGAATAGTCTAGGTTCGATTCTATGGCAGGCAGAAGTCGATGAATATTTTCCACCGACGACGGTAGTAGACTGTATAAAATTTCTTTGTATACTCCACTATGGCTCCAAGGGGCGAAGAAGTTCCTAGTTTCGACGTGACTGGCTTGGTGCAGCTGATATATCAGCAGAAGAGTTAATAATGAACACTGCATATTTTTGTAACAACTACACGATCGATCTCACAAAGGACGTATTATAGTCCTTGTATGCAGCTTCAGGACCACAGCGAGCCCAATTTTCACTCCTCGTTCAAGTTAGTCAGCCTTTTCGTGGAAAGGATTGTAAGGCCATCTCCATCTGCAGATTTGGGTCTTGGACCCACATTATTTATTTATTTATGTAATTGTCTCTTTCTTTTAGGTCCTGGTGCAGCAGCAGCACCACCTGCACTGTAGCAAGATAAGTCACTGATATTTATTTCAGACTGTAGCGTCAGAACATTTAAAAATTTACCGTTTATTTTATAGCAAATAAATGCTATGCATGTGTTAATTATTGAGCTACTGAAGGTGAGATTATTAGGCAATAAAATTTTGTTTATTTCGAAACCCAGTACGAGTTATAACCAGATTACAACGTATAAAGTTATTGCAAATAACGTTTTGTTTGATCAAAAGCAATTCACTTGAAATGACATTTAAATCATCCGGAAATGATGGATTGGCAACCACTTCCAGGTCATGAGGCCACGGCAAAGTGAATGAATATAACCCACAATTGCAAGGCAAGGCTAGATTTGTATTTAGAGTTAGCTAATTTTGTCTTGGCAGCGGCTATGGTAAAGTAATGCTGTAGTGACCTAATTACTCCTAGCCTACTTGTTTGTAAAGGGTTGGGAATTCCTTAGGGATGGGAATTCCTTAGGGATTCCCAACCCTTTACAAGTACGTGCAAGCGGCGTACAGTCAAACCAGGTACCGTGATCCTGTAAGATGAAAAATCTTACATGTTAATATATTAGAAATGAGTGAGATTTATTTAAATTAAAGTTTAGGAAATAGCAAAATAGGACAGTAAACATTACTGGTCACAAATATTATTCTGGGTCACTCACAAGGATTAAAAATTAGACAAGGTTGAATTAGAGAAGGGAGCGGTAAGCTGTTAGCAATTAGAGGTACATTTCACTTCGCACCATGGTAAAGAACAAAGGGCTGTAGACTGAACATTGTCGGACATTCCTTTTGATCCGGGGACACCTGGTGACATCGGTCAGGTAGTATTTTGCTTGGGTTAGCAATCACCTTGGCGTTTGACTGTCGGCGATTGCAGGTTAGAAGAGAGTGTAAACAAATCTGTTAAAAGCACTAACAAAGTGACGGCGAACTTCAAAGCAGTGGCAGCCTGGGAAATTTTGCAAATTTATTAAAATGAGCTCTGAAGGTACAGCTGAAGAAAAGTTAAAATGCACGAATAGGAGATAATGAAAGTGAATATAAAGGAAAAGATTGGTTAAAAGCTAGAAGAAGGGGGCGGTGCGTAATTGAGATGGACAAAAAAGGAATAACTGATGAAAACTGTCCTGTGCTGTACTGTACTGTCCTGTGCTGTGCTGTGCTGTGCTGTGCCATGCTGTGAGCTTCGGAGGAGTTTTTGTTGGTTTTGGTGAAGATGAGATCTGAAGAAAAAAAAGTTAAGAAGTTAAGATGGAATAGTGAAAGGTTAGATAAGTCTAGTGCAGTCGTAAGTTAAGAAAAGTTAGTGGAGTTCATAATAGAAAAGGACAGTCGAATAGCCCGTTATCGGAAGGCAAGTATGCAAACGACTGAAGTGTGTGAAGAAATAAACCTGTCCGTTATAGGAAAGTAGTGAAAGTGGCCAGCGTGAAAATAAGTAATGTAAGGAGAAAAATAAACCTAGGCGATCATCTGAAGGCAGTGATAAAGACAAGGCGCAGATAAATGAGCTGTGAAGATAGAATTGTAATTCCTAGTCCGCCAGAATAGCTGAACCGAAGTTAAGTAGCAGTATCGAAGACAAGCCCATAATTTCCTAAAAGACACAATGATGCCCTATCCAGACGTAGACTACAGCCATGGAGAAACTTGAAGTTCTGAGATGAATGCAGTTGGTAAACGATGATGCCATTCCCAGACAAGGAACTGAAGGCCCCAAAACGGAGAAGTAAAATTAAGTAAGTGACTAGATATATATAGTATTCTCCCTCACAAATAAAAGACTGTTGGAACTCTAATATCAGATTAGCATAATGTTTAGAAAGATGTTAAGGGAAGGATGTACAAAGATATAAATATATACATAAATATAGAGATAAGTCAGATGATAGTTTTGGATTTTGATTAATGTATAATTAGACATATGTAGAAAGGCAAAGGAGGAAAAATTGATATTTGTTATTAGTTGTTGTTTAACTTAAAGGTATGATATATTTTAGAAGGTAAGGGTAGAGAAATACAGAGAAAGAAATGGTCTTATGAATGTAGCTAACACTTGGGACCAGCTTTAGTCCAGAAATTGATGTCAAATGTACTATCTGTCTTGATTAGAGAAGGTTAAGAAGTTATATTCCCCAAGACAATATGGGGCAATAATTAAATTAGAAATTAAGAGTGAATTTTCCTAAATCAATTTATAAGGTAAGAATAAGATTTACACAAGAGAAAGAGTGTGAACTAAACCTCTTAAATAATTATTGTTCATGTGTGGAGAAGGAAGAAACTAAAATAAGTTTATGTAATGATATTGACTGAGTTGTATTGAAGTGGATAACCTTGTTTAGAGTAAAACCACTGTATTTAATTGCCATATATAATTGTTTAACACATAGACAAATTTGAGAAATAATAATATGTGCTTGAGAGTGATAATTCTTATATTGTGTATATAAGTGTAAATAAAATGTTATATATTAATGTGTGTGTTGTTTGTCATTCTTGAACACTCAGCCTGTCCGAGGGGAATTATAAATAATTAAGAAGTTCCCTTGAATCTGGAATTCTCCTGTAAAGTAAAGTCAGATGTGTAAGTGGGGAAATTATACTAAGGTGGAAAACACATATAAGGGAACAATAAAAAAAAAACAAAAAAACAAAATAATTAATATAAATAAAATAAAAATAATAATCATGTATTCCACCCCCCACAATCCGATGCCTTTTTATGCAACAGAGTTAGAGATCCAGAATACTGTATTTGATGAAATTAAGTTTTTGTTGATCATGTTGATCACCAAAAATGAATGATTAGTGTTCTTAGTAGACTGACCAGGGCAGAACACATCTTATTTATTTATGTATTTTTATTCATTTTATTTATTTACTTATTTTATTCAGTTTTTACCGCTGTCCTTTTTTGACTTTAGAATAAAATTAAAAATTTTCACATATAAGATATATCGGTCATAGAGACACATCAACTGAAAATGGAGATTCAAATCTCCACTTTTCTTTTGGTTTTTTTCAGTTTTTACCTCCATGCTTTTTTGATATCAGAACTGAAATCTGAGAATATTTATTTATTGCTGTAATTTCTGATTTTTACGTTAGTTTTTGCTTGTATGCAGATAGCAATTTGCACCTCTTCAGCATTACTAATTGCAGTTTACTACTATCCCTTCAACAGGGAATAACGGTG
The DNA here is from genome assembly GCF_048544385.1 of Mastigoproctus giganteus. Lineage (NCBI taxonomy): Eukaryota > Metazoa > Arthropoda > Arachnida > Uropygi > Thelyphonidae > Mastigoproctus > Mastigoproctus giganteus. The sequence continues at coordinate 52,435,783 of NC_143585.1, forward strand.
TTTTAATTTCACAAATAATTAAATACGCTCCTAAAATATTTGAATCCAATAATAAAATGAACTATTCTAAATGAAATTTATATTTATACATCGAAACTATAAATTCTGGGTCCTTCTCCATGAGATTCACGAACGTCCCTTGCCATCACGCTCTTTGACAATCGATCCAAACCACCCATCCAATCCTTCCCCCCCCCCCACCAGGTGGTGAAGTACCTGTCTGTATGGTAACTTCTCCACTGCAGTACTAGTGAAATGCTCGAACATTCCAGAAATGCCCAGTTAAGTCTCAAACAATACTTATAGGCGCCGGAAATAACTAGAATTGGTTTCTAATGCCCGAGTTGCAAGTTGATCAAAGTTAGAATGACAATGCTCGCAGAGAGGTTCGACAAAAGCTTAAAGCTATGAGCAGAAAACGGAAGGTAATTTTGGGGGGGGGGGGACTACCAAAAAATGATGTTCCTTACGTGGCAACCTGCCAATAATTATATTTTGACCCTAAATTTTGACTTTTTCTTAAATGTCCGAAATATAAAAAAATGCATCAATGGTTCATTTGCTTTTTCTATTTTTAAACATGCGAAATATAGTCAATATATAATCCAAACAACCTCGTGAGGATATGAGATATATCTCCCCTATACCAATGTTTAAAAATAAGAAAAGTGAATGCTTCCCTTTTGTACTGTCACCAATGATCTTTCTGGAATAGGGAATATATCCTCCCTATACCTAAAAACCGGGAAGGTGATAATCGGAGAGTGCATAAAGGGAAGCAATGATAATTTCCTGGTTCATTCACTTTTTCGATATGTGCACTGGTGGGACCGTGGGGGGGATATATTTGCTATCCCTGCAAAGTTGTTTGGATAAAATATTCACCAATAATCATTTACCAAATATTCACCAATAACCATAATCATTTTTCGGAGCATTTAACATACCGTACTTTAGTCAGATAATGAGAAAGAATCCGCAAATACGAATATCAAACGAGCTTTTACCAGCACCAACTGTTAATTATTAGGATTTATCGTATCAGAGCGATAAAAATTTCAAATAAAATGAACATTTCGTGCTTTTACCAATATGAACTGGCAAATCTAGGATTTGCTGAAATCCTACAGATGCTGCTAAAGCAAAATATAATCTGTATAATACAGTAAAATCAAGGGTGGTCACAAGATTGTTTAAAGGGAACTAAAGCAGTTAAGGGGTGCAGCTAAAGCGTTAATTATCATATAACAGTAAAAAATCTAGATTATTTTTATCACAAGGGGAAGGTATAGTCCCTTAGCCCCTACCTGGGACCGCCCCTGAGTGCAATAATCTGTGAATCCTGGGATGAAAATATGCGTTATCTTTACTGGTTTTCCTGCACAGCGAAAGGCTACTGATGAGAATTATTATTACAAGTTGTTGCAGGAGTAAGGAAAAACCCATCAGTTTCAAAACGTAGAGGCCAACCCGGGGTCGGTCTTTACAGAGAGGCATCAGGTGCAGTACACCCGGGCCCTGGAATCTTGAAAAGGGCCCCAAAGTTCATAATTAATATACATACACGGGCCTCTGAACTCTAGGACTGGCCCTCAAGGCCAAAGTACAAATATATTTTGTTAAGATCAGCAATCCAAGGTAATTTCAGGCTTCATTCAGCCGCAGTGACAATAAATGATTTGAGGGTAGTGAAATGGGAAGTACAGTACTGTATTTCCTCCCTCGCTCCCTATCCTCTGTAGCCTGACAGTACTTTCTGATTATCATTGGTTCACATCACTGCGAGGGTTTCTAGGTCATAAAATATAGGAAGTCATCGAAGACGTGCGATTCGTTAATTGAACGTCGCAAATTAATGAATCGAGCATAAACATCCACCCCCCTCCTACGCCTTTCCGTTCTTTTCAGTGTTTCTATATTTAAGTACTGTAACTGGTTTTCGTTGTACTGTATTCGCTTCTCGCTGGGCTTATCCCTTCTTCTGACCTATTTTCATTTACATGTCATTCAATTTACATTATGTTTCAGGCAAAATGTTGTTATATATTTATTTATTTTATTTTATTTTATTTTATTTTTGGCGTCCTGAGCCAATTCCATATTCACTAATCATCAGTCCTGCCTGCCCTGTTGCAAAAGGCATACGAAAAGTTCAAAATTATTATTATTTTCCAAACGCACAGCAATAGCTTTAATTTCGTAAATGATTAAATTAGACACCGGGTATGCATGGTTCTCTTAGATGTTGGAGATCACACAGTGTTCGGAAAGAGCATCACCAGTGTCTACTATATTCGGTATATAAAAGCTAAAATAGTTATTAATAGCTAGCAACAGTTCAACCTTCCTATTTTTCAGTCAATCAAAAATAATTTCTCACAATCACCTTTGTGTTATCACCACACTTACTAAATGCAATTAAGTTTAAACCCTTCGAACTCCGATATTATTTGCTTGAAAATCAATTAAGAAAGTCAATAAAACTTTTGTGCAGACAAATATCCCATTAACTTTCTACATATTAAAGTTATTATTAAATTAAAACCACTCTTATACCACGTGAAAATTAATAATATAGTTTATTAGGTTGTTCTCCTACATTACTATACATTAGGAGGACGTTTCGGGTAACTTACCGATACCCATCATCAGGCCAAGCTGTTGGGGAAACAAGACAATATAACAGCTTGATGTGATGATGGTGATGGTAAGATACCCGAACGTCATCTTTCAACGTATAGTAATATAGGCGAACAGCCTAATAAACTATATCATCACTAACCTTAATGGAAAACAACCACGTAGCGTCCTTCCCTAACTATATTTCTACGTACTGTTATTACCTGAGGTGTATCACGAACAGTTCAGTCAGGGGCGGACCGTCCCGAGGGTTAAAGGAGTGCACTGCACCGGGCGCAAACGTTCAAGGGGCACCTGAAACTTACATACACATATGAAGAAAATTTTAAAGGGGAACGCCAGATTTCAATTGCCACCAGGGTGCCACATACCCTAGGAACGTCCCTAAGTTCAGTTCCATAAAAATTACATATATTATTATTATTATTAGCCATATGGTGCAAGGAAGCCTGAGGCTTATGCTTCACCAGCCAAAAAAAAATTTTCTGGACTACCCCGGGAGAGAGAGAGAGAAAAATAAAAGGGAATCACCAAGGAAGAGAAGAATGATGATATCCCCCTGGGTGTGCCAAACCCATACTCACCAGATGTGAGTCCCTGGGGTTGTACTTTGCCTTCAGTTTTAATTTCTTCTTGAATTTTACAATTTGTTATAATACCTGTATGTCGAAATTTGTTATAACAAGAATGTCAGCAAAAAAGTCACCAGGCAAAATCTTCATCTGAAATAGTTAACATATTTTTGATGAGCGCATGTATATTTTTGCTTGATGGGGCCACCAGATGGAGGCACCGTACTGTCTACAGTGGGACCAGTAGTTTTTGTACAGTATTAGAGAGGTGAAGGCAGTATTACTGTGCTGGAGAAACCGCCATGTTGAGTCATAGTTAAGAAACTATTTTAAATTCTGATAAACGAACAATATTTTTAATACTATTATTATTTGTTATATATTATTCCCCATGTTATTATTACAAACAATAAGATGGGCTGAAATATTTTAGTATTCCGTATATGAATTAAAAAAAAAAAACAGAGCTTGTCGGGTAACCGGCATTTTTGTCGGTTATGCAAGAGGCGTCAACCGGTAGAGGTTACAAATGAGAACAGTGCAGTACACTTTATCAGCATTCCCTGCTTATTCTCCAACTCACGTTTTGTCTGAAATTCCTTTATTAATAAACATACATTTCCTTTGATTGTAAACAACAATTCCACTCGTGGCTATTCGCTTTTAATTTATCTTTCCCGTTAAAAATAAGACTTGTTTGAATAAAAAGAGACATTATCAAGACAATTATCAAATGATTTGCAAGGCACGTAGGCGGTGCCTTTTTAATTACATATTTAAAATGGAGAATTTAATGTAAATAAAGAAGCAAAAAGTATACATATAGATTATACGTGATATTAATTAACAAGAAAATGTTTTATTTATTAACTGAATGGTATGAGGGTTATTCATTTCGTAACCCAGGAACATCGAGAAAAATTAAAATATCGCCTTTTCCATCCAATTGCCTTTTTCTATAGTGTTTAAAAATCGGGCTCCCTGAATATCTGGGCCAGGGTAGCTGATCCTACTTATTCTAGCCCCCTGCTCTCTTTGTACTCATATTCGTCATCAGCACCGGAATTAGATCTAGAATTGTCTTTCCACATGAGCCGACCCGATTGTGTCCGGAGCCAGGAGGACCCAAAGGGTAAATTTCTAAGTGATTACTAAGTCAAAAAATATACATTTCATTTAAATGTTTTCAAAGATCATAAGAAAAAAAAATCATTCCTGTCCTGATCCCTTAGTCTTACCGTCCCCCTTTCCCAGGGTGAACCCTGAGTAAAATCGTTTTGTTGTTTTGTGCTCGTTATTATTATTAGAAATTATTGAAAATACTTTTTTGGAAATTTAAAAAAACATGCATACTCCTTAACACAGCAGACAGCTCTGTACAAACGAAATCAAATATTAATTACAAGGGAGGGGGGGGGATATATACTCGTAATGGCTAATTTGCAGTATGATAGCATTAGATTACTCTGCCATGAGGACCTCGCTAAGGTATTTCAGGCTTGGGTGGCTATTAAAGTAGAACAATAAAATACTTGAAAACGAGCTATGATTACTGCGAAGTGTGTGTGTCCTCACCACAGGAAGCTATACTATTGTTAAGAACAAGTGATGCATGACTTGATATGAAAGAGCTATACGTTGTTACTTTACCACATTGTAGTTATCTGTGGCCAATTGGTCGTTATATATCGATAGGTGTATTTCTCTCGTTAACAGAATCTTCCTTTCTTCTTTAAAGTCTGTGTCTCCTTCAGATGGACAATAAAAATAGGAGATGTCAAATCGTACTTATTGTTACGAGGGCAAAAGTTATCAGAAACAAAATATAATGAACAAACTCGTATAATTCCATGACATTGACCTTGATTTACACTGGAAAAGAGAGAGAGAGAGAGAGAGATGGGGGCGTTGTTGGTGTGTTTCTAAAAGAGATGAAGCCATTAGAGAATGCAAGAACGCAGACGGGTGAATGAGGGGGCACATCGGAAGGTTGCTATGGCACATTCTACAGGTTAATAAACTTTAGCATCTATATTTAATTTCTTTTTAGAAAGATAAACATCTGGACAATATATTTGTAGGATTTCACCACTTAGAGCAATCATTCTTGATCTTAAGTGGGCAGTGAAATACAGCATCTATGTTAAATGATGGAAGCCTCATTTCGCATCATCTCTACTTTGAACACACACTTTGATATATTTTGATGCGAAACAGAATGGTAGAGTACTTTCATAACGTTTCAGGTAAAACAGAAATTTTGCAAACTGATAGTAAGCAAGGTCCTTAGCTATCATTAAAGATAAATACTTAGGAACCTTCATTCAGACATAAGAAACTAAAGTCAACATTTACAGCACCTCATTTCACATCTGTGATGTTGAGAGTCGAGGTTTTTAAAAGGACTGGCTGTTGTGGCATTAAGTTTAATTTAAACATTAACTTTTCCAACTGTGGTTTAAGAAAAAATTACATAAAAACTACGAAATCTATAATTGGTTTAAAGTGTCGTATGTCCTATGAGCGCTGTGACTGACGCTTCATTTATTTCTATTGCACAATTTGCTGTTTTGATATGTTCCACCCACGTTAGCTTAAAATAATAATAATAAAAATAAAAAAATAAAAGGCCTAAGTAACCATTTCCTACTTTAATAGTTCCGGGAAGAACCAAAAGAGGTCAGGACTATATAGGTTACATCTATTCTCTGAATAGATGAATAACAGTTAATTGACAACATACAGTTTTCTTTTTTTTCTTTTCACTTACAAAAGCACACGGCGTAGTTCTTGATGAGGACGGAATACTGAACCATGTGGCATCCTGGATGTAAGGGATGCAAGCCAGTTATACTGTAGCCAAGACAACTGAGTACTTAAATCAAACTGACTATGATAACGAGAAACTCAACTCCGGCTCTGTTTAATAGAAAAATTGATTTTTACTGCTACTGAAGTTCCCACAATTAGTCAGGTCAGGGATCATCTTTTGTCGAAAAAAAAATTCAAAGAGTTTCCTTTCTCCCCTTCTAAAAAAAATAATAATAATAAAAAAGATGCATTTCTTCTAATAAGGCACAATCTTTCCTGATTTCCTGCATATTCACAATGAGCTCTTTTGCTGAACCACTATTAATTTGTTCTCTCTAGAATTCCTTTACAAATGGAACCTGTGTTCGAAGGAGTTTTTGCGAACTGTTTTTTTTTTTTTTTTTTATGGCGAAAACAGATGGAGTCTACTTTTGTGATGTAAAAAGCAGTTCGCACGAGGAAGATGGTGAAACTCCAATGTCTACAATAAACAGAAGAGCTAGAATTCGAAGTTTCCTAAAGTGCACAGTTACCATTAAAATATCTCAGGAAAATCAGGTGTCCAGCTTGTTGGAAAAACAACGATTCTATTTTGTTGCAAGTAAAACCCAACTATGCAAAATAGTCTTCTTTCTCAACATTTGTCACCAAATACCTAAGTCGTGTTGGAACAAATAAGATTTTTCGGGTAATCTAAATTAAATCATCCTATTAAACAAATGAAAACAACTACTGGTAAACAAAAGGTAACTTTATTCCATGAAACAATAATAGAAAACCCAAATTGCAAGTTGGATTTGATTTTTATATCTATACGAACGTATGAAAATTTTAAAACCTGCAAATATATAATTTAAAATAATAAAGCGAAATTAGCGAAGTATAAATTAAGTACTTAGAGCGATTCATCTTAGCTTCAAAGGCGGTTCAAGGGCTGGTAATTGAGGTAACCTAAGATTATTCCAAAATATTGTTTCTGCATTACTGTATCTGTAAACACAGCGATTTTCATGAGCTGTCCTCCCTCCCCTTCAAAGATTAGATCACTTGTTTTTCTGCGCTATTACTTCTCACCGGCCCCAAAACGCGAAAGGCTGAATCCGCTTATGATTAATTTTCATGGCTAGGTCGGTTGACATGTACCTTTTGTTTGTACATGTACCTCAGAGAATTTAATATCATCAGCTTCCGTTATAGTGATACAACGGACGCTGATGATTCTTTCCACAATCTTACATTAGAAATACCCGAAATATCCTGCTTTAGTTCATATAGTATAGAAATACAGTGCAAAGAAGCCACAGGCTTTTGCTGCACCGGCCAAAAAAAAAAGGTAAATAAGAAAACACAAATTATGCACTTCCCTCCTCATGTAGGTAACCATCCAGTTGACCTTGACCTTTGAATTTCTTTAAACTGTCAGCCACAACTACCTGCAAGGCAATTTGTTCCAGTAGTCAACAACTCGATGGCTAAAATAAAACTCCCTACAATCTAGTCTAAACCTCTTCCCCTGTAATTTTAATTTATGGCCTCTAGTTCTGGAATTCTTATAACAGTGAAAATTCCGCGTTCATTCACTTTACTAACCCCTCTTAGAGCATTATAGACCAAAATCAGAACCCCTAAGGTTGTCAAGCTCTGTAACCCACGTAATCGAAGTCTGCCATTTGCCGATCTCACCATGCGAGTTGCCTCCCCCCCCCATGGACCCTTTCAAGAAGCTCGATGTCTTTTTTCAGATGAGGTCTCCATACTTGGACACAACATTCCAAATGCGGTCTTACAATTGCTTTATACAGTAAGATTATGACCTCTTTATCTCTATAGGATAAATCATCGATAGGACACCATGACCTGGTCCCTGAGTGGAGGACCAGTTCAAGAAATTATTTATTTTACAGTGGAACCGAGTTACGCTTACTGTTCTTATGACAACCATTTCTGTTACTTTTTTTTTTACCATTTATGCTCGAGTATCAACCAGGAACAAACTTACAAAACCCACCTGCTGAATCCATCACCAGATCATTCCTGAAACATTATATACATATACTTACTGCAGTATAATTACTGCTTCCAGTATAAACACACACATTCGCGAGGTCTTAATTCCTTCAGCAAATGTTGTGAAACTAACAGAGACTGACGCGTAAAGGGCAAACCACTGACACGCACCCTGGGGAAATTGAATAAATGTTTATTTACACATTTCTACCCTTTGACTCTCAGCAAAACATCGCATGCGTTAAGCGAACTTCTTCATGTCTACATAAACATCGTACCCTCAGCTTGTTTTCTCTAGCTATATGGTAGAAATCTCTTAGAGACATCCTCATAAAATGTGCCAACCTGCTCAAACATTTTTTTCACTGTAAGAAGATGGATAGTTGCAAACTATTGAACAGGAGATTCTTCAAATTCAATCCAATTGCTATTCACTTACGGGTAGCCTTTCTATGAACCGAGATGGTGTTTATTCTACTAGCTGAATCAACTTCGTTACCTTTTAGAAATAATATTGATGTCAATGCTGCCGGAAAAACAAACACGTTCTTAGTACTGTTCTTATGGCAAACATTTGTGTTACCATTTCTGCTCTTAACGTACTAGCATGAAAATAAGGAATTACTTCTGACAAGAGCAAAAAATAAGCAGTACGGATGAATACCAATATGTACGTTCTCGGTGGTTGATAATTTAATTCCTTCAGCAAATTCCTTCATATTTAGACGTGTAAATGCATTAAGTACCTATAGCCTTCATCATGTTCGTCCGTCTGGCCGCATGTAATAACATATTCCCATATTTGGAAAAATTTATTGAGCTATCCTAAATTTTATTAAAATCGGATATATTGAAATACTGTATAGCACATATTTTATCTTATTATTTATTTATTTTTCCATTTATATCCTGAGTTATATAAATGAAAGAATGTTTCAAATGTTTGGGCATTTCTTTAGAAGGAAAAAGTCGGATCGACACCAGATTTTTCAATGTATGTTTTATTGGTCTCCTGGTAGGTTTTAGAAAAAATTCTGATTCTACAGTCATTTAGAAAACACAATCGTTTCGCAGTGATATTTATCACTCAAAAATTCTTGGTGCACGACTACTATGTGAAACTATTGCAAAAAGCAGTTCTCTGAACATCACCTGGCATTTTTTATCTTACGTATTTTTCATTTATATTTATCCTTCATCTCAACCTCCAGCCCATGCACGGTACTAAGTACTATATGTTCTAATACCTCTCGTGTTTGGGGTTTTCTTTAAAAAAAAGTGCATTACTTGGGCTTGATCATCCATCAGATAACAATGATCATCAAAACAGCCATCTGGTGGGGCACCGTACTATAAACAAACAGTATCGTACGTAGCTTATGAGAACTTGTGTTTAGTGCAACTTTGAGGGCAACTCCTTGCTACACTTCTCGTTAGCGCGATAACTATTACTTTCTTTCTTCGTAATGTTATATGCGATAAAGGAACTCAAGTCTTTGAACCATGGAAGTCGCTCTTTCAGTCGGAATTGTCCTTGGTTAATCTTCTTCAGTAGTATCTTTTATATCCGCCCCCTTTCTTTTATAATTGTCAATAAGGCAAAGAGTGTACTCGATAGCTATAATAGTATCAACACTTTTTGTAGACCTGATTAAAGAAAATAACTTATAGAAATAGTTTCACGATTATTGTGGGCAAGAGGTATCCAGAGATATTTAACAGCAGAACTTCGTGTACCCTGTTTACGGCACTTTACAAATAAGGGGTCAGAACCGTTTTTCACCATACAAGCTACTTTTAAAAATAAACAAATAAAAATAAATACATAATAAAAAATATAGTTTTATTTATATGCATAGTGAGCTGCCAAAATATGCTTTGTGATCGACCAGTCGATCGCGACAGACTATTTACCCACATCGTGTACCTATTTCTATAGGTTGTAGCAATGAGTACATGGTTAAAAAAAGTTGAGAATCACTACTCATTAAATGTAGTGTTTCTCATTATTTGCAGTCCGTGGTCATTTCGATGGTCAAAGTACTCCAGGAATCTTTCCTATCTCAACCGCAACTTTGCAACCACAAAAAAATTCGTCTGGCTTTAAAGTTGTGCATTAGTGACCTACATTTCAGACCAGACTGCCAATCTCCAGTAGTCCGCTGGCTACACTTTGAAAAACACTGCTCTAAAGGTTCAAGTCACCGGTCAGTAACATGAAAAAAAAAAAAATAAATAAATAAATAATAATAATAAATAAATAAAATAACTGCACATTGTATGCACACATACACACACACTAACTCATGCTTGTTGTTAGTTGAGGTTTTCCTAGTGCACGACTACTTTGGTCATAATGCATAAGTTCATGTCGTTTATCGTGTATTATACCTGAATAAATTCAATTACACATTGAAACAAATTTTGTCACCACCGACGAAACGTAAAAGTATAAAATAAACTTTATTAAAAATATACAGTAAAAATAAAGTATGATATATGGAAACTTATTAATAATAATAAAATATACAGATAAATGCTAAAAGTAATAAAAATACTAAAAACGATAAGAACAAAATATACTTCTGTATATTTTGTTCTTATCTAAGTTAATTTTGTTCTTCGCTTTAAGAATTTTGTATTAAATATATACAAAAAATTAAGAAACTTTCGGAGCGATGTATCCCTTCATCAATCTAAGAAGACAAGTAATATGACATAACATCACTATATTCTGCAGAGGAGCAACATATAAGCATGCGCTACAACCCCATCGTTTTTTTTTTAACATGATCGTGAACGGCGAAAAAAAATGGGATGGGAAGAGAAGGGATAAAACATTAGCTGTCAGACTCTGCGGAAGTAGGGCGATTTCCCATAATTTTGCCATCTTTTATCATGCTGTAAAATAATCGCTTCTATAATAGATGTTATTTTACAATGTATGCGGATTCCACGATTGCGATTAATGTTGGAACTCGCCAGGGCTATATGGGGCGCTTCAAACCAGAAGCGATGAGAGAATCATGTGCGCCGTCCGAAATTTCAACATTGGAACATGGGTTACAATTAATGTACTGCTCACACTAATAATTCTCAGAAACAGCAGAGGAGGCGAAGTTGACCCGAGGAATAACCCCATCATGCTCCGAGATACGATTGCAAAGCCTCCGATCTGATTCGCCAATATAACGCACTCCACAATTCAGGCAAGTGATCCGATAAATGGAATCTGCACGCTGCAGCAAGGAAGTGACAGATTTAACTTTGGAAACCACTGACTGCAACTTTCAGCCCATACAACGTGCAGTTATTTCCATGTTGTGAGGGCTGAAAAATCCGGAATAACTCACTGGGAGAACCCAACGTCTGAAATCGGATAACTAGAATACTAACTGAAGAAGTCCTTAAAAATTCTTCCAGTCTTCGATGGGACAATCAGGGGATTGGTTTGTTTCGAGAAAATACTAAGGCGGTGTCGGACCATAGAGAGAAAATACCGAGAAAAGTCTTTTATTTTCTCATAAGGGGCGAAACTTTTTTTCCCAGTCTGATTCTGAGAGAGGCAATTAAGGCCATGAGACGCAATAACCACGAAAAGACGGAAATGAATGGGAAAGTGATGTTTAAAATAAGTATATTATAATTCGTGAAAGGAGCCATGCTTTGGGTTCGCCTGTGAAACTCAAAAATCATACTCCACAATGTTGAAAGTACACAGCCCACAGTATCCTGCCTCACCACTGCTCACTTGACCTAAAATATAAGCCCAGTGAGCAATGGGGGTGCTGCGTGGGGATATAATTTAAAACTCTTAGGGATGAGATATTTCAATATTTGCTGGGGAAAGCAAAAATCGAAATTTCGCTTTTGGATAAAGGATAGCTTTTTGGAATAGAATGTAGGCCATAACAAAACAGCTTCATAAAGGGGAAAGAGGGACGTGAAAGGAATAATTAAGCAGTGAACTGAGATAATACAAGTGGCCGACCTCTTTAAAAGCGGAAGTGAGACGGCAAGAGTCAGTTGAAACATCTACGTAAAAAAAGTAGAAGTACTTTTTTGTATACGAATGAGAAGAGGATGTAAAGAGGCAGTTGGGGTTATAAGATAAGAATAGAAAAAGTAGTACAGCCCTATTACACCACCGTGTATTTATAATAACCACCTTCAGACAGAAGGTTAAATTTTCAAATAACAATATCGCGTTGATCTGTATCGTCTCTTACCCTTTGTTTGCGTTTCAATGCACACAGACCTGTAATCAGTAAGAAAACGTTTTAGGAACCAATCAGGTAAAGACTCGCTTCAGCGATCTAACAAGATCTCACTTGCATAATATTAGGATACAAGTGTCGTTCATTCAAGCGGAAGTGTGATAGTATCGTATCTGTATGCAGTTATTCGTACTCGAATAAAAACCTCATTGGTCTTCCCGTACATGGTGTATTTTCCGCATCAGTTAAGTCAGTAACAGGTGGACAAAAAAACAAGCCACCCCAATAATGGAGACAACACAGGAACCTGCTGTCTGCTGTCTATCCTGCCATGACATCAGAAGCTTTGTTGCTTTATCAGGAAGACATATTTGGGCCTTGTGATTAAAGCCAGTTTCTTCCTCTTAGGGTAACGATAGAGTGCTGCCGCATTAAAGTGTAATTTATGAATAACGTATATTGCTTTTTATAGTATGTATGCAGCTTGATTTCGTGAATGCGTCACTGGCAGAAAAGATGAACTTTACTGATAATACTTGGATAGCTAGTGGGCTAATACATTTATGAATATTATTTTTACTTTAAAAAAGTATTCAACAAGCTAACTAGCGAGCGCACAACTCAAACTGCAATAATTATCTCATTTTTAATATTACGATAGCCAAGATGTAAGATCGATAACAAATATAAACAATAATAATAATAATTTAAATAAAAAAGACTATTTCATATTTTTATGAAATAGTCTGTCACAGCATCATTACAAATAATAATCGTTGGCATATAGGTTTAGTGCTTAGGAATAATTATATCACCAATAGTACAGCTAGTCGTAAAAAATAAAAGTTATTTACAATTATCAAACACTAGAGGAGGAAATGGTTTCTGCAAATAGTGCTAATTCTTTCTGTTCTTCAAATAAACACAAGAAAAATGCAGTATTGATACTGGATTTAAGCCAACTATTCTCTCTGTGGTAACCTGTTTCTTGCACGCCCTCTACCTAAAATTATGTTTGTTAAATCAAAGTGTGAATAAAGGGTGAATTGTTTATTTTCAGCCCAAGTTCAGTTAAGTATGCTCACCTACACCATGACATCAAATACAATAGAGCCAAACAAGAATAAAAAAATTCAAAACAAAGGTAAACATAATAAAGGAAGAAACTGCTTTAATTAAAAATAAGAAGTAAGTATAAATTTTAATTACTTCATCTCCGTTACACATATTTGTAAGCCATGAGTTTGGTGTTCTACCAGAACTTGCAAGCAGACACTCAAATTTATCGATTTCGGCCTTCCAGTCTGAATGTTCCGATTTCTTTGAGGAGGGGTCGAAGGTAAATAACGTACAACGGCGTCGACAGTGGAAAATTTAAGTTTTTGCTAATTCAAAATTTTGTTTTGGAAAATACATTCGGAAAAAAAAAATCGAGAGGGCTTCAAAAGGTGAATATTTTCATATTTTAATTGTGAAGGCATTTTCTGATAGAATAAAGGCAGTCAAGTGATGCCGTTATTCGTTCAGCTAAAGCTGTCCATGAAGTAACCGTAAATACCTTCAGTTGAAACCAATCAGTTTTCAGCAACTGGAGTCGATTTGTCAATATTAATAGATCAATGGGAGGTTGCAACTTTGATATGCATGCCTGAGTATACGTTGCGTTTATGCAGTATGTCAATGATATGAATGTACAAATGAATATGCATGTACAAATAAAGCAAAATTTTCCTGGGTATATTTAGTATTAAAATAAGTTCAATATTTATTCATTAATGAGCACATAGGAAGCAATATATGAGACAAAGTGTCAGTTAGAGGATGACACTAATATGAAATATGAGCATCAAATAAAGGAAGACCATACTGCTGGATAAAAAAGGTTCAAGAATTCAAAGCAGAGAAGATTATGGCTAACTTAACATGATTCACGCTAATTAGGTGACAGGTTCTCAAGAAAACTTTTTAAAAATGCAAAAAGGGTTGCAGCCAGTAAATAATGTAGTTAGAAATGTCCCACATGCAGTTTTATGCCAGTAAATAATTTTATTTATTTTGTTCTTAATGATCTCTTCAATTGTTATTACAGTTAGCCAGTCACAGGCCACAGGGTACACATTTTTCTCAGTATTCCAGGAAGGACTGAAAAACCTAGAGTCGATAGTTACTCCGGGTTTTTCAGCCAGGAAGACACACACACACACACACACACACACACACACACACACACACACACACACACACACACACACACACACACACACACACACACACACACACACACACACACACACACACAATACAGAAAAAAACGTGTGAACTGGAGTATAATGAAATCTGGAATGCAGTAGTAAGATGAGACAAAATATTCCCAAGAATAAGAAAAACTTTAATGTCTTATACTCTTTCTTATACCTTCTAATCAGGGGCTCACATTATTTCATAATTTTGATCAACTAAGCAGTTTCAATTGTTAGAATTGGCATTTCACTAACTTTGTTTTCTATGTCTATACTAAATCATCATTGTATTTTTATAATTTTCAGTTATATATTTATGTATTTTATCAATTTTTATGTAATTATTTTACATTCATTATTTTATTCTTTTTTATAGGGTCTATTTCATGTGGTATATTGTATAAATAAATAAATGCAGGGTAATATCAGTATAACGGTTTCATGAAGGCGAACAAAGTATATCGTTATAATGAAATTAAGTTACATAAAATACAGGAAAAAAAAGAAAGTCAGAACGAAAAACTACAATAACAAATTAGGCTAAAGGAATTCTTAAAAGTTTCTTCAGTCTAGGCTGGTTAGTCAATCTCAAGCGTAAGATTTTTCCTCCTATGTTATTTCGGATTTTCCAGCCTGACCCAATATACAAATCATTCGTAAACAGACATTTGGACAGACTTAATGCACCATAAAGATCCCATTTAGCATTATAAAAACAGGCGTACTATAGCAAAATTAGTTGGTGTGCTAAGGAATCTCCAAAACAACCAACCAACTTTAAAGATTCTAAGCAAAAGAATAACAGATTAATTACATGTAGGAAACGCACCAAGAAGAATTGAGGAAACGTAGTTTCAAGGATAGTTGTCTTCCCGTATTGACTTTTAGAAACCTTCACCTTTACACCTTTACTAAACAGTTTTATTTGTCGGTGCATGAGTTTTCCTTAATTATGACAGATAACTAAATAAGTTATAAAAAATCTACATTAATCTCCAAAATGGATTCAAATAAAAAGAAACAAAGTAAAGAAAGAGAAAGAATTTATTTATTTTATTTTTTATTATTTTTTGTCAGCTAGTTATAGATAAGCGAAGAAGATATTCTAAAG
This sequence comes from Mastigoproctus giganteus, assembly GCF_048544385.1. Taxonomy (NCBI): domain Eukaryota; kingdom Metazoa; phylum Arthropoda; class Arachnida; order Uropygi; family Thelyphonidae; genus Mastigoproctus; species Mastigoproctus giganteus. The sequence goes on from NC_143585.1 coordinate 52,451,381, forward strand.
ATCTTTTTACTGCTATTTCAACTTTCTTGTTGCAAATTTTTGTCTGAGTGAGTTTTGCCATCGTGCTGTTAGAACCAATGATTCATTTTGTGATAAAGCAGAAAATCCATTACTGCATTAAGGTGAAAGCCAAAGTCTCCGACACAGCCAGTCGACTGCTTCAGTTACGACTACGTGACTCATGCTTTCATTTAATATTATCATCAAAAGACAACTTCCCTATAGAGAATTTATCCACAAATGTAGTACTATATCTGAGTAACAGAATATGACGATTTAATCGCAGAATAATCCTTTGAACTCGTATATGAGAAATAGTTATTTACTCTAATAATAAAATAATAGTAAATCAATGTGTAAAATGACAATATATAATTCAATTAAAAATTTCCATGATTTGATTTTTTTCGTCTCAAAAATGAGGATTGTTGTTTAGTCTTTATGTCAGTCTTTAGGTTGTAGGTCAGTCTCTATGACCAGACTACACGTCAGTGCATAAATACAAAATAAAAATCCTGTCTGTTTTGTTGGATGAAAAGCCCAAGTTTCTGGCTGAGGGGAGAACCCTACAACTCTAACCTCAGCCCGACTAACTTAACCATGAAGCCAAAGACAAATCAGTTCGGTCTTCTAGTTTGAATTCAAAGTAGACTATGCTGTTATATTCTCCTTGCATACCAGAATGAGACGACTTCTGCACTTTAACGTAGACTGTGACTGTCGCCATCCCATAACTTTTAAAGATGTCTAAACTTGAACCATTTCCAGATAAATGCAACGAACATAACATTACAAGTCTCGTGCTTTTCCATCTCAAGGACATTTATTATATTATATTTCTCTGAACCTTTTGAACAACAGTCAATCACATTTAGTTAAGAATTTGTATAAAGCAAATGACGAAGTGTATTGTGTATAATCGTATATGAAAATAACTAAATACAATTAAAGCATATTACTGCCTTTAAGAGGAAAATTAACATAACAAAAAAGTAAATTACACTACGTACTTTCAAAAAATTTGTTATAATATGTTACAAATTTTCAAATTATCTGAGTTTTTTGATGTTTACGAATTTGAGTATGTTGATTTCGAATGTGATTTTAGTTTTAACATAACGCCAATAGTTTTTCCGGAAATAAAATAAATAAATATGTAATAATAATACTGTATCAGATTTATTAATTTCAGTATAAAATCCAATAATAATCTTGGCTATAATTAAACAAGCTAAAAATCACAAATTAAAAAATAGAAACTGTTCCCAGATTAAAAAAAATATATATATCATATTACGATTACCCGAGAAAAATCTCATTCACTCACGTGCATCATGTACATAAATTGCATGTGTTCTCTCGTCAGTTTGCCTGTTTTACTGGATAAACACACAAACACACACACTACACACACTACACACTACAAAACTTGTTGCCACCAATGGTGTTATGTTAGCCGGCTTCGTACACTTGCATCCACGAGCATAGCAGAACAAGTCTGGAGATGAATTATATCTTCGTTCGGTGATCATATCAAACAGCAAAAAATAAAATAAATAAAATAAATAAATATATATATATTATACGAATACTACAGGGTCTTATATACTGAGTGATCACTGAATTATGACCACCTACCTAATACATCGTAGGTCCTTCTTTTGCCCTCAGTGCAGCAGCTATCCGACGCAGCATTGATTGAACAAGATGTCGGAAGCGTTCGGGAGGTATGGCCAACCAAGCTGTGTGTAATGCGGTCAGCAATGCAGGTATGGAGGTGATTGATGTATCCAGATGCCTGATATGCCTTTCCATAGTGTCCCACAAGTGCTCTATGGGATTGATATCGGTGGAGTTCGGAGGCCAATCGATATGCTAGAAGTCAGAACTGTGTTCCTTAAACCATTCCTGCACAACAAATGCCCGATGGCTCGGCGCATTGTCATCTTGGAAGACACCATCGCTATTCGGGAAAAAGTGTAACATAAGCAGGGTGTACACAGTCAGCAAACAATTGACGATAGTGTGCTGAAGTGGGATTTACTCAAAGAGGTAACTACCATCAAGGGTAAAGGGAAGAGTTTTTGATTTCGTAAAGGTAACTACGGTGGTCTGAGACAGTATTTAAATTCTATACGGTGGAACCAACTGATGATGATGTTACCAACAGCAAATTCAAAATGGGGAGCATTCAAAGAATTAATCTTGGAAGCTACTAGGCTTTTCATACCAACAAAGAAATATTGTTCAAGGTTTAGGCCTAAATGGATGTCAGATGAACTAATGAGGCATATGGCAGAGAAGAAAAATGCATGGGATACATACAAATTATCACGTGACACAGAGGCCTATGATAGATACAAGTTGATCTGTAACCAAGTTACAAAGGAGGTTAGGCAGGCGAAGGCAGATTACGAGAAATCTTTGGCAAAGGATGCAAAGAAAAACAGCAAAGAGTTCTTTACTTGTGTAAACTCTAGAAGGAAGGGTATGAATCAGATTGGGCCACTTGATATCGATGGTTCATCTGTTGATGATCCTGCTCAGATAGCTAACAAACTGAATGAATATTTTGCATCGACATTCACACATGAGGAGTTTTTCAGGGAGGGAAATGCCAGAGGTGTATTCAACTCTGGCAGTAAGCTAGAGAATCTTGTAATAACTGAGAGTTAAGTGGAGGAAAAATTGTTGAAGATAAACACAAGAAAGGCACCTGGGATGGATGGAATCTATCCAGTTATATTAAAGGAGGCAGCAAAGGATGTAAGCAAACCCTTAGCCATAATTATGAGAGGTTCCTTGGACTCAGGGGAGGTACCCATGGACTGGAGGAGATGTGCAAATGTGACCCTAATCCCCAAAGGAGGATGGATGGGGGAGACAGGTAATTACAGATCTGTTAGTTTAACTTCTGCTCCAGGGAAATTAATGGAGGCACTGGTTAAAGAAGCATTGCAGGATCATCTAGACAAGACTGCAATTATAGCTCGGACACAGCATGGACAGTAATTTGATTGGATACTATGATGTAGTCACAAAGGAACTGGATGCAAAGAATAACTTTGATATCATATATTTGGATCTTAGAAAAGCCTTTGATACTGTTGCACATGGAAGACTGCTGCACAAATTGGAGCAGTGTGGCATTGGAGGCAAATTGCTGCTATGAATAAAGGGATGTTTGAGTGGGAGAAGACAGAGTGGTAATCAATGGACACTGCTCTTCGTGGACTAATGTTATTAGTGGAGTCCCTCAGGGTCCATTGTTGTTTTCTGTATTTATAAATGATATTGATGATGGTATATCAGGCTTAATGTCCAAGTTTGCAGAGTTGTTAGTGACACTAATGACAGTACACTGCTGCAACAGGATCTAGAAAAGTTGAGTAGATGGGCTGAGAGGTGGCAAATGAAGTTTAACATTGACAAATGTAAAGTACTACATATGGGAAGCAGTAATCCTAGAGTAACGTATCAACTCTGTTGTACCACACTGGCAGTGGTAGAGAATGAAAAGGACCTGGGGGTAATTGTGCAGGCAGATATGAAGTTCTCTGAGCAGTGCAGACGGGTTGCAAGAGTAGCTCATGGTGTCTTGTGAATGATATACAGGAATTTTTCTAGCAGGGATAAGGAGGTGATTATCCCCTTGTATTAGGCAATGGTCAGGCCACACCTTGAGTACTGTATACAGGTCTGGAGGCCTCATTTTAAGAAGGATGTAGAGCTGTTGGAATGAGTACAGAGAAGGGCAACAAGATTAGTGAATGGAACAAAGGGTTGCTCTTACAAAGAAAAGCTTAAGTTTTGCAAATCACGGTGTCTGGAGACTAGCCACCTGCGAGGTGATCTGATTGAGGTTTATAAAGCCTTGAATGGTTTGAGCATGCTCAATGCTGATGGGGCTGATGGGATTCTTCCTCTTGCTCAGAATAATCACCTGAGAGGGCATAAATTCAAATTGAGGAAAGACGGTTGTAGGATAGATGTGCACAAGTTTGTCTTTAGCCAGCGGGTGGTTGATTGCTGGAACAAACTTCCGTCTGTCGTTGTAGAAGTTGATAGCTTAAATAGATTCAAGGCAGAACTTGACAAACATTTGGAGCGAGTGGATGGGTGAAATGGGAAGGATTTTTTTTTTTTTTTTTTTTGGCTGATGCTATATAAGCTCGCTTTCTTGCATCATGTGCCTTTGCTAATGCTAATGACAGCGGAGACCACTGATATGTTGTTCCACTTGCACCAGTGGTCCAATTTCCTGCCAGTGAAACATGCCCCACACCAAACAACCGCCTCCATCGGCCTGCACTTTTGATACCCTGCATTATGGATAAAGAGCCTCATGTTGTTTACAACAAATCCGTACACGACCATCCACGGTGTGGAGTAAATAACGTGACTCATCCGACCAGCACACCTTCTTCCAGTCTTCTAACGTCCAACTTGCATGCTCTTTGCACCAGGCGAGTCTTTTACGCCGATGAACTTTAGTTAGGAGAGGATGCCGTAGGGGTCGTATGCTGGTATAGCCCATGCGTGCGATGCATGGTCATGTCAGATATTGTTTCGAGTTGGCCCATGTTGTATTGGGTAGTTAACTCTTCAACAGTGCTGCGCCTGTTCGCCTGTACGAGTCGTCTGACCCGGCGCTCACCTCTAACATCAACCTTTCGCTGACCTTTACAGTTTTGCCGTTGGGTAGTTGTTTGACCATTTTGACGCCAGTCCTGGTACACTTTAACTACGGCGGCTCTCGAACACCGCACCAGTTATTGGGAAATCGAGGCACCAGCTTTTCGAGCACCCACAATCTGTCCTTTATCAAAGTCCGATAAATTCTTCCTTTTAGCCATCATGCTCGGAATTTTACTACCTACTGAACCACTGACACCTTATCTATGCTGCGTAGGTCGACTAACTCCGCACTCTCGTACCTCACGTGGTCAACGGGTCTCATTCAGTTTTCATAGGGGTGGTTATAATTCAGTGATCACTCGGTGTACATCACAATGTTATTAGGAAGTTATGCGATACATTCATATTCATATAGAAACATTTAAATATAAACATACAAAATTCATATAGAAACAGTTAAATATAAACCTAGAAATTTTTGTTATGCGAGTATAATTTTAATCAAATTCCTCGAAGAAACATGATGAAAAGAAACATGCAGAAATGTCTGTTAAAAATGAATTAACCAGTCTGATTTTTGGTAGGGTTTCAAACCCTTAATTTATCGAGTTTACTTTATTTTTTACACTCTTCAAAAGTTTGGAAGACTATTATAACCAGTCTACTACTTCCCAGTCTACTGCTCCTTTAGAACATCTACAGGAGTACATTTTTTAGATCGTGCTAGTAGAATGTTGGATTGTAACCTAACATAAAAGCATTTCTCAAACAGTAAAACAATTTGCAAATAAACTATAGCTAATGTTATTATTAAAATTTACAAAGGATATACAAAAGGAAACTTCCTCAAAATCCATATACAGTGCATTTTAACGCAATTCATTCTGTTTTCCACACGATACTTTTCTTTTTGGATGTCGCCTGATGAATGGGATTTAGAAGAGCCTGCCTAAAATATAAATAAATAAAATAATAGTAATGAAAATTTTGTCCCCAAGAATTCACAAAGGCATTGTGTAAGAGAATCTTTTATAAAGATATAAAGAACAAAGCGCTTTCTTTTTAGAAAGAAAACTTGATTTCATCAACAATTTTTTGAAACAACACTCTCTTATATTGTACAGTTGAACAGCAGTTTTATCACTGAAAAAAATTATTTCTTCGAATACCAGCAATGAGAAATCTGCTGTCCTCGTATCCTGTTGTTCGGGAAACAAATATTCGTAGAAGAGGCAATCCCATGTTTACTCAAGGTTGAAGAGGCAGATATCACTGTTATCTTTGTTGAGAACCTCAGACGAAAGCTATTGAGAAATCTTCCTGATCTGTCTGTAAAGTTGATCACCTGAAGTTAAAGTCATCATAGAAAGTTGAACTCACTGTTTAGAGATATTTTAAAAATAAATCTCGAACTATGCATATTAAAAGGAAGTTTAAAATGAAATGACATAAACATAATTTAAACATTTAAAATTATTTTCTGGAAATTTTATAAAAGAGCGTAGTGTATTTTTCAGTTGTTATAATGTTTTAACTTTTTGTGAATAATAATTTAGTATTGTCAGTTTAGCTTATTTATGCTTACATAACTTGTAGTTGTAACCATTATTCAAAGATTTCTTCGATTTGCAAAATAATTTGAAATGAATATTGTGCCCTCACAGGGTCATATGCACTGTTGGTGTCATTCATAAATTTAATGAAGCCGATGTTTTAAGAAATTAGCTAATTGATTAAATACAATAATTCTAAATGGATTCTTTCATTACAAGAGATACATCTTCATTTAGACAATAAATAAGATCTTTTCTTCACTGGGGGATAAAATTTCTTAAATAACAAAAAGAATATCGCACCTGAAGTCTGAAATATTTTATGATATCCTGTATATTTAGTTACAAATAACTGAAGCACTCATTTCGTCTCTGGCAGTAAAAATGCACAATTTTCTTTCTAATTCTGAAAAATTTAGAAAGAAATGTGTGCATTGAACGACTCAGTCATTGAGGATATGAGGACTGCTTTATCCACGTCTCTTATTTGTTTGAATCCCCACTTGCCATTTGTCTGATCATCCTGTGTACATCCATTTCACGAACGTACACAGAGTAAAAAAATGTGTAGAGGTTCTAAAGTCTCGAAACTTTATTAGACAGTTGGACAGACATCTTGAGTAGTCGAGTACTGTACTCAAGTTGTCTGTCCAACTGAACGTACACAGACTGATCATTTAATTCGCGGAATGGTACGACACTTATTTCGACAGCATACATCCCAACGAAAGTCAATGTCCAGCCACTCCCACTGTAACATGCCAGGTGTTATATGATCAGTAGTAAGTATTTTGTTCTCCAATTATTGAAATTTGTATCGGCAGTTCATCAACCTGATCCTTAAGCAAAAATTCCAACTGCCTGTGCTTGGAAAACTGTTTGCCAGGAAATTAAACCATACGCCGAAACATCCACCATTCAAAAAATCGAGGAATGAATAGAAATGAAGGGGCGCTGCGCAATATGGATTGATGATCTAGTCGTCTTCAGTGATTTGCAACATGTAAAAATACATGATCTTGGTAATGGTTCTTCCAGAAACAAAAATATCATAAACCTTCGTTGATGGCTGCGACACAAAACACGTTCACCTCAGAATTCTCATACATAAACTCTACATCAGATCATGGTTTCTCACTTCTCCAGATTGTAGCATTTTGTTCATTCACTTGCCTAGAGGATGGCAACTTATATTAATCTGGATCAGATTAAACTTTTTACTTAACAACCCAAGGAGCTGAGATATAAAATGTCGTATTAATGTGACTTTTGGACGTAGACATTTTTCAGAAATGTGTCAATGTTTGGCGAAATACTTGTTATGGCTATACCAAAGTTATTTTAAAGGTTAGGAACTGTCAGCCTCTATTTTTTTGATTAGTAATTATATAATTATTCAGGAATAAACAATACTTTTTTTCTTCTCTCATTTTGCAATACTCTCTTTGGAGAGTCATTAAATCTTTTCGGTATTTAATGGCTCGCATTATTACACTTAATCTCGTATATATAAGAGATATCACCCACATCGTATTTCTGTGCTTGTATGGAAGATTCTATCAAGAGAATCGTGCACAAACTAAGCCAGAATGAAAGCTATGTTAAGCTGCCTTTCAAATGAAAAGTTTGTTGCTCTAGAAATTCTACACCATTTACTTTTTTTATATCTTGATATGGATAATTACTTATGATTAATGTAACAAGAGCCCCCTAAGACCATTTTGATCCTGGTTCAACAGATGGCCACATTAACCGTCAGACGTCTGGCGTATTTGTAACAGTGCTGTACTATTACATACTTACGTAAAACCATTGGCCAGTGTAATTATGCCAACCGCAACCCCCCTTATAAATAATGCTGCCTAGATCTGACAGAGAATATGTGGGTTAATTGTCACTTTTCTATGCCAGTCTCTGCAGTGATGTAGTGTGAAACAATTAAAAAAAAGGATAAAATAAAAAGAGAGAATGGTTATGGGTGGGGTAGAAATTCTTCATTAACAGGTGTCATCATTATGGTCTTAAAATGGGTGCAGCTGATGAACTTGTTTTGTGCTCAGATAAAGCGAGGTTATATTTCTCTTTTCTGTCCTCTTTAAGCTTATATCAAGGTGGATGATCGAACCGTTTCCTTTAAATAATTGCTTAATCAATCTCAACAAAAAAAGAAAGTGATTTGCATTTACATAATTAGGTATGCTTCGACGTATAGTACATGAAAATGAAAGAAACGAATTAAAATTTTAAAAATAACAAATTGAAAATTATATTTATGTATATTCATAAAAAGAAAAGAACTTAGATTCATTAATAATGGAAAAGAGAAATATTCGTTTTACAGGGGCATTTATCTCTTATAGAGGTTATCACAAAGAGTTCTCTCGGTATTACACTATAATAAATAACCAGCACTTCTCATAAGAAAAGTATGATGCTGTTTATTTGAAACGAGATACCATTATTTCCGGATTTCGAAATCTAGTAACGATTTACCTTTCAGGATGAGAACTGCCAAATTGGTGGAGGAACAGCATTACAAATAAATAGCATTATAATCCACTTAGGAGATATATTGTAAAACGGTGTTATGATAGCTTTACAGAATGGCCACAATGAAAGGATTAGCTTTCGCATTGAAGACTTTATTTGCAAATAGCCTAGTTCTTCTTTAATAACAGTTTTGATGAACCTCTTTCAACAGGGTTAACTCCTGTTGTAAGTCACATGGAAAGGAATACAATTCCCATATTCGTATAAACAAAAAAAAAACTTTGCTTTCTTTGCGAAAGAGGATTATAAGTTGAAAATTAGCATATCAATAGGTTTATGGAACAATTTAACCATTTATCTCTAGATGATGCAGTTACGTACATATCTCGCTAAAAGACAAATACCCTGTTGCAAAGAACTAAATAAACAAGATTATCTCTTGCCAGCTAATTACTTAAGTGCGAAGATTTCGTCTATCAACAGGTTTTTTGTGAAGGGTATCTTAGCTCATTTGGATGAGATCGTCCTGTATGATACTGAATCGCGCTTATTAATCAATTACTACTTGTTTTTTTTCGGCTAGGTGCATGAATGGTGCTTCATCATCGGAAAAGCATCTCTCCTTTCCCTTTCGCCAACTTTATTTTTATTTATTTATTTACGTTCATTTTGCGATAGTCTTTCTTATCCCATGACAAAGTTACTTTGTGTTTATGTTGGAAGTATTATGGAAGTTTGGGATGGAAGTAGTATGTGTTAATGTGGGAAATAGATAGCAATCATATTACAAGGTAGCATGATTACTACCTTGAAAGATTGTATTGCCTGGAATAAGTACATTACAAGTTATTTAATTATAGTAATTAAAGTAATTTCATTGCTGCGTGAGAGAATCAATTTCCTGGTGTTTATGGGGGTTCGGTGTGTGTTAATTGCCAAAGCAACGCTATGAGGGACAGTACAGTGTCTGTAAATGCGTATACGTATTTATTGTGCATTTTCAAGTTGCTGCTTGCTGCACGAAAAACTCGAGTTTTAGGGAGAAAACAATCATGCTACTTTTCCTGAGACTGACTAACTCAGCAAGGTTGGATAAAAAAAAAGCCCATAAAAGTTCTACGCGTCATTAACGAGATTAAAACTCAGGCATTTTCCACCCGGTGTTGTGTGTGAGACAATGATTATAACCACTGTGCTAACCACGAGGGCGATCATTCTCCTTTGCCCTCGCGGTAGTACTGTTGGTAGAATTTCCGTCCTCTCCACACCGGGTGGAAAAGACCTGAGGTCGAATCCCGTCGATGATGGGAGGAATTTTCATGGACCTTTTTCACAACGTGGTTGAGTTAGTTGGTTCTCAGGCGAGTGTATCATGGTTTTTTCTCGCCGAAGCTTGAGCAACATGGCTATTTCCATAGGCACCTATATTTTAGGGGAGGCTGACAGATGATAATTGCTCTCTTTTTAAATTTAAAGAAAGCGTTAGAATGAAATTCATAAAATGAAAAAAATAAAAATCTAAAACTGAATTCTCCACATTAGGCAAAGTGATGCTGTTTAGGGTTCCGGAACAGAAATGGAATACATGAACGCCAAAATGAAATATGTGCCAAATCTTCTTAATTTTAGGTACCAAGTTTCATGTGGCAAGACTTGCTACGTGACACTTCACGGAGTATTCGTCTATTATTTAGCTACAGGGTATTCATCTTTTTAAAATTACTGTAAAATCTTAATACACCTTCTTATTAAATTACGGCGAAATTTATGGAGAATTCTTTTTAAGATGTCGTACCATACACCAAGTTTGGACAAATTTCAACCTGAATTTACAGGGCTATGCGAATGAGTTTATAAACAGCCAAAAATTGCTTGTCGATAATCCATGTAAACGTATTCTAATAAGGTTGTGATAGCTATGGGTTGCAATGCAGGCGTGGCATCGACTCCTCATATTACCGTAATTAGTGCTACAGGTATCAATACCAATTCTTGCGTAAGAACTGACGTAAGCTCAGTAAGGTTTCTGAAAGTGATGTTGGTCACATCCACGAATGTACTGCATTGATATTTTTGTATTTGTTACTTTAGCTTTTGAGCACCAGGACAGATTGGTGACCAAGACTTAGAACGCAAAAAACTATAAAAGAAAAAGTTTGCAGTTTGTGAGGAACTTCGGTTTTAATAAATGCAGAATTCAGATTAATAATACCAAAGCAAAACACATGTCTATTAAGTAATTCTGTACTTTTATGTATTTTATATATATTTTTGATCCTGCTTAGTTGTTATTAAAATTGAATAAATACATCGCTACTGCCTCAAGAAACAGCCTAAGTACTCCAAAAAAGTCTTCAAATAACTGCCTTATAAAGCGATGTTTCTTTCACTCCTTTTCACTGTAGCCTTCTGTTTTTCTGTTATCTTTTACTTTCCCCCCTTTTCTCCTTCCTCGTTGCTTACCTTCTTCCAGTTACTCTTAAATCCATTGATTCTTCGTTCTTCCAGTTACTCTTAAATCCATTGATCAATTGTTTGCTTTGCTTTTGAGTTCAGCATTCTCAGTGATGTCGAGAGCTAACGCAGGCCTCTGTGCAAACTACACGATGGGGCCTTCCTGCCATTTGTATACGTGTTTGTGTGTGTATCCACATGTAGATGTGAAAGTTAAAACGAAACAAGTCAATTCCATCATATAATAAACCGATAAGATAAAAAATAAATGTTTTGTTTTTGTCGATTACTAAAAAAATGAATTTAATTATTTAAAAAATGTAATACAGCATTAAGGAATCAGTCCTCTGATGAATTGCGGGCCGGCTACTGTGGACCACCACCTCTCTCTCTCTCTCTCTCTCATCGCGCCTGGGCGTTCTAATAGAAAAGCGAATTGTTTCCCCTTCAAGTCTCTCTTTGGAGTTTATATGTATATATATATATATATTATGAAGAAGAGTAATATATCATGAAGAATCAAGGAGAAACATGATTATAGTCATGTTTGTGTAGCGTGTTTTAGTTTTCGTTTTTGTGTTCTGATATACTTTATTATTATACTTCAAGTTCGGGTTTTATATTATCAAACCCATTATTTAATTGGTTATATAATTCGTGTAGTAATCCCGAAGGCCCAGTATATTACACTAAAACGTTGTCACTTTGGTTTATGCAAAAGGTTCATTCATCTACGAGTGAATGAACTGTAGCTTTTCATTAGTGTAAGTGATGTAAACTGTAAACAAATTTCTTTTTTTCAGGTAGTCTGTCTAATGGACTTATGTATATTTACTCACGTTTTGGAAACGCTACTGTAATGGAGTAGTTAACATTTTATTATTGCTGTGTCTGATAATACCCACAAAGTTCATTGCGGTGAAAGTAAAGCAGAGGAAGTAATCAAACAAAAATTTTGAAACATGAAAAATTAAACCGGCATTTCTATATATTATTATTGTTGTTGTTTTTATATTATTTCTCCCACCCCTTGACGGGTACTGGTACTAAGAGTACAAGATGGTTGCTATGACTGGTGTGACTGTTGGTCTAAGAACTCTCTGACTAACCTACGCGTGTTCAGGACTGCGACTTTCTGAGTTCCTTGTAGGTGTTCTCTGGGAGACCTATTGCTGCTAAGCTGTTATGTAAGGTCTTTGGCACTATTTCGTGGTTGACACGATGATCAGAATGATTGCTACTTTTTTGCATATGCCACATCTCTTAGATCTCCTGTCCTAGGTCCGTGTACTTCCTGATCTTTTCCTCGTGGGTTTTCTGGAGGTTGCTAGTGTTGGGCACCGTTATGTCAATCAGATAGGTAGCCTTTTCCTTCTTGTCAACAAGGGGTATGTCGGGTCTGTTGTACGGGACTGTCTTGTCCTTTATTATAGTGCGGTTCCAGTACATCTTGTGGATTGGGGTCTCTAGTACGGCCTGGGGTTCGTATTATCTCAAAGTTGAAAAACTCTAAAACTCTTAAGTACCTCAGACCAGTTGTAATGAGTTATGCTTTAATCAAAATCTTCGAGAAGTTCCTGCACCCAATTATATCATTAAGGATAGGCCTACAATTTCGAACATGTTTGAAAAGCTCATTAGGATCCAACAAATGCCTAACAAGTGTCAAGTGGGCACCATCTTCTTGGATATCAAGTAGATCTTTCGTCAGCTATTACTCTGGGCTCTAGTGCACATTCTTGAACTCATTTTAATATTACAAGGCATACTCCTTCCATCTCAAAATTATTCTCGGTCATTTCATCAAGCGTTTCCCATTGTCACCTTACGTTGCAATTTACCATCTCTAGAGAAGTTCCACATGGTAGCATGTTGTCCGCCTTGTTATTTGCAGCTGTGTTGGAATCATTCCTTAAAATATTTTCACAATCACTGATGAAACTTTCTCTGTTATTAATCAAATTGAAGATTAGCAATTAATAGACCTAAAAATCAACCACATGAAATCAACCCAAATTACCTTCACGAAAACGAAATAAAAAAATTAATGAAGGCTCCCCCTTTCCATATTGAACTCATTTGAATATCGTATTGTGACCAAAACAGTCAATGAGACATAAAAACACCGGCTCCCATAGGGCGAAAATCTAACTTTCCAGCCGAACTCCTATACATCCAGCGATATCTGTATCCACTTGTGTATTTGGCCCTTTGCGCCAGCATTATAATTTGATTTCAATAGAATACTGGATCCTGAGATGACTGAATAACATCTATAGTAAATCTCTTAAGAAACCTACTCAACCTCTTTCAACTCATTACGCACCGAAATTGACACTTCTGATAGTACCAAGATTCTATCAAATCTTCACCGTTTTTCATGATCAAGGTTCTATCAAACCTTCTTCATGAAAAAGAACATACACTACGCGTGGCATAATTAAATATGCAATATTCTTGACAATCTTGAATGCCTTAAAAAGATGTTCCCATTCATTATTATCCCACTGTACAATTCACGTCAAGTTTATCAATAAACTGTGCGATAGTATTCAGCTTCTTTCACAAACCTATTCCCTTGTTCACTTTTAATTGCCATTAAGATTTAATTCCAGTTTTGCCATTTCCTCTTCCTCCTCCTCTTGAGATCCTGCAATGGTCTTGTGACAATCAGCTAGGCCTTTCTTATATGGAATCCTCTTCAACGTTGTGAGTGGTCCTTGATAGGATCGTATAAAGACTGCTTATGCATTAGCAGTCTTTTAAAATAATTAGTCAGGTAGCACGCGTGAAGATGGATAATCTTGAATCCTGAATTCATTTAGGAAACTTTCATTTTTTTTTCTTTCCATTCTTTTTATGGTCGGTTTGCTGGATGAAAACCATTATTTCGATTTGGCATGATGTGAATCAGCTTCTGAACATCGTTAATGGATATCATATGACGCCAAACTTTAATTGATTTAGTAAGCTCAGTTTCAGAATGTGGGTTACATTTTGATAACTCCTGACCAATTTTCTTCTACAGATTTTCAACGGAAAAACACAATCAAAAAAGAAGGTGACACATTACTTATTGATGTAAATCTTCATCTTTATTTGAAAAAAATTTTTTTTAATATTTGTTCTTTTTAAGAATGAATGAAAGCGGTCTGGGCGCTTTAGTTGGAGAGCATGAAATCGGCTGAGGCCAACAAATGACAAGTGGACCTTAATTTCTAAATGCAGAATAGAAGTGGAAAGGTAAGTATTCTTCTCTCATAACACTCTCATAGAGTCCAAAATATCTATAGTAGACGTAACCTTTGCAGGATTTACTATTACAAAATATCAACAGTACTATAAATTAATAACTGTCTACACTAATCCCCTGTCTAAAACTAAAGTTGCTATTTCACAAGAGTAGAATATTTAATTAAAAAATGGCTTTTTAAATTTGACTTCACCAAACTTCCTTTAATGCGCGTAATTATCTTTCCATTCATATACATTTCCTCACTGTAGCCTTTGCATGACAAAGGCTCATTTCATATTGATACAGACCTCACTTTTTAAATACGTCGACCATGAATCTACAGATGATAATCATTAACTTTTTTTACACCCCACTAATGTCTGAATAATAAATGTTTCTTCTTGCTTTTACTGTTTTAATGGTATACTTCTTAGAGCAGTTACTCAATAATAAACATCCTTTTGTAGCAAATAGAATCTGGTTCCGTAGGTTGGGACACTTTGACCAGTCTTAATCTTATTAAGAATGCGTTAATGTATGAAATTAATGGCTTTCAGTTACGTCGTTTCGTTAATGCATTGTTTTGTGGATCGTTAAATAGTATCCGCTATTCGGATCACGTTAAGGAGCTAATAACCGGAAGTAGCATTTTAAGTTACTTCCAGAACTTAAATGTCATCACTCAACAGAGTAAACAGGATGAGATAACAGCTTGGCTCTTGGGTTGAGCAATTTCACATTAGGAAGTTTTAAAGAAAGAGAATCAGATACATCTTTAGCGTGGATGTATAACTTACCTAAGGTTACTCAAATCCGGAAACGTTTACAATATTAACAGAAAGAGCATTCAGCGGAATTCTTTAAAAGCTTCATTGAAGTTTTTAATTACAATCAGTTTTAAAATTTAGCCTTTACATTTTGAAACCACTCTTCTATTACTCCATAAGTTTTGTATTCTAGCCTGATTACTTATTCAGGGATTTCTACATCTCAATCAAACCTCCAGTCCATGAGGTGGCTAGCCATCATCATTATCTTCATCTTTGTTTCTGTTTTATGGTGGCCCCAAGACTCATGTTCATCTTTGTTTCTTTCTGTGGCTAGTTGCCGAACTCTGCGGTCCACACTTTTCTCTTCACAGTCTGATTAAATTCATTCGAACCATCTCTATGAGTTATATCTTCTTATAGGTGCCACCGCCAGATTTCAACACAATATTGAGGTCTCTCTAGTGTCCCGGATTATAAACAGAAATCTTTTTTACAACTAAATCCAAGGTGTGTATATATAATGAATGTCTGTATTTCCATGAGCTTACATTTTTCATTTGATCCAAGGTTTATTTGTAATTTCTGGATGAGGTTTAAGACAATACTGAAGAAATTGAGGAATCCAGAGCGTGCGATCCAATGCTGCTTTTCACCAACTCTTGATTAAACTAATTCCGAGCACAACTAGTTAAGAAATCTGTTGTTGGAAATTGTGAAGTGCTTCCGAAGTAGCCAATATATGAAAGTGCTCATTTAAGTAGCTTCTGCAAATTATCTATCTAAACCTGATCTGATAAAGATTTATTGCCAGAAAGTCAACAAACATCTGTTCCTTATGTAGCCGTTCTACATTCATAAACTTTGTACATCCTACAAAAGTGTACACATAATAAAAATATTAGTTATAAAAAATCACAGAAAGATCTTAAATCATTATGCAAATGTTTCGTTTGGATGAAATATGAAAGGGGGTGAAATATTAAATGGCTACAGATGACAAAAGATTAGATTAAGATTAAACGAGCGTTTCTTTTTTCTTTTGTGCATTAGGCAGTTCTGATTGCTCTCTAACTAGCAGACGATAACAAATGACCGGCAGTTAGTTTCGTAAATCCTTCGTCTGCTTGGCGATTTTACTTAAGGAAAGGGATTAAAGGTACAATACAATAGTTGGATCGTTAATTAGATTTTTCTTGTTGCTAAATTTGATTTGTAGAGGAGAGATATGACAGCTATGAATGATTATATAAAGTGTGTGTGTGTGTGTGTGTGGCGGGGATATATTGTTATTAACCCATTTCGTCTCACTTGATCTGATTTCGTCTATCTGCTATGTAGATCAGAACCAATGGTTAGTGCAACGAATTGGGGGTATTTATATTACCAAAAAGGTATCTCTTGGTTCCTAGATCCCTTATACTTTTTTTTTATGCATTTTTTAAGTAGCACCTTTCTACACTGACGTGAAAATAAACGGCTGTCTATAAAATTGGGTGCAGTCAAAAAAGACGGCATAATAAATCACATCAACACTTCGCCTTTTCAACTTGATGGACCTTCCAACCCCTTGTCTCCTTCCCCCCCAATGTGCGCAAGTTTTTCATACTCTATAAATTAGGACGGTTTGCGTTTCTCGCTGCTCTTATTGTTATTTACTACGAACGCCATTGTATTGCTGATCTCGTGCATATTTATGACATTCATTGTATGCTGTTGGCACCCATTTTCTACAACGGAAGCCTTTATGGGTGACCGAGTTTATAGAGCCACTACTGGTGATTAGCTGAGGTGCTATGGGAACTTATTTTTTCATACCTCCAAATTTGTTTATATTCACACCTGTGGTTTTCTTTTCCGTGTACGCGCCTGTATATACACAGGTCCCATAAGTAGGCTAGTAAAGATGATATCAAAGAACCACAACAGAAGTTTCGTGTTTACTTTTTCTCCTCCTGAAGACTGAAGTTTAATTAGAGCTAAACTGTAACGAATAAGGCTAATTATTTTCCCAGTTCCGGAAGTGGTATGCCCAAGTTTTTCACTGGTAAAGATCATTGTATGGACATTGAAATTAATTTCTCTCAAAGAGACAAATCCTATAATAATCTTCCTGGGATCAGCTTCAAATTCCTATGATAATCTTCTTGTAATCAGCTTCAAATTCCAAGGATCATATTCGGTTGTACTCAACCCTCTCGACTACACCAGCCAAATCTATTTGAAAGTGATAAAAACTGAATCACTGTTCAGCAGTACTCTATTTAAATTCAATCCTACTGGCACTTTGTTGTTCGGTTCGAGTGTTATTTAATATATACACTATATTGCCAAAGTAACAGAACACCCGTATGTTTCAAAGATCCTTTTATTGGACACAATATTTATAATATGTCCTCCCAGCTTTGGTCTTAATTACATGTCGTATCCTTGTCGGTAACTTCGAACCAGTCTTTGATAACAGGAAGGCGGTATTCTGATTAATTCCTTCTTCAACACAGCAGTACGTTCAGCTACTAATTGCTGGCGTCTTGGTCTGGTCGCAATAGACGTTCCATTTCTTCTCAAACGTGTTAAGTGGGGTTGAAGCCAGAGTTCTGGATAGACCAAAGCTTTTGCACGCTCGTATATTGAAACCAAGGCACTACAGGCTGTGCATTATGGCATGGAGCATTGTCATGCCGAAACAGAAAATGTCCTTCCCCATATTGCTGTCAACAGTGTAGGAATTGCGGAGTTGTCCATAATGTTAGTGTAGTAAACCGAATTCATTGTTCCAGGATAACAAAGAGTGGTCCAGACCCAAGAGGAACATCCGCATATAGTGACGAAACCGCTGTCCAACTTCACAGTTAGGATAACACACTCTGGTGGATAATTTTACGGGAATCCACCAAACCTCAACACGGTTGGTCCACACATCGGTAAATCGTGTACCGTGATTCTTCATTCCATAATATAGCATAGCATCCCAACATTCCAAGGGTCAGTTAAGTTAGGCTTTGCACAAGGCAAGTCGGCAATGTGTATTGTATGTTGTGATGTTTGGTTTTTATGCTTGGTTGATAAAGAATTAATCACATTAACAAGGATGAAATCAGAACGACATCAATGTGTTTGTGAATGTTCAGTTCGCCTGTGGATGGCATCTCTACTCCTCAGAGAGCCTATGAAAATTTTTACAGCACTTATGAAGCTGGGATATGGATATTCAAGGGATTTATCCTCGAAGCAACAAACGCATTCTTCGCAGTGCGCAAGTTCCTTAAACGTAAGATACCAAAATGAGTGACAGGCGAGGTTAAAGCCCTTGCAGTAGCACAGTGGATATAATCACCGTTCCCACACCGGATAGAAAATTCCCGGTTTCTAATCCCATCAATGACAAGAGGAATTTTTATAGGTTCTTTTCACGATGTGGTTGAGTTAGTTGGTCTCAGGCGAGGATTGCATGATTTTTCAGAAGAAAACTCTGGTTTTCCATCCGGTAAACAGGCAAATTGACGCTACAACACATGCAATTTAACAGACAGGACCATGCAGTGGTATCTTGGAGCCCGAGTGCATGACTTTTTTTTGGGAGCCGTTTGTTTTGTTATAACTATGGTATAGCTACTTAAGAAACATTTTGTATGCGCCCTTTTTATATCAGAACTTCAGTGCAACGTATCCAACGCATTGTAGAGGTTAAGAGTATAATTGAATAAAAGGAAAAAGGTATGCGGAAGTTAATATCACAAGATTCTTATTTGTATGAGCGTTATAAGAGAATATGTAACAAAGCCAGTGATGGGAGTATGACAGCGAAAGCTGATTACGAGAAAGTACTAGCAAAGGGAGAAGGAACAGAGTTCTCACATTGTGAATAAAAAAAAAAAAAAAAGGGACCAAATCGAATAGGTCTCTTAATTGGTCTAAGTGGAAGGTACATAGAAAGCTTAGTAGAGAAGACAGATGAGTTGAACAGATACTTCTTAACGATAATTACAGGCCGAAAGTAAGCTCGAATCTCTGGGGAATGCTGAGTCGGATTGCTGTAAACAAGTGATACGATGACCACGGAGAGCCTTTTTACCGGAATTAAAGGAGAGCAAGATTCTAGGGGAGGATAGTGTATATTATTTGTATAGTTACTTGGCAAAAAATTAGAAACCTTTATTTAACATCTATTTAATACTCTTTATTCAGTATTTTTGCTCGAATAACATCCTGTACACATGGCGGCAAGGGTTCCACTAGGTGTCAGAATCAAGTTCCAGATTTGACCATTCTACCATTAATAAAGATGTGTCAGCTGCTGTATTGTAGTCAGTAGAGAACTGCAAAGGTGAACTACCTTTTCTTACCATGAACATATCCCAGACAATTTCAGTTGAATTCAAATCTAGAGAATTGGGCTGCCAGGGTAGATGTTGGAAATTTGGAAATGTTCTTGAAACCCTTCAGGTACAGTTTTTGCGCGGTGGACAGTTGAGCCTTTTTCTTTCGTTATCACAGTCTGCGCGGTTAGCACAGTGGTATCGTCACCATCCTCCTCACACCGAGTGGAAAAGGCCCGGGTTCGAATCCCGTCGACGACGCGAGGAACTTTAATGGGGTTTTTACACTCTGTGGCTGAGTTAGTTGGTCTCATGCGTAGATAGCAAAGGTTTTTTTCCCCAGAAACCGGGGGGAAAAAACAACGTCATTACAGAGTGACGTTGTTTCGATACGACAGAAAGGCACTCATTAGAGGTAATATGATCATCTCACGGTATGAGTAGACCCAGTCCGTACCAACAGAACGCATCCCACATCATGATAGCACCTGAAGATGGAAGCATCATGAAGTCCTCGCCACACTTTCATCGCATCATTGGTGTAAAAAAAGTGTAAATCGAAACTCGTCTGGCCACAATATTTTTTTCATTGTTTCACAGTCCAGTCTTGGCAACAGCGGCACCACTCCAGTAGAATCTTTCGAATTTTTAGAGAAAGGAGTGGCTGTTGTAGGCACTTGACTACAAATCTCCGGTTCTCCAACTTTCCCCGCTAATTCGGTTGGAAAAGAGTCTTTCTTTGACTAAATTGCATTTTTCATTGTCATTTTGCTGCATACTGGACCTATTCTGAAGCCCAATTCGCTTAAATTTCTGCGGTGTAATTCTTAGAGTACCGACTTTTTGCAGTATTGCTTTTTTTAAGAGCTACATTCTCCTCTCGTCTTCTACTCATTGTACAGTATGTACTTTTCAGATGGTTGCTTTCGACACTCCAGATCACTGAAGTGTGTCAAAAGCAACCATCTCCAAACTTAAATCAGCTGAAATAGCAACATATGGAATTTCGCCTATTTTCATGCTTTCAGTGATTTATAAACTTCCAGTCGCCTTCGGGAAATTGAGTGCAACGCCCCTCTTCTATTGAAAATTCAGAAAGAATATATTTTGATGGACGTGCTGATTAATTTAGTAGACGTGTTTTCTTACCGGATATGATTCCACAAAGGTTTGATATTTTCCATCAGCAATAATCATGGACTGAATTGAATTAACGAATTGTCTGCGCTGAGCAGATGTAACAGCTATGAATAAAACACCCTCACGATTCACTGAATGCGTGGTAATTATGCTATAATTCCGTGGGCCAGTGTAATTTCGGTTACTACTTAGCCTTGACTAGGTCGTTCATGCTGATACACAACTTCCGTTTCTTTCTCTGTGGTATAGGCTCCTTAATTACGACAAACAGCTGTTCATAAAAATCATCGACGCTTCTGTTAAGGTTATTCTCTTTCCACAGATTCGTTATCCACACACATAAGAAGTGGCATCGTTTTTGTTTACAGAACGGTGTCGTGTTTCGTTACATACCATTGGATGAAAGAATCCGTTCTACAGCATAAAATACCACATGCATATCTGTGCCTACATTTTTATTTTTAAACAAGGGCATTGGGTAAATATATTTTCTATCGCCACAAGGTTGCCTGGATAACATATTCACTATATTTGGAGCGATGATACATATTGAGATAATGGAAGAGGATTCACAAATACGATTATGAAACGGGACATCCTTTTACCAATGTAAACTGGTAAATCCTAGGATCCATTGCATCATATTTACTGCTGCGAAATAAAGTGAAATGAAATGAAAATATTGGCTGTTCTGTTCTGCCAGTGTTGATATGCTTTTACCACTTGAAATCAATAAATCGTAGGATTTACTGTTGTGATTTTACAGAAACATATGTATTACTTAAACATCACGTTCACATAACATGGACTGCTTCAGGCCAGAAAATTATTTTAATTTTATTTTTATTAAGTGATATCAAGTGAAGTGAAAATCAACTAATACGCTGTCTTTTACTGTGCATTGAGAAATCCGGAATGGTAATATGCCTTGAATGCATAGCATTAGCCTTAATCCATAAATTGAATAAGTTTGGTACCCTGGACTTTATCTACCTGTTCCTAGGAATAAGGCAGCGTATGGTTTAGTTGCTAAAATTTCCTCCATGGCCTCTCTGAATTGGGAGAGCACTGCGAGTCAGTGCTTATGTTAACCAAAGCTTCACGGCAGTAAAGGCAATGAGAGCTCAATGTACCATCGTAAGTAGCATAGTTAGTATAATCACCGCCCTTCCTACAATCCGTGGAAAAGATCCGAGTTCAAATACCATCAATGACGCGAGGGATTTTTATGGGGCTTTTTCAAAACGTGGCGTCATGGTTTTTTCTCCCGGAAACTCGTGTTTTTGATCCAGCAAACAGCAAATCGACCACAGAATAGACGCAATTTATAGACATATTATATAAGGCGCAATATGGTCTAAGTTGCTGATGTACCTAAAACCCTACAACAACAACAATGAGAGACCTGAGAATTCTTCCAGACAGTTGTGAATGATATGCTTTTGCCATATCCAAAGTTTCACCCTTGAAAAGGAAGTATAACGGAACTTCCTCCAGGAAGAATGCTCCCATTTCGCATAAAATACGCCTGCTACTTAAACGAAACTCAAATTAGCTTGCTAAAATCTCGCAGTTTCTTGGATTTCCCAATAGTATGGTTAGAATATGAATTTTCTCCGGGCATGAATTCTATGAATTCTCTACTCAGGAGTACAATCGGCACTGCAGCATTTCTCTGCCTGTTGATTGACTGTTTCCATGAATCACTATTGCTAGGATTGCCACTTGAGCGGAAATTTGTTTGTCTTGGGCAGGAACAGCAAAAGCTTGATCCTTCTGCTGATCTGATGTGAGAATGGATTGCTGTACAGTAACAAGACCTAGTCATTTCGATTATAGATTTAGCTTAATTTCTGTGATTACTAAAGGAGAGACGAATCAAATGAAATGACAATTTTAGACACTCAATTAAGCTAATTTGATCCTTATATTGGAATAAATGTTTTGTTCAAGTACGTTCTATAAACGAAATTATTCCTTTCAACTGTTGTTTACATTAACCATAAAAATTTTACAACAATCTCGTTTCAAGGCTTCAACCATTTCAAGCCGTTACTAGACAGAAAAGCTAAAGGTCGAAGAAATGTTATCTACCACGGTATACCATCCTCTGTTAGCCCCAGTGAAGACTCATTAATTTCCTGGTCACTTTTCTTAGAAAAGAGATCAGAAATGCAGAATACATCTGGTGAACAGAACGATGATTGTGATTTCAACGAAGCATGGAAAAATTCCACATTTCCGTAATCAGTAAAAAGATGACTTAGTGACTTAGATTACACCATATCCGATGCTGAGCCCTTGACATCTCTTCTAAAAGAGGTTAATTTACTGACACTTAGCCACAAAGCGCAAACCAGGAAATTCTACAATAGTCTGTTTTTGAAGATATGTGTTGAAAACAACCTTGCAGAGTGGTATCAGTTGATCGACAGCTCAACGAAACGTTTAAATTATGTTTTGTTTCGCAGTGGGAATAAATTTCCATCGATTCATATGAATCGATGTAAACTGAATGAATAGCTTCATACGAATAGCTCACTATTCACACGTAATATGTTTCTATGAAAATCTGAGGCATCTATTAGAAAATATCAACTATGAAAGCTGTAACTGGAATATCTGTGGAGGCTTTAAGAAGCAGCTAGGATTCCTTTTTGGATTTAACTGGCTATTTTTGTTTTCTCTGCCTTCAAACAGCAGAAAAATAGGCCAGGGCTATATCAGAAGCGAATTGCTTGTAAGAAGAATTAAATTATATCCTGGTTAACGGAACGCACTTAAAATGCTCTGGTCCAAAATACGGTAATGGTCTTGTTGACCTCTTTAAATTAACATAGAGTTAGTGAAGAAAATTGTCAAAGCTTTGGCTAGAAGCTTAGAAGATCAAAGCTTTTGATCTTCTAACGTACTTTGGTCTCAAAATTGTTTGAAGCGAAATTGAGAGGCAGAATAAAGGCTGGGATCTAAAAAGGTGTAAGAAGACGAAGATCCTGTATTAAAATGCCTGTCAGACATTTTGGTTCTTAGCACATGGTTTACAGGTAACCGCAAATTGGAAGCTACTAAGAGCTAGTTCAAATTTGGAGTGAACTTTGCGGAAGACTACAGTTCCGAATGTCCCTAAAGCTATACATTTTACTCCACTTGGACTTTTTTAGGCAAATTTCGGTGTTGTGAGTGAATGTCATCAGGGTCATATCTATCAAGACATTCAAACAATAGAGGATTATTGAGGAAGGTTACCTGCAAATTGGATGGGTGAGTATTTCGTTTCTGGTTTGGTTCATGTACTCATCTTGTGCTCAAATAATTTTCTCTTTCTGCATGCCGGATAAACCTATATATAGTATTTAATAATAATTAACTATATTTACACAGATACGTGTTGCAAAATTCTTACATTCGAAGTTTTTTTTTTTTTAATTCTGTAAAAAACACAGATGCAATGAAAATCATATTCATTATCACATTTGTATTAAAATATTTTTAAAAAATATAAAAATATTTTAAATAAAAATCTGTTACAGAGGAACATAATTTATTTTACATAATTTTTCTTTTTATTAAAAGCTCCATGTAACAAAGATTTTTCTTTTATTACGAGTGCCATGTAACCTGATGAAATTTTTGACATTTTGAAAGGAAATTGAATTTTTGAGGAATTTTTTTCCACAGTTATAATAATTTCACAAATTATGAACATCAGATTTATGAATTTTGGATCTTAAGAACAAATATTTTTCAGACCAAAAAATTCGACAGAGATGAAAGTAAACTAAGCGACGTCCTTGGAAAATGAAGTCCAACAACTCGATCAGCAGGCCCAGATTCCAGATCTGAATCTGATCGCGCACATTTGGGATGAACTGGAATGACGAATCAGGGCGTGACCAATAAGCCCCTCTTCTACAACTGTACTGGAGACTGCACACTGAAGGAGAAATGGACATAAATTTCTGCTGCCCAGCTACAACGAACTGGTTGAAAGTTCTCCAAAACGGATGAATTCGATTTAGTTCATTAAAATTAGTGCTTTTCCAAACGCGATGGCATTCTAATACTTTTAGTGAAATACTTGATGCGTACATCCAGTATGTATCAAATGAAAATTTGTTTCCAGTACCCATGCTCCCATTATATTATTATCTGAATGGAAATATCGCTCCCAATTTACAAATAATTCTCTATTTATTCTATGACATTTTTAGTGGCTTGAATTAATTATTCCAAATAGTTTGAAAGATCAGTAAGGGGGAAAAAAATTCTATTTTTTGCTGGAACTGTGAACTATAAGATGGGTAAAAAAATAAAGCGGGTTACAAAATATCTCCTAAAAGAAGTAGTGACGATATGAAGAGGTATCGCTGTTCAAGCGAGGCAGTGAAAATGTTAATTAAGGTTATAGAGGGGCAGCAGTGTCTCAGTTGTCAACCCTATTTCACACATAATCCGTTACAAGTTTGGTATATCTGCCACTCATTTTGTAGGGCTAATTATAGGGTCCTTCTCCCATCATGGCAGGTTGTCTCCTATATTTCAACGTCAAAATGTGAAATGAGGATTACAGTAATCCTTGTTTATGGCCAATAAACCCGTTTAATGTTGCTGATTAATATTCCATTCACGCCATTGGTATCATAGTCTGATCTAATTAACTTCTAAACAAACCAATAAAAAAATCGCCTAATATTCGCTAGTTATTAAGGCCAACCATGTTAGGTATAATAACAGCTACCGGTTTAGATAGGTAGTTTATTATACTTAAACTATGATCCACCCCAATTTTAAAAATGAAAATGATGTCTGAATAGCTTACAGCATCAACAAACGCAATCACATGAGACCGTTAAGCATGTATAACTTATATATATTTCATCCCCATCATTAAATATGGAGATAACGAAGAGAATGAGAATATAGTGGGTGTGCATCTCACTGTTGGTTGTCTTGGTAACTAGCAAATATTTTTCACAGCAGCCAGTAACTATAGCAACACTGACAATTCAGCTAACATATATCGCCTCCAACATTGATTTATCAGTTGTATTGCTATTCTTAGTGCCATTTATTTATAGTGCGGTACCGAAGCAACTTGTAGACATCGATCATTGTTTTGTACAGCACTTCTGATCCTCTATTTTATTTAAGGGCCTTTTTTCACGACGTGGCTGAGTTAGTCGGTCTCAGGCGATGGTGATATGATTTTTTCTCCCCAAAACTCGGATCTTTCTTTCAGAAAATAGAAAATCGACCTCAAAACACAAGCAATTTACAGACAATATACACGGAACAATATGGTTCGTCGCTAATGCTCCTAAATCCAACACCAACAACCTTTATTTTATTATTTTTTTTAATTATTAAGACGTATAATATGTCCTTAAATTTGAAGTTTTGTTATTGTTAATATAATGTGCCTATGGTTATTAAAGCTAAGAAAAATTTTAAATTAATTCGACTATTATCAGTTCAAAGTTGATCTGGTAACTGCTTAACGAAATGCCCATCGAAATCTCTACAGCATTCGTTACAAAAGATTTTGTTCTTCGTCCTCTAGAGAAGTGCTAAATTTTATCTTTTATGATTATTAATTTTATTGCGTAGCTATCCAAACAAACCACACAGAAAGTTCAGTTCGGAGGGTTCTTTCGTGGCATGAGTCATCTAATATATCTTATCACTTTAACATTAAACGAGTTCTAAGAAATACTTGAGATGGCGGTCAGATAAAAAAAAATTAGGACATGCATTTTACCTATGACTCAGTGATGTTGATAAAGAATCAACTGACACGTAACCTGTCAGGAGAGAAACAGAAAGAAAGATGGAGATAGAGAAAGAAGAGACTGAAATAGAGGCGACACAAGATAAAAGAGAGAGAGAGAGAGAGAGAGAGAGAGAGAGAGAGAGAGAGAGAGAGAGAGAGAGAGAGAAAAGAAATAAATTAGTATTCATTGGCCCTTAAGTGAGAATAAAATAAGTTTAAGCAGTAAAATACTGTACTTTTCTTGTATTGTATTTTATGTAAATATACAAGGCGACACAGATTAAACTTTGGCCTATTTAAGCACATTTGGAGAAGCAATGCGACTTGGGCAACAGATTGGTACTGCTTGGGTAATACAGTATTTGTTGTTTGCACATTGTAGATCACGAGAAAGCAATTCCTAATATAAAAGATGATTATAATAGTTCTTATTTTGCCACCAGGTAGTGCTTATTTGATGCTGGTAAATCCACAGCTTTAAGAAAGTTGAAAAGTGCCACACACGCACAAGACTATCACGATGGCTATAATTTAAAGAGCTGCACTTAGTGGACAGGTTTATCATCGAAAGATCGTACGCACCTTATGAAGATCTTTCATCAAAACCAGAACAATGCATCTAAACCATTATGAGAATATTGGTGCATGAACTCACTACACTGAGGAGTACTTGGAGATGTTTCTAATTGTAGTATCAATTAGAAACACGAGTACCAAATCCATTTCCACATGTTCTTCAGTTCTACTGCCTAGGTGAAATCGTATGTCTACACACATACGATTCTTGTAATATTCTTAGGTATTCCTTGAGCGGCATATTCTTGTTGCCAGTATTGCTTTGGCAGTAGGGGAGCAGGAAATGCAAGATGTACATGAAAGAAGTACGCAAAGTATTACGAAGTTGGATCATCTCTGACTATTTATTCAGACCAATTCTTTAATTTTCCAAGTTGCAATGACTGTGAGAGACTCCCAAAATTACTCCAAAACAAAACCAATCCTGTAATTCAGTCTTTAACATGAGTGGATAATTAGCAGAGGGCTATCCTTATAAAGTTGCCGTGTTCTTCCTGACAGTATGGTGGGTTCGCCACTTTTCGGTCGTTTGGGTTCGAATCTGTCCAAGATGGAGGAACTTTAAATCTGAGTTGGAGAGAATAGGGCCCGAGTCCACTCCAGTTATTCCAAGTCTTTCAACTGCCACAACATGTGAATGTGCCAAGAACACTGATCCAAACATCCGCAAAGGAAAAAAACGAACTCATATCTGGTTACTTTTGATGAAGTGGTTAACTGAAGAATGATGTCTATCGTGATGCGCTCCAAACGCACTGAATTATAAAGGCCAACATTTCTTGTCTCATTAGGTATATCGATTCAATGTTTCATTCAGTTATCATACTGTTAATAAAATTCAAAATACAAAAGATTGCAAATTAATTCCCCTCTTCCCACCAAGAAAATGAGGAAGGGAGAATTGGAATACTTCATTTTTCATGTCTCGTTGACTGGGTTCATTTGATTACAAGAATTAAATAAACCGAAACTTTTTTTTGGTACAGCTTTTCCTTATACACTTTGACTGCGTATTTCTTTTTAATAGGGCTGCCACAGTGGTGGACGAGGGCGCTGCCTCTTTCCCTTTTCATCGTGGGTCGCAGTATGCCTCAAAGCCCTTCCCTTCCTCCCTACGTGCTCTTTTTTTTTTTTTTTTTTTTTCAATCATTTATACGAACAATCTGTTTGCGCAGATATCAATTTGACATTGATTGGCAGTTGTTTGTTGACCATCTTAAGATCTCTGAAGCCATTTCCCGGTTAGTCGATTCACCTTCAGAAATACTTTTACCCTTTTAACTTAGAAATGTCATTATTTCTGTTCAACTATTCAGTTGGTGACGTAAGAACTGACAGTACATCTGACGTATGAATTGACAGTAAATCGGTAGCAAGGGTTTGAGTATTACATTTCATTCTGATTTATATTTTCTATGCATTTTAATTCTAATACCTCGGGCCTACAGGCTGACCAGTATTATTAAAATGATTTACTCAAACATTAACCGATACATTGGGAACGGTAATCTTAAAATTAAATAAAACTGATTTTGAAAGTTCAGTCTCCTTATAAAAAAACATTTATCAGGTCGTATTCGAACGGGTCAAGCAATTTCATTTCCTTTTAATGTTTCAGCAACTTCAGAATAATTCTGTCTACTCCCATCTGAGCTCCATTTTTAATGCCAGTCGTATGTGTATTTATTTCATACTTCTTTTAGATTTTAGAGTTGTTCTTTAGGATTGTTCTAAATAAATAAATAAAAATAAAGTTGATATTTCATGTCATATGCATATTTGATGCAGAACCGTTGGGGATTAAGAAACTTCACTGAGGAGATCATAGGCGGGGTCAAGGAAGCCATAGCCCCAATTTAGTATATAAAAAAGGCATTGTCCTCTTTTTTTAACTCGTTTATTGAAGAATATACTCGTACAGCTTACATTAAGTTTTTTTAACTCTCATTTATGTAGTATTATGCTCTTTTATTTCTTCCTTATTGTCCATGCTTTGCTTTGGACAAAATAAAACAAGTTCAGCCATAATCTTGTACAATTAATTATAACGTTTTTCAATACTACTGTAGAAAATATCTATAAGATTGATTAATAAGATTGTTTCTAAGGGACTTATTGATAATCAATCCTAAGAAATCACAATAAGATAAGCTTAATATTTTAAATTATGCATTTTATTCGAGTGAGAATATTAGTCACTGCAGAATACTTAGTGGTATTGCTGCTACTACTCGACGTTAAGTTTTGTGACGAATTTTATCACCAAAGTAATACTACACGTTCGTTAAGAATTTACTGCGTTTTAATGATAATGGAAGCGTTACAGAGATCTGGAGATTTTCTAACATCCACAGGAGATGCAAATGCATCAGCTCTTTTATGGATCTGTAAAACAGCTGAATTGATAGAGATGCAGAACTTTAGCTAGACGGAAATGATAATGACAGGGGAACCGATGAACAAAACGTTGTGGTGATTCAAGTGGCCACCTCGAATGCACTTCGGGTACGATAAGTTGTAGTATAAAAATGCAATATTTTTGGGAGCTTTTTTTATGACTATAAAATGAATCCCCGAAACCCGAAAAATTGCAACAACCGCCAGCAACGTCCCGAAGTTTCTGAATTCTGGAGGTTGAAGTGTAATTGGTAAGTTCATTTTTAAGTTACTGAATAAGGTTGTTACAGAAACTTTCTAGTCATACCTCGAATATTCCAAGTATGTATGTGTGTTAAGCAACAAAGCAGCTAAGGTTATGAGGCTTTAGTACACTGTATCTGTAATTGCGTGTATTCTCTGCTGGACGAAAAACTTGAAGTATTGGAAGAAAAACCATGCAATCCTCACCTGAGACCGAAATCCAAGTTGTGAATAAAGTCCTCGCGTCATTTACGGGATTCGAACCAAGGCCTGATGTGGGCGGACTGTGATTATAACTACTATGCCACCGCCATGACGTATATTTCAGCAAAGAACGAGAAAACTATGGTCATGTAACATGAGTTTCTGATTTTCGTGCATTTAGCACTCGGCATAACGTGAAATCCTTCTGTCTAAATTTTGATCAGGTCTTTCCTATCCTGTGCCCCTCCACCAAAAAAAAAAAAAACCGAATTACAGAGAGTGCCTTGATCTTTGTGGCTTACTGCAACGAAGCTACCAGTTTTACAATGACCACTTAAGATGATCTCAAAGGAAAGAGCAGCTCATGCGCTCAGCCCTCCCCCCAACTTTAAGGAAGTAATGTATGTTTAGAGTATCGTTATTTTCACAAATGCTATAATTTATGGAAATGTAGGCAGTTTTCGTTTGAATCATCTGCGAAATTCTTATAAAATTGAGAAAAAATGAACGATCGATTTCACAAATATTTCATTACAAACATATAAGTCAATCTTATAAATAGTTTTATTTGAGATGACTGTTCCCAGAGTAGATGGGATATTTTCTTCACTTCCACTCTCCAGATGGAAAGATATTGATGCAGAAACGAAGATTGCATTTTGAATAATATACGAAGGGTATCAAAAAGTTCTACTCTTACCTAGAAATAATAGTCCTAGAAAGGTGAAACTTCACAGGAACTTTAATCCTTCTCTATGTACTCACCATGTATAGTAACACATTTCTTCCCTCTATGGATCAGTTGTTTAATGCCTTAATCATGGAAGTCAGCACTTTTTGCCTGAAACCACGGATTCCACTTCATTGATGACTTCCTGAGCCGAATCAAAGCGGCATCCACGCAATGGTTTCTTCATTTCTCGAAACAAGAAGAAGTCTGACGGCAGTGGCGTAGCTACCATGTAGACAGGCAAGGCAATTGCCTCCGGACCCTTTAGGGGCCCGGCGTCTTTGGCTGTCTCTTGTTTTTGCAATTTTCATTAATTAAGTAGCGGCCGAACATGTTCTTTGCCTCCGGGCCCTAAAAAGGGTAGCTACCCTTTTTAGGGCCCGGAGGCAAACCTGTCTGACGGTGCTAAGTAAGGAGAATATGGTTGGTTCCTCTGCAGTTCGAAGCCACACTGGGCTGTAGTGGTTCGTAGCCAAACATTGCATTCTACATTGCTTCTGCAAAGGCGTCAGCAATCTTGGAACCCATCGTGCGGAGACCTTAGACATGTGCAGATGGTCATGTAAAATGCTGTGGGCAGACCCATAACTAATTCCCACTGCATTTTATCTCGCAATTCGTCTGCTCCTATGCTTATCTTTAGTGACACTCCGATTTCTAGGCAAAATGATATATCTCTTTTGGAGATTACCCTGACTTCTAATCTCCTTGGCACAAGCACATTACAAATATCGCTTCCTCTGCATCTAAAAAACTTGGTTTTCTCTTTCGCTCTCGGCGTTACTTTTCTTCCAAACAGCTGCTCACTCTGTATAAATCGCAAATTCGCCCTGCCATGGAATATTGTTCCCACATCTGGAGTGGTGCCCCGAAAGCCTCTCTCTCAGGCTTCTTGATTCCATTCAGAAGAGGGCAGTTAGGTTAATTAATGATTCATCTCTAACAGAGTCTCTCGACTCGCTGTCTCATAGACGTACTGTTTCTGCTGCATGCCTCTTCTACAGATACTTCCATGGGCACTGTTCTTCTGAATTGGCTTCTATAATTCCCGCTCTCTCTTTTCAAACAGTCCCAACACGTGCTGCCACCAGCCAACATCCATTTACTGTCCAACTTCAAACTCACAGAACCAACTTTTCATCTTCCTCGTTTATTCATTCAATTGCGGTTTTCTGGAACAACCTTCCTTCATACGTATTTCCTGAAAATTACAGTCTACAGAAGTTCAAGTCCAATGTCAACAAATATCTTCTTTCGTCTTCTCAACCTCCAAGCCAAGAACGGTACCAAGTACTATAGGTTCTAATACCTCTCGTGTTTGGGGTTTACATAAAAAAAAAAAAAAAAAAAAATGCGATGAAATGAATTGTCATCAACAGTCACTGTCTGTGGTTGATGGCCTTCCTACTCTTGGTTCGTCAAAGACACTTTTATTACCCCCACTGGAACTCGCATTTCCACTTTTTTATAGTGTCATATGTTGGACAATCCTACCCATACACAGCTTTCATTTCTTCGTCAATTTCCTGAGCTTTATTGTCCTGAAAATGCAGGAACTCGATCACTGCTCAATACTCCACTTTGTCAACCATAGCGTCCTTCCTCAGATTCCGGGTTACACCTCTGGTGTACGGGAATCTACGGGAATGAAATTCTACATGTTAGTTATTGAATATGTAGAAAACTTATATTAAATTGGCATCTTCCTACTGATGTTTTATCTAGGTCAGGGTAAGAACTTTTTGATACTCCCTCATATTATCACTAACCTTTAGTGATTATGTGAAATCTCTACAATACCTGGAGATCATTTGCTGAAATCACTTTCAGTAATCCCATCACATTACTCTGATTTATTGAAAAGTAGATCTTTTCAACGATTTCTGTTACAGTGGTATAATAAAGTCGCGAAATCAAGCGAATGTCGTTGATGTTTGAATTAAAATCTCTTCAAATCAGACTCGTGTGTGTCAACTGCGAGTAAGTTTACTAATATTTTTATTTCCCCTATTAGTGCGGGTTATTGTCCATTTCAGGACCGGAAATCGAGATTGTTAAGATGGACTACGGTACATATTTAGTTGTGGCTCACCTCCCCACGATGTAAACGGACACTGGGCCGGCTTTCTAGGTGATTACCTTCCTGGTGACTAGTAACCAGAAATAAATAAACAACACAACAACACTTTTACTCACAAACACAACAGTACACACCTTTCTGGCCTTTTTAGATTTCTGTATCATCATGTACCGCAGCGGTTGAACTAAAGTTCTGGAGTCGCCCTACATAAGATACTGTACATGTCTACATCTACATTCTCTTGTTAGTAAATAATGATTTGTAACTCATTTATATTTCCCGTACACTTCTACACGTACTGATAGTAATCTGCTATTCGCAAAATTATGAAGCCTTTCTGTTATTGTGTTTGTACTCAGAGATTCGTTTAGAATGGTAAGCTCGAATACTGGATTCTGTCTTAATAAGAATAATAAAGAAAACATCTCACATTAATATAGATATCACAGTACAGTCATTCAAAGAACTAGAGTAATCTATCAGTGAACATTTCATCTTTTCCATCTGAACATGACATTTATTTTGCTTTTATCAGTTGTTTAATTTCTGTGGAGTACCTACCCTCTACCCTTATCTCTTTCAGCTTCCGTGCAGGAGAAGCTGGCTATACCTGTACAGACTGCCAAGTCCTCGACAACTTCCGCTTCCCCATCTCTTCCAAAGACAGTGAAGTCGATAATTCGATCTAGCAGTAATGATGATAGGTGTAGCACGGTACTTAAATGATTCCTATATGCAGGTCTGCTAGAAGGCAAGAGGTCGGTCACCGTGCTTCTTATCGAAATCACTCAACCATGATTGCTTCAGAGTTCTAGCCCGATAGTCACAGACCTTTGTAACAATTTTTGAGACACCCTGATAATATTACTAGACAATCGTTTTCGCAAATAATCACTACAGATAATCCCCCCTCCCTCCATGTAAGGATCATGACTAAGGATTTCACTTAATATCAGTTGGAAGCATTTGGAAGTTCTAAACTCCGTTTTTATATTTGAGTTATACTCTGTAATTTTATAATTTTTTTTTTAAGTGTGTGGTTTGAAGAGTAACTCTACTAAATAATTTTATTAAATTTACTAATCTTTCAAAAAGTATTTCATAAGGGAGAAAAAACCTTTATTGGGCTCACAGTTTTGCCCACCTTCAGAAATTCCGTAACAAATGACTATAATCAGAGTTTTTTGCTACTCCAACAAAATTTGGCTAAGTTAAGTAGAACGACTGAAAAGTGGTAGTTGCGTTTTAACATTGATAAATGCAAGATGCTGCATACGAGCAGCAGATCACAGAATAACATACCAAATGGGTGGTACCAAATGAAAAAGACCTAACAGTAATTGTACAGTCAGATATGAAGCTCTCTAATCCAGCGCAGACAGGCTGCTATCTCATGGGCCCTGTCTGTGATATACAGTAATTTTGCCAGCAGGCACAAAGGGATGATTACCCCATTGTATAAAGCAATGGTGAGGCCATATCTTGGGTACTGCATACGGGTTTGAAAGTCTAATTTTAGGAAGGGTGTAGAACTATGGGAACGGCTGCAGAGAGCAAAGTTATGAGTACAAAAGGATGAAGAACATTCGTACAAAACCTAGAGTTCTATAAATTGCTGCGTCTGGAATTTAGGAATCAGCGAGGAAACCTGATTGAAGTGTTTAGGCTTTGAATGGATTGAGAAATGGTTGCAGGAAAACAGAAATAGGATTTCAGCCACAGAGTAACTGTGGAATGAACTTCCACCTGGTGTTATGAAAGTGAATAGTTTGAATGAATATTCAAATTATTATAGAGGATGAGCAAATGGTTTTTTTTCTTTTGTTTTTTATCGATTTTGTATAAGCTTTATCCTTTGCATTATTTTGCAGCTACTAATACTAATATTAATACTAAATTATTTACTACAACAGGCATCAATTAACAGATTTCGAAGCGATTATAGTCTCGCTACGCTTCCACTCCAGCCACATTGATATCGCATCTGTGTATATTCCCCCAGGGCCTACAATTGAAATTATTGAAGATTTAGGGAATTGGCTCTTAAACCATTTCGTCCGTCTGCACAACGCCTTGTTTGTGGTGATTTTAACCTGCCTCCAAACCGACATCACCTCTTTATCAGGCTCTGCGAGTTCTTCAAATCCATCAACATGATACGGGTCAATGAGAACCCCACCAGGGGATTGAACCTACTGGATCTCGCTTTTGCTTCAACACCATGTACAGCTGAGGATGATCCCATCGCATTCTTCCTGTCTGATCACCAGCCCATAGTTTTGACATGGTCATTGCAGGTGCCAAACTTCAACATCCCTGACAACAAAATAGTCAAATACGTTTCAGCACCTAAATACCTTAATCCTCAACTCTGTGTAGAAGCAGCATCTTGCATTCCTTGGGATGTCCTCATTGACTGCGACCTCAGTCTTGCAGTGACACTCCTGTCTGACTGGATTAAATCCGTCACCAACTATGCTGCCACCAAACGAGTAACAGTAACTCCCCGTTCCAGATCGTGGTGGACTGCTGATCTTAACAACAGCTTCAAAATGAAACAAGTCCTACATAAGAAATGGAAGCATACAAATGACAGTAAAGACAGAATCGCCTTTTCCCGTGCCAAGGCCCACTTTAATCGAAAGAAAGCTGACGCAATCCAAGTGAACCTTAACCGCACTCTGAGGAAAGGAAAGCCATTCTATGCTGCCCCACATGGTGGATTCAATCACATGCTTGATCCTCAAGAATGGCTCAAATACATCGCCAGATTTTCAAATACAACCACAGTCCCATCTACAGTTGTCCAGCCTGACTATGAAAACCCTTCAGCTGTCCTAGGGACTATCCAGATCACGGAACAGGAGCTCATACGTGCCATCAATTCCCTTCCCACAACAGTCACTGTTGGGGAGGATGGAATTCCACAATTTATGATCAAATGCTTAAGCACATTCATCATAGGCCCTCTTCTCTCGATCTACAACAGATGCCTCGCTGAGCATTATTTTCCACCCCAGTGGAATAAATACAGAGTGTACCCCATCCCCAAAAACCAATTTGCCTCAAACGTCAGCCAGTTCAGACCCATATCAGTTGCCTCTTGTCTGTTAAAAACTCTTGAAAAGGCTTTGCTACCCACAATCACTCAACAAATCCTCCAGACGAAACCACCTGAAATCCATTATGCTATCGCAGGAAAATCATCAATCACTAACTTGGCAGCCACCACAGAACGCATTCTCTCAGCATTCGAACAAAGAGCTGAGCTAGCAACCACATACCTCGACATAAGCGCAGCCTTTGATGCCGTGTCGATTCCGGCCTTGCTCCTCCTACTTAAGGAGAATTTTCACATTCGAGGTGATATGCTGTGCTTTTTGGAATCACTTCTCAGTCACAGAATACTTATTCTCCATCGGCAGCAACATACCCTATCCTGCGACATTACTGCTGGAGTACCGCAAGGGGGTGTCCTGTCTGGTGTCCTGTTCACAGCCATCATCGTGCCCATTATTGCCTCAACGAATGGTCTCCTATGCTATGCCGATGACTTCAAACTGCTGACTCCAATTAACCCTAGCGACGACCCCGCCCAGCTTAGCAACAGGATCAATTCCCAACTTAAGGATCTAGAATTGTACCTGGCAAACTTCAATCTAAAAATCAACCCTCTGAAGTCTGCTCAGGTTATATTCTCCCTTAAATCCATGCCGACAGTACTCAACGTTTCACTCGCAGGGGTACGAATACCAAACGTACCCTCGCACACAGACCTTGGCGTTCTGTTCGACCAAAAGATGTCCTTTGTCCATCAGATCGACAAACTCAGTACCAGATTTTCTCGTCTACGGTGGATCTCAAAGCAGCAGCTGCTACACGTCCGACATCCTGCCACTGTTAAAAGGTTCATCACCTCCACCGTCTACCCTGCCATTCTCTATGGTGCAGAAATATGGGCCTCTGCTGCACATACAAACCTTAAGTGGGTGTACACTGCTGAATACTGGCTACTGAAATGGGCGAATAACAAGCTTCGGCTACCTCCCGCTACCACAACTACCATGATGGCACAAGCACTCGACATCCCGAGGTTGAAGTTCCTGATCGTTGAAAAGAGGCTGGTCTTCACAGCCAAACTCATCTCAGGCCAAATATCATCTCCAAATATTTGGAATGCTTGCTCTTGGAGGATTCCACAGCCAAGCCTAAGGTCGGTACCAGCACTTGTGGCTCACCACAACAGGCTTGTACTCACCGAAAGATTTCTGCCCAAGCAGATGCTTGCTGCCCTCAACCGTGTGGACGTCGACATCGACACCATAATAAGTAAAAAGAAGGACAGACACAAGTTTATCAAAGCTCTTGAAACCTGAATCACTGCCAAGTTGTATTTGTTTTTCTTTATTTGTGTTC
Source organism: Mastigoproctus giganteus (assembly GCF_048544385.1). NCBI lineage: Eukaryota > Metazoa > Arthropoda > Arachnida > Uropygi > Thelyphonidae > Mastigoproctus > Mastigoproctus giganteus. The sequence goes on from NC_143585.1 coordinate 52,488,393, forward strand.
AGCTCCTTGTTTGTATGATGTATTTGTATTTCTTTTTGCATTTGTAATCTGTATTTTGTAGCCTTTTGTATGTGTTCGCTATATTTTGTAGCCATTTGAATTTGTACTTATGTTATCTATATGTGAACCCCTGGCGCTCGTCGCCGTGATGGGATATTGTGCTGTAAATCTACTTCACAATAAAGATTTATTTATTTATTTATTCATTGCCATCAATCCTATATTAACTAATTTCTAGGATATTGTTCTTTTAAAACCTTTGTCCTTTCTGAAGGATGGTTGGCATGCATTGTAAGCCACTAGTCGATTTGTTCATTGGTATTTTTCATCCGTTTCTTCTCCCACCCCCTCATAATTGTGATATAAAGTTTAATTAAAATTATCTTTTAATTGTATTGTGTAGAGGCGATCTAACATATTTCTTTTTATTTGGGCAGAGTTGATATTTTTGTTTATCTTATTTCACAATAATGTAACAAGTAAACAAATATGAAAAAAAGATAAACCGCTCCCTAATATATCCTGGAGGTGCAAAAAAAAGCTGAAAATTATTTAATCATATTTTAAATAATTTATAATGATTTAATGATATTTTAAATTTAATGATTCGATTGCATTTTATATTGTAATTGTTAATTTTTTTTGATTTCAAAAAAAAATATATTCGCGATTACAAATCTCGAATTATATTGTGAAAAATATTGACTTTAATACAATTTTTATCAATTTTATCATTATGAAAGTGAATAGTATTAATTGAGTTTACGTGCGGTATAACAAATATGTACTATTACAGAGAGAGCGATGCATCAACCTCTTCTAATACATTTTTCTAATAATAAAAGAAAAGTTCTTTTTAATATCATTCCAATTAAAGGAACACCGGATGTTTACGATTGATTGTATACAAATCATTTTTAAGAGTGCACGTTTGGGCAGTTTTAATAGTAAACAAATATACCGATAAACAAGATAAAGTAAGTTGAGTTAGCATCGCTTCCACTATTGCAACTTACAACAAACTTTGCCAATAAAACCCCTTGGATTCAGGGGTGGTCCCCGCTAACTGGAGATGTGCGAATGTATCTCCAATTCACAAAGGAGATCAAACGGTAACACGAGTAATTACAGCCCCGTTAATTTAACTTCTGTTCATCTAAACAAGGTGGCATTATACTTCAGACACGGCAGGGGAAATCTAGCCTGACCAATTTGATTGGATACTCTGATGTGGTCCCAAAGGAACTGGATGAAAAAAAATAATTTTGATATATACAGTACTTGGATTTCAGGAAAGCTGAAATCCAAATAAGACTGCTGTACTACAAATAGCAGTGTGGCATTAAGAGCAAGTGGCATAAAGGGATGGTGAGTAGGAGAACACAGAGAGTGGTAATAAACGGCCACTGCTCTTCGTCAACTAATATTATTATTGGAGTCCCGCAGGGTTCGATGTTGGGTCCACTGTTGTTTACTATATTTATTAATGGTATTGAAGAAAGCATATCAGGTTTAATGTCCAAGTTTGCAGATGATACAAAGGACAGTAAGATGGTTAATGACGGGGATGAAGGTATGCTACTTTTTTGAAAAGTTAGGATGATGGGCTGAGAAATGGCAATTGAAGTTTAACATTGACAAATGCAAAGTACTGAATACAGGTAGGAGTAAATCCAGAGTAACGTACCAACTGTGTGGTACTACACTCAGGGTAGTGGAAAATGAAAAAGATCTAGGGGTAATTGTGCAGTCGGATATGAAGTTCTCTGAGCAATGTAGACGAGTTGCCAGGACAGTTCCTAGGGTTTTGTATGTGATATACAGAAATTTTGTTATCAGGGATAAGGAAGTGATTATCCCATGGTATAAGGCAATGGTCAGGCCCCATCGGGAGTATTGTCTACCGGTCTGAAGGCCTCATTTTAGGAAGGATGTAAAACTGCTGGAACGAGTACAGAGAAGATAAACGAGATTGGTGAGGGGGGGACAAAGGGGTTATCTTACCAAGAAAGGCTCTATTTCTGCAAATTGTCTCGTCTGGAGACTAAGCACCTGCGAGGTGATCTGATTGAGGTGTTTAATGATTTGAATGGATTGAGCAAGCTCAGTGCTGATGATATTCTTCCTCTTGCTCAGGCTACACATATCAGTTGGCACAAATTCAAATTGAGGAAGGATTGTTGCAGAATAGTGCGGAAGTTTGCCTTTAGCTAGCCAGAGAGTGGTAGATTGCTGGAACAAGTTTCCATCTGTTGTTGAGGAAGTTGATAACTCAAATAAATTCAAGGAAGAATTAGACAAACTATTGGAGCAATTGAATAGGCGAAATGGGAAGTGTCCTTTTTTTGTGTGTGTTTTGGCTGATGCTGTATTAGCTTGCTTTCTTGCATCATTTGCCACTACTAATGTTAACCTCTCCAATTTCAGCCCCCACCTTTTTCTCTATTTCTTTGTTTTCGCACCTAAAGCTACCTTTTTTTTTCGTTTTGTTTCCATCTAGCTCATGCAACTGGGACGAAGCTGACGAAACACGTTAGAGGAGTAAGTTTTGTAGGCTTGGCTGAATGAAATAGCTGAGGGTGTGGTACATTGCGTCGACCCCGCTGGCATTAGTAATGAATGAAACGACCAACTGCGAGGATCTTTATGACATCGTATGCCAGAAGCTCAAAAATGCTGATAAAGAAAGCTGCCCGTGTCAGTTTATTAATTGCAGATGTGTTCTGTCTTTGTCACTTGTCCAGATAAAGTCTGACACTACTAAGCAGGTTTGGTCGATAACATGCTTCCTTTAACTTTTAAGGAAATTATAATGGCGTGAGAAAGCTAGTCTGAAAAGAATATTATCTTATAATCCGCAGGGGATCTAGCCATTTTTATTTTCACGAAGACGGAAGAAAAAGAATATACAAAATTCTAATAAAAAAAAAAAAAAAGAATTAAAACCACTCACTAAGGTATGAATATAAGTCCCGGAAGTCTAAAAAGGCGGACTGCAAAAAGATAACCTCGTTATAACTCGATTTTAGGGTTATTCAAAAGGAATAAAAGTTTCATAGCAGGGGTCTTTACACCATTATTAAACTTAGCCGTACCTGTCATTTTTTTTTTTTTTTTTTAATGGAGGAATGTTTTTCCGTTATTACTCAAATGTTCCGAAAACTTCTTTCTTGATTTGCACTCTGTTTGTATGAGATTTTGAAGTTGAAAGTGTGTGACAATAATAATAATATTTAAAGTCATACTGTTAGGGATGAAATTCTCTCTCTTTCTCGATTTTCATTTAAAAACGAGAGTAACTTCTTCAGCGATTAATGTGATTTTTTAGCGTCTCTCAGACTGACTGAGTCTCCTAGAAAACACACAAACAGTTAAAAATCTAAGCTATTAGACTTGAAGAGTTCAAGTAGTCAGGTCCGTGGTATGAAAAACGCTGACTAAAGGGAAGGAAGCAATGTAGCTGTTTCTCAAACGATAGGTTTTATTTTTAATATTTACGTTTTGAATTATAACACAGTGCTCTATCATTATTCCAAAACATATTAAATCTTTTTAAGTTTTTAAGCATTTAAGAGACTTCTCTACATAACAGCACAGTGGACAGATGCGACATTCTGTGATCTGCTTGGCAGAAGTTCGAAGTTTGAATTCTGTCACAGGGTAGAGGAATTCTCCAGGCTATTTTTAATTGGGCTTGTATTAGCATGTTTTAGGAAGAGGCGAGGTGCTGGATTTTTTTTAATCCTGAAACTCTGCTTTTTCCCCTCCAACGTACAAGAAAACTGACCTAGAATGTACTCAGCTTAGAGAGACATGCTGATGTCGCCTAGCCTTAGTTACTTTCGCCTTTACACCCATTACTATGACTTCGATAATCTCACTAGAACGGGGAAGGTCCACCTAAAATCATTTCGTAAGTTCATTTTGATTTATCTGTTAGGATGACTCAAGATTCTCTATCTATTGTCATTACAGGTTAGGCCATGCGCTCTCCGTTGTAGTTCAACTTCTGCTCTGTGCTGAAATTAAAAGGATGCATATTGCGAATGACTTTATATAAATCCTCCTTTCTTGAATCCTCCTATAAATAACCCTATTCAAGGATATATCTTCAAATAATCCTCTGAGCAGGAGCAATAAATTCCAACTGAAGTTGAAGTGCAATTTAGTCTTTGTAGCAATGTGCAATTTTGCCAATATGTACTGTATGTATATATATATATATATATACTAAATAGATACGTTATAGTGTAAAGTTAATATCTTTAAAGTTTGAAAATCCATATAGCCATAGTCCTGCCATATCTCCAGTATACATGAAAACCAAAATATAAATCATATTAAGTAAATTAATAAAATAATAAAATAATAAGCCCAACACAGGAAAATTATTTTGCAAGGAACTTTGTCGAGGGCTAAACCCTTACAAAATAACCAACCCATGCTAGACTGAGCCATCGGTTTCTGTTATCATCTGCCTGTATACTAACGCCAAAATAATATAATAGTGGAAATGTGGAATAATTTAGTATAACATTAACGTAAGATTTGAGACAAATGTAAGTCTAGAATGCCAAAACAACAAGTGTCGTACCGTAATACATAACAACAATTTATAAATGATACAGGCTGGATGATATTTAGCCCGACCGATCGCTACCACATTATAAGCACAACTGAGTAATTATTAAAATTTTTGCTGAACACAATTTAGCATAAAATTTTGCAGAAAATAGCTAATAAAGCTAACCGAAGGAGAACGGAAAAATGTATAGTAGAGCAATAGTACCTCACTCCCCCTCGAATTACTCTAATAGTTCGCGAGGTATGAAAAATAAGGCAAGAGGAAAGCTAAAAGCAAAAAGAAAGAAAAGGTCAATTTATCGATAGTACATCGGATATTAACCGGGAGCGTAACTTCCCGACCCTAAAAGTAGGGATCCTGGTTAGGTAGTAAAGGCCTGTAAAAATATATCAATCGAATAAAAAGAAAAAGAAGAAAAAGAAAAAGGAAAAAACGGAGGCTAATTCCTAATAAAGTTTACTTTAAGTAGGACATAAATAATGTCAGATAAAGTCAAATTGTCAGTAATGCTAAGAGAACGAAAGACGGAACCTGTCAGATAAGGTCGGATTGTCAGTAATGCTTAGAGAACAAAAGAGGGGACATGGTAAAAACCCCGTAAGGAATCTACCAAGCATACTTTACCGTAGCCCAAGGCGGGAAAAACAAAACGCCTGCAGCAACCTCACTAGACTTATATAACTACAAAGCGTCATGCGCCACCTAAGATTTGTCAAGAATTAGCCGGTGTTTTTTGGATGAACAAAAGCATAATAGCGCCCTCTATAATAGAGAAAACAAAACCAATAATACTCAGATGTAGAAGAGAAATCCTAGTATAATATAGAATTCATTCCTACTGTAAAGAACCCATATAGGTACCACTTTTCTAAGGCGTAAGCTATATATAGCGAGTTCAAAACAGCAGTCCCTAGTATGTACATGTATATACAAAGGCTAATTAGTACACCACTCGCTATATCTATACCCTATATTAAAAAACAATAATGATTACATTAAGACCACGGCAATATCCAAAATGTATATAACAGTTTAATAAACTGCCTGCCTAATATTTTCGATAATTTCCAACTGGTTTAAATTATCGTGGTACTTTTTTAGTGCTATGGATAAAGCAGTACTCATATGTTTCAAAATGAAATTATATGGGAAACCGTTATCCAATAATTTATGCTTAAGATCGATAAGCGCATATATAACATCACTTTTATTATTACAAATATATACTCTTCTGATAGTTTGTGTCACTATAATGTTTTTAAGTATACGTACAGAGATATTAGTACCCCAACGGGTTAAGTCTATAGTTTTGAAATTGAATTCTTTGCGTTTGTCAAATAGCTTGGTAGATAGTGTATTATTATTAATCTGAATATCTATGTCCAGATATGCTACTTTAAAAGGGTCACCGTTGTTAGTGACTTCTAGAACCAACTCCTGCGGGTAGTGTTTAACCGCTTCTGTAAGAAAGCTAGTATTGTTGAACACAATTAGGTCATCAATATATCTGAACATATGGATATCTTTAACAAAGTTGTTTTCAAAATGATGCAGATATAAGTTGGCGATGAGACACGAGCTACTCGCCCCCATGGCAATGCCAGCATGCTGTATGAAAATATTACTACCATTATAAATATAGCTGTTGGAAATACAAAGATTAATCAAGTTATCCCAATAATTACGTTGGCAGGGTAAAATTTGGCTATATTCTGTAAAATAATTATTTAACACCAATTTTAGACTATCATGTGGGATGCTAGTAAATAAATTTTTGAAATCATATGTATTTATATGTTTGATGCTATTCATATTGTTCTTTATAAAGGTTAAAATAGGTCTATTGTTATTAATAATTCTGGAGGAATCTATAGCCTTGAAAATCATGCTGAGCAATTCAACTAGCTTACTATGTGGGACTTTTGAGTAGCTATTTCTACAAGATGTAATAAATCTGAAACTAATAGGCGATTTGTGAAACTTGGGAATACCATACAAATACGGAAAATTAGTATTATAGTTACTAATTTTTAACCTTTTTTGTATAGCCAGTAGCTTTTTGGTAATAGTACCAAGGTTACAGTTAGATTTAGTATATGTAGCACTGCTATGTAGTTCATTGTATAATAGTGTGGCATAGAATTTTTTGCAGATGAAACTGTAATTATTAGCGGCCTTATCTATAGTTGTTATGATAAATATATCCTGTAACTCCTTTAAATGTCGTTTGATTAACTGCATATTATATCTTTTGCTATCTCTAATGGTATGATGCTTCCTATGTAAAAGCATACTAAATATATGTTGTTTAAAATCGCTATTAGTAAGAACTAGCCAATTATAGAAGGCCTCTAGTGGTAAATTAAACTTATAGGCCAATTTAAGGCAAAAATGCATAAGGTCAGAATGTATTAGTTTGGTTATAAGATTAGCATTAAGGCTAGTGTTAGGTCTGTATTTAAAACCGTAGGAAAGAACAGATCTCAATTCCTGGTGAGGAACCAGGTTAAGATTACCAGTAATTACATGCCCATGATGTAAGTCAACGAAATCATGGTATTGTGGTAAGTGGCAGTAGCAAATAGCATCCTGGTAGACATTATCTAAGTTGCAGGCTAGCTGCTTATAATTACAAGCAGTAAGCCCAAAAGGTTTATTGTAACTAAACCTAGTTACTATATTCCTATTACTGAGTGGAAAACTGCTAACATGTTTATTTAATATCTCCTTTAACGGTAAGTAGTCAAATATAATGTTACTGAATTTAATATTGATATAGATGTTATGGATAACAGGTTTATTACATAGACGATATTTAAAAATATCCCTAAGTAAGTGGTCAAGATGCTGGTTACGATGTGAATATGTCTGGTTAATTTTTTCTAAGGCTTTTAACTTGCTATGCTTGAGGCCGAATAAGATATCATGTATGAGTTTAATATTTATAACATTTTTATCCCAAGTATCCAGCATGTCGGTAAATTTTCCTAAAGTATGCTTAGTGCGCATTTGAATGCCAGTACCAGTATTGTTAAAAACTTTGTTTCTCATCTTACTACGTGGCAATTTAGGCTGGGATCTATTAGCCATATGAAAAAGTTTATAAACACAAGTATCTAAACTACCAATATTATAATTACGTCCATTAAACAAACTATTGAGACCATAAGGGTACAGGGTTTTATATTTAAGAATATTGCAGTTTTCACGTTGTAATCTAATGCTGTGTCTATGTTCAATATCTAATATAGTAATAGAAATATTATCGAAACTATGTGTTTGGAAGTGCTGCAGTTCAATGTCATTTTTATTAACAAAATTATTAATATGGGATCTGTGCCCATTAATTCTAATATGTAATTCACCTCCTGTTTGTCCAATATACTTAGCCATACACGTATTACATGTAATTAGGTAAATAGCTCCCCTAGAATGGCAGAAAACCGGATCATAGGTATTATGGGAGACATGTTTAATGTTCATGGCCGGGCAAGTTTGACATCTCATATTGTTGCATTTGTTGAATTTTAAGTATAGCTCCGATGCAAAAGTCCTCGTGTCCAAATGTAAGTTATTGTCTATAGTATCATTAACCGGGCGGTTACTAGGTAAGCCTAATACATTAGATGCAACATGGCTATTTTGGTTACTTATCGGATCACTCATAGCCATAGTAGAATCCGCGGTACAGTTTAGCCTACGCGACCGACGTAGTATCTTATGATTATTCAAAGTGTAGTAACTCATGATAGTATTATAAGGTAAAAATAACTAAAAAATGGGGGAAATACAGTTAACCATCGACTATATATCTTACCAAACTCACAGAGTATGATAACTAGCATAATAGTATCCTTATACTTTAATATAGCGAAAACAAAAATATTGATATAAAAAGATGTAGAAATTTAATGTAATTAGATAACGATAACGATAAGGAGAATCCTTGCAGACCAGTCAATACATAGGCAAACTCCTAATTAATAAAGCATCCATAAAATTACTGAGTTTAGGTTGTAAAGATGTAAAATTATAGTTAAAGTGTAATATATAGAACACCCAATTAATGCCATCAAACGATCGAACATTACATCGGACGTTATGTATATACTAAATAGATACGTTATAGTGTAAAGTTAATATCTTTAAAGTTTGAAAATCCATATAGCCATAGTCCTGCCATATCTCCAGTATACATGAAAACCAAAATATAAATCATATTAAGTAAATTAATAAAATAATAAAATAATAAGCCCAACACAGGAAAATTATTTTGCAAGGAACTTTGTCGAGGGCTAAACCCTTACAAAATAACCAACCCATGCTAGACTGAGCCATCGGTTTCTGTTATCATCTGCCTGTATACTAACGCCAAAATAATATAATAGTGGAAATGTGGAATAATTTAGTATAACATTAACGTAAGATTTGAGACAAATGTAAGTCTAGAATGCCAAAACAACAAGTGTCGTACCGTAATACATAACAACAATTTATAAATGATACAGGCTGGATGATATTTAGCCCGACCGATCGCTACCACATTATAAGCACAACTGAGTAATTATTAAAATTTTTGCTGAACACAATTTAGCATAAAATTTTGCAGAAAATAGCTAATAAAGCTAACCGAAGGAGAACGGAAAAATGTATAGTAGAGCAATAGTACCTCACTCCCCCTCGAATTACTCTAATAGTTCGCGAGGTATGAAAAATAAGGCAAGAGGAAAGCTAAAAGCAAAAAGAAAGAAAAGGTCAATTTATCGATAGTACATCGGATATTAACCGGGAGCGTAACTTCCCGACCCTAAAAGTAGGGATCCTGGTTAGGTAGTAAAGGCCTGTAAAAATATATCAATCGAATAAAAAGAAAAAGAAGAAAAAGAAAAAGGAAAAAACGGAATTCCTTTTTCTTTTTCTTCTTTTTCTTTTTATTCGATTGATATATTTTTACAGGCCTTTACTACCTAACCAGGATCCCTACTTTTAGGGTCGGGAAGTTACGCTCCCGGTTAATATCCGATGTACTATCGATAAATTGACCTTTTCTTTCTTTTTGCTTTTAGCTTTCCTCTTGCCTTATTTTTCATACCTCGCGAACTATTAGAGTAATTCGAGGGGGAGTGAGGTACTATTGCTCTACTATACATTTTTCCGTTCTCCTTCGGTTAGCTTTATTAGCTATTTTCTGCAAAATTTTATGCTAAATTGTGTTCAGCAAAAATTTTAATAATTACTCAGTTGTGCTTATAATGTGGTAGCGATCGGTCGGGCTAAATATCATCCAGCCTGTATCATTTATAAATTGTTGTTATGTATTACGGTACGACACTTGTTGTTTTGGCATTCTAGACTTACATTTGTCTCAAATCTTACGTTAATGTTATACTAAATTATTCCACATTTCCACTATTATATTATTTTGGCGTTAGTATACAGGCAGATGATAACAGAAACCGATGGCTCAGTCTAGCATGGGTTGGTTATTTTGTAAGGGTTTAGCCCTCGACAAAGTTCCTTGCAAAATAATTTTCCTGTGTTGGGCTTATTATTTTATTATTTTATTAATTTACTTAATATGATTTATATTTTGGTTTTCATGTATACTGGAGATATGGCAGGACTATGGCTATATGGATTTTCAAACTTTAAAGATATTAACTTTACACTATAACGTATCTATTTAGTATATACATAACGTCCGATGTAATGTTCGATCGTTTGATGGCATTAATTGGGTGTTCTATATATTACACTTTAACTATAATTTTACATCTTTACAACCTAAACTCAGTAATTTTATGGATGCTTTATTAATTAGGAGTTTGCCTATGTATTGACTGGTCTGCAAGGATTCTCCTTATCGTTATCGTTATCTAATTACATTAAATTTCTACATCTTTTTATATCAATATTTTTGTTTTCGCTATATTAAAGTATAAGGATACTATTATGCTAGTTATCATACTCTGTGAGTTTGGTAAGATATATAGTCGATGGTTAACTGTATTTCCCCCATTTTTTAGTTATTTTTACCTTATAATACTATCATGAGTTACTACACTTTGAATAATCATAAGATACTACGTCGGTCGCGTAGGCTAAACTGTACCGCGGATTCTACTATGGCTATGAGTGATCCGATAAGTAACCAAAATAGCCATGTTGCATCTAATGTATTAGGCTTACCTAGTAACCGCCCGGTTAATGATACTATAGACAATAACTTACATTTGGACACGAGGACTTTTGCATCGGAGCTATACTTAAAATTCAACAAATGCAACAATATGAGATGTCAAACTTGCCCGGCCATGAACATTAAACATGTCTCCCATAATACCTATGATCCGGTTTTCTGCCATTCTAGGGGAGCTATTTACCTAATTACATGTAATACGTGTATGGCTAAGTATATTGGACAAACAGGAGGTGAATTACATATTAGAATTAATGGGCACAGATCCCATATTAATAATTTTGTTAATAAAAATGACATTGAACTGCAGCACTTCCAAACACATAGTTTCGATAATATTTCTATTACTATATTAGATATTGAACATAGACACAGCATTAGATTACAACGTGAAAACTGCAATATTCTTAAATATAAAACCCTGTACCCTTATGGTCTCAATAGTTTGTTTAATGGACGTAATTATAATATTGGTAGTTTAGATACTTGTGTTTATAAACTTTTTCATATGGCTAATAGATCCCAGCCTAAATTGCCACGTAGTAAGATGAGAAACAAAGTTTTTAACAATACTGGTACTGGCATTCAAATGCGCACTAAGCATACTTTAGGAAAATTTACCGACATGCTGGATACTTGGGATAAAAATGTTATAAATATTAAACTCATACATGATATCTTATTCGGCCTCAAGCATAGCAAGTTAAAAGCCTTAGAAAAAATTAACCAGACATATTCACATCGTAACCAGCATCTTGACCACTTACTTAGGGATATTTTTAAATATCGTCTATGTAATAAACCTGTTATCCATAACATCTATATCAATATTAAATTCAGTAACATTATATTTGACTACTTACCGTTAAAGGAGATATTAAATAAACATGTTAGCAGTTTTCCACTCAGTAATAGGAATATAGTAACTAGGTTTAGTTACAATAAACCTTTTGGGCTTACTGCTTGTAATTATAAGCAGCTAGCCTGCAACTTAGATAATGTCTACCAGGATGCTATTTGCTACTGCCACTTACCACAATACCATGATTTCGTTGACTTACATCATGGGCATGTAATTACTGGTAATCTTAACCTGGTTCCTCACCAGGAATTGAGATCTGTTCTTTCCTACGGTTTTAAATACAGACCTAACACTAGCCTTAATGCTAATCTTATAACCAAACTAATACATTCTGACCTTATGCATTTTTGCCTTAAATTGGCCTATAAGTTTAATTTACCACTAGAGGCCTTCTATAATTGGCTAGTTCTTACTAATAGCGATTTTAAACAACATATATTTAGTATGCTTTTACATAGGAAGCATCATACCATTAGAGATAGCAAAAGATATAATATGCAGTTAATCAAACGACATTTAAAGGAGTTACAGGATATATTTATCATAACAACTATAGATAAGGCCGCTAATAATTACAGTTTCATCTGCAAAAAATTCTATGCCACACTATTATACAATGAACTACATAGCAGTGCTACATATACTAAATCTAACTGTAACCTTGGTACTATTACCAAAAAGCTACTGGCTATACAAAAAAGGTTAAAAATTAGTAACTATAATACTAATTTTCCGTATTTGTATGGTATTCCCAAGTTTCACAAATCGCCTATTAGTTTCAGATTTATTACATCTTGTAGAAATAGCTACTCAAAAGTCCCACATAGTAAGCTAGTTGAATTGCTCAGCATGATTTTCAAGGCTATAGATTCCTCCAGAATTATTAATAACAATAGACCTATTTTAACCTTTATAAAGAACAATATGAATAGCATCAAACATATAAATACATATGATTTCAAAAATTTATTTACTAGCATCCCACATGATAGTCTAAAATTGGTGTTAAATAATTATTTTACAGAATATAGCCAAATTTTACCCTGCCAACGTAATTATTGGGATAACTTGATTAATCTTTGTATTTCCAACAGCTATATTTATAATGGTAGTAATATTTTCATACAGCATGCTGGCATTGCCATGGGGGCGAGTAGCTCGTGTCTCATCGCCAACTTATATCTGCATCATTTTGAAAACAACTTTGTTAAAGATATCCATATGTTCAGATATATTGATGACCTAATTGTGTTCAACAATACTAGCTTTCTTACAGAAGCGGTTAAACACTACCCGCAGGAGTTGGTTCTAGAAGTCACTAACAACGGTGACCCTTTTAAAGTAGCATATCTGGACATAGATATTCAGATTAATAATAATACACTATCTACCAAGCTATTTGACAAACGCAAAGAATTCAATTTCAAAACTATAGACTTAACCCGTTGGGGTACTAATATCTCTGTACGTATACTTAAAAACATTATAGTGACACAAACTATCAGAAGAGTATATATTTGTAATAATAAAAGTGATGTTATATATGCGCTTATCGATCTTAAGCATAAATTATTGGATAACGGTTTCCCATATAATTTCATTTTGAAACATATGAGTACTGCTTTATCCATAGCACTAAAAAAGTACCACGATAATTTAAACCAGTTGGAAATTATCGAAAATATTAGGCAGGCAGTTTATTAAACTGTTATATACATTTTGGATATTGCCGTGGTCTTAATGTAATCATTATTGTTTTTTAATATAGGGTATAGATATAGCGAGTGGTGTACTAATTAGCCTTTGTATATACATGTACATACTAGGGACTGCTGTTTTGAACTCGCTATATATAGCTTACGCCTTAGAAAAGTGGTACCTATATGGGTTCTTTACAGTAGGAATGAATTCTATATTATACTAGGATTTCTCTTCTACATCTGAGTATTATTGGTTTTGTTTTCTCTATTATAGAGGGCGCTATTATGCTTTTGTTCATCCAAAAAACACCGGCTAATTCTTGACAAATCTTAGGTGGCGCATGACGCTTTGTAGTTATATAAGTCTAGTGAGGTTGCTGCAGGCGTTTTGTTTTTCCCGCCTTGGGCTACGGTAAAGTATGCTTGGTAGATTCCTTACGGGGTTTTTACCATGTCCCCTCTTTTGTTCTCTAAGCATTACTGACAATCCGACCTTATCTGACAGGTTCCGTCTTTCGTTCTCTTAGCATTACTGACAATTTGACTTTATCTGACATTATTTATGTCCTACTTAAAGTAAACTTTATTAGGAATTAGCCATTCCGTTTTTTCCTTTTTCTTTTTCTTCTTTTTCTTTTTATTCGATTGATATATTTTTACAGGCCTTTACTACCTAACCAGGATCCCTACTTTTAGGGTCGGGAAGTTACGCTCCCGGTTAATATCCGATGTACTATCGATAAATTGACCTTTTCTTTCTTTTTGCTTTTAGCTTTCCTCTTGCCTTATTTTTCATACCTCGCGAACTATTAGAGTAATTCGAGGGGGAGTGAGGTACTATTGCTCTACTATACATTTTTCCGTTCTCCTTCGGTTAGCTTTATTAGCTATTTTCTGCAAAATTTTATGCTAAATTGTGTTCAGCAAAAATTTTAATAATTACTCAGTTGTGCTTATAATGTGGTAGCGATCGGTCGGGCTAAATATCATCCAGCCTGTATCATTTATAAATTGTTGTTATGTATTACGGTACGACACTTGTTGTTTTGGCATTCTAGACTTACATTTGTCTCAAATCTTACGTTAATGTTATACTAAATTATTCCACATTTCCACTATTATATTATTTTGGCGTTAGTATACAGGCAGATGATAACAGAAACCGATGGCTCAGTCTAGCATGGGTTGGTTATTTTGTAAGGGTTTAGCCCTCGACAAAGTTCCTTGCAAAATAATTTTCCTGTGTTGGGCTTATTATTTTATTATTTTATTAATTTACTTAATATGATTTATATTTTGGTTTTCATGTATACTGGAGATATGGCAGGACTATGGCTATATGGATTTTCAAACTTTAAAGATATTAACTTTACACTATAACGTATCTATTTAGTATATACATAACGTCCGATGTAATGTTCGATCGTTTGATGGCATTAATTGGGTGTTCTATATATTACACTTTAACTATAATTTTACATCTTTACAACCTAAACTCAGTAATTTTATGGATGCTTTATATATATATATATATATATATAAATTTTTTTTTTTTTTCCTCTCTCTCTTTATATTTCGGGACGACCACACAGTCAGAGGAGTTCCTAAGATAGAGAGAATACAAGAAACAGAACCATATTCAGCAGTCACGGACTTGAACCCCGGTCACGCAAAGCACGTGTACTTATGCACCCTCGTGCCTGACCACTCGGCTATGGCGGCCTTGTAGTATGCTGCAATGGTCTCCAAAGTGAGGTGCGCGAGATGATCATGGGGTGACTTGGTAAGCAGAGCGAGAAATGCAATCCTTCCATTTGGGTCAACGTACCTATATGAGGTGACTTTCTCTACAATGACTATTATTAAAACCGTTTATAAATAAACTTAACTTGGAACCAGATCTTCGGGTAGCTGTGTCCCAAAATATGAAACCAATATACACAGCAATAATGAAAAATATTCAAACACATTGTTCCCACTGAAAAATGCTGTTGATTTGATTTATACCACTTTGTACTTTAATTTCAATTTCGTTTGGTTTTGTATTTTTGCATTGAATTAGATTGCGATCTTTTAAAATTATATGTGATTTTAGATATAATGCATACCATGTAAATTATTTATAAATAAAACAAATAGTACTACATTGCATTTATTACACTTGTTACGTTAATGATTTCATATAATTTTGTGCTTGAACTTCAATTTAATTTTGTTTTGTATTTTTTTATTTGTGATTTTATAAATGTGATTTTAGATGTAATGCCTTCCATGTAAATGATTTTTAAATTAAAAAATATATATATTAAACTTTTAGATTCCTGGGTGCTAGTCCTTTTAAGTAAAATAAGGGTGCGCGATCAAAAAAGTTTGGAGACCACTAGTATACAGTACTGGATTGGTCATCCTATGAGTTAGGCTTAGGATAGCCTTGAGTAAGTCAAATATTCGCAAGCATATTTCTGTTTACAGGAATTTAATCATCTTGATACTTTTGCAGCACGTCATCTACCCAAATATACCTCAATCTATTATATTCGGCATTTTTCCCAAAAACATTCTTATATTTTACTTAATTTATTTCTATTTAAATATATTAAGAATTTCTTGATGAAATTCGATTAATTGTTTTATCTTTCGACACCAATGTATTTAAAACAACTGTAAATATGTAACAGGTAATGCCTCTAAGAATTTTCTGCTTTAAATTCTTAAAATTCACAACAGAAAAATGCTTAAAATTTAAAAAAAAAACTTTAATTAATGCATTTAGAAATTTCTTCTATAGTCACTTCAGAAGCATAGAATAGTGAAATTAAAAACAGTGTTAATTTTGAAACGAGGCAACTAAAAGCCAAGAAGCGTTAGAGTATTATTTCTATAAATGTTTTGCCTATTTAGCAGAAAATTAAAAAACTAAAATTCCCAAGAGTAATCATGCCATTATGCTTGAGACCGACTAACTCGGCCACCGAAATGAAAAACCTTTATAAAAGTTTCATCCTTATTTATATATGGTATTGGAATCTTTACCACACAGTTCAGGACACGTAACTATGAGAGCGGATGTCAGCTAAAACGTCATGATATTTTATAACACTACTTTTTTATAGACAAGTAATATAATTCGAATTAAAGTATTTCTTTATGAAACAATAGGGGCGGTTACAGCTGTTATTATTAAAGTGTTACGGTAGATTAATAAGTTAAAAATTGAATTGTGTGTGTGTCAAACTAACGGGTATGGAAAACAAAAAAAAACAAAAAAAAAACGTAAAGTTCACTCGTCTGCACGGGAGTCAAGGCCAAACTTTCTACACAACGAAAATGGACATCATTTGTGTACATTCGGCTAACAGCGAGAGTTTGACATGAGTAAATTGGCAGTAAAAACTAAAACCACTCACCAGTGAGAAAACGAACCTTATTTCTCTTCATCACAACAAGACAAAAACTGGCCCTTTGAACATATATGCAATCTGCTGACAAATACACCAGATCTGTCATGTAACGAGACTATAAAAGTTAAGTGCCCATTGGACTAATCCTCTTTCTCTCATCCAGTAATCAATTCTCAGTAGAGCAACTCCTTTCTTTATAATAAAGAGTTCTTCAAAAATAAAATGACCTTCCCGATCGTTTCTCTGTATGTCCTTCAGAGAAATTCCCTCAATTAGATGCCCAATACTTGATCAATGATATTTGCTGCTGTAAATGCCCCTCATTGTCTACCTGAAAAACAATGTTTTCGTGTCCGCGTTGTGTTTGACAGAACCGGTATAGCTGCCTCCAGGAACGTACTGCAAAACCACGGCCGTCAGGTCATTAGTGTCACAAGAACAGAGTTATTTATTACGGTTACATCTCGCTAGACTGGCATGCTACTGCTTGGTATGCACTATCAGCACAGATTGTGAATCGCTTTTGGCCAAATGGGAATATTCGATGGGTGCTGCATTCAAAATGCGCTCTTGCCTCATTTCTTTTCCAAATTTTTTAGCTCCACGTATTGCAATTGTAGTCGAATGTTTTATCTGATGGATTTAAAGTATTAATTTCTTCTAACAACAACCTAATGCTGACCTATCGGTATCGGTCACTTCACTTCTATTTTTTTCTACCATCACTTTAAGATAACGATTAACTTTGAATTATATAGAGGAATGCCCTTACCCAGATTTAAAGTGTTATCGTTTTGCAAAGTATGTTGCAGCTAAAATAATTATGCTTTGCAGATGCTAAGTAGTCTACACTCTTATTTATTGTTTAGATTTATATTTGTTGAGGAGAAAAATCATATCAAATGCACTGCCTTCCCAAAATGTTAGAAACCCTATGCAATTTACATTGACACGGTGCAAAGGAAGCATATTCAAATCTGGGAATCACACGATATGGTCACATGTCATTGAAAAGCCTTGATACATGATGCTTGATACAGCATAGGCGCACCCTGAAATTTTGTTTGGGAGAAAGGGGTTCGTACGTGCTACACTGACAGCATCGTTAACATCAAGGAGTACAATTATATGGGATTAGCTCCCCTAAAAACACTTTGTTCTCAGCGGTCATAGGCGCACCTAAGTGGAGGGGAAGGGTTGCTCATAACTGTCAGCAGAGCTTTACACAGGACACTGAACTCGAGCCCTCGTGGGTTAGTGGAATCGCCGTCTTCCCCACACTGGGTGGAAAACTTTGAGTTCCAGTCCCATCGATGATGTGAGGAATTTTTATAGACCTTTTTCACAACATGGCTGAGTTAGTCCATCTCAAAAGAGCGTAGCATGGTTTTTTCCCAAAAACTCGAGTTTTTCGTCCAGCAAACAGAAAATCGACCACAGAACACACGCAATTTACAGACAATATATACAGAGCAATATGGCCCTAGTCGCTGTGCTCCTAAAAACCCTATTACAATAACAACAACTGAATTCGAATTGCCGAGCTACTATCAAACAATTGCAGGATAGTTTCAATTTAGGTCGAGAGTAGTCCATACATGTAAGAACAAGAAGAAGTCTTTATTATACAGTAAAGGTACAATAGGGAACAACCGTGGTACCCGGAAAGATTACTGCAGGTTCGCGCCGGCATGTTACCTTGGAAATTTCTTTTTTTTTCCTTTTTTGTGTTACGTGGTACCGACAAATCTATGGTAACTCCGCAATGGAAATTGCATTGCGAATTGTAGCACTGGAAAACCTTGGATGCCCTGAATTCCATATATGTACGCTCTTCTGACTTCAACCGACTCGAGAATAAATATAAAAATTCGTTTATTTATTTTAATACTGGGAAATATGAGATTCTTCAACTATCATCCTGTAAACCACTTGTTCATAAGATGAGAGCTGAAGCCAGAAATCGGAAACAAAGTCTACTGATATTTGATTCGACGCAGTTGAACTGTAGAAGACTAAGAATAGGTATTTTGGTCGGATGAATCTCGATTTACTCTAGTTTATGCAGAGAGCAGGACAAGAGTACGAAGGCAACCGCATAGGAAATGATCCTATTTTGTTTCTAGTGTACAAGACTCCAGCGAAATAATCATTGGGGTGAATCTTCTCATGACATGGATTGCGTCCGGTGATTTGACTCAAAGAACAACAAAAAGACTGCCTCGTAAGATATTTATCAGATCGTACACATTGTACAATGCTTTTATTTTTACTCATAAGAAAATGGGAACTTGCGCACATCACGCTAGAATTTTTGTTAGTGATTAGTTAGGAATATTGTGGCGAATTCGATTACAATTATCTTTTCTGACTCCCCAGATCCGAACCACACTGAAAGTCTGTGGGATACATTAAAACGTTTAATAAAGCAGTCGGCTACCTTCAGCGCTGAAGGAACAAAAAGAATTATTAAATTACCAATTATAAATATTTTGAATTTTAAATTAAACTATAAAAATTCATTAGTTTGCTTTGCTGTTTTTGGTGCCCTTTACAAAAGCAAAGTGGACTTAAAATTGCTCTGTGTACTGTATGTTTACATCTAATAACTTTACTGCTTACAATTCGAATTTAACCACATTTATAATACGTGTGTGTGTGTGTGCGTGATCCTTGGTGAAGAAGGGGGGGGCTGCTTTATATCGAATGCTATCTTACCTTAAGATAATATCCAATGAAATAAGCATCACGCCTTCAGAATTCATGTATTTACCTTTCGATATAAACTTAAATACATGGAAGCTGTCCAGAGGGTAACAAGACAGTCCTCGTTTTATACCTAGACCCCCTTTGTTTGTATGTTATATTTCTATTTATGTTTTTGCCCTGTTTATTCTCATTTTGTTTTTGTGTTGATCTTAAACTGAACAACAAATAACTCTGCTTGTAAATATGGTTTGTTATTGTTATTACTAGTAAGAAATTCTGTTGAAACCAGTGGAAGGCCAAAATTATAAAAATTCTCTTATTATATTCATTATAATGGGAACCTGTTATAAAGAGGGTTTATAATTCCCCACTCTACTCCTTTGATATTTCGAATTTTTAGTTTTCACCCCAACAATCCCTACTTCGTTTTCATCTCCAAAATAGCCCCTTTGCCTCACCACCCAAATTGCTTCCATTCAGTGCTCTCAAATATTGAATAAATATTGAATAATCTACGATTTCATATCGATTTATAGGTACAAAATATACGGAGGATAAATAGATAACAGTAAACTTTGTACATCTCATACATTGTAAATACATTTTAGGTTCCAGATCTGAAGAAAGCCAATCAAGATTAGGTATAAAGCCTATCTTCCTTTCAGCTGGTCACAAGAAATGAGCTAACACATTCCTATAAAGCCTATCTCCCTTTCAGCTGGTACTTCGACACAAGAGATGAGCTAACACATTCCCTCATGAGAGCAAGATTTAATTAACCGAACTATCAGAACTGCGATCAGGAAGGGGGAAAGAGGATATAAATTTTCACAAAGGATAGATACGTTATCTTAGGAAAGTCGGAGCAAGAACAAATATCTTGAATACCAGCAAAATTAAGTGCTGTCGGTAGCTCAAAGGAATCAACTTGTATTAATAGTAAGGTAGGAGAGAAAGTATTTCAGTCAAAGAGCGTGCTTGCTTGCTGAAGTTGTTTGAGTGCAGAAAACTTAAGGATACTTTCTACAACGATCGAAGGTAGCATGATTCAAAGGAAAAACGGAAAGAGGACAGTGAAAGAGATGCGATAATCCACGACGACCATGAGAATTTTTCAAGAGGAAAATTTAAATTATACGATATCCGCGTTTTTCCTTTGTAATGATTTATACATGTTCATAGTGAAGTAATCTCGGAAGGCAGATCGATGAAGCGCATACTCCTCCCCCATTTACCAGAGATGACAAGCAAAAGTCTTAGAACCGGAAAAATAGAAGATTCCAAAGTCCTACTTTACTTTCTTAGGTAAAAGCTTCTATGTACGAGTAATTAAACGTGTACATAAGTACTGGCTCTTTGTATTAAATTAAATGGACACTGATTTTTGTTTTGTTTATTTTATTTTGATAATTTTAAATATTGTTCAGTTATATCTATATAGTATATTATTATTGAGTATTGAGTCCTGTGTGTGCATGCGTAGAAACCAAATATGTGACTTAAACTTAAGGAAGTATAATTTTTGTTAATCTATCTACAGGCTTAAAAAATAAAGATTATAAAATGAAAGCACTTTAAAAGGGAATCTATCCACAGAGCTGTGGGATAATTGCCTTCCTGTAAACAGATAGATACTCTATAGAAAATATTTTTTTGGAAATTATACACGAACGATATATTAAATTAGCAATATATTTACAATACAAAAGGTATTACTTTTTATATCTGCAGTAGTTGTGCAATTACAACCAGCAAAAATTGCTTGTTCTGTATACACTGGGAAACTTTTATGCAAACAGCTCTTGCAAGTAATATACTTTACCCAAACAACCCCTTTCTTATGTCAGAAAGTTATTACAATCTACTACATGAGAATGAAACGTTTTTTTTTTTACTTTGTATAATATTGACTTAATCAGTGAAAAAAAGATGCTGATTGTTTTCTTTTAGATTTTGAAATCTTTGGAAGCGTAGAAATTTCTAAAGCACGTTTCTATGGTGTTAAAGACTCTTTCGCTGCTAGCTATGACACTCTTTCCATCTAATCCAAAAAAAGAATTAAGAAACGAGAGAATCTGATGGTGATGTTGATTGGAGCATATACAAAACTGTCATATTAAAGTTATTTACTCGAGAACAACCTCATCCACCACACATGAGTTATGTCCATAAATTGCGTGTGTTCTCTGATCGGTTTGCCTGTTTTTTCTGGACTAAAACTCAAGTTTCGGGAAAATAAAACCTTGCTCTCCTCTCCTGAGATCAACTAACTCAGCCATGGAAAAAAACAAAAGCCCGAAAAGTTCGCGCCATTGATGGGTTTGGAACCCGGACTTTTTCCATGTGGTGTGTGGGGGGAAACTATGATTATAACCACTATGTTACCTGCGAGGGCTGATTGGTGCATATAATTCGACTGACATCATCCAACATCATTTCATACTGAAAAACACGCACTCTTGTCCAGAAAAACATTTACTCCAAGAAAGGCACCGCCATTTTCTGGGTACAGTGCTGTCTTGCACAAGGTTATACAATATTGCAGCCAATAATTTTAAGAAAAAGGGGTGAGGAGAAGAAACAAAAGGAGCGGGTTCAACCAATTAGCAAACTCCTATAATAAAATGAAACACCACCTCTAAATAATTGCTTAGAACAAAACGCAACGAAATGAATAAGCAATTATAACTTTCGACATGTTTAAATAAATAAATAAAAAAATAAATGAGGGTATGACACGACCCCAAGTGCGTTTAATTTTCTATGACGCTTAAGGTACAAGTAAAGAATAATAACAAGAATCACTTAGCAGTGTAAGACCTCTCGATTAATACTGTTGCCAGAGACAAGAGTAGGGTGAAAATATTTCGCTGACGAAGCATGCATGGTATCCCATATTACGACGAGGAAAGGCAAACCTTATCTGTTACACATCTAACTTATTATTTATTACCTGAATGGCACATGTGCCCGTTTGAGAATGAATAGGTCGCCAGTCTGTCGTTTGGATTCGATCACCTGATTACTACTGGGAAACAGTCAAGACATCGTAATAAGTTAGATAGGAAACCATAAATATAATTCATCTGTAAATATATCGAAATAGTCGAAAGATCCCAAAGAAAAGATTGCTCAGTAGAAACAAGAAAAATAAGTCCCAAAATCCACACATTTCCTCATTGAGGGTTCATAAGACCTTGTGATAAGAACATCGATTATTTGTATAAGTTTATTACCAATATTAGTGGCTTATTTTTAATTAAATAATTGATGACGATTTCAGTTTACTTTTATATTAGTGTTGAGTATATCATTACGAAAAGAAGAAGGGTATCATTAATATCAATTATTTAGTCTCTGGACAAATATTTAATTTAATGGCAGTAACGTTTAAAAACAGTAATGGATACCTTGGAGGAAGAATTGCTATTTTTTTTAGCATAGCCTGATGCTGAATTGCATTAGGCTATGTGCCGCAGGCGAGGTATGAGGAGGGAAAATTCCCTGAAGACATTGAGAAAATGACAAGGCGGCAAATACCAACACTCAGAGAATTGCTATGGAAACGGTTTAAATACGCGAGAATTGGCCAACTCCAAGAAGAAGATTCAGTGAGAAAAGGAAAAGGCTTAGTGTTTAAAAAGGCATGAGATAATGTGTCGCGTAAAAAACCCTGAAAAGTCGAATATAATCATAAGAAAATGAAAGGCAGAGATCATGGAAGCGAGAGCGCGAAGAGATTAACTAGCGATTTCCCCGTAAATGGCTTTATGTTTTATTCATCTTTGTCTTAAACCTCATTCCATCCAACCATCTTTAGTTGAGTTAGGTTTCCTCGTTTCATGTATTAAGTTGGGAGGTGAACCCCCTCTACTCTCATCCGAAAAATGGAAAGGTGTTTATTTGTCTATGACGTTTTCAAAATGAGCAGAAGCAAATGTAAGCACTGCACTACTTAGGAGTCGAGGGTTGCGAGGCATCCACCATCTATCAAATAAGATACTTGTTTTTTTTTTTAGTTTTAAGTGTCTTGGCAATACGCATAAATGGGTGGAATGGCGAGGGGAAAGAGGTAGTGCATAGAAACCATACATTGAATCCACTTAATAATTTGCAGAGAGCTCTAAGTTGTTTTAAAAGAACCAGAAATGTAAGAGCATGTGTGCATCAATACAGGAGAAAATAACTAAAACTGAACGTTTCAGTAGATAGAGGGAATAATTCTTTCGATCATTTTCAGCAATGTAGACATAAAAACTCTGAAATAAAGGAACAAATAAAAGGAATATTAACAGTGGAGGATGAGGTCGTACTCGTTTCTGTAATTGGTCTTGCATAATGTTTCCTGATCTCTGAAGTTGGCGGGTGACATCGTGTCGTTTAATTAAGAAAGACATGTGAATATGCTGGGGTTATTCGCTGGTTGGCCTCATTATTCTGTGGGAGAAGGTGCAAGCCATTCGGTGAACATTATAATGGTCTTGATGACTTTATTGGCAAATTGTGCTAGTTACCGATTGTTGCATAAGATATCTGCATTTGAATTTCTTCCTCGGTACGGATTAGGAGGGTCCTCAGGGAGCAGCTTGAACTGAAAAACAATCGTTTCCAATTCCAGTTATTTTTCAGTAGTTACACGCAGAAAAGGAGAGGATCGAGAGGGAACAAAATGATAAACTGATGGAAGAATCAGATATACGGGGTGTCTATAAATTATTCACCTGATTATGAAGTTCTATTAAAATTTTATCGTAAAATTTTAATAGAACTTCATAATCAGTTTGCTGCAGTCATCAAAGCGACACAATGAGTTTTTCTCATGCAATTGGCAGCCTTGATCCCAGCAAGCATTACGCTGTATAACATTAAAATGTCGACAGTGCAGGAGAAAGCAACGTGCATGTTATGGCTGTGGGATACCAAATCTCCAATGACTGTAAACAGGTCTTCAACGGAATTCTAGAAGGATCCACCTACAGAACAATCAATGACGCGATAGTTGAAACAATTTCAAGAAACTGGCAGTGTGGTGCACCAGAAAGGAGCAGATAGGCCTAGTGTATTTGCATATAAAGTTTTGGAAATTCAGGAAGTGTTTATCCGGTCCTACAAAATCTATCCACCGGACAAGCTTGCAGCAGCAAATATATGAGCAACGTTGCACAGGGAAGTTCGCAAGGGATTGAAACTTTATTCTTACAAAGTGTGAATCATCCAGGAAGTTAAACTTCACGACAAGCTACAACAAGAGGAATTCGCTCTTCATATTCTCAGCCGTATAGACCAAGATTTTCTGGACACTTTCTGAAAAATTATTTTCAGCGATGAAGCAACATCCACCTGTCTAAAGTAAACAGACACAATTGTCGCATATTGAGATCTGAAAATCCCTACTCAGTTCGTGAACACGAGCGTGATAGTCCCAGAGTAAACGCGTGGTGCGTACTGTCCTTCAGCCAGATAACTGGGCCATTCTTCTTCTTCTTCTTCTTCTTCCTCCAGGAAAATACTGTGAACTCTGCAAATTACCTAGATATGCTCGAATTGTACGCTGCATCTCAGCTGGAAGATATGCAGTCAGGAGTTCTATCAGCAAGATGGGGCACCACCACACTGGAGCTTGCATGTGTGCGATTTCCTCAATAAAAAAAATTTCAAACCAATGAATCGGCTGGAATGATCCCATTCCATTGCTTCCTCGTTCTCCGGATACCACAACTATAGATTTCTTTGTATGGGGCTACATAAAGGACAAGATTTATGCAAAAAAGTTAATGTCTCAGACTTAAAAGACCGGATTGAATAGGCAGCGACTTCCATTTCTCAAGAGATGCTTTAAAGCACTTTACCTATTGCAATAAAATTTTAATCGAGCTTTATAATCAGGTGAATAATTTATAGATACCCTGTATTATCTGTAGCCAGTGGCAGAGGATGTTGAACAGATCAGAACAGATAATTTCAGCCCGAGTCACAAATAAAAAAAAAAAAAAAAAAATAGGAAGATTCCTGATTCTTCAGTCCTATCGCGGCTGTCCTCAAAGTGTTACTGCCAGTTGCTCTCGGATCTGGTTAGATGGAGATGAGTGAAACGTGACCCTGGAGAATTCTAACTTTAGATAAAGTGGCCCCTTTCGAACTTCGCCTATAATTGTCAAATACATATGGATAATATATGGAATATTTTATCACTTTGCAATCCTTTTTCAAAAAGGTTCCGAACTATGGTTGTGTTATGTTCCCTGATGGGAGCATGTTATTGTCAAACATATACTGGCACTGTTATTTCTGTCTTTCAAAATATTAAAATAAACCGTTTGGGTTCATTATTTAAGAAAATTAAATTTTTACTTTTAAGATTTCTTTCTATTATTATAACTTTTTTTTCTACGCCTAGCTTGTTCTAATAATTGTGTGGAAGGTTGGTCCGTTTCAAGCATTGCAGCCAAAGTAACTACACTAATAAAAAAAAAAAAGGCGAAGGGATGGGAGAAAGCTGAGACATTGCGCGGAAAGAAAAATCGATTCGTATACGTATCTGATTGCATCTACTGCTTTCCACCTAAACGCCAATGGCCACTGGGAACAGCAACACCAGCAAGAAATTGCCATTTAATTTAAGACAGAAACTACGATTTAACAACGAATTTTTGGCTGTAAAAATTGTGTAAAAATGTGTAAAAATTTATTTCGCAACGATAAGAAAAAAATATTCATCGCAAAACTATCATAATATCAATAATAAAAATAGTCTTAAAATAAATGGACCAGTTTGGGTTTCCTATACTGATAGTTTAATGGATGAAAGATTAATTTTAAACTTAAGAATTCGGTTTCAAAATATGATCACAATTATATTCATTTTATTGAAATTTAAGTCTATATTAATATAAATAATAACTAATTACCGTTGATAATTAATTAATATAAGTAAGTAATCATATTAATAAAATAAATTCAGGTATAAACTGATGGCTTATAAGGGTAACAAAATAAACTGTAAATATTATATCAACAAAATATTTACTCACTACAGGTATAAAAATATCATTTTCTTTGAATAAATGAAAATTTAGACTATTATAATAATAATTGTATTAGGATGTGATAAGCTACTTATGTTTGATTAAGACGATCTTTATGTTCTCTTGGGTAGAATTCTACAGTTGGTAGAATCGCCGTCCTCCCCACACCGGGTGGAAATGACCTGATCTCGAGTTCCGTCGATGACGTGAGGAATTCTTATGGGCCTTTTTCACAGCGTGGCTAAGTTAGTGGGTCTCAGGCGAGTAGCATGTTTTTTTCCCCAGGAAACTCGTGTTTTTCGTCCAGCAAATAGAAAATTGACTACAGAACACACGCAATTTACAGACAGTATAGCACAGAGCAATGGCCTTAGTGTATGTTCCTAAAATCCAATAACAACAACAATCTTTATCTATTTGAGTTTCAAACGAGCTCTTGAAAAAGAAGAATTGAAAGGTGGCACATCTGGATATGTTTTTTCATCTAATCCACAGAGGGTGCTAAAACAGACATATATTCTTCATGTGGTGTCTCATTATTCAAACCTTTAAATAGACAAAAATAAAGTTGTTATTATAATAGATGGGCATTTCTTTCATACAGAAATATTGCTAATTTGGATCAAGTCAGAGAAATTTTTCTTAATGTTGGCAGTTATCTTTTTAAAACAGTTCAAATTTTTCTTTGTTGGTCACTTAGGTTTGGATTATAAATATTATACCATACTTTTTTTTTAAAGTTGACATAATATTTCTAAAAAACAAACAAACTATAATTCGAAACAATAGCCTTAAGTTTTCTTAATAACCAGTTATTAAGAAAAATTTAGCACAGAAGACTATATTAGCAATGATCCATTCTAAGAAACCTACTAGTTAAATCCAGGCGCCAATTTCCTAGATTGGAAGCAGGCACCTAGATTTAATTAGTAGGTTCTTAAGAATCTTTATGTTACATTTAATTGCAATTATTCTTTTGCATTTTATATATTTTGTATTAATAATTTTGGTTATGTTTAGGGGTTATTCCATTTGATAAGTATTTCTTAAACATTTATTATGCTTGCTGCAAATCATTAACCTTCAAAATTAAGTGGTCCACTTCAGGTCTCTCTTATTTATCGTGTAACGTTTGAAATGTAACATCACTAGTGATCCAGATTTCCAAAAATAATTACTTTTTTCTGACTATTTTGGATTAATCAATCATCTTTTATGAGATTTAGAGCCACAGTTGGAAATTCCACCTATTACAACTACAAGTATACATTCGACTTTTACTTTTGTCCTCTATTCAACCGAATTTAAGCTCCAGACTAGTGTTCGTTCAAATTTAGAAACTGCAACTCCGATGGACCAAATCTTTTGCATTTTCGTGCATCCTCATTGCCGTTGCTCATTATCCCTTAGCCTTAAAGCAGAGATATAGGGTGGTTACACCGGCAAACATGAATATTCTATTACGCTCTTATCGCCATTAACATGAGCTGTAACCGGATTCCGGGAAAAAATCGATCGTGCTGGTTCATGACAACTGTCCTCATGGAAGAGGCTAGCTGGCTACAGCCCCGACGCGCCTGGCTTGCATGACGGTGCCTGCACAGCGAATAAAAAGAACTGTAATTTTATAGGCTTAAAATAGAAGACTTAGTAACCTGTGATAAATGCCTCCATACTTATACAGTGAATCACCTCGGATTTGTGAAGGCACTCATCCAAATCCCTTTTCTCTTAAATCACTGCCCTTTCTTCCCCCTCTTTTAAATCTGCAATGATTAAGGGGATGTTTGGGGGGGGGGGATGGACAAACTGTTTCTTCACTGTTCCAAAATCTATAGTGATTTCTTATCTAAAAGCTTTCCAGTATCTTCTTATTCTTCACCAGAATTTTATAAAAAAATTTCAGACAGTGTAAATACCAGTATTATAATATTTTACTATTAATTTTACGTTGTAGCGTGGGCAGAATTCGATTATTATAGCATACTATGAAATCTTGCTAAATTACTGCAGGCATGAGGAGTTAA
Source organism: Mastigoproctus giganteus (assembly GCF_048544385.1). Taxonomy (NCBI): domain Eukaryota; kingdom Metazoa; phylum Arthropoda; class Arachnida; order Uropygi; family Thelyphonidae; genus Mastigoproctus; species Mastigoproctus giganteus. The sequence continues at coordinate 52,516,901 of NC_143585.1, forward strand.
TTTCGTGGCCCAAGTAATAAATAATAATCGACTATCTATTATATAGTTATTATATTTAAATATCATATTTTATAAATATGTAAAATTTCAAGAGAATAACTGGGAGGGCGGCTCTAATAGGCACTATTTAGCTAGGTCTTGCATCTGGTTTCTAATCAATCGCATCAACTGGCCTTGGGAACCCTTTGAAGTTAAAAGAATTTTCTATGCAGGAATTTTAAAATGTAACCCCCTCTTCAATGTTGGATATCAGCGTCAGATCATCTGCAAATATCACTATCTGTGCAAGTTTACCCTCTACTTTCAGCCTTACTTCCACACCATCATATCTCTTACTATTACCTTTACATAAATATATAGTGAATGTTGGAAAAAGGCAACATCTTTGTCTCACCTCACCACCTATTTCTATTCTCATTCACTGGTGTTAGCAATATGCACACACCAGTTCTCAATGTAACCATCTTATCCCAATACAGCAGTTCCAACTTTATTTCACTTCCTAGTTCATTTCACAAATATACGCGGTCTTAGTTCTAATCTCAACGAGATCCATTTCCACTTGCAGTCTGCCAAACCCCATGTACTTTTTCTGACAGAATCTCAGTTATCGGTTCATTCAACTACTGCTCATCTCATTTGCCCAAATTATTCGCTGTATGATTCCTTTAGCCTCAAAGGTGGTACTTGTGCATATCTCCGTTCCGATATTCCCTGTCAGAGAATTGGTAATTTGGAATCTCCTCTCTTCGATCTTCTCTGACTTAAAATCTCTCTAACTCATTGTGTCAAATTCATCTGTTGTCTCTACCATTCTCCCAACTCCACTAATCACTTGGAGCTCTTTGACTTCTTCTCTTTGCAACTTGACTTTCTCCAGTCCAACTTTCCTAACAGTGAGGTGATTTTCCTTGATGATTTTAATGTTCACAACTCCAGGTGGCTTCCGTTTTCTAGTCATACAGACCCAGCTGGTCGAGATGCTGAGGCTTTTGCAATTACTAAGGACCTCGCACAGATTGTTCATTTACCTCAGAATACCAGACAATCCTAACCATACAGCCAACACGATTGATCTTTTTCTCACAAAAAACCTACTAAGTACACGGTCGAAGTGAGTGGTCCTTTAGGCACCTCAGATCACAACTTGGAGATTGCCTCTTCTCCAATGGACCTTTATTTCATGGCTGTTCTCAACCTCGTGCTGTTTGGCATTACAAGAATGCAAAATGGGATGACCTGCGAGATTTCTTTTCCTTTGTCGGATTACTGTTTCAAAACTTCCGATGTCAACGATTGTTTAGATCGTGTCAGTGAAATTATTCCTGTAGGAATGTCTGCGCGTGTAGCATAGTGGTATCGTAACCGTCCACCACACACAGAGGGTGGAAAAGGCACGGGTTCGAATCCCGTTGATGACGCGAGGAACTTTAATGGGCTTTTTCACTCCGTGGCTGAGTTAGTCGGTCTCAAGCGTAGATAACAAGTTTTTTTCCCCAGAAACTAGGGTTCTTTCGTCGAGCAAAACAGGCAAATAGAACCGAGAACACACGCAGTTTACAGACAGAAATTCGGATTTATGTAATGAGTTACGGGTAACGCTAATACAATAGTATTCTTGTAGGAATGGAATCCTTTATTCCACACTCCACTTTAAAATCTCGTCCTTTATCTAAACCTTGGTTTTCCAATAAATGTGCTAAGGGTTTCAAGAGAAGAAAGTTGCCTATCGTAATTGGCTTGTTTCAAATTCTTCAGTTTCATTTTCTGCCTACACCAAAGCTCGCAACAATTGTAAAGCAGTTATTAATTAGTCCCAACTAGATTTTGAAAAGGCTAAAAGCAGAAAGCTTGCTTCTTGCACTAATGGTAGCCAAGCAGTCTGGTCTCTTGCCAAAGTTATTGGCTGCAACTTTTGTCCATCTCTACACCTACCCTTGTCAAAACCAGATGGTTCTGTTGTCACTTCAGCCAAGGATAATGCTGGCCTGCTAGCATCCTATTTTTTTTTTTTTTTTCAACTCATGTATTAATGATCTTCATAAAACATTTCCCACCATTTCCAACACGCTCCATTCAATGTCTCCTGTGTTCTTCCATCAAAGGGACGTCAGAAGGATTTCGACTAATCTTGATGCTAAAAAAGCTCCAGGTCCTGATGGTATTTCTCCACTTGTTCTCAATACCTGTGCTCCTGAACTTACTCCTGTTCTTTGCTGCCTTTTTTCACTTTCTTATTCCAAAGGTGTTTTTCCTTCTGCTTGGAAATTTGCTCATATCCAGCCAGTTCCTAAAAACGGTGACAAATCCTTCCTATCCAATTATTTCTACTCTTTCTAAAGTAATGGAGAAATGAATTAACTGCCAACTTAAACTACGTTGAAACTTTCTGTCTGATCAAAGATCGCCAGTATGGATTCCGTCAATGTCGATCCACTGGTGATATTCTGGCTCATGTTATCCATTTATGGACAAATTCAATGGAAAAGTTCGGTGAAACACAAACAGTTGCTCTTGACATCTCAAAGGCTTTCGATGGTGTTTGGCATAGAGATCTAAACAAGCTTCCATCTTATGTTTTGCCAACTGTTTTTTCCTAATATTGCTTATCCAGTTTTCTCTCTGACCGCTCACAGAGGGTGATGGTAGGTGGCTGTTGTTGTTGTTGTTGTTTGGTTTTTAGGAGCATTAGCAACTAAGGCCATGTTGCTCCGGGATATGCGGTGGTCATTCCCTGACCTTTCCGCATCCTCCGTATTTGGTGGTGACGGGCTCGAACCCCGGTCTAATCTGGTAGGTGGCTCTCTGTCTTCTAACTTCTCCACTAATGCTGGTGGCCCCCAAGGTTCAGTTCTTTCTCCCACTCTTTTCCTCTTGTATATTAATGACCTTCTTCCATTGACTGGAAATCCTATCCATATTTTTGCTGATGATAGCACATTGCATTCCACTTTCCACTTTGAGAAACCTTTCCCTGCTCAATCAACTTCAACTTCTCGAATATCCGCTACCAATTCCTTAAATGCCGATCTTCAGGTAATTCTCCAGTAGGGCAAAGACAACTTAGTTGATTTCAATCTTTCAAACTCAGTCCTGTGTTATATCTCACAAAAAGGATTCTTCTGCTCCTATGCTTATCTTTGGTCACACTCTGATTTCTAGGCAAGATGATATATCTCTTTTGGGGATTACCCTGACTTCTAATCTCTCTTGGCACAAGCACATTACAAATATTGCTTCCTCTGCATCTAAAAAACTTGGTTTTCTCTTTCCCTCTCAGCGTTACTTTTCTTCCAAACAGCTGTTCACTCTGTACAAATCGCAAATCCGTCGTACCATGGAACATTGTTCCCGTATCTGGGGCTGTGCCCCCAAAATCTCTCAGGCTGCTGGATTCCATTCAGAAGAGAGCAGTTAGGTTAATTAATGATTCATCTCTAACAGAGTGTCTCCACTCGCTGTCTCATAGACGTGCTGTTTCTGCTGCATGCCTCTTCTACAGATACTTCCATGGGCACTGTTCTTCTGAATTGGCTTCTATAATTGACGCTCTCTCATTCAAAACAGTCCGAATACGTGCCGCCACCAACTAACATCCATTTACTGTCCAACTTCAAACTCCCAGAACCAACTTTTCATCTTCCTCGTTTATTCATTCATTTGCTGTTTTGTAGACCAACCTTCCTTCTTACGTATTTCCTGAAAATTACAGTCTACAGAAGTTCGTCTAATGTCAACAAATATCTTCTTTCGTCTTCTCAACCTCCAACCCATGCACGGTACTAAGTACTATAGGTTCTAATACCTCTCGTGTTTGGGGGTTTTCATAAAAAACAAAGTTCCCCATCGCATTCGATACCTCATATCCTTCAGTATTTCCATCAAACCTTTTCATTGCTCTAATCTTTATTTCAATTATTGTTTGACCCAATTCACTCTCCCTATCTTTCTTTAAACCTCTCCCATATAAATAAATTCTCTATAAATTGTCCATCTATTCTGTACAACATCCTTTCTTTTAATAATTCCTTATCTCCATCCTCAATTGCATTCACTGGTCCATCTTAAATTTATTATTTTAAAACATCACTCCTTCAAACATTATATGATATGCTTCTTTATTTTTTCCATGCTCATTTCCACGGTAACCCAAGCTTCTTTTAGCTGTAGTTCCTTTCTTATACCCTATAACTTCCTCACTAACCTCAAAAAAACTTTTTATTTCAATCAAATTCTTGTCATTTTCGGCTTCAACCTTATCTCTCAATCTCTTTTCAATCTTCCTTGCAAAAATTTCCTTAATCTTATCCCTAATTGTAATCTTTGTCCTTGATGATGGCTATCATCGCTAAAATTCACCTGGGTTGATGGGCGTACGTAAACCACCATATATATATTTCTTTCCCTGAAATGTTATTTCAGTTCCATAGCTTACAGTTAGTTATTTTAACTGCTTTTAGAAAAATAAACAAATAAATAAAGGCTGTCTGATCACGTTCCTAAGTTAGAAAAAGCTATGCCTGACATGGTTGCACAATTAGAAGGGTGGAGTGTTTTGGATTACCGTAGAAGCAGTTCAAGCCATGATGCATCGATGTGTATTCTAAGACTGGTTTATTTTTTCAGGATGAATAAAACGGGGAAAAAACTCCGGAGAAAACATTCCTCCTCCTCTTGAAAAAGAAAGAGCAATATAAGGCCCTCAGGTAATGATGAAATTCAAACTCAGTGGCTCAGCGAATGGTGAAACAAGTCTTTATCAGGAACTAGTTCAGAAATGCGTGTATGTGAAAGGTTCAGCCAGTGTACTCCATACTGGTTAGTTCAATTCGCACAAATGGGAAGTAATTCTTCTTGGGAGTTTCAAAGTACCTCCTGTAGCGATATGTAAAGCCCTTCAACGCACAGTAGCTTGTTTACTTTCAACAGATGGTGAAGTAGCCCCGTTTAAACAGGGCTACTTCACCATCATAATCCATCAGGTCACAAAAGTAAGCTGTCAGCTTAAGAACTAAAAAAAATACGCATTGAGATTAAACGTGAAACTTTATGTGGTAACTCAATAGTTGGTTTCCTATTAGTCCAGTTTCCTTCTTCACCTCACACACCTATAACTTAAGAATTCATTTTAGCCAGGTTGAATTGCCTTTGTATGTATCTAATATATTGTATTATATACAGGTATGATGTATTTATAATATACATTTATTTAATACCCACATTATTGCCTGTTTTCTGTTTATTATACATATGGGTGTTATATAGGATCGCAATATAATAGTAAATAGTACGGATAGTAAGCCTTATTACAACCTGCTTTGGCAAAAGAGGTTAAAAATATGAAAAGTTCCCAAAAAAAGACCCAGAGACAGGAAAAGAAGAAACTGGATGGATGATATAAGAGACTGGACTGCACTTTCCACAGAAGAAATCGTTCATAGGAGTAGAGAAAGAGACTACTGGTGTATGATCGCTTCCAACATCCAAGATGGAGATGGTACATGAAGAAGATTATTTTTTTTGATCCCTCCAGCTGAAACAGATAACGAATGTCTAATATGATTCTTCCTCTCCCCACGGTGCATGAATCTGCATCAAACAATGGAGTCATAGTTCTCCGAATAGAGAATGGATATCCCGAGTAATTAGGGAACCCGACAGCTAGTTTTGTATGGTTTTAAAGATTATATGGAGGGTTGTTCGTCAATCTGACGGAGGGACCTCGTTCGGGCGGGCGGTCTAGCACAAGGGCACAGAAGTATACGCGTTTGAATGACTATATGTTCTTGTATTTTCCCTACCAGAGTATAAATAGAAAATTTCTTTCTTTTTTATAATGCTAATAAATTTTAAATGATGGATATAAAATATGGGTGTTTGCAAATTTATTATTAACTCATCTCCACACAAGCACTAATTCGCTGATATATTGTTAAAGTAGATGTGCTGCATACCCACCATTAACCAGATGAATACATTGGTTATTGGCTTTTAAAATGAATTTTGAGTCACAAACAACAGACTGGTTGTTGCTTGACATGCCAAAATACTATATTAGTTAGACCACCATGGCAGGTCGACTTCATTTCTTTCATATGCTGGGCCTCAGAAATTAGAGTACCTCGAAATTATCATTATCTATATTGTACACTGACATTGAAACATTCGCTTAAAAGGTTTTTGAAAGCTGAATAATTTATTAAATTAATTATGAACTGTTCAAGAAAAATGAAGCTCCTAACAAACATCCGGCTTGGTATACCAGTTTTAAATGCTGAATGAATGGATTTTTTTATCGTGTGTCCAAAAAATTATTACTACATATCTCATCTCGCTGAATGAGCTACTGCACATATTCAACCCTTGATGATATATTACCGTATATTCCGGCATATAAGTTGACTTTTGAAATGATTTGATTTTGATTTTATTGGCGCAAAAACGACTACGGTTATACTGTGCCAAGAAAAGATTAAAATATCACCAAAGATAAATTCTGGTAATCTTTAAAAAGGTTACCTCGTCAAATTGTTATATATATAAGGCAGTATAAGTTTAAAGGTAAATTATCCAATTTATATATGTGTGTATATATTAATAGCTTGTAAAAACTTAAAATGCTGACAAGTGGTCGTTGTCTGATAAAATCTGACTGAGTGTATAAGGCCCAGTCGGATGAGTAAAAGTGGTAAAATATATATCGCGAACATGGGTAAAATTAACGCAACCTATTAAAATATCCTTTATTGATAAAATGGTGTCGCAAGACTCGCACATAGGAGGGTCATCTGCCCTCAGCAGAAACAAATGTGTCAGATGACTATCCTATGCGGAGTCGAGCAAGAACAACTTCCTCGCTCCGATTCCTGCGCAGACTGGACTGCCATGTTTCTATTACAGGCTTTATTTGGTATAATTTATTTGTTCTTTCTTTATGCCATAGTTCTTGTCATTGGGATTATATCAAGAATATATCAAACTTGTATTCATGAAGAGAATGTATCTTCTGCTGAACTCGACAGAGAACTGGATGAGAGTTGTGTCTCAAAGATAATAAAGCCTATAATACACTCAAAGAATCAGAATATATTATTGACCTTTGGCATTGACAAGTTCGAATGTGATCCAAGGCTAACTCTATAGCATGCAGCTCTGCAGCGTATATGCTGGATTCAGGAAGAATCTGCTGAGATATTATAGTGTCCACAAAGACAACAGCAGATCCTACGCACGATTTAGACTTCGAGCCGTCTGTGTAAACTGGCAGGAAATCGAAGTGCTCAGCTCGGTGTGCAGAATAGAGCTGCTGGTAGACAGATGATGGAGTCTCAGACTTTACCCATTTCTTAAGGGAAAATCGCACGATGGCGTATGAGCATGCCAGGGTGGAAGAGTTTCTTTTGGTGTTTGTGCAACCTTGTCTACCATGATGTTAAACTCTCTGAGTAGCTCTTGGACACGAATACCAAAAGGTCGGTTGGCAGTCTGACGGATATTGTACAAGTTTTCCCAACGTGGCTCAAAAACGGATGTCCACGTAGGATGGTCTGGCAGGGATTTCAACTTTAAAGCATAGTTTAAAGACAACTGCTTACGTCGAAGGGATAACGGTGGTTCGTTTGCTTCAACGTATAAGCTCTGGACAGGAGATGTTCGAAATACTCCAGTAGCGATACGGATAGCCTGATGGTGGACAGGGTCCAGCCATCGAAGGACACTGTCTCTGGCTGAAGAGTATACCCGGGACCCGTAATCTAATATGGATCGTACAAGTGCACGATAAATACGTAGTAAGGTGCATCTGTCTGCTCCCCAACGCGTGGTGGAGAGAGAGCGAAGAATATTTAGTCCCCTCGTGCATTTTGTACGAAGTTGACGAATATGTTCTAGAAAGGTCAACTTTTTATCAAACACAAGTCCCAAGAATTTTGTGTCTGACACTACTGGAATAGCATTTTGTCCGAGCCTTAATTCAGGTTCAGGATGAAGATTACGCTTACGACAAAAGTGTACGGAAACGGTCTTCTCCGGCGAGAACCTGAAGCCATTAGTAAGTACCCAGGAATTAAGGCGATTGATGGCTTGTTGCAGTTGTCTTTCAATAACCCTCATGTTGCATGACTGACAAAATATGCTAAAGTCATGAACATAGAGGGCACTGTTTACAGTTGGAAGAAGCTGTTCTGTGATGGAATTTACTTTGATGGCGAAAAGCGTGACACTGAATACTGATCCTTGTGGTACTCCCTCCTCTTGGCAGAAGGGACGAGAGAGTGAGGATCCCACACGAACTTGGAAAGATCGATTGGCAAAAAAGTTTTTAATAAAAATGGGGAGATGCCTAAGACCAAGGCTATGCAAATCTTTTAAGATGCTAAATCTCCAAGTTGTGTCATACGCCTTCTCCTTGTCAAAGAACACTGACACCAAATGTTCGCGTTTTAGGAAAGCATCTTGGATGGATGTTTCCAGTCTAATTATGTGATGATCAGGAGTTGATCTGTTTTTTCGGAAGCCGCACTGGATGCTGGAGAGAAGATCATTCGATTCTAAATACCACATTAACCGAAAATTAACCATTCTCTCCAAGATTTTGCACAGACAGCTAGTCAGAGCTATAGGACGGTAATTAGTAAGGCATTTAGGATCCTTTCCTGGCTTCACAAAGGCAAGCACAAATGCCATGCGCCAGGAATCCGGAAATTGCTCTTTTATATTGATTCTGTTATACAGAACAAGCAGGCAATCCATAGATGTTGGTGAGAGATGTTTAAGCATTTCATAATGTATGCCATCTGGTCCAACAGCACTTGCCTTGGAATGATAGAGAGCTCTTTTTAGTTCCTGCAGAGTGAAAGGCACGTTGTACGGAAAAAGGCCTTTCGGTATGAAATTTAGTGCCTCTTTTTCTCTTTTATGTTTCAGGACCTGGAACTCTGGGGAATAGGATGATATCCCAGAGATGTTTGAAAATGTTTCCCCAAGAGCATTGGCTATTGCAGTGGGCTCTACAATAGTGCATCCATTATAGTCTAGGATCGATGAGGGGGTGGGATGTATATTTTCCCTTCATTTTTCAGATTTTATCCCAGACTATCTCAGAGTTGGTAGACTGGTTAGAATAGATTATGTAAAACGGATCCATGATTCCTTTTGATTCTGACTGCGAATGTAGCGTGCTTTGGCTCGCGCACGTTTGAAGGCTATTAGATTAACAGTGGTAGGATGTCGTCGGAATATCCCCCAAGCTTTGTTTTGAGCCTTTTTTGCTGTTGTGCATTGTGAATTCCACCATGGCTGGGGAAAAGGTGGAAACCGGGCAGATGTTTTCGGTATGGTATTGGCAGCTGCTTGGACGATATTTTCTGTGATGTACGTGACTGCATCATTGATAGGCTCCTGACTGACTGCATTAAGGTCAAAATTTGCCTGATGTTGGAAGGCATTCCAGTCAGCCTGACCAGTCTTCCACCGTGGTAACCTGAATTGAAGACACTGTCTCCCACTGTATAAGCAGGTTATCACAGGGAAGTGATCACTTCCATATGGGTTCTCCTACACTTCCCAAGTCAGTGAAGGGAGTAGAGAGGGGGAGCAGATAGAAAGATCAATGGCAGAAAGCGTACGGGTAGGCATTTGGAAGAATGTGTTGGTTCCCACATTTAGAAGGGAGATATCATTGTCATTTAGCATACACTATGACTCGTCCCCCTTCTATTGATGCTAGCACTATCCCACAGGGTGTTATGTCCATTAAAATCTCCGAGAAGTAAGAAAGGGGGAGGCAACTGTGTTACAAGGTCATCAAAGTCTTCCTGGGAGATGTCAGTCCCAGGTAGCAAATAAATTAAACAGACGGTTAATAGAAATCCCACTGTAAGGCGAATTGCAACAGCCTCTATTCTGGTTGTAAGTAGCAAGGCCTGAACTGGGGTCTAGTTACCTACAAGGATAGCCACTCCTCCATGAGCAGGACCATCCGAAATTCTGTCCTTACGAAATATTGTGATGTTATGCATGGTGGAGTCATCATTTGCCTTTAGATAAGTCTCCTGCAAGCAAAAGCAAACTGGCTCGTGCTTTTTCAGGAGGGTCTTGATATCATCAGTATTTCTCCGGAATCCACGACAATTCCATTGTAGGAATTTAGCCATTATTTTGGCTTGGTAAGTACATCAGGCGGCTTCCGAGGTGCTGAGGGCTTACTTTTGTTAGTCTTGGATTTATCTTTTTTGGGGAAGTGTGGACGCTGTCCCGTGTCCATTTCTTCCTCCGCAAAGAGTTCCAAGACTGATTCGTTCGGTACCTCCTTATTCTCTACATCCATTGTTTCTGGTATTACAGGTGATTTTTCCGAACTTTTTAGCTTTTCTTTACCACTTGGTTTTGGTAGTGGTGGAGCACTAGGAGGTACGGATATAGGAGTGGCAGCTGATTGTGTTTTTTTGGTGGGCTTTTGTGAACTCAATAAATAGCGTGCAATTGGAGTGAATGACTCTCTTGGTGGTATAGTCATCTCAGTTTGTGTACCAACAATGCACTTAGCAGAAACCTTCTGGGCATATGAAGGTTTCCAGCTATTTATTGGTTGGATACGTTTTCTGGCCGGTGGGTAGGAGATATTCAGCTCTGTTTTCAGTTTTTGGATTTCTTTTTCATCCTTCCACCGCTGGCATGCTCTAGAATAGGCGGGGTGCTCTCCTTGGCAATTGACACAGATCGGTTTTGGAGCTGAACATTCCTTGCTCTCGTGGTCTTTAACACCACATCGAGCAGAGGCTACCACGGCAAGATGTTTGTGAGTGGCCGTATTTTTGGCGTCTAAAACACCTAAGTGGGTTTGGGATATAAATCCTCGCTGGGCAGTTTAGATAGCCTGCCTTGATGGAAATTGGAGGCCGTGGGATGTTGAACGTGAGGATAAGAACTCGGGTAGGGACGAGATTCCCATCCTTTGGTATCGATATTCTCTTGACAGCTGTCACTCCTTGGTCTTTCAATTCAGAGCAGATTTCTTCTTCGGAGACATGAAGAAGGTCCCACTCTGATATAACACCTCGTGAAGAATTCAGAGTTTTGTGGGGGGGGGGGGGGTACGGTGATAGGTATTACCCCTATGGATGTAGAGTTTATGCCGCTTGTTTTGTGGTAGAAGCTTCGACCAAAAGGTCGCCAGAACACAGTCTTTTTACAGATTTAGGAGAGCCTACCAACCCTTCTAGTCCTCTCTGGATAAAGAAGGGTGACATCTTCCCATTTGACTGTTCTCCGGTGGAATGGACAATGAGGAAGAGCGGTGTCACTAATGGTGGTGTATCCTCAGTTCTAGCTCTTTTTACAGAGGTGTTTTCTGAGTTATCATCTCGATTAGGTAGGGGCCTTGTTAGTTCCCCAGAAGAATTAGAATTTATAATACTCATAGGAGTAAAATAAAAATTTCCGATGCCCTAAGTACCTCACCCACCACGGAGCCCTACGAGGGGACGCCCACTCGTGAACTAGCAGGTACTGCGTACACGAATGGGACGCCAAGTTCGCTTGTGAGCACCATACCCACATTTCCAATAAACCTTGATCCCATCTCAGGACCAAAGGGAGAGAGACTTATTGTAACGCAGTTGACCCTAGCAGTAAGAACCACCGGCCGACTGATCCCAGTCGGGCCGGTCTGGGACCACCCGTCTTGTCGAAGCAGGGGCCAAAGTGGTGTATTAAGCTAGGCCCCTCAACCACCAGGATCCCCCTTTCCGAATTCCACGAGTCGCTGCGCACGGCTGCACACGCCGGTTTCCAATGATGAAGCCCTGGAACCAAGGTATGGGCGTTAGATCCCATCGATGCTAATCTGGCAATTAGCAGCATCACTGGGAGATCCCTCACCACGTACAGGTGCCCACGTCGAGGGGACTTTTGAAGTATAAAATATAAACACTGTGCTGCCACTTTATAAAATATAAACACTGTGCTGCTACATTTATATCCAACACGCTACTAGGTATATCTACCTAGTAGCGTGTTCCTTGAGATTCGACGGAGGTGTTGGCCTGCAGCAAACAGCCCTTTCCAGCTCATTCCAAATATGTTCAATAGGATTGAGATCCGTGGACTGAGCGGGCCACTGCAGCAAAGAAAAGTCATTGTCATGTTCCTAGTACCATTCCATAGTGATTCGGGCTTTGTGCACCGGCGCATTATACTGCTGGAAGTAACCATCTGACTGAGAATAAACTGTCAACATGAACGGATGCACTTGGTCAGCAACGATGTTTAGGTACGATGTGGCATTCAGACGTGAATCTATGGGTATCAATGGAACCAACGTGTGCCAAGAAAACATTCCCCACACCATAACACTACCCCACCACCTTTCACAATAGTCGTCAGGCATGACAGGTCCATGGATTCATGTTGTTTTTGCCAAATTCTGAGACTTCCATCAACATGATGCACCAGGAACTTCGACTCGTCAGACTTAGCAACTGTTTTCCAATCCTCGACAGTCCAGTGTTGGTGTGCCCACAGGAGGCGTGCTCTTTTGTTCTTCATTGATAACAAAGGGACGCGATGTGGCCGTCGGCTGTTGTAGCCCATTCGCGATAAAGCGCGACTAGTGGTCAATTGCGATATTTTGTTCTGCGCACCAAGGTTGTATTGTGACGTGATGTGCAACATTGTGGCCCCTGTTTGCTTACACAATTCTAGCCATCCTCCTCTGACCTCGCTCATCAACAAGCGATTTTCTTCCACAGGAGTGCCGTTGAGAGGATGTTTTCTGTTCGTTGCACCATTCTCGATACACCCTTGAAACTGTGGTGCGTTAAAAGTTCAGGAGAACTGCCGTTTCAGAGATGCTTTGTCCAGCACGTCTTGCACTTATTACCATGGCACGTTCGAAGTCCGTTAAATCACTCCTTTTCCTTGCTTCGGTTTGTACGCTTAACTGATACTAGAAAGGTTGTTCTGCTGCATTTATATACACAACTGTGGTCATGTGATTTGCAACGTTGTGGAACAAACCATTTGTGTGAACAGCAGGGGTGTACCTAATAAAGTGGCATCACAGTGTATGTACAGTATACTAAAATTGTAAGCTCGTCTTATACGCCCTAACATATGATATTCGTAAATCCCTTTAATGGGCAACTTTAACCTCTTAATAGATACTCAGGAGAATCCTTCTTAACTTTTTATTCAAAGAAATTGCATCTGATTTAAAGAAATGGTATTCTTAAATCATTCTATTCCACAACGTTTCTGAACTACAGTTTACTATAGAACATAGTATTTTGGCTTAGCAGAAACCTTCTGGGCATATGGCTGATGTGTGATCAACTTGACTGGAAATCGTACACACGTGGAATTGAACTTGGCTCGATTAAAGACAAAAAGGTCTTTCATCCAACTAATCTCTATAATAGAAAATAGGTCATAGCCTGACCTAGTGTGACATGATTTCTTCTTTGTTACCTGAAATTTGCTTTGGAAACTCCAGATTATCCTCACCTACCATCCTTACAACAAATTATAAACATCTTTTCTACTGAAGGGAATCTCTCTCTCTCTCTCTCTCTCTCTCCCTTTAATTACTCCACAATTTCTGAATCATTATTCTCATAGAAGGGAGCTTAGTTCAGTCTCTCTCTCTCTCTCTCAGTGTAATTCATGCATTTTCTGCGTGGGCTGGCGTGTCCCATTTGTCGCAACTACGACTCATACCTTGCAGCTGACTCAACAGTTTATGTCTACTAAAACCTATGACTGTTATATCAGTTATTTAATGCAGGGAGAACCCACTGGAAGACTGAGGGAGGGAAGTAATCGGGTTATCCTCCAAAGCCGGCTGGTGAACTTGAAACATCTAAATCCGCCCACATACCAACCTCCAAGATGCCCCGGTGTTGGAAAGGCATTACTATTACAGCAAATACGAACGCCATTGGATTTTTAAGTAGCCGCTAGACTTGCTTCAAGGAGGAAGTCAGAGGTCTGATGTGTGGGCGGATCTGAAGAGGCCAGGATAGAACAAAAATTAAGAAATAAATTTCTGTTTATGTAACCAGTTTTATCAAGGGAAATTTTAAACAGTACTAGTTCTGTGAAGGTCCGGTAATTATTATACGTATTAGGGGCAATTTTTTTTATTAATGGGAGCCACTACTCTCCTATTAATAAAAGTGTATATTTAAATGAGGACCCTCTCATTTAAATATACATAAGCAAGTGTGCAAGGTGCCACAATTTCATTATAAAAACATAAAGTAGATTCTTTACTTTTACGTCTAACCCCGATCCTTCTACTACTAACAAATTGCAACCTGCATTATTAATTATATTATTTTTTGATTATCTTATATAAAAAGTTATACCCTATATACAAAAAAGTTATAGTTGAACAGCTAAAATTTTTCCGCAAAGTAAATCCCCATCTTCCACACACTGCGTGAAAATGCCTTGAGTTCGAATCCCATCAACGATGAGAAGAATTTTTATGGGCTTTATTCATAACGTGGGTGTGTTGATGATCCCATTCGTAGAAACAGTCCTGGAAGCCATTTCTTGATAAGACTATGAGAATGGTTGTTGTGGCCCCAGATTTTCGACCTCCTTTAATGCTTCTATGCCACTTGAAAATTGCAGTTCTTTCAAACACTTGTCTCCATAAACCTTTGACATTTTTCTTAGTCTGTGTTCTGCGTGGTACGAATAGCCTCATAACATACCACGTAGAACACAATAGCAAATAAAAAAATGTTGCTCAGTCTTCAAATCTTCCATTATGTAATTCGTAAAATGAATCATGGGACTTAAGGCCACTTTACAACTTCTAGACCTTGCAATTGTGTCAGTGCATTCTGTGAAATCAATTCTCCTGCCACCTATCGACAATTCTCCAGAACTAGAATGTTTTTACGGTGGCACTGCCATTTCCCGAATTAAATACTCAGTTTTGCATATATTTTTTATGAAAGTGGATCTCTTCTTTTCAAATTTCACACGTAATTTCTCACAAAAAGAAAATAAGTAATAATAAAATAAATTTCTTTTAATTTTATATTTTTAATAGCATCTTGCAATCGTATCCAAGTAAGATAAATGATACATTTACAACAGTCAAGTGATCATTTCAACAGCATATAATCAGTAAATTCTGATTGTCACACCACAAACTTCGAAATTAAAGTTGCATAGTAACATTGAAAACAATCTTTCACTCAAACATGCTACAAGAACAGAGAAGAAAAAAAAAACCTTCCATTAAATTTGAAACAGTTACTTGTCTGTTACTATTACTGTTACATTCAGCACTTAAATGTTTTCAATAGTGATGTACTTATTATCTGGTTCCTGAACCCTTAACCTTGAATATGCTCTTGGTGCGTGCATTTGCGTGATCATGTCAGGCGGGAGGACAGCTTTCCTTCCTGTAAATTTATACAGGATGCTAGCAGAGGTCATAGAACTGACACACTGAACATCTAGCGAACAATTTATGTGTAGGGAACTTTTGATATAGAGTAATACCCTCCTTGTCACCTGTCAGTCAATTCAATGCCATTCATATGAAGCATATGCCTTTTAAAGAACAGAAGAAAGAAAAGAGGACGTTAGTTGTTCAGTGCAGTCAGCCAAAATTTCTAAAATTTGTGACTACCCAAGTGAGAAAAAACAAACAAAAGCAAATTCCAGTTTCTTGAAATAAATGAAACAAAATAGAAAATTTAAAAACAAGAAAAATGAAAGAAAAAAATTAAACAAAATAGAAGAATGAAAATTGAAAATAAGGAAGATATAAAAATTTGAAAAAATAATAATAAAGAAAATTGAAAAATTAAGTAAACAAAACATAACGAAAAAATAAAGAAAACAAAACAATGAAAAAATAAAGAAAGCAGGGAAATAGTAAAATTAAAAATAAAGAAAATAGGAATATACACTGTGCTGCCACTTTATTAGGTACACCTACCTAGTAGCGTGCTGAGCCTCCTTTAGCCTTCAAAACAGCCTGAATTCGTCTAGGCATGAATTGAACAAGATGCTGAAAACGTTGTGCAGGAATGGAGTACCATGCAGCAAACACCCCTTTCCAGCTCATCCCAAAGAGGTTCAATAGGATTGAGTGGGCCACTGCAGCAAAGAAAAGTCATTGTCGTGTTCCTGGAACCATTCCATAGTGATTCGGGCTTTGTGCGCCGGCGCATTATCCTGCTGGAAGTAACCATCTTACCTAAACATCGTTGCTGACCATCACTTGGTCAGCAACGATGTTTAGGTAAGATGTGGCATTCAGACGTGAATCTATGGGTATCAATGGATTCAACTTATGCCAAGAAAACATTCCCCACACCATAACACTTCCCCCATCACCTTGCACAGTAGTCGTCAGACATGACTGGTCAATGGATTCATGTTGTTTTCGCCAAGTTCCGAGCCTTCCATCAACATGATGCATCAGGAACTTCGACTCGTCAGACCAAGCAACTGTTTTCCAATCCTCGATAGTCCAGTGCTGGTGTTGCTGTGCCCACAGAAGGCGTGCTCTCTTGTTCTTCGTTGATAACAAAGGTACGCGATGTGGACGTCGGCTGGTGTAGCCTATTCACAACAAAGTGAGACTAGTGGTCCGTTGCGATATTTTGTTCTGCGCACCAAGGTTGTATTCTGACGGGATGTCTGACATTGTGGCCCGTCTGTTTGCTTGCACAATTCTAGCCATCCTCCTCTGACCTCTCGCATCAACAAGCGATTTTCTTCCACAGGAGTGCCGTTGAGAGGATGTTTTCTGTTCGTTGCAGCATTCTCGACACACCCTTGAACCTGTGGTGCGTGAAAAGTTCAGGAGAACTGCCGTTTCAGAGATGCTTTGTCCAGCACGTCTTGCACCTACTACCATGCCACGTTCGAAGTCCGTTAGATCACTCCTTTTCCCCATTCTTGCTACGGTTTGTACGCTTAACTGATA
This sequence comes from Mastigoproctus giganteus, assembly GCF_048544385.1. Lineage (NCBI taxonomy): Eukaryota > Metazoa > Arthropoda > Arachnida > Uropygi > Thelyphonidae > Mastigoproctus > Mastigoproctus giganteus. Next base: position 52,533,861 of record NC_143585.1, read on the forward strand.
GAAAGGTTGTCCTGCTGCATTTAAATCCACAACAGTGGTCATGTGACTTGCAACGTTGTCGGACAAACCATTTGTGTGCATAGCAGAGGTGTACCTAATAAAGTGGCAGCACAGTCAGTATATATAAAAAAGAAACTGTCCTAAACTCCTTTTATAACATTATTATTCTTGTTTTTCAAAAAAATAAATCTATTCTAATATTCAAACCCATTTGAGCGCGCTATGTTTTATAAGGAATGCCTATTTCCAAGTGTTTATATTTAAATCTCAAAGTTTTGAATTTTCTCACTAGAGTTGCTGCAATCAGCTACAGTGCCCAAGTGTATTCATGAGGCTAAGAAAACTTATTTTAACCTCGGATGATAATTTCAGTAACATTCAGCCGTTTGGATTGCCATTAATTTTGCATTTGTTCCATAATCTAAAAGATAATAACAATATAACGTGCTTTATCCTAGATTTCGGTCAATAAATACAGTGAATGCCTTCGCCATTTTGCTTGCCGATATTTATGATTGCGTCATAGTTGAACAGTTTTCAGCCAGATTACACCATTCTGAATATTAAAACGTTGGTATGACAGCGCCATTATTTAATATTTCCGACGGAACGTGTTACGTGTACTTCGTTTTATTGATCTAACTTCGTAATACCTACTTACGTAGCGGGTCCAGCATTCTTCAGCCAGGATTCTTCAGATGAGTCATTCGTTTAGCTAACATTTCCAAGTAACTGTGTGCAGAAACCTTTTATTCGTAATGAACTACCAGAAGGAGGTAATTTCATAAATCACAGAGAGAGAGAGAGAGAGAAAGCGAATTGGATATGCTAGCCATTTCCTGCTATTACTGTGCCTACTGCAAACAGCGGAGGTTTAGATTTTGTTTATTAATACAGACTTACTATTTGCAATGATCATTTCAATTAATTGGGTTAAACAAGACCATGTGACACTGATGACATGCGATTAGAGATCCTGGACAAAGCTGTAGTTATTCTTGAACATGTGCATGCCCTGACTAATATGTGTACTGCTTCATCTTGTTGCACTCGTCTCAATTTTTAAGGATCAGTTTCAGCAGGAAATATTAGAACGAAGTAAAGGAATTGCAATAATTTCGGATCTTTCAACCATGAGAATTATTTATACCATTCCAATTCCTTTGTTTGTATGAAAAGAAACAACAGAAACAATACATATAATATACGATTAATAGAAATGAACTTTGTCAATACTTGTTATTAAAAAGATTTATCAGTTGATCAAGTCTTGGGTAATTTTTCACATAAGTGGTGTATTCTTGAAATGATTCGCATAAATAAAGATTTCTTTACAATGAAATTTTAGAAGACAAAAAAGTAACCAATCATTTCTGGTTAGTGATAACCAAAGATCTTGTTCAGATCTTTAGCTATAAACATCTTCTTGATTGTTGCCATTAGGTTTTCTCAAGTTCACAAGGAGAGGATTAGCTAGTGGATTTCCTCTAGTTGATCCTCTTCAAATCTATTGACGTTTCCGTAGTGATATAAATATTCTTTCGTTTGAATTTATTTTATTGTTTTTATAGTAAACATCACGTGTATTAATGTCATGTGTGACTTCAGTATTAATGTTTGTATTAGTAAAGGTCAAAAGATGCAAGGAAAAAAACTTATTTAGGGTCACCCAACTTATAACCCACGTGTACTGTGTACTTAAATTGCGCGTGTGTTCTCCTGTCGATTTGCATGTTTTGCAGGACGAAAAACCGGAGTTTCCAGGGGAGGGGGGGAAACTTTGCTATCTACGCCTGAGGCCAACTAACTCAGATATGAGGTGAAAAAAAGCCATAAAAGATGCTTGGATCATTGACGGTGTTTCAACCCTGGCTTTTTCCACTCGATGTAGGGATTATAAAAACTGTGTTATCCGGGCAGACTAAAAAGATGCAAGGAAGCTATACTTCTGCTCCTGAATCAGTCAGAAAAAAAAAAAAAAAAACCTTTGTTTATGCAGCCTGTATCCCTTTTATCAAACTCTTCCCGTCAGAAGGTACTCATCCAGTTGCTCTGTAAACTCCAGACTATCAACCATTCAGGAGACAGTTGATTTTGAACGCGGGAGTGCAGCAATACACACGTTTGAGTTGAGCGGGCTTCTGGCCCTTGATTGCTCAATATGGTGTTCTTGTCTCTCTGTCTAGTGAACTGCTTTGACCTTATAAGACCTTCCCAGAGTATAAACAGCTTTTTAATCCAATTGTCAAAAACGTATTGACCAAAGGTAAACTTTTTGAGGGCTAGTCCATTTTTTGACCCAAACAGTTTATATTTATTTGGTGTTTTGTTTGTCTCATTTTAATGTGAAAATTCCATGGTCATTTGTTCCTCCACATCTAAGGGCCTTATACACTTCTATCCGTTGCTCATCAGACGAGTCACTCGTCGCTGGAGCCATTCAAGAAACTCAATGCCATTGCTTAATGGGCGACCTACGAACCTGAACACGATATTCTAAATGCGGTCTCACCATTGACTTGTATAAGGAAACTGTACTTTCCTTCTCTCTAGATGCAAAGCAAATCATTGGTAAGACACTTTGCACCTTTCTGGTCGCCTGCTTACGCTGCACGCTAACCTTCATGTCTGATTGTATCAAAACACTCAAGTCTCTTTCCTCGTTTATATCCTTCAACTCTGCCCTCGTGGGTAGCACAGTTGGTAGAATCGCCGTCCTCCCTACACCGAGTGGAAAAGACTTAAGTTCGAGTCCCTTCGATGACGTGAGGAATTTTTACGGGCCTTTTTTACAACGTGGCTGAGTTAGTCATTCTCAGGCGAGGCTAGCCTGGTTTTCTTCCCGGGTTTTTCGTCCAGAAAAACAGAAAATCGCCCCTTAACACGCAATTTACAGACAATATACTGTACACGGAGAAAAATGGCCTTAGTCGCTAATGCTCGTAAAGCCTTACTGCAATAACAACAGCCCTCAACTCTGCTCCGTCTAATGTATTAGTTCTTTTCGGGTTATTATTTCCCAAATGTAGAACCGTATAATAAGCAACATTAAAATGTAATTGCCATTCTTGTGAAGTCTGTTCAATTATTCTGAAGGATCTCAGCTTGTATCAGAAACAAGGGTGGCCCTCGCACCGAATCTTGAGTGATTGCGCTTATAACTAATTATCATTTACAATAACCCACTGCTAGCTATTCCTGAAACCACCTCAAGATCCTGCCATGATCCCAACAGATTCCAACTGGTACAGCGTGTCAAATGCCTTGCTAAAGTCTATAATGTCAAAATTATTATATCGAACTTCTGTGCCGATACAGAAGATTTTCCCCCTTACAAAGCCATGCTGTGATCGATTTAGGATATTCTTTTCAAGGTGATTTTGTAATGCATTTTTGACCATAGACTCTACATGATTTTTCCTTATCGCTGAGGTTGAACTAACCAGTCTGTAGTTATTCAAGGGGACTGCCTCTGAATCTAAGCATGACTTAGTCGCTATACGTGATTAACCATAAATGTTTGGCTTATTCCTTTGTCAATATGACCGGGCATATACGGTATACCCATTAGTACTTGGAGCCTTACCTACTTCATTTTTGAAGGAAGGGAAACTACGCTTATTAACTTTTAATGTTCGCTTTATTATCTAGTTATTCGTTTAGAGAAAGGACACAATTGGCTGCATAGAATCTGTGAAAGAAAAACTTTCTCTGCAATCATATTCTGCTCCTCTTATTTATAACTTTAGTTTTTATTTGACAAAAAGAGTGTCCCCTTTCTGTAAAATATGTCGTAGGACAATACAGTATTGGTGGGATGTGTGGCTTGTTGAACCAAATGGTAAGTTGACAGCAGTTAAGAAAAAACACTGATATTGAACTCAGGCTACTAAGGAAAACCCATTTAACAGTAGCACTATTCACATCAAGATGTAAACATCTGGTTGGATGAAAAATCCATGCAAGCAGAAGCACGATAAGCTACCCATCCTGTACATTAAATTTTTATACGCTGCTCATAAAAATCTCGGCTGTTGCTATTATTGTTTGATAACGCCCATCACTTCAGCAGTTGTGTGGAATCGCTGTCGTGTCAGATCATTTTTCACTTTTCCACAAAAAACATGAAAATTACGGACGATAGTATAGGCAGACTTGACTAATTGTTGGAGAGTTTTAGGCGCATCAGTAACTTAAACCATATTGCTTCCTTATATAATATGACTGTAAATTGCGTGTGTTCTGAGGTCGATTTTCTGTTTGCTGGATGAAAAACAAAAAACCAACCATGCTACCCTCAGCCTCGTTGTGAAAAAGGCCCATAAAAATCCCTTGCATCATTGACGGATCCGAACTCAGGCCTTTTCCACCCGTGGTGGGGCGGACGGTAATTTTACCAACTGTGCTACCTACGAGGGCAGGCTCACCTTATTCGGTCCCCTGTCCCTAGCATCAATTGTCATACACAGAGACCTAGCTCTGTTTTATAATGACACACTAAATATGTATCTAACTAGACAGTATGAAATGTGCGTCTACAGTTGACCAACCCAAAAGTTAAGGATTTTAGTCAAAAAATTCAAATGTGTGGATGAAGATAATATTGAAAAGGAACAGGTGTCTATAACTCTTTAAAAATAAACCAATACAGTTGTTTGCATTGTTTTGGCTTAATTTGATAACAAATAAGGGTTGGTGACCTGGTTTTCTTAGGGGAAGGGAATGCACGTAAGAAAACGAGTCGTAAACAGCTCACGAAATCACAACAATTGCATATAAATATGCCAGATCGTTGACTAACTTCTGAAAGTGCCCATAAACTCTTCTTGTATGATATACTGAACTTATCATTATAATTTTTGTCGAAATTTAATTTACTTTCTCGGCAACTTTAACGACTCCAAACTGTGTTCAGTACAGTCGTAGAGAAAGGGGAGGGTCGCGGGGGGAATAGAAAACATCCTTCACCCATGGGTATAACACGAAGTTAGTGAGCACTACGGATGCTACTGGTACGTAGGTCCAGCCAGTTTCCAATGCCCTCTTTTGTAAACAAGTCTGACCGTAACGGGTTCCAAGTACGGATAGGAAGGAGGGGGGAATATTGAGAGAGAGGTAAATAGGTCACGCTTCGTAATAATCCGGGTGGGGGGGAGGGGAAGGAACGTCATGCTGTGCGGTGGACAGTTGACCTCAGATCGCGCCACCCTGGCGCCTGACCGCTAAATGCCACACCTGGTGCTGTTAGTTCGGCATTTGGTCATCCGGGTCAAAGTAAGACGGCGCTATAAACCTAATAAAAGACTGCTTATTTGTGCGTTCTTTGTGACGGTGATTACAAATATTAGGGGTGTTCTTGTTTCGTTTCTGCTTTCTGGGTCCGTTTCTTTGTATTTTTGTGTCACTGGGACTAAAACATATCGGCATAAACGCTCTTCGTGTGCTAATAACCTTCACTACAAATAATGCAAAGATGAAGAGATTTACTAGCTGAAATTATCACACAATGTAAATTAAAGGAATGAAATACCGAAAAAGAAAAGAACCTATATTAATGAATCATATAAAATTATTACAACGGAGATACCGCTTTCAATGCTTATTTATGAAACGATTTACACTCTGATAATCTAATTCTAAGAGAATCTTCCTTTTCATGATGTTAGGTACTTAGCCAGCAGGATAATCTCGACTCTTATCTTAACTTTGAAACAAAATTCTGGTTTGTTTGCATGTGTGAGTGTCTCTTCTCCAATCAAAGAATTGCAGGTAAAGACCTCTGGGCATATATTATGTAATCCTGTTTCTTAAACAGATGTTTCTTAAGTGCTCTTGCGTCTTTTTTTTTTTTTCCTTTTTTTTTTTTTTTTTTCGGCGTTAGATTGCACAGATCTACTAAGTACCTTGTTTAACCCTTACTACGGTCAACTTTTTAAAATGCAGTAATTGTAGGATGGGAACGTCATAATTTGTTCGACTGTCATGTCTTCTAACAAGGTCAACGGAGACTGAGACAGTAGTATCCTGTATGTCTCGGCTTCAATTAAAAAAAAATTAAACTTATTATACCATTTTGTGCACACCAAACTTGTGTGTGTACACGATATTTATTTACTACCTGAAAATAAACAAAGACTATTAATAACTGGTAACTCACTAGGAAAATAGATCATATTTTCTATATTTCGAAACAGAATTTAAAAGAGAGAGAGAAAGCAAAGAGGAAGACAGAAACTAGTGAAATTAGGTAGGTCACTATAAAAATGGGGATGAGAGTTCAGCCAACTAACTTTGATTTTAAAAAGGTATGTGGGTCATTATACCTACCGATATGTGAAACGCTTAGTAATGACATCAGGATCCATTGATGGTGGACAAGGTCGGTTGCCTCTTGTAGTATTTGTATCTGATTCATTACAGGTTCTCTCCCTTTTTCGGCATTTCTGGTACTTGCCTCTTTTGGAATTGGGCTTTTGTGCAATTTGGTGAGAAAGAAAATGACGAATTTTTGTTTTATAACAGTTAAGAACTGTCTTTAGAATTCAATTAAAATTAAGAACTTAATTATCAATTAAGAGATTCGTTAAGTTTTTAATAAATATATTTTGAATAATGGTGGGGGAGGGAAATAGAACAGCTTCAGAGAATATGTTTGCTATCTAGTATATAGCAAAACAATTTTCGGACTAGTTCGCACTCTGCTATTACATCTATCTTTAAATTCATCGAGGCTGAATATTTTTTAATTGCAAAGTTTGAGAGACATTCCTTATACGTAATTTTGGTTAATTATTAACTTAAATAAATCTAATGATAACGCAATGGGACATTTGTTTTTCTTAAAGAATTTTATCTTCCGATTTTTCTTTATTTTTTGTGGAATAGTCTAAGGTAAACTCCAGATAATGTTTTTTAAAAAAGTTTGTTCGCAATGAATTAGAGCAACTAACCCCCTTCCCCAAAAGGACTCAAAATGCTCTCGTCTCCTAACTTGCTAAATATCATACTAGTTTGTATCCGTCCTTGGATGGGGAGGTTATGTAAGACCTGAAATTGGAATGTACGCGTTTACCTCTTTTTAGCCTACTTTCCAAAAATGGAATGCAAACCTATGATATCATAGTCTCTCTCTCTCTCTCTCTCTCTCTCTCTCTCTCTCTCTCTCTCTCTCTCTCTGTATGTCACCCTCCCCTGTAACTTTTAGGTGTACACCCCGATTGAAACCAAATTTATGATACATGTGAGAAGGTACAAAGGTACCCACAACAGGAATGTTTTTATTATTTTCCTCCCCACTATTCCTTTTGAAAGCAGCAACCACAAAAACCAACTTTAGTTTCTTAAAATTTCTGAGGTTACTGCTTTGTGTGGGAAACGTTTTTAGGGCATTATGGCGAGAATATTTAGATCTGTCATTTTGCTAAAAACTTTATATTTTTGAGGTTCTTAAAGGATAATTTTACATTGTCCTAATTACATTCAGTAATGATTTTTTTACAACTATTGAGAGTCGCGTGGTGTAACTCCTATGTTTTTCTTCACCGAAGGAGAGTTGCAGAAATGCTGAATACATATTTCTGGTTGTGTGTTTCTACAAAGATCTCCGGATTTGTCTTCTTACTATTTTTTTTTTTTTTTTTTTTTTTTTGTTGAGCCAGCAGCATTCTACAGGTATCGCTGGATGATAAATGAAGACAGTTTACTAATTGAGGAGCGAGTGAAATATCAAAAATTTAGGATAGATTTCAATGACTGCCTCCACTTTTTTTATCTGTTTGAATCTGGTTGGTCAGCAAATGATCATTTATTAATGCCATTTTGATCCATGTCTTGAATGCTTTTTTCGCCGATTGTTCTCATTGGTTGCTCGGCATAAGTGTTCTTTTTAGTCTAAGGTAGAGCCGCTCCTCCAGTCAATGAGAAAAATCAGAGAAAAATTTTGAAATCAATTTTATTCATTCGAATTATGTTTGCGTTTGATATTCAGTAGTCACGTGTCTAAGGAAAGTTTTTCGAGCTTAGAGAAGTGTTCTTATACGTATATTTCTTTGCAATTTCTTTTCTTCGTTCCAAAATGTCTGCCCATCAAGAGAGGAAATGGGTTGTAGAGCAATTTCAACAAGACGCCGAGTTCATGCCGACGTTTTCTCCCTCTCCACCAGAGAACCATTTTATACTCAGCCATACAAATTGGCATAAAGAGAAACCCGATGAAACACAGCTGCGCAAGAGGATAGATGTATTCACTTCCTGCTGCAGCTGTCAAATTGAACGTTGCCTGGCCGGCTGGTAGGCGACAGCCCTTCCGGAACAGTTACATTTACGTTTCACTGAGGGAATTAGGAAGACCGAGTGAGTCTGGCGTGTGTCGTTTAACTGAATTTACAAACACGTTTCATCTTTGAGAAACACTGATTTTTTCTTAGACAGCACGTGTACTTTAAGATAGTGAATCTATTACCTTTATTCAGCAATCTTTCTTCTGCTTTTTTTTTATTTGGGAAACCAGCATTCAGGAAGTCTATATTCACTTGACACAGATCAAATTCTTAGTCTTCTATGGCATGCAGATTCTAAAGATTTACTGTTGTCTGCCATTTCATGAAACAAATCTTACATTCTTCATGGCCTTAGTTGCTCTAAGGAAATTATATTGCTTGTACTCTACTCTACTGACGAGAGAACTCTTTTGTGGGATGAAAACCCAAAGTTTCTGGAGGGGTGGAACATTCCTCCACTGCCTGACCACGGTGTGAATAAAACCCATAAGAGTTTATTCATCTTAAATAAAGTGATTTTGACCAATAGTATACATTATGACCGATATTCTTCAAAAACGTGTGTAGTACAGGGATAATATACAAGTTCAATTAAATACATTTGCTAAAAAAAAATAAATCACTAACATTTAGTATTTGCTCATTTTCGATAGGAATATGTTTTAATTGCTGAACTAAATACCGTAAGTTCACAGTATCTGCCAAGAAAGACAAAAACCCTTAAAGTCAACGTTATCCTCAGAAGAAATGTGGCGATTATATCAGCGTTCCGGATATTAATATTTCTGTATTTCACTAACTTTTGAAAACGGAATTTGGAACCTTACTTTCCGACCTGACAGTTTGTTTTTTTTTTAAATGCTATCAAAAGCGTAACGTTAAAAAAAAAAAGTGTGGTCATAATATGAAAACACGAGGTCTGATAAAAAAAAAAAAAACAAAAAAAAACCTTAGATTTCATTTATTACGAAAGAAGCGATGGAGGTAGCTGCCCAAGATGAGCTCGAACGATTAATGGGTCGCCCCATTAATGGTTCGAGCCTCCTTCTGTTCCATCAAACCAGTAATGTTGTTGTTGTAGTAGGGTTTTAGAAGCATCAGCGACTAAGGCCATATTGCTCCATGTATACTGTCTGTAAATTGCGTGTGTTCTGTGGCAGATTTTTTGTTTGCTGGACATAAAACCTGAGTTTCCGGGAGAGAAAAAAAATGATGCTACCCTCGACTGTGACCGACTAACTCAGCCACGTTGAGAAAAATGTCCGTAAAAATTCCTCACGTCACGGACGGGACTCGAACTTCGGTCTTTTCCACCCGGCGTGGGGAGGATGGCGATTCTACAAATTGTGCTGCCCACGAGGGCAACCAATAATGAACAGTATGTTGAAGTTTAGATGTATCACGAATCGTAACGGTGGACACGTTGTATATGCATAATTTTTTTTTTTTTTTTAGAGTAAAACAAATTATAAATTGCATTATGTTAAACTGGAATTATTGAACTTAGTTAATTTGTAAAATTTCAAATAAGGTACACAGTAAATTCCTAAGCAGAATACTTTTGAGTACTTATTTTATAGATCCCCAACAAAACTTTTCTTCAGCATTTACTGTGGATAGTATGGAACCATATGCAGTGAAAGTAAGGGAGGTGGTAGGGGAAGAAACACGATGTTTAATTTAATTAAACCTGGTGTATTTAATTAAATACAAATTTAATATAGTAATTTAATTTTTTCGATTTTTCATGCGAAGTTACAATGCAACTAAAATTTTGATAGGTTTTATTTTAAATAATTTAATTTAAAAATAAATCACATAATTATTTATAATAACAATTTATTTATACAAACTTGAACTTAGATACCTTCATTATTATTGTATTATGAAGAACTGTTATTATTTTTCAGAGGCCCTATTCTTCAAATCAGAACAGAACATAAATTTCAGTAAAGGAATATTGAATAATCCTTATTAAATTGTTATTATATAAATTTTCGCCAGTTTTATTTAATAAATACTTTACAATTTTAAAAAATTACCTGTTTTGTTCCCCTCTTACAATACGATCTCTGACAGATAGTGCCCTCGCAAGTAATTCGTTATTGTATAAATATATAATATGAAAACCTATCAATATAAATGAATATATTTAAGTCTGTAAATACAAGCAGAATTCCTAGACTGCAACCACGTAAGGTATATCATTTCCTTTCCTTTGTTTAAACTTACAAATTAAATAATCCCTATTCGTATTCTTGAAGTATTTTGACAGAGCAATCATTATAGTGTACAACGTTTGAAAAGCAGGAAGGAAATATATGTTTATATTCTTTCTGTGAGGTTCAAGTTAGACTTAATTCCACTTACATTGCCCCACCTTTGTCAGCCCTCTTATAAGGAAACACGCATAGGCCAGGTCACAGTACATTCAGAGGCATACAATCACCTCATTTAGGGTGCTACACGTCTACAGCAGGCGTGTCTGCAACCAGTAGAAAGGTTGATCTGATTGACAGTTGCCGGTTGCTTTCAGGCCTTACATAGATGCTCACGCTCATAGCGCCCTCTACGTCAGGAATGAGTCATACTGTAGAGTTATCCAACCGACCGATCTGCCAGACTTAGTCTGTTGGTTAACTTGGTGCTCTTCGGTCTGTAGGTAGTTTTGCGAATTTCGAAACAACTTTGATAACGTTCTAGGAGTTGTTTTGTGCAGTGTCCGCGAGCAGAATTATTGCAGCTAGTACTGGTCCAGTGCCTTTCCCACTTCTTCCATCCTTATCAGAGGCACCTCCGGTCCAGGGTGAGTGACCTGTTAGGTTAAGCTTCCTCTCATTATAATTATTTCATCGTATTTGTTTTTAGGAATGATTTTTTTCTGTTATTCTTACTTTCAGTTTCTCGAACTAGAATAGGGCGTACATTTAAATTTGTTACAGCCCTCCGAAATGGAAAAATTATGAATTTTCCCCCATATCCGCCGCTTTTGTCTCTACGCCCTCCGATCCCCCTCCCCTCCGTTTCCTTTCGAGATCAAATTCATTTCTTTGTATTCTGCTACCATTAACTTGTAAATTAAGAAGACCGAATTTTCGCACCATATGTTTATAAAATGTATTTATGTACGAAGCTCAAACTTTTTAAATTTTTTATTTAGACATCGTGCATGATTCGATTATAAAATACTCAAATCCTGGCGTATAATCGAATTTTTGTTATCTAGCACACTGTAGAGCGAAATAAAGTTTAGCCTTATTGTGTTTCTGTGGAGATTGTAAGCAGTTTGTGAAAAACGATTTGATACCTCCGCTTGGTATTCAGTTTGGGCCCTTTATTTGCAGACTCTAGCGCTTTCTGAAAAGTTGCACAACGGTTAGCGAATATGACAAGTCTTTCTTTTTTTTTTTATATGTAATTTTTTATGAATTTTATAGAAGCAATGGTGGCCCACGATAGTGTTGCTCGTAAATTAACAGTTTACTTGCTTATTGAACCTGATCATATTAATTTTCTTAACAACCTATTGGGAAACCACCAAAAGTCAATACGCCTCACCCCCTCGAACCCATGACAACAGCTCCCTGGGATCCAATGACGAAATTAGTGTTTTATGTTGCTGAAGCTTCCTATACATATCTCGCATGGTATTGAATGAGTCGTTAAATCATCTCATTTTAAAATGCATAGCTGTAGTTTCTGGCCAAAAACAAATACGACTCGTTGAGGTTAATTAATAGGTATATGTACAACTCCTATACTACACAACAAGCTTGCGACAGTTTCGAGATAATACTGGTGGTAGGGAAACCGCCCTCGCTATTCCATCTAATAAACGTGGTGTGCGTTTAGATTTTGTATTTGAAAGGGACAGACAAGTATTTCTTTCGGCAATTCGCCAATTTTGCGATGATATTGGTGGATAATAATGAGGTAATAACGTTGCCAGTGCTACTCTTTTTAGTTAAATTTGACTTCAAATTGCAGGAACTTGGAGGTTAGAAATCACTAATAATTTCCTGCTTTTTTTTAAAAATCAGTTTCTAAGACATACTTGGAAATTGATTAAAATTAATTATAAAATTATTCTAATTTTAGAATTAGTTCGCAAATGAGGCACTGCTACACTATGCTTTTTAGTATGGCAGCGCCACGCTGTATTTTTACTGAGAAAAGATCCAATTTTCCGAGAAGCATAATCCACAACCAGTGTGAACCATTAATTTAAATGTCATGCATAACATCATGTCAATATAATATTAACAAAATAATATGGACATTAAATTCAATTCAGTATTTAAATTGTACAAATATTTCTTGGTAAACTGACATATGGCTCGCCATAAGCGTATTTACTGAGGAGGTTAATCTCCCAAGAATATGGTTTTATATTATATAATTATTCTGTTAGGTTGACGCTTGTAAAAGTTCTCGATTTGGAACATACGATACCCCCCGCCCCACCCACCAAAAAAAAAAATAATCTAGGTATACCAGTGTGGCTCTACAACTCGAAAATTTGTGCAATCGGCTACGTTTCAGTATCTTTTTGGATCCTATCATCAGGGCAAGAAAAGTACAGTATTCTAATAAATAAATTACTGTCTATTTCTTGGCCTAAGATAGGAATTTAGTCAAGATACTGAAACGCACTCGATTGTACAGATTTTGGAGTTGTAGAACGAGGAAGCGTACTTCACTAACGATCACAAAATTATTACTATTTAAATGGCCTCTATTTCCTTCTTTAATCAGATATTAAGGAAGGTTGACAACACCCAGTTTTTTCCAGGGTGAATTTGAGTCTCCTTTCGCGAAATTTAATAATAGGGTGCTTATCCCTCTGCTGTTATGCTCCAACGCTGCGTAGGAGGTAATGGATATTCGAGAGTAGGAAGATGATAATAAGAATTTAAAAAAAAAAAAATTCTCGAGAAGCAGTCATCTGATAAATTAGCAAACAGCATGCTATCTAGAAGCATTAGTAATAACTCTGCAATACAACTTTTCTCCACCGAAAACTCGTAGCATTATTTTAAGTTCATGAAGTTAGTATTTGACTACAATACAAAAAAACTACACTTAAATAGTGTTCATCTTTCTATTGTAAAAACTTTTTTCTCTCTTTTTGAAAAATATTTATCCCTATCTTTATAATTTTTTTCAAGTGATCAGTTTATTGCGCAGATATAAACAGACTACATAATTTTAAATAGCTAAAAACAGATTTTTTTGAAACATTACAAATGTTTATCTTTGGGTTGGTTTTTTAATTGCTTTCGTATGCAATAAACTGGTATGCTTTAGGGTATATACAGGACTGACATAAAAAAAAACTGGAATTAGAAAAATATAATGAATTACAAATGCTTTAACTCCATATTGGTGAGATAGGTAGATAGCTATGGATTGTAGCCATGTGGGTTATGGGGATTTTTTTTTTAAGGCGTGCAGGGCTTCCAGTTCCTTCTAACGGACGACAATTCTCTCTTTTACCCATAATCCTGAATGGAGTGGCCAGAGTAAAAAAAAAAACTGAAGTTTCCAGACGAAAAAAAAATTCCTGCTATCTCTCCAAAGCATGTCAGATGCTTTGGAAAGACAGTTTTCAACGCCCTCGGAACCTTATGAGTTAATGAAGCACACTCTTCTCCAGGAAGAGTGTGCTTCATTACCACCTGGACTTTTAAACTCTCATTAACAGCAAGAGAGCTAGTTGCGAGTGTTGTTTGACTGTTAGGAGTAATTATATCCCCTATTGAGGTCTAAAACCTCTCGCTGGCCATTTATTTCAGCTAATTTGCATATTTCATAAATGACTTGCTTTTTACAGAGTTCATTCGCGATAAACAACGCTTCGTAACATAATGTACCTCAAATATCAAACATTTGGTTCTCATCAATTATTTTGCAAACTTTTTTGTCATTTATGTTAACTTTTATCTCAGTTTGCAAAGGAGTTTACTTATTTAGAGAATTCGTATCTATTTCGTGATGGGGTTCACTGGAATGTAGATTAACTTTAAAATATAAATAAAAGAATAGTGAACTAGAAAGTAAATTTTGTTGGGCCTCTTCCATCCATATTTGGAAAAGCAATTTTTTTTGGTCAATCCTCATTCGCCGTCTTCACTATAGGGTGAACCACTACGAAGCTCTAACACACATGAACAAAAAAGGTTGTAAGTAATTAACACAAGATGTATCTTCTTTTTTGGAAAAACATAAACATGTTTTTTTATGGAAATTTGAATAACTTACTGGAACATTTACCATGTCCTTCTAATACGCCGCCCATTTTTAATTCTACCACTTGGCAGACATACGCCCACTACGTTTCCTACACCTGCTAGTGTGTACATAGTCCGATAACTGGAACACTGTGTACTCCTTGGGAGTGAACCACTTATAGACAGGATTTAATTTTTTTTTTTTTAAATCAGAGTAATGGTTACTAAATGTCAAGTTATTTAGGTTCTGTCTTCAAATTACACTTCGAGAGGGCGTATGAGAAACAAGCTGCCATCTGGTAGTTACGAAAGAATCTGTATATTTCGAAAGTATGAAGACAAGTCCTTTGGACTGATAAAACTAGGTTTTGAATTTCTTGTAAATAGGATATCGATGCCGTGAAGCAAAATCCTTGCTTCGAAAATGATCTGAGTACGAATAAAGATCGGTCCTTTCCTTGGAAGACTACTTCCTTGTGAATAAATAGCAAAATATGCAGACGTTTTCTAATTTGACAATTCTTCAATTGTCTAACTGAATACATTATAGAATACCAATTTTAGATTTTGTAGACAGCGATTAAATATCTAATTCTTAAACAGTAACTGGAGTACTATCTGGAACTGCTCATTACTAAAATGTCAGAACTATCCGAAAGTACTTGAACGGCTAAAAGAAATCTCCGCACAGTTGGTGTTGGGAGGATTTAGTAGCGTTTTACCCATAACAAGACGAACTGCAAATTCTTTAGTAGTGTACGATTTTTTTTTATGAAACCCAAAACACGAGAGGTATTAGAACCGATAGTGCTTAGTACCGTGCTTGGGTTGGACGTTGAGAAGACGAAAGAAGATATTTGTTGATATTAGACTTGAACTTCTGTAATTTTCAGGAAATACGTATGAAGGAAGGTTGTTCCACAAAACGGCAGTTGAATGAATAAACGAGGAAGATGAAAAGTTGGTTCTGTGAGTTTGAAGTTGGATAGTAAATGGATGTTGGCTGGTGGCGGCACGTGTTCGGACTGTTTTGAAAGAGAGAGCGGGAATTATAGAAGCCAATTAAGAACAGTGCCCATGGAAAAGGCAGCAAAGGCATGCAGCAGAAACAGTACCTGTGAGACAGCGACAGTGGAGAGACTCTGTTAAAGATGAGTCATTAACCCAACTGCCCTCTTCTGAATGGAATCTAGAAGCCTGAGAGAGGTTTTGGGGGCACCGCCCAGATGTGGGAACAATATTCCATGGTAGGGCGGATTTGCGATTGTTACAGAGTGAACAGCTGTTTGGAAGAAAAGTAACGCCGAGAGTGAAAGAGAAAACCAAGTTTTTTAGATGCAGAGGAAGCAATATTTGTAATGTGCTTGTGCCAAGAGAGATTAGAAATCAGGGTAATCCCCAAAAGAGATATATCATCTTGCCTAGAAATCGGAGTGTCGCTAAAGATAAGCATAGGAGCAGAAGAATCCTTTTTGTGTGATATAAGACAAGACTGAGTTTTAGTAGAAGGATCGAAATCAACTAAGTTGTCTTTGCCCCACTGGAGAATTACCTGAAGATCGGCATTTAAGGAATTGGCAGCAGATATTCGAGAAGTTAAAGCTGATTGAGCAGGGCAAGGTTTCTCAAAATGTAAAGTAGAATGCCATGTGCTATCATCGGCAAAACTATGGATAGGATTTCCAGTCAATGGAAGAAGGTCATTGGTATACAAGAGGAAAAGAGTGGGGAAAAGAACTGAACCTTGAGGGACACCAGCATTAGTGGAGAAGTTAGAAGACAGAGAGCCATCACCCTCAGTGAGCGATCAGAGAGAAAACTGGATAACCAATTACAAAAGACAGTTGGCGAGCCATAAGATGGAAGATTGTTTAGAAGACCTTTATGCCAAACATGATTGAAAGCCTTTGAGATGTTAAGAGCAACTTCTTGTGTTTCACCGAACTTTTCCATTGAATTGTCCATAAATGGGTAATATAAGCCAGAATATCACCAGTGGATCGACTCTGACGGAATCTATACTGGCGATCGTTGATCAGACGGAATGTTTCTAGGTAATTTAAGAGTTGGCGGTTAATTGATTTCTCCATTACTTTAGAAAGAGTAGAAGTAATTGCAATGGGACGATAATTGGATGGGAGGCATTTGTCACCCTTTTTAGGAACTGGCTGGATATGAGCAAATTTCCAAGCAGAAGGAAAAGCCTTTGGAATAAGAAAGTGAAAAAAAAAGGCAGCAAAGAACAGGAGTAAGTTCAAGAGCACAGGTTTTGAGAACAAGTGGCGCTATGGACCTCCAGACAGGAGTTGGAAGGTATCAGGAACCCTGACCTGGTTAAACAATATATTTTACGATGCGTCATCTCCATCCCTCTCCACGCATCCCAGATTTGGTCTTCTGCCCCAGATGCCACCATCAATGCTTTCCTGGGTTTAGAGTACTGGATGCTGAGATGGTTAAACAGGATCACTATGCAGCCATTTACAATCTCAAGAGCATATTTTATATGCCAACTTGGATGTCACGCCTTGGTCTTACATAATTGTCACCAAGAACACTTGCAAAACTGTTGACCGGGCAGACTCAATTCGCCGAAAACTACCTTCTGACTCGGCCCCGCATGACGCAAAGGTGGGCGAATAGGACACCATCCCCTCCACTTAGTAGAGCTCTCACGCAGCTGGGAAGCCTTCAGCGATTTTTTTCTTCTAATACCATTAAGATGCACAACGATCTTCAAGCAGATCCAGAAAAGCTTTGCACAGAGACGAGGTACACGACTGAAATGTTTCAGAATGCACTACTCCATCTATAAATGTTGAGGAAGCCCACAGATGAAAACAAAACAGAATGCAGGAAATTAAGAATGAACTGGTCGGGACTGTTTTTGCTTCGCACAGGTGCTCCTTTTATGTTTACATTATACGTCTTATCTTTCTGTTATCTCGCTGTAAATAGTGGTGTAGATGCGAACATTCTCTAATTCCTTCTAAATTGCAAATTCTGCTTATGCTCTGTTTCTATCTGCCTGTCATGCAAAAACAAGGCAATGATATGTATAATATAATTAATTAAACAATGTATAATTTATTAAGACAATGATGTCTTAAAAAATAACTTATAACTTATTTGTATATATGAATGTGCACCCCCTGGTTAATAGCTGTAAGTGGGTGTCTCTTAGGAGAAAATAAAAATAATGAAATAAAAGTAGAGAAATACCATCAGGACTTGCAGCTTTCTTAGCATCAAGATTCGTCAAAATCCTTCTGACGGAAGACCACAGGAGGAATTAAATGGAGCGTGTTGGGAATGGTGGGAGATGTTTTACCAAGATCATTAATACATGAGTTGGAAGAAAAATGGGATGCTAGCAGGTCAGCTTTATCGTTGGCTGAGGCGCCTCCGTAGCCAGGTGGGAAGGAGCAGCAGTGTTTCTTGATTAGACCGGGGTTCGAGCCCGTCACCACCAAATACGGAGGATGTGGAAAGGTCAGGGAATGACCACCGCATATCCCGGAGCAATATGGCCGTAGTTGCTAATGCTCCTAAAAAAAAAAAACAAATAACAAATCGTTGGCTGAAGTGACAACAGAACCATTTGGTTTTGACAGAGTTGGGAGCAGAGATAGGCAAAAGTTGTGGCCAATAGCTTTGGCAAGAGACCAGAATACTCGGCTACCATTAGGCAAGAAGCAAGTTTTCTACCCTTAGCCTGTTCAAAATCTGGTTTGGACTGATTAATAACTGCTTTACAATTGTTGAGAACTTTGGTTTAGGCACAAAATGAAACTGAAGAATTTGAAACAAGCCAATTACGATATGCAACGTTCTCCTCTTGAACAACGTTAGCATATTTATTGGAAAACCAAGGTTTAGATAAAGGTCCAGATTTTAAAGTGGAGTGTGGGATATAGGATTCTATTCCTACAAGAATAATTTCACTGACACGATCTGAGCAAACGATAACATCAGAAGTTTTGAAACAGTAATCCGACCAAGGAAAAGAAGAAAAGAAATCTCTCAGGCCATCCCATTTTGCATTCTTGTAATGACAAACAACACGAGGTTGGGAACAGCCATGAGATAAAGGTTCCATTGGAGAAGAGACAATCACCAAGTTGTGATCTGAGGTGCCTAAAGGACCACACTTCGTCCGTGTACTTAGAAAAGTTGTTTGTGAGAAAAATCAAGCGTGTTGGCTGTTTGGTTATAATTGTCCGGTATTATTGTAGGTAAATGTGTGCAAGGTCATTAGTAATTGCAAAAGCCTCAGCATCTTGACCACCTGGGTCGGTGTGACTAGAAAACGGAAGCCAGCTGGAGTTGTGAACATTAAAATTACCTCGCTGTTAGGAAAGTTGGCCTGGAGAAGGTAAAGTTGAGAAGAGAGGAAGTCAAAGAGCTCCGAATGATTAGTGGAATTGGAAGAACGGTAGAGAAAAACGGATTAATTTGACAGAATGAGATAGAGGTTTCAAGCCAGCGACGATCGAAAAATAGGAGATTCCAAATTACCAAATCTCTGACGGAATATAGGAACGGATATATGCACAAGTATTACCTTTGAGGCGAAAAAATCATACAGCGAATAATTTGGGCATCTGAGATGAAAGTAATTGAATCAACCGATAACTGAGATTCTACCAGAAAAAGTAAATGGGGTTTGGCAGATTGCAAGTGGAAATGGACATCGTTGAGATTAGAATTGAGACGACGTATATTTGTGAAATGAACTAGGAAGTGTTTGGGAGGTTTAGATTTTTTCGCAGATAAGCTTACTCTATTGGCTTGACAATACATGGTGTATTCAATAGTAAGAAAAAGTGGGTGGGACATGCTGTATGAAGTAATGAAATTTTTGGATATGGCGTACACATGGTAAGAATATAACCAGACCCTTGACATAACGTGGCCTCAATGCCCCCCGCATACACACTACTCGGACTCCCTCCAGTCACTATCTGGCAGAGTAAAGGTAGCAAGATTATACACTAGCTGATTAAGAAACCTCCTAAAGAGTTACCAATATGTCCGGTCCGATGTACTAACTAGCAGCCGGCTTGTGAACACCGTTTTAGAGCTGTACCTTCGAAATGTAAGGAAGATTGTATCTAGCCATGATATCCATCATAACCTCAAGTTATCAGTCATGCTGCATGATGGAAGGGTTGACTGGAACTTAGCTCTGGAGACTAAACATGGGTTCCACCACTTTGGGCCTCCAATAAGCAAAGTGGTTGTATTGCACTGGTTGATGAGTCATCTATCACCTAGTATTGCCTGATAACACAGAGGCGGCATTCCTCTGTGTGGTGTGGGCGCCACACCTCGACCCCTGCTTACGTTGGTTCACACTTGGGTGGTCACCCACAGTGTGCTTGTGCATGGGGGTTATACCCAGGATTACTTATAGTCCCAGCATCGTGAAGGTGCAAGCAGAAGATTTGGCTGTCACAGACCGTCCGGAATTGAGTCCACTTGACTTGAGTGTCACCCGAATATCAGTTCCATCAGCGTTTTAGACCCCAGGTAGCAAGTACAGCTTGTCTGGCATATATGAGAGAATGACAACCTCAAGGACCAAAACGGAGATAAAGGATGCAGATAATGGCGCCCCTACAAAGTGAATCAATTCATCCATTATGATTTTTACATAAGACCGTAGGCGCTGTTGAGTCAAATTTCTTCTGGAAGGAAATTAAGATCAGAAGTACTAAATTATCACAGGTTTTTTTTCTGTATTCACTATTTTTATTACCATGATTACATTTTTTTTTTAGCACTTCAGGAGGCTTGAGAGTGTAGCCTTCCTTCTGGTATAAGCCGGCATATATTTAATATGGTTCTTCTCTAATCAATCTGAACTGATTAGAAATTTGAAGTGGTTTCTTCGAAGTCGAAAACTCAAACAGTGAGCTGATAAAGATTGCACCTACTGATCAGCAGGAACGGAAAATTAGCTGGGTACTTGGAAATGGAACTTGCAAGGAAGTGATTACGTAGAGGAAATTGAGCAACGTGATCAGTCTGTTGCCATATGGTTTAGGACGATGACAGAAAATGATAAAATCGCAATGCCTATAAAGTTAGTTTTGCCTAATGTTTAATTATTAACTTTTTTTTTTATGTATGTTATAGTCTAAGTTCCAAACTTTTGTAACGTACCACAAAGGATGCACGACGCCTTTTGGCGAAAACAAAGATGCTTGTGCATGTGGGGGGTGTATGCAGTTATGAGATAATCTCGCACGAGATACATACCCATACATAATCACATTGTGTATGTGTACTAGTCTTTTTGAATAGCGGTCCTATTCAAGGAATATGATTGCTACGACGAGGTGGTGTTTGTGGTCTGGGCAGATATAATTCGCAGTCCATATATGAAGCTACACCTCTTCCAGCAAAGAACCGCGAATGCCGTGAGACGATAGGGATGAAATCTTTGAACCTTATCTCAGGCATTATAGGAGTGCAGGCTCCAGTCCTTTCTAGAAAGACAACTATCTTGAAATAAATAACGAGGTCTCTAGTTTTGGACAACAGTTTGGGAGTCTTCCGCCCACTCAAGAACCCTACGAATTACAAACTCCTCTGCTGGAGGAGTGAGTTTCTGACACCACCACTACTCTCGAAGGCAACTATTCACAGCATGCGTCAGTTGTGGGTTTTGTGTAGCTGCAAGGTTAATATTACCATAAGGTTTTTCGAAAATTCCTTCGACGTGGATACGTGGCATTTGCCACTCCTTCATAAAGCCGGTTTGATAAAACTTGTATGCTTTGCCAGAGTTTCTTTCCACTACAGACTATGCTATCGCTGAAGACAGGGCTGATTTCTCGATCTCTTGTGTTTATTTCTTGTGTTTCTATTCAATTTATAGACATACCGTTAAGCAAATTTCTAACTTGTTAATCTTTTAAAATTGTATATACCACCAGAAAAAAAGCACATTTAAATCTTTTATTTAAAAATCTCCATTTAGACAAAATAAATTATTCACATTTGGCAGATGTTCGCTAATAGACCACCAACCAACTGATGAGAAGCCAGTAAACTTCAAAACCGTTACCCTGGCCGTGTCTCGAATTTTTAAATGTATAGCGGATTTGGTAATGTAATAGGTTTACATGACCTGGTGGTATATGCCGGGTTAGGTTTTGAACAAGTTATCAACTTATTAGTAAAATGATATTAACAACTTAGGGGAATAGCATTAGATAATGGTGTTTGTCTTCAAGTTTAACATAATCGCAAACCATAAGTTGATTACTGTGCTCTCTACCTTCGGTGAGAGCAGATACTCTTTCAGTTGTCGAAATAGAAACGCAGGTAAAGCGTAAGAATTGTATTTGATTAACTGCATTGAAACCTCCCTCAAAAATTCTATAAAATATTTTCTGTTTATACTCCAGGATATGGCTACATATGGTCAAGGGGTTTGCAAAACAGCACCGTATTTAACAGTGTACTACTGTACCCTCGCATTTGTCCAATCGATTAATGGCGGCCTTTTTATTTTTTATTATTATTTTTTTAGTGTAGATTTGACAGATACCAACCAGGGCTCTTTTCGCTTAAGAGCGGGATGGGATACCTTGGAGGTTAAAGAAATTCAGAAGGGCTGTGAATATCAGGAAAGCGATTATTGAACCATTACATTGGAAACGAGTTGTGCAGTTGCATAATCAAAAATTAGTTGTGGATTTCTTCACTTAACATTTTTTAGTATGTCATTTATTTCCATCAGGTCTTCTCACGTCATTTAAGCGTCACACTAGTCTTTCTAGACATGGCAATTGACCTTAGTTCTTCAGTGTCAAGGCTGATCCCACATAAGCGTTTTGTTACACTGGATTGTGAAGTTCTTTGTCTTCCGTTAAAAGCTTGAACATAAAAATGGCTGGAATCAGATTCCTGTAAAATTGTATAGTTATGTATGGGCACATAGCAGTTAAGAGTTTCGTTTGGAGTATTTATTGAAATGCCGAATTTCAAATATTTTCGAAACTAAGCTAGATTAATCGAGATGTAAGAACCAAAATCGCTTAACGGATGACCGGATTGCCCACAGCACAAGGGCGTATTAATTGAGTTTTATTTTAATCGATATCATTTAATAAAAATTTCATTGGCCTAATCCTGTCCATGGACCATGTTCAACACTCGTGGTCTTAATATACCCGTGATGTCGTATAATAATTGCTTCAACTATTGCTCTTGACATGTTTTTTTCCATATGAAAACGAACTCGAGACCACATCCCATCCTAATGGGACGTTTCAAAAATTTCTAATTATCTTCAGAATAAACAACTTTTCATTAAAAATGAAGAAAATTGTCGCAACACAACGGTAGGCACAGATAACAAAGAAACCCAAAGGTAGAAACATGCGTGTAGAATTTTATGCTTTAGTATTGATCTTTGTATTTAATGATATGTATATGAAATATGACGCCATCCTATAAACAAAATGGCGCCGCTTTTCAGCTATGGATAAAAAATCAGTGTGAAAGGGAACAGTAACCTAACGAAAGCTCCGTTTTTATTTATTTTTTTTTTTTTATGAGCAGCTGTCTGTCGCAGTCAGTGAGTCGCCACCACGGGGAAAGAAACAGAAACCATGGCATTAGCATGACAGTATGATGACCCAGCCAAGTCTAAATCGCATCACAAAAATACTGTATGGCAAAATACAGGAGCACGGGATATTACACTACGACTAAATTTATTAAGCATGCAGGTATTAATCTGCCGTAATTGATCAGCGCAATAGGTAAATAATCAATATAATCAACCGTATTACAGATTAAAAATAGGTGACACCTTCTGGAATGAGATCAGTAAGCAAGAGAAGTCTGCAGGATATATACAGTACGCAATTCTTCAAAATATTGTTCTCGTTTCTACAAGGAAAGCAGTTTAAGGATTCAGATTCAGACTGCCCTTAAACTGTCTAACATCGATCAATAACCAGATGTTGCTGTTACCACTTAATGTCCTTCAAGAAATTGGACCACTTTTCCGTCATCACCAGGTTTACTACTCCAACTTATTAGAAAGGGGCGTATTTACGAATATACATTTAAAACAAATAAAATTCCAGTTTTCATAAAAGGGACATACATGCAGATAAGCGTAGGGTTGATATTATTAGCCATATGGTGCAAGGAAGACAGGCTTTTATGCTGCACCAGCCAAAAAAAATTCCCGAGTTACCCTGTGTGTGTGTGAGTGAGAGGAACAGAATGATGATATCCAGCTCAGGACCCTGGGTGTGCCCATATTCACCAGCTGTGTTTATTGTGCCTTATTAATAAACTCTAGCTTTGTTTCCTAATTATGGCTTGCATAGCATCTGAGGTACACGAGGTCGTTAACGAATTTGCAAAAGTGAAATACATAATCAGTTTTTTAATATACAGTATTCTGCATCTACAATTGTGGAGGACTGATCCTGCAGAATTTGCGAATGTACGAAACTTTTTTTTTTTTTTTCCCCGCGGTTTGCAAGGATGAATTGGTATTAGGAGAGATTCCATCCCCCCCCCCCCCCCAGCACATCTGAGCAGTTCCACAGTTGCTGCTGCTAAGGTATATCTGCTAAGCTGCTGCTGGTTATAAGCCGATGACAAGATAACCAGCAACCATTTCTGGAAAATTAAAACGAATACGCTTATCTGGAATGAGAGAAGAATAAAGCGTTTGCGTATTGGTAAGGCTAGGGTCACTGGAGATTCACCTCGGCACACAAAGTCCGGAAGTGTTGCCCCATCCCTTATCGTAGGAAAGAGTAAAACCCCCGATTGGTTGGACACAGCAACAAAGTGGCATCCTGACTAATGCAACATCAACAGTTGCAACTTGTATGTTGTTAACGTTGCGCGTGGATTGTCCACCACTGGAACAATGTGTGCTGGGTTCGAATCGCGTGCTCGTTTGTGACAATCGAGAGTAAAATCGCATAAAAATAAGAGGCAATGAACAGCTTGCATCATTCTCAGTGCAGGCTTGATTTGATCGTATCATGGTCTGGGTTTTTTTTTTAGTGTTTGAGTCCTGTAATAAGAGTACATGAACGTCCGACATATGTGGATTTTCTGAACGTTGTGAATCAAGTAAAAACCCTTAATATTCCTGTCGTTCCCAAATGGCGATGCTACCTTTCAACGAGAAAATATGAAATGCTATTAGGCCAGAAAGGATGCAAATGTGATAATTCTAACGTCACATTTGCCTGTTTGGATAAATCATTAAGAAGGGTTATCCAAACAGGATTTGAGGTAATGCATTCGATATAGATATTTTCATATGTTACTTCAAAATGATCGATAGCAGGAAAATACTGTGTAGGCACTTTTCGATTGCGCTTAGCGAGAAGAGATGGTCGTTTCAGCAAGTACAGGATAGTTAGTCCTTTCCCATTTTTAAAAATTAATAACTCAATCATAGCAGATAAATATTATATTTGAATGGGTGGGAATAGGTAAGCTTGTTGGTAGGCAGGGTGATGGATAAATAGGCGGATTGATGTTACTGAATACAACTGGGGACCGACCGGGCTAGACAGGTGGGTAAAGTGCCTGCCTGGCAACCCATTCGCGGGTTCGAATCCCGCCTCGGGCTTGGGTCAGAGTAAAATGCAAAAACTTTGGGAGGTGCATTATGGCCACAGAAGCCGATGCGCTAACAAAAACTAAAACTGGGGAACCCTTGCGCCGGCTCTGCCTGTACTGTTAGATTCTTGTTTTCGAAAAACGGAGAAACATGATCGTTGCGCCAGGTTGGGTATATGTAAATAAGCAATGACAATATTGCGTAAACTTATACCACCTGTACCATACAAATTTTGCAGGTGCCACATACTCGCTTATTGCAACATCAAACAGGTGGTCTCAACAGATGAAATCCGACTTAAGCAATAATTCTGTAGTTTAGAACAGTGGTACGATAATGTGAGTAATATCTAAACGAGAATATCGAAAATATTATCGCATCGCTGTTCTCGAGAATTATCCTAGTCTAGGACGTGTATTCGAAAGATAGAATATATTCCTTTATTCCATCTTAAGGGGATATCCCAAAAGCTGTCTTGTCTCCTCTACACCATATGGTGTAGAGGAGACAAGACAGCTGCATAGTTTGTAAGCAAATATACAGGCAGCTGTTGATGAATTTATAATTTTCAAAATCATATATCATATTCCAGCATGCTTTGCATATATCTCTGTGCTCCAAAGCATCTTAATTATACTTAAATTTTTGATAAGTTTCTTTTAGTATATTACAGTTTAGTACAAGCAGGACTGCATCCCTTGAGGTTTTTGTGTACTTTCGGCGTTATCCAACCACGAGGCCTGCCCCTTGGCATCTGAATAAATATTGTCTTCGAACTCAATTGATTGCACAAGAGTAATGATTAATACAACCTTAAGAAACAAACTAAATTCTCTTTGTAGGCATTTGTTCTAAAACATAATGGTTGTGTTGTATGCGAATTGAACTTCTTCTGGCTTATGATATTAAATTACAATCATTCTATTTATTTCATATAGGTAAATTACATAATAGGAATACGTGTAACCATCTAAATGCTGAAGTTGGAATTTAATTCTAAATCACACGCCTAATATCTACATGGGTAGTGACGAAGTTTATCATTTGCCCGTAATCGGCATGTAGTTTAGCAGATAAACTCCACATGTCAGCAACGCCTTTTTTTTTTTTTGCCAGACTACCTCTGAGAGATACGTTGTACCTTGATTATTCTCCGGCTCAAGTTCTGATAAAACAACAAAGGGGTATGTAACAATTGTCAAGGTGTAATCTGATTTTGGTTTGTAAGGTTCTCCAGAATTTGATTTGCTCATATGGAGACTTCAACATAATGAATTGAAAAAAGGTTACTTGGCTTTTTTCTCCTCGAAACTTGATACAGATTTTTACCTCCAACACAAGCAAACTGACCATAGAATGCATGCAGTTTTACATTCAAGCCTAGTAGAATTAGCATTCGAAATTCCACTAGGCATCACTACTGTTCTCTATTTGCATTTGTTAAATCATCGTCAGCCATGTTTTTTAAAGCATTGCATGGCTAACTAGGCAGTTATCCTTGTTGCAAATCAGCAATATGATATTAACAGAATCTTAGATTATCTCCCACCCATTTTTATGTTAGGATTAAGTTGGAAAGTTTCTCATTTTTTTTCTCGTTACTGTACACAGTTTTATGTTATTCGAAAATTATTCTGTGATACTCGCATCTGTTTAATTCATGTCCGCTTTTGATACTTACATTTTACTTATTCTAAACCTGAATACCACTTTGGGCGCAAAATTTCTCAGAACATAACGCCGGACAGAATCGCGCGACGTACAGTAGTCGACAGAACACATGAAGATAATTGAAATTCTTGTTTTAGTTATCTAAAGTTATATGATCCGTTTTCCTCTCGCCTATCTAAAGCTAACTTGTTCATTAGCTATATCTGTAAATATTATTTTATTATTATTAGCCATATGGTGTAAAGAAGCCTGAGGATTATGCTGCACCAGTCAATAAAAAAAAAAAAATTCTGAGAGAGAGAGAGGAATGATGATATCCAGCTCAGGACCCTGGGTGTTCCAAGCCCATACTCACCAGATGTGAAGCCCCCTGGGCTAATATAGCTTGCATAATGATTGATAAAAAAAAGTAACATGACGTAAACAACACGGTACACACAAGAAACAGTGCATAATGACTGTTGGGTGTTCATCGCAATGCACTCTGTTATCGAAAATTTATTTGCCCAGCGGGCGTCACTCTTCCTCCCCACATATGAGAATGGGGAAAAAATTGGGTGCACACAGTGAGAATTTCGTGTAATATAACCTATCTCTTTAATAAAGTATTTGCTATATTCGACGATCTGAGAAGGTGACAGAAAATGGGATATCATTCTGCAGAACAAAGGTACTTCTAAAACACCCACTTTACACAATACAGTTTCGTACTGTCTAATTGCCTCTGAACTGGTGCTAGGACTGCTATTTTTATTTTGTTGTTATTTTGGTTTTTTTAGGAGCATTAGCAACTAGAGCCATATTGCTCCGAGATATGCGGTGGTCATTCCTTGACCTTTCCGCATCCTCTGTATTTGGTGATGGGCTCGAACCCCGGTCTAATCAAAAAGCGTGTGCTACGCACTGCTGCTCCTTCCCACCTGGCTACGGAGGCCCCTCTAGGAATGCTAATTTTGGATTCAACTCTCGCAAATATCGTTAGTGATGTTTATAAAAATAAAAACATATTTTAAAAGGGAATATTAAAATTTAATTTCATGAGGAGAGGAAGAGCTAAAAATTTCAGAAACTTTAAACCTTCTCAATCAACAGAATTTCAAATCTGGCTCATCTTGAATATTTCTCCGAGGTACTCGCGACAGTATTAAGCAGAGTGGAAATAGGCTGGCCGGACTTTAAGGGAAGGGGGAGGAACATCGCAAATGTAGTAGTACTGGCAAATGATGCAAGCTTATATAGAATCAGCCAAAAAAAAAAAATCTCCGATCCATACCCTCCAAGAACTTGATTAGTTCTTTCTTGAACTTATCAGACTATCCACTTCCACAACAACGAATGGAAGTCTGTTCGAACAATCTGACTGAAGGCAGGCTCCTCCGTAGCCAGGTGGGAAGGAGCAGCAGTGCGTAGCACACGCTTCTTGATTAGACCGGGGTTCGAGCCCGTCACCACTAAATACGAAGGATGCGGAAAGGTCAGGGAATGACCACCGCATATCCCCGAGCAATATGGCCTTAGTTGCTAATGCTCTTAAAAATCAAATAACTAACTCTGACTGAAGGCAAACTTCTGCACATCTATCTTGCAACTTTCCTTTCCTCAACTTAAATTTATGTCCCCCTCATGTGTGTGTGTGTGTAGTCTCAGCAAGAGAAATAATGCCATTCACATTCAGCTTACTCAATCCCTTAAAGGCCTTGAACACCTCAATCAGATCTCTGCAGGTGCCTAGTCTCGAGATGCTGCAATTTGAAGAACTGAAGCCTACAATACTCAAGATGCAGCCTAACCATGCATGACCCTTTGTACAAAGGGATAATCACCTCCTTATCCCTGTTGGCAAAGTTTCTGTATGTCATTGACAAAACCCTGTGAGTTGTCCTGGTGGCACATCTGCACTGCTCAGAGAATTTCATATCTGACTGAAAAATTACCCTCCCCCAGGTCTCATTTTCTACTACCCTGAGTGTAATACCACACACTTAAATTACTCTAGAATTACTCCCATATGCAATATCTTGCATTTGTCAATGTTAAACTTCAATTGCCATTTATCAACCCATCTGCCTAACTTTTCTAGATCCTCTTGCAGTAGCATACTGTTACTGTCATTAATCACCCTGCCAACCTTTGTATCATCTGCAAACTTTGACATTAAGCCTGATATCATTAATAAATATTGAAAACAACAATGGACCCAGCACTGAACTCTAGGGACCTCCATTGATAACATTGGTCCATGAACAACAGTGCCCATTGATAACCACTACCTTCCACTCAACCATCCCTTTATCCATAGCAGTAACTTGCCCTTAATGCCGCATTAAGGTCAAGCAGTCTTTTATGGTCAACAGTATTAAAAGCCTTCTGAAATCCAAGTATAAGATATCAAAATTATTTTTTGCATCCAGTTTTCTTGGTCACTGCATTATAGTAATCTATCAGATTGGTTAGACAAGACTGCTCCTTAACAAATGCTGTGAGTGCAGTATAATTACATTTTTGTCCAAGATGGTCCTGCATTACCTTTTTAACCAGTGACTGGATTGTTTTCCTGGAACGGATGTTAACAGGTCTGTAATTATTCTTGTCACCTTTTGATCCCCTTTATGAAATGGGGATACATTCACACATCTCAAATCCATAGGGACTTCCCCTGAATTCAAGGCTGCTCTCATAATTATGGCCAAATGCTTGCTTACATCCTTTGCCTCTCTTAATTAATGATTGAATAGATCCCATCCACCCCAGGTGTCTTTGTGTTCAAGGGTTTATCTAACCCTTTGAGTTCGATAAACTTCTAGCATTCCCCATCCCCTAAGTTAACTAAAGAATTCCTCTCATGTGAATGTAGATACAAAATACCTATTCAATTTGTCAGCAACCTGAGAAGAGTCATCAACATTTAATCCATTAATATCAAGTGTCCCAAGTGATTCAATTCCTTTCATAGGCTTCTGTATCACGTAATTTATATGCTTCCCATGCACTTCATGCATTACGTCCCATTAAGTTTCAAACATCAAATTCTGATTTACATATTTCAAAGTCTGTATGACATCATTACTGTGCATTTGCAATGTATATACTGGTACAAAATTATTCATTTTGCCAGATATTTAAGTATGCTACCCACTGATCTAATCTGGTAGTATGGGTTCATAGTTCAGCTTTTTGTCTTTGCTTTGTGCGCAGACTTTCGAAGATCCGAAGTGTGCTATGTTCCGAAGATGCTGGAATTCTTATTACAATTTTTAATTTCTGAGAAATTAAAGAATAAAAAAGTATATCCCTTTAATTTTATGTATGGTGGATTAGTGGGTATACTGGTAATTTAATAAATTTCCTAGGTGGTTTGTTAAAATTCTTTGAAGTGGAGAAAAAACATGAGCACAGAAACAATAGCGAATAAAAAGTTTATTTGGGGATGTACGACTCGGGTCGGGCTTAGAATTCGGGTCCAGGTGTGAGAATTAACGTCGGGGGGGAAAAAAAAAGAGTTCTCCTTCCGTGGATTGAGAACCTGCTTTGTTGAATTTCGGGTCCTTTTCAATTCTGGGCCGGGTAGTGCATTACGCCTCCTAGTAATGATTTAACTAGTTGAGAAGTGACACTCCATTCCGCAAATTTGTTACTATTATTATAACTGTTAGCCTCTCTGTGGTGAAATTATAAATTCACTAAAATGGCTCCTATTTCTTACTCCCGCACTTTGGTCTGTTTAATTAATGGAGTTCCCTTCCAGAAGGGACTCGTGATAGTTACTTGCATAAAATCGATTCCTCAAGACCTTTCAAATGATGCAAAACTCAAGAGTAACATCAAGGACAAATTTATTGTTATAAGTGTAGTGATGTAAGGACTATTCCCCCCCCCCCCTCTAAAGTTAACACAGTAGCAGAGCCGAGATTCATTTTTATTCAATTTAACGAAGCTGGTTTTAAGGAATTACCTCGGTAACTGTTGCTAGCAATTTTTAGAGGATTAAACCGTCACTATCCTTTACCTGTACGATTAAACCTTTACACTAAAATTTTACGGTCATGTAATAATATACAGTAATATATATATAATATGTAATGTATAAGGAATGACAGGTGGCGTTGTCTGACTTCAAGCTGTATTCGTTTGTGTATTGTGGCATTTGTTTATTTTTCGTGTGTTAGTTAAACGTATTTAATAACTGGATGGCAAACCATTAAGTGCTAGTAACTGAAGGAGGAAAATGATAAACTTTAGCTATATCCAAAATCTTTGAAGTTCAAACAGGCAATTCTTCATTTTTATGAAGTGATTTGCCCTGACCAGATACTCTAATACTTCTCATACAGTATTTCAAGGTATTTTTCATTTCTTTCCTTTGTTTGGTAGCACATACTTTAATCAGTTTTACTGCTGCCTAGAAAGTTTTCGGTTTTTGGTGATAAATTTTGTAATGGCGTCCCACTTCCCTTTTTCAAGAAGCTCCTACGATCAAAGTTTTAAAACCCGTTAATGTAAATTGGTCGTGATTCTTAACTGTTTGTTCTCGCGAAGAGGTTTTAACAAATTCTTTGTACCTTAACAAAGTACAAAGAATTTTTTAAAGTACTTGTACTATGCAAATAGTTTTATAAAACATTCCGGTTAAAAAAAAAGTCTTATTTAAAGCTAGGGAGTTCGGTAAGAGAGCCCTATGAAGAAAAATAACGTGTTAGACCACCACCTAATAAAACAAAGGTGCAAGAGAATAATTTGCATCTTAACGTTTAAGGCAGCAAGCATTCCATCATCCGGACAATATGATTTAGCTGCCTTGACCGTTGAAGAGGTATTTTAAGAGAGAAACTCCCAAACCCCACGGATCGGCTCCAAGTACGTCACGGAAGAAATGGGCCGACTCGGCAGGTTTTCCCCAGTTAACTTCACTTATGGAAGAACGGCACACGCTAGACTTGCCCGAGTCTATACCCATTATTAAGCATAGGGTGAGGAAGTATGTGAAGTGGGAGGCGTGTCCCAAAATGCCATGCAGTTGAAACTGCATGATTGTCAACTTTTATAAAAGAAAAGCAGTACACATTATATATAAGCTACGCAAGAATGTTAGCAATTTTTCCATTCAACATTTTGCCAAGCAGTTAAAAATAAAGCGGCAATAATTAAAATAAATTATTCTATTAGTAACATTTTTAGTCCCCTCACCCTTGGGCTCAGCTGCCATAACTTCGCCATTGATTACTTCGGTTTGCCGCGCAATGCTTAATTCCAGACTGGGGATGGTGACCCTGATATTGATCCATAGATTTGTACTCGCATAAATACCAGTTTTTTTCCTTGGAATAAAATTTAATTTAACTTCCAAATTATTTAATGGAATAAATTTTATTTTAGCATCATTCTTGTAGATATCCGATTAATTTAAAAATGTTTTTTTTTCGCTTTGAGTATGGTAATTCTTATGTTAACTTCTGTAAGTTTTTGAAAGATTTTTCAAGCCAAAAAACAAATTTCCTGCAATTATTTACCCATTAAGCTTGGATTCAGTTTCTTTTACTTTACCAACTTCATACTTGGGAGAACAAGCGATCACAAAGGCTACATTCCAGCTTCCGTCCAGACAGCGGGCAGCCTTGACTGCACACAGGTTCACAACCATGCTACTCCTCACGTGCTAGTCGATAACAATACATCGATCTGACCGCTAGACGCTCGCTGTATGTGGGTTGCTGTTCTCCCCCCCACTCCCTGTTTTTTTTTATTTAATCTCGCCATTTTGAATTAACCATATGAATTCAAATTTCCATGTGTTTAACATCGTACTAATAAATACTAATATATTTTATTGTATGAAGTATTAAATATATTAAATCTTTAACTTCAATATTTCTTTAAGAAGCATTTTAGATTATATTTTGAAAACAGGGATAAGATTAGTCTCTTTCACCAAACGACTTTTTCATCGGCTTATTCTATTCTGTACTAAATGGTGGTTATGGAGTCAAATAACTGCACCAAGTACCAAAAGCCTCTAGATACGATCAAGATAATTGTGAACGTAATAACCGGTCATAAGTATTACTTTATAAAATAACCCTTAAAAAGGACAATTGCTGCAGTAACTGGAGATGGTAATGACTTGATTGGACAATTAAACTACTGTATTTCGGACTTCTAACTGCTTTAGGCCTAATTTTGATTGGAAACAAGAGTACAGTACTAACAGGAGGCGCCGTGGCTGAGCTTTCTCACTGTGAACTAATCGATTAACCACAAATTGGTACAATTTTGTTCCCAAGCAGCAGCAGCAGCATATAAGTAGCCTTGTTACATGCAGTATAAAGTGATTTTCTGCTCATTATCCTTTTCACTTTTTAGCGTATTCTTTTTCTTATATACAATACTTGACTTGGTAGATTCTCTCCGTTTCCCCTTGGTTACTCCCTATACGGAACAGCAAAGGTCACAGACTTTTCCCGTCTCCAAATTGGGTTACACAACAGGAAGCTGTCTTCTAAAATCTGCTTTAATACTTACATTTTTTTAGCAGCACAGTAAGAAAATCAGTTCTTTTACTAATTCTAAGATATCATAACACTTTTCAGCAAATTCCATCGAAAAATGAATTCTAAGTAAAAATTTCTGTGGACAGATGGCCTGCCTGCGATTAGCTCAATAAATCGAACACTTAGCCCCCTCCCCTCTTTGTAGCCTCCTGGCTACACCCAGAAGTAGGTCAGGGAGCGTTCAGGCCACGAACGCCAGCCTATGTTGACCCCATCTGCTCCCGAAGAATATTAACCCTTTTGCATTAGGGACAGTGTTTATATCTAATAGATATTCAGCTACATATTTTCATCAGTAGTACAGTATATTCAGAAAAGTTAACAATTTATTTGATCCTATCCTATTGTGCATGCATGGTTACAGTAATGAGTTATTTTAAATCTCCGGAACTTAGAATATTTCTTAAAGAAATATTTTTCTAAAAGGTATATTCATCTCTAAATATCTTATTTTTAGATACTTAAATTTAAAACTAAGTAAAATTTCAAAGATACGCTTAAATTTCTTTCCGAAATGTAAGAATAAGAGCAAATTTACATTTGTGGAGCTACCCAAAAGTTTCTTGTACATTAATGTCTTTTTTATTCATTAATTTGTTTCACGGACGTAATCCGAAACCAAATAATGCAAAATTTCCTTGCATGTCATGATTCGTTCTACTACTGAAATAAAAAGTAATATGGCACCCAGTGGCAAATTCTTGTTTATATCAGCCGTTATGAAAGAACGCAATAAAATACGATGCCGTGTGTGTGTGTGTGTGTGTGTGTCGTGCTATAGGTATACAAACCTCTAACGTGCATATTAATGTGTGTTAGCATGAGTACTGATGCCGAAATCTTTAATTCCGCATTCTTATAAACAGAAATTAAACAATATTGTACATTTCCATGATTTTATTTCATGATCTTCAGGAACACATTCCGAACTGTGATACATAGTTCAGAATGTGTGATGCTAATGAAGACTCAAAGTCGGGAACGGCTGATATAATTTTAGTTCGCACACTTGGCGATCAGTTTGAGTTCTCCAAGGAAAAAATGGGTCGACCTCGAGATCTTTCCGACGTCGATGGTGGAATGATTGTGGGAACAAGACGTGCAGGTGCCAGTATCTCCATAACAGCCAACATGGTTAGGCGCTCCCATCCTATTGTCACGAGTCTACAGTGACTGGAGCAACAGCAGTCGAACGTGGGACAGCCGTGTGTTTGACGGCCGTAGGGAGCATCGTGTCTCGTGACGCAGCACAGAGGCCCAGCCAACCACTATGTAGGGACAGCAAGACCAGTAACCATATGGACTTTTGTGTATTCTGTCAAGCGGTACTGTGGTTCCCCCAACTCCGCATATTCACATGAACTATACGCCAGTCATTACTTCGTATAGGCTATGGCAGTTGACAACTCTCACGGGCACCCATGCTCAAAAGTAACTGCGCCTTGCCTAGTCTGAAATCCGTTTCTGACTCCATGCTGATGATCTTCTCATTAAGAGAAAGCAATATGAAGCCATGGCACCTGGTGTTATTCGGTAGGCTAGAGGGGGTGGTGTTTATGGTTTGGGTCTATTAATCAAGCTCGATGGGAACGCCTACTTTTCTATCTTGGCCAACCAATTACGTCCCTTCATGATGACAATGTATCCAGACAGCTTTGCCACAAGGCCTAGCTGATTGCTAACTGCTTTCAGGAACATGACAATGAATTCTCCGTTCTTCCATGGCCTGCCAACTCATTCGATCTTAACCCAATTGAGCATGTTTGGGACCTCCTGGAAAAGGACATTCGATGCTCGGTCATCCATCTGACAATGTGTTGGCATTAATAAACCCATTGTGCAACTCATGGGTAGCACCACCACAGAATACCCTGCAATGCCTTTTGGAGTCCATGCCAAGGCTTGTTCCAGCTGTATTATGGGCAAAGGGTGGCCCCACGAAGTATTAGGAAGATGGTTCTAATGCAAATCATTAGCAACATCTGTGTATATGGACTGAGAATCATGGAAATTGAAGCTATTGTATTTTATAACACCAACACATGAACAATTGAATATAGCTGTCTTATGTTTTCATCCGGCTTAATTCTTCTAATTCGGTTTTCTAAACTTAATACCATATTCTGGCCTATATTGACCTCTTTTCTAGCACTCGAAAAGAAAACAACCTAATAAAACAACTCCCTATGGATTACATTGAATTTTTCTGCCTGACGAAGAAATGTTTGGATTTAAAAAAGCAACAATGTAAAAATATTTACTAGACCTGTTGTGCAACTCATGGCTAGCACTACCACAGAATACCCTTCAACGCCTTTTGGAGTCCATGCCAAGACGTGTTCCGGCTGTACAAAATTTGTATTATGGGCAAAAGGTAGCACCACGAGGTATTAGGAAGGTGTTGCTAATGCAAATCATTAGCAACATCTGTGTATATGTAATAAATTATAAATATATTAATTCGTATGTTGAAGGTGCGTTTGTTTTTTTCTTTCCCGTAAGCGAATGTCCCTTACTGGAACCGTTTGATTTATGCCAAACATTTCTTGAATTGATTTTTCACTTGTCCTCCCAGAGCAGATTTCATAAGCCCCAAAAAGTAGGCTTTTTTTTCTTTAAATTCAAATTAACCTTTTGAGCATCATTGAGTTTTCTTTTTCCTTTTAGGTTCGCTCTGCAGGGACCTGTATTACGGATATTTTTAGGATCCAAAAATTTCAGTGTTGCTCATTGCAGTATAGTGAAGTTCACGTAGCACAAGACTACAGCAATAATCAGTTGCCTTCGTATTACTCTTCCATCTATATCACAAATTCAGATGTCTGAATTGAAATGACTAGTTATACATTTTTGAAAACTGTTACTGAACGTGTACCGTATATTGTTAAAACTTTGCCATGTTTGGTTTAGTAAATGAACAGCAAACACGTGCTTAAATTTTGAGAAACCCATTTTCGTATAGCTTAACTTTACTTTCCCTAACAGTTTCAGTGACTTGACCCAGCAGGGGGCGGCGAGACGAGAGGAAATAAGAACCAGTATAGTAATTATAGCCCATCTTCCCCACGAGAATTTAACCTTGGTTTCCCAATGTGTAGGGTAGCATTTGGCCAAATCTGATCGCATGGGTTTTTGATTTGGCCCGTATAGGGAATCTTTGCGATCCTTATATTAAATGCTCTCTATAATAAAGATGATGACAGCTGGAATTATAAACATTCTAACAGTTAAACTATTTTCTATTACACTCAGTTGGCCATATTTTTCTGAGTAAGTCTGTTTTGAGAACTTGCGTAGTCTGTCAATTATTAACCTTGGATTGGTTAGTACTTTTACTCTTTTTCCTGTTATAATAATTAGCTGGCCTTCCTGGTATAAGGTGACATCACGTCCAAAAATTCCAACTCTTGCTTTTTCCAAACTGCAGTATGACAGTGTCAAGAATTTTAAGCGCTGGGATGAAAACAAATGCCGTCTCCCTCGTTTGGTTTGGTTTTGATTTTATTGGCGCATTAGCTACTAAGGCTATAATGCGCCACGTCTCCCTCTGCACTACATGAAATGGTCCTATAATACCATTCACGTTGCCACTTCCAAAAGTGGAGTATGAATGCGATCGCCATAAGGCTTTCCAACTTGTGACGTTACGAGAGGCATTTGAAAAGTTCGGCGCCTCAGTATGAAGGATTTTTTCGAAGAGTCTAACATGTTATTAATCAAAATAGTTCTCTTTGGAGACAATACACTATCCACCGATGCTGCAGTTGCATTGATTCCAGCTGCGAATAAAGTTCTCTTTTAGGCTTTCAGGAATGCGGCAATGACGTCACCGGCTATGAGAAAATGGATGCCAGCCAAGTATTTTTTCAGATTAGAAAATAGGCAAGTCCGATGGTGCTAGATTTGGTAAATATGGGGGATGGTCCAAGACTTCAAATCCGCATTCATGCAGGCAGTCATCGCGATGACAGACTAGTAAGTAGGTACATTGTTCTGGTCGAATAAGACCCCATTTGCTGAGTTTTCTCAGCGTTTGTCTTTGTTTTTACGCAAATGCCTCACAGGGTCTCTATAATATGCCCCCTGTGATTGTCTGGCCTTTCTGAAGGTAAGCCACTGTCAACGCTCCATCAGTATAACAAAAAAAAAAGAAAAAAAAGGCCATTACCTTGCCAACAGAAGGAATCAACTTGTCTTCTTTGGAGGGGAAGAGGAGCCGTGTTTTTACTGTTGGGACTGCTCTATTGTCTCTGGCAGAAAGTGATAGACCCATGTCAAATCCATGGTTACAAACCTTGTGAAGAAATTTGCTGGATCTGCTTGAAAACAATGCAAATGTTCACTTGATTTGATTATTAGTGTGCATTTTTATCTGCTATCAGCAACTTTGGGACCAATCATGCCGATACCTTTTTACATAATGAGAGCCTGTTTGTTTTTTTGTGGTTCAGACGAGATGCCCAAGACGATGGCAATGTACCGAACTGTCACTCGTCGATCACTTATCAGATCATACACACTGTCAACTACTTCTAGAGTTATGGGTGTTTCAGGTCTTCCACAGCGTGTGTTATATTCCAGGCTCTCCTTCCTTCGTTTAAATTCTGCTTCCCACTTAACCATGGAAGGAAGGAGCAGCCTCCCCATTGTCGTTACCATATCCTCATGAATTGCGATTGTCGTTAGTTCCTCTCCCGCCCTCCCCAGTATTTGACTGCACAGTGACTGATTTTGAATACTTTCCACAAATCTTTTACTTCAGGACCTGTAACAAAAATGAGGTTATTTTAGTTGCATGAAACTTGATGGGTTACTATTTTAAGTGTTATGCATTAAGTACAGGAATTTCACACTGTCACTACCTTTTCATACCCAGGCTACGAACTTTTCACACGACGCTCGTATATTCTGAATATCGTATACAGTCACCGTAATGACACTTGAAAAATTAGGAATATTTTAATTTTATGTGCCCAAGTCTAATTAATAGAAATGTCTGAATGGGGTATGAATTAAAGTTTTAAAATAACGTCGTATAATTATTCGAATGTCTTTGTCAACAATCTCGTATTGGTGAGACACTACTGCTTCAGTGAACACGCCCAAAACATCAAAATGAAAAAAAAAAATAATAATAAATAAATAAAATAATAGAAAATCAGTACTACGTTAATTGGTCATCTTGGTGTTGAATACCTTCATCAGATGGACAGCCTGGTTGGTGTTAATATGGTAGACCTCTGGACTATGCCAATATTTATGGATACGAAGGAGGAAAGTAAAAGTGAGTGAAATCCATGACATAAAGCAAACATTCCCAACCGGTGTATTGCAATGATGGGTCCAGCTTTTAAAGGGAGTGCGATTTAATGATGATGATGATGATTAAGTTAATATGAAATTCGAGTTTGTCTCAAATGTTTAAGCCCCACAACTGAGTTTTGCTTATTGTAGGCTTCTACTCTCATAACCTATGATCGACATAACTCAGTACAGGGCACCATTGAATATAAAGTAGTTAATTCTGGATATCATGATGATTCCTGCTATATTTTAATGCTAGCAGTGAGTTTAGGTTTATTCCTGTAATTTCTTTTTCTTTTACTGTTGATCATGAAAAGAGAAAGACGCAATCTTACGATCATCAGTGAGTCTCCTACAGTTGCAGTAGAAGAATTGAGGGCTGCGATAGCAGTAGAACAAAAACTTATTCTTGGTTTTTTGCTCTAATTCTAACTATCTGCAATGGAAAATTTGTGGCAAAGAAAAGGAAGTTAGATAACAAGAGTGTTGATGCTTGTCTGCTTTGATCAGTTATTTTTCGTCTATTTCTACGAAGGAATATTATTGGGTAGTGATGCTTTACTATTCTTCCACATATCCCTATAATACATCAAATCTTAGTCCTGTGGAAATGGAAGAACTTGTCGGTTATCTTGCGACATAACTTTTTTTAATGAAATTGTATGATCTTTATCTGTGGTTTGGCTATCCTTGGAAGAAGAATATCCTGCAATATCTGGAAGAGCTTTCAATATTTTTTTTTATCTTCAACTTCGCAAGAATGCATTTTTGACCATGAAACACAAGGCAGTCATGCAAGATACGGAAGAAGATTCCAGTGTCTGCCTATCTACTGTCAGGTTTGGATTCATTGCCGGATTTAGTCTGTTGCAAAGTTTCTCCAGGCCCTCGACGCTTGGTGACTTGTAGTAACTGGGCTACTTCGTTCCTGTAAATCCGGCCTCGACAAGATTTGAGGATGCCCATCAGTAACAGGTCTCCCATTAATGTTAATGATATTCGTATCATATTTTTTGTAATATTAAATTTTTATGATTAAAATAAATTAAAGATGATCAGGTGCGAATTTGTTTTCAAAGTAAAACTATTTAATTTGCATTAATATTTTATGGCAGAAAGTCTTAAACTGTGTAAGATTCAAAATATGAATACCTCTTGGTACTTACACGTTCACTGAGAAGCCAAAATAGCTGCGAAACAGTGCTGTCCGAGTGATGGTACTGAACTAAAAATAACAGCAGTCTTCTCTAATGGAGAAGCATTACTTACTTGAAGTACAAAGAGGGCAACTCAATGTGAAGGATTTCACAATATGACTTTACAATAATGATGCCACTGTACAAACTTCGGTTTGTTCAAAAATAAAATTAAACTATGTAGTAATAATGCAAATACAGTAACTAATGTCATTTAATTTGCATTAAAAGAATTTCAACAATTTTATGAGAATTATAAACGGAATTGAGCGGATCCGACTCAGTTCGGCGCTAAAGGAAAATGGCTGGCAGCTACTTTTATTTAAAAAAAAAAAAATGATTTCATGGAGGGAAAAAATGCAGCGACCCACCCTCGTATACACTAATATCACGAGATGCTGAAGTGTATAGTATATACTTGTAGAACAGTAACAACTCCTTAATTCTTCCAATTAAAGATTAATTACTGATTCATAATCTGAGGCCTATTTGAAGAAAAAAGATTAATTACATAATATTTCAGTAAAGTAACAAAGTTTCTCATCAGTTTTTAACAGATCTTATTACTGTACACTCTTAAATATGCTGTCTTCATTTCACATGTATCCACTTCCACATTATCTTCTAGATGTCTGTTCTGTAACCAACTCATTTTCGTTGACTGGCCTACGTAGGTAACTTCACTCAAGCATTTGTTTTCTACATTAGTTTTTCCCATCTAGTCTTATCCATTCATTTATATTATTATTTTTTATTCTGTACTGCCATCGGAACCAGTGGAAGAACTGCATTTTAACTGTTTATTGTAGTTAGCATGAAGACGTAACAGTAAACAGGCTATGCATGTTTTTTTTTTTTTTTGTGGCTGCATATGGTCTTTATCTCGCACTGTGCATACTCATGTTCGCATACGTGATCTTTTGAGTGATCTGTAAATTGATATGCATTGCCTATCCGTTTTTAATTGGTCAACACCATTTATATACGGTATAGTTATTTTCAGACGTTTGGCTTTTCAGTAATACTGTTGATCAAATTCTTATTTTTCATTTTGCTTGCTAATAGCATTCTCTCGTTTTTCTAGATCACAATTTGTTAAAATGCGTTTCTTTTTAATTTTCTTTCAATGTTCTCATTATTGCATACATTAAAGACCGTGTGACAA
Source organism: Mastigoproctus giganteus (assembly GCF_048544385.1). Classification (NCBI taxonomy): domain Eukaryota; kingdom Metazoa; phylum Arthropoda; class Arachnida; order Uropygi; family Thelyphonidae; genus Mastigoproctus; species Mastigoproctus giganteus. The sequence continues at coordinate 52,574,872 of NC_143585.1, forward strand.
GGATTCATTAGTTTCTCTGATTTGGTGAGTTTTTCTGATCATTTGTATTGCTATCTTATCAACTTTAGGAACATTTTGTTAAACATTGAGCAATTAGTAACCAATTATGCTGTGTGGAAGGATTCATATAACACTTAGTTTTGTTAAAGCTCATTCCATTCTAAGGATTCAGCCTTTATCTCGAAAACAAAAGTGCTTACTTCAGAGCCAATTGCTTAGTAAGAACAAAACTAGGAGATAATCACTGTACTAGATTAGTGATATTGCTGAAATCTTTCCAGGTAGTGTCGAGCAGTATTTTCCTGTTTGCATTCTAGCGTTTATTCTTTGTAATTTTAATTTTTATAGTTAATGTAGATTGAGTTTTATAGTGTGGTTAAAAGTACATTTTTTTTTTAAGAGTAATTTGGGGCGTTATAATAAATTAGTAATTAATAATTTCATTGATTGATGAAAATAGTTGGTTTACGTAATCAGATTATTTAATTATCTAATGATATAGATAGCTGATGAAGAATCAGTTACTTTCATAAATAGTACATGATAAAATTTTATCAAGGTTGATAGTAGTTAATCTAGATTCCTTTTTTTTTTTCTGCTCTGCGCCTTTGCCCTAAATATAGTTCTCGAAAATATAATCCTTATTTGGCACATAATTCAGATACTGTACTTAGGTCATTGATAGCAAGTATATGCCCATAAAAGAGAGTATGCTGTCATGTTATTGCGCAACAACTTGTCCTTGAGTACAATATCTGTTTATTAACCTCCTCATACCTTTTACGGTCTGGATAAGACAAGGGTAGATTTCTACGTAACGAGTGTAAAGTTGAGTGCTAGAGATCACAAATTATCTGATGCGAATGTAACCATTAGATATAAAAGGTATGCTAAGAATGGTTGATTTGGAAAACGCTTTTAAAATTATGAAAAACAAGCGGGATTTGCAAATCATGTCTTTAATTGCCAATTGAATCAAGAGGTAACGCTCTTTCCGAGGTAAGACAATGTTTGATACACATGATACTTTATGCAAATTAAGTCCGACAATTATCAATTAACCTCAGATAAAACACTTTTATTCATGCATTTACCAAAACGTCGCTAAGTGATCAGTGAGGTCAAGTAAGGGGTGCACAGGAGGTGAGTTAATCTATTGACTTGGAATTTGGTACAATGGTTTCGAAGAATAATAATACGTAGTATAAGAATATTCTAAACAAGTCTGAAATTTTGAAAATGATTGAAGCTGCTGTTGCAAACTTATGTAGCGTTTCTCTGGATTAGAGGAGGGGACATGGAATCAGAATTTGTCCTGAAATCTTTCCAGGGACCAACAAAACGTATGCTGAAAATTTGATGTCGCTCCAATGGTTCCTTATCGACTAATGTGGTAGATGACTTTCATCAACCGGTGAAATACCACCACTTTGCTTATTGGAGGCTTGAAGTGGTGAAACCCATGTTTAGTCTCTAGAGCAAAGTTTCCGGCATCCCCCCCCTCCCCCATACTTCTCCTTCAACCCATGCACGGTACTAAGTACTATAGGTTTTGACACCTTTCGTGTTTGGGGTTTTCATAAAAAAAAAATGTAATTTCTCAAACATAATATCTAATATTTTAGATAAATATTTTGTCTAATTTAGATAAATGTTCCCCCATACTTATCTAATATTTTAGATAAGTATGGGGAACATTGCCCTATTTTTGTATTAAATTTTAGTGAAACTTGGGATGACTTGACAGGTCTTTCTAAAAGAAAGGATCAAATTTAAAATTTCACGAATCCATCCACTGAGTCGTATGCGGACGATGGATGGACATTGATGAACACAATAAGTCCTTTACGCATTTCCACTAAATGTTGGCAGATGAAAAGCGAACGAATTATTTATTCATTTTAATAGCATCCACACATCGATACAGTCCAATAGACAAATATATACGGAATTCTCAATTAACTTCAAGTCTGAGTAATGTGCAGTACGTCATAAATGTACATGTAATCCTAGACTGAATGGTTTCTCTAAACACAAATCTAGGATATTTGTTATACTCAATTTGTAACGAGTTTCTTTTGCCACTTAAATTTCAATGGCAAGTTCTGCAATTTATTCTTTAGTATTAGTAGTGGCAAATGATGCAAGGAAGAAATCTCAAACAGCGTTAGCCCTGGCCGGTCACAGGATCAGAGGAGTGTACAAGATACTGGTACAAAGTCTTGTTTTCTATTTCTTCATCTGTACTGGATTTTCGAGCGCCGTATGCTTTCTATTTTAGTATTGGTAGTGGAAGATAATGCAAGAAAACAAGCTTAGAGGCCGCCGTAGCCTAGTGGTCAGGCACGCGGGTGCATAAGTGACCTTGGGTGCATACGTGCCTTGAGTGACCGGGGTTCAAGCCCGTGACTACTGAATACAGGGCTGGTTCTTGTATTCTGTCTATCTTGTGACCTCCTTTGACCGTTTAGTTGTCCCGGAGTATAAACAGAATTTATTTATTTTTATTTTATACAGCATCAGTTAAAAAAAAAAAAAAAATTCCATTTCACCTATCCAGTCCCTACAATAGTTTGTCTAGTTCTTCCTTGAATTTATTTAAGCTATCCACTTCCACAACAACAGATGGAAGTTTGTTCCAGCAAACAACTACCTGCTGGCTATAAGCAAACTTCTGCACATCTGTTCTGCAACCATTCTTCCTCAATTTGAATGTATGCTCCCACGTAAATGAGGGGGGCATACATTCAGATTCGTCCTCAGATGAATCCCATCAGCACTGAGCTTGCTCACTCCATTCAAAGACAAGTACCTCAATCAGATCACCTTGCAGGTCCACTCTCCAGACGCTGCAGTTTGCAGAACTGAAGCCATTCGTGCAGAGCCGGATTTAAACTTCTTGTGACCCTAAGCTATAGCATGTATGAGGTCCTTCACCGGTTCACTATGACAATATTAAAAAAAATAATGTGGAGCGAGGCCTCTTGTAATATGAGGCCCTAAACTGTAGCTTGTTTAGCTTATGTGTAAATCGGGCCCTGCTTCCGTGGCAAGCACACCCCTTTGTTCCCTCTCACCAACCTAGTTGCCTTTTTCTGTGCCACAAGAGGTTTAAATCCGGCTCTGCACGAATGGCTTCAGTTTTGCAACTATGCATTCGTTCCAGCAACTATATATCCTTTCTAAAGTGAGGCCCCCAGACTTGTATGCAGTACTCAAGATGTAGCCTGACCATTGCCTTATACAGTGGGATAATCATTTTAACCTTGCTAGCAAAATTCCTGTGTATCATTGACAAAACATCATGAGCTATCCTTACAGCCTGTCTGCACAGCTCGGAGAACTTCATATCTGACTGCACCATTACCCCCAGGTCTTTTTCCTTTTCTGCTACCCTGAGTGTAGTACCAGTCTGTATGTTACTCTGGGGTTACATCTACCCATATGTAGTACGTTGCTTTTTTTTTTTTTCCAAGGTTAAATTTCAATTGTCATTTCTCAGCAGATCTGCCTAAATTTTCTAGATCCTGTTACCGTTATTAACCACCTTGCCAAAACCTTTGTGTAATCTGCAAATTTAGACAGTAAGCCTGATATGCCTTCATTAACATCGTTAATAAATATAGAAAACAGCCACTATCTTCTCCCACTTATCCAAAGCAGTAACTTACCCTTAATGCCACACTGCTCCAATTTGTACGACCGTCTTATGTGCAACAGTATCAAAAGCTTTCCTGAAATCCAAGCATAGGATATAATTTTTTTGCATACAGTTCCTTTGTCACTGCCTCATAGTATCCAATCAAATTGATCATACAAGATTTCCGTCTAACAAGCCCATGCTATGACTGAAGTATAACTGCCTCCTGCATTACTTATTCAACCATTATCGACTTCATTATTTTCCCTGAACAGAAATTAAGCTGACAGGTCTGTAATTACTTATGTCACCCTTTAATCCCCTTTGTGAATTGGGGATAATTCGCATATTTCCAGCCGAAATGGACTTTCCTTTGAATCCAAAGATTCTTTCATAATCATGAATAAGGGTTTGCTTACTTTCCTTAATCTAATTGGATAGATCCAACTACAATAGGCGCTTAACTTCAACAATACCTCTTCCACTTTCCTCTCAGTTATCACAATCATTTAGCTGCCTGTTAGATTTTGAACTTCTGGAATTCCCCTCAATAAAGAATTCGTGCAAGAATGCAGATGCAAAATACTTATTCAGTTTGTCAGCAACCCGGACGGGGATCCTCAACGGTTAAACCATGGTCGTTGTGGACCAATGTGATTCAACCTCTTGTACTGTTAATATAAGTAAAGAAGTCTTTGCTGCATTTTTTGGCGTTCTTTTCCGGAGATTTCTCATAATCTACCTTAGCTTGGTTAACCTCCTGTGTGACTTGATTACAGACTAGTTTATATCTACCATAGGGTTCTGTGCTGCTTGATAATTTGTGCATCCCATGCCTTTTTCTTCTCAGCTAAAAGTCTTATCAGTTCATCTGATATCCATTTTAGGTCTAAGCCTGAAATTGTATTTCTTAGTTGGTGAAAAGCCTAGCTTCTGCCATTACTTTCCTGGATGCTTCACATTTAGCATCTGCTGGCAGCTGTATAGAATTTAAAAACTGAGACCACTGTAGTCACCCTTATAGAAGCAAAAGCCCTTCCCTTTACCCTTAACAGTAGTTTTGTCTTTAAGTCCCACATCAGCACACTGTGATAACTGCTACCGAGGATCTTTTACCTTCAGTCTTTTAATGTAGGAAGAGTCGTTGCTGATAATCAGATCAAGAGTACTGATTCCTCTTGTTGCTGCTTCAACATTCTGCTGTAGAAAACAGTCATGTAATAAATCCACAAAGGTCTTGCTAGTGTAACCATCCCACAAGTCCCAGTCAATATCTGCAAAGTTAAAATCCCCATTATAAGACATTACAATTTACTGGCCCATTCTTTTTGTTATTGTTTATTGTACTCATCACTGTCATTAGGCGTATAACACACTGCTCATTTTTGTTTTCCCAGTACTTGTCACACCAGACTGACTCAACATTGCACTGATCATGCATGTCGACTTAATTAATATTAAGATTTAATATGCTTAACGGTCCTGTCCTTTCTGTACACATTGTACTCCCCATATTCAAATTCTGCATCCTTTATGTGTGTGTGACACAATGTCTCTGATATCCTCACAATGTCTGCATTTATGTTTAATCAGTACTTCAAATTCATCAAATTTATTTATTATGCTGCTAATATTAGTGTACGTACACGTGTTAGGGTAATTAAGACTATGTATTTGGTTGTTTCATGATGACCCACAGCAGGACTTAAAATTTGTAACACCTTGCTTCTCAGGCTGCTGCATGTTCCAATAGAAGCAAAATAAATTCCTCGTTAATGGAATTGTTTTACTTCAGTTTTGAGCAAACAACCCAAAACCGTACCACAACCCGCTCACCACTGGCAATAACAAGCTTCTTTCCCTTCAGTTGGACTCTAACTTATTTCAACACATTGTATCTCCTATATACCCTTGGAATTTTAATCCTCCATTGCCTCCTAACATCTTTGCTTTGCCTTCGCAACCATTCATCCATATTGCCTGTGGCATGCTTGTATTCATACTAGAAGTTCTCTTGTGTGTGCGCGCAAAGGCCGACCCGAAGATTAGGCTATTATAGCAGACTGTGGCAGCTGGTAAAAAAAATTCTTAGTTTGCATTGTGCGCTGATAAATTTAATATTATTTTAATTGCTATTTTTTTCAATTGAATCATTTCTCTGTGTATAAGTTAAATCCGTCTTTTATACTTAATTCAGAAATAGAGGCAGATTTTAAACCACAGAGAATCTTTCTTCAGTTACATTAATCCTTTATAAATTATACACATTAAAAATACGCCCGGTTGTCTCTGAGCATGTGATCTGAAAATTAACTATCTTTCAAAATGGGGTTGTTCCTTCCTGTTTTATCTTGGCGCTCTTGATAAGTTCTAGATAATAAGAAAGTCTTATTTTCTAGGCTTATCATGTATGTGAATATTTATACTAATAAAAGTGCTAACTAAATATGCAATTAAGCATTATACCGTTTATTTTTCGTACCTGGAAAGGCAGTGTATTTTTATAATAAAAGGCTGAAATGGAAACTGACTACGGTTTTCTTTTCAGAGTATAAAAGAAATCGCGTAATAATGAGGGTAGCTCCAAGGACTGGTATAGCAGTAGAGGTACCCTGATGAATCCTTTTCCAATGGCTGTTACTGGAATTGTGCCACTACCTTGACTTCAAGTTACACCCTTCTCCAACGTACTATTATCTTCCTACTTACGAGCATATGCATTCCTACGATTTAATTCTCACCAAGATCCATGCTTCTGGCTGTTTGAAAGTGAATAGGCCAATACTTGAATTTTGAGGTATATTAGAGGAAATTTCGATTTTACGTTTTTGAAGGGACAAAAAAAGAAATTAAAGGAAAGGAAATTCTCTTTAAAAACATGCTAAAATATACAATTTTTTAAAAAAAATTTGGTGTGTTTTTTAAAAGTTCTGTAATTTAACGCATTTACGATTGCATTAAATTACAGAATTGAATGAAAATAGTATTAGCCATAAGGTTTTGCTACAAAAAAAAAAAAAAAACCCACCCTACTATTTGACTCCTTTCTCACATAGGCATCTACGCTGCCAGAACGGAATCAAAGAGGTATTGACTAATTAAAGTTTTCTTCTCTGCGTCTTCTTGAAGAAAGCAATCTCTATGGTATGGAAGAACACGTGCGTGTGGTTTTTGACTCCTTGGATGATTGCAAATCATTGGTTATTGGTGTAGGCTGTCTCGGATTGGCTTTCTCGATGTATTACTACAATAGTTCTTGATAAATTTACATTTTTAAACTACGTATGCTGTCAAGTGACCTTAAAAACAAAAGGTGTTTTGTCGTTCTCGTTTTTAATTCTCTAATAATTAAATGACGAACGTAAGATTGAGGATACAGAAAATAACCAGAAACGTAATGGTAAGAAAAATATTTCTCATTTTTAAAGAGTTTTTTTCGTCGGAAAATAAAAATCAATGATCATAAAATCAGTTAAATTCTCATTTCTGTAGGTACAGTTTAAAATTAAAGCTATTTCAATAAGAAACTCGATTAAATTGTGAAACCTTTGAGGAGGTGAAGTTCAAGTTACTTGTAACTGCACCGGAATCCTTTTTTAAAATGTCCTATTTACAAAGGAGGGAATCATAGAATTAATAATCAGAGCAGGTGAGACAAGTTGTGGTTGAGGAAACCACAATTGTCTCACCCAACCGATAGTTGAGCTTCCATTAGAAAAAGGTTTATAGAAGATGGAAATGTAAAATTCTCTGTATTTACAATTGTAACCATATATATATTTGTGAATGACTTAGCAAATCCCAATCCTGAACATTAGTGCTATAATGGGTATTGTATCAGTCATTGTAATCACATTAGTACTGGTTAACAACTATTTCAAAATACTTGTTAACGCTTAGAATATTTATTGCTAATGAGTCTAAGAAGTGTGCTTTCGCGAAGGTTTTCTTGTAAGCTTCGTGATTGTAATCCAGCTGTTAGCATCATCGCAAAAAAAAAAAAAAATAATCACTCTACAACGTTATTGGATATATCACTTCGGTATTAATCCCCTATTAACTCCAAAGATATTGGGCGGGGGATAATATGATTTAATTAATAATTTTTAGATGTATATCCAACTTTATGACATGACTTTGGCAGTTCTCTCTCACACCCAAATAGTGTTTGCACATTGTAATCGAGACGCGGCCCTCTCCATTTTAAATCTGTATCCATAAATAGGAATGCTGCAATATGAAAAAGGAATGTTGGCTTTGCTGTCGTGCCCATCACGGCCTTAAAATCATGACTTCTGCTACGTGTTAATAGGGATGGATAAAGGAAGGATCTTTTCTATGGAGTTTAAGGTTTGGCAGTTTCAGATATTGTATCATGTTCAGTTGCCTTGGTTTTCATTGCTGAAAAAAAAAAAAAATATCCATAACTACTCAGGGTACTTAATATCGTGGTTCGTCCATATTGGCTTGAACCACTTACTCCCTTTTGTTATTCTCTGGAGTGATCGTAATTTTCAGACCTTATGATTGCTGCATGTTTGTCACTTGTTTGAAAGAGATCTGAGTTCAAATCCTATTGGAGGCGGGAGAAATTCTCTAAGGCATGGTCAGTCGAGCAGCAGTTAGCAGATCTTGGAGAAGTGAGTAGGGTTTTATTTATGTTATCAAGATGAGCCTGCGGCATAACTGCCTGTGGACATGTGCAGACATACATCATAAACTATATGAACTAGTGTACAAAAGTAGTGGATGCACAAAAGAAGCCCTAACAACAGCTGTTGCTTATCTTGCCAGTAGTTTACCAAGTAGACCTCTGAAAGAACTCGCCATTAATGGTGTACTGGCGACGCTGCATTGAATTCCTGGCTTCCACAGTAGCACCTCTTTTGTTAAAATTATGGTGCTTACCAGGCTTCAAATCTCATGTAGACGGGAAGATTTATGGATTTTTCATAGTGTGGCTGTGTTATTCAGTTTCTTTGAAGGTTGCATAATTTTCCACTCCAGGAAACTTGTTTTTCATCCAGAAATGCGCCTAAGAAAAATACGTCTTATGGCCTTAGCTGTGCGGCTAATTATAAATAACAAATTAACTTAAGTTTAGTTTCATTTTACCGTGACATGAATAAACTTAGGATGAATGAAGCTGCTTGGCATATCACTGGAACAGCATATTATTCACAACTTTAGGGCCGACCGGGCTAGCCGAGTGGGTAAAGTACCTACCCGGCAACCCCAAGGTCGCGGGTTCGATTCCCGCCTCGGGCTTGGATCAAAGTACTGCAAAAACCTTGGGAGGTGCAATATGGCCACAGAAGCCGATGCGCCAACAACTACCAAATCAAAAAAAAAAAAAAAAACAACTTTAGGGATGCTTGTATTCAATGGGTGAGCGTATTAATGCAGACAAGGACATGCATAAAGCAAGTTGCATTAGATGAAACGCTCCTAAACTCTCCATGGTAACTGGCCTTATGTGATCATGGGTTAAATTTATGTATAAAATATTTGATAAAATATAAATTTCATATACTTCATGGACTAATGTTATTAGTGAAGCCCCTCAGGATTAAATGTTGGTACCTCCTTGCTGTTTTCACTATTCGTTAATGATATCAAAGAAGGCATATCAAGTTTAAAGTTTGCTAACGATACAAAGGTTGGTAAGGTGGTTGATGTACAATAAGCAGGGTATGCTACTCCAACAAGATCTGGATAAATTAGGCAGATGGTTGAGAAATTGCAATTAAGGTTCAGCATTGATAAATGCAAAGTACATATGGGTAGTCACAAACCCAGAATAACATACCATTTGGGTTGTACCAAACTAGGTCGTGGAGAATGAAAAATACTTAGTAATTATACAGTCTTATCATGAAGTCCATTGAGCAGTGCAGACAGGCTGCTAGGGACATCCGATGGGGTTATATCAATGATATACAGATTTTGCTTGAAGGGACCAAGATAATTACTTTGCATAAAGCAATTCTCAGGCCGCATCTTCAGTACAAGTTTGGATGCCTCGTGTTAGGAGGAGGAGGAATGTATGTTGGAAAAGGTGCAGAGAAGTCTTTGTGCAATGCTTTTTTGTCGTAGTCGGAATGCTTGAGTATTTTTTCCATATTGGCTGGCTGACTGACTGACTCGTTTTACCCCTTCCCTTCAGAATTTCTATTTCTAAAATACAGTAATTAGCATCTCAGGATTTACATCCTGAAATTTGATCTTTGGGATGCCAGGCAGGCACTTTACCCACCCGGTCGGCACCATTCTCCATGTAAGAACGTTTCAAGCTCCTTGACTGAAGGCGGAAGAAATCTGCTTCTCACTCTTCTCTAAATATTCCCACAGTAGTTAAATGTTTGTCTGCTTATTATGCAGGTGTTTAGCCTCAGTTTCATGCTCCCTAAATCAAGATTGGACACATCTGACTGTTTGTATTGGAGCATTATTTTGAAATGTCACCGTTTGTAGGAAACCATGTTTGCACCATGAGATGAACCTGATCACTCAGAATATGAAGGTAATCAGTGGCAGTGATTGTCCCGTTCAGAGTGAAGACAGGACGTAAAGAATGTCGACCCTCCATACTTGACGCTTGGCAAGACAGTCGGCATGATCCACTTCCTTTGGCTTTTGCCAAAGTAAATTCTCCCTGTTGTTAGAAAAAGTGTGATGATTCTTTTTAAAATATAATGTTTCTAATCAAATGTCCAGTTCGTTGTGCTCCTTACTCTGCATCCTGTTTCTAGCATTACCACCAATAACGAATAGCTTGGAAATAGCGACTCTGCCATAAATATGTTTCTTGTCGAACTGTTTTGCTGGAAACTGGATTTCTGAGATTCAGACCCACCCCTCTGCAGTTAGTTTTGATACAGTAGTTTTGTTTTCGGGCTACAATCCTTTTCAGTCTTTTTTTCGGGCAGTCTCTTTCAGTCAATTTCGATTTTCTGCCGTAATTCGTCTTATCAGACTTCGTTTTTCCATACTTGATGAATGCAGACATCAGTTTGGATACAGGTGCCCTGGATACATTAAACAAATCAGCAGTTTTACTCACCTATGTTCCTGCTAAATGTGCACCATCTCTTTGGAATTCAGCCAAGTTGGACATTCTTGTACCTTTTTTATATCACTTCTAAATAGATTTTTATCGTCTTTCATTCGGAGTGCTACATGCAAGGAACAGAAATCATCTGCTTATTCATAAATACGTCATACAGCCATTACAAAAACTACTACATTCATATCGTGTTTTCCATTATCCCCCCCCCCCCTTGTATATATCCTACATCAACACGAGTTTTGTAGTATTAAAAGTTTTGATAAGAGTATTTTTGAACACTAAACGTCTCCTAAGGAAACATTTTTATTTATTATTTATCTATTTTTTGTTATTACACACTATATACAGACCGAAGTGGTAAATAGGCCGTTTAGTGAACTGCCTAGAGCTTCGCGTATCCCACAGCCATCTTCTTAGTTTCAGTAAGCGCAAACTCCACTCGGCATTTCGTCGAACGATAGATATCCATTTCCCGGTGTTTTAGTTGGCCGCTTTTTTTCCCCCCGTTAAATATTTAGGAAGGAAATTGTGCTGTACATTCCGTGTGTAAATTTGTCAAACAATTCACATTTTTAATAAAATTTTCGAAGTTTTTGCTCATATTTTACTATAACAAAAGTCCCCCTAGCGTCACAAAGCTTAATGACGTTCGCCATTGACCATTGGTGGGTGGTGTCAGATGGGTGGGGCTGTGACAGCCAGGCAGCGTCTGAATGAGTGAGTGTGTTGAACGAGTAGAGCAGGCAATTGTAGCGGTATCGTTGTTGGTTAGTTGTCTATAAAAGTACAATTAAATAAACAAAACTTAAAGGTAAGAAATGAAAAATTATTATTTTAGTATGTCGTTGCTTTCTTTTTTTTGCTTTTGTACGGAAACTACTTTCAAAACCGTATTGTGAAAATGACTACTAATCACAATAGACTTTGTCATTGGGGAGCGGCTCAGATTGCTGGCACTGTCTTGTTGGGGACAAAGAAACAAAAATATTCACAAGCAAGGCCAAAACTAATGAATGTAGATTGTATTATTATAGGTGGAAGTTATTCAACTAATTTAAATTTTTGATGTTGAATAGTACGCCAAATAGTTTTGGCATACTCAAACTGTAATTCTAACTGTAGGTGTAGCACCACGCCAGTGACATATCTAATAGACGAAATTTTATGATGTTCCATTTTATTGAAAGTGATAAAGATAAATTAGCTGGTTCGTGTAGAAAGTCATTTAATGTATACTTGATGTGAAGACATTAAAGAAATTCACACCCTGCAGTTTGGAGGTTGAAAGAATTTAGGCGTATCCTTTCATATTTTTTCATAAAGATAGACTGAGTTAGTGAACCATTTCAGGATTAATCGGTTATTAATTGTAATAAAAATGTAATTAATTATATTTAACTTATTTTCATGAAGTGAAACTGATTTCTTAGGTATTCGTCGGTTAACACACCCATCGCTAAGGTATAGTGCTTATGTACAGTGAAGCGTAGGCTTTGGAAGGACCGGGGAGGGGGAGCTTCCCCTGCATTTTAGACTTTTTTTTTTTTATACTCCTACTAGTTTGTGGAAGTTATCAATAGTAGTTATCAATGCATTCCCCTTTCCTCTAAAAAAAATTCCATATAACCTGTACGTATATCCAAAATCAGCAGCCATCCTTCACGTTTTGAAACAATGCAATGACAAAGGCAATTAAATTCGTAAATAGTACACTACATTATGCGCTTTCTTTCATAAAGATGACACTAGTTTTTTTTTTATTATTTTTTGCGATTAGGTTTTAGTGTGTTTTGTGATTAGGAGATATATATAATTTTTTTTTTTCATATTTGAAAAATGAAATTAATTTTATCACTTAAGTTTTACAAAGACTTTATATATATAAAGTTACCTTTATTTTGAAATGCGTGTCGGTTAATCAAGTAATGGCTTTGATTGTTGAATTCAAAAGGGCGTGGGAGTGCATGAATCATTCTTAATGGTAATTATAAATATTCGCCACGTATCAATTGAGTGGCGAAACTGGCTTATCGCCATTGCGGTGGGGAGGGAGGTCAGTGGCTGAGTTGGTATTTGCTGGCAGTTACATGGAACCGTTCTGCAATCACCGAAGAACAATTTCTTAGAAAATATCTGTTCACTGACATTTGGGAGGGGGGTTAAAATTTAAAACAAAAAAGATAAGCAATCGATAACAACACTGCATGCACAAATTGCAACTAATATGATACATGCAATGAGAACGGATTAACAAGTTATGAAACTTTGAAATAGGAATGAAGAGAACATTTCTGAACCAATCATGGGAAGGGGGCTTCCCATCTGGGTTAGTGGACCTGGTAGTATGGTGGTTTACCAACTGAATAATTTACAATACTATGATTTATTCACAAACAAAAAACTCTCAGGGTAACTTGAGCATTTTTTTTTTTTTTTTTGGCTGGTGCAACATAAGCCTCAGGCTTCCTTGCACCATATGGCTACCTTTATTTATAGTTTAATTATTATTATTAGCCATATGGTGCAAGGAAGCCTGAGGCTTATGTTGCACCAGCCAAAAAAAAAAAAAAATGCTCGAGTTACCTTGAGTTTTGTTTGTGAATAAATCATAGTATTGTAAATTATTCAGTTGGTAAACCACCATACTACCAGGTCCACTAACCCAGATGGGAAGCCCCCTTCCCATGATTGGTTTGGAATTATTGCTAAAGAGAAAGGGATCCAGAATTTGTAATTTCACTACTGAATTTTATGTAACATGCTATTTCAAATAATAAATCTATGCACATTTTTAAATGGTGTTAAAGCAAAATTTCTTAGAACTCTTAACTTTTTTGACAACCTTACTACATCTGTTAGAGGCTTGGGCAACGAAAATATTGTAAGTGTAAATTTTGAAGTTTTACCTGTTCATGTTAAATTAACAGCATGCTTAGGAAAATGTTGCTGAATTTTTTTTCTTCTGTTTTAAACTTAAGGGAATAAATTTGTTATAAGAATACATTTTTTTTCTAAAGTAATTATATTTCCTTTGTGTGTAGTATTTTGACTGTATTTATTACAGTAATAATATTTACATTTTTTTATAGATTTCTTACTATCAGTATGTAGGTCTTTTTCTGTAAAGAGGAATGTCAGTAGTATGTCTATATTATACATTGTTATTTTCAATCCCCTTTTTCAGAAGAAAATCCTGTGGAAATCAATAGTGTTCTAGAACTATTGTATGCTATTAAATGAAGTAATATCTTGATTTTCCTATAATCAAATATTTTAATTCAGTTTTTTAAGTTTCATATATAAAGTTTCTCAAATATTGCTATTAATCATGGGATATGGAGTTTTACACTGTTCTTTAAAATACAGATACCCATTTATAGCTGTAGTTATGTGATTCATACTGCATGAGGTGTGTGCCGTTCATTAACCTCTTTAGCTTAGGGAAAGGAGGCCACCGAAGAACAGGTTTACTTATGGACATGTTTCTTTCAGGAATTTTTATAAAACTAATATCAGAATGTCAAGCCCAGCTAAGGAAGATTTGCCCAAGGTTCCTGCACCATTGAAAGATGAGCTAGCTCAGTTTGATGCTACCAAGATGAAACATGCACAGACCAATGAAAAGAATCCATTGCCATCCAAAGAAGGTAAAAGCTTTATTTTATTTTTTTTTTTTGTGAAAGAACACATTTTTCACCTAAACCTTAATTGGAGTTTACAGTTTGAGGTTTATCTATATTTTTATCCAAGGAAATTAACAGTAAGGAGGAAAAGCTTTTTTAATCATTTAGACATTTTTTTAAAACTTTGTAATAAAAACAGATCCCATAACTTTTTATGTCAACTTCCTCTAAATGATAATGCATTATTTTTAATTTATATTTATTAGAATTATGAGATAATTATCTAGCATTCTGAATTGGCAGCCAAGTTTTTTTTTTTTTTTAATACAAACACTTTGTCCAGCAGTCATAATTTATGTCCTCACCTGCCTGCCTTGAAGGATGAGTGTGGATATAAATTACAGGTAATATCTGTACCAATTTTTTTTCTTTGTACCAGTTTTATTTTTCTGAAAAGCGTTCATTTTTGGTGGTGGTGGTGGTGGTGGGGGCAGGATTTCCAGATAAAGCTATAAATTTGAGGGGGTGTATAATAGAACTCAATGTATACATCACATGAAATTTCAAACAATGAAAAGTGATACAAACTATATAAACAGTGATTAATAAAAATTTTCAATTGAACAATAAAGTTAAATTAGTTTTATTATAAAAAATTCTACCAGATGGTATATAATCACTTATTCAATTTAGGGCATGAGTGAGTGACTGAAAGTTAAAGGGGATTATGTTTGACATTTGAGTTAAAGCTTGGAGCAACTGAAATTCCTGAAGGAATGCTAAATGTGTCAGACAATTAATTCTAGATGTTTCACATTCACAACTTTAAACCATAACTGATACTTCAAGGGATCCCCTGATTGGGTCGAAGGGTAGCAGAAGCAGTGAATTGAAACTTTGTACAGTAGAACCCCGTTAATCTGGACCGTGATGATCTGGACTTTTAATCCAGACTGGATTTTCAGTCGGGAGAAATTCTAACTATGAAAAAAAAATCTGTTCACTGGCATTTGGGAGGAGGGTTAAAATTTAAAACAAAAAAGATAAGCAATCAATAACAGAACACTGCATGCACAAATTGCAACTAACATGATACATGCAATGGGAATGGATTAACAAGTTATGAAACTTGAAATAGGAATGAAGAGAATATTTCTGAAAATTTATTCCTGTTTTTGATATGATTGATTTCATTGAAGGGGAAACATGTTTCACCATAATAACTTAAACTCACAGAATTCCAGCTGTCCCTGTTATTGCAAATTCAATAAGATCCTGTTTACTATCCATTTATAATAGATTACACTAACAGAAAAACCTCAAACAGGGGACTGCTAATTGTTTTATGGTTGTGACCTCCAGAAATCTGACTGGACCATGTGGTATGGTCAGAGACCATATGGTAATCTCAAGTGCTGGCCTATGCAGTTGACAGCTGCAGCTATCATTGTCCACATATAAATCTTGAAAGTGTTTCAAAATTAAAGCAAAAAACATTTGAGAACTATTTCAAGTAAACTTCTCATAGTTTTGTGGTATTGTGTTATAATATTTTTTGTTTAATTTTATGTAATATAATGTTCTACATTAAAACTTTATTGCTTTGTACAGTATATTGTATACTTACCATGTTCTTTTACTTTGTATAATTTTTACTTTAAAATACCCCCAGGGGCTCACATCTGGTGAGTATGGGCTTGGCACACCCAGGGTCCTGAGCTGGATATCATCATTCTTCTCTTTCTTGGTGATTCCCTTCTATTTCTGACCTCTCTCTCTCTCTCTCTCTCTCTCTCTCTCTCTCTCAGGGGTAACTCAAATTTTTTTTGGCTGGTGCAGCAAAAGCCTCAGGCTTCCTTGCACCATATGACTAATTATTATAATAATAATAATAATATATTTTTATTAATTTAATATAAAAAGCAATTTAGTTAATTTTGTCATTTAGTAACTTTACATAAAATCCTCGTACATTAAAGATAGCTTCTGGTTAATCTGGACTGAGTGTGGTCCCGTTAAGTCTGGATTAACAGAGTTCTACTGTACTTGCTCACCCACCAGATTTCAACATTTCAATGAAATATCGAAGTATCTAAACTGTTGCAAGTTTCTATTAAAAAAAAAAAAAAAATCCTGTGGCCCAGCAGTGTTATTGGCATAATGTTGACATTAAAAATGTTTTTTCTGGTGTTATTCTAAAAATTTTGTAACGAAAAACCATCATGCAAAGAGCATTACAAAAATTTATTCCAGTTTAATTTATCTTCTACTGGACCAAATTTTAATGAAATTTTGCACAGAGCTTCATCTTAGCTGTATACTAGAGGAAATTGCAGTAGTTTTTCCAGCATAGTGGAAAATAAACATGTGATTAGGGAAATAAAGGGATAATGTGGATGATATAGCATATTTTTGGAAAGCTTAAGGAATTTAGAAACAGAATTATTCATATAATGTGGATGATATAGCATATTTTTGGAAAGCTTAAGGAATTTAGAAACACAATTATTCATATAATGTGGATGATATAGCATATCATTGGAAAGCTAAGGAATTTAGAAACAGAAATATTCAAGGTTTTAAGAAACTTTTGGAAACTGGGAAATGCATTAATTTGAAAACACATCTGGTTTCAAGTCACCTAGTGTTTTCAGATTGAATGTAATTTTTTTCTTTACAATTAAACTCTGATGCTGGAAAAGAGTTCTGTACATTTATGAAAACATTCAACTTGGACATATCAGATCTTTCAATAAATACTACACGTAATTGAACAAAGGTTTCAGTAACAATGAGGAACTACAATGAGACACATGAAAAGTGCATGGGATATATAAATTATCAGGTGATACAGAAGCCTATGGTAGATATAAATTAGTCTATAATCAAATCACAAAGGAAATTAGGCAAGCTAAGGCAGATTGAGAAATCTTGGCAAAGAATGCCAAGAAAAGCAGCAAAGACTTCTATGCTTATATTACAGCAGGAGGAATGGGTTGAATCATATTGGTTCACTTAATGTTAACTTGATGACCCTGCTCAGGTTGTTGACAAATAGAATAAATATTTTGCATCTACATTTACACATGAGATTCTGTGCATCAGAAGTTTATCAAACTCTAATAGGGAGCTAAATGACTGTGATGAAGGAAAGTGGAAGATTGTTGAAACTGAATATAAAGGCACCTGGGATGGATGGGATCTATTCAGTTGTATTCAGGGAGGTAGCAAAGGAGGTGATCAAACCCTTAGCCATAATTATGAGAGAATCCTTGGATTCAGGGGTGGTCCCTGTGGATTGGAAATGTGAGAATGTATCCCCAATTCATAAAGAGGGATCATAAGGTGACATGAGTAATCACAGACCTGTCAACTTAACATCTTTTCCAGAGAAAATAAGAGTTGCTGGTTAAAGAAGTAATGCAGGACCATCTGGACAGGAATGCACTTATACTGCAATCAAATGTATTTGTTAAGGAACATCTTGTGTAACCAATCTGATAGGTTACCATGATGTAATAACCAAGGAACTGAATGAAAAAAATAATTTTGATATCATATACTTGGATTTTGGGAAGGCTTTTGACACTATTGCACATGAGACTGCTGTATAAACTGGCACAATGTGGCATTAAGGGCAAGTTACTGCTATGGATTAAGGGATGGTTCAGTGGAAGACAGTGATTATCAATTGGGCACTGCTCTTCATGGACTAATGTTATCAGTGGAGTTCCCCAGGGTTCAGTGTGCTGAGCCCATTGTTCTCAATATTTATTAATGATATTGATGAAGGTATATCAGGCTTAATGTCCAACTTTGCAGATTATATGAAGGTTGGTGGGGGTGGTTAATGGCAGTAATGAAGGTATGCTACTGCTGGGCTGAGAAATGACAGTTGAAGTTTAACATTGACAAATGCAAGGTTATTGCATATAGGTAGCAGTAATCTCAGAGTAACTTATCAACTGTGAAACTAGATTCAGAGAGTAGAAAATGAAAAAGACCTAGGGGTAATTGTGCAGTTAGATATGAAATTCTGTGAGCACTGCAGATGTGCTGCCAGGACAGCTCATGAGGTTTTTTGTCAATGATATATAGAAATTTTGCTAGTAAGGATAATAAGGTGGTGAATTATCCCTTTGTACAAGGCCATGGTTAGGCTACATCTAGCATTGTATACAGGTCTGGAGGCCTCCCGTTTGGAATCTAGTTTCTGGAGACACTGCATTTTGGGGTGATTTGATTGAGGCCTTGAATTTTAAGGCCTTGAATGGATTGAGTAAGCTGAATGTCAATGGCATTCTTCCTCTTGCTGAGATGGTGCACATGAAGCATAAATTTAAGTTGAAGGAATGTTTGTAGGATAGATGTGCAGCAGATTGCCTTCAGCCAGTGAGTTGATTGTTGGAATAGGCTTCCATCTGTTGTGGGAGTGGATGGTTTGAATTCAAGAAGAAACTAGATAAATTCTTGGAGGGCAAGGATTGGGGGTGTGTTTTGTCTGATGCTATGCAAGCTTGCTTTCTTGCATCATTGCCACTACTACTACAATATAGTCGACCAGGCTAGCCAAGTGGGTAAAGTGCCTGCCTGACAACCCAAAGGTTGCAGGTTTGACCTCAGGCTTGAATCAGAGCAAAATGCAAAAACTTTGGGAGGTGCATTATGGCCACAGAAGCCAATGCATCAACAACTAACAAAAAAAAAAAAAAAAACACCACTACAATATAAACATTTTTATAAAAAAAAAAAATATATATATATATATATTTTTTTTTTTTTTTTTCAAAAGTGTAGATATGCTTAGATTTTTCAGTAATCCTTTTTATTCTGAAAGTTATATAGGTTTTCTTTGCAGCATTCTGTGGGTTTGTTTTGATATGTTGACCATTTATATATACAGGGCGATTTGCTACTAGTGCAACAAACTTGCAGGAGGTGTAGGGGGCACAAAGACAAATTGGAATCGCATAGCATTGCAGGGTCCGAAATGCCTTCACGTGGTAGAGGACGTCGAACGGGAGGTCGCGTGAACAGAGATCCCGCTGGAAGTCAGCATTTGCTAACCGGTTCCTGAGGCAGTAGGATGGACGAGTATTCAAACGTTGAACTGGCTGACATGCACCTCGCGTATGGAGCTGCGGACTGTAACGGGCATGCCGCTCTGCGCTTGTACCAGGAACGTTTCCCACACAGGCATGCTCCTCATCATATGATTTTCGCACGTGTGCACAGAAGGTTACGTGAGACTCGTTTCACAAGAGGTACCATGAATCGAGAGCGAACAACGAGGACGCCAGACAATGAGGAGAATGTCCTATGTCTTGGAGAAGGCAATCAGAGTAAAAGTGCTCGAGCGATAGGCCAATGATTGGGTATTTCCCAATCCGCTGTATGGAGGATACTGTCAACAAACCAAATGAGTTCGTACCATCTGCAACGCGTCCTATCATTGGAGCCTGCAGATTATGCACTCCAGAGGACTTTTGCTACTTGGTTTCTTCAACAGAAATGGTTCGCAAATGCTGACTTCCAGTGGGATCGCTATTCACGCGACCTCTCGTTCAACGTCCTCTACTGCATAACGAAGGCATTTTGGACCTTGCAATGCTATGCAATTCAGATTCGTCTTTGTGCCCCCTACACCTCCTGCAAGTTGGTCGCACCAAGTGAGTTACCCTGTATATACTGTGTATATAGTAGTGTCGTGCCTATGTGCCAGTTTGTGGATAAAAAAAATTTAATGGTTTTATGAGATATCATTTGAATTTACATGTTTTTTATAGCTTAAATTTGGCAAAAGTGTTTTTTTCCTGATAATATTAAGGTAGGTTGGGTTGATAATGATGGAACAAAGGATTGTTGCATCATGAGACTTAAATCAGACAAGTGGCGTAAAAAAAAATGGCACATAGGCTGGTAAATTTAAGGTTCTGTATCTGAGTCTTGATAATCAAGGTAAATTATCAGTTGGGGTGGGTGAAAGAAGAAATTATCTTGGGGATGAGGTAATTATCCCTATGGTCAAATGAGTGATCAGACTAAATCTGGAAGTGGCCCATTGCAGAAAATATATTGATTTTAAAAGGGTATTAAGGCCAGCAATTAAAACTAATTCAGTGATACAAAGTGATCCTTATAGGAAGAGACTTCAATTGTGTAAGTGCATAGGGATGTAATTAAGGTGTTTAAGACTTAATGGATTGAATAAACTTAATGATTGAGCCATATATTTTCTTAGCATAATGTAAACAAGGTGTTTAAATTCAAAGAAAAGGTAATCATAGGCTGGATATAAGAATTTGCCTTTGTCAAAAATAATTAACCATTGAATAAAGTTACTACCTGGTTAGAGCTCAGATTAATTTAAAGGGAATTAGATTAATACTTGGAAGAAGAATATAATCTTAATTGTCAAAGCAATTAAATACATTGGCCCAAATACATTTTTACATTGAACAAGGGGCTGTGGGCCCTAAGCTGTTCATGATGAATATCATCATGTTCAAGAAGATATTGACTAAAGAAAATATTTTTGCACAAAAAAAGTTTATTAATGGACAAAATAATAGCAGCTACTTAGGGAAAAAAAAAAGCCTTATTACTTATCTAAAACTAAAATTGCATTTTGTTAGATATCCAAGAGAATGTAACAGCTTTACAAATGTCTGGGCATGGGCCACAAGGTTTTTTAAAGGTTTTGCAATATTTCATACCATACTCTAATTACTGCCTCTAACTTATTTTACATTAGTTAACTTTTTTGTAACATAATCACTGATTTTTCTGTGGGGTTTCAAATCTAGTGAATTTCTATCTAAGATAGGGTTTTAATGTTTGTGGATGACAAAGTTTAATACTCCTTTAAAATTGCTTGGTAACATGGCAGATTAATTTTGAAAAATGAGTTCTGTTGAACAGCTGTCGTACTGATGCCATCATTTAAGAAAAACCATCTTTGCATATTATGACATGCAATGTCAAAGATCCGGGAATGTTTTATAGCCATTGGTCTGTGAAACATCCTCGAGACCATTACACTGGTGAGAGACTTCATGATCTTGGTTGTGCACAAAGCATGCAGAGATTCTGTAGAACTATGAGAAACTACAGCAATTTCTTCCACTTCAAATTTAATTTTGTTTCATCACTCAACTTTTGTCTGCTCTTCTTCAGACTGGTGCTGTTTATTATATTTATTTATTTGTTTAGCTAGATAGCATTCCAAATGTAGTCTAACCATCTTGTATAGAGGAATAATGTTCTCCTCACTACTAGCAAAGCTATAAATCGTGAGCAGAACACAATGTGCCTTGCTTGCTGCCTGTTTACACCGCATGGAAAATTGTCAGGTTGAATCATAACATCCAAGTTTTATTTTATTTTTTTAGTCTACCAAACTACTTAGCTTCCTCTATGGATGGTTCCCAGAACATTTGTTCAGGAGTCATGTATAAGCATTTAGAATAATTAACCCAAGTCTCTTAGAAGCAACATAGCCTTGTTTTAATTGTCAACAAACCTCCAAATCATCAAATGTTGACAGCTTCCCTGGGAAATCTTTGAGGTTGGTTAACAAAAAAAAAAATTGACTTCTGAAAGATTTAACACCCTCCAGATATCTCCTCAATGACACCCTTTTCAATATCATTTCTGAAAATTAGAAATAAGAGGGGGTTCAACACTGACTCCACAGGCATCCCACTTTTTAGGTCTATATTAGATGAGCTCTTGAAGTGTGGTGTCGGCAACACTTTCCAACGGTCAGTTTTACAGGAAGCAGAGGGTAAATGCATGCAAACTAGATGGGCACTTCGAATGCTGCGTAGGACGACATAAGCTGGCGCAAAACACCTGCCAACACCTTTGGATGCGTTACAAGCATATATTGCTTGACATTTGCATAACCTGAGGAGATATTCTTCCCATACATGGGGTGGTTGGCCTTAATTGGTTTGTTTATTATACTTTGGGGAAGACTGTTTGACACAGAGGAGTTTATTTGTGAAGTGGAAAGGAGGCTTCCCTTGTACAACATGTTATTAAAAGACTACTCCAACAAAGAAATAAAGGCAGTGTTGTATTGAAATTGGAAAATAAATGCTTCCGAACTGGGATGAACTACATAATGATGAGAATAATCAAAGCTCAGTTCTGAACATCATATTTATTTAAAATATTACTTCTGTTTTAGTACTGTTTCATTAATTAATGACATGCAAGTTTGTTCACTTGCAGAGACAATGGTAGATTCTGGGTTATCTGCTTGGAATCACGAATGTACATAATTTAAGTTAATAAAGAACCTTATTATTAAATAAGATGAAAACAGTAATTGGAAAACTGCTGAAGAATATCACTGCAACAGTACAATTAATGTTGACGTTAATAAATGAGAATCGTGTGGTCTGTCTTCCAAAACGAATTTTGAAAACCTTTTGTTTCAAACAACTTTGGTGTCTTTCTTTTTTGAAAAGTATTATGAAAGCACACAGTAAGCTGCAAAGTACAGAGTCATTGCCAGCATGATACAGGGGAAAAAAACAAAATAATACGTGCAACTGTTCCTTGGTATAAAAAAACATGACCGAAATAATTGCAACGGATTGTTTGAAAAACGAAAAGATCATACTTCCCTTCTTAAATGTGTATTGCATCTACTAACACAATCGAGGAAATTCATCTATTGGAAGTCACACTGGAAATGGGAAAAAAAAACTGGTGTAAAATGATAACATTGCAATATGCATTTGATAAAAAAAAAAAAAAAAAAAAAAAATTTTTTTTCTTTATTGTAATTGTTTTTAGGGATCAGTATCGGTACAGCACCTTTTCTGGATGTATATTCGATCTAACGAAATTTCAAGAAAATATTGAAAGCTGCGTTACAAACTTCGAAAACTAGTGTCTCCTAATGAACATTTGTAAAATCAAATGATACAAATCCTTTATTGCACGAGAGTACTCCATTACAGTGTGGGTAGTGGAGAATGTTTTCTGCTTCAAAAGGATGGAAAGTACTCAATATTCCATCTGGAAATAATGTGAAGTGGTGAAAAGACAGGAATGTAGGTGTTTTATTCTGAGAAGTCCCATGCAGTAAAATCAAACAGGAAGTTACCCTTTATGTTACCAAAAGCAGTTCTGTAAGACAGTCTTATAAATATCTTCAAATAAGAATAGCAAGTAGAAATAAAATAACAGTTATTTGGGACACATCAGAACCAGTGCATTTTGGCCTGATTAAGCAGCTGCCCCAATTATCAGAAGTTTCACAGAAATAGTTAAAATACAATGGACCCTCACTTTACAATTGGTTCACTGTACCAAATCACGTTACGATGGAGTCACCATAGTAAAGTACTGTACACTATACAATGTGTAGTAAGCGCCAATCATTGTGATCATGTTTGTGAATTTAATTTTAATTCTATTAAACAGATTCTAATTAGCAAAAATAGGAACATTATCCACAGGCTATAAAAGTAAAGATATATTAAACACAAATTCACCCTATATTACCTTATCAATTAAAAAATTAAATGATACGTGATAATCGGAATAATTAATACGTACTGTAATATGTACATACTAACTAGTTGACATTTGTGGGTTGGGGTTAAAATTTAAAACAATAAAAAGATAAGCAATCAATGACAAAGAACATGGCACACACAAATTGCAAGTAACACGATACGTGCAAGTGAGAACAGAGTAACAAGTTACGAAGCTTTAAAAATAGGAATGAAGAGAAGATTCTGACAATTTTTTTATGATTATGATTGAAGATTCAATGGAAGTGTAAACACATTTTGCTATAACCCACAGAATTCCAGCTGTTGGTATTATCGCAAATTCGATAAGATCTGAGTTTCCTATCCATTTATGATAGATTGCACTAACAGAAAAGCCCAATAAACAGGTGACTAATTGTTATTGTTTTATGGTTGTGACCTCCAGAAATACGACCGAACCAAGTGGTATGGTTGGAGACAATTGTAGGGTAATCTTCAGTGCTGCAGTCTCTCCTGCCTTGATTAAACGGCATGTTGTCCCATTTAAACAAAGTAAATCCAGGCTATTTTCTTGATTAGATTCTGTACAGCACCCCAAATAACCGGAATCCACTGTATTTCAATTAGTGGGAGTTGGCCTATTGGTACAGCACAAAGTATATATGCAAACGTCGGTATTGATTTCTGTATCACAGTATCAATGTTTTTTTCACTAATTAACATTAGAAGTTCATTAACTGTATCAACATTCTGTAAAATAAAAATTCTCTGGAGATTTCGTTTGTGTTTCAAACATAATATAAAACTTTTTTAACCTATTTGAATTTGCTGGATGAATCCACCATCATCGTTCTCTCTACTCACAATCAACGCTACATAAATACATAATACATCCAACTTGCACAACATCCACCTTGAAACTGGGAATAGAAAAGTTGAGTCACTGGTGATACCAATGAAAAGTTAGAAGGGCAGTGTCTGGTTTGAAACGATCTGACATTAGGAGTGCTACGTGTAGTTTGCTGTTTTGGAGGCATTCACGACACCAGCTTGTGCTTCAAGCGCTTGTCTAGTATAGCCCTTACACTGACCCAACCTGAAAACTAAACTGAAGACTTATGACCTTTTCAGTTTACCTGAGATCCAGTGTAGAACTTGCCAGTCATTCTAACTTCTTGCTTTTATATAGCGGCTATCCATGAGGGAGTGTATAAAAAGCTTTACTGAAGTGTAGATATATACACCAATGAGCCAAAACATTGACCAGTGAGTTGTTATGCAAATTGAAGCAACTGCAGGTGAACTACAGCATGCGTGTGGGTTGGGACACTGTATAAAAAGCACCTGATGCTGAGCTACATTAATCATTGTTACTCTTGTTCTTCAAATGGGAAAGGCAACAGACTTAAGCATGTTTGACAAAGGCCAAATTGTAATGGCCAGATGACTGGGTCAGAGCATATCTGGTGGGGTGCTCATGGTTAGCCATGATTAGTACATACTGAAAGTGGTCTGAGGAGGAAAACCCATGAACTGCCGGCGAGGTGTTGAACAACAGCTTATCTATGCTAGAGGTGAGTTAAGGCTCTGCTCTCCCGGGTGCGTGGCAACAGAAGAGCAACTGTGGCACAACTCACCGGTAATTGGAATGCTGGTGACGGGAGTAATGTCACAACACACACACAGTACATCAAACCCTGCTGAAAATGGGGCTGCTCAGAGTGCCTGTGCTAACCACGGTTCACCGGCGACAGCACCTACAATGGGCATGCAAGCATCGAAACTGTACCTTGAATGATTGGTAGAAGATCATCTGGTCCGATGAATCACATTTTCTGTTGCACCATGCAGACAGCTGGGTAAGTGCATTGTTTACCCGGGGAAGTGAATGCACCTGGATGCACTGTGGGATGAAAACAAGCTGGTGGTGTCATGCTTTGGGCAATGTTCTGTTAGGATACCCTGTGTCCAGTTATCCATGTGCTAGGCACTATGTCTACCACCTACCTAAACATCATTGCTGACCAGGTACGCCTTTCATGGCAACGGTCTTCCCTTCTGGTGGTGCCATCTTTCAGCAGGATAATGCGCCATGCCACATCACCCAGATTGTTTGAGACTGGTTTGCGGAACATGAGGAAGACTTCCAGGTATTTCTCTGGCCTCCAAATTCCCCAGACATCAATCCCATCGAGCATCAGTGGTTTGTTTTGGAACGGCAACTGCGATCTGCAGTCTCAACCCCGGACCTTATAGGAGTTAAAAGGATCTGTTGGTACCAGATACCACAAGCACATTTAGAAATCTTGTAGCATTTATGCCTTGCTGGGTACGAACTGTTTTGGCTGCACATGGAGGACCAACATAATATTAGGTAGGTGGTCATAATGTTTTGGCTCATCAGTGTATACTGTCAAAATTATTACCTCTAACTGTTTAATGACTTCATAGTAGCTTAACCAGATTTGTCAAGTATGACTTGCCCCTAATGAACCCATGCTGGAATTATTCAATTTTTTTTTTTTTTTCCCTGGAGATGGTCCTGAATTCCATCATTAACAACAGACTTCATATCCTTCTGATCATAGAAGCCAAACTTGTTTGCCTGTAGATTTACTAGTGTAGATTATTGTTAAGTTTGAGTAGCAATCATAGTAGTTATCCATTTCCTCTTCAGCACCACATTTGTAAATTGGGGCACCTCAGCACTGATCCTCCTGGAGATACTCTTAACATTTCCAATAGTTTGATATGCTCATTTGTGACCTTTATAATTGAACATATGTTATCCTTCCTGATGCCTTGCCCTCTTTTTAACCTCGGTAGCATTTTGTGACAAACAAATGCTTCTCTTAATTTACAGCAATCTGATTCCTTTATTTCTCAGATTTGTTTGCTTTAGACTTTAAATATCATTGAGAAGGATTTGTTCAACTCATCTGCCATTTTTTGTTAGCTTTTTATATATCATCCACTACAATCAGTTAAAGAGATATTTGATTTACTCTTTTGTATTCCACACATGAGAATTCCTTACCTTGATCTTAGCTCTTTGCTAGCAATTTCTCATAACTGGCTTTCATTTGTCTTTCCCTATCAGTGGTTTTGTTGCATAATTCTCTTATATGCTCATACAAATTGGAATCATGTGATTATTAACTTTCCTGTGCTTGTATTTTTGCTCAATTAAACTCTTAATCTTGCCTGTCATCCATTTTTGTATCTCATATTTACAGTACTTGACCAGTGGTATGAATATGTTATGGCTTTGAGGATAAATCTCTTAAATATTTCCCATGTTATATTTGTATCTGATGTAATGGTCTCTTCATTGAATACAGCCCAAGAAATATCATTCCATTGTAGTAACACTGCATGGTTTTCTTCAGAATACAACTTTGTGGTATTGTGATCACTGCTTAGTCCTCACTATCAAGTTTTTGATACAGCTAGATTCTTTAGTTGAGAACAAATCTAGGATATTAAGTACTCTCATGGACATGCTGAGATAAGTAGCAATCACCTGTTTTGTTCAAAAACTTTACCATATATATAGTATATTTCTGGTGGCAATTCTGCCATTAGTCACAAGTTTGGCATGTTTGACTAACCTTTTTTTTTTTTTTAAAGATGAATCCATAGTCTCTTAAATAAAACTCAGATTTACAAAATATCTAATTATAAATTCAGAAAAGCACTGGTTTATATTTTTTGCACTTGATTATTTTATATTTCCCTTCATTTTCTAACAAAAAATGATTTCTCTTTATTTATGCATGAATGTTTCTTTATTTTTGTAATTATGCATGCTTATTTTTATTATTTATTTTATTTTTTTGCATGTGCTCCTTATGTATGTTTTTTTGCCTTTTTTCCTCCCCTTCTGCATGTCATGTTTAGATGTGCAACAAGAAAAAACTCATAACAGTATTTTCCAAGGTGTTGAGAGCTTTGAGCGGTCAAAACTTCACCATACTCAGACACAAGAGAAAGTGTGTCTGCCTAAACCAGAAGGTATTTCTTTTATACTTTAGTTGGATTATGTGGTTTATATTTAGCTTTTGCTGCACATTTAATTTTAAAATAGCTTCACAGTTATTTTGTATAAAGTATGAACTGTAATGTGTTTTTTTTTTTTTTTTTTTAAGGGAAGAATTTTTATACAAATATTCCATCAAAGAAAGCATCTGTTTTCTTTGAAATCAAAAAAATTGGATTACTATCCAATTTGACTATAGAGCCACCATTTTCTTGATTTGGATACCAACTTTTGTTGGCTTGACCATGTTCTGAATGGCTGTGGTTCACTAGGCTTTGTTTCTCTTGTCTAATGATAGATAATTATAAGTTAGATTAACTAGACTGGATTATAATAAGATTTAACAAAAATAAAGGAAAAAAACTCTTGGAGGTTCCCCAAAGTGGATACAACAAATTTAAAGTATGAAATGTGTGTTTTAACTGGCCAGGTGTCAGTGATGAGCTGTTGAATAGTTTTAGCTGCATTTTGGAATAAGTGGTTTAAACTTGATGTCTTAAAGATTTTAAAAAAATTTTCTAAAAAAGAGATCTTGTATTTAATTACTACAGCTAATCCAGTGGTTAGTGCACACATTATAGCAAATAGTTGCTGATCACCTGAGAGTAACCCAATTTTTGGAGAATATTTTGGGTTTTTGAATCCTGCTTAAATGTTGCCAATATTTCATCTTTTCTTAATGGATTACAGTACTTATTGTATGTGCTTTAAGTTTGTTTAAAAATTAAACTTTTTTACCTTTTTTGTTTTTTGAAAAATAAAAAATATTAATTCTGATAAATTCTAAAAATATTTTAGACATAAATAGAAAGTTCACTCTTATAACTTCTATTTTCTGGTTTAAAATACTTAAGTGTGTGAAATTTCAAGTACGCAAATGTGCATATTTCTGCTTATGTTTATAAATATCACTAAAAAATTAAAACATTATTTGATACTGTTAGTTACTTTCATTTTCAGGTTTATTTCAAATTTTGAAATGCATATCTTTCTGTAGTGTAGTGGCCATCTAGAGAGAATATCATGTTTTGTTACTGTCTTTACTCGAAAAATAATATTTTTCAAAAACAAATAGAGTAAGATTTAGATATTTATTGAACCAGTGTGAAGCAAAAAAACAAGTAACCCGAAACAGCATGTACACTTGTTGGTAGTGCACTAGTCTTCAAGAAAAAAACCATGTAGTTGCAAAGATGGTGATGCATCCACCAAGTTTCTGTACAAAAATTTGGTGGAGGGTCACCTGTCAGGTGACCCACCACTGCTGCTGGTTTAATATACAGTAAACCCCGGCTATTTGCGGTATCTGTATTCGCAGTCGCTGATTTAATATAAAATGAAACCTAAAAAAATGTGAATTTTAAAGTGCCATGAACATTTTCCTCCATAAAAAAACATGGGTGTGGCTAAAATTATCTTTCCCAGTCAAAACAGCGCTCAGTGGGTGGAGGGAGAGGGGTGACAAAATCACGAGCGTGGATGTTTCTCACTAATCCTTGTTCAGTATGTGTTATGCACTTGTCATGGAAGGTTTTGTCGTTTGCTTTTAATTTATATGCTTATCAATTTATAAATTGATATGCTTACAAAAGTTTTGCAGTCTAAAACAGACTTTTTAGAGTGTGTTAATGAAAGAAAGTGACTTTATTGTGGACAAGTTCTTTCTAACCCGTACAAAAATATGACTACGAATAACAAGGGCAATGTGAAAAGATCAAAGAAGCTGATGACATTAGCGAATAAAATTTGAGTTATTAGACAATTTCTAATGGTGAAAGTGCCTCCTCAGTGGCAAAACATAAAATCAATGAGTCAACGATACAATCGATCAAAAAAAATCAGAAGAAAAAATCCGCCTTAGTGTTCATGAAAACGTGCTAATTGCTTCAAAAATTTGCTCTATAACTCATGATGTTAAATTAGAAAAAATGGAAAAAGCTTTAAATCTGTGGATAGAAGACCAAACTCAAAATAAAATTCCATTAAGTTCACTCATCATTCGTGAAAAGGCAAAACTCCTTTATCAACACTTTAACGAAACTGGTGATGGCACTGGCAGGATAAGTTTTTTTTAGCTAGCAAAGGTGTGCTGGTTTGAAAGATTTGTTTGAAATTTCTAATACATATTACATTTGATATTAAATTGTTTCTTATTTTCATTTTGATGCCATATGCTTGCATTTCACTATGTACTGTCTATGTACATAGTCATATTATGAAGGTACATACAATACATACATAGACAAAATTTTAGACTAGTTTTTCTTATATATTTCATACTTTGGAACGGAACCCCTTTGTTACTATTGGGAGCCATAACTCAGTATTCGCGTTTTCGGTATTTGCGGGGGTTTACTGTATATTACTTTTATACTTCTAATTCTTTCAGTATTTATTATTTTTAAAAAATATACTTGGAAATGCCTTTAATTTTCATAAAACAAACTTTTAATTTCTAAAGAATGGCTATACAAAGGTTACATTAGTCTTAAATTTGAATATTAATCTTTACGTGTTGTAATTTTCTTTGTTTTCGTGTAAAACTACCACAGAAAGAAGTCAACTGGCTGGTTATGATCAAAAGTAGATTTGAATTTCATGGTTATGCAAAATTAGGGCCTGGCACAGGAGTTAGTTTTAGTATTTATCACCTTTTCAGCCTGATCTGTCTGATCATTGTAAATTGCTCTTTATTTAAAGATTTAAAACTTAAACTCCAGTATTAATTTAGGCTGTGCTAATTGGCATCATGTTTTACTTAATTTTGATCATTCTGATCACTTGCAGCATTGTGTAGTGAGAGAGCGAGCATATCTCATCAGCATTGAGCTTTTTCAATCCATTCAAATCTTTAAACACCTCAATCAGATCATGTCACAGATGCCTGTCTCTAAATGCTTCAGTTTGTAGAACTGAAGCCTATCTTGGCAAAGGGTACCCCTTTGCCAAGACCTGTATGCAGTACTCAATATGTAGCCATAATCACCTCCTTATCCCTGCTGGCAAAATTGTTGTATGTCATTGATAAAACCCTTTGAGCTATCCTGACAGCCTGTCTGCGGAGCTCAGAACTTCTTATGACTGCACAATTTACCCGGTTTTTTTTTTTTTTTTTCATTTTCCACTACCCCGAGTGTAGTACCATAAAGTTAGTACATTACTCTGGAATTACTGCTACCCATATGCAGTACTTTGCATTTGTGGATGTTAAACTTTAGTTGCCATTTCTCAGCTCATTGCCTAACTTTTGTAGATCGTGTTGCAGTAGCATACTGTCATTAACCACCCTGCCAACCTTTGATCCTCTGCAAACTTGGACATTAAGCCCGATATGCCTCCATTGATATCATTGATAAATATACAGGGTGTCTCAAAAATATTGGTACAAACATTTAGTGGGGGGTAGGTAACATCTAAAGGAATGTGAATCGCATAGGAACCCATAACCGGAAACGTCAGGAAGTAGTAGCAGAGGCACAAGAATCAGAAATGACGCAAAACAGTAATTAGTGTCAAACATTTATTTGACATAATATTAACAATGGAGTACGAGATGGATGTATTTCATGATGTTACAACATATGCTCGGAGGTTCCACCATGAGATGCAATGCATGCGTGACACAGTTGAACAAACCTGGAGTTTCTTTGACAGTAGCAGCTCAGACGAGTCTCGCCACGAGATCATTTCTGTCTCCACAGGCAATTCATACACGATAGATTTGAGGACCCCCACAGAAAGAAATCAAGGCTCGATAAATCAGTTGAGTGTGGGGGCCAGGCAATGGGTCCACCACGGCCAATCCATCGACGCCCAAAACACCTGTTCAAATGGTCACGAACACACCTTCCATAATGGGCAGGCACCCCATCATGTTGAAACCAAACGCTGCGTCTCACATTTGCTGGAACATCGTCAAGTAACCCTGGTAGAACTTGTTCAAGAAAGATCCGATATTTAGCGGAGTTCATGCGGGATGGTAACAGGTATGGGCAGACTAAGCAGTCACCGACCATACCTGCCCACACATTTATTGCAAAGATGTTGTGCCACATACCGTGTGGGCCCTCTGCTAATCCATACACTAGGTGCATGTCTGCCAACTCACAGTTCGTATATTGATGCTTGCTCTTCATGTGGTGACTATTGCTTGAATGAGTAAACCAGAAATTTTCCATCTTGCGAACTGATGAACAGTGCAGTGTACCAACTTACAGTGACATTTCCAGTTATGGGTTCCTATGCGATTCACATTCCTTTAAATGTTACCTACCTCCCTTAAATGTTTGTACCAATATTTTTGAGACACCCTGTAGAAAGCAGTAGGCCCAACACTGACCCCTGTGGGACTCAACTAATAACATTAGTCCCACAAAGAGCAGTGTGTATGGGTATGTCTGCCAGGGGCAAAGGTTGATGACGTTGTAGAGCGGATATCATCTTTTAAGGGCACAAAAGGTGATATAGTTGTACATGTTGGCACTAATGATATTAAGAGTAGGAGACCGGCGGAATTACTTAACAAGTACAGGTCACTGATGAAAAAAAGCCGTGAATTAGGGTTGAATTTGAAAGTGTCTGCAATTCTGCCCAGACAAGATAGGAGGAAGTATATGATGAGCCCTGTCGATCAATTTGGCCCTGGAAAGATTGTGCAGGGCTCAAGGGGTAGAATTTTTTTCAGCCTGGTCTGTACTTGTTAACAGGAGAGACTGTTTCTACAGGGATGGGATACACTTAAATAGAAAGGGTGCAAGAATGTTTGCTGATGCTATCGAGGCAGTGTTAGGTGGGTTGGAAAACTGCTAGATTGGGGGTATTTAAGGACTAATAGATTAACAGTAACCACTGGCAGAGGAGAAAATGATTCTTGCACTGCTTCTATTGGAATGAGCAGTAGCCTGGAAAATAAGATGCAGGATATTTCAGAGACTGCTGGGAATCATGGGGGTACAAGTGAACACATGGGTTGTGTTAGGGTGGCTAAGAGGAAGAGCAGGTGCATATATACTTGCGTGTACACCAATGCTAGGAGTTTAGTAAATAAATTTGAATTTGAGGTATTGCTCAAAACATCAAAGGCAGATATTGTTGGGATTTCAGAGACGTGGTGTCACACAGATATAAGGAATGCAGAACTGGAATTTGGGGAGTACAATGTCTACAGAAAGGATAGGAAGGGAGGAGGGGTTATGCTATTAGTTAAACACAAAATCCAAGGAAGTGAAGCCAGTCGACATCGTTGGACAGTGCAATGTAGAGTCAGTTTGGTGTGACATAAGCATTGGGAGATCAAAATTGAGAGTAGGAGTGTGCTATAGGCCTAATGACTCTGATGAGTATAATAAGAAACTGTACAGAGAAATAGTGGGCCAGTAAATCAGTTATAATGGGGGATTTTAATTTCCCAGATATTGACTGGAATTTGGGGGCTGGTCACTCACACATTAGCAAGGCTTTTGTGGATTTATTGGATGATTGTTTTCCACATCAGCATGTTCGGGAGGCAACTAGAGGGAGTAATACTCTTGATTTGATTATCAGTAGTGATTCTTCATGCATTAAGAATCTGCAGATAAATGAACCACTAGGTGGCAGTGATCAGTGTTCTGAAGTGGGAGTTACTCAAAGAGCACGGTGGCAGTGATCAGTGTTCTGAAGTGGGAGTTACTCAAAGAGGTAAGTTTGTGAGTTTTCTATTTGTATTTCCAAATCAAGTTTTATTTTCATTTCAGTTGAGTTTCTTTTAAATTTTTAAAGATAAAGTTAAGACTTTACTTTCAGTTTTAAAAATCATTACAAAGTTTTTATAGCATGGATTAAGTAAATTGATTAGACTCATTTATAACTGTTGATACAATGGCAGAATTAATAGTAACAATTATTTGTAACCTTATTTTGGTTCAGGAAATGGTGGGTTGTGCAAGGCTTTGTGAAAAAAACATTTTGATACATTGATGGGAGAAGTTTAGAAGTGGCTGGAACCCAGAATCAGTGAATGATTTGCTCCTCTCCACTTTTTCTGTATGCAGAAAACAAAGTGGAGAGGAGCAAAGTTTAAAGGGATATAAATTTAAATATGATTGGCAATAAGCAAAATGGAGGAATGGAGCACATTTTGGATAAGTTGACTAAGGAAAAAAAGTAAAGTAAATACAATAATAGAACTAAAAACAATTAGTACAATAATTTGTACAAGGTGAATTTTGAAGGGGGAGGTTTAATGTCTTTTCTAAAATTAGGTTTATAAACCTGTATGTAGTATTCAAAATGTGGCCTAACCATTACTTTGTACAATGAGAATCATCTCTTTAATGATTACTATTTAAATGAATATTTTCTTAACCACATAAATTTGCATATGTAAAAGTGTTAATTGATTCAATAATCATTAGAGATGGTTATCCCATTATATAAAGTAGTGGTTAGGCCAAGCAGTAGTGCCTCCCAAGTTATACTTGAGGCTGATACATACAATCAAGCTGTAATTAAACAATTCAGAAGAAATTAAATTAACCAGTATTCACCCAGGGAACAATTTTACAACCTTGAAAGGGTAGGTATAAGTGCATTTTGAATGAGGCAAGGGTTTGACACCCCTATAGCAAATACCAACACTTACTCCAAGAATAAAAATAAAGCTTTGGGGGAAAATACAGTAACTGCTTTTGTCACAGTGGCATCAGTTACTGTGAATTGCAGACACCCAAACTTTATTTTTAGAACCTTCAGATATACCCCCCTTTTATCTTCATCCTTCGATATGTTGGCCCCTGTCATTGTTTCATATTTATGTATATATCCTAATTTACCCATGTAATCTTAGTTTGTTGATTTCAAAATTCAGTTGATTTTTTTTTATATTGTCTTGCTTTTCAGTAAGTTACTTAGTATAGTTGCACATTTGCATTTTGCTTAAATTTGTCAGTTAGTTCTGATTGACAGCAAAATTTGTATTTTATTTTTTTTATTTCAAGTTGTTTAAAGTTTCAGAGGTACATGTACTCCACAGCATTCTTCTTCATAGCATCAACAAAAAAAAACTAGTTTTTTGGTCATATAGTAAGAAGGGAAAACTTTCTGTTGAAGAATATAATGGAAAGAAAAACTGAGGGAGAAGAGGTGCAGAGGAAGACCTGCAACTAGGTGGAAGGATGGGATCAGTGAACTTCCGGGCATGACACTTTGCGATGCTGCTTGTATAGCACTTGATTGATGCAGTTGGAGGATTTTGTTGGTGGGCATAATAGCTCCTCAGGGAGCTATGTGACTGGAAGAAGACTCCACAGCAGCTTAATCAGTATAATATGTCATCTGCCACATATTTGGAGAGGTCTTGGTTCAATACTGATGAACGTTTCTAAGACTACCATTGAAATCATTGCTCTGTCTCTGCTGGTAAAGTTCCTGTATATTGTTGACAGAATCCCATGTACTGCTTAGAACTTCATGTTAGTCTGTACAATCTCTTTAGGTTTCTTCTTAAGTTTGTCTGTGTGTGCATTAGCATGCATGTGCACAAGTCCACATTCTACAAACAAAATATATATACAGATTTATGTGACAGGCTACAGTGATGGTAAAATGTATGTGTTTATTTTATCAGCATTGGTGGAGTGTTTAAGCACATGTTTTAGTTTCATCTGTTCTTGGTTGTCAGGGAAATTCATGGTCTGTCACAACCAGATGGTGACAGAAATATGGCTTTTGGGATTCAATGGAGTGATGCTTGTGACAAAGTGGTTGTTGTGGGTTCCCTCACAGCAATCCCAAAACTTTCTTTTATTTTATATTTCTTATTGGAGTGGGTGTCAGCATTTTGCTTTATGGTTTGTTCATGGGGTTAAGAGTCTATACCTTGTAGTTGCATCTTACCCTTTCAGATTCTGTTTTATTTCCCTGAGTGAGTATTAACCCCTGCTGATTAACTTAATTTTTTGCATTGTTTAATTACAGATTGGTTGTAGGTAGGTAGCCTCATGAGCATATCTTGTTGCAGTTAGTAGCAAGTTTAAATGTAGTAAAAATTTATTCAGTAATAATTAGTTGATTATACCACTTTTTTTACTTTTAATTAAAATAATTTTTGTCCCTACTGGCAAAGTTCCTATGCATCACATAAGTTTGAGCTGT
The DNA here is from genome assembly GCF_048544385.1 of Mastigoproctus giganteus. Taxonomy (NCBI): domain Eukaryota; kingdom Metazoa; phylum Arthropoda; class Arachnida; order Uropygi; family Thelyphonidae; genus Mastigoproctus; species Mastigoproctus giganteus. Next base: position 52,610,891 of record NC_143585.1, read on the forward strand.
CCTAGCAACCTGTTTCACTGTTGAAAGAATGTCACATCAGACTACAATTATCCCCCCCCACTTTTTTCATTTTCAACAACTTAATTTGGCATTATCCAAATGTGTGTTAATTTACATTTGGCATTTTTCAACACATCCTTTATCCAGATCTTGTTGAAGGAGCATATATTGATTTCTCTCATTAACCACCTGTCCACCTTGTGCCATCTGCAAATTTAGACAAACTTGACATGCCTACAATAATTCTCTTAATAAATATTAAGAACAGTAAGGGGATCTAGCACCGAACTGTGGTATAAACTTGTATGTCTATGATGAGCAGTCATTAATAGGCTTGCCTCATAACTTGACCATTATTTTATCCATAGCAATAATTTGCCACATTGCTCCAATTTATACAGTTGTTTTTGTGGATCATTATCAAAAGCTTAATAAAATCTTTGATGTCAAAATTAATTTTTGTATCCAGTTCCTTTGTGATAACCTTATAGTAGCTAGATAAATCACTGATACAGTTGCTTCCATGATGCTTCAAATGTTAGAAAACACTTAGCACAAAATTGTAAACCATTTAGATATCTTGCATATGCTACAAATGGTGCTGATGTGGAAACCTAACTTTTTTGAGTTGTCCTTTCCGTTGAAATAAAACTTTGCTGATATCTCTTGTAGTGTTCATTATGTAATAATTTAATGTGGTTAGTTTATGGACACCCTGTACATCTTTAAAGAAATGGTAATAGTTATTTTTATATTCAGATATACAATTATTTATAGAAAAAATTTAAAAGGTTTTGAAACTAATGGTATTTTTCAGAGCATTGTTTTGGTGTTGGATACACTGGCAGTTGTTAGTGTGTTCACTTTAAAACTTTGAATTTGACATTCATTTTATGAAATAGTGCATCTTGTGTTGTGCTTTAATGAATCAACTATGCTTTTTTATCAAAAAGCAGATAAAATTAAGGAAACTTTTTTTTTTTTTTTTCTACTGCAGTTTTTACTATGCAGGTTCTATGTTAGTAGGTTATTTTCTAATTTTTTAGAGTTGAATGTCTTTGTATATATAAGAAGTGGATTCCCTATGGCTTTTTTTTGTTTATTCAAGTATAATGCCCAAATTTTTACTTAATTTCACATGGAAAGTATTTTATGGTTGACTGTGATATTGTACTTCAAATTAAAATTAGACATTTTTTACATGAAATTATGATTAAAAATCATTATGATTTTAAATGGTGAAGCAGTATCCTGTTTTATGTTATTATAGCTGAATATATCTTTATAATCTTTGAATCTTTTTTATAATGTAAATATTTTGCTTTAATTGGTGAGATGGTTGCAGCATGTTTTACACTAAAGTTTAGGAACAAATTTCTTTTGTAAACATGTTAGTTTTTTGAAATAACTTCATTACATTGTAATATAATTTAGTGTTTCTATTTTCCCCTTTCTTTTTTTAACCACTTATTTTTTCCAAATGTAAACTGAATTTAAGATTAAAAAAAAATCTTATGCTGGCAGTAAAGAGTTTTTGCTAAATTTTCCTCAAGATGTAGCCCAGGAGAAAGCACAGCAAAATATCCTGAATGGGGTGAGGAATTTCAAAAGAAACTCTCTAAAGCGCACCAGTACTGAAGAGAAATTTATACTTCCCAGCCAAATTGGTGAGAAAAACAAATTGATATAATTTTGGAGTATACCACTCACAAAATTGCTGGGCAATGCATACTAACAAGCTAACTGTAACCCTTGCTACTCCCACAGTAATAACATATCCCATTTGCAAGGTTTGGAGGCTGCATAACTGAAACACTTACAATTAATAATTAATTCAGTTGCATCACAGTTTGCTTCATTATGCCGTTTAAAAACCTCCAGTTTTGATGTTTTAGAGACATTGTGCTTTTAAAAATTTGCTTTGAGTAATAACTCAACAGCTTTTAAAAAGTTCTATCATTGGTTTTGCAAGTAATGGAAAGGAAATTCCTACTGAAATGTAAGTATTCCTACTGAGAAATTTCTGATCTTTTCTTTTAAGAGTTAAGAATTTAATATAAGAATAACGAAAAAAGCTTATGGAAGTTCAAACTTCAGAGATAACCAATATGTAAATGACAGGTCTTTCTTTAAAATAAGCATCCACAAAGCTGAAGTTGGCAATGGAGCCTTCATAATGACATTGACTTCTCATTCTTGCCAAAATGCAAAGACTGAAAACTACAAGTTGCTGTGTGCTACAAATAAACCGTACTTCTTACATGAATAATTCTAATTCAGTCTTCTTAATCATGACCACCACCTTTTAACCTGGTGGTGGTGCCTCCACTTGTGGCAAACATTGTGGTAGGTCACCTGACAAGTGACCAACTTTCTTTTTCATTTCTGAAAAAGTTTGGGTTTTTAATGGATTGCAATACTTATTAGAGCTTTTTAGCTTTTATTAAAAAAAATTAAATATTTAAAATTACTGTTTTTGTGCCTTTCAAAAAAAAAAAAATTCTACTGAAGATTACAAAAGCATTTTAGACATAAAACATAAATATCAGTCAACAAGTTTCTTTTATTTTTCAGTTTAAGAGCCAGTAAGTATTCTAAATTAAAACATGTACATATACTTCTGCTTATATATATAAATCTGCTAAAAAATTAATTTGAGACTATTAGTTAGTTCCTTTTTTTTCCAAACTTATTTCAAAAGTGAAAATTACATATGTTTCTATCATCAAGGTAGCTGATATCTTGATATTGGCAATGCAAGTGAGTATGCCAAAGCAAGTCACATATATATAAGCCGACCAGGCTAGCCGGGTGGGTAAAGTGCCTGCCTGGCAACCCAAAGGTCGCAGGTTTGATTCCCGCCTCGGGCTTGGATCAAAGTACTGCAAAAACCTTGGGAGGTGCATTATGGCCACAGAAGCCTATGCACCAACAAATACCAAAAAAAAAAAACATCTATAAACAAAGATGTAATTTGAAGCTATCTGTAGCTATCTACCCACAGAGCAGCATGCATCCTTGGTGAATATTGTCAGTTTTTCCTCTTTATTATGTAAAAAAAATCTTTCTAAAACAACCTGTGTTAGCCTAAAATAGGTTGAGTGAACAAGCACATGTTATAATTCAAATTCACAATTAAATTTTGTAACAGCATTAGGCTTTTGCAATTTTTAATGGTTCTAAAACCATTAAATATTTTTCAAAAGTTTTGTTTTTAAAAGCTTGTCTGTATTTAAGAAGGTAGAAACAATTTTTCATTTTGCATGGGTGCTATCACATAATACTTGTGCAAAATGAGAAATCAGTGTTGTGAAAAAACCTTCAATTGCCTATTTACCCAAATGCAATGCTAGGCATTTGACTCAATTCCTTGTGAGAGGACACTGTACAAACAGGAACATGTTGGATTACTAGAAAAATTCTAAGTTGGTTGTGTGGCTGCAGAGCAGAGGATTTGTGATTAATGAATATTCTTCAGATTGGTGTAACATAGAAGTGGCATCCCCCAAGGAGTGGTTCTTGACCACTGTGATTTTCATAAACGAAATTGATGAAGGGATAAAGGGCATGTCAAAATTGGGAGAGTCAATGATCAGTGCCAGGCAGCACTCTTTCAGGATGATTTGAACAGGCTTCAAGAATGGTCAGAAAGTGACAGCTGTTTTAATGCAGTAAAATGCAAGGTCTTACATTTGGGGAATAACAACACTCAAAAAAAGTTTGGTGGGGTTGATTAGAGGGATCTAGAAGTTATATGGGCAGATAGGAGTTTTCTGAGCAGTGTAAACAGGAACACCCATGGATCTTATTGACTTATTGAACTATATCCTGTAGAGATAGGGAGGTCCTAATACCATTTGTATAGGGAATTGTAATGTAAGACAGCATTTGGAATACTGTTTCCAGGTATGGAGACCCCATCTGAAAAAAAAAAGAAAAAAAAAAGCTTCTTGAAAGGGTCCAAAGATGGGCAGCTCAAAAGGTGAGATTGGCAGAAGGACAACCATAACAGGAAAGACTCCAATTATGAAGCGTATGACACAACTTGGAGATTTGGCATCTTAAAAGATCTGCATAGCCTGGGTCTCAGGGGACGACTCCCCATTTTTATTAAAAACTTTTTGGCCAACCGATCTTTCCAAGTTCGTGTGGGATCCTCACTCTCTCGTTCCTTTAGTCAAGAGGAGGGAGTACCACAGGGATCAGTTTTAAGTGTCACGCTTTTCGCCATCAAAATAAATTCCATCACAGGACAACTTCCTCCTACCGTAAACAGTGCCCTCTATGTTGATGACTTTAGCATATTTTGTCAGTCATGCAACATGAGGGTTATTGAAAGACAACTGCAAAAATCCATTGATCGCCTCAACTCCTGGGCACTTGCAAATGGCTTCAGGTTCTCGCCGGAGAAGACCGTTTGCGTACACTTTTGTCGCAAGCGTAATCTTCATCCTGAACCTGAATTAAGGCTCGGACAAAATGCTATTCCAGTAGCAGCGGACACAAAATTCTTGGGACTCGTATTTGATCAAAAGCTGACCTTTCTGCACCACATCCGTCAACTTCGCACAAAGTGCACACGCGGGCTTAATATTCTCCGCTCGCTCTCCTCTACATCTTGGGGAGCAGACCGTTGCACGCTTCTTCGGCTTTACCGTGCACTTGTGCGATCCAAACTTGATTATGGGTCCCAGGTATATTCTTCAGCCAGAGACAGTGCCCTTCGATGGCTGGATCCTGTCCATCACCAGGCTCTTCGTATCGCTACTGGAGCATATCGCACATCTCCTGTCCAGAGTTTATACGTCGAAGCAAACGAACCACCGTTATCGCTTCGACGTAAGCAGTTGTCTTTAAACTATGCTCTAAAGTTGAAATCCCTGCCAGACCATCCTACGTGGACATCCGTTTTTGAGCCACGTTGGGAAAACTTATATAATACCCGTCAGACTGCCAACCGACCTTTTGGCATTCGTGTCCAAGAGCTACTCAGAGTTTAACATCATGGTAGACAAGGTTGCACAAACACCAAAAGAAACTCTTCCACCCTGGCATGCTCATACTCCATCGTGCGACTTTTCCCTTAAGAAATGGGTAAAGTCTGAGACCTCATCATCTGTCTACCAGCAGCTCTTTTCTGCACATCGAGCTGAGAACTCAGACTTCCTGCCCGTCTACACAGACGGCTCGAAGTCTGAATCGTTCGTTGGATCTGCTGTTGTGTTCCCGGACACTATAATATCTCAGCAGATTCTTCCCGAATCCAGCATATACACTGCAGAGCTGCATGCTATAGAGTTAGCCTTGGATCACATTTGAATTTCTCAATGCCAAAGGTCAATAATATACTCTGATTCTTTGAGTGTATTACAGGCTTTATTATCTTTGAGACGCAGCTGTCATCCAGTTCTCTCTCGGGTTCAGCAGAAGATATATTCTCTTCATAAATATAAATTTGATATTCGCTTCTGCTGGATTCCTAGCCATATTGGGATAAAGGGAAATGATTTGGCTGACACTGCAGCCAAATCAGCAGCTCCCACTAACAATCGTTGCCTGTCAGTCCCCTATACAGACTACAGGCAAATAATACGAGAATATATATATTCCCAATGGCAAGAACTATGGCATAGAGAGAGAACAAATAAATTATACCAAATAAAGCCTCTAATACAAACATGGCATTCCAGTCTGCGCAGGAATCGGAGCGAGGAAGTTGTTCTTGCCCGACTCCGCATAGGACACAGTCATCTGACACATTCGTTTCTGCTGAGGGCGGATGATCCTCCTATGTGCGAGCAATGCGACACCATTTTATCCGTTAAACATATTTTATATGACTGTCCCAGTTTTAGTAATGCTCGTTTTATCGCTTTTAACCATCTGACTGAGCCTTATACACTCAGTCAGATTTTATCCGACAATGACCACGTGTCTGCTATTTTTAAGTTTCCTGAAATCAGTAAACCTTTTTAACCATATTTAAAAAATCTTTTTATTTTTACCTTGTTTACTGCTATTCGTCTTTTAAAATATATACGTGGTTTTTATACCCTGACTTAGTGACCTAATTCGTTAGGTCACTGAAAGATTTTTATCACTTTCATGACAAGGTTTTGGCGCATTATAGCCTTAGTTGCTGATGCGCCAATAAAACTAAACCAAACAAACAAACAAAACTCCAATTATGTGGACTACAGAACTTGGTAACCTGGCACCTTAAGGGGGACTTGAGGTTCATAAGGTTAGGGTTAGTGAAATTAATTTTCACTGTTATAAAGAATTCAGAACTAGGGTCCATAATTCAAATTACAGGGGAAGTTTTTGTTTAGCCAACAAGAAGTTGTTGATTACTGGAACAAGTTGCCTTTGTAGGTAGTTGAGGTTTGATAGTTTGAGGAAATTCAAGTCAGCTGAATAGTTACTTATCTGAGGGAAGTGCATAACTTGGTATTTTACCTATATATATTTTTTTTTTTTTGGTTAGTGCAACAAAACCCTATCCTTGCACTACTAAAAGAGTGCTTATTTTATAGACTTCCTCTTATGACATGCTATTTCTATATACAGTGTGGACCCCTGGCTTTACTTTGTTCACTGAATGATCAGCTCACTTTATGATGGGCTCTCCATAATAAAATACCACTCACTATACGATATGTAGTAAGCACCAGTCATTGTGATCATGTTTGCAAATTGAATTTTAATTCTATTAAATGGTGATTCAAATAAGTGAAAATAGGAGGAATACTGTCCACAGGGTATAAAAGTAAAGATATAAAGCACAAATTAACACTTTATTACCTTACCAATTAACAAAACTAAATGTTATGAAAATCAGAAGAATTAGTTTCCATAGGTTAGCAAAATAATAAATTTATGCTTATGTACATAGCTTAATTAATACTGTAATATGTACATATTGATATTTCTGTTCATTGACTTTTTGTTGTAAAATTTAAAACAGTAAAAAAAGATAAGCAATCAATAATAAACAAGTAACAAGTTTATGAAGTACAAGTTTATGAAGCCTAAAAAATAGGAACGAAGTGAAGATTCTGAAATTGTTTTTTTTTTTTTATGATTGAAGATTTCATGGAAGGGGAAATGCATTTCACCACAATGTAAAAACCCACAATTCCAGCTATCGGTATTATTGCAAATGCAATAAGATTGAACTTACTACCCATTTATAATAGATTGCACTAACAGAAAAGCCCAGGAAACTGTAAATTGTTTGTTTTTTATGGTTGTGACCTCCAGAATGTATTTTAGAAAAATATCAAAGGCATTCAAAATCGATTCTCATAACTGAACATATGATAACAATGAAAGTGTAGTACATTTTAATGATTTGAATTGGTTTTTTGAAATTTGATTCTATTAACAGGCAAATTCTACTAACCCAGGGGTCAGCAACCTGCATGCGGCTGTGACGTGAATATAGCATTAGTTTCAGCAAAACCACAAGCATTTCTCAGTTTAGTTTTCCTGCACATTGCGAGCAGAGTACACATACTGCAAGGTGTCGAAGGTTAACTGTTTAGGCAGTGGCAAATATAAAAGTTTCTGTCCACAGTCTCTTGTTTAACAGAAGCACTCAATCATATTTAGAAAAGTTTTTTTTTTTTTTTTTAATGAATTCCTAGAAAGCAAATAGCATTTGCTAAGGACTTGGCAAATGTAAATTTCTTATGATAATTTAAAGGCCAGTATATAACCCTTAGAAGTGTTGCTGTTATGGGTATTGCATCAGGCATCCATGTAACTGTTCACTGATTGCAATAAAGATATTAAAATAGGAACAAAATAATCAGTGTGTACATGTGTTTGTGATAGGCATGTGAATTCACATAAATCACTTGACTTTTTAAATCAATGACTTGGTATTATTAAACAAGTGAAATAAGAGGACATTAAAATTGCTATCACTTTTAAAATGTCAACTCAAAAGAAAGATTGAGCAGAATTGGAAATGGAGTTAGAGGACTTAAAAAATCAAGGACATGTGGAGTGCAAGACTAAAAATGACTTGAAATTGAGAATTTGGGGAGGCAAAATGTTGCTCTTTCAATTCTACACAAATGGATGGTGATAGATGAGTTGAAAAAGCAAGGTCAAATAGTGTTCAATGCATGGAGTAACTTATGAAAAAGTTGCATTTGGACTTCTCTGTTAGTTTATTTCTGTGAGCAAATATTTTCGAACATAAAGGTTTATTAAAAAATAAATCAAGAAGCCATCTGAACAATGAGTCTTTGACATGTTTAAAGATAAATTACAGCATACTTGCTCAAGAAGTTCAGCAGCAAAAGTCACATTAATTCATACCTAATTGGATGTTTGTTTTTTTTAGTGTTAATAAATGTTTCAAAATATTTTTAATAAAGCATCTTCCCACTCTATTCCACTTAATCTCCCCTCTCCTTCCAGCTTGAGCTGAGGTGTGGCTCTTCAGATTTTTTTTTTAAATTAGATCAAAAATTGCCAACCCCTGTACTAACCAGTGATCATGTTATCTGGTGCCTACTTATTTCACTTTATGATGGGCTTATGGTTGGCTCTGACTGGACCATGTTGGTCTTCCTCTCAGCTAATAGCAGCTGTAAGCATGTTGGCCATATTGTATATAAAACTAATACAATTTCCATGATAAAAATTGCCTTTTAGAGATACATCTTAGTTATATAGCAAAAATTTCAACTTCTGAGGTCTTGGAACGAATTACCAAAAAACATTGGGTTCACATTACATACGATGATGTGTCTGGTACAATTAATATTGTAAAGCAGGGCTCCACTGTAATTGGTCTATTGAAATAGGCTTGAACTTTAAAAATAACTGAGGTCTAAGCACATTCTTTTTCAGGTTACACTAGTGTTAATTATACATATGCATATTTCAATTCTTTAATTGAATTGTTTATCCAGCAGATTGCATTACTTATTTCTACACAGAGGTAAGAAAAGACTTAAATTTCCTTATTGGAATTTCTTCAATGAGATGAAGAGTAATGTGAAAAATTCAAACCGTGTGGCAGCTACAAACACGTTTTAACAAGTTGTTAAAAACAATGAACACCAGTGGTTAAATAAACTGTTGCTGTTCTCATATGAACCATGCTTATATTTGCCATTAGTAAAATGGGCACGATACTTTGTTCTTCTTAAATTAGAAGTTTCTAATGCCACTCGTAAAATCTCATCTTATCAGTAAAATTATCATTGGATTAAGTGTAGCATTTGGAATGCCCGACTACCATTCAGTAAAATGGCAGTAACTCCTGTAAAGGGCCATTTGGTGCCACATTACAGATAAATAGTACTGTACTTTATATCTTTTGTAAGAGAAGTGCAGTATATTAGTAATGCAACATTAAGACTTAATATCTTCTGGATTCAAATGAGAAGTCCTACTGCCAGGTGTGGTTCTACTGATTGTGAAAAATCATAGCAGTAACTTTGCAAAATGAAAGATGAGTGCCATTGTGAGTCTTTTGCATTGTAAATTTCTGTTTTCAAATATGCGTATGCCTATTATATCAAGTGGATGGCAAATCTTGCTATTTATATATATATATTTACATGTGTAAACTTCAAGTGAAAGTGTTATGGTTTTTTTTGCAAATATTTGTAGATAAAAATCTGTTGGTCAATTCACTACAAAAATTTGACAGAGGTGTTTTTTTTTTTTTAGTTAAGAATTTTTACATGGTCTTAAACAGCAGTTGTTCTGAGGCACATGTTGATTATGTTTTAGAAATTTATACAGATAGCACTTGCAGGTAACTAAGTGAGCATTACTGAAGTTTATCTTTTTTTTTTATAAAAGAAGAGAGGGTTTATTAAAATATTCAGTTTTATAGTTCTGTATTAAAATCAGCATTAATCATTTTTTCCCTTCTATAGATCTTAAACAAGAGAAACTACATATAAATGTTGTGACTGGCATAGAAGAATTTGATAAAAATGTCTTGCTTCATACAGAAACACAAGAAAAGACCATTTTACCTACTCCTGAAGGTAAACTGGCAGTTACATGATATTGCTGATATACTGTCCTTGGTCATTGCATTTTGTTTGTCATGTGTTTGTCACTTCTGTTGGTGGAAGTACTAAAATGTGTTGCAAAATTCATTTGCAGAAAAGCCTTCATCTGTCTTTGTCTGTGATATTGCTCTGTTTTGTGCTTTTAATATAAGGGATGTTTATTAAAATGTTTCATTGCAGGATGCTGGAAGAGTCTAAATGTACTTAAAACATCAAGTATCATTATGTCAAGGCAGTTTTCTTTTAGTAAAACTTAATTTCCAGACTAAAAATGATATAGACAAATTAATTTCATTTACTTTTTTTTTAAAATCAGCTTCTGTTTTCTTTGGCAGACATGTCATTCATTCTGATTTATGAATTGTAGGTAAATTAATTACATTTAACAGGTAAATTTACTGTAGGCAAATTCCTTTGGTATTAATGTGTAGGCTGTTTAATGAGACTTGTAAAGACTGTCTTATCTAAATGTCCTGATTTAGAAGAGAACTATTTCATTTACAAATTCAGGATAGGATTGTTTCTGGTTCCATTTTACCCGAATAATTAAACTGCCTTCAGTACCAAAAGGCTTTAACTAAAAAATGAGCCCTGTTGGAATATTTAGATAAGTTGGTATATGCTCTTCAGGCATGGTGCAGAGGTGAATTAGAATTTTAATTAAAGGAATTAAGGCACTTCTCCCATGTTGTAATTAAAATCTGCCTTTCTTTCTCAGAAAAATCAGTACATTCAAATATGGGAAGATAAGTTCCCACATCACTGATCAGTGATTACAAAGATAGCTAGATAGAAGTTCTGTTAGGATCTATCAAGAAATCAATTACATTGTTTTTAAAAGAATTTTAGCATAATTGTTAATACATAGCAAACTCCTTAAAATCCAGTGGTGTTGGGGATTAAGAGGTGCTGGATTTAAAATTTTTCCAGATTTTTGAGAGAAATAGCTCAACCTATTGGTTGAGGTATTTTTGGAGAAGCATATTTTATTAAACATTAAGTATAAACTAAACTTATTTACACCTGTAATCATTTATCTTTCATTGGATTTGTAGGCAGTAGCATTTTAAATAATGCAGTGGTTGTGATTATCACAGGAGAACAAACTTGTGCCTTGGTAACAAGTTGCTCTGGTATTGCATACTTTCAACAGTTAGCATTAGCTATATTATCACTTTTAAAACTGATCCCATGTACTTCATGGCAGTAAATCAACTTCTGTCAACTGTTTTTTTTTTGTTCTGTGTGTTGTCATTAAAGATGAGTCAGCTAATTATACAATGGAACTGGGCATCCAAATAATTCAAAATTGTTTACTTTTTAATGGCTACTTATTTTCAATCTTCTGAATACAGTGAAAAATCCATCTATTATATTAATAATTTAAAAAAATTAGCTTTGAAAGTAAACACCTCTTCAGTGCCTTAGACTTGGCCTCTCGTATTTGAATATTATCTCTTATCTTTGACTGACAGTGAGCAAAATGTCAATCAAAAAAGTGCAAACAAGACTGGAAATCGCAAGCGAAAGCCATTGTGCATCAGTAAAGGTTGAAGTCCTCCAGTGTTATAAGCCCATCACTTCAATTGGAAATGAGCCAAACTCTGCCATAATACAAGGCCAAACAGCATAACATATGGATGTGTGGCTATAAAGCCAATCACTGGGTGTTTAATACCTCCAGTGATTGGACCTCACAGATGAGTGGTAATTTCATGTTTTTTTTTACAAGTGTATATAATTATCAAAATTAAGCTTAAGACTTTAATTTTTACTTTTTCTGGGAAAACTAATAGAAATTTTTGGAATTAATGGAGAAATTACAGAAAACATTCTGACAACTAAGTTTCAGCTGTGTGCATCAGTAGAAGATGAAACAAAACATCCTTAACTTGTGTGGTTCTCAAAAACCCACAGTGTCCAGTTAAGAGTTTTTTAATATAACTCTTTCTAAAAAGTGTAATAAGGAAGGGGGGAATCCATAGACAAAGCATTTTGTGGATAGATAATGCTGAAAATTAAAAAAAAAAAAACCTTTAAAAAAGACACATTGAAAATGTGTAAAAGTGTTTGATATAATTCAACTTCACTGAAATCAGATTATATTATCTGATTTCTGGTAAATTGGCTTTTAAATATGAATGGTAGTTGAAGTTAATGTTTTCAATGTTAGTCATTGTTTATCAGCTGGATTTTAAAAATGACTAGTTTCATATTTGCAACTAAGACAAGCATTAGTTTTTACATCGAAATTTTGTATCATATTTTTAATTTGTGTGATGAATTCTGAGAGAAAGAAATAAAATTGACTAGTTTGGCCACTGTTTAAAAACCCCTTTCAGATGTTTCTACCATCATTGAATAAATCATGCGGGTCTTGGCTGGCAATGAAAAGCTCATCTAGATCTTTCTGTAAACAAATTAGTTTTGCATTATGTTTGTAGTATCTAGAGTTAAGTTAGAATTATGTTCATAAAGCATTAACACTGAAAATGCTTGTAAACAGTGAAGTAAGATAAATTACTACTATTATAATAATTTAATTTCAATTGAGCCAAATGGTTATTTTGCAGTTGGATAATAAACTTTTCTTACTTTTTATGGAAATATCAGTTTTGCTATCAAATTAATTATACTTCAATAAATTTTAAATGTATTTTTTGAATTTAATTTTTCTTTGCCTTGCTCTAGAAATTGAACAGGAAAAGGGGCATTTGCAGCTTTTCCAGGGAATTGAAGCATTTGATCCCTCAAAGCTGAAACATGCTGAGACTAATGAAAAAAATCCATTGCCAACAAAAGAAGGTAAGTCTTTATATTAAAATGTGAAACTGGTAACTGAATTCTATATATGTACATATAAAACTGTAAGGAAACTTTACTGATTGAGTTACTAACAAAACCTACAATTCTTTGACAAATCAGATGGGAAGTGGATCACATCACCCTGCTCCAAATAGAAATAAGATTGTAACAGTATTTCTCCAAATGACCAAGTGATTATCAACTAAATATAGTATTATTATTAGTCATGCAGTGCAAGGAAGCCAGATACTTTTCTGCATCACATTGTTGTCAGGTGTCTGAAGAAGCATTTTTTTCCCAGACTGTTTACTTTGCTAAATGCTCTAAAAAATCCCCTGAATATAGACAACCTGGATACAGAAAAGATAGTATTACTTAAAATACTCTTGGCTGATCTTGAGAATAGAATATTTTCTGGATCTAGCAAGGAAATGAAGTAACCAATGGCATAGCAGCAAAGACAGCTCAGAACTGATCTCACTGATCAGAGTTTCATACCAAGATTTCATTCTAATATTCCAGAAAAGATGTATACACCAATGGTAACTGAACTATATAGGCAAAACCAAAATAATAAGCTCCCAGACATAAAACTAAAAGGTAGTCTCAAAGTTGTACACACAATAATTTTATTAGTCAACACAGAGATACAGTGTATATTCAGGAAAATGCAAAAGTTTCTACATTATTTACAATAACAGTTACAATATTTTCAAATTGCTGAAAATCATGAAAATGAAGGGTGATCTAGCACTCTTGAATCCAGTCTCTTTAGAATGCCTCAATTTAGTTTTGAAAAAGTTTTTTATTGATAGCTTTTCACCCTTCTTGCATTAAAAAAAAAAGAAATCAAAACTATCTATGTACTAAACTAAAAGTAACTGATGCAAAAAATAATTTGTTCTATGAAATAATTTTCATAGACAGAAAGCTTTTGACACTTTTCTATGTGAAAGACTGCTAGGAGTAATGTGCATTTGGGGCAAGTTACTACTATTGATAAAGAGATGGTTGAGTGTCAAAAGACAGAGGGTAGTTATAATTGGGCACTTCTGAATGTCCAAAGATATAACATTATCACCAATATATAATCTTCTCTGCACTATTAGATATTTATGTATCCTGGAAGCTTCCATGTCCTGCCCTCTTATGTTCATGACTTTAAATTCCTGTCACAGAGCTCATTCAGTAACTGCTTATCTACATCACATACTATCACCCAGATAGTATGTGATTTGCCTTGGCAAAAAATGTTACACCCAAACATTGTATTCTTTCATTGTTTTTATCTCCTCAATCTCTTTCATTTTCCGTTTCTAAGACAATCAATTTTCTGACCATTTCTTATTTGAAATGTTTTAAGCATCCCTGTCAGAGCTTTAATAAGTGCAGCCTTCACATCCCACTGGTTTCCAGCTGGGAATCTGGATTTTTTAACTTTCACCGCACCTTGCCATTGAGCCACCTTCACTTCCCTTCTATCAATTCCATCAACCTTTCACTATAAGTATAAAGATGTTGCTCTTTATGATACTCTTCAACGTTACAAGGTTCCAGTTTTTTCAAGTAACAAATTTGTTTTACACACACCCTGACCCAATGTCTCCAAACCAGATATCTGCTCCCTTGAACTCTCATTACAGGCTCCCAACTCCACTACCACATTTTCAAGGGCACCCCATCTAGATATTTCTCCCATTACACATTGTGTAACCCCATTTTCCTTATTAACTGGCTTGTCTGGTGCTGACCACAGGGAAAATCTTTTCTTGCCCATTCTCACACTGCATTTTGTGTGTGCACACTCGTGCACAGTATTCCTATATATCTGCCCACCTGCTTTTTATCACGTGGTACCAATGCAAAGTTACTGAAGGAACTTCCCATTTTCATAGTGTACTGTACTCATGTGTGATAAGCATGGCACACTATGGTGAGATTCTAAGTACCAGAAATGCTGAAACATTTTACTAGTTATAAGAAAAGTGCTAATTTCATAAGATTTTTATAGACTGTGACATTTCAGAAATGTTATTTTCCACTGTCAGGTGGTAAAGGTAAAGATTTTGAGTGATTGCATCAAAAATTAATATCAGATAAAGAACAGTTACACTTTAACTAAATGAACAATAGATAAAGAATGTATGCAAACTTGTTAAAGACTGTTTCATCCTGGGATATTTATTTCTATATACTTTCACTTTCAATCTTGGTAAAAGCCATTAAACTCATTGGCAGTGAAGGTCTTTTTTTTTTTTTTTTTTTCCACTCTTAAATCTGAAATTAGTAATTTCACACTCTTAAATCTGAATAATAACAGTAGTCTGGCCTCCCAGTTTGTCAATCTTTGTGGATAGCCATAATACATTAAGCTCCAGTTTGCTGAGAATATACTGTCATTTGGACTGCTAGGACAAAATTCTCGCATAGGTGGATGGTAGACTGATAAAAAATCAAATTCAATCTGTATTTAATTCCTTTTAATAGTATTAGGCTGTGAACTTGATATTAACATCAATATAATAAAATGGTTTATGGTAGACTTATGGTGGTTTTCCTTTAGACTTGGAATATTGCTAGCTAAGATGAAACCTTATGAATTTCTCAGCATACAGAACCATATATATTTTGTAGTCGTATATCTTTAAGGGATTGGTTTCTGAACTGGTCCAGTGCTGTTCTGAGAAGAATTAACTAGTCCATAGACATTACTTCAGCTCCACTGACTTTGCTGATACACAAGCTAGTGATATTTTCTATTGTTGGCTAACTTAAGATATTTTCAGTGTTAGTTACTGTTTTTCTAATTATCTGATTTTGAGATATCTCAGTTTTTCCAATTGAAAGACAGGTTTCTTTGTATAGTCTTGATTACATTTTGTTAGTACCAAAATGGGGGACTTCCAAGAGTCTGTAAATGCAGCAACAGATTCTTTTGTTTTGTTTAATGATTTGTTATTTGCATCCTTCATCTTGGTATAATTTATGAAAGACTGCTTTTTCCTTGTATGTGACTTAGAATATACACTGGTGTTCAAAGGAAGTGCATCACCTGGGAATTTCAGATTTCTAACCATTTCTCACAGTAGTATGTTACATTAATGACTAGCATCACAAATAGAAATATAAACAAAAGATATTTATTACTAGTTAAGGCAAAGCTAAGTAATATTTGACAGTTGCTCTCAAAATATTCCAAAATGAGCATTTGCAATCTTTATACAACAATTATGGCTGAAATATTATTAGAATCCCTCCATTTGATTCAGTTTATCATTTTAAATGGAAAACAAAATAAAGTTAACCAGGTACAAACTAATATTTAGTTGAACCGCCACTGCCCATGATGACGGCAGCACACCATTGAGGCATTGACAAGATCAATTTCTGAAGATAATCAACTGATGGTTCCAAACACTTATGGCTTCCTGAAGTTCACAAAAGGTCTTTGGTTTCTTTCTGGCAACAGCATATTCCACACTATGCCAACAGTTCTCTATAGGATTCAGGTCTGGGCTGTTTCCTGGCCAGCTAACAGTTGTAATGGACTGTTCTTCCAACCATTTTTTTTTTTTGCCTGTAACAAATGTAAACACATTACTGTTCCACCATATCATTTGGCTGGTAGGGAATTTCACTGTACACACAATAGTCTGGATGGTTTTTTTCAGTGTCTATGGAAAATCGTTTATTTCCCATCAGAGCCGTGCAGGTTGAATTTCTTCTCATCCGAGAAAATAACTGACTTCCACTGCATGGGGGTCCATTTGACATGCTCCTTACACCAAATTAACTGGCCCTTTTTCATTTTTTGTGTGGAGGGGCTTCTTAGGATGACTGGCCAAAAGTCCATTTTTGAAGAGGCATCTTCCTGACTGTTACTGCACTTGCTACCACTCTTGTATGTTCTTTCCATTCTCTTTTCAGCTCAGACAAAGAAGCTTTATGGTTTTTAAGGCATAAGCACTTCAAAACGTGGTCCTGTTTTGGTGTAGAGATTCGGTTCCTTTTGTCCTGTCAGCAGAACCAGTATTCTTGAGTTTGGAAAGAAATCTACTCACTGACTGATTACAAGACACGAAGCAATACGACGGGAAGAACATTTTTTCCTCACCTAAAGCAACAATAGCATTCTTTTTTTTTTTTTTCGTGGCATCAACTGCACGTAACTCCATCCTGACAGAGTCAAATTACTGTAACTCTTGCAGAGTGTGCTTATATAGCTGATGCATGACAATCTTATCTGATGCAACCTATAAGAAATATTGCCATATACTTAAGTTATTTGAATTACAATTTTTAAGGGATGATGCACTTTCTTTGAACACCAGTGTATGTAGTCAAAGCTCTTTACAGTTGACCCTCCAGAGGAATGAGCAAAATGGCCATTATGCAGAAAGGACAGTGGATCATAAAATCAGCAAAAGTACAAAAAGGTTGTACATTTAATTTAATTCTACTAATACAATATAGTATAATCTAATTTGGAATATGTACTACAGTACTAACACATTGATCGACTGACTATTTTGACCCAGGATTCAAAAGGGCTTTCTTCTCACTGACCAAAGTAATTAGCCGTAGGTGAAGATTACTTGGGGGGGGGGGGGAGAATCCAGTTTTCACCACATGGATTAAAAATCAGAAGCTGCATTATTTGCATCAGGAAGCAGTGAAACCCAAGAAAATGAAGATTACATTTTGCATTGATTGTCCAGTGGCAGTAGGTTTATTTTGTTAAATTATGCATAGCAAATGTGCCATTTCAGTAGCAGAGCAGATTTCATAAAAGAATTATGAGGATGCATGATAGTGTGTAATTCACTTGCATTTAAGCTGCATTTGAATAGTGGTGAGGGGAGGAAGCTGTAAGACTAATCTTTTGAGTATCCCTCAAATTCATCAAATTGTCCATCAATTTAACTGTCAATATTCAGTTGATGCACAAAAAAAAATTTTTTTTAGGTTGTCAATGGGAACATTTTTTTACATAATCATTACTTGTTCCAAGAGTACCATTTCAAGATCCAGATACTCTGCCTTTCATGCTCTGATCCTACCTATTGCAGCAAACTTATCTAAGTTTTTGATCTAAATTGTTTAGCAATGGCAGTCTCAGAACATGCTATTTGCAGATTGTAAAATCTTATTTCTTTAATAAATTGACATTCTTTCATTTTGTGACTATCTTAATGTGCAGGGGGAATGAGATTTTTTGGTCCTTAGAATTTTTTTTTTTTTTGCTTCCAAATTTGCTATAATGAATGCAAAATACCATTAGGGATATTCAGAGTATTTAGACAATTGAAGATTCTATGTAAGCTTTAGTATTATAGCTACATAACCAATGACAGATTGCCTCTTAAGTATTATTATGCAAATAGATAGTGCACAATGAAAGTGTTAAATCATACTTGCCTGATTCATGGCAGAGCTGCAATCATTTTGATGACTAAGGTTAAAGTGGGATCTCTAAGTTCAGTGCTGAGGCCATTGTTGTTTCTGATTTTCTTCAGTGATGCTGATGAAGTAAGAAAGGGTAAAATTTTAATCTGTAGATTGAAAGTAAAGAGCATGATTAACAAGGTAGGTCAAGTTGAACTCTTCAGAATGACTTGGATAGGATTCATGGGTGATTGGAGAAAGGGCAGCTGTTTTATCCTGCCCAAGGTTCAGGTTTTGTATATAGATAACTTATACTTGGGAAGAATGTGGGGACTTCACTGTTATGAGATATGGAGTGTTACTCTTTGTAGCATAAACAGGTGGCAAAGGAGCTACAGTATTCTGTTTATACTCCATTATGACCAGAGTAAACTCAAATGCATGTACTGCTATATTCAATAGTTTATTGTACCTTTGCTTCTAAGGAGATGATAGTTGTTATGCACTATCCTCCACACATTGTGACACTAGATGAAAAACATCTTAATATTTGTGTGCTCCACAGGGGAATTATTAAATCTCAATAACCCCTGAGGGGGAACACATCTCTGCAAATGTTTGATATGGGGAGACTGAAAACTTGGTCAGCTCATATGGATGCTAGTTTGCTGCTTGAAGTAGGATGTCTTGTTTCTGACACTTTTCTAAAATGCCCCAAAGTGGGTTTTTTTTTTTAAATTGGATTCACTGTTAATTCAGACTCCAAGTATTCACAAAACTGATGTCTGTAAGTGCATCCAACCTTTATTGCAAGGTATGGGTTTTCATGGTAGAACTGCAGCTCACAAACCTTGCATTATACCATGGAATGCCAGATGTATGTGTTGTGCAAGGTTTTTGAGTAACAGTTCTGCTGCAAAACTCTAACTTGAACTATAGGAATAGACAAATTTCTGTTGCCAGCTACAAGGAACTGGTTGACAGTTTCACAAGTGATTGGTTCCATCATTGGGACCAAAGATGGTCCTTCACTTAATTTGTTCATTGAAATTCTCATTTTAAAAATGTGGTGTTTTGAGTGTAAAGGACCTTTTACAGATGAATTAACCATTTACAGTTAATGTTTGAATGAGTGAAAAATAAATGTATTTTTATTTTCAGTTATTGACCAGGAGAAGAGTGCTGCTTAAATCTGAGGCACATTTCTGAGGACAGCAATGTACAGTCCTCCTTTGCTCACTTCCTTTCAAGCAGGCCATATGTTATAATCTTCAGGCTTCCATGGTGCTCCTCCCTGGTCAAGGAATAAGTGTTAAACTTCAGTTGTCATCAAGAGATTCTCTGCTCTGCTCAGTACTGACGTGTATAGGTCAGAAAGGAGGGTCTGGTGACTAAGTTCCATAAGTATTGATTACATTGGAATGGACTTGTATTTAAGTGATTGATTGTACTTATGGAGTTGCATGTCTGTATTCACTAACACTTTACCAGTTGCTTTACTTTTCCTCCATTACCAGTGCCTCAATGTTTTAATGTAAACTGATTTCTTAAATCTTTCAAAATTGTCATTTTTGATATGTATATAATATATATATATGTGTGTATTTATATATGCATATATATCAGTATGTGCAAATTCATGTATCACAGTAGCAGGGAAATCTCTAGCAACTTCATATACAATTTTAGGTGTGAAAGAATTGCAAGTTTTACTGTGGTCATGAGAAAACTTAATTCTTCTGTTAACATTTTATATTATGTCTGCAGTTTAATGGAATAAGCATTTTGATTAATGTAAATGGAGATATTTTGCTAGTCGAGAAGACAGTTCCTCAAGATTCCATTTTTAAAATTTATATGTGAAAAGAACAAAAAAACTTGATATTTCATAATGGGACCCAACTGCCTTTATAGCTTTTTTACTTTTTTACATTAAGTACAAATAAAGATGACAAAGCTCATTTTAATACTCATTCCATTTTTATGAGTATTTTATAACTAAATGTGTTTCCTCCCCCTCTGTCATGTCTGGAAGCTGTTGTGTATGTGTAAGTTAGAAGTTCTAGATAAGCACTTTTGTAATCTTTTCTTCAATAAATGGCCACAGTAATTATATTGTTTCCCAGTCACTTTTACACACTAACACTATGGACATGTAATTTAAGTTTCATTCATTTTGTGTAGTTCTGTTTCTTTACTTACAATTTACTGCACTCAACTTCTACAAAGGGTACTAGGAAAGTTTTGCAATATGACGCAACAATGAATCACAGGAAGCTGCATGTTGAGACATGTTCATACGTGCATAGTAGCCGCCGCGTCAAGTCGATGGGCTCAGTTATTCATTAATAGTGAGTGTAAAGTGCTTGCGATGGCATCATGGTCACGGAATGAGATAAGGACAGTTTTGCAGTATAATTTCGTGCGTGGTTTAACCACGCACGAAACCATAGACCAGTGCTTAGAAGAAATGACTCTTGCACTAGATGATGATTGTCCACATCGTACAATGATATTCAGGTGGTATAGAGAATTCCAAAGGGGAAATTTCACTCTGGAGGATTCTGAGAGATTTCGGGAAGGCCACGAACGTCAGTTACGGAGGAAAACGTTACTGCTGTGAGGAAAATGCTTGACGAAAACAGGCGAGTGACCTACCAGCAGATAGAGGATACTTTGGGCCTAAATGCACCAGCAATTCGTTCGATTCTGCAAGATCATTTGCACGTGACGAAACTTTGTTCTCTCTGGGTGCCACATCAACTGACTGAAGAGCAAATGACACGACGTGTGATTTGGTGCCGGGAGATGTTAAAAAAGTTTGATAAGGGACAATCTCGGTATGTGAACAACATTGTGACAGGTGACGAGACTTGGCTGTACTATTACGATCTGCCGACCAAGGCTCAAAACAAAGTTTGGGTCTTTGATGATGACGACACACCCGTAATTGTCAGAAAATCCCGATCTCTAAAGAAGAAAATGATAGCTGTATTTTTCAAATCGAGTGGAATTGTGGAACGTGTCGTTTTGGACACGCAGAAGACAGTCACAGCTAAGTGGTATACTGAACAATGCCTGCCTAAAGTCATTGGATCTATGAAGAACCTGCAGCCGAAGTCAAGAATGGACACCTGGTACCTCCATCACGATAATGCTGCAGCTCACAGCGCCAAAGCCTGCACCGAATATTTGACCACGACAGGACTGAAACTTCTCGAGCACCCTCCCTACAGTCCAGACCTTGCTCCCTGAGACTTTGCACTGTTCCCGCATGTGAAAATGAAGCTAAAAGGGAGGCGGTTTTCCAGTGATGAGGACCTTCTACGGGATTGGGACAAAGAGTGTGCTTTACTCCCTAGTGAAACTTGGCAGAACTGGTTTAAAGATTGGTTTTGGAGGATGGAGAGGTGTATTGAATGTAGAGGAAATTACTTTGAAAAAATTAAATAAACAAAGCTGTATTGCAAAACTTTCCTAGTACCCTTTGTAAGCATAGGAAAAGAAGTGGCTGAATTGAGAGTAACCTAACTGAGAGAATAACCTAATCTAATATTACAATAAAACCTGGTTAATTTGTAGTTAAAGGGACCAAAATGTCTCAATTTTAACAGTTTTGAAGTAGCCAAACAAGATAAGAACATGCCAGTATTAATACTGTAGACTAATTCTCATTTAAAGTTTTAAGACATTTAATTAAAGTTTTAAGAATTGTTTGGTTTCACTGGAGGCATGTTAGAGTAACAAGTTTATTCAATCAAAATGAAATATGAAGCTGTAAGGCACTTCAACTCTAGAAGTGATCTGAAAAGTAACATGAATGAGCAGGAAATCTTTTCACACAAAACACAGTACAGTTTTTATATATTTTAAGCTAAACGTAAACCATATAATAGGATTTGCACCCAGAGAAATATCTGAAAAGTAAATGTATAAAAAAAATACATGAGTGGAGTACAAACAAATTTAGTGACCTCAGAGCCAGACTGTTGCCATATTTCAGAATGAAAGATTAACAGCTGTATCACTCCTTTTGCATTTATTGCATATAAAATACAATGTCTGCATTAAATAATGCCTCAGTGATGTAAAGACAAAAGTATTGGGCTTGTGTGTGGGAAAATAGTTTGATTTATGAGATATTGCTGAGGATTAAATGTTCAAACTAGATTACTATAACTGCTTCATAGTAAAGAGAAAAGTTTGATATTGCACAGAAGGAAAAACTTGTTAAAAGAAAGTGATAGTATGAGCCAGAGCTATAATGCTCAATACGTTGATATCAATATTTGTAATAACAGAAGTTTACCTCAATATGATACAAATTTCCATATAATTTCTGGAGTATGACAAATTGACAGTTTTTTTGAGAGGGGGAAAAAACCTCAGTTTAGATTACCGAGCTCCTGAAATGTAATGGTTTAATATATTGAATAGCATGTCTAGGGGTTGGTGGGGAAGGTGGTGTGTATTTGGTTGCCTAGTATTTGGCAGAGGATGGTCTTAGTCTCTTCTAATGTAGAAGAGACTAATGTCCCAATCTCTTTTAATGGGACATTGGTGAATATCAAATCAATGTCAAAGGAGACTGGAAGATCCTTTGATAACAAGGCTATAGAAACAGCTACCTCTGAACCAAAAGTCTACATTAAATATGTAGATGTCATTACCATTTGTCCAAATGGCATTTGAAGAACCCAACTTTGACCTAAACATCAATAGCCCTACATCCATGCATCCTGTTCAAAATAGAATTAGAAGATAAATTACCATTTCTTGACCTACTCTTAAGCAGAACCAACAAAACAAATTTATAAAAAACCTACTGACTATCCCTTAAAAAAATAGGTGCCTTGAAAAGCCACCTCTGCAAATCCTTCAGATATTACACATCTTCAGTAACTGTTATCTACAAAAACACAATAGAAAAGTTGTACAATAATATGCCTAATGGTGATGAACAATTCATCATCAAAGAAATAGCTTTAAAAATTTTTTTGATCAGGTATACTAAAAACCAAATAACAATTTAGATAATAAAAACCTCCATTTCAATGTCTTTTCTCTCCCCTCCAAGAAAAACTAAAAACCTTACATACTAGCTATAATGTAGATTTCCCTAAAGTCTGCATAGGACAAAGCAAGAAAACTCAGTAAAAGGACAGGAGATTGAAAAATTCAGACCCAGCTTTCTATACATGGACAGAGAACCACAAAATGAGTATTTTTGAGAACAGTTGACTGCAGACTCTACAAAAAAGCCCTTTTAATGGGAACCATGGATAACATGAACGACAACTAAGGAATTCAGATCAAACAACCACATACACACATCTTTAACAACAGTCTTAGTTAACTCAAATTAAAAATAACAAGTTTAAAATTCTAAACTGCAACCAAACAAATAACAAATCCTATCAACCACCCTAGAAACATGTTAGTGGTAAAGTTTTCAAAATATATTTAGGCATGTTTATTTAATTTTTATCACATCCTTGAATGTTTTAATTTTCAAAGGATCTTCCAGTCCTCCCTTTGACATTGATATCATATTCACTGTCCCATTAGAAGAGACCAAGACCATCCTCCACCAAATCTAGGCAACCAGATACACACCACCTTCCCCTAGAAATTCTTGACTTAATAGATTTGTCAACAGAAGGTTACTTCAGCCTTAAAAAATAGCCCATATAAACAAAAACAAGGTCTAAGCATGAGC
The DNA here is from genome assembly GCF_048544385.1 of Mastigoproctus giganteus. NCBI lineage: Eukaryota > Metazoa > Arthropoda > Arachnida > Uropygi > Thelyphonidae > Mastigoproctus > Mastigoproctus giganteus. The sequence goes on from NC_143585.1 coordinate 52,634,849, forward strand.
AGCATTTCCCCTTTCATTAAACCAATGCCTGCAGTAACCGATACCCTCAGGGCACAAATAAACCCTGAGATTAAGACTATAAAAGATAATCCCTTAGACCCCCCCCTCCCTTGCACATCAACAAAAATTAAGTGAACCACAATATATGTGCTTCATCCATAAACAAACTTGTGGCTAAAGTGATCTTTTGTGATTGATACTGCAGAGGCAGCTGGCTGTTCACATGTTTACTATACAAAAATTAACTTTAAAACAAAATCCTACTAAATAGTTAAGTCTTTGCAGTCACTGAAGAAATGATAATAGAATACCAACAAAACGAAACATTTAACCCCATTATATACATATTACCAACTTGGAAATAAACATAATCCCTATGTAGGTTTTGGTGCTTTATCTTCAAACAATGCAGTTTACCTACCATTGTGCTGCTCAAGAAATACATTTTTGATAAATATTTTGTCTTTTTGAAAGCATATTTTTAAATATACATAACAGCAGATAACCTTGTCCCTCTTCACAAATTAGCCAATTTTATTTTTTTGGTTAAACTTTTTTTCCCACTTTAATACAAAAACAACTTTAAATAACAAAAAATTCAAAAAAGGTTGGGAATGTAAGGGTGGAATGTTTACTCCATCTGACTGAAGGAGTAAACATTCCAATTACAAACTGCGTATATTTATGCTGTTGCATATAAATGCTTGGCCCATTGCTGTTATGCTATAGATTCACAGCAATAAACAGAATCCCTTGATTACAGTCCCTGGAGAAGGTGTTACCCTCTCCAGTGATCATACCAAGCATAAACTTATGCTTGGTATGATCACTTTAATATGAGTTTATTAGAGGCCCACAATGGCTCTAATAAAATGCAGGTTTCTAAAAAGTAATTAAAAGCATGTTCTAAGCCACTAGAATCTTAAATTGCACAACTTTTTGCTGTGGTCAGTAAAGTTTATTTAACCTGTGATGTTGATGATGTCTTATTTGTGCACTTGACCCAATCTGCAACCAGAACTCCAACAGAGGGTTTAGGAGTTGCAATACTTTATTCTTGAAGAATAAATCTTTTATTGCTTTCTATATTAACCCAAGGCTGGGTATCAAGGGTTGACGAGACCCCAAACAATATTTCGGCAATCTGTGCTCCACATCAGTTTTATAAATGAAACTCCAGAAAGCATTACATATGCTTAAGTATATAAACACAGTAAGTGGTCTGTTATATACAATTACCAAGAGAGGGGTGGCTTGATGTATGCTATCCTACAGCTGGTAACACTGCCTTTGTAAACATTAAATCATGTAGAATTGCACTGTTGGTGCATGTTTTGGTTTCATTCAGTGGTGCTCATGTTATTGACAGGCTGGTATCCAGCTGCACATGCATTTGCTGAAGTGTTTTCTATTAAAAATGTTTCTAATACAGAAAATGGATTTTTCACAGTTGTGTTCAGAAGAGATTGAAAATAAGGGTGGGATCAGACAGTGAACACAGCACCTAGAGGAATAATTCTGAGTGCTGCATCTGGGTTAAGGAAGAGTATCAGTACTAAAATCATATTGTTTACACTGTGCTAGCAGCAAATCCACAGAACAAAGATGCCCAGTGCATAATAACTGCAGCAATTTTAACAAGTTTATAACAAAGCTTTGTTACTTTCCCTTCAACTGTGTTTAATATACACTTAGCAGAAGCTGCATAACTAAAAATCTGGTAAACTAGATTTAACTCAACATAGATAGAAAGTGAGGTAATGCTGCAACTTTAATTTTTTTGAAAAGCGTCAAGTTAACTTTCATAATTGTAGTCTGAACCAATTCACCTAATATTGTTATCAAGAAAACAAGTAGTTTTATGAGGAAAAAAGAAAGCACACACTTAAAGTCATGTCCAGTTTTATTCTAATTTGATAAATGCAAAATAAAACCAATTAATTGCTGTAAAATATATAATGATCTCCAACAAATGTTTCACAGAAAAGCATCTGAAATTAAAGGCTGGCAAGCCACCCAGAGAAGATGGTGTGTATTCAGTTTTAATTAAAGTGGCTGCATGCAGAGTGTATCAAACTGGTAGAAAATGGTAATGAAGGAATCATTGGACTTGGAAGATTCCCTTGGACTGGAAATGCTATTCCCTCCCTTATCCACAACAGTGGTGCCAAAAAAGTGCACAACTGTAGGCCAGTGAATTTGACCTCAGTGGTTGGAAAGATGTCTATTGTTAAAGATGTCTGACCAATCTACCAAATTAATGTTGGTTTGCTGAATGAATACTAAAATGTAGCCAGATAATGAATTTTACTTAATTATATAAGATTTATTTATACACTGTTTTTTTTTCTTTCGTAGAATAAAAGGTTGCAAAACCTTACTCTGCTGTTGGAAATAAGGATATACTTTTCATTATAAAAGTACGTGGTTTGCAATAAATGTAAAAAAAGTATGTACATCTATTATACAGACTTGCATGAAATATGAATTTTTACAGATGGATATGTGAATAAAACCAAGCTACAAACTTGGCAATTAAATCAAGTTGTCTTCTTCTTCTTCTTTGGTGGTTCATCGTCTTTTATTGATGGCACACTGAAGCCAGCAATCTGTATTAAAATGTAAGGAGTGAAGATTATTTTTGTAAGATAATTTAATAATTTCAAGCAATTCTAATCATAGAGGATTGCTATAAATGTTTTAAAACAGTAAATTTGGCATGTCATATGTACTTTGAAAGAAAATTTTTTTTAGCACTCAAACATTGTACATCAATAGGTGTACAATGTGGACTCAATATTGTGCACTTATTAAAGAGCATATCCCACCTAAAGAGGTGGGATATGCTGTTTACCAATGTCATTAAAAAATTTACTAGCCACATCAGAAAAATCTAGCACCCAACAACTGATGTTCATCAGTACTTGACTGTAAACAAATAGGGAGAGGGGGGGTAGTACAATTAAAACATTTTTAGTTTCTCAGACAAAACAGTTTCTGTTGAACAGATCTACATCATTTTTATCTAAGGTAAAACTTCACTTATTTATTAGTGTCGAGAAAGCAATAGGCAGTATATATCATATGTATACTGTAAGCAGCCAATGAAACCAGTTCCAAAATGCAAACTATTTGGGGGAGAGGGGTTTGAATCCGGACATAACATACATATTTAAAGTCAGTTTACAATTTTTTTTTTAATTAGTAAACTTGATGTGCTGTAATTTTTGGAATGATGGCAATATCCCGAAAATTTATAAGTAATGGCTGATGTGATTTTTTGTAGAAAACATGAAGGAACATTAAATATCACAGAACAAATTGATTGCTACAGTTAGTGTTATACATGGCAAAGTGCAATTCAACCTGAATATCATGATGCTTTGATAACCAAAATAAAAATTCAAGTATTATTATGAAATCTTCTGCTGAAGAAGTGCTTGTGCATTTGTCTTTAATTCCATATCTTCTTGGATGGAGAGTGATGTGTTTACATTGCTGAGGGTGTGTTGCTTTCCTTCTCTTATTTTTATGATTATTGGAGTATTTTGTTATTCAGGCAGCAGAATCACACCTTATCTACTATAACCTTAATTGTAGTTAATTTCATGATATATTTAGTGTTTCTTATTTCTACAATAGCCTTAGAGATGTAACCACATCTGTTTATAAATTAAAAAAGATTTTATGATAAAAAAAAACAACCAAATTATATTTTCACAAGAAAATGAATAACTACCTGTGGCTTTACTAACTTCACACATGTTTTTAAATGTTGGACATTCGACTGATCTACAGAGAGCTGTACTACAACAGGATCAAACTGTTCCAAACCTAAAGTTTGGGTTGTCACCTATAAGTAAAAAATTAAGTATTTTGTTACTTGGGAGAATTATATCTGAGTTTGCATTTGAGTAGAAACACATTTTTGATGTTTTATTCCACAAAACAAAATTCACATTTTATAAAGTAATTATTACAGATTAGGGTAGTAATTGGGAATTGCCTTATTCACTTACTGGTCAATAACACCAATTCAACAAAAAGATAATGGCCTAAAGTTATTGGTTCATCCAATGTATAATGAGAGGCAAGGTGAAACACTATTGTTTAAAAGGAAGACACAATACTACAAAATCATCTAGTTTAATGACACAACTAAAGGTGTAGTAGTGGCATGTGTATGAGCTTATGCAGCATCAGCCAAAAAAAAAAAAAAAAAAAAAAATTACAAAACAATTCCCCCATAAATTTATTTAACATACCAACTTCCACAATGACAGATGGAAGTTTGTTCCAGCATTTAATGACTCTCTGGCTAAAAGCAAAATTTCCACACATCGTTTCTACATTTGTTTTTCCTCAATTTTAATTTATGCCCCCTTAGGTTTGTAATCTGAACAAGTGGAAAAATCCCATCAGAATTTGGAGTGTTCAACCCATTCAAGGCCTTATACACCTCAATCAGATCACAGTGCAGGTACCTAGTCTCCAGCTGCTGCAATTTTTAGAACTTAAGCCTCTCTCTTTGAAAAAGGATCCCTTCATTCTCCTCCCCAATCTTGTTGCCCTTCTCTGTACACAAGCAAATCTATGTCCTTCCTAAAATGAGGCTTTCAGACCTGTACCAGCACTCAAGGTGTGGCCTGACCATTACCTTATACAGAGGGACAATTACCTCCTTTTCCCTGATAGCAAAATTCCTGTATATCATTGACAAACCCCCATAACCTGCCCTGGCAGACTTTCTGCATTGTTTAGAAAACTTCATATCTGACTACACAATTACTCCCAGGTCTTTTTCATCTTCTACCACCTTAAGTGTAGTACCACAGAGTTCATACATTTTTCTGGGGTTACTTCTACCCATATGCAGTACTTTGCATTTGTCAAAGTTAAACTTCAGTTGCCACTTCTTAGCCCACCTGCCCAAATTTTCTAGATCCTGTTGCAGTAGCACACTGCCATTAACAACCCCGCCAACCTTTGTATCATCTGCAGAACTTCAACACTAAGCCTGATATACCTTCATCAATATCATTGATAAAACAGTGGACCCAACACTGAACCTAATAACATTAGTCCACAAAGAGCAGCAACCATTGATTACCACCCTGTCTTCTCCCACTCAACCATCTTACCCTTAATACCATTCTGCTCCAATTTATTTTTTGCATCCAGTTCCTTTGTAACCACGTCATAATATCCAATCAAATTCCAAAAGTCAGACAAGACTTTCCCTTAAACCCATGTTGTGTCTGAATTATTGCTCCAGTCTTGTCTAGATGATCCTGCAATGCATCTTTAACCAGTGACTCCATTATTTTACCAAGAACAAATTAAACTAACTGGTCTGTAATTAATTGTGTCACCCTTCAATCCCTTTGTGAATTGGGGATACATTTGAACATCTCCAGTCCATGGATGGACTCAGGGGAGGTCCCCATAATTATAGCTAAAGTTTTGCCACCTCTTTTAATATAACTGGATAGACCTAATCCATCCCCAGGTGTCTTGCTTCTTATGTTTAACTTCAACAATTTCTACTCCACTTTGCTCTCAGTAATTATAAAATCATTATGCACCCTGCTACAATTTGATAACCTGGCATTTTCAAACTTTAATAACTCATGTGTGAGTGTAAAAAAATACTCATTCACTTTGTTTGTTTGCTATCTGAGCAGGATCAACAGTTGAACCATCGATATCAAGTGGACCAATCATATTCATTCCCTTCCTTATAGAGTTTATATAAGTAAAGAAATCCTTGCTGTTTTCCTTAGTATCCTGCCTAACCTTCTTTGTGACTTGATTACAGACTAGCTTATATCGGCTTCTGTGTCACCTGATAATTTATATGCATTTTTCTTCTCTACCACGAGTCTCATTAGTTCATTTGACAACCATTGAGGCCTCAACCTTGAACAATATTTCATAATAGGTATGAAACTTTTAGTAGCTTCCACAGTTAATTCCTTGAATGCTTCCCACTTAGAATTTGCTGTTGTTAACATCATCAGGTGATCCCACTGTACAGAATTTAAAAACTGGCTGAGACCTGATAGTGTATCGATAAACTAGATAAAAATTTCACTTTCAGCTCAATATGGAGGGAGGTCTTTTCATGGATATCCACTATTCTGAACTACCCCCCCCATATTGGTGTAACAACAGTATTCTATAATAATAATAAAAAAATCATTTTTAAACATTGGATAGTGTTTGAAGGATACTTGTATCAATTAGGTTTCCCAACAAACTAAATTTCTGTTGATATTCACGATATTACATTAATACACCAACCGTTGAGTTAAAATAATTTAATAGTGTATATACAAATAGAGGCCTCCGTAGCCGAGTGGGCAGGAGCGGGAGTGCAGTAGCACACGCTCTTTGAGTAAACCGGGGTTCAAGCCCGACTGCTGAATACGGTCGATCTGCCAACCCGCACTGGACCAGCGTGGCAGATTATGGTCCATTTCCCTCAGCATGAATTGTTGAGGAGGCTTCCACCCTGCAGTGGGTTGATAATGGCTGCACTTTACTTTTTTTTTTTACAAATAGAGAGGATACTGTAACATAATCTATTTACAATAACTGACTGTGAATAAAGCCGGAAAATAAAATATATAAGGTTAAAAGCGTTAAAACCGTACGATTGTAGCTTTTGGTGGTGTCCGCCTTCTTTCTCAACAAGAAATAATGCTTACGTAGCACATCCTTAAGTATCAGGTTCATCACAGCACACGTAATTGATCAGGCGCATGAACAAAAGTTCCTACATGAGCCCCAGAACCAGAAGCAGCTCGGGAAAGTGGTAAACACAAACGCTCCTCTTTCGAGAGGACTCGGGGGGGGGGGGGGTGAAGCCGCACATCCCTATTCATAGTATTATCGGAAGAGCAAATCCATAAGCTCTCGAGCCACTTGTGGTCCCAGAACCTATGCGCCAGATCAAGGATGAACAGCATTTTCTGGGGAGACCTGGTGCTGTCGTTCCCAAAAATGTTCAGCAACAGTGGACTTATAAAACTTTGCAGTCTGTATGGCACTCGTGTGTTCCCCCCAGACGATCCTTAAGCCGCCGCCCCGTCTCCTCCACAATCTGGGCATTTAATCTCATATATAACCCCACAATTGGAGTTCCTTAATATGGAGTCCATAACTTGTGACACTACTGTGTGCAACCTCCGACCCGGAAGCTGCACACAGCGTGCTTGATAACCCTGAAATATCCTTGCAATGCGTTCTGTAAGGCCTGGACAGTAGGGAATGTAAGCTGTGGTAACCAGAACAGCCAATTCTCTAAGGATAGACTCCACTCCTCTACTATATTTATCTATGATCCTCTGGGGGTAATTGCATTTCATAAGATCCGCAATTTGTGAAATTTCTCTCTCTCTCCCCCCCCCCCCCAGAGGTACTACAGTGGGTCCCAATCTTATCAAATAGTGTCTTAGTGATGCTATTCTTACGATCGGGCGCATACATTCTGGGACTGCAAGTGGCTCGAGAGCTTGTGGATTTGCTCATCCGATAACAATACTATGAATAGGGATAGGCAGCTTCACTCCCCTTTTTGGGGCTATAGTCCTCTCAAAAGATGAGCGTTTCTGTTTATCATGTGTAGGAACTTTTGTTCATGCACCTGATCAACCACGTGTGCCATGAACCTGATACTTAAGGATGTGCTGAGTAAGCATTATTTCTTGCTGAGAAAGGAGGCGGACACCCCCGAAAGCTACAATTGTAAAGTTTTAATAGTTTTAACGCTTTTACCTTATATATTTTATTTTATTTTCAGGCTTTATTCACCAATCATTTATTATAAATAGATTATAGTACAGTATCCTCTGTATTTATATATACAGTACTAAATTATTTTAACTCAACGGTTGGTGTATTAATGTAATATCGTGAATATGAACTTTCCTAACCTCAGAGGCCTTTTTGAAGATATGGTTAACATTTATGGCCATTCTGTATTGCAGCACATCCAGCAGTTCCAAAAGTATAGTCTAGGAGAGACCAAGCAAAAGCAACACCTAAGATTTGCATATCGTTCCAGGATGCATGGACTTATACCCTGGGGTTTCAGGATTAAAGCACTGTTCAAGGACATTTGGATGGCAAGGGTTATTGCATGGTATCAGAAGAAGGTTTTGGACGTTTGGATACAGAAGTTGCATGACGATTTGAGGTGTAGCAGGAGGTTTATTGGTGTAACTTTAGGCAATATTAGTAGTAGATTATCCCCTGCTCACTTTATTATTAGTTAGGTTAGTTTTGGATAGAGTTAATAGGATCGCTTATATCTATAGGCAGAGACATATTAGTAAGTTTAATAGATTATTAAAAGAACAGGCAGTTATATGCAGGGATAGTGGTACTAACTTCGTACATAATCTTAGTGGCAAACATTTAACTAAAGCACAAGAAGGAATTTTGGATTTAGGACCCAAGTTTGCCCTTTTACCCTCCAAACCACCGGTTGCTGAGATAGCCATGGGCATAGAAAGGGCAATTAGTAAATTACCGGAGTCTACAGCCAATCAAAAACGGTGGCTCCTAACCTTAAAATATTAATCAGAGAAGAGCATTGAATGAGCTTAAATGAGATGATAAAACTAGTTACCGGTGGATAAGGGCAGATCAACAGCAGTATTAAGAAAAGAAGATTGTCATAAGAAAGCATTAGATTTGTTACAAGATAGTGCCACATATAAGGTCATTCGGAGGAATCCATTATGCTATGTCGAGATTTTTAGCAAAGCTGATTGCCCCCATAGTGGGATGGTCTGTATACGTTGTTAAAGAATTCGTGGGATTTGTGAAGAGTCAGACTATAGTGGTGAATGAGATTATGATATCGTTGGATGTAGTGTCATTGTTTACATGTATTCCTATAACACATGGGGTTCAATGTGTTAAAATGGCCCTACAGAAAGATGACACTTTAAGTGCCAGGTCTCATTTAAACATTGAAGATATTTGTTGTATAGAATTGTATCTCTCAAGTACTACTATGTTATTTCAAGGGGTGATGTACAAGCAGGTTCACGGCGCAGCTATGGGAGAACCCATAGTTGTCTGGGGAAACACACAAGTGCCATACAGACTGCAGAGTTTTATAAGTCTGTTGTTGAAAGACAGCACCGGGCCTTACAGATATGTGGATGACACATTCACTATTGTTCTAAAGGGGAGAGAAAGATGTGCTTAGTCTTCTTAACAGTTTTTCTCCATTTATACAGTTTACCTCAGAGGTAGCGCTAAGGCACTATTTGATAGGATTGGGACCCACTGTAGTACCTCTGAGGAAAGAGAGAGAGAAATTTCACGAATTGAAGTGGATTTATGAAATGTGGTTACCCCCAGAGGATCATGGATAAATATAATAGAGGAGTGGAGTCTATCCATAGAGAATCGGCTGTTTCGGTTACCACAGCTTACATTCCCTACTATCCCGACCTTACAGAACGCATTGCAAGAGTGTTTCGGGGTTATCAAGCACGCTGTGTGCAGCTTCCGGGTTGGAGGTTGCATGCAGTAGTGTCGCAAGTTAAAGACCCCATATTAAGGGACTCCGGTAGTGGGGTTATATACGAGATTAAATGCCCAGATTGTGGGGAATGTTATGTGGGGGGGAGATGGGGCAGTGGCTTAAGGATCATCTGGGGGAACACACGAGTGCCATACAGACTGCAAAGTTTTATAAGTCCACTGTTGCTGAACATTTTTGGGAACGACAGCACCAGGTCTCCCCAGAAAATGCTGTCATCCTTGATCTGGCGCATAGGTTCTGGGACCACAAGTGGCTCGAGAGCTTGTGGATTTGCTCATCCGATAACAATACTATGAATAGGGATAGGGATGTGCTGCTTCATCCTCCCCCTTTGAGGCTATAGTCCTCTCAAAAGATAAACATTTCTGTTTATCCCGTTCCCGAGCTGCTTCTGGTTCTGGAGCACATGTAGGAGCTTTTGTCCATGCACCTGATCAACCAGGTGTGCCGTGAACCTGATACTTAAGGATGTGCTGCGTAAGCATTATTTCTTGTTGAAAAAGGCGGTGGACGCCCCCAAAAGCTACAATTGTGCAGTTTTAATAGTTTTAACGCTTTTACCTTATATATTTTATTTTATTTTTAGGCTTTATTCACAATCAGTTATTGTAAACAGATTATGTTACAGTATCCTCTGTATTTATATATACAGTATTAAATTATTTTAACTCAACGGTTGGTGTATTAATGTAATATCGTGAATACGAACTTCCCCAACACCAGAGGCCTTTTTGAAGATAAATTTCTGTTGGTAAGTGTTTTTCTGTTAAGATATATTTTTCAAGAACTGCCATATAATGTTCTTTCGAAATTATATTGTTGTAGCATTGAGATCAACTTGAATGTATAACTTCACACCACAATTCATTAAAAAGGCATTTCTCTCTCAAATTGCAAGGCTAATTCCAAGAGCTGCCTCAGTGCTACTCTAGAAATAAACATCACATCTCCAAAAAGAGATGTATAATGCAACTTGTTTATAATGTAATAAGGTACTACCTACCATGGCTATTTTGGTGCTGGGATTACCTATAACACTATCACTTCAAGAGCTGAAGCTGTCTCCAACAGTGGAATAATATAAAGAGATCTTTTTCAGGGAAAATTATGGACTTGGGCATTATCTGAATTCTATTCAATGAAGTAATTTTAAAGTTATTTTTTTTGGATACTTTTAAAACATTCTACTCGTAGATCAAAATGATTGATAAGTGTTTGTGTCAAAAGGACCAGGGGTTTCCTCCATCTCCGCAACACTGAGCTGAAGTCAGAAAAAACAAAATGTTTCATAAGATGGATATACACTGAAGCACAACTATAAGGTTCACCCCACAGTGCTGGGTATACTAATGGTGCTGAATGGCCTATTACCTATGTTCAACTGGCTGAGATTGTGCAATGGGAGGAGAGAGAAATTGTCTGGATGCTTTTAAAATCACCCAATACTAGTGTAGCCCTGTGAAGTGGGGCACAGTTTTGTTGAAATATGTCTAGGAAGATGGTCACTATAAATGAGTGCACATAGACAGATTATTTTACTGACCATGCTAGCCTGTATATTTCTTTCATGTAGCAGTTGTTCAAGAGCCTTACCTTGAGTATGCTACAACTATTCATCAGCATGGTGGTGCAGTTGGAAACTATTCACTGGATCAGCTACCTGTTTCCATTTTTTCAAGGTTCCTTGATGGCTCTGCTCACGTGCCCACTGTAAGCCCATTGCTTGTGATGGATTGTCATTCATCAGGGGTATGGTTGGGGATTTTTCTAATGCAAAACTAAATCAGTGTAAATTATCAGGACATTATAACAAGTATAAATTAATACGCACAGTTACCCAGGGAGTTAGAAATGTTAAGGGTGAGTTTAAAATGGCTTTGGTGAAGCAATAATATGTGAACACTAGAAGGAAGAGAGAATGGACCCACCACATGATAGTTTGGTTACCATAAACAGATAACTGATCAGCTAAAGAAACTTTTCATATCAATATTTACATGCATTCTTTTTGTTCACAGTAATATTGGCCCAGATAACGGACATCTGGAACTAGAATTCTGTGATAACTGAATTAAAAAAAAAAAAAATTTTTTTTTTTTTTTTAATGAAAACCCCAAACATGAGAGGTATTAGAACCTATAGTACTTAGTACTTCCCATGCATGGGTTGGAGGTTGAGAAGAGAAATAAATTAGTAGGGGAATATGCTAAAAGAATTTAGGGCCAAAATGACGTCGATTGGGAGACAGTACTGCCCAGGTCAATGGGCCCCAGTTTGGGAAATGTTGATTTATATTACAAACAGAATTAATTTTTTAAAACCATTTTGAAGGTTTAGGTTTCCAAATCTTAAGTTGTTAAAGTGACGGTCAGGCATTTCAAAATTCTGTAAATAAGTGAACACATAAAAGATAAAATTAAATATATGAAATAGTCCTAACTGGCACTAATACTTTTTCTTGGAATTTAACTGTTTTGAATTAGTACTAAGAGAAGAACTAAGGCCACAAGGCATCAGAATACTGTATTATTTTTGTAAGCCACACACATTCTTTGCTCACTTACCTGTTTTACTGTATAAAGTTTTCAGGTGGATAAATATGCAATCCTTGCTTAAGCCCAACTAATCCAGCCACAGTATGAAAAATGCCCATAAAATTTTTCCGCTTGATCTCAACACGGCAAATAACATTTGAATTTCAGTGTTGTTACTGTAATATGGTCAATACAGTAAATTCTATATTTCTATTCAATATTCAAAATTCAACCTGATTATAAAGCTTACCGGTTTATCATCATCTGCCTTTTTTTTTTGCACATATAAAGTGGCTTCCAGTCCAAAGCGTGGTATCAAAATTTGCAGTGCGTTTTCTCGAACAAACAGTACATAGCCCTCTTCTTCTAAAGTGGTATTCTTTAAGAAGATCTATAAGAAGGAAAGAGAAAAATAATATCAAATCAAAGTTCCTTTTGGAAAAAATTGAAAACTAAACTTGTTCCAACCTAGTGTGCATTTTAATATAGAGTATTTTTGGATGTTTAATTTTCTAACGTTATAGAAAAAGTTTTTTCAGTTTCTCTTCATAATAACCTGTATTCAATTGCCTGACTTCAAACTGATAAATTCAAAACATTTTATAGTCTCTCTCTCTCGCCAATTTCTCAAAATATCTGATTTTGCATTAAATTTTGTATTAAATGTTAATACTTGATCAAAAATTAAATGCAAGCTAGGCACATTAAGACACAGTACAGTCAGTCCTCGTATAACACAATAGTTTTGTTCCTAGAAACCCTCTTGCAATGCAAAATCGTGCAATATAAACAACAGGCCCTATGGGAAAAATAGGGTTAGGTGCCGACCACCCAAGATTGAACACACACACATTTGTAACCAAAACACACCAAACACAATAAATAATCATAATAAAATACTTATGTATTTTATTACGACTATTACGTAAATAAATATTGCTACTGCTTTTGCTTCTATCATAAGCAAACTTGTTTTTTGTTCGATTTTCTATCCAAACCGACACAGCCGTTCCATCTCTTCCAATTCTTTGTGTCTTAATCTAATGATTTTAATTACACTTTGAGTTGTTCCTGCTATGAAAGTTGTTTTTATTTTCTCTGCATTCTTTCTAATTCTCAGCGTTGCCTCATTTAGGTCTGTAGCACGTGCAATATCACATGGTCATTCATTTCCCTCGAGGCATTTCACAATTTCATATTTTTTCTCTTTAGACAGAGGCGGACTGGCCATAAGCCTTACCGGGGAAACCCCGGTGTGATTTTGGCCATAAACCATAGTACGAGGCCACTATAAATTTTCCCGGGTAAGAATTTTTGACCCAGTCCGCCTCTGTTTATCAATATTGCTTTTCTTTTTCTCTCTGAATCTGCAGTGTCTTCACCAGGACACTTCCTTTTCACACCTTTTAAGTATTTTACTCATTTTTAGGGAATAAAGCACAATTACAAAACGAGGAGGCATGCTTGATACACATAAACAAAGCTGCGCGTGTGTAGCAATTGAATAAATAACACCGTAAGGCAGAGATACACTATTAACACCTCACATTTTACTAAAGCACATTTCTAGGGGTTACTACCATAAAACAATAAAAACAATTTCCAGTTGTGTTTCTGCTAGTGGAATTTGTTATAAACTGTTAGTAAACTCGATCTAATTGAATTTGTGATTATACTGATAGCTGGAATTGTGTTGGTTTTTACGTTATTATGGTGAAATGTGTTTCCCCTTCACTGATATAAAAAACAAATACATTTTCAGAATCTTCTCTTCATTCCTATCGTGTTGCATTCGGTTGGGGTGATTCTGCATTCCACTGCCAGTTCTTGTAAACACAAAGGTGAATCGTGCATAAGCGAATTCGGTTCATGTTATGTAAGATATCGTTCCCCTATTTATAAATCATGTATGATTGAATTTGTGTAGTGTAAACACGTGTTATACGAGGATTGTACTATCCACCAGAACCCCTTCAACCCAGCCCAATAGCAAGGCTTTAGGGGATGTCCTTTCCTTTGTTCCCTTAACCCTTGTAGTTCTTGATGAGATGGAGCTTTGGCAAATAAAATTCTGCTCTATAAACTTTTCTGGAAATTTACACCAGACTTCCATTTTGTTTTTTAAATTTCTGAAAAACGTTGGCATTTAATATCAAATTCAACACTACTGAGTATCTCCCAAGTAACTGGCAAGAGATTATAAATGTAATGGAAGATTTATAAATTTTGTTAGCATTTTTCATTTTATTTTTCTAATTTTTGTACTTGTTTAATGGCAGAAGAGACAGTCTCAGCAAGCATATAATGTCCTTTTTCTGGCACTTTCCAAAATCCTTTCAAAATTAAAAACAATGAAGTGTTAAAAAAAAAAAAAAAAAAAAAAAAAAAAAAATCAAACTTCTTTGAAATGTTCAGTATTTTTCAATAACTGTAAAACTACCAAAGCTTTCTATGGTGGCTACTAATTATCTGCAATAACTAGTTCTGTGACCTCAATATTAGTTTGTTTATATCAGTACAATTACATCACAAGATGCTGTACTTTCTTCTGCATCACTGGTTGTTTTTTCAATATAGTGCATGTATAAATAAAAATGGGCCTGTTGTACTGGATTCCATTTTGCAAGGAGATTAATGATACTATATATATCCAGTAAATAATGCTTTCTTCATTTTGAATTTGAGCAGCAAGCAATTAACATCTGAGCAGCTCAACATTCTAACCTCCGATATGAAGTTCGCTGTCTTACCGTTGAGGCCACAGATCACACATCTAGCCATGGGAGTAGAGGCAGGCAAAGCCAACCTCCAAGAAGAAGCTGCTAATGAGATCCGCTTCAAAATGGCCTCTGTCCTCTGATGGACATGGCCCATCCATTCCAACTTCAACCATCAGCAGCACGCTGCTCATTCCTCCATCAGAAAGGACAACACCATCGTCGTACTCCCTGCAGACAAAGGACGCCACACTGTCATATTAGACTGGTCAAAGTATCTGGAGAAAGCCCTTGTTCTCCTACAGGACCCCAATGTCTATGAACCTGTGACCGATCCACTCATCAAAGTCTTGGGAAGCCTACAGTCAAATGTCAACAAACTAGTTTCCACATGGTTCAAATCTGGGAAAATTTCGGCATTGACTCAGTGGGTAAACCTGCATGCCACAGGCTGCCAACTACCACAGTTTTATGGCCTAACCTAAGATTCACAAGCCAGGCGTTCCTCTCTGGCCCATTGTGTCCTGCTGCAACATGCCTACTTATGAGCTCTAAGTACATTGCACAACATAGTGGGAAATACAGCCCACACTGTCACTAACAGCAGCAAGTTCATTCACCTAATTAAAGAACTTTTAATCTCTAACAGTGAGATTATGGCATCGTTCAATACCATGTCCCTGTTTGTTTACATCAATTCCAGTCCAACAGGCCGTAAACTACACCAAGCAACTTCTGGAGAACGACTCAGATCTACTGAGCAGAACATCGCTATCCACAGAAGATATCTGTACTGCCCTCAACCTATGCTTGTCGGGCAGCATCATTACCTTTGGGGATTCTCTGTACAAGTAGGTGCACGGTACTGCTATGCATGCCCCTGTTAGCTCTGCCGTGGCCAATATCAACGTGGAGGAATTTGAGGAACAGATATTCCTGAGCCCACCTGTACCTATTACAGTTTGGTGCAGATACGTCAATGACATCTTCACCATCATCCCACGTGATTTGGAGGCAACACTACTGGAGTACCTCAATTCTTTATCAGTATTCAGATAGTATGAATCAGAGCTGTACTACTCTGGAGGGTATCATACGGAAGTGTTCTACGCACTATATTGAGGTAAACTCCTCTTAGTATTTTACTAATTTATCAGTATTCATCCAGTTCATGTTACAATTAGAAGTAGACGGGTTCCTTCCATTCTTAGATGTTCTGGTAAAGCGTGTGGGTCCATGCCTGGAGACCTCAGTATATCATAAGCCAATGTGGTGCAGGCAGTTTAACAACTACAGATTGGGTCACGCCCTTAGCCACCTCAGCAGCACTGCCCGCACTCTATTCTCCAGAGCTTGGAGCCATTCCAGCTCAGAGGAAACTAGGCGCACTGAGTTTTCCAGGATAAAAACTGACCTGGTCAATTGTGGTTATCCAACCCACATATCAGACAAGTGCTTGTTACAAGCGCAAGAGCTCGCAATCCGTCCGAGACCGTCATCACCACATGACAATATGCCTACCGCCTATATTTCCCAATATCTTGGCATGCTGAACCAGATTTCGAAAATCCTCTGGGAATATCGCATAAAATGCATACAGCTACCTGGTAAGAGCTTATGTTCCCTGGTTTCTAACGTGAAAACTCCAGTTGCCCCTCTTTTGCATAGCGGAGTGGTATACTGCGTAACTTTCAAAGATTGTGGCAGTTGCTACATAGGAGAGAGCTCGAGATGCCTTCAAGGCTGCCTTGCGGATCATGACAGATCAATTCACCTTGGTGACACTGACTACTCTGCAATTGCAGAACATTTTTGGTCGACCCACCATGACCTTAACCCTAAACACGATTATGAAGTGATCGACCAATCCCTGCACTTCCGCTACCGCCTCTGGCTAGAGTTGCTCAACATATCATGCAATTCGAGAACCACGAATCTCTGCAAGGGCACGAGGCTACATCCTATCTTGGAAACAACTGTCTTGAAGCTGGCAGCGAACCCACAGAAGTTCGTGCAATAACGAGTGCCAATCTAGTAGTCAAATGTTCAATCTCGCAGCCATGCATGCATCACAGCGAGCACAACTCTGCATCTATTAAATTTTGTCTCTGGTGTTATTATTCTGTTAGAATCTGTATATTGCTGATGAAGGGGTCCATTTTCGGGAAATCTACATTCTTGTCATTTGTCATTAAATTTTTTATTACTGGATATAAACAGTATCATTAATCTCCTTAGTGCATATACCTTTTTATTCATTTAAGAAATCAAAATATTTAGTCAATACAAAGTTCTGAATTACTTACATGAGTGTAGAGATTGACAGATGATCTACCTGCATACTGAGCCATTCGATGTCTGTAATTCAAATTATTACAAATTTCCTACGGGAGAAAATAAACAAATTCTCTAAATATCACAATAAATATAGTCACTGGAAATCAAATACATTTTTCATGCATTCATTTTCTCAACAAGTGTTATACAGTGGAACTTGGTTATAATGAGCATCAAGGGACTGACAAAATTTCCTCGTTATAACTATTACTCATTATATCAGTGATGAGTTAAATGTACCTCCTATTTTTTTTAAATTCTCAATAACTTCATAAAAAGATAGATTCAAAAAACAAAAGAATTATTTTTCTTCTTTTTGAATAGCAATTATTTATGTATTGTCGAAAAATATCCGAAGTCACCCAAGTTTTCTTGTTCGCAGTGTAATCCACAGGAAGTTTCCTTAGGTTTTTGAAACACTGAGGTTTTAACGATTTTCAGATAAGAAACAGTTTTTTAAATCGGTTCCTGTCATATTTTTGCACACAAGCATCGTCAAGTGAGTCTGATTCTTTTCAACCGACACAAATACAAATGTATTGTCAGATGCCAAATTATAAAAAAAGTTCTGTTTCGTCAGCATTGTAGATGTCTTCATCGTTGAAATCTTTCCTGATTTCTGCCCAATCTATTCATTTGGCATTACTGGATCTGATTGAGATTCTCCACTAATTTTTGCATAAACAATGTTATGTCAGTTTTTAAATTGATATACCAAATTGTCGCATCCAAATTGTTCAGTAAATTTTCCCTCTCGAGCCTTCAAGATTGGATCGTCTATTGAAAATCCAGCACTTCTTTGTGTAGTCAACCAATGAAGCAATGCTTCATTGATGTTTGTAACTTTGCACTTTCTAAAAAAATTTTTTTTGGTTATGTTCTTTTCCAGTGCCAATATGTAAACATGTTTATTCTTCCACAATGTCAATACTGTTGAAGAAGACAAAAAACGTTTTACACATGTCAACATTTTTTGCACAACATTCCAACCCACGAATAATTTTGACTTTTTTGCGAATCGAGAGACACATTCTAACTGATATTACTTTACATGGGAATACGCGTAAATAAAAATAATTATGGCTTTTTGCTCATTGCAGTAGTGATCTCGTTATTTCCAAGTTCAACTGTATCTTGTTTTTCAAACCATGTGCATATGGCATGCAGTAAAAAAATTAGTAGGTAAATGCAACTTAGTATTTAAGACATGTGAACTAGGGCAAACATATTATATACAAATCTTTCCTACAGACAAGCAGGAATGGGACTAGCTAAAAAGATGAAATATTGGTATACTCCAAGCAGAATTCAAAAAACCTATAAACTTTTTCAGAAATTAAAGATTTACACCTGTCAGATGGGTGCCACATTCTTTGTTACAACTGCAGGTTGTTTTTGTAGGGTTTTAGATGCATCAGTAAATTAGGCCATATGCACTGTATATAATATGTCTATAAATTGCACGTGTCCTGTGGTTGATTTGCTGGAAGAAAGACCAGAGTTTCTGGGATGGGAACACCCACACTACCCTTGCCTGTGGCCAACCAATTCAGCTATGTTGTGAAAAAGATCCATAAAAATTTCTCGCCTCACTGACAGGATTGAAACTCGGGTACTTTTTTTACCCAGTGTGGGGAGGATGGTGATTTTTATCAACTGTGCTACCCACGAATTATATTAGCATTTTGTAATTTTATATAAATTATAGTTCTATTGCTTAAATTCAGCTGCCACACAACTTTTATGTATTGAATTACTTTTCCAGTTTCCTATCAATAAGAATAAATTTCTATAAATAATATATTAACGTGTAAATTGAATGTACTTATAGGGTGATTCAAGAACTTTCTTCTAATGAGTACCTAAACTCTGACTCAACTGCTAACCAAGCAGCTAAGGAATGGTTTACACTGTACAACTGTAACCTTTTCCTCTCTCTCTCTCTCTCTCTTTTTATTAGTGTATGTGAACTCTTACCCAATAATTTAGTGAAAACAACTCTGGATATTCTATAAATGCATACTCAGTGTTCTCCCCAGGACCTATCAAATGGGTGCACTGCCCGGTGAATTTAACTGACCACTCAGCTAAAATTGAAGCGATTCTTGCAGTACCGTATGATACCGCTCATTGATCTCAATCAATATTAATTCGAACATACTATGTGATCGAGATCAATGCGACAGGAGCATATAATGTTAAATTATGCAATTAATTTTTGCTCTGGATCGCTTAGTCATGTTTATAAATAATGGAAAATTTTATAATATTGCGAAGTATTACACTTCCCCATCCGGCTACTTCATAATGCCATCCAGCTGGCAAAATTTTCTAGGGAGAACACTGCATACTTACTTTTTTTTTTCCATGTTTAAGGCAGAGCTGCAAAAGACCTAAAATTTTAGGCCGGTTTGGTTCAAAAAAATTTCTCAAGTAGTTCAGTTCGTGGTCTGGTTCAAAAGGTGATTTTGACCAGTGGTTTGGTTTGGGGTTTGGTTTAGTAAAGTATATTGTCTGAAATAATTCGTATAGTTTCTTAGTTCATTAATGATAGTAATAATATCACATTATAATATAATAAAATATTAGTATAAAATCTTATTTAAATAAAAGTAAATTATATTAATAATATATTTAACAAGTAATAAAATCGCATGTTAAAATCATTTTAAATCTGATTGAAAAAGGAGCAGAAATTACCAAAACATTAGCTCTGAATATTAATCTCTTGTATTCAGTACACATAAACATATACAAGAGAATGTTTAATTTGGAAGGAAAATAATTATTCAAACAAAATTTTTAATATAATTTAATAATACAAAGTAAGGCAGATATTTCCAAATAATCACAATAAAACTTTAAGAACAGAAGAACCAAACATGAATTACAAGCAAAATATTATTAGTTACTCAGATAATGGACATAAGGAATTAATGTATCAAAATAATTTTACTTTGAAAATTGATCATCAAATCTTAAAAACAACATAGATTACATAGGTAATTTGAAATTAATTATTTAATTTTAAAAATAAAATGTCCTCCATTAACCCTGAGCCTAAACAACAACTCTTATCAATCAAAATGATCTTTAATGTCAAAAAGCATCTTTCTACACTTGATTGTGTGGCAGGAACTGCAAAGATTACTTTGGCTAGCTGATAAAGCTATGGGTGACTAAACTCTTTTGCTTTCCAATATCCTAGATGCTTGTTTTTGTTGGTACCCTTTCGATATCATCAAAATTGTTCAGATGAGCCACTAAGTTGAATTTCTTTTTCAAATAACAGCTTTTCGATGTCATCCATGGTTTCATGGTTTCAGGATTATTTTCTGTAGACTGTAGCTAGCACAAACTATCATAAATGTTCCTTAGCTTTTCTGTTTTTGGATATTATCTAATAATATTTGGTACCTGGGGTCCAGATACATACAAGCTAAAAAAGTCTCACTTTCCATCAAATTTACTTCTCGTAGCGTGAGAGAGGTTACAAAAAAGATGACAATTCATTTTCAATTTTTCTAACTTCCATTTTACATTTCATCCATGTGTAGTAAAAATCAGTCATCGTGAGCTGCTCTGACTGCAGCACTTCACATGCTACCCTAACGGGTTTCAAAACCTCTTCAATATTTTCAATCTTTTGCCACATACTGGCTGACAAATGCAATTCCTTTATGGGCACAGATAAATCAATGCACAATTGTTTTAGCTCCACAAGACATTGTAACATATTAACAGTGGAATTCCATCTGGTTTCGCAGTCTAGTATTGATTTCCTACACTTTTCTCTTTTAATTTTTTTTTTTTTTTTTTAGGGGCATTAGCAACTAAGGCCATATTGCTCCAGGGATATGCAGTGGTCATTCCCTGACCTAATCAAGAAGCGTGTGCTACGCACTGCTGCTCCTGCCCACCTGGCTACGGAGGTGGCTTCTATTTTAATGTATATAAGGCTAGGAGGGGTTCGCAGCTTTTCACCGCTGCTTGTGCTTTAACCAAGGGAAGTTTCAATTCATCACGTTTCAGAACATCTTTAACAGCCAACTGCAGAGAATGTGCAGAACAACAAACAGATACCATAATACCCTGAACATGTAGATCATGGAAATTTTTCACACACATTTGTATCACTAGATTCTAGTCTCAGATTCTTTGATATCTTCAGTATCATTGTCTTCCATATCAAGTTTTCCAGATTGTTCCTGAGCAAAATATTTGAATAGTAATAGAGGCATGTGATGCAAGAAAGCAAGCATATGAGCTTATGTAACATCAGCCAAAAAAAAAAAAAAAAAAAATCCACACAACTATTCCCTCTAAAAGTTTGTTCGGTTCCTCCTTGAATTTATTTATGCTATCAACTTCCACAACGACAGATGAAAGTTTTTTCCAGCAATTAACCACCCGGTGGCTAAAGGCAAATTTTTGCACATCTATTCTACAGCTGTCGTTCCTCAATTTGAATTTATGCCCCCTTATGTTTGTAATCTGAGCAAGCGAAAGAATCCCATCAGAATTCAGCGTGCTCAACCCATTCAAGGCCTTATACATCTCAATCAGATCACCTTGCAGGTGCCTAGTTTCCAGCCGCTGCAATTTGCAGAACTCAAGCCTCTCTTGGTAAAAGGACCCCGTAAACTGTTAAAAAATAATATTTAAGAAACATATGCTAACAAGTTGAGGTTAAGTATGCCAAATGTTCCAATCAAAAACCACCCAAGTATGTACATAAAGTGAACAAAAACATTATTATTAAATTACTTAGAATATCTTTTATTTCTTAAATATTACGCAGCACTTTTGCCATGATATTACACTACCTCAAATAAGTAATGCTTCTCTAGTAGAGAAGACTACTGTACTTATTCTCAGTGGGAACTACCACCCAGACGGCACCGTTTCAAGGTTTGTTTGTATGCATGTGTGGGATAATCTACTATCCACTTGTCCCTATTAGACTTAGAAACATAAAAAGTAGAGGGAAAGTAATAGTAGGAATGGAAAAGGAAAAGAAATGGTATAGAAGAATGAAAGGGACAGTAACTCTTTCAACTCACACCACTCGAATAGGCAATGCTTCCCAGTAGAGAAGACTGCTGATACATATTCTCGGAAACTCCGGGCAGCATCAGGCTTCCCTGGTGACCGTTTCAGGGCTATTTGGCACTCGTTTGGTGGGTAGGTACCCTGGTGATGCCATGATGGCAAAACAGCTATGAAGTATAACTCCACAATATGAGATATGCCTGATAGTGTATAAAGTGAATTAGACTGAAGCTCTTTTAGGGTTTACGCCTCAGGCTGCAAAAGAATTTGACAACATACGAGTTTGTGCAAAAGCAGCATATCAGTAAGCAGCAAACTCTAAAAATATAGTTAAAAATGGCATTGTTTTAATTATATCACATATTGTGAATATGAGAAAAAATTAAATATTAAATAAAATAAAATATTAAAAATAATAATAAACAAAAATACTGCGGAGAAGTTTTCCACTTATGCACATAGTTATTAGAACTATATTAATATTAAGCATGCTTAGATATACTGAAGATTCTCTTTAATTCAGTGTATGAGCTTCTCATCACTAAGAAATAAAATAAAAATTCATCCGATACAAATGAGAATTTCCAGCAGTTATTATAATTTAATTAATAAGCAAAGGTTACAATAAAATAATACATATACACTTACCGAAGATGCTTCTTTTGGGAATCTTTCCTCCAAGATGTCCACGCGTAACCTAATATCGCAGCCAAAGTGCAAAGTGGACCATGGACCACTTTGCACTTTGGCTGAGTGGACCAGAGCAGAAACAGGAAAGATGAACCCTCAGAAACTAAACATGCTAATCTTTTCAAAGAAAAACGCTAATGAGTGATTCTCAGTACTTCCTTATCACTGATTTGATCGGTGTTCTGCTGCATCGAGAGCGTCCCTTCCCACCAGGGCTTCTATCTATTCAAATGGCTCAGCAGGGACCCTCTGTGACTCATTTCTTGGTCAAAGCGATAAAAACTCTCCCTACCCATGAGATGGGCTGCTAATCCAATGTAGTGCTTTTCACGTCTTCTTAGTAACCATTTTAGAAGCCTAGCCACAAACAATGGAAAAAGAAAGAGGAAGGAGTATATGTTTCCTACTCACTGGATTTCTCCATGAAAAATTTCCAAATTTTCATTGACACGTAGGCTGTAGTTTATGTTTGAACCAAAATCCGAACCACTTTTCAAAAAAATGTTGGTTTGGTTCAGAAAAAAATCTGTTCAGTGGTTTCAGTTCGGTTCACAGTTCAGAAAAATGGGTGTGATTCGGTTCACGGTTTGGAGCTCTGGTTTAAGGTTCTATATACATGGAGCTTTAAGCAACAATTAATGGGTACGAGGTGTGGCTATTAAATAATGAGATGTTGCAATAAAACAAATATAATGAAATATTTAATACTTTCTCAACTTATTCCCTTGAAATAACTTTTCAAGGGTAATGGTAATGAAAATCCATCTCACTGAAAGGCGAATGAGAGTTTTGGAACATGATTTGGCGTACAACTAGGGAAAAGTTTGAGGGGGCTGCATGCAAAGTCTTGTTATTTAATTGCCACACCTTGTATATACTAATTAATGTCACTAAGGTGATACCATGTATCTTCATCAAGATTGAAAGGTAGTTGAAACTGAAAAGTAGCAAACTATTTTTCTCATCTAATCATCATTTTTCCTTTTTTATTTCACTTATTTATTTTTTGTGGGTGAGGGGATCCACCTCACCATAACCCATGACAAAACCTTCTCATGAGGAAATTGTCTATCTTTCATGTAATGTTTCAGATCAATATACATATCATCCATCCTATTACTGTTCAAAAATTTTTGGCAAAAGGGATACAGTAATACCCCGAAGTTACGCGATAGGTGGGTCTGACGAAAATCGCGTAAGTCGAATTCGCGTAAGTCGGGGTACAACTTTGCATATAAATACATATAAATTTTGCTTAATTGGGACCAAGGACTAACAAAAACACTAGTTTAGAAGAAAAATATTAATAAAATTGCAGTTCTTTATACATATTAATACAAAATATGTATTAAAAAAACAAATGACTTACGTAAAAAAGTTATTTCGATGTCGATGGCTTCATAAAATCTAACAAATTCGTCTGACGACACAGCGCGTTCTTTTTTTCACGCAGAATTTCTTCGTAGCAAGCTAATAATTTTTTTTATTCCTTGCTTTGTAGCTATAACGCGTTCTTTGTTGGAGTCTATGTTTTCTAAAATTTTTAAGCCCTTTACAATTGAGCCCTTTTCAATTTTCAACCTGTCAAGTTTGCAATTGTCATGTGCTTTTCGCCGTTGCTTCATTTAGGCCTGTAGCACGTGCAATATCACATGGTCTTTCATTTCGCTCAAAGCGTTTCACAATTTCATATTTTTTCTCTATCGACAGAGGTGGACTGGCCATAAGCCTTACCGGGGAAACCCCGGTGGGCCAGTGTGATTTTGGCCATAAACCATAGTATGAGGCCACTATAAATTTTCCCGGGTAAGAATTTTTGACCCAGTCCGCCTCTGTTTATCGATAATTGCTTTTCTTTTTCTCTCTGAATCTGCAGTGTCTTCACCAGGACGCTTCCTTTTCACACCTTTTAATTAAGTATTTTACTCATTTTTAGGGAATAAAGCACAATTACAAAACGAGGAGGCACGCTTGATACGCATAAACAAAGCTGCGCGCATGTAGCAACTGAATAAACAACACCATAAAGGCAGAGATACACTATTAACACCTCACATTTCTAGGGGTTACTACCATAAAACAATAAAAATCCAGTTGCGTTTCTGCTAGTGAAATCTGTTATAAACTGGTAGTAAACTCGATCTAATTGCATTTGCGATTATACCGATAGCTGGAATTGTGTTGGTTTTTACGTTATTATGGTGAAATGTGTTTCCCCTTCACTGATATAAAAAACATAAAAGCAACAAAGTTGAATTTTGTTCATCTTTCGCTCTCATTCTCCGCCGTCGCACCGTATATCTATAACATATGAAAAACGACCTTGAAGATAGTGGGCGGCAGCGTTGCCAAACGAAAAAAATCAAGAACCGCGTAACTCCGAGTTCGCGTAAAGTCGGGGTACTACTGTACTTCATTTCTTAATCATCAGATTTGTTACTTCTTGACTTTGTCTTATTAATTATTCATTCATTAAAAATGAAATATGAATATAAAGATAGATTACTCCAACAGAGGCAACACAGAATTAAAAAACAATAAAAATTGAATTTAATTATTAATTTGAAATAAGGGGAGTCGGAGACTTTGTGGCTTTCTATTGTAGTGGAATTTTTGTTAAAACGATACTAAATTCTTGTATCGGAATTTTACTAAACAAAATCCATGTTCCTTTCAAATTTGTGTTTTTCATCCCATTTTATAAATATTTTCATGAGTCAGAGTCGCAGTAAATATAGTTAATTTGACAGAGTAAATCAGACAAAATAAGAAATTAATAACAGAAATAAAAGACAGCACAATGTCAATACTGATTACTTCCTTAAGAGAATAATTAAAAAATAAAAATTTTATCATGTTCAGATACTGACCTGAGTTTTTTTGTTGTCCACCAGCTCAGCATATGTATCATCGGCACTGATAGCAACGGCAAGTAGTCTGTGTACGATAAGATCAGCATAACTGAAGGACAAAACAGAAACTACATGTACAATTAAGTAAAAAATAATTCTACTCAACTTAACTTCTGTTTTACTCTTTTCATAAGTGAAAAAGATTTAAATGTATAGAAATATTTAGAGAACCTATTCATGGATAGACTTTAAACCAAGAAAATCACAGAAGCAATTTAAACAGAGATCTACAGTGAGTTGTAGAATAACAGTACTATTGGCTAAATGATACAAGGAAGAAAAGCATAAACTAATTTAAAATACTCATCTTGCAAACTATGCATTCCTCATTGTTTTAATTTCTCATTCATTTTTAATGATCATTGAAATTTTCCAGTTTCCTGCAATTGGGTAGTTTTATCTAGCAGTTAATTACTTTAGCTGAAAGCAAATTTTATCTTAAGTAATTAGCTACTATAATCTGAAAATACTCATTCTTAGTCTCTTTCATTTATTCAATATTTTAGTGCATTACATACCCTGTTCAGGTTACCATGTACATACTTAGTGTCCAGATCTTCTTGGAACTTGAAAAACAGGTTCCTCTTGTAGGAATAACCTCCATTGTATCTATAACCAATCTTGTTGTTTTCACAATTTTCAGGTCCAAATCCATTCCAAATTATGGCTTAATTACTGATTTTCCTACAGTGGAACAATCAACTTTTCATTTGTAAGTTCCAATATACATCAATGATTTTTCAGTGCGAGAAGGAGGCTATTTACAAGAGGTTATCCGGGGAATCATGATGTTCCATTACAAATTGAAAAAAAAAAAAAAAAAAAAAACAACAACCACCATTAATCCAGCTCCAGCAGCAGCAGTCATGCCACTGTTTGTAATATACACAGTTGCACAGAATCTGACAGGTGACCTCCTTTGTTTTTTTATTTCTGGAAAAAGTTTTTATTACTTTTTAAATTCTGCTTGCAGTATACCATACCATATTTCTCCTTTTTTGTTTTCTTAATGGATTGAGGTACTTATTATATGTAATTTTTAAATAAAAATTTAAGTATTTAAAAACCCTGTTTTTTACATATCATATAAAAAAATATATTAATTCTTACAAAAATGAAAAATAAAGTTACAGTCATAATTTTTTTTTTTTATGTAAACCCCAAACAATAGGTATTAGAACCCATAGTTCTTAGAACCATGCATGAGTTGGAGGTATTAGCATTAGTAGAGGTATGCAATGCAAGAAAACAAGCTCATGCAGCATCAGGCAAAAAAAACCTCTCTCATTTCACCCCTCCATTTGTTCCAAATGCCTGTCCAGCACAGCCTTAGATTTATTTAGGCTATTAGCTTCCACAACATGATGGGAGCCTGTTCTACCAATCAACTACCTGCTGGCTAAAGGCAAATTTCCACACATCTATTCTACACCTATCTTTCCTCAATTTGAAACTGTGCCCCCTCAGGTTCTTAGTCTGAGCAAGAGGAAGGATCCTATCAGCATTCGGCTTGCTCAACCCATTCAAGGTCTTACACACCTCAATCAGATCACCTCACAGGCACCTACTCTCCAGGTGCTGCAATTTCCAGAACTTAAGCCTTTCTTGGTAATAGCACCCCTTTGTTCCCCTTACCAATCTTGTTTTCCTTCTTTGCACTCGTTCTAGCAACTGTACATCCTTCCTGAAATGAGGCTTCCAGATGTACACAGTACTCTAGATGTAGCCTAACCATTGCCTTGTATAACAGGATAATCACCTCCCTGTCCTTACGCCCAATATCCCTATATATCTTTGACAAGATTCCATGACCTGTCCTAGCAGCCCGTCTGCACTGCTCAGCAAACTTCATATTTGACTGAAAAATTATCCCCAAGGTCTTTTTCACTTTCCACCACTTCCCTGAGTGTAGTACCACAGAGTTGGTACGTTTCTCTTCGGTTATCGCTACCCATATGCAATACTTTGCATTTGTCAATGTTAAACTTCAGTTGCCACTTCTCAGTCCACTTTCCCAACTTATCTAGATCCAGTTGGAGTAGCATACTGTCTTTAACAACCCTGCTAACCTTTGTATCATCTGCAAACTTGGACATTAAACCTGATATACCTTCATTAATATCATTGATAAATTTACAAAAACAACAATGGGCTCAACGCCTAACCCTGGGGAACTCCACTAAAAACATTTATCCATGAAGAGCAGTGTCCACTGATTACCACTCTCTGTCATCTCCCACTCAACCATCCCTTTATCTATTGTAGCAATTTACCCTTAATGCCACACCTCTCGAACTTGTACAGCAGTCTTCCATGTGCAACAGTATCAAAAGCCTTTCTAAGATCCAAATATATGATATCAAAGTTATTCCCTGCATCCAGTTCCTTTGTGACCACATCATAGTATCCAATCAAATCGGTCAGACAAATTTTTTTTTGGTAGTTGTTGGTACATAGGCTTCTGTAGCCATAATGCACCACCTCCCAAGGTTTTTTTTTTTTTTTTTTTTGCAGTACTTTGATCCAAGCCTGAGGCGGGAATTGAACCCGCGACCTTTGGGTTGCCAGGCAGGCACTTTACCCACCTGGCTAGCCTGGTCGGCTCGGTCAGACCAGACTTCCCTTTAACAAACCCATACTGTGTCTTAACTATTACTGCAGTCTATGTCTAGATGATCTTGCAATGCTTCTTTAACCAGTGATGCTATTATTTTCCCTGGAACACATGTTAAACTAACAGGTCTGTAGTTACCTGTATCACCTTTTGAACGCCCTTTGTAAATTGGTGATAAATTTGCAGTCCATGGGGACCTCCCCTGAGTCCAAGGAAGCTCGCATAATTATGGCTAAGGGTTTGCTTACTTCCTTTGCTGCCTCCTTTAATATAACTGGATAGATCCCATCCACACAGGTGCCTTTCTTGTGTTTATCTTCAACAATTTCTCCTCCAGTTTAATCTCAGTTATTACAAGATTATCTAGCTCACTGCCAGAGTTGAATACACCTTTGGCATTCCCCTCGCTGAATATCTCCTCACGTGTGAATGTCAATGCAAAATATTCATTTAGTTTGTTAGCTTCCTGAGCAGGATCATCAACAGTTGAACCATCGATATCAAGTGGACCAATCTGATTCATCCCTTTCCTTCTAGAGTTTACATAAGTAAAGAACTCTTCGCTGTTTTTCTTTGTATCCTTTGCCAAAGATTTCTTGTAATCTACCTTTGACTGCCTAACCTCCTTTGTGACTTGATTACAGACTAGTTTATATCTGCCATAGGCTTCTGTGTCACCTGATACGTTATATGCATTCCATACATTCTTCTTCTCTGCCACGAGCCTCATTAATTCATCTGACATCCATGTAGGCCTAAACCTTGACCAGTATTTCTTAGCTGGAATGAAAAGCCTAGTAGCCTCCAAAATTAAGTCCCTGAAGGCTTCTCATTTAGAATTCAACGTTGGTAACATCATCAGTTGATCCCACTGTATAGAATTTAAGAACTATCTGAGTTCACTGTAGTCATCTTTACGAAAGCAGAAGCCTTCCCCTTTAGAAGGTTTAGAAGATGAAAGAAGATATCTGTTGATATTAAACTTGAACTTCTGCAGACAGTAATTTTCAGGAAATACGTAAAACAGTAGTTGAATGAATATATTATTTCAGGATATATTTCATGAATGTATAATGATTTCAAAAGATATATTTCAGGATATATAACGGGAATTATAAAAGCTAATTCAGAAGAACAGTTCTCATGGTAGTATCTGTAGAAAAATTATGCAGCAGAAACAGTATGTCTATGAGAGATTCTATTAGAGATGAGTCATTAACTAACTTAACTGACTCCCTTCTGAATGGAATCTAGAAGCCTGAGAGAGGTTTTGGGGGCACCGCCCAGATGTGGGAACAATATGCCATGGTAGGGTGGATTTGCAATTTGAACAGAGTGAACAGCTGTTTGGAAGAAAAGTAAATGCCGAGGGTGAAAGAGAAAACCAATTTTTTTTAGATGCAGAAGAAGCAATATTTGAAATGTGCTTGTGCCAAGAGAGATTAGAAGTCAGTGTAATTCCCAAAAGAGATATATCATCTTGCCTAAATATCGGAGTGTCACCAAAGGTAAGCATAGGAGCAGAAGAATCATTGTTGCAAGATATAAGACAGGACTGAGTTTTAGAAAGATTGAAATCAATTAAGTTATCTTTTCCCCACTGGGGAATTACCTGGAGATTGGCATTTAAGGAATTGGTAGCAGATATTCGAGAAGTTGAAGCTGATTGAGCAGGACGAGGTTTCTCGTAAAGTGGAATGCAATGGGCTATCATCAGCAAAATTATGGATAGGATTTCCGGTCAACGTTAGAAGGTATTAATATACAAGAGGAAAAGAGTGGGGGAAAGAACTGCACCTTGGGGGGCCAGCATTAGTGGAGAAGTTAGAAGACAGAGAGCCATCTACCATCATCCTCAGTACGTGGTCAAAGAGAAAACTGCATAACCAATTAAAACCATAAGGTGGAAGCTTGTTTAGAAGACCTTTGTGCAAAACATGATCGAAAGCCTTTGAGTTGTCCGGAGCAACTGCTTGTGTTTCACCAAACTTTTCCATTGAATCTGTCCATAAATGGGTAGCATAAGCCAGAATATCACCAGTGGATTGACACCGACAGAAGTTTTCTAGATAGTTTAAGAGTTGGCAGTTATTTGATTTCTTCATAACTTCAGAAAGAGCAGAAGTAATTGCAATGGGACAATAATTGGATTGGAGGTATTTGTCACCCTTTTTACGAACTGGCTGGATATGAGCAAATTTCCAAGCAGAAGGAAAAATACCTTGGGAATAAGAAAGTGAAAAAAAAAAAAAAAAAAGGTGGCAAAGAACAGGAGTAAGTTCAGAAGTGCAGGTTTTGAGAACAAGTGGAGAAAGCTACCATCAGGATCCGGAGCTTTCTTAACATCAAGGTTTGTCAAAATTCTTCTGACATCCTTTTGACGGAAGACCACAGAAGGCATTAAATGGAGCATGCTGGGAATGGTGGGAGGTGTTTTACCAAGATCATTAATACTTGAGTTGGAAGAAAAATGGGATGCTAGCAGGTCAGCTTTATCCTTGGCTGAAGTGACAATAGAACCATTTTTGACAGGTGGGAGCAGAGATGGGCAAAAGTTGTGGCCAATAGCTTTGGCAAGAGGGAAGCTTTCTACTCTTCGTCTGTTCAACATTTAGTTTGGACCAATTAATAACTGCTTTACAATTATTGCGAGCTCTGGTGCAGAAAGAAAATGAAACTGAAGAATTGGAAACAAGCCAATTATAATATGCAACATTCTTCTCTTGAACAGCTTTAGCAACTTTTTTTTTTTTTTTTTGGAAAACCAAGGTTTAGATAAAGGACAAGATTTTAGGGTGGAGTGTGTAATAAAGTACTTGATTTCTGCAAGAATAACTTCACTGACACGATCTGAACAAACATTGACATAAGAAGTTTTGAAACAGCAATGCGACCAAAGAAAAGAAATCTTACAGGTCATCCAATTTTCTAATTCTTGTAATGCCAAACAACACAAGGTTGGGAATAGCCAAGAGATAAAGGCTCCATCGAAGAAGAGACAATCACCAAGTTATGATTCTGAGGTGCCTAAAGGACGACTCACTTCAACCATGTACTTAGAAGGGTTGTTTGTGAGAAAAAGATCAAGCGTGTTGGCTGTGTGGTTAGGATTGTCCGGTATTCTGGTAGGTAAATGAACAATCTGTATGAGGTCATTAGTAATCGCAAAAGCCTCAGCATCTCGACCAGCTGGCTTTGTGAACATTAAAATCACCAGGGAAAATTACCTCACTGTTAGGAAATTTAGACTGGAGAAAGTCAAGGGGCAAATAGAGGAAGTCAAAGAGTTCCAAGTGATTAGCAGAGTTGGGAGAATGGTAGAGATAACAGATGAATTTGACACAATGAGGCAGAAAGATTTTAAGTCAGAGAAGATCGAAAAGAGGAGATTTCAAATTACAAAGTCTCTGACGGGGCTATATCGGAATGGACATATGCATAAGTACTACGTTTGAGGCGAAAGGAATCATACAGCGAATAATTTGGGCAACTGAGATGAGCAGTGATTGAATCAACCGATAACTGAGATTCTGTTAGAAAAAGTACATGGGGTTAGGCAGACTGTTAGTGGAAATGGACATCAATGAGATTGAAATATAAACACACAAAGTAATAGTCATTTCCACTTTTCAGTTCAGAGAATTGTCAAGATTGCAAAATTTCAAATGTGCAAATGCATACATATTAATATCGTCAAATAAAGAAATAAAAAGATAAATAATAATAATAATAATAAAAGAAACTATTTTACATCACTAATAATCAAAACAAAAAGCACATTTTGTAAAACAATTAAACATAAAAAAAAAATAAAACGGAACTGCTGTCTACAGTATTATATTATTATTATCCTCTGCAACATCATTGGATGCAATAATTTAAACTATGTGTGAGCAACATATGGTTTATAAGTTGCTGAAAGCAAAATGAGCCTAATCATTAATTAATGAGCAACATTAATTTTTGAGGGACTTGTCAGGTCTAGTGCAAGTATCATGAGTTAAACACGTTATGGACAATAAGGGGATCATAGAACAGTCAAAGAATTTCATTAGTTTAACCTTTGACTGGGTATACTGAGTATACAATACCAACCAACACAAAAAACTGCATATGAAACTTGCAAGTCCTAAATTATGACACACATCCGTTTGTCGTTGACCAGAATCGATTCACTTCAAAACGTCTAATTTAATTTTCAAATTCAGTATTTTTCTTACATTTATAGTCTTTGTACTGCACCCAGACATTGCTTTTTCATTCTTATCGGCCATTATTAACTCTTCTAAAATGTAACTGCGCTGGTTGCATTAATTACGATACAATGTTCAAGTAAACTGTCTGTTACAAACGATGTTTAATACTGTACTGAGTGATGACTAGACTTCGGATAAATGCATATAATGCAAATATTACAAGCAATATACTTGATCATTTTTTAAAATGTTGTTCTCGGAACTACGTAACAAGTCACTGTATTGCAATTAAATTAGCGTGCGAGAAAATTTCACTGAGCATGGGAAGTGTTTTAATGCTGTTTTGCTATTCATTTTCAAGTTATCGACTCCATCAAATGAAACGATTTCGTTAAATATGCCCAAAATGCAATCTGTAAAAGAGCATTATAGTGATCTGTGACAGCATTATAGTCAGATATGGGATATAATATAAGAACAGCGTTATAGCGAATCAGCGTAAAGTGAACCGCATTATAATGGGGACCTGCTGTATGAAGAGTTATTAAACAGTAAGTTAAATAATACTGTATTGAATATTTTATCTGCACTAATGATGAGCATGGTTGAAAAGTTCATATGTTATATATCTGAGAATAAACTAGAGCTAAAAGTTTTTTCACCATTTATTTATATGCAAACAACCTATACTGTCTATTTTTAGAACCCAGCAGATCCTCAAAATCTCTTAAACTGTAATAAAAGTTTGACACTTTACTAGAAGAATTATTTAAGAGAAAAGATGAGAGGAAGAGGAAAGCTTTAATTTGTTCTCTGCTGGAAAGATCAGAAGTAATATTCTCACGAATGCACTCTACTTCTATTTTAAAATTAAAACATTTTTATTTTTTGAAAATATAGTGACCCATCAATAAATTAAACATCTGCATTTGGCTTAAATACTATTAGAAAACTAAACTGCCCTAGTAACTTTTACTAGGGCAATTTTTTTTTCACCATTCTCAGGAGAATGATTTAAATTTATTTATTATATTTCTTTTACATGTTATTTATTTTTGTAACTATGAAACGATGAATTAACTTCTGCTAGCAGTTAACAGTGGTACTAAGCATAAATGTAATAACAATGAGATATGCAGTCACATTTGCATGAAAGTTAAATTGTAAACATATATGTTTTAATGCAACCTCTACTGCTGTAACACACACAGTATAGTTAGCTGCTAAAAGTCCTTTTAGCAGCTAACTGTACTGTTCATACTTACTTTTGTTGCCAAGAAACTGCTTCAATATTGTGTGGGAGTAAGGTATTGTAAACAATGAGTAATAAGTGAAGTATTGTAAACTGTGAGTAATAGAACTGTCAATATTTATGTCATCATCTTTCCAGAATAAGAAGCAATTTTAACTGAGTCACAGAATCTGGTACACCACCAGATAAAACTGCTTATCCAATTTACTTAATTCAATGTAGGAGGTTAATTGTGAAATGTTAAAAGAGTTAATAGCCTTTCAACATTTTTTTGGAGCTATTATCCTTATCAAAATCAGTATCAAATGCAATTTGGAATTGTGCTTTTTTTTTTTTTTTTTTTTTTTTTTTTTTTTATCAGCAATTATTCAAGTTAAAATAGCATATTGCCCAAACAAATTACTGCATATTTAATTAGAGGAATGTAAACAAAGGTTAGAATGTTTACAGTGATGGATACAGGAAGCAGTACACAACTATTGATGTTTCAGTTAATAGAATTTCAAATAAATGATGCTACACTATACACTATATCTTGTTTTCACTTAAAATTATTAAGGTCCAGCTTCCATCTTCCAGACTGTAGGAAAACAGGTACAACATGATAAATTTTATATTTAAATTAATTTCAGGTAATAATATTAAGAGAGTAATAAACACATAATTATAAAATCACATTTCAATTGTTATGGAAATTACATTATTTCTATAAAATATACACTTACCGTCGAATGGGTGAAGTAAAGTGTGTATAGATGCCAACTGCCAGTCCATAATGGTAGTAGTCAGTTTCAGGAAACATGCCACTGCTCAAATAGAGAGCCTGTGCCATACAGCGGGTAGCTACTAGTCTTAACATTACATTGAAATAGGGATTATCTGGTATCACAGCTTGATCCAAGGATACTGCCAAAGTTTTATTGCTCTCGGTATTGATAATGAAATCCTGTATAATATATATATTAAAAATAACCCATCAAGAATAGTTAAAAAGGTGAATTTCACTGCAATATTTAAATAAAACAATTCTAATTTAATTTCTTGAGAGAATGACACAAGTGGGAATTAACTAATTGTAATAAGAAATTAAAAAACACTGCACTCCATGTAAATTTTAAAGGCAAAAAAAAAAAAAAAAAAAATATTGGGCTCATTGAAAAGAAAAGAAAACATCACAGAAAATATTCCAATAACCCATCCATTTAGAGGTCACTTTTGACAACATATTGAAATCCTTGTGGATATCATTTTCAAGTCTAAAGTGTGGACCTGACTGCCCATTATCAGTATTTG
Organism: Mastigoproctus giganteus; assembly: GCF_048544385.1. Taxonomy (NCBI): domain Eukaryota; kingdom Metazoa; phylum Arthropoda; class Arachnida; order Uropygi; family Thelyphonidae; genus Mastigoproctus; species Mastigoproctus giganteus. Next base: position 52,670,011 of record NC_143585.1, read on the forward strand.
TGTGGTATCGTGGAACTGGTTACAAGACACTGTAATGGGTGGTTGGCTCTGTACTTGAAAACAGCATTGACAAGGATTTTAAAACATTGTCAAAATTGGCCTCTAAATGTTTGGGTTATTGGAATGTTTTTGGTAAAGTTTTCTTTCCAGCTTGTTTCAATAAGCTATGTGCTTGTTAACAGAATAGACTGCTTCTACAGAGAAGGAATACACTTAAACAGAAATATTGAGGCAGTATTAGGTGGGTCAGAAAACTGCTAGCTTTGGAGGTGGGAGGTACACAGACTAACAGATTAACAATAGCTGCAGGCAGAAGTGAGTGTGATTCTTGCACTGCTTCTATTGGAACATGCAGCAGCCTGGAAAGCAAGGTACTGGAGATTTCAAGGCCTGCTGTGGGTCATCATGGAAAAAAAAAATACATGGGCTGTGTCAGGATAACTAAGAGTAAGAACAGGTACATATATACTGGCATGTAAACCAATTTTAGGAGCATAGTAAATAAATTTGATGAATTTGAAGTACAGGTCAAGTTATAAAATGCGGACATTGTGGAGATATCAGACATGGTGTCACTCAGATATAAGGGATGCAAAATTTGTATGTGGGGAATACAATGTATACAGAAAGGATATTCTAAACAGTCCACCCATATTGAAGGAGGGCTCCCTCCAAGGGGTGCCCCCTCTATCCCTTTAAATCCCTATTTCCAGGTGGATGACTGGCAGATTTTCCACCTGGAAATAGGAAGTTAAAGGGATAGAGTGGCATCCCTGTGGAAGGAGCCCTCCTCGTGGAGGGGGGGGGTCTATTTAGAACAGGAAAAGATTTGTGGTGATAGAGTCCAACAGGTTGGGATTGGAAATGGGGAAGAGAAACAGGAATTGTAGGGGAGTAAAGTCATAGGGGTAGGACACCCTATGTTAAGAGATCACACTGTGAATACACAGAGCTTCTCTGTTAGTAATCCCACACCAGCCAGGCGAGCTGAAGCCATGTCAGCAAATCTGTTGTTGTTGTTATTTGGTTTTTAGGAGCATTAGCAACTAAGGCCATATTGCTCCAGGGATATGCGGCAGTCATTCCCTGACCTTTCTGCACCCTCCGTATTTGGTGGTCACAGGTTCAAACCCCGGTCTAATCAAGAAGCATGTGCTACGCACTGCTCCTGCCCACCTGGCTATGGAGGTGCCTTAGCGAATCTCATGTCATGCACCAGAAGAGGGGACATGATGTCTGCAGGGTGAGGAGAGGTTTCCAGGTAGTTTTATATATATATATATATATATAAACAAAAAAGTAGGAGTGTGTTATAGGCTGAATTACTGTGATGAGAACAATGAACAACTTTACAGAGAAATAGAGTGAGCAAGTAAATTAGAATATAAAATAGGAATCATAACTTTCCAGATATTAACTGGAACTTGTGAGTTGGTAACACACATACTAGTGAGACTTTTGTGGATTTATTGGATAACTGTTTTCTACAGCCGCATGTTAGAGAAGCAACAAGGGAGCAATACTCTTTATCAGCAGTGATTCTTCATGCATTAAGAATCGGCAGGAAAAAAGAACCACCAGGTGGCAGTGATCACAGTGTGTTGATGTGGGATCCACTTACAGATGAAGGTAAAGGGAAGGGTTTTTGCTTTCATAAGCTTCAGACTGCAGTGGTCTCAGACAATTTTAAATTCTATACAGATTCAACTAATGATGTTACCAACAACAAATTCTAAATGGGAAGCATTTAGGGAAATAATCACAGAAGCTACTATTTTCATACCAACTAAGAATACTGTTCAAGGCTTAGACCTAAATGGATGTCAGCTGAACTATTGAGACATGTGGCAGAGAAGAAAAATACATGGGATGCATGCACATTATCAGGTGATACACAAGTTATAGCTATAATAGGCTTCTGTTATCACCTAATAATTTATATGCATCCATGAATTTTTTCTTCTCCAATGCTCAAGTCACAAAGGAAGTTAGGCAAGTCAAGGCAAATTATGAAGTCTCCAGCAAAGAATGCCAAGAAAAGCAGCAAAGATCTCATTACTTATTAACAGTAGAAGGGGGGGGGGGGGTTGATCACATTGATCCACTTGATGTTGACCCTGCTTAGATTGCTGACAGATTGAATAGGATTCTGCATCTATATTCACACGAGGAATTCTTTAGGGAGTGACAGAGGGGGGATGCCAAAAGTAGTAAAAACTCTGTAACAGACAGCTGATATTCGGGTGACAATCAAGTCAAGTGGACCAAATTTCAGCAAAGTCATGTTATTCTGTGCAGTGGCATAACTAGAAAAAGTGGGCCCCAATCACCCCAGTGGCTTACATTTGGTGAGTGTGGGCTTGGCACACCCAGGGTCCTGAGCTGGATATCACCATTCTTCTCTTTTTTGGTGATTCCTTTCTACTTATCTCTCTCAGGGTAACTCGGGAATTTTTTTTTTTGGATGGTGCAGCGTAAGCCTCGGGCTTTCTTGCACAATATGATTAATAATATACCATACCATACCATCAATGCAAAGTTTAGTGTGGGCCTCTGAAAATATTTCTTTTGGTTAAAGTGACCAGATCCTTAGTATTCTAGTGTGGGACATCAATTTTACAATCCTCCCCGCCAAAAAACAATATATACATATATTTTTTGAAATTTTTTATATATAAAAAATATTCACATACAAAATATAAATTAAATACATATATACTAAGCACCCGTTATAGTGATCAGATTTGCAAATTGAATTTTGATTCTAATAAAAGGTGATTTTAATAAGTGAAAACTGACAAATATTATCCAGAGGCTATAAAAATAAAGATATAAAGCAGAAATTTACACTTTATTACCAAAGGTACAAAATGATACGTAAAAATCGGAAGAATATTCCGATTTTTAAGTATCATTTAATTGGTAATAAACCTTTTAGTTATTTTGTTCGGAATGTAAAAATCGGATGAATATTCCGATTTTTACATTCTGAACAAAACAAAATATCCACAGGTTAGCAAAATAAAAATAAATTTAAACTTATGTACATAGCTTAATTAACATGCATATTAATTAAACATAATTTGTAATATGATTATAATTTTTAAAATAGTCACTTATTTTAGATTGCTTTAAATTATCACAAAAGTCTATTTGTAGATTTTTCAATATTGTATAAAAGTCTATATTCATGATCACTTGCACCAGTTTCTTCCAATGCTCTCCTCAGGATGGCTATAGCTTCACAAGTTTGCCATTTTGTAACTGGAATTCGTTCGGGTTCATCTTCATTTTCCTCCTCCTCCTTGGCGAAATTATCAGTAACAGACGGGGCAATTTCTTCATCAGTTAAAGTTGTAGTAACTTGTAGATCACCATATATGTCCACCCAATCATTAAACTCCTGTTCATCCATATCTTCGGGCTTTTCAACGTGATGGGTATCATGACTTAGTTGTCCATCATGAACCATTAATCCACGTTTTTTGAAACAGTTGCTAATGCAGTTTTTGGAAACTTCATTGTCATATGAAGTGCATCTAGAACAGTTATTTGCTTTGTGATATCAGATGATGTTCCCAGACCCAGAAGATAATCTTCAAATAAAGAAGCTGTCATCCAAGCATTGGTATTATTGGCATATTCAACAGGCAGCTGTTTTATTCCTTTAAAACATCTAGGCAATTTACTCTTGCAGATAACTAATGGCTTCATCTTGATTGTTCCCGTCATGTTAAAAGAACTGTAATCCTGTCCTTGATCTTCTTTCCTGCAGATGCAGAAGAATTTTTTAAAATCATGCAGTGATCTGGGGTAGCCCTGTAGTACAACCCTGTTTCATCTGTATTAAAAATGTCTTCAGGATTATAAGTGCTTAACACAGTTTGCCAAGAGGTTTTCAACCAAGTGTCAGCTGCAGAACCATAAGAATCCTGTTTTTATTTGTGAAGTTTTTTGTAAACAATATCATGCCTCTCCTTCCATCTTGTCAGCCATCCATCCGCTGCCTTAAACCCTCTGTGTAGTTTTTCAGCAAAATCATTAGCTTTTTGAAGAAGAATGCTATGATAGATTGGTGCATTAAATGAGCTGGCCTGTTTGAACCAAATGAACAGAGCTTCATCTACTGTTTGGCATTTCCCTTCACGCTTCCTTTTTCTGGTTTCACTAATCGCATTAAAGTTTAATGTGTGACGTGATTTTAACAATTTTGATAAAGATGATTGAAGTGCTCCTAATTTTACTGCCGCTTCCCTTTGAGACATATTGCCTAGTTTTAAATTATCGCATGTTTCTCTAATTCATAACTTATCTTTTACAATCAAATTCACTCTCTTTCTGTTCACTGACATAACACAGTAAAAAAGATAAGCTTCAATCAATAACAAAGCACACGGCACACACAAATTGGAACTAACACGACACACGCAAGTGAGATGAAGTTTAGATATAGAAATGAAGAGTAGATTTCAGCAAAGGGGAAACACGTTTCACCATAATAATGTGAAAACACAGAATTCCAGCTATCGGTATTATTACAAACGAAGAAGATCGAGTTTACTACCTCTTTATTGCACTAACAGAAAAGCCCAATAAACCGGAAACTGCAAATTGTTTTCAATGTTTTTATGGTTGTGACCGCCAGAAATGTGCTTTAGAAAAATATCAAAGAGGCGTTCAAAATTGATTCTTATAATCGAAAATATGATTCTAGTAAACGATGAAAGTGTAGTGCATTTTGTTGATTTCAATCGGTTCTTCGATATTTGATTCTAATAACCAGTGATCACTATAAGCGATGCTTACTGTACTTCATTGAACTAAATTTATAAAATAAAACATCACACTTCTTTTAAAAAAAAAATAATAAAAATATAGCCTATATTTGTTTCCCCCCCATATATTTGTTTTATTTCACAGAAAAACTATATTATATAGGTATTTCTGTGAAATAATCAAAATACATACTTCTTTTAACAATAAAAACAATTGAAATTAAATACATTTTCCACGGAGTGAATTTTTCTTAATAATTCTTTATTATTTGCTATTGCTTCGTAAAATTCTTCACAAGAATTGGCAAAATTGCTTCCAGCGTTTCTACGGTCAGTTGTATTTTTCTGGCATCCACAACTTATTTACTACAGAAAAAACTCTTTCCGTTGCACCACTGGTTCCCAGCAAGCACAATGCAAATCATTTGCATTGTGTTTGGCATTAAGTATGGAGGCTACATGTCCAACCTGGAAAATTTTCAAGGGGACTTTAGTTTTGGTAAAAATAAAAAATTAACAATACAATGGTAAACATGTAATTAGGAGCATTGTATGTACCCTTGCCTTAATCTTTTGTGTAGCTCCATTGTCACTAAGTAAATTACACGATAAAAAAATTTAACTTTAAAAAAACAGTTCTGCATTTTTGAATCGGCAGTCCTCTCCCAGTTCATCAAAATGTTTCTTAACAAATCTCCCCCGTTTATTTGCAAATTGTCAAAGTATACTCCATTTCTGCACAATAGATGATGCTTCCTTGATGATATTTTCAAATTCATTTCTTAATTTTTTCACTGGATTATATGATGTTTCTATATCCAATTCATTCTTTGCAAAATCGTTGATGCTGAATAAATACATGACAAGATTTTCCTCTATCAGTACGGTGGTTAACATAAAATAAAAATTTTCAATATTATTTTTAATCCGGACAGCTTCTGACTTTTCATCGCTTTTAGATGATTGTATGATAATTTTATTAAATGCCATTAGCAAATCGGGAAATCTCAATTTTATAGCAATTATAGATGTGAGCTGACTAGACCAAGTTGGATTTAATTTCTTTAATACAGTATCGCATTCACTTGTAATTTGAGATAACAAGAGCCAACAGTTGATACTGTAGCCAAAAAACAATACATACAGGAATACCTCGCATAACGTGGTTTCGAACAGTGTGGGTTTAGCTATAGTGCGGTTTACAAATTGAGAAAAAATTAACTGCGTCATGCACCAATACATTTGATATGTATGTATTATAATGCCAGCAAGTAGGCCAATGCGTTATGGATTCAAGGCCATGCTGACTGTTGTCACAACTCCCATTATATATGGACTCTGCTAGCTTTGATACATTAGTAAACACTCTAGATTCCGAGCGGTGAGGTCGTTGATTGTGCGTAAGCTGTACAAATATTTTTTGCTGTGTATTTTTATTAAAGATTATTTTTTAAAAACGTTACACCTTTATACGCAAATATGAGTGTAAAGAAGAAATGTAATGGCGCTGAGTGTTCTTCTAGATCCAAACATCGAACGAGGTATGAAAGTAAGGCAGGCGTTGCAAAACGACATTCGATGTTATCAATAGATGTATGTAGATAAAAAAACTGTACAAACTAAGCTGATTAGTTATTTTTCAAAATAAAAATACAATAAATACTTCACTTATATTCTTTTGGTATGTACATACTGCAATAAAAATGATTTGTACTGTACTTATTAGTATTTTAGTTTCTTTTTTTGCAAGAACTTCGTGTGCATCAATTTATAATAAATAAACACCTATATATTTTTGCAACTTGATCCATATAATCAAATTGTCAGAATGTATTACATTAAAATACATACTAATAATACCTCGATCGGCGCGGTTTTGCATAGCGCAGTATTTTTTGGCACGAATTAACCGTGCTATGCGAGGTATTCCTGTATATACTTTGAACAATGCTGAAATAGTTGGATATTTCCAGTACTCCATTTAATGCATCGGGTTAATAATTAGATTGAGATTGTGTGCCACACAATATATGTACAGTACAACACATTCGGTTGTAATTAGGTGGGATTGTACTCCTGAATATGCACCAGTCGTGTTTGCTCCATTGTATCCTTGCCCAAGACAATTTGAAAGATCCAGATCATTCGAATTTATGGAGTCGCAAATAACACGTTAATCTAGTAGCTGATCCATAAGTAACAGTGAGAAAACCAAGAACGTTTCTCTGACATCTATACATTTAGGTCTGTCGTCATATGGATCTTTTTAAAATATGGACATAATGGTACACCAAACTTAGTTGATCCATATTTGGGATATCTTGCATTGTATTAGCAATGATGGAAAAATACAGGGCTTCTTTAATATCCTTAGTTAATTCTTTTCCTTAGTCAATCAGGTTAAACGTTGGCCCAAGCATTCAATGCTTCCAGTCGGTAAATCCACAACCTGTCTCATAATTGGGTCATATTCTGCTGACGACTTTACATCCAACAAAAAATTTCCAAAAAGTAGGTATCACTTAAATTTTCTTGACCCCTTAAAGCTAATGAATTTCTCCACAATTTTAAGATTATTTTAATCCCCCCCCCCCCACTGGTGCATTATCCTATAGGCAAAAAAGGCCTATTTGATATTTGATTGGGGCCTAGGGCTCCAATCAAAGCCCCCCCCCCCCCCAAATCAGTGTTTTTAAAAACTCATTGCTGTTTTTTACTAATATATTTTATGTGATTTTTTTTTTATTGGAAACTGAACTTTCTACCTGGCAAAGTAAATGAACTTTACTTTCCATTTTGCCTTGGGCCCCATGAAGGCATAACGTGCCACCGAATCCCCGTTCTAATACTTTTCTCCAAAAATTACATTACTCAGGTAAAATTTCTTCCATAATTCTATCAAGTCCTGTATTTCTTTTCCATGTTTCTTTCGCTGTGTATTCGACGTGCTTACAGCTATTTTTAAGGGCCTTAATTTTAGTAGACAAATTTTGCCAGTCATTGATGCCTTTCATCCAGTTACATCTAGTTCCAGAAAACATCCAGCATGTCCTGCAATACATGGAATCCAGTTTTTTGGAGTAGCATAACTATTCCCTGTTCATTTTTAATCCAGATTTACTAGTGATTGAATAATATTTTATCGAAAATGATCTATTTTTGTTTTTGGAAATAGTCCTTTTGGCTTGCAAGCACCATATTTTATAATAAATGTCTTCATAACCGGCCTCTGTAGCCGAGTGGGCAGAAGCGGGAGTGCAGTAGCACACGCTCTTTGAGTAGACCGGGGTTCAAGCCCCCTGACTGCTGAATACGGTCAATCTGCCAACCTGCACTGGACCAGCATGGCAGATTATGGTCCATTTCCCTCAGCATGAATTGTTGAGGAGGCTTCCATCCTGCAGTGGGTTGATAATGGCTGCACTTTACTTTACTTTATCTACTGTTAAATTCTTTGGATAGTGTGCAATGTCAGTGGAATAATTTTCTTTTTTAAGATTTTTGACACTGATATTTTCGGTTTCTTTCATTGTTGAAAAAACTTCATTTTCTTCTGCAGAGGGAGATGGTCTACCTGAGGATTCTTCATCTTCAAGTGTTTGAATATCATTCTCTTGTCAACCTCAATTGATGGCTCTTTTCCCATTTGGTTGGTGTCAAAAGTTGTAGATTGACTTGTCGTTGATGTCAATTCTGTTTGTGGATGAGCGAAATATGAAGGCAATTTTTAATTTTTTTAAACTTCTTTTGTTAGAGATTCGCCAGCAGCACATTTTATTTTGCGTTTAAAAGCACCACTTTTATCCATGGTTAATTCAAAAAGTAATTATAAAATTTTTATACTGAACTAAAGTAATAAAATACTAACGAAAAACAAAATAACCCGAATATTAGCACAAATCTAAAATTACACTTATAGACTTTCAGCATGGCTTACTTCTGTTAGGTTGTTAGCTGTTACTTAGCAGAATACATCACTCCTAATCTCAATAACCTACACTTTAAAACAGTAATGGATCAGCTGTAGTGGTGGTAACCACCACTAATGCTGATCTGTTACTGTTTTACAAAAGGATGAACACTACCATGTCATGAGCCATTTATGAGATGACTGGTGGAAAGTAAGGAACAAAAAAGTAAACTACAACCTTTAGATACTTTAGTTTTGGTTTGGATCTAACTGAAACAAATAGCAGTATCATCAATTGCTTTCCCCCTTTTGGCACCTAGGACTTAGTGACTATTTCTTTGCCTTTGTTTATATAAATAAAAACCATTTATATTGAGCGGAAATCATGAATCCGCTACCTTACTATGGTTTGGTTGGTTGGTTCTTGGGTTTTATTGGCGCATTAGCAACTAAGGCTATAATGCACCACAACCAGGTGATATATTGTTGTTGTTGTTATTAAATTTGTTGGTGCATCAGCAGCTTAGGCTATAATGCACTGATTACTGTCTAATATCTTCTTCGTTTGTCTTACGAGTGATATGACTCATATATTGTGATATTTATTTATCAATTTTAGAAAGAGAAAAATGTCATCCATATCCTCACGATCTCCTAGAACACACTGTAATGATAACTGGCCGAAGTTATGAAAATGAGAGAAGAAAGCAGTTTTCCGTTCTTTCAGATATAACGGGCATTCCAGGATAATATGTTTTACTGTTAATGAGCATAAGCAGTTACTGCATTGTGGAGGATCATCATTTGTTAGTAGGTAGCTACGAGGAATGTATGACCAATGCGTAATCTGGCCAGGATGGTTTCTCCCTTTCTATTTCATCTCAGACTGGATTGCCATTGCTTGGGTTCTCTTTCGATTTCAAGAAGTTTATTATTTGCTTGATCTTGCCACATGCATGTCCACTCTTGTTTATACATCTGTTTGATAATGGATTTATGGTCAATATAAGGAGTCCTGAAATTAGATGGTATCACATTTGTAGACATTTAGCAGCTAAATCTGCCTGCTCGTTTCCTGGTATTCCAACGTGTCCAGGGATCCAACAAAATATTACTTGCTGTCCATGTCCGTGAAGTTCTAGTAGCTGTGCCCTTACTATGGGAGAAGGGTGCTAGAATGCAGAGTTTCATTGCTTTCTACAATAGCCAAATCAGCTCCTACGAAACAGGAACTGCAAAGCAACCAGGGACTTTTTTTTTTTTAATTGAGTAAAAACGTAAATTTTTACTCAGTTAAATTTTTTTCTCGAGGTGTGGCATCCACACCACATGAAGGAATGTTGCGCTTCTGTGTCACCAGGCAATATTCGGTAGTGGATGACTCTCATCAACTGGTGCAATACCACCACTTCACTTATTGCAGGGTGAACATGTTTTTAGACAACTAGGAAAAGATGGGCTGGGCCATTTATGTCTAAAAAACCAGTGTCCTTCATCAAACTAAGATAAAGATTATTTGCCCAGAGAAATGACTTCCCAATTTTGATTCCCAGGTTTATTACGCTCAGAGAGGCGCGTTGTTTGACCGCATTGTAACCCAGATGTCCAAAAATAACCACCCAAACAATAAAAACATTATAAGTGACTGGGTTCATACCCAGAAGAGGCTTGTCGTCTGACCACACTATAACCCTCCCTCTACAAAAACAGGCAATCTAATAATTGGCAGTTTATCAACTTGCATCAAACTCCCAACAACAGAATAATCACGCCTAAGGTATTTTTAAACACATAATAACATTCATATCCCCTCAGTTAATTACAAACACAGTATAAAACTTAGTGATTGTTCACTAAGTTTTATACTGTGAATTTAGTGAATTTTCACACGGGGTGAAATTTCACATTGAAGGAGGCTGTAAATATGTATATAGTTATATTCTCGGATATACATGGGTTGTTATGCCTTAGAAAAGCTATACCGGCCCTTGTCCAGGGGATAGCGTTTCCTATATATTTTCATTAACATACTTGTATTTAATCATACTAACACTTCTTGTACTTGCATAAACAAATACCCATTGGGCTTTGTGTCGCCTCTCCCAGTTTGCTGATTCTGACACTATTTTTACAAAATTTAAATTTAACACATTATCTTTTCTCATTTATTAGCACTTCTCATCTAATTTCTATACAATCACCTAAAAAATTAAAATCAAGCAAAACTGGAATGAGGACAACAGAAACGGGTAGGTATGAGACATTCTTTTAGTCTGGCTATCAGTCTGTCCAAAGCCCTCGAAGAAGTAACAGACTGATGACCAAGTGGAAGAATGTTATTTTCATTTTCATTTTTATTGTTTATTATAATTTTATAAGCCTTCGAAGCTAAAGCTAGATTACTTTTACAAACTTGTTAGTTTGATCCTTATACACCTAATTCCCTACAGATAGGTACCATAAAATAAAATTGACTAATATAATTTCATGCACATATAATGCCTAATTACCCCAGGTACAATAGCATTAACGTTGCACATCTGACATGGACCTATTACGGTAAACTTTACCAAATATTATTTTTATAGTCTTCAGTAAGAACACACACACACACATATATATATATATATATATTTCAGTATCGGGTTTTATCTCCTACCGAGTTATGTTATACGAATTTTGTATCTCCTATCAAGTTATATGTATTAAGTTATAACGTTACATTTGTAAAATCTAAGTTGTTAATATGTATTAAGTTAAAAAAATTATGTTTGTAAAATCTAAGTAGTTATAATAGACAATAAAGTTAACTATCTATTGAAACCCACGTGGTGCAAACTGCCACACTAGCTATCTATGCCAAATCACTGATTCTACAAGATCTACGAATATTACTGTCATACGTTACAAAGTTAAATTATTAAACGACTTAAGTAGAGTGCTACAATTTATAATCCTCTGCTGATACTGATTACACTGCTACAAGTTATATAGAAACAACCAGTATCTACTATATCGATACGAAAACAATGGCAGCAGAAATCGCCTGTGGTGTCTATGCAATTACAAGGCTGAGTAAAGAATAAATGCACCAAATTAATCAGAAAATCACAAAAAATATTATATTACTAAATTTAAATCAAAAGTTATAGAAAAACAATAATTTCAAACCAATAAATAAAAAAAAAAGTCAACTTAGCAGCTTTGAACATGTTTGGCTCCCACTATCCTCATCAGCATACATGCAGATAGGCAAGAGACATTTATTGCTTAAGTCTGGCAGGATCCCTTGCATCCCTCTATTCATAAATACTATTCATGGTCTAGCATGAGAGAGACACACTGAAGGTATCCTTTGCATCTCCAGACAAACATTATGATACGTAAATCTCACAAAAAAGACGAGACAGCTCTGTTATGTATTGGAGTTCAGCTGCCTCCACCTATATGCAGAATTTATAGAAAAGGAGAAGTCACAGTCCAGTTCTTGGATTGAACTAAGCATTTGTTTTGGTGGGAAGTGATCTGACAATGCACATCACCTATTTTGTATGATCAGTGTCAGTATCAATCTCAATCCCAGTTGCAGCATTCACCAAGAACATAGGTCCCAGATGTTTGACTTTGAGAACTCCATCATAGCATTTTGGTTGTGATTGTAAGCCTCCACTGTAATCAGGAGAGGCATCTCCTCTTGGTGGGGAACTTCCCAATGTACAGTGCTTGGGCCACAGGTATTGCTTTTACCTCAGGAGGGATATGAAGTTTGTACATAGTCCACTTCAAAAGCCAGTATTCTGCTACAAAAACTCTTTTGACCATGGTTGAGGCATCATATAATTGATCGTAGACAACTTGAGCATTGAACCACAAAACATTTTGACAATTAAAAATAAACACCTTTCTGGGCTGATTTATTATTGTGTAAAAAAAATTTTTTTGGCTACTTTCAATGAACAAATAAAACAATTTTAAAAATAAAAGTTTCAATGATGTTGCTTTATCATTCTACAAATTAGCATATCATTATGATAAAACCAAGTTCTGAGTCGATTCTTCTATGGTCAACTATGACCTTAAAAATTGTACAAAACTTTCTCACAATGCCAGCACTTTTTTGTTATATCTTCCAATACCTCTATTTACTTGAAGCTAACAGCCCTATTTCAAGGCAATTTCAATTATTCCCAGAAGGTTTTTCTGTCTGTTTGTAGAAAAGTTTGCACATTGTGCAGGATGCAAAACCAGGAATAATTCAAATTTGAACAGATCTCTCTACATGAGTGAAGTGGCAAACTCACTATCCTGTCATGATGCCTCCTCCACACATATTTTCTGGAAACAAATTTACTACAAGTTTAATATAAAAAGTTATTGCATAAATTCATACCTAATGCCAAGAAGACAATGCAAACTTACTTTAGAAATTCCAGCTTTTATCAATGGTTCGAAATTTTCTGGCGCAGGTGCTGGATGTCGCCTCAAAAGAGCACATTCAGGAAACTCTTCAAATATTTTGATAGCCACAGATATGTTTGCAAGCAACATAAATTCTTCAACCATGGAGTTAGTTTCCCTTTATATGAGAGATACTTCATTAAAATGCTTTCTGTATTATATAAAAACAAAACTACTTTATATACAGAATAATCTAAATGTTCTTATGTACCTACTATAAACAACTAATGTTCCATTACAAGTAACAAAATGGACTTATATGCCAAAAGTATATATAAATTATTGGCTATCTTTAACTTTAGGAGACTGAATAATTGTTGTTGATTGTACTCTTCATTACTTTCCATTGAGAAGAAATGGCTGAGTGGAGAGGGGGGATTAGGCTGGTGGTAAACATATTGTGAAGCAGTATTGTGGAGACAATTTCTGTGGTATAGGCAAAACATAACATGCTTTGGTGAAATTTCTCACATGCAATTTTGTCCTCATTAAAATGGTCAATGTAATGTAATGTAATGTCAAATTTGTTTCCTTTTCAAATAAACTGAGAAGGAATTTTGGTAATGCACAGTGTAGTAAGTTAAAACTAGCTTCATTCCAGTTTATTTTATTCTATTCTATGAATTAATATCGGTTTTAGTTAAATTTCAGTTATGTTTCATTTAATAACGATCATCTTCTTTAATTATTTACATTTTTAAATCATTTTAAAAATGACAAAAACTGTGGATTTTGCTTTTATACTATATGCCAATGAAGTACTGTGGCATTTTGATGAATGAGATATCAGTTACAGAGTAATACAAGTCTTGCTTAAAATACAAAACACTTCTCCATAAAAAATATACAGGCCAAAAATACTAAAAAATTATTAAGTGAAAAATTATTTATATCAAAAATAACAGTGAGTAGCAATACTTAGTGTAAATACCTGGTAAGCTAATACAGTGGATTCCGGTTATTTGGGCCACCGGTTAATCGGGGCAGCTGTTTATTTGGGGCAAATCTTAAAAAACAGAAACCAATTGAGAAAATAGCCAGGGTTTACTTCGCTTAATTGGGACAGCATGCCGTTTAATCGGGGCAGGAGACCACAGCACTAGAGATTACCCTACGATGGTCTCCGACGGTACCACGTGGTTCGGTCGAAAGTTGATCAAAGAAAGTTTACCATATTATAAGTATGAACCCCAGACTAAAGAACCGTACTCACAAACTATACACCATGTCATAATAATGGTCAAGATGATTCCTGCACAACAGACTAGACATAGCAGTGCCCAACACCAGCAACCTCCAGAAAACCTACAAGGAAAAGATCAGGAGGTATGCTGGCTTACATGGAACTCTAGAAAGCCACAATCCTGGACACCTGTAGGATAGTCAGAGTTCTTCGACCAACAGTAATAACAATAATAATAGTAACTGGAGTAAAATGGTTTCTGACACATCACAGAGGTGGAAACAAAATCATATAAAGGAGAAAAGTTTTTTTTTTTAAAATAATAATAATGTTTCGGTTTATACTCCAAGACAACTATATGTTAACAGGAGTTTTAAAAACTTCACCATACTTCATGACAACTGTACTATTCAGTGTTGAAATGGTTTCTGATAAGTCACCAAAAAAAAAAAAAAAAAAAAAAAAAAAAACCAAACCTTATTAATTTTACAAATTCATATCTCAATTTTATGAACTTTCCCCAACTTCATAAGAAATAAAAGGGCAAGAATGAAATACACTCAGTCCTCGTATAACACGTGTTTACATTACACGAATTCGATCATACACGATTTATAAATAGGGGAACAATATCGTATATAACACAAACCGAATTCGCCTTTATATTTACAAGAAATGGCAGTCGAACGCGGAATCACCCCAACTGAACACAACATGATAGGAATGAAGAGAAGATTCTGAGAATGTATTTATGTTTTTTATATCAGTGAAGGGGAAACACATTTCACCATAATAACATAAAAACCCAAACAATTCCAGCTATCGGTATTATCGCAAATGCAATCAGATCGAGTTTACTACCAGTTTATAACAGATTCCACTAGCAGAAATGCAACTGGAAATTGTTTTTATTGTTTTATGGTAGTAAGCCCCAGAAATGTGCTTTAGTAAAATGTGTTCATAGTGTCTCTGCCTTTACGATGTTGTTTATTCAGTTGCTACATACGGCAGCTTTGTTTATGTGTATCAAGCATGCCTCCTCATTTTGTAATTGTGCTTTATTCCCTAAAAATGAGTAAAATACTTAAAAGGTGTGAAAAGGAAGCGTCCTGGTGAAGACACTACAGATTCAGAGAGAAAAAGAAAAGCAATATCGATAAACAAAGGCAGACTGGGTCAAAAATTCTTACCAGGGAAAATTTGTAGTGACCTCATACTAGCGTTTATGACCAAAATCACACCAGCCTCAGGCCCACCGGGATTTCCCCGGTAAGGCTTATGGCCAGTCCACCTCTGTCAATAGAGAAAAAATATGAGATTGTGAAACGCTTTGAACGAAATGAAAGACCATGTGATATTGCACGCGCTACAGGCCTAAATGAGGCAACACCAAGAAAATAAAAACTTTCATAGCAGGAACAACTCAAAATGTAATTAAAAATTCATTAGATTAAGACACAAAGAATTGGAAGAGATGGAACCGCTGTCATCTGTTTGGATAAAAAATCAAACAAAAAACAAGTTTGCTTACATTAGCAATTTTTTATTTGATAAAAAATTGCTAATGTAAGCAATTTTTTATCAAATAAAATATTAAGCATTATATTAATATTAATATAATATTAAGCATTAGTCGTAATAATAAGCATTAATATAATAATATTAAGCATTAGTATTAAGCATTAGTATTAATATTAATATTAAGCATTAGTCGTAATAAAATACTTATGTATTTTATTATGATAATTTATTGTGTTTGATAATGTCTTGGTTACAAATGTGTGTTCAACCCTGGCTGGTTGGCACCTAACCCTATTTTTCCCATAAGGCCTGTTGTTTATATTGCACGAGGGTTTTTAGGAACACAAATATCGTGTCATACGAGGACTGACTGTATTTAACAAATATTGTACATGCAGTTAGATACAGGATACTATTTAAGGTACATTTTTGGTGAAATGTGCTATCAAGCACACGCAAAAAAAGTGCAAATTACCAAGTGTATCTTCTAATGATTTCTTTTTAGAATAGTTTGCTTGAGGTGACTAACTATTTGCTATTCTTTCCATGTTTCCAGTTATAAGTTTTTTGATAATTTTATTGTATCTGTATAAGGTGTAAATAATATCTATTAGGTTACATCTCAATTTGGTTTGTAGAAGGGGACTGAAGAGTTAACTAGTTATAAGTACAGTAACACCCATGAGAGGTAGAATCTGTATAAGGAGGAATGTCAAAGCCAGAAATCTCAAATCACACTGCATGATGCTGATGTTCTCAAGGAAGTCCCTCTATGTGGCAGAACCCGAGATGTGGACAGAAAGAGAGATATGTTGAACTTACAGAAATGTTTTTGGGTAGGGTAGTTTGGGTTTTGAGTTGCTTCCCAATTACACACCATTATCGGTCCAACAAAGCTTTTGTTTGGAAGACCTTTTGTCCCAACTGGTAAGTTTGGGAAAACCAGGAATAACATCTGAGCAAGAAGAAGTGAAAAGCAATTGACCACCCTTTGAGTTGTGCCCTTGCATTAGCTACTGCTATCCTGAAACTCAGCAATTCTGCATCCTTTTGTACTCCATAAAGCAACCCATAGAAAAATGTTTTCCTTATGTGAGATCAGGAATGAAGACTCATATGCTTTTAATTTTTTCTGGAAAAAGACTCGTTCACACACATGGGTGTTGCTCCAGGATTTCTGTCTTTGCTGAATTGTTTTTGGCAAAAAAATACCAATACATCTTTGGTGACTAAAGCTCATGTCACAGAAATTTATGTAGAGTGCTTAGTCTCTGGTTTACACTTGAAGTGATAACTTTGGTGCCTTTGAGAAATTACCCAGACATTTTTCAATAATGACAAGGTACATTTTTCACAATTTTCTAACACTGGGGGGAAAAAAAAAATAATAAAAATAATGTTTTGGTGTCAAATTCTAGTGTCATCTTGTGGTGTAATCACTGAATACCTGGCACAGTACAACTTTTCGGATAAACAGCATTACGGTATTTATTCATTAAATTTATTGGGAATGTTTATGGCAACATTCACTCAATTTAAAACAACTTTTTATTGTTATGGAAAATTAAGTGCGTATATATTTATTTTCAGACCCATGGACCAAAAATTGAAAAATTTAAATCTTAAAGAAAAGACTTATTAAAATGGTCACTGAGGATAAAATAAGCATTATGGAAGTGAGTGTGCATTTTAAGTGTGGAAAGACACAGACTTATGTCACCAAGCAAAAGGATAAAATAATGGAAAAATATTTATTGAGCTGTAAAAATGATATGGCCAGGATGAAAGAAGGGGATATAAAGTACTCAGAGCTAAATCATTGTTTGAGTGGTTTTCAGCAGCAAGATCAAAGAACTTTCCTATTTCTGGTCCAATTCTACTTAAGCTGGATGGTTTTTCTGTATCATATGGATGGCTACAATGTTTTAAGAAAAGATAACATAACAGTTAATGTCTCCTGTGAGGAAGTGAATGATGTTGACAAAACTGCAGTTGAAAATTGGCACGATGAGTTAAAAGAAATAATCCATCGCTATAATTCTAATAACATTGCAAATGCTGATGAAACAGCTTTTTTTTTTTTGTTTTCAGCATTCTGCCAATTGATTGACTGATTTTTATGGAACAAGGACAACTGAGGCCATTATGTGCCACATCCAAGCTCTGTCAATTAAAACCTTTAAGGTGAAAGGTGTTCTTGAGGTCACTATTTGAAAGAATGGTTAATTATACTTTTCGTTGTCTTTGCTGATGGAAAATTAGAAAAACCATTAGTGGTAAGGTGATAGGCAAGAGTGAAAACCCAAGATACTTTAAAAATTTAAAGAGCCAACTTCCTGTGGAATGGATAGTGAACAAGAAAGCTTAGATGACAAGTGCTATATTCAAGGAATTCTTGAAGAAGTTAAATAAAAGAATGGAAAATGAAAACAGGAATAGTCTACTTTTCCTAGATAATGCTACCTTCCACCCAAGAGGTGGAAGGTTGCATTTCTCATATATTAGGTTAAGTTTCCTGTCTACTTGTACAGCATAAGTTCTACAACCACTAGACAATGGAATTATACAGAATGTAAAAGTGAATTACAGGAAATTGATACTTCAGCACCTTATTGCAAACATGGATGACTGCAAGAGAGTATCAGACTTGACCATAAAAATTGATGTGTTAGATGCAATTACATTTTTAAGCTGCTCAGTGAAGTGTGTAAAAGATTAACATGTCAGACAGTGTTTCCAAAACTGTGGCTTCATTTTGATGATGCCATTGGTTGTGAAGAAGTTGTTTGTAATAATGATTACAGTGAAATCCAAAATTTGATCGAAGAGTGTACGAAGATGAGGTTAGCACTGTGAATGCAGGAAGTTTTTCAAACATTGACGAAATTGTTTTCCTAGCAATTGATGAAACTGACTTACAAAGTGTGATAGAATCTGAAACTAATGAAAATTTCGGAAATTCAGATGATGAACAGAGTGGAGAAGATTATGAAGAAATGGAAACACCAACTCCAATCACAGGTTGTAGGTTATATCAATGCTTTAAAATGAATGGCGGAAGTGATTTTTATGAAAAGGTTGTGGAGTTGCTGTTCACTTTTAACCATATGAAGAAATCCCAGCAAAAAATCAAAGCAATTGCTATTCGACAGTTTTGTCAACATTTTGCATTTAAAAATTTTTTTTTTTTTTTGCGTTACATTTTGTATTATTGTCAATGAAATGTATTAGTTCTTTCTTTTAAGAAAATGATTTAATTCTAATAAATCTAGTCTTTTGCATAATTTTCATATTATGTAGTGCAAAATGTTTCAGTATTGTTGTTTTTCCTTCTCCCGAGGCCTACAGAAATATTCATGTTCTACTTAAAATCTATCGATACATACGGTAGAACTTTGATTGTCCATCACCCTATTTACCGTCACTTAACCCCACTATGCCATAATGCATTGTGATATTGGTGCAGGTATCACTCAGTCTTCATTTACAACTCACTGTATATGGTTGTACTTTAACCTCCTGTTTCATATTTTAATAATTTTTATTTAATAAACCCATTGAAATGACAGAAATTTAAGCGAGTAGCGTTGGAATTATCAAAAAAAAATTGAAATAATCAATTGTATACCAATCATAATGGTATGTATGTGCTAATAGCATCGGTTTATGGAATAGGAAGAACAACAGTAAATTATATAAAGCATGATGCAGACAAAATTGAAAACCATGTGTCAAAAATAGAAACCAATGAAGCTTGTGAACAATTGGATACTGCTATGTTTCAATGGTTTGTTCAAAAATGTAGCCAAGGAATTCCATTGTCGTGACCTATAATAATCGAAGAAGCCATTGAAATCAATAAAAAACTAGGTGGAGATCCTTCATTCAAGGCTAGCATCAGATGGTTAGACCAATTTAAGTTTCACCATGGTCGATCCAGAGTGAGAAGCTAAATGCAGATAGTGCAGAAATTTCTGTTCACTGTGAAAAACTACAGAAGGAAATAGCTAATCGAAGTTTAGTTAAGGACCAAATATATAATTGCGATGAGATTGGCCTTAATTGGAAGGCACTGGCCTAAATGAGTGAACCTGGGATATAAGATGCAAAAAGATTGCATCACTATAATGGTATGTATGTGCTAATGCCAGCAGTAGTCATAAATTGCCTTTGGTTGTTATAGGAAAGCCAAAAAAGCCTAGTTCACTTAAAAATATTAATTTAAATGCTTTGTCAGTTAAATATTTCTCACAAAACATGTGGATGAACTAAGATATATTTCATGATTGGTTTCATAAAATATTTGTACCATGTGTAAGATCATATATGGCATGAAAACGTTTATCTCAATATGCAATGCTACTGATGGACAATGTGCCTACTCATCCCATACACATATCTGATTTAAAAAGCAATGAGGGCAAAATATCGTGCCACTTTCTGCCAGCAAACATGACATCTCTCATTCAACCGATGGACCAAGGCGTGATTGAGAGTATGAAACGTCATTATCACAAAATGTTAATTCAAAAACTTGTTTCAGCAGAAAATAAATTAGATGTGATAGAGTTTTGGAAAAGCTATACTATAAAAGATGCAATTTTCAATGTTGCTGATGCCTGGAATGATGTTCCAGTTCAAACAATACAAAGAAGCTGGAATAAGTTGTGGCCAGAAATATATTCAAGCGATACAGAAACTATTCCAAAAGAAACTGAAATTTTGCAGTTATGTTCAAATGTTCCAAGTTTTAAAAATATTTCGATGGAGGAAGTAAATGATTGGCTGGATATGGACAAAATGGATGTTGGATGCAAAATTTTAGAAGACAATGAAATTGTGCAAAGAGTGATGACAATTTGGGATGATTCTGAAACTGAAAAAAAGCTGCTGCTGATATAAGAACTAAGATAATTAGCCACTGTGAAGCTGAAACTATGTTGTCAAAGTGCATTGAGTGGTTTGAGATACAAGAAGAAGCAGATGCTATGCAAGTGTTATGTTTGCATAAAATTCGTAACATTACCTCCCAAAAGGCTCGAGGGGTAATGAAACAAAAGAAATCGACTGACTTTTTTTGAAAAGAAATTTAATTATGTAATATCATTTTCTTTTTAAATTTTTTTATGACATTACTAAACTAATGTAAGTCCAATATTAAAAATAGGTATGTATGTAGATATCTGTACTATGATTTTCTGATAACCAATAAAAAATAAATAATAAAGTTTAATTAAAATTTCATTAGGTTATGTATTATGTAATAAAATAAATGAGTTAGATGACCCGGTCTATTGTAAATATAATGTTTTTAATGTACATATTATATTATCCATCATGGTCTCGGTCCCGTACCCTGACAGGCAATCGAAGTACTACTGTATATAAATCCATGTCCATTGTGTCAACCTGTCTAAGAAGGAAACCAACTTAAGTCAGTAAAATAGTTCGGTCACTTGTGATTCCACCGACAGGTTTTGCTGTGTGAAATAGAAAGTGTTATTTCGGTGATTATTTTTATTCAAATTATACAGTAATAACCATTCTATACAAAACTCCAAAGCCACTGTGTTAAACTATAGTGATTTTTTTTTCTAAGCAAAAGTGTTAGGAAGGTCTCAATCTGCAACAGAAGCAAATGCCCAACAGGTAAATAATCATCTCAATGACCTGGGCTAGAACCAACAAACTACAAATCAACCCTGCCAAATCAAACATGATCATATTCAAAACTAAACTAGATGTCAGGTGGCCCCCCTCAGGTCAAGATCAATAGCATCCAACTTCCCCTAGTACTGTTGTTGTTTGGTTTTTAGGAACATTAGCAACTAAGGCCATATCGCTCCGGGATATGCAGTGGTCATTCCTTGATCTATCTGCATCTTACGTATTTGGTGGTGACAGGCTCGAACCCCGGTCTAATCAAGAAGTGTGTGCTACGCACTGCTGCCCATTGATATACAAGAGGAAAAGAGTGGGGGAAAGAACTGAACCTTGGGGGACACCGGCATTAGTGGAGAAGTTAGAAGACAGAGAGCAATCTACCATCACCCTCAGTGAGCGATCAGAGAGAAAACTGGATAACCAATTACTAAAAACAGTTGGCAAACCGTAAGATGGAAGCTTGTTTAGAAGACCTTTATGCCAAACACGATCAAAAGACTTTGAGATGTCAAGAGCAACTACTTGTGTTTCACCGAACCTTTCCATTGAATTAGTCCATAAACGGGTAACATAAGCCAGAATATCACCAGTGGATCGACACTGACGGAATCCATACTGGCGATCATTGATCAGATGGAAGGTTTCTAGGTAGTTTAAGAGTTGGCGGTTAATTGATTTCTCCATTACTTTAGAAAGAGTAGAAGTAATTGCAATGGGACGATATTGGATGGGAGGGATTTGTCACCCTTTTTTAGGAACTGGCTGGATATGAGCAAATTTCCAAGCAGAAGGAAAAACACCTTTGGAATAAGAAAGTGAAAAAAGGCGGCAAAGAATAGGAGTAAGTTCAGGAGCACAGGTTTTGAGAACAAGTGGAGAAATACCATCAGGACCTGGAGCTTTCTTAGCATCAAGATTCATCAAAATCCTTCTGATATCCTTTTGACGGAAGACCACAGGAGGCACTGAATGGAGCGTGTTAGGAATGGTGGGAGGTGTTTTACCAAGATCATTAATACATGAGCTGGAAGAAAAATGGGATGCTAGCAGGTCAGCTTTATCCTTGGCTGAAGTGACAACAGAACCATCTGGTTTGGACAGAGGTGGGAACAGAGATGGGCAAAAGTTGCGGCCAATAGCTTTGGCAAGAGACCAAAATGCTCGGCTACCATTAGGGCAAGAAACAAGTTTTCTACTCTTAGCCTGTTCAAACTCTAGTTTGGACTGATTAATAACTGCTTTACAATTGTTGCGAGCTTTGGTGTAGGCAGAAAATGAAACTGAAGAATCAGAAACAAGCCAATTACGATATGCAACATTCTTCTCTTGGACAGCCTTAGCACATTTATTGGAAAACCAAGGTTTATTTAAAGGACGAGATTTTAAAGTGGAGTGTGGGATAAAGGATTCCATTCCTGCAAGAATGATTTCACTGACACGATCTGAGCAAACGTTGACATCTGAAGTTTTGAAACAGTAATCAGACCAAGGAAAAGAAGAAAAGAAGTCTCGCAGGTCATCCCATTTTGCATTCTTGTAATGCCAAACAATACGAGGTTGGGAAGAGCCATGAGATAAAGGTTCCATCGGAGAAGAGACAATCACCAAGTTGTGATCTGAAGTGCCTAAAGGACCTCTCACTTCGACCTTGTACTTAGAAGGGTTGTTTGTGAGAAAAAGATCAAGCGTATTGGCTGTATGATTAGGATTGTCCGGTATTCTTGTAGGTAAATGAACAATCTGTGCTAGGTCATTAGTAATTGCAAAAGCCTCAGCATCTCTACCTGCTGGGTCGGTGTGACTAGAAAACAGAAGCCAGCTGGAGTTGTGAACATTAAAATCACCAAGGAAAACTGCCTCACTGTTAGGAAAGTTGGACTGGAGAAAGTCAAGTTGCAAAGAGAGGAAGTCAAAGAGCTCTAAGTGATTAGTGGAGTTGGGAGAACGGTAGAGACAACAGATGAATTTGACACAATGAGGTAGAGAGATTTTAAGCCAGAGAAGATCAAAGAGAGGAGATTCCAAATTGCCAAGTCTCTGATAGGGAATATCAGAACGGACATATGCACAAGAACTACCTTTGAGGCGAAAGGAATCATACAGCAATAATTTGGATATCTGAGATGAGCAGTAGTTGAATCAACCGATAACTGAGATTCATTCAGAAAAAGTACGTGGGGTTTGGAAGACTGCAAGTGGAAATGGACATCGTTGAGATTAGAATTGAGACCATGTATATTTGTGAAATGAATTAGGAAGTCCTTGGGAGGTTTAGATCTTTTCGCAGATAAGCTTGCTCTATTATTTTGACAATTCATGGTGTATTCAATAGTAAGAAAAAGTGGATGGGACATGCTGTATGAAGTAATGAAATTTTTGGATATGGCGTATATGTGGTAAGAATATACCCAGATCCTTGACATAACGTGGCCTCGACAATGTTCCCCGCATACACACTACTCGGACTCGCTCCAGTCACTATCTGGCAGAGTAGAGGTAGCAAGATTATACACTAGCTGATCCAGAAGCCTCCTAGAGAGTTACAAATAGGTTCGGTCCGGTGTACTAACTAGCAGCCGGTCTGCGAACACCGTTTTAGAGCTGTACCCTCGAAATGTAAGGAATACTGGATCTCGCCATGACGTTCATCATAACCTCAAAAGTCATCAATCATACTGCATGATGGAAGAGATAGAGAAGGGTTGACCGGAACTTAGCTCTAGAGACTAAACATGGGTTCCACCATTTCAAGCCTCCAATAAGCAAAGTGGTGGTATTTCACCAGTTGATGAGAGTCATCTACCACCTAGTACTTCCTGGTAACAGAGGGGCGGCGTTCCTCTATGTGGTGTGGGCCCCACACCTCCACCGCTGCTTACATTGGTTCACACCTCGGTGGTCACCCACCATGTACTTATGCATGGAGGTTATACCCAGGATTACTATCAGTCCCACCATCGTGAAGGTGCAAGCAGAGGATTTGGCTGTCACAGACCATCTGGACTTCGCCGAAATTGGGTCCACTTGACTTGAGTGTCACCCGAATATCAGTTCCATCAGCGTTTTAGACGCCCAGGTAGCAAGTACAGCTTGTCTGGCATATCTGAGAGAATGTCTGTGACAACCTCAAGGACCTTTGGGTCTAAGACTAATTCCTGGATCCGGAGTAGCAATAGCACTCTTCCGCTACTCTTTCCCTCTCTGTTCCACGCGGGATGAAAAACCTTTAATATTATTATTATTACCCCCCCCCACCTGTTGCTGGCACCTGATCGATGTCCCTTCCTTTCTGCGATCAGAATGCAGGATTTAAAGATTTTCTTTTTCTTTTTCTTCGTTCTCGTGTTCTGCCCTGGCCTGGGTGTCTCCAGGTCAGGCTAGCAACCTCTCACCCACTCTAGTTTTTTTATTATTTTTTTTATTATTATTGTTTTTTTTTCCCCAAATAATCTATCATGAAATGGGGCTCCCCTGAGCCGGGGGAGTCCCCCTCCTCTTTCATTCTTCCCACTCTTCACCTTACTCTAGTTTTCTTTTCCTCCCTGGGAAACTTGTTCCCCAAGGAGGAGGGCAAGTAGATAGTAGGAGAGGCCTTGCCTTCCCACAGCTAGGGACGAGTACCTGGAAGTAGAAATCTAGGTGATCACTGCCTCCAGGTAGCCAAAAGGCCAATACACAACACTACACTACACTACACTACAGAACACACACACAAGCTCACAGACAAAACTTTTCGGTCCTATCACTTTCTCCCATGTGGGATGAAAAACTTTTTTCTTTCTTTCTGCTTCCTTTTCCCCTATCCCAGTTCAACCGGCACAGAATCCTTCATCCTGTGCGGGATGATTTTTTTTATTACACGACACACTGTCCTTACCTTGACAGGATCTGTAAAAACTGAACAGAGCAACGAGGCGAATATGAACTCTAGGAGTTGCCCATACAAAAATACAAATGCAATAAGCAAAAGTGTTCTTGGTCACTTGTATACTGCATTAACACATAAATTGGCTATTCAAGTGCAATACATCTCTATGTATATTGGAATAAAGATATCGTTATTTTAAAATATTATTCTTAAAAAAAGTTTTAAATATTGCTATATATCATGTCTTACATAAATCTTAATGCTATCCCAGTTAACAAGCATTTTTTATGTTTTGGAACACATCCTCTCATCACACCATTATATTGGAAAAATTGCACTTGATTTAAGAAACTTTCACTTTATGAATTAACTTTTTTTTTTTTGCTTATACTATATAACACTGCTTTCGTGCATCATTTGCCACTACTAATACTTCTCAGGAATGCATGTGTTTATAAATCAGGGGTTACTGCATGATTATCCACTTGGGCCATTGGCCAAAAGCTAGAAGCAAAAAAGTCTGCAATGAAGCTATAAAGCATTTATGAAATTGTTTGAATAATGACAGTTGTAATTAGGTGCAACCAACAATAGACACATCACAGAATCCGATTCAAACTTTATCATAGTGTGAATTTGACTGACACTGCAAGCATGCTATTTTTGGAAGCTACAGCAAAGTTTTCTGTGGGCATACAAAACCGACAATTGCAACTGAAATTTTAGAAAAGTGCCACAACAGTTACAATGAGCAAGAGATTTAAAGAAAATCTTTATATAATCAAGTTCAACTGAAATATCTATTTTAAATAAATACATGGATAAAGTATGTTTCCTTAAATCAGGAGTCACCAAACTACGGCCCGCAGGCCAGATCCAGCCTGCGCAGTCTGTTCATCCGCCCCACCCCGCACTGTGCTAAATGATCAAAATTTCACTGCCAGTTCCAGGCTTTTCTTGAGGAAATTGACTCTGAATTTTGTGACTTACCTTATCACACAACAGTGAGGTGGCTTAGCTGCAGTAAAGTCCTGTTTCGTTTTTATAAGCTACGAAAAGAAATAGATATTTTCCTCACCGAAAAGGATAGAGCTGATACACTTCTATCAAATCCTACCTGGCTAACAAAATTGTCATTTTTGGTTGACATAACATCTCACACATGAATGAATTGAATTTAAAACTTCAAGGAAAGGACAACTTTATCTGTGACCTTTACCGAATCATTAAAGGATTTTGAAGAAGGCTATTACTTTTTGAAGCACAACTAGAAAGAGGAGAAGATATCAATCTCGAGTTTCCAAAGAAAATTATTAATGACTTAAAAAAGCATTTTTTGGAAAGATTTTCAGACTTCGACAGAATTGAGACTGATGTTCTTTTGTTTCAAAATCCGTTTCATTGTAACGTTGATGACGTGCCAGTCGAACTACAATTAGAGATCATTGATTTACAAGCAAATGACCTATTGAAAGAGAAACGCAGAGAAGGAAATCTTGTAGAATTTTATCGCTGCTAATCTGATAATGAGTTTTCAAAATTAAAGAAATTTGCCTCTGGTATCAGTGTTCGGTACAACTTATGTCTGTGAGCAAGCATTTTGAAAACTGAAATATGTAAAGTCCACATATCGAACAAGGTTGAGTGATGAACATTTAAAGGCAATTCTCTTGGTTGGGTGTAGCAATTCAAAAGCAAACATTGATGATGATATTTTAAAAGCTAAACGCCAGTTCCATAAATCACATTAATCTTTTCTGCTTATCTTATTCCTAATGTCGCCTTCCTTGATAAGTTTTTGATAAATAAATATATTTGTTATCTTTATTTTTCTATATATTCTTTATTTTTGCATATTTTGTGTATTGGTAAATAAATACATTTGTTGTCTTCATTTCTGTTGTATTTAATGAATTGTACATATTGAACAAAATAATTATATGGCCCGTGTTCATCAATCTCTCAGTTATCTGGCCGGTCGTGAAGTTTGGTGACCCCTGCCTTAAATATATAACATACCCACTAAATTAGCATAACTAAATTTAAATAAAAATATTTGGCAAAACCTTCAACTTTTTAGGGCATATCTAAGCAGTTTATATATATCTTATGTCTAGTCTAGTATTCAATAACTGTCAACAGCTACAAGAATTTAAAGAACAAATATACCAAAGATTAAAGAAAAATGATAAATAAAAAATACCTGTAAGCAGTTATATACGTGATTCCTCTTACTTATGAGTAATCACACCTGGCACTGCCCACTTTTCTATAGGTCACTGTCAGCAGGAATTAAGAAATAACTCACACACCAAAAAGATTTGATCTGTGAATTAAACCTCTATCCAATTTGGACAGTCCTCTTGACACTGACCACATACAACATTCTCTAGTTACTAGATTAAAATCAGGTTCAAAATGAGAAGAGGGGAACGCACACACAAAACCAATATTCAGAGTTAGAGAATTTTTGTCACAAATATAATCTAACCATATCAATTCATTATTTCAGCAATTCTCAAAGCCACATTTCTCATGAAATAATAATTGCAACAGCATTTGCCATACAGTGCAAGGAAGTCACAGGTTTTTCCTGCATGGCAACCCCCCCCCCCAAAAAACCCACCAATTAGATAAGAAAATACAAATTATATGATTCCCTCCTCATACAGGTAACTATCCGGTTGACCAGTGAATTTATTCAAACTGTCATCCTCAACTACCTGCAAGGACAACTCATTCCAGCAATCAATGACTTGCTGGTTAAAAGAAAATTTCCTACAATCTAATCTAAACCTCAACCCCTGTATTTTGAATTTATGGCTCCTAATCCTGGAATTCTCCCTAATGGTGAAGATTCCACCTTCATTCATTTTACTAATCAATCTCAGTGAAGTATAAAACTCAATCAGGTCACCTCTGAGATGCCTGGTTGCCAAGCTCTGTAGCCACACATAAGAGTCTTTCCTTGCACAGTTATCCTTTTGCCAATTCACCATGCAAGTAGCCCATCTTTGGACCCTTTCAAGAAGCTCAATGTCTTTTTCAGATGAGGTCTCAATACTTGAACAAAGTATTCCAAATTTGGTCTTATATTTGCCCTACGCAGTGGGATTATGACTTTCCCATCTCTACATGATAACATTCGATAAATCATCGATAGGACCCAATGGGCTTTCCTGGCTGCCTGTTTAGAAAACTGTTCAGAAAACTTCACATCTGCCTGTATCATAACTCCCAGATCCCTTTCTTTCTCTACTGTTTTTAATTCAGTTTCATTCATTCTTTGTCGCATTAAAACTTAGCTGCCACTTTTCTGACCATTCCTGAAGTCTGTTTAAATCATCCTGAAGGAGTGCTGCTTGGCAATGATCATTAATAACTCTACCAATCTTTATGTTATTTTCAAATTTTGACACCACACCTTCTATCCCTTTGTCTATGTCATGTCTTGTTCTGCTCATCTCTGGCTAGCCACCCACTCAGGGTAATTGTTTCACATTTGATAGCACTTCACTTTTATTTTAAGAGTACAATGGATGATACTAAACCTAAATATATATCCAATATTTTAAATTAAATAAAATAAAACATAAGCCTGTAGTATGGCAAAAACTGCAGAGCGAAAATTAACCCAAATAAACAAACGAATGAAAAAAGAGAATAGACATAAATAGTAGCCCGGAAACCCTTGTATAATTTCGAGTTTTAAATCCAATTAACAAAAACTATACAAATTTTAGGATAATGCCAAATACATATTAATTTATTTTGGCATAAAATTTTTTCCACTTTTTTAGGATTGTAAAATTTAAAACAGTAAACTAATAATAATAATAATTATTATAAGCAATGAATAACGACAACCACGGCACGCACAAATTGCACAAGCGAGATATGGAGTAACAAGCGTAAAAATAGGAATGAAGAGAAGATTCTTAAAATTTATTTAGGCTTTTTTTTATATATGACTGAAAATATTTCAGGGAAGGGGACACACATTTCACCATAACGTAAAATTCCACAGAATTCTAGCTATCAGTATTATAGCAAATGCAATATGATCGAGTTTACTAGCCGTTTATAATGAATTGCACTAACAGAAAATAACCCAGAAAGTGCAAATTGTTTTATGGCAGTGGCCTTGAGAAACGTGCTTTAGTAAAATGTGAGCTCGCGTGGGGTGATAATAGTGAGTTTTTACGTTAACCCTGTGAAGTTCTTTCCAGGAATTTTAATTTTGACCATTATCATGGTGCGACTAAGGGTGACAGCGTACTAGTAAATCTACCAAGAAAAGGAAAGTGACCAAATTGGATCAGAAAATTAATATAATAAGGATGTATGAAAATGGTCAAACATTAACAAGTATCGTGCAGAATTCAGATTTGTCAGTGTCAACAGTAAACACAATAATAAAGGAGAAAGACAGAATGCGAGAAGCGGTGAAGGGAATGGCACCAATGAAGTCAACTATGATAACCAAGGCTATGAAATGCATATCAGTTTTTACTGTACAATTTCTTCCTTTTATTTCTTTTCTTATGTGCCACTCCAGCTACTTCACCGCTGTCCCCAGATAAAGTTTCTAATTGAACTAATTAAAAATATATAATTTTTTCTATATATATAACTAATATATAAAAATATATATAACTATTTTTCTTCATTCTTCTGAGGATATTATGTGGTTTTTGTAATTTCGGCATATCACAGATATAGTAGCAATATTTTATTAGTCATTCCTGAGTTACATAAAACTCGACTTACGTAAGAAGTCCTGGAACTTATCTCTTACGTATGTTGGGGACTTAACTGTATTTTTGGATTAATCGGGAAATCAATTATCAGAGATTTTTTTTTTTTTTACCATCTATCCCGGAAAATCGAGAATCTACTGTATTTTAAAATCCAATTAAATATTTCATATTTAATTGTAAATATCAAATAAATATTTATTTAATTGTAATTTAATTTAATTTCAATTCCATATAGCTAAACATTCAAAATGCACATAAGGGTAAAGAAAAAAAAAACCCAGATTTTTCATAATGCACTGATCTGCAGTATCTTTGCCGTTATCTCCTTTGACTCTTAAAAAATATTGCCATTCATTTTTAAGACACACTCACTCCAAAAGCTTTGTGAATGGCTACATCTCATCAGAGGAGTGGTAGACACTGCAAACTGCTAAATTTCCATATAGAGCTACAACATGAGAGATGTTAAGTGATAATTACAGCAATAAATTTTAAAACAAATAGCCTAAATAATTTCCTCCCTAGGGAGGTTTATTTATTTATTTATTAGTATTTTGTTAGTTTGTTAGCACATTGGCTTCTGTGGCCATAATGCACCTCCCAAAGTTTTTGCGTTATCTACTCTGATCCAAGCCTGAGGCAGGATTTGAACCCACGACCTTTGGGTTGCCAGGCAGGCAGGCAGGCACTTTACCCACCTGGCTAGCTGGGTCGGCAGGAAGGTTTATATCAATAATACAAACTCGACAAAATACTTACTTCAGTTCTTTCTTCTCAACATCTATTGGATCATGAGTTTCAGTGTCCATGGAAAATCGTACTTCTTGTGAAGCCAGTGTTAATGCACTATAATAATAAAATACATATTGCATCATAATTAAATTACTGTATATAATTATATACAATTTATAATTGTGTAGATAATTACTATATTATAATTACCTTTATTAGAATAATGGAAAAATATTTACAAATATGAAAAATGAGAAATGTGCAAAAATGTGGTTTGGCTTATAAAACTTTGCAGCTTTTCAAAAAAATGCATGGCACACATCGCAATTTACTATAAGTCAGTAATTGTGCCCTTTCAACAAGGGCAGAATTATTGACTTTTTGGTCATTCGTTTCACATTTCCAGTGAGAGCATGAAAAAGAAACATCAAAATACCAGGAATATTACATTTATACCAAATATAAGTGGCTCCAGAAGAAATTAATAAATTTCTTCTAGATTCACAATTCTTCCAGCATAGTGAATGGAGTTGTGGAGAATACTGTGCTTAATTTAATATAATATTAAAAGCTCATAAACTTTATACCACAAAATTAAAGGTGAAATTGAAACTAACACTTCATTTGTGAAAAGTGTATACTTTTTTTGTACTAGTCTGTCAAAGTTGATGAAATGAAAATCATATAAAAAAAAAACAAGAAAAAAACTACAAACCAAGGCCAGAATTATTGACTTTCAAATGCAATGTTATATTCAGCTTTCAGAAGACATAATAAAATCTGGATTGAAATTTAAAAGAAGTTGCAACATAACATAGTCACTTTGTGCAAGAATTGTAGGAAAACCTGATACAAGGAAAGCCTCCTTATTTTTAAATTGTTGTTGTTGTTATCTGGTTTTTAGGAGCATTAGCAACTAAGGCCATATTGCTCCAGGGATATGCGATGGTCATTCCCTGACCTTTCCGCATGCTCCGTATTTGGTGGTCATGGGCTCGAACCCCGGTCTAATCAAGAAGCGTGTGCTACACACCGCTGCTCCTGCCCATCTGGCTACGGAGACGCCAAATTATTTGGTAGGTAGGTGAACATTACAAAAGTCAATAAATATTTTGTCAATGTCTACAGATTAATTAGAAAGGCATAACCATACTGCACTTTTAAATCTGCCTTTTATTTAGAGTAGTGCAATATGAAGGCAACTCATGGCAGTGTGTTTCCACAATAGACTGATATACTAAATTGCAAACTTAAGTTTGCTCTTTGCTACCTACAAAATCAGGTTTTGCCTTTCATGTAAAACTAGAAGGGTAGATTCTATTTTCAGTTAAGTTCTAGAGACTGTTTTCTGGACAGTGGGCTTTGACTACTCACAATTTGAGTTTTGATCATGTTTACCCCATCATGACTCAAGCACTGTATCATTCACTGCATAAAATGAAATGTCCTGTTCACAATCTATGATGACCACATATGGCCAGAGGAATTTAAAAGACAAAGCCTACAAGAATATTAATGTAATTTATGATATTATGTAGATTTAAACAAGCAACACATGTAATTCTACTTTCAACCTTTCCTAAACATGACCAGATACGAAAATTGTATGGAAATTGTACAAAACTGGTAAATCTTTCAAAGTTTAAATATCACGTTTTTCTCTCAAATTCCCTCTGTTCTCAGTTTCTCCCACTTCCTGGCTTGCTTTTCAATTTTTAAGGTATACAGATAATGTCAAAATTACAAAAATCATTTTGCTATTTCAGTCTTGTTTCTTTTCTTTTTATTGACTTTGCCAGCTATTTTCAGCTTCCCTGAAATTGTCTTTTTTTTTTTCTTTTTCTTTTTCTTTTTATCCAATCTGAGTTTTGACAGATACTGACTTTTGCCCATGAAGCATAAGGTTATGCTCACATTAGAGATGACGACACTTATCTGCGAGTTCACCAAAATTGCCAATGCTGTTTTTATAAATACACCAGTGGTTTTCAACCTTTTTTTAATAACGGCACCCCTAAGTAATTTATTTTATTTTGCGACAATCATACTCAATTTTCTCAAAAAAAAAAAAAAAAAAAAAAAAATATATATATATATAAAAAATATATGTGTATGTATGTGTGTGTTTTATACGATATTTATTACAATAATATAATTATAAAAATTACATTTCATTACACAAATTATATATATATACATACACACAGTATATAATTTTATTCTTTATACACAGGTATTAAGTAAACATCAATTACAGATCACTACAAAATTAGAAAGATACTCAAACTTAAACCCAAATTACGTGGCACACCTGGAATGTGTTAGGGTGCCGTGGCACCCCGGATGAAAACCACTGAAATACACCATCACCACTATTTAGCAAAACTCAGGGAACTTCCATGACAGCCATTCAGAGACCTACTGGTCTATCATCAGATAACAGACAGTCTATATACAAGTATTACCAAATGTAATCTAACGTATGAATAATATAGGGGCTAAGTAAATAGCCAAGCAGTGTATGGATGAAAAGCTTCCATTACTTGATAGTGAAATGAAATATAACCCAGCAACATATACTACTTTATTGACCTAAAACAGTGGTACTACAGAAATAGATCACGGAAGAATTATGAAGAAGGGTAGAGCAAACATAATGATCCAGATCACATCTGCTGAATTAATCCTGCCTATCAACTCTACCATTAAGAAATAGTTTAAAAGAAGACCAATAGTTTCAAAATAATGTGACTGATCATGGAAAGGACAGTACAGTCCCATTATTGTCTAATACAGCTTTCATGCAGGAATTTGATAACCTCACTTGAAGAAAGAAAAAGATATAATTAATTATAAAACAAATCTATAAGTCTAAGCATTGTTCAACGAAAGATGTGCCAACGTCCTCACCCCTCCACATATACTACACTAAGTTTCATTATTCAAACTTTTAGTTTGGTTATTTGGAGTATTAGCAACTAAGGCCATATTGCTCCGGGATATGCGGCGGTCATTCCCTGACCTTTCCGCATCCTCCGTATTTGGTGGTGACAGGCTCGAACCCCGGTCTAATCAAGAAGCGTGTGCTACGCACTGCTGCTCCTTCCCACCTGGCTACGGAAGCGCCACCCAAACTTTCAGTACCGTTCCCTGTAATTGTCATTTCTCATTCCCTGATAACATCTTGTACTAATTATCATTCTAGGAGCCACAGTTCAAATCCTGTCCACTCAGTGCTGAGTTGCAATCAAAAGTGGCTGCAGGACTTTCACCATGCAAAACAGCAAGCTAAATTTTAGAATGAATAATTCACAGACAGATAGATTATTTATAAGATATATACATACTGAAACTGAGGGAAGACAAATATATCAAACTGAAGAGCAATGCCTAAAGATTTGATGAGCTACAGCTATAGATTTTGATATGCACGTCGGCAGCTATTCGACAAAAATCCTACTGGTAATCAAGCTCCTCCTAAAATATCACTTTTTGCTATGATAGCAGTGATTTTATCCTTCAGTTCAACTATATTCCTTAGTAATGGTGATCAACAGATGTCATCTTTCACGAACCCCAAAGATAGAAATCCAGTGGCATCAAATCTGGGGACCATGAAGTAAATGGGACCTGACCTGAGCAACTAGTCCATTCTTCCCTGGAAGTGATAATCCAAGCATGCTGTCATCACTTCTCAATGACAATGAGGTGGAGCATCATCTTGCTGGAAGAATAATCATCTTCAAGACTCAACAGCACTGATTTGTGGTATCAGAAATTACTCAAGAATATCAAGATAAACAACCTGGTGATAATTTTTTCATGAAAAATGAAAGGCCCATAAACTTTCTCTTTCTCTGTATTGACATAACCACTAACATGAAATGTGGATTCATCACTGAACCTGATATGCTCAAGAAGAGCATTTTCATCACTCCTTGCTTGCATTTCCATACAGAAATTGGCACACTTCTGCTGTAAAAGTTTTTGTAGCACTTTGTGAACAATTAGTTGTAGCAGACTAGAAAATCTTCTAGTCTGCTTCTAGTTGTAACAGACTAGAAAATCTTCTAGTCTGCTACAACATTCTTAGAAGCCTAGAAGGCTTCTAAGAATGTACGTCTCACTTCCTCCACAGTCTCACTACTCACAACTGGCCTGCCTGTTTTTTTTTGCATCACACAACATCCCACATTCACAAAATGTCTGTGCCACTCATGCATGGAAATTCTGCTGGGAGGATTCTTTGTAAAAAGAGTGAGAAATTGTCTCTGAACCAAAAGACACACTGAACTTTTTCGGCACTAGTGAAATTCTAAATTTTGTTGATGCTATTGCAGTGTCTCTGGTGGGGCTGAAACAACTACTAATTGTTTCAAAAAATTACTATTGTGGCTATATTTCTGTATCGCCATATATACATTCATTTTATCTACATTACTAAGCTACTTTGTAATAACCCTATACAAAATAATAATTTATTTATACATTTACACAAGTCACACTCACCCATTATCTATCCTCTTTTTTTTTAAAATCTTGGATAGCTGACACAGTCCTCTTAAGCTTAAAGTAATTTCATCTTTCTTAGTTCTATCATCTATCTTTGCCTGTGCTTCTGCATATGTTAATGCTGCCTATAAATACAATTATAGTATATGATGTTGAATTACTTGTATTACTTAACAAATACGAAGATGTTAGAATTATATAGTTAGAAGTAATAAAATAACTTTAACCAAATAATTTGATAAATTATATTAAAAAAATGAAGCTGGGTGAGAGACAGAGAAACTAGAACACCTGATATATACATGACACTCTTCTAGTTTGCCCACGAGAATTTCAATAATTGATTCATTTTTCTAGTTAGGATAACTCCCACCTCCATTTCTTGTAAAAAAAAAGTGGGGTGTTCATTTATTTCTATAATCTTAATGTTTCTGAATATACAAATTCATTTGCTGTTACAAACATATTGTTTGTTGTTATTATTTAATAAATCCAGGGTTGGACTGAACAGGCGAGATAGCGAGAAATTTCGTCTCTTGCCCGCTCTTGGCTTACTTAGAGCTATTTAGGTCAAATAAAATTAAAATACATATTAATTAAAAATCATTCTAAATATTTCAACATAAGTTGTGTATTTATTATTTGTTTGTTGACTTCAAGGTTTCGTACTCTGCAAGGAAAGTTGTATGCCAATGGAAACAGCACTACTTGCAACAGCCAACGTTTTAATGTATATCTGCTCAAAGCTCAGAACATATCGCTCGCAGTTTTACATGACACACAGCTAAAATGTAACATAGTTATGTGATTGTACTGTATTTGTATTACCTTTTTTCAAGAACAAGTAGATCTAGAAACAATGTAAGTACCTAAAATTAAATGTCCATAGTTTAGAGAATAACTATCAAAGGCGAATTATTTAACATGCAATAATTTGAAAATACATTAATGACTAATAAATAGAACCTTACAATGTTTATTTGTAAAATTATTAAAAGAATGCATGTAGGTAAAGTGATATATCCTGCATTTCAAATATTTATTAGTTGGAATATTTAATAAAATTAAAAGCATCAATATTGTGTCAGAATTTGCATACAGCAACCAGATTCTAGTATTACCTTAATGAACGCTATTAAAATTAATCATGTATAATAATGGAAACACAGAATTGAAGCATCAAATTTTGTTTTCCTTTAGATGGGTCACCCAATGCCAATAAATTAGAAAAGATAAAGAAGTAACGAAAAGAGAAATTAAAAGGAAAATATTATTATAAATGGTTTCTGAAACCATAGATTAGTTTTAGTATTAATCTGTGGCTGAAACAGAAAGCCAACCTATTCTTAATGAGTTTTTATTAACAAAATCTAAAATCACCATAAATGAATCTACTTCTACTCCCAGTTGTCATTTCATAACTAAAGAAAAATAAACTAATATTCAATTCAAGCCCAAAATAATGAACCAGGAGAAAACTGTATTAACTTTCTTCTGGTTCATTAGTTCTATTGAAGAAAATTTGAAGAAAAAATATAATGAAAATAATAATATAGGAAAGCATTCAGAAGAAAGCCAAAAAACAATATAATGATAAAACCACTTAGAGAAATCTGAAATACACTAAATTTTATAAACAATGAAAATAAAATTAATAGTGAAACCAATGATACTTATTATGTGTTGTAAGTTTATTGCACTAAATCCTAATTTTCATCACAAACTGAAAATTTGAAGTTTTTATCATATAATCCAGTACAACCAAACCAAAGAGATTTTAAAAATAAAAACGTTCCTTTTAATGAAATTAAATTGTATTTTTGACATAAGCCCAATAATGATAAAATATCAAGACAATGGTTATCATATTCTGTTGACTTAAATTAAAGTACTTTGTAGTATATGTATGGTGTGTATAACTATTACCAGCAAAAATATTTTGTCAGTGGGTGTCGATAACTTTAAAGTAATTTACAATAGAGTAAAGGTTCATGAAAATTCAAATGGCCATAAATCTGCTGTAGATTCTTATTTTCGGGCCAAAAAAAGCAATACAGAAAATTTCATTAAAGATTCAGAAGACCTAAAACGAGATAAGTAAAGAAAAACGATTATATCAACCAGTCTTAATATTATTTATTATAAAGGAAAGAATGACGGTGCTTATCTTTCAAACGATACCAATTCCAAAAAATTTTTTCAGAGTTAGCTTTGCTTATAGCTAAATACAGAGAGCTACTTAAGTTATCTAGAAAAAAATAACTGAATAATCTCAAATAAAAAGTCTAACAATCCTGAAAGTAGAGAAATTTAAACTGGTAACCATTCTGAGTAAAAATATTTTTAATAATAATATAATGCCAATTATTTAAGGAAATACAAAATCATA
Organism: Mastigoproctus giganteus; assembly: GCF_048544385.1. Classification (NCBI taxonomy): domain Eukaryota; kingdom Metazoa; phylum Arthropoda; class Arachnida; order Uropygi; family Thelyphonidae; genus Mastigoproctus; species Mastigoproctus giganteus. The sequence goes on from NC_143585.1 coordinate 52,707,783, forward strand.
CTGCAGAAGAAATAAAAAAGGCTGATATTTTTAGTGTACAAATAACTTTAAACACAAGATATCAACGTAATGGAGCAGTACTCAATTATAATCAGATATGTAGATAGTGAAGGAAAAGTACAAGACTACTATTTTAAATATAGAAAATTCAGCAAGCAAGTGTTGCTTTAAAAAATTATTTACAAAATATCTTAAAAGAACATGATCTGCATGAAAAAAATATAGTTGGCTGTACTACTGATGGGATTGCAAATATGTCTGGTCAAGTTTTCAAATGCCATATATACAAGCAGTTATACACATATTTTGACCAAGAAGAATGGAGAAAGTCGAAAGAGGCCTTTGCCCAGCAGTGGGATTCTACAGGCTAATACAGCAACATGCATATATTATAAATGCACTTGTATGTGATTACAATATACATATATTTGCATGCACTCCAATTTGCACTGGTATTCAAAGTAAGTGCATCACCCCTTAAAACTGTAATTGTCGTCAGAATAACATAAGTATATGGCAATATTTCTTATAGATTGCATCAGATAAGATTGACATGCGTAGGTGATGACGTAATATTGCATCAGACGTTACTTTCAGCTATATAAGCATGCTCTGAAAAGTTGCAGTCATTCCTTGCTTATGTCCGGATGGTGAGTTACGTGCAGTTGATGCCACGAAGAAAGACTGCTATTGTTGCTTTAGGTGAGGAAGGATGTTCTTCCCGTCATATTGCTTATAGTGTCTTGTAATCAGTCAGTGAGCAGATTTCTTTCCAAACTCAAGAATACTGGTTCTGCTGATAGGAAAAAAAGGACCTGGACGCAAACGAGTCTCTATGCCAAAACAGGACCACGTTTTGAAGAACTTATGCCTTAAAAACCGTAAAGCTTCTTCGTCTGAGCTGAAAAGAGAATAGGAAGAATATACAAGACTGGTAGCAAGAGCAGTAACAGTCAGAAGATGCCTCTTCAAAAATGGACTTGTAGCCAGTCATCCTAAGAAGCCCCTTCTCACACAAAAAATGAAAGAGGCCCAATTAATTTGGTGTAAGGAGCATGTCAAATGGACCTCCCACGCAGTGGAAGTCAATTATTTTCTCAGATGAGAAGAAATTCAACCTGCATGGCTCTGATGGGAGATAAACGATTTGCCGTAGACTTTGCGAAGAAAACCATCCAGATTGTATGGTGTCTACAGTGAAATTCCCTACCAGCCAATTGATATGGGGGTGCATTTTGTATCGCAGAGTAGGTCACCTGCAGTTTATAAAAGGTTCCGTAAATGCCAATGGATACCTGTCTATATTGGAAGGCAAATTGCTGCCAACCATTAGACACCATTTCAACCTGCCAAGTAACTGCATCTTTCAGGATGACTCTGCTCCTTGTGATCAGGCAAAAAGTGTTTACATTTGTTACAGGTGAAAAAAATGGTTGGAAGAAGAGTCCAGATGTCAATCCTATAGAGAATTGTTGGCATAGCATGGAATTTGCCCGCTTACCAAAAAAAACCTTCATGAACTTCAGGCAGGCATAATTCGTGTTTGGAACCACAAACTATCAGTTGATATTCTTGTCAATGCCTCAATGGTGTGCTGCTGTCATCAGGGCCAGAGGTGGTTCAACTAAATATTAGCTTGCACTTGAACTTTTCATTTTGTTTTCCATTTAAAATGATAAACTGAAGTAAATTGAGGGCTTCTTATAGTATTTCAGCCATAATTGTCATGTTTACCAAAACTGTTGTATGAAGGTTGCAAATGCTCATTTTGGAATATTTTGAGAGCACCTGTCAAATATTACTTAGTTTTGCCTTAACTATTAATAAATATCTTTCGTTTATATTTCTATTTGTGATGCTAATCATTAATGTAATATACCATCACAAAAAAGGGTTAGAAATGTGAAATTCCTAGGTGATGCACTTTCTTTGAACACCAGTGTATATATGGTATACAAATATATAATGGCACTGTCAGCACACAAGCAGCATGTGCATCTTCAATATTAAAATTGCATTTATGCACCAACATGGGAGAAGAAATTTTAAGGCTCTAATGATAATAAATATAAGGCAAGATGTAGCACATTAAATAGAACTTAATAAAAATTATTGATGTTATGATTCTTTTTAATCGGAAAAGTATCTATTTTGTTTTTGTAACTGGTTTCTTTAATAAAAAACTAGAATTAATTATTTTTTTCTATATACTTAAGATTTTTTTTTTTGCTTATATTCCAATTGTATTTGTTAATTTGAATTATAACAAAGGAAATATAAGTAATTGTTTTATTGAATTTTTTAACCATAGGAATCTACTTTATATCACATTTTAAAGTATATATGGTGCCCTAAAGTTTTAATTTCTTGGTAGGCTTTTTATTTTCAGTCAGATCATAAATACAACATATCTGCACCTAACGACATACTGCATCATGTGTATTGTGTTTATTTTATTATTTTTTTTTTTTTTTGATTTGGTAGTTGTTGGCGCATCGGCTTCTGTGGCCATATTGCACCTCCCAAGGTTTTTGCAGTACTTTGATCCAAGCCCGAGGCGGGAATCGAACCCGCGACCTTTGGGATTGTGTTTATATAGGTGTATGTTCACAGATCAATTTGCATGCTATCCAGGCTGCAAACCCAGACTAACTTATGTGGTTTCCTCCTACTAGGAGAGGAAGTAGGATTATTCTTGCTCTGGCTCAGATTGGCAACCTACAGCCACAATTTTGTTCAGTCAGAACAAAGGCCATTAAGAATTCCTCTAGTCTTCTATGGAATTCAAACACAGACTTCCAAACAAGTGAAGTGAAACAATTATATCATCACACAGGACTTATATTTCTATATTTTTCAACTTGTCAGGAATGGAACTTCTCCCATTCCGTTATTTTAAGTAAATGTTTCATTATTATTGATTTCTTATTTAATTGGCATATTAGTATATACTTGAAGGTATGCAAAAAATTTGTATACATTGTTGAATCTCATTAATACAAAGTTCAAGGGATCTAAATTTTCACATTTTGTAATAACGAGCTTTTGGTCACCCAAAAGTGGCAAAATTTTACCGTTTTTTTACTATATATTTAATATATATAATAATATCAAAAATAAATTATTAAAATAATAAATAATAAAAACAAAAGCCTTGCCTAACAAAACAGTAATAGGAATAACACATTTTTTAAAGATTTTATTTTATTTGTAAGATAAACTAAGAGAAAAGCAATTAACGGAAATTAAAATATTGTATAGTATATCTTGATATATATAATATTTCAGTATCACAATAAAAAGAATTACAATTTTAATATAAAAATAAATATGCAGCCATTATCAATCCACTGTAGGTTGGACCTCCTCAACAAGTCATGTTGAGGGAAATGGACCATAATATGCCACGCTGGTCCAGTGCGGGTTGGCAGATGGACCATATTTAGCAGCCAGGGGCTTGAACTCCAGTCCACTCAAAGAGCATGTGCTATTGCCCTCCCGCACTTGACCACTCGGCTATGGAGGCCGATATACAAACCATTAAATTTTTAATAAATTAATCTAATTTAAAGAAAGAATCCAACGTTGTTTGCACAGTTTTGTCCTATATGCACTTTTAACTACAGCATGGACATTATCAAATGCAATAGTTGTTTTCTTTATCAATATTACTGCGAGCCATTTCTGGCATCTTTTTTTTGTGTGTGTGTGTGTGTGTGTGTGTGTGTGTGTGTGTGTGTGTGTGTGTGTGTGTGTGTGTGTGTGTGTGTGTGTGTGTGTGTGTGAGAGTGAGTGAGTGAGTGAGTGAGAGAGAGTTATTTTTGTTATTTGGTTTTTAGGAGCATTAGCAACTAAGGCCATACTGCTCCAGGATATGCGGTCATCATTCCCTGATCTTTCTGCATCCTCCGGAAAGGTCAGGGAATGATACGGGCTCAAACTCCAGTCTAATCAAGAAGCGTGTGCTACGCACTGCTGCTCCTTCCCACCTGTCTACGGAGGCATCTCAGAGAGAGAGAGAGAGAGAGAGAGAGAGATTTTCTTTACTTTCGCTGTCACTGGTAACAAAAACATCATTCTGCTTGGTGCTCAGCAACTTTTCTGGTGTTCGCGTTGCTGTGGTAACAACTTCATCATCCACCTTCACAAACTCTTCAAAATTTGCCAACAAAATCCATATGCTTCTTCAAATTCCACCATTCCTCAATGTTACCTATCACATTCGTCTGCTGGACCATGTTTTTCAGAGATATTCTCTCCATAGCCACTCTTTCTGAAGCAGTTGATTATTGCACTTCATGCAATACTGTCCCAAGCAAATAACAAGATTACAGATAGCATCCAACAAATTCTAATTTAGCTGCAAATTGTTAATTCCTTCCTTCTATGTTGTGGATAAAGTACTTTATCAGACTGGCTCTATATGCTTTCTTGAGGTTATAAATGATGCCTTGATCCAGTGGTTGCATAAAACTGGTGGGACTGGAAAGTAAAAACAACAGCCATATATTTGCCAAATTATACGGCTGTTGTTAGAATCTGCTGTACAATGATCGGGAATAATCAAAATGTTCTTTTTCTGAAGCCATTCTTCTGTCCACTTTTGATAACCAAGACTGAAAAATTCTGACTGTAAGCCAAGCACTTCTATTGGCCTCATAATCACAGGGAAGTTGGTTAACTTCTTTAAAACATCTTGGCTTGGAAAACTTACCAATCAGAAGCATGAGTAGTTTTGTCATGCCATTAGAACTGCAGCATAACAGAACAGCGAGTCTTTGTTTACTTAATTATTTTTAATAAATAATACAGGGATTACCTTGATCTCTTTATAGGAAGGCTTATTGCTCTTTTTGTGGTGTGTTGGTTCCAAATTTCTTGTAAGACATCCTTCCATTGATGGTAGATAAGGTTGCCACTAGGAAGTCTAAAATACTGATGATGCTTGATATTCAGGTCTCACTTGTGATTTAAGTAAATGTGGTATGTTTTGGTGAAGTCTGATCGTTCTTCAATGGCCAAATTCTATGCTTGCATCCTCAAACTGATGTGGCTGTTAGTAACCCTAGATATATCCATTTGCAGCATTAACAATCATAATAATACAATTAAATTTTAATACATTTATTTTAAAAAAAGAAAAGTGTGAACATGTAGTATATGGGAGATGATCCAGTTGGTGAATCTGGGTGATCCATAATTATCTGTAATGTAACTAATATATAATTAAGTAATTTAGTATAATAAAGAGCTATTATCTGCTCAATATCTCCTATATTTTTTTATTTACTTTTAGTAAATAATACAGGGATTACCTTGATCTGTTTATAGGAAGGCTTCTTATCTAACTCTCCTAGTCCAAGTAAATTAATTAAAATATAATGAAATTAATAAACTACATTTTAATGTGTTCTATAACAGTAGTTATGACACAGACTTAATAGCCTGGAATCACCGTTGAGGCCCCAACCCAACTCCAAAACTATCAACCAGGAAAACATTATGTTACATTTACTCATAGTAGAAAGAACAACTAAATAAGAAATACATGAAGACAGATTTCTTCCTCCTTAAGTTAGATGGAAACTTTTCGATGCTTCGTGTTCACAGGACGGAATGAAAGTGAAAAATGCATCGATGCATAAGTATTTAAAAGAAATTTAGTCCTCATCACGCATGCATTTATGGGACCAATCATCCGATATTAAAAAATATCTACGAATATTAATTAAGTGTTTTTGGAGTTTCATTTCAATCGTTTCAGCAATAAGTAATTTACTACTCGGGGGGGGGGTCGCATTAAACAATGTGAGGCTTCTGTATGCACATGAAGAGCAAACACTTCAGAGTTGGCATTCCATGCTGTGAATGAGGCACATTCCTTTCTTTTTAATGAAGCCAAAATAATTAATATTCAGCAAAATTATAGTAAATTACTTATTGCTGAAATGTTTGAAATGAAACTCCGAAAAATCTCAATTAATATTTGTAGACTTTTTTAATATTAGATAATTGGTCCTATAAACGTATGCATGATGAGGAGTAAATTTCTTTTAAATACTTATGCATCGACACATTTTGTACTTTCATTCTATCCTCTGAACACGAAGTATCGAAAAGTTTCCATCTAACTTAATGAGAAAGATATCTGTCTTCACATATTTCTTATTTAGTTGTTTTTTCTACTATGAGTAAATTTGACATAATGGTTTCCTATACTGATGGTTGCGTCATGGTTGATAGTTGGGGCCTCAACAGTGATTCCTGGTTATTAAGTCGGTATCGTAGCTATCGTTATGGAACACATTAAAATGTAGTTTATTAAATTCATTGTATTTTAATTAATTTATGTGATGGACTAGGAGAGTTGGATAAGTACAGCTTATAACAGCATAAGGGTTATGACAGAAAGGTATTTAACATACAGAATTTTTCTTTTTGCTGTACGAGCTAATTTAAATGGAAAGAAATTCTCTTGAGCTAATAAAAGCTCCAGAAGAGTTTAAATATTGCTGACAGTAATGTAACAAAATTTACAATTTCAGATGCTAAATGAAAAAAAAGAAAAGAATGTTCCTCCTTCAAAGGAGCTGTCTCTTCTTCTTTTCAGACTATTTCTGTCAGTCAAAACATTTATTTACCTGTAACCAGGGTATCTTCTTCAGTAAGGAAATACCTGATTGCTTCATTCAATTACATTATGACACACAACTTTCTTACTGGTTTTTCAAGCTCTGAATGATAACAGTATTGGTAAGTACTATCAAATGAAACAGAAAGATCATGTTTAAAACTGTATGATTCACTCACCCGTGAATTAATAATGGACTTGAAAAATTTAGTATTAACTATTTCAGCATTCGGTGTCATTTCCCAAACACAAGAAAAAGCAAGCCTAAAAGGAAAACAAAAAAAATTATATAAAAAAAAAAAAAAAAAAGTGTGAATATTTTTAAAGTGGTTGTACATTCTAATATAATCCATTCCAGTTATTTGGGACACATCGGGACTAGTGCATTTTGGCTCGATTAAGCGGCTGCCCCAATTATCCGAAATTTCACGTAAACAGTTAAAAATACAATGTACCTCCCCCCTTTACAATTGGTTCACTGTACAATCAAATCACGTTACGACAAACTGAACATAGTAAAGTACTATTCACTATACAATGTGCAGTAAGTGCCGGTCATTGTGATCATGTTTGTGAATTGAATTTTAATTCTATTAAACAGCGATTCTAATTAGCGAAAATAGGAGGAATATTATTTTTATAGCCTGTGGATGTGGAGGCTATAAAAATAAAGATTATTAAGCACAAATTTACCCTTTATTACCTTACCAATTAAAAAATTAAATGATACGTGAAAATCGGAAGAATATACGTGATAATCGGAATAATTAATACGTACTGTAATATGTACATACGAACTAGTTGACATTTCTGTTCACTGACATTTGTGGGTGGGGGTTAAAATTTAAAACAGTAAAAAGATAAGCAATCAATAACAAAGAACACGCACGCACAAACTGCAAGTAACACAATACGCGCAAGTGAGAACGGAGTAACGAGTTACAAAGCTTTAAAAATAGAAATGAAGAGAAGATCTGATAATTAATTTTTTTATATGATTAAAGATTCCATGGAAGTGTAAACACATTTCACCATAATAACCCACAGAATTCCAGCTGTCGGTATTATCGCAAATTCAGTAAGATCGAGTTTACTGTCCGTTTATGATAGATTTCACTAACAGAAAAATCCAATAAACAGGTGACTGCTAATTGTTTTATGGTTGTGAACGTCAGAATTTCGACTGAATCACGTGGTACAGTCAGAGACAATTGTAGGGCAATCTCCAGTGCTGCAGTCTCCTGCCCCGATTAAATGGCATGCTGTCCCAATTAAGCGAAGTAAACCCTGACTAGTTTCTCGATTGGTTTCTGTTTTTTAAGATTTGCCCCAAATAAAGGGCTGCCCTGATTAACCGGTGGCCCAAATAACCGGAATCCACTGTATTAGGTAATCATTAACAAAGAACATGTCATACTGCAAAACAGTTGTTTCTTTTTATTTTAAATCATATTTTAAGTTAAAGATATTTTATCATTAAGAACCATCAATCTGAGTTAATTTATTTATTTTTTTCTCCTTCTTGAGAAATGTAAGCAACTTCCATTGCATAGAACTGACTATTTTTTTATTAGCAGGTAATGCAAAGATAACATACTTCATTGCTTCTCACTACTGCTTTTAAAAATCCTGGTTGATTTTCAAATTTCAGTTTTTGGTTCCATTTGATCTGCTATTAAAACCTGGAAACAATGAAGTTGTATAACCTTTTAGAGTTTAAAATATCAGATATGATCTTGGCAACTACCATGTGCTATTCCAAGTTGAGAGGTTATGTCTTCAATTTTTAATTGATGATCGGCCAGAATAATGCTTCTAATGTGGGAGACAAGTTCATCACTTTGTTGACATGCAAAGTTTCTCACACCTCATCCACCTCAGTGATATTGCACCAATCTTTGAATTGCTTGTACTATATGAATAGCCTACCTCTTGATAAAGCTTTTTCACTGTATGCCTTCAACAATTGTTTCTGATATCTTCAACTCAAAGCAAAATTTATAGATGATCATTGTTCAAAAAGCAACATTCTAAAAAATGACAATATGAAATTACTTATTATTAAAAAACAAAGATAAAAATAAATATTTGGCCATGTGCAACCAAAACATCATCTAATTGTATAAAATTCTAAACATTCTGGGTTTAGAATAAAATAAAAAAAAATTTTTTCTTATGTTATTCAGATATTTTTAACAAATTTAATGAAAAATTAAGTGCAGGGATTCGTCTAGTAGGAACTGTCTCCATATTCAGAATTCTCCACTGGAGAATTCAGTCGATATGGAGGCAATCCTTGCCATATTTTTGAAACCTAATATTGTATAGCTCCTCTGACAGCAAAGTGCACATATCATAAACTATTGTAGATTTTATGTAATGATCTGACAAAGCAGCAAAGCAACAATGTCCTGCCCAATTATAGTGTACTGCTCACTTCAGGAACTTTTGAGCATCACATTTCTAAGTTTTAAGGTAAAAAACATAAATACACTTAAAAACAAAATATTTTAATGGCAACTGTACTAATGTGATTCATCAAATCAATAAAAATTAATATAATCTTGCAAATAGAACAACTAAAAACATTTCCAAAGATGTTTCTTACATGTCATTCACAATCCTTAATGAAGTACCTCCAAAATTATAAAACAAGTGGCTTAAAATATGAAGCTTGGGTAGCCCCATGACTACTATTTTGGCAGCCATTAGAATGCTTTCCAAGGTAATCTACATACTACACTGGTGTGCAAAAGGACCAACACTATTTCTAAAGGTTACAACCACAAAATCAAATGAAACAGCCTATAGCATTTTGCATAACTGTGGCCATTCAGCAGAAAGCTTGTGCACATGCAAAAATTTGAATCGTGATGAGAGGGCTCACATAAACAGATAAAAGCAGCAATTCAGCACTTATGTGCAAATTACTGAATGGTGAACACGATTGTTGCAGAGGTTCGATTGGTTTCATACAGTGCTGCAGACAATGAAATGGCCAGTGGACAATATCTGGGTGACTTTACCTGGCCGTTCATAACTGTGGTCGTTCAGTAGAAAGCTTGTGCACATGCTAAAACTGAATTGTGATGAGAGGACTCACATAAACAGATAAAAGCAGCAGTTCAGCAGTTATGTGCAAATTACTGAATGGTGAACACGATTATTGCAGACATTCGATTGGTTTCATACAGTGCTACAGACAACGAAATGGCCAGTGGACAATATCTGGATGACTTTATCTGGGGTCGAATAATTGGGAAGCTCGAAGTGCGAGGAGTGTGGCTGCAGAGTTTGGTATCGCCCATAGCATCGCCTCATGTGGCCTTCAGAATGACAGGCACAGCTGTTCGAAGGACCAGTGGTGGCCGTCCATGATAAACAATGCCCAATGATCACTGGTGTATATTCCTACAGGCCAAGAGAGACCGACACCAGACAGTGGAATTCTTTGCAAACCAGCTGCACAGGGTGCAGGATACCGCAGTTTACCGTAACCAGGCAACTCCACAAAGATGGACTGTTTGCCTAGCAGACAGTACGCAATGTCCCTTTAACACCTGCCCATTGGAGACACCGTTTACAGTGGTGCATCGAACACAAGGACTAGACAGCAGCGCAATGGGGTAAGTAGTCTTTCCTGATGAGAGTAGATTCAGTCTCAGCAGCAATTCTGGATGTCAGCTAATCTGGCAAGAGGTTGGCACATGGTATCACCGCCCACAAACATCACTGAAAGGGATCGATATGGTGGTCAAGGTGTTCTCATCTGGGGAGGCATTATCTTGGATGAACGTACACAATCAGATACTGGAAGGTGGTACTGTAACCGATGCATGCTACTGTACTGAGGGTAATCCTTCCCCTTGTGAATCTGTTCTGAGGTGCCATTAGCCCCGAGTTCGCATTTATAGATGATAACGCCACACCCCATCGCACTGCAGCTGTTGATATGCTTTTGGAAAGTGAGGACATTGTTTGTATGGATTGGCCTGCCAGTTCCACTGATCTAAATTTCATCGAACACATATGGGACGAGAGAGGGGTCTCTGGGGAGACCCCTAGCGGCATGTTCATACCCACCAGAAAATGCTCACCAGCTGAAGATGGTGCTGACAGAGAAATGGCAATGTTACCGCAAGAACTTATCAACAACATTGTTCTAAGTATGGACAGGCGGTGCAAAGCCTGCGTCGGCATTAGGGGTGGCTATATCTTCTACCGAGGACCACCTCTTCCCTTTGTTCCATCTTTGGCAGTGATGCATCTGTACCAATGCAGCCAGTGCTATGGTGCCATTTTTGAATAACATCCCTCTGTACAGTTCTGTTTCCTTCATCATTTCTGTACCTCACAAGATTCCTTTAGTATGCTTTTCCCATATCCAGGCCACTCCTATGAGAAGCTACAGGTGAAAACCTGACTGGTCCTTAAGTTTTGCACACCAGTGTACATCACCAAGCATACATTGAGAAATGAATGCAGAATAAAGTTAATGAGGCAATTTCTGACATCACATTCTTAAAATAAAAAATGAGATATTAAAAAATACATTACTTTGAGAAATGAAAGCAGTTTCCTCATGGTGTAAATAATTTACAGTCAAAGCAAAAGCAATTGATGAAGTGGAAAGATTTCAGAGTAACAACTTCTGGATTTAATTTTATTATTTTTTAAAGTAAACATTCTCAAAAAAAGTGCTGGATTTTTGAGGATTTATTGTATATTATTTACATAGAATCCCCAACACACACAAATGTAATTCTAGGTACACAGATTGGTATATAAAGAAAAAATTTGCAAGGACAAGGGCATTTACAAGGACAAAATAAGTAAACAGCAACCAAATAACAAAGAATAATAAGTAACAGATGAATGTACTATTAATGACATAATAACGAATAACAATTTTGAGAGTGACAAAAATGCCTGTACTTTCACACAATATTCATATGGAACAAGCATGCTACATGTGCTGTTTGGAATGTTTATGTAGCATCGCCCTTAGACATGCCCAAGGAACATTGTAAGACTCTTGCCATGGTTTCCTAACTCTGTTTTTTAACCTCAAAATAAAAGAATAGAATTTAAAATTTCTCACAAGAAAGTAATTTTTTCAAAATCCCAGTTAATTTAAAAATTTTAATTATCACTATCTTAAAAAAAAAAAAAAAATCAACTCACCTATCCTCATTACTTCTTAAGGAACACAAATTAGAGTTCAATAATTCAGGTACCATATCAATTCTCTGTAGGAAAATAATTTCATGTAAGTCAGTACAAGATTATTTAATATTCACAAGCAATAAATTCCTGCTAATCAAAACATATGTAAAGTGCCTGATATTTCACACGAGTAAGGTTTACAATTTCCCCCCAGACGTTAATAATTTCAATATCAGTCACAAATAAGTAATCTACCTTGCTAGTTATTTAAATAAACCATAACTATAATACTAAAAGCCTCTCTGTCAGCACCACAGATCCAAGGAAATGATATCAAGGGTATAAAATTTTTATTTTATTTAAGCATACTGATTCTTTTTTGAGTTATTAAAATTCCTAATTATTAGTACCATCCATAAGATAGTAACATTATGCTCACATCATACAGGTGTGTGGTCTTACACAACATCATTCCCAGTTTATGGTATCATTTGCACTCACAATTGCTATCATAATTCATAACAGAGAGCTCTGGGTGACTTTACCCCTCTCTCTCGAATCTTTGGAATAAAGGGTACAAAAATTCACTGGAATTTTTGTACCCTTTATTTGTTATTCACCTGACAGCTAATATGGGATCCATCAGGTGGCAACCTTTCATTTTAGAATCATCAGTTAAAATTCAGTGTACTATAATTAACACCATATTATGTCTCTTATAACAATTAGAAAAAATAAAATGAAATAAAATAAATAATTCTTACTTTGTCTACAAGATACACCGTTGTACCTCTATTGGCTGCTTCTTTATCAATTGCTGTTCCAGGTCGAATAAAATGAGAGAGATCTGCTATATGTACACCAACCTGATAATGAATTTTCATAGTTATTAGAATCAATCAATCACTAAAGTTAAGTTTAAATATGTTAAAATAAACTTTAAAATGTTTTATATCTGGTTCCTGGAATGATCCTATAAAATACAGTGCATATTGCAAAATTGTAAATATGAGCTCCATAACTGATACACACAGTTGGACTTATGTGCAACTGTGCGTATTGATTGGCCCCTCATGTCAAGGAAGAGAAAACCCTTAAGATGTTTTCCTTTTGAAGTGTGCCCTTTCTGAGGTATTTTATATGGTCTAGAATGGTAACATTTGTTGTCTAAGATAACACCAAGGAATCAGTTCCTATTGCCTAATGCAATAGGAACTTTCTACTTGCCTAATTTCCAACCTGGATGTACTTTCTACAAAAATTGTTATTGTGATTTTTAAATGTTTCACACCAACCATGTATTAAAATAAGACACGGAAAGTGGAATTTTAAAAACTGTGTTTACTACTATATATTTACAATTAAAATAACTTTACAACTAAAAATACATAAAATATTTAAAATATATATACAGTAATACCCAGACTTACGCGAACTCAGAGTTACGCGGTTCTTGATTTTTTCGTTTGGTGTATATTTAAAATTAGCTTACCAGTGATTTAGAAGTCAAATCATAAAACTTGGGTGACAGCTTCCGTTTTTGAGAACTGGTTTGGTCAACACTTCATACCCGAAGTCGAACATTATTGCAAGTCTAAACAGATTCCATTTAAAGTGATGCTTCTTATTCACAATGCACCCGGTCACCCTCCTGCCACCCTAATTAATTTCGACCCATGTGTGAAATTTGTGTTTTTGCCTCCAAACACAACCAGCTTGCTTCAACCGATGGACCAGGGAGTCATCAAAACATTCAAGGCGTTCGTTTGCACGTCTGAATGAAGCTGTGAGAACAAATAGTGAGATATCTGTTAAAGACTTTTGGAAACAATTCAATGTTTTAGGTGCCATAATAATCACTGAAGAATCTTGGGATGAAATTCACAAAAAAACATTGAATGGTGTCTGGAAGAAACTTTGTCCATTTTTTTTTTCAAAACCAAGACGAAAACAACACCAGAAACTGATCATGTTGCTCATGTGATAGAAGAAGTTGTTAATCTTGCCAGGCAATTAGATTTGGAAGTCAATGGTGGTGATGTCAACGAGCTGTTGGATTCACACAGTCAGGAGCTGACAATGAATGAGCTCATAGAGATGCGTGAGCAAAACGTCACTGAAGTATCCGACACTTCAGACCCAGTTCCATCAGAAAAGCACATGACAATTGCAAGCTTGACAGAAGGTCTCAGTTAATTCAAAAGGGCTTAAAAATTTTAGAAAACAGACTCCAACAAAGAATGCGTTATAGCTACAAAGCAAGGAATAAAAAAATTATTAGCTTGCTACGAAGAAATTCTGTGTGATAAAAAGAAGGCACTCTGTCGTCAGATGAATTTGTTAGATTTTATGAAGCCATCGACATCGAAATAACTCTTTTTTACGTAACTCATTTATTTTTTTAATACATATTGTGTATTAATACGTATAAAGAACTGCAATTTTATTAAATATTTTTCTTCTAAACTAGTGTTTTTGTTAGTCCCTGGTACCAATTAAACAAAATTTATATGTACGTGTATTTATATGCAAAGTTGCACCCCGACTTACGCAAATTCGACTTAAGCGATTTTCGTCGGATATCGCGAAACTTCAGGGTATTACTGTATGCATCAAATAAAATACATTAAAATACCGGGTTAAGAGTGATAAAACCGACCTAGCTTTCTAAGGCTCCTGCCTTCTTCTTCTTCTTCTTCTTCTTCAGCGGTAGCTTCCCTGTACCACGGTGCATCTTAAGTACCGGCAGGTTCACGGTCTTAATCACGTGTTTCATCGCCACGTGTTCTATTCTCCTGTGTGCTGGGAGCGGAAGCGGCTCAGGAGCGCGTCATATGAAATTGTTCATCCCTTCTGAGGATCCTCAAAGAGGGGATGAATCCACAAACCTTTGTCTCTATTGATATTCTCTGTCGAATTAATCCGCAAACTCTCAAGCTACTTGCGGTCCCAGAGCCTATGCACCCAATCAGTGATTATAGCTTCGTCCAGGGAGATATGATGTTGCTTCTTCCAAAAATGTTCGGCCACGGCGGACTTACCGCAATCTGCATTGCTTATTGCCTTAGTGTGCTCCCTCAGACGTTCTTTGAGACAGCGCTTTGTTTCCTCTACATAACATTCCCCACAATCTGGGCATTTAATACTATAAACGACCCCACTAGCATTCTCTTTTTGAATGGGGTCTTTTACTTGTGACACGATTGTGTGCAGCTTTTTGAATGGGGTCTTTTACTTGTGACACGATTATGTGCAGCTTCTGGCCTGGAATCTGCACACAACACATCTGATGATTTCTTAGTACCCTAGTTATATGCTCAGTTAAGCCCGGATAGTAGGAAATGTATGCAGTGGCTATTGGCGTGAAGGGTTCGCCTCTCCTCTGATTTTCTCCAATATACTTTTGTATAATCCTCTGGGGGTAGCCACACTTTGTAAGATCTGCCGTGACACGTTCATATTCTTCTTTCCTGTCACGGCGGATCTTACAGAGTGTGGCTACTCCAGGTGGGAGGGTTGGAAGGTTGGGGGGATTAGTAGAACAATTCCTTTTATATAATTTTGTATTCTAATTTTTATCATATTTTATTTTTATTCTGTTATATTTATTTCACTAATTTCAAATGCTAGCTGCAGAGGACGGAAGACAAATCTCAGAAGCTCTGCACGCTCTCAAAAGTGCTTTCCAAAGGTTTCCTTCAAATTTTCAATGCAGTTTAGCATTAAATATTAGTATTAGTATTAGTAACGGCCGCATGGTGCAAGAAAGCCTATGGCTTATGCTGCACCAGCCAAAAAAAAAAAAAAAAAAAATCCGAACAAAACAATGATAAAAACAAAAAAAAAAAAAATAAATAAATAAATAACTAAATAATAATAATTAATAAATAAAAAAAAATAAAATAAAAAGGAAATTAAACCTATCAACCTATGTGCTTCCCTTACCCGAAAGTACTATCCAGATGACCTTTGAATTTCCCCAAACTGTCGGCCTCTACCACCCATGAAGGCAACTTATTCCAGTAATTTATAACTCGCTGGCTAAAATAGAACTTCCTGCAATCCAATCTAAACATTTCCCCCCGTAACTTGAATTTATGTCCCCTAGTTCTAGCATCATTTATAATCTTGAAAATTTTGTCCTCATTCATTTTACTGATGCCTCTCAGAGCCTTAAACACCTCAATCAAATCTCCTCTAAGGTGTCTAGTTTCCAAACTCTGCAACCCACATATTCGAAGTCTTTCTTCATAAGGACGCCCTTTTGCCGATCTCACCAGGCGAGTTACCCTTCTTTGCACCCTTTCAAGAAGCTCGATGTCTTTCTTCAGGTGCGGTCTCCATACTTGAACACAGTATTCCAAGTGTGGTCTAACATAAGCCTTATATAATGGGATTATCACGTCCCTATCTCTACTTGCAAAAGTTCGATAGATCATCGATAGGACACCATGGGCCTTCCTTGCAACCTGTTTACAATGCTCAGAGAATTTCATGTCTGACCGTATCGTAACACCCAAGTCCCTTTCCTCCAGTACTGGCTTTAGTTGAACTCCACCAAGTGAATACGTTTTTTTGGGATTACTGTTTCCCAGGTGTAATACCTTACACTTTGTTGGATTAAAGCACAGCTGCCATTTTTCTGACCATTCCTGAAGTCTATCTAGGTCTCTCTGAAGAAGCTCAGCTTGACAGTGATCATTAACTACTCTCCCAATTTTAACATCATCTGCAAATTTAGACATCACGCCCTCTATCCCTTCATCAATGTCGTTTATGAAAATTAAAAACAACAGTGGTCCTAATACTGATCCTTGGGGAACCCCACTTCTTACATCAACCCAATCTGAGGAATAGCCATTTACCACAACCCTCTAATATATATATATTAACAAAATAAAACAGCCAAAAACAATTGTGGTTGGAAATGGCCTTGTATGCTTATGGGTTAATAATGGTAATATAATTACACAAAATAATTACCTCAAAGTTTCCATTTTTAAGGCTGCGACAGTGTAGAGCATCATCAATATCTGTACATCCAGGTGGATCCACACTGCAGATTGCAAGATGTCGAAGATCAGTTCTTAGTTTCTCCTCCTATTTTAAGAGAGGATGTTTTCAACAATAGCTTATAAAAATTAAAAATAGATTTAACAATTTTAAGAAAAATAAAAATATATGGTACAAACAATTAACATAATCAAATATTAAACAAAACAAAAAAAAATCTTTTATACTCTGACAACAAGTCAGAGAGGTTTACAATTAAATAGTTTTGACAATGAATACAATTGTTAACCATATTTAGCAGTCAAATGCATATGTATTACTACACTCTTGCACTAAAGCTACATCGTCCCCCCACCCCCATAACATATATACGAGGGTTATACACATTAGGAAAGTCAGCTAAATTAAGAGCTGAAAAAATATATATATTTATTATAATGGATTCCTGATACAATCCAATGCAAATTTAGATCTTATGTGAAGGGAACAATTAACCTTAAAGTAACAAAACACTGAAACTCCATGCAATAAATAAATAAAAAAAAATTTTTAGTTTACTGGTGCCTAAGTATAGTACAATTACTACAAAATAAGTTTTAAATAGGTACACAATCTTTCTTTAAATCAAATAATGTTTCAGAATCTCTTTGGGCTCTGTTAGAAAGTCTAAAAAGTAGAAATAGAAGAAAGTAAGAAAAAGTTTTAAAACTCAAATTACCATAAGATCTTAATCAGAAACTAATTAAAAACTACACAGATGGGCAGAATAAGATACCAGATTGGAATGTCTTAAATTGGGGATTTTAACTTTTCAGATACTGACTTAAACTTGTGTGTGGATCATTCACAGACAGTAGAAGAAATTTTCTGGATTTACTGGATAATGTTTTCTACAACAGTATGTTATCGAGGCAACAGGAGAAAACAACACTCCTGATCTGATTACTAGCAGACTCTTCATGCATTAAAAAATCCAGAGAAAAGAACCACTAGGCAGTACTGATTGTGGCGCCTCTGTAGCCAGGTGGGCAGGAGCAGCAGTGCGTAGCACACACTTCTTGATTAGACCTGGGTTTGAGCCCGTGACCACCATGTATCCCCAGAGCAATATGGCCTTAGTTGCTAATGCTCCTAAAAACCAAATAACAAACAAACAAACAAACAAACAGTACTGATTGTAATATATTGATGTGGGATCAACTTGATATATAATACTGTCAAAGGTAAAGGGGAAGGGATTTTGCTTTTGTTGTTGTTATTTGGTTTTTAGGAGCATTAGCAACTAAGGCCATATTGCTCCGGGGATATGCGGTGGTCATTCCCTGACCTTCCCGCACCCTCTGTATTTGGTGGTCACGGGCTCAAACTCTGGTCTAATCAAGAAGCGTGTGCTACACACTGCTGGTCCTGCCCACCTGGCTATGGAGGCACCTTTGCTTTTGTAAAGGTGACTGCAGTGATCTTCAATAGTTTTAAATTCCTTTCAGTGGTTATTCAGTATTCAGTATATTTAGTAATTATTCAGTATTTGCTAAATGCTGATGGTATTCTTACTCTTTCTCAAACAATACACACAAGAGGCCATAAACTGAAGAAAGATATATGTAGGAAAAACTACATCTGGTGTTGTGGATGTGTGTAGTTTAAATAAATTTAAGAAGAATTAGAGAAATTATGAGGGGGAAATGAACAGATGAGGTAGATAGGGTTTTTTTTTTTTTTTTTTTTTTTTGATGTTGTATAACTGTTTCTCCACATCATTTGGCTGCTATTAAAATTATAATTGGGTATTTTAAATAAAATATTTGCAAACATTTTGCTGATGGGGTAATATATAGAAATTACAAGCTCTTTTACTAAATGTTAATAATAAGTAGGTTGAAATCTGTTCTCTGCACAGTAACAAAACTAAAGTTGCAGCTGTGAATTAAATAAAATTTACTTCAATATCTTAACCTTGTAACTATGGGATTAAGATATTGCCATCAGTTTGGATATAGGTGAATAACAATGAAAAACTGAGAGATGGAAACAAAATTAACACCAAGTTAATCAGTGGGCCTAGGAGCTTTTTTATAACGCCTAATGTACTTCTGATGCATATAACACACAATACCCAAAGATATGTTTGTTATTTGGTTTTTAGGAGCATTAGCAACTAAGGCCATATTGCTCCGGGATATGCGGTGGTCATTCCATGACCTTTCCGCATCCTCCGTATTTGGTGGTGACGGGCTCGAACCCCAGTCTAATCAAGAAGCGTGTGGTACGCACTGCTGCTCCTTCCCACCTGGCTACGGAGACGCCACCCAAAGATATATTTTTTGACTGAATTTGAGGTACAGTCAGTCCTCGTATAACACGTGTTTACACTACATGAATTCGATCATACACAATTTATAAATAGGAGAACGATCTATATAAATAGGAGAACGAACAACAGGATCTAGATAATTTGGGCAGATGGGCTAAGAAGTGGCAACTGAAGTTTAACCTTGACAAATGCAAAGTACTGCATATGGGTAGAAGTAACCCCAGAGAAACGTACCAACTGTGTGGTACTACACTTAAGGTGGTAGAAAATGAAAAAGACCTGGGAGTAATTGTGCAGTCAGATATGAAGTTTTCTGAGCAATGTAGACAGGCTGCTAGGGCAGGTCATGGGGTTTTGTCAATGATATATAGGAATTTTGCTAGCAGGGAAAAGGAGGTGATTGTCCCTCTGTATAAGGCAATGGTCAGGCCACGCCTTGAGTACTGCGTACAGGTCTGGAGGCCTCATTTTAGGAAGGATGTAGATTTGCTTGAGCGTGTACAGAGAAGAGCAACACGATTGGTGAGGGGAATGAAGGGATCCTCTTACCAAGAGAGGCTTAAGTTCTGCAAATTGCAGTGGCTGGAGACTAGGCACCTGCGCGGTGATCTGATTGAGGTCTATAAGGCCTTGAATGGGTTGAGCACGCTGAATTCTGATGGGATCCTCCCACTTGTTCAGAATACGGACCTACGGGGACATAAGTTCAAATTAAGAAAGGATAGATGTAGAATAGATGTGCGGAAATTTGCCTTTAGCCAGCGGGTGGTTGATTGCTGGAACAAACTTCCATCTGTCGTTGTGGAAGTTGATAGATTAAATAAATTTAAGGAGGAACTGGACAGGCATTTGGAGGGAATGGTGTGATTTTTTTTTTTTTTTTTTTTGGCTGATGCTGCATAAGCTCCTACACTTGCTTTCTTGCATCAAGTGCCACTACTACTACTACTACTACTACTACGATATCGTATATAACACGAACCAAATTCGTTTATGCACGATTCGCCTTTGTGTTGTCAAGAAATGGCAGTCGAACGTGGAATCACCCCAACTGAACACAACACGATAGGAATGAAGAGAAGATTCTGAAAATGTATCATGTTTTTTATATCAGTGAAGGGGAAACACATTTCACCCTAATAAAGTAAAAACCCACACAATTCCAGCTATCAGCATTATCGCAAATGCCATTAGATCACGTTTAGAACCAGTTTATAACAGATTCCACTAGCAGAAACACAGCTGGAAATTGTTTTTATTGTTTTATGGTAGTAACCCCCAGAAATGTGCTTTAGTAAAATGTGAGGTGTTAATAGTGTATCTCTGCCTTTACGGTGTTGTTTATTCAGTTGCTACACGCGCACAGCTTTGTTTATGTGTATCAAGCGTGCCTCCTCATTTTGTAATTGTGCTTTATTCCCTAAAAATCAGTAAAATACTTAAAAGGTGTGAAAAGGAAGCATCCTGGTGAAGACACTGCAGATTCAGAGAGAAAAAGAAAAGCAATATCAGGCTGACTGGATCAAAAATTCTTACCCGGGAAAATCTGTAGTGTCCTCATACTATGGTTTATGGCCAAAATCACAAATCACACCAGCCTTCGGCCCATCAGGGTTTCCCCGATAAGGCTTATGGCCAGTAAGCCACTGTCAACAGAGAAAAATATGAAATTGTGAAACGCTTTGAGCGAAATGAAAGACCATGTGATATTGAACATGCTACAGGCCTAAATGAGGCAACGCCGAGAATTAGAAAGAATGCAGAGAAAATAAAAAATTTCACAGCAGGAACAACTCAAGTGTAATTAAAATCCATTAGATCAAGACACAAAGAGTTGGAAGGGATGGAACGGCTGTCATCTGTTTGGATAGAAATCAAACAAAAAACAAGTTTGCTTACGATAGAGCAAAAGCATTAGCAATATTCTATTAAGTAATAGTAAAATTACGACTATTATTATAAAATACGTAAGTATTTTATTATGATTATTTATTGTGTTTGGTAATGTCTTAGTTACAAATGTGTGTTCAATCTTGGGTAGTCGGCACCTAACCCTACTTTTCCCATAGGACCTGTTGTTTATATTGCACGATTTTGCATTGTACGAGGGTTTCTAAGAACACAACTATCATGCTATACGAGGACTGACTGTATACAGATAAAAAATGAAAATGTTGATTACCAGGCACTTTTTACAATAACTAGAACGAGAAAATAGTAAACTGAAATTTAAATTAAAGCATGTAAAAATAAAAAGTAAAATAAATTAAATACTACAAAGAACAAAAAACAAAACACGAAAAAAAATGTAATAAAATACTTACGATTAAAATAAAATATAAAAAAATAATAAAATGAAATGAAATAAATTTTTAGTCTAACACTTCAGGCCAGAGTATTACTTGCTTTTGTTTAAAAAAGATCATACACAAAAACAAAGTCAGAGTTCCAGCAGCAATGAACCAAACATCAAACAGAAGGAAATAATCTGAACTGACAGGTAGCAAATAACTCCATAACACCACAGTGAAAATTCTTCCAGGACAATCAGATACAACAAACTCAAAACCAAATACAATGCTTACATCATAAGTGTTGTATTTGGTTTTGGCAGGAACTGTCAAACCAGTTTTTGGTTAAAAATTTATTATTTTATTTTTATTTTATATTTATTAAATTTTAATAAATATAAAATTTTTAAGAAGAAGAAAACTTATATTATCCATCCTTTCTTCTCTTTCTACTTTCTTTAAACTTGATAAAGTCCAAAGAGGGTCTGGAACATCACTGGATTTAAGGCAACCTAATCTGACTAACTGGAACATGGCACATCTCTCAGCATGACACCACATGAATGAAGTAGCTTACCACTTTAAATAAATGACAATCAAAATGTAATGGTCACTGGCAGTTGTTTACTGTGTAGTCCATAAGCATAATGAAATTCCATGGGAAAGATATGAAATCAGAAGCAAAAACAGTAAAGTTTTTCCAAAAAAAAAAAAAAAAAACCTGAAACCTTAAATTAATTAAATATTTGCACAGAAAAATCACCTTTTTCTGAGTTTCTTTTTTCCATTACACTACTCTGTTTGCTTAGCATGAGGTGTCAAATTTCTAATACAGAAATAAAAGCTCAAACTTTGCTTGAAAGACGGTAAAGTGAAAAAGTTTTGTATTATATAAATGACTCACTCCCTTGCCAGATAAAAATCAGTCATTGTCTCTGGCTCAATTAGCGTATATTTATTGTTATCTGAAGAATTTTGCATTGATTTTAAAATAATAAAACACTTAAAATAATTTTGGGTTTGTATGATGGAAGTGTTTTATTATTTTAAAATCAATGCAAATTTCTTCAGATAACAAGAAATATATGGTAACAAGTAATGTACAAGTCATTGTCTCTGGCTTTGAGCCAGAGACAATGACTCATATATTCATTTTATCTGGCAAGGGAGTGAGCCATTTATATAATACAGCCACTCCCACTTACATAAGGGTTGCATTCCGCAGAACTCTGCTCAAGTCAAATTTTATGTAAGTCGGAATTTCCTAAAGGCTTATGCAGCACTCGCAACCATGCTTGCTGAATTTGATTGAAGCAAAAAAAGAAGTGTTCAACGAACATGTAAATAGAATTACAGCGGAGCCTCAACTTACGATGACATCAACATCCGTTATTCTCAGGAACCGATATACCTTCCATACAATCATTGATTTTAAGGACTGGTGATATTTGCAGGCACCAATGGCTTTCCGATATAGCTGGAATGATATATGGGTGGAAATTTTCAGATGCGTGCCACACGGAACGTCACTCGTACAATTATTCTCAATCAATTAGTGTATTTTTTATTGTTCAAGCATGGCACGCGAAACATCTCTCGTATGATTGTTTCAGGTCTATGATGATTTGAAATTTAAGCTCCATCAACCAGTGACAGTACTGTGCACTTCTGTACTAGATGTTATCAGAACATGAAGACTTCCTGGGAAGTAATTCATAGGATGTATTTAGTATAGTAGAAGATCTATGAAGATCATGCAGGAATTCAGCAGCAAAGTAAAACTAATAAGTCAGCTTTATCTTTTAGATGAAGATCCAATAGAATAATCACATTGTAACAAAGAATATGGATAGAAGGTGTGGCCAATGGCTTTTGGCAAGAGACCAGAGGGCTCAAGTACTGTGAGCTTTAATAGACAGAATAAGAAGTTGGCAATGCCAAAGAAAGCTACTTTTGATATGCTAATTTGTTCTTATCCTGAACAGCCTTGGCACGTTTTTTGGGAAAGCATGATTTAAATAAAAGACAAGAGTAAACAAAGTGGGAAATGAGTGGGAAATGAAGAATTTCATCTATACAAAAATAATTTCAGCGATTATAATCTAAGCAAGTATTAGGATTAGGAGATTAAAAAAGGAGTCCAATCAAGAAAGTAGATATGAAAATTACAGAACAATTCTATTTGGCACTGCTACATAATACTAAACAAAGGGAGGAAGGGAGAAACTATTGGAGAAGGACTCCTAAACAACTAGTTAAATTAGGTCTAAACAACAGGGGACATTATTATGTATTCTGAAGAACTGTTGGTGAGAAGAGATCACGTGTAGTGTTATGTGTGTTATTAGAACTGCTTGGTATTCCAACAATAAATGAGCAAGTAGTGTTAGTAATAGAAAAAACCCAGGATTCACCAGCTTAGCCCATATAACAAGGAGAAAACTAGTCAGTTAGAGGGGTTATGAACAATAAAATAATCTAGAAAATTTACTTCCAAGAGAGTAATTTAGGAAAGCTGTGTGTGTGTGTGTGTGTGTGTGTGTGTGTGTGTGTGTGAGAGAGAGAGAGAGAGAGAGAGAGAGAGAGAGAGAGAGAGAGAGAGAGAGAGAGAGAGAGCATAAATGAATCTGATACAAAATGTGGTAGAGATTATAAAATCTCTTATCTCCCTTTTTTAGATATAATAAGATCTCTAAAAAAAGAAGGAGATTACATATTTTATAATCAGAGTGAAGATATGCATAAGCAACCTTGAAATATTAAATATTCCAATATTACTTTTGATATAATGCCTTATTTAAGCCTTATTCAAAAGGTGCAAGTTAGGATTAAACGCCCAGAGATATCACCACAGTTACAGTGTTTGCACTTGTGAGTCCATGAAAAGATGGCAAATAATTTGTTATTTGCTTCCATAAATAACTTTTTGTGATTTCCCAATGAGGCTAAAATATTCTATCTAACATCCTGCATATACAGGTTAAATTCACTGATTGCAATTTTTACAAGTGATTGGATTATACATACACTCAGTGAGCAAATTGCTAGAGACACTATTCTATCACTCTGCAGAACTTTCAGTTTTCTTCCAGAACAACAGTAATTTGCTTTGGTATGGATTTCACAAGATGACAGTAACATACCCTCAATTGAATACAGATAAACAAACTAATATATAGATAACCTCAATCGAATACAGATAAAAAACAAATAGGCTAAAATTTCTTATTGTACAAGCTATGGAAATAAGAAAAGGTAACAATATGTTATCCTACTGGAAATTGCTGTCATCAAAGAGATAAAGAGGACAATCATTTTATATTTTTATATGTATTAAAGAATGGCATTAATCATTTACACTCCTGGCCATGTTGAGTAATATTGTTTCTAGTACTGTGTATTACCCACATCTGCCTTAGCAACAATAAAGATAATTCATTAAGCTAAACAATTAAATTATGAAATGTTAATACTTACTGTCTTAGTTATGACCCAAGGCAATTTAGGCAAGCAATTAAGGACAGACTGAGAAAAAGACTCATGAGGAATATCATGCTCCAACAGAAGCACTTCATTTTCTGTATCTTTATCTCCAATTACCCCAAGAGTTCTCACAAAATGACCCTGTAAAAATACATAAATTAAGTTCTTGCCCAATTACTAAATATGAATACATTTATTAAGATCTCAAAAGTTATACGAAACCATGAATTTTAATATATATTTAAATAATTTAAAAAATAAAAAAAAATTTAATTTAAATTGGTAACCTCCAAGTGAGTTTTGTGTAAAAATCTGGAATTTTAAAAATTGAAGAAAACAATGATTAGTGTATCATGCACCATTTCAAGGGAAAATTATTTATTAAATTAATCAAAAATATGCAAGTTTTCATAAATATATATGGAATGTGCTATCAGCATTGAACCAGCAAATAAAGGAAGCACATTCAAATACATGTAGGAGGTTTACTGTAGCAGTGGGAAATTGTTTGTTTGTTATTTAGTTTTTTAGGTGCATTAGCAACTAAGGCCATACTGCTCCAGGATATGCGGTGATCATTCCCTGACCTTTCCGCATCCTCCGTATTTGGTGGTGATGGGCTCGAACCCCAGTCTAATCAAGAAGCGTGTGCTACGCACTGCTGCTCCTTCCCACCTGGCTACGGAGGAGCCTAGTGGGAAACTGATGATGATACAGCAACTAACATCCACATTGAGGCACCTGTGCTAGCAAATAAACTGAAAGGTATAATTACCTGAATCTGATGTTTCATGGAGTCCAAGCTTGTCCCACTTCATCGGTGATGATTACAGATTCATGTATACATACACACTAATGATAATAGAGTATGAGACTGGAAGAAATACAACACTCAGAATGTCAAAGTTGTATAATTACTGATGCCACACTGTTCAAAAAATCCCATTTAATTCTGATTTGCCTTATGTGGTGTCTACTCAATTATATGAAGCAAAAATACACCATCCTTGTCAAAAAGATAGTGCTTCAAAATTTGTGATACAATTCAAAGGAAGGTCAACCAAGGTAAAAAAGCAAAATTCATTGTTTTTATTTCTAGAAAATAATACATACATATTAAATTTTGTGTCAAATCTTCCCATACTATAACATACTTTTATAAATGTTAATATGAATGTAAGTAAATTAATGCTTCTGTCAGATTCACAAGTTTCTTTTATTCTGCGGATCATCTGGGGAAATTCATTTCCCAACCATCCCGGATAATCAAAGTCTACTGTATATCTACAGAACATGTATGCAGCAGAAACTGAATGTGTGATATGGAGTTGAGAATGGAGGGGTGGGAGAGATATTGATTAACCAGATTTTTTTTTTTTTTTTTTCTTGGTAAAATCAGGAAAATTTTCATAGCAAGTTTGGGATAATGGCACTAAATATGACAATTTGCAAAAAAAAAAAAAAAAAAAAATCCATGGTAAGACAGATTTCAGTTTTGTGTAAAATGAACAGCTGCGGGGGGGGGGGGGGGTTTAAAGTCCAGAAGTGAAATGTAGTGTACTATTTTACAACTATGAATAAGGATATCCAATCAATGAAGAATTATTTATGTACAAGAGGAAAAGAACAGATGGAAGAAAAGAAATGCAAGGTGTAATCCTAAATTGAACGAGAAGCTTAGGTACAAACTATCTAAGTGGCTACACTGGATGGAAACTTGCTTTGAAATCATCATGTCAAACCAGACCCTTAAAATATCTAGAGAAACAGGGGGGGGGGGGGTTTAAAGTCCAGAAGTGAAATGTAGTGTACTATTTTACAACTATGAATAAGGATATCCAATCAATGAAGAATTATTTATGTACAAGAGGAAAAGAACAGATGGAAGAAAAGAAATGCAAGGTGTAATCCTAAATTGAACGAGAAGCTTAGGTACAAACTATCTCAGTGGCTACACTGGATGGAAACTTGCTTTGAAATCATCATGTCAAACCAGACCCTTAAAATATCTAGAGAAACAGCTCAGTTCTCAAAAGACTGTCTATCGAAATAAAAGTTCTCAGACGGTCATTTGTAACAAAGTAAATCTGCAACTCTTGGACTATAACCACTGGAAGCTTTAGTGTAAGCAGAAAATAAAGCTGATTGATGCAAGTCATTGTGAATACAACTTGCACCAGGTGGCATATAATGGCAAAATAACTCGTCATTATCTGGTAACTCATTATCAGGAAAAAGAAAAATAAACAAACAATTTATTTTGTTAAAAGCAGTAAAACTTACATTTGGATATCGTGAATCCCGAGGCCAACTATCAATAGAGACAACAATTCTTTGGTTCAGAAGACTTTCTGCTTGTCTCGTTTCAATTCGTATCTTAGGAATCTTGCGTTCTGAAGGTAGAAACAGATGTCGAGTTGCCTACAATGTAAATTTATAAATTTCACATAAAAGAATTCAATATTGAATTCTTTTAGTTTGCCTAATGAAAAACCATTAGACTTGTTATTAGGCAAAAACCACATTAAAATATAAGAGAATATGAAAAAAAACCAAGTCTTAACATTAGGCTTCTATGGGTATCATCAATTGGTTCAAATATTGTGTTGGAAGTTTCATATGATTCAACTGCCATATTTGCACAAAATGATAAGCGACTTAATACTTAACATACTTAACACAGTTAAGTTCTGACAGAACAATTCAACAGCCAAAACTTCAAATGCAAGTAACTTCTAATTTGAATTTAACTTCATTAGAATCTTAGAAGTCTACTAAGGAATTATGGGAAAAGGAATGTGCATGTTGGATCGTCATCCAGCATGCACATTCCTTAGTGCCAGAATAATTCATATGAAATGTCAGTTCATGGCAGAGCCCTCCCTGGCTTACACAACGTTTGCGTTCCACGAAACTCTACGCAAGTTGCAATTTCTCTAATTCTTATGCAGCACTCCCAACTATGCTCGCTGAATTTCATCGAAGCAAAAAAAAGTTTGACGAATATGTAAATAGAATTATTTATTCAATTTTTTTTTATCTCATGAGCAGGAAAAATTACAAAAATATAAAATTACAAAAAGAGTGAGGAGACAGGTATAACGTCAGCAAGTTTTACCTTTTGAGCATCATTGCCAGAATTAACTCTCCAGCTGCAGAGGTTGAGGGTTGTGGAGATTTAGAAGGGGTTTTTTCCCAACACATCACAAAATTTCTCTGCAGCTGCAGAATTGGCACTGGCAACTTTGCTGCATACATTAATGTTTTGGAAACCAGCGCAATGCTTGGACCTATTAAACCACCCGTTGCTTGCCATGAACTTGGCTTAAGTTCACCATACTTATCCTTAATATCTTCATAGTTGCTTTTGCTTGAATGGCCATTGGACTCAGGGGCACTTGCTTCTGAATCTGATTTTCCATCCATATTATTAATAGCTTCTCCATCTTCTATATAGTACCTGAATGCTGTTTTGTGATCACTGTTGATCTTAAATGCATTGATCCTTTAACATGTTCTTTTATACGTGCACTGTCCCTTAAAATAGTATTCACTGTTGAAGCAGCGAGATCTAATTCCGTGCAATAGATGACAAACTTTGTACTGCTTCGTACTTCTTAATTAATTATCTTCATTTCTAAATCAATTTTTTTCGTTTCCTAGTACTGCCAGCACTTGCACTTTCCACTGGTCCCTTTCCCTTCACCATTGAAATAAGTAAATAGGAATGAAGAGAAGATTCTGAAAATTTATTTGTTTTTTATATGATTGAAAATTTCAGTGAAGGGGAACTCATTTCGCCATAATACCGTAACATAAAAACCTAAAGAATTACAGTTATCGGTTATCGCAAATGCAATAAGATCATGTTTACTACCCGTTTATAATAGATATAACAGAAAAGTCCGATAAATCGGAGTGCAAATTGTTTTTATTGTTTGATGGTAGTAACCTCCAGAAATGTGTTTTAGAAAAATATCACATATGAATATCACAAATATCAAAATTGATTCTTATAATGGAACATATGATAACAAGAAAGTGTATTGCAATTTCCATTATAAAAATTACATTTTAGAGAGATAAATAGCTTAGATGTATAGCGAAAATTTCAACTTCCGAGGTCTTGGAACGAATTATCAAAAAAAAAAAAAAAAAAAAAAAGTGCTATTGAGTTCACATCACGATATTTTCAGGATACCCCCATTTATTCCTATGGGATGCAAAATACATTTCCACGATTTTTTTAAGTTTGCACCAGCCAGCAAAAACTTATGTTGAGTATTACGTAAACTGGGGAGTGCCTGTATTTTTTATAATTATTAAAGCGTGCACCAAATCTACCATATGAGGGAGAAAATTATGATAATATCAGTACTAGAAAAAAATGCTTTTAAGTGGGCATACTAATTAACTGTGATATAGAAGGATCTTTAAAATTTTGTGTGATAGACTGCTTAATTGTAAAGAGGTGAAGGTTAATCCATTTTTTACTTTTGATATTTTACCATGAATTAGCTGGGGTGGACATTTTCTCCTGGAGAATACACTGATTAGATATTGTAATTCTATCTTTAGCTCATTTCCTTTGAAACAATACTTTATTGTACTGTAAACTTCCAGAGATTTTATATTTGTACCTCCTGTTTCTTGTTTCTCCCACCAGTGACAATATACCTCCCTTATTCATTTTAATGATCCTCTACAGGAATGTATATAGTTCCCAAGTACTGCAGGCCTTCTAAGCCATGCTTCATATGGACATTGATTAGTACCTTCTCATCAATCTGGTTGTCTTTCTTTGAACCCTCCCTAGAAGCTCTAGGTTTTTCTTCAAGTGTGGCTCCAGATCTGAATATAATATTCCAAATGCAGCCTCATCATCATCTTATATAGAGGAACCATGAAATCCTTCTCTCTACATACAAGTCTTATAAATCAGGGGTGGCCAACAAGTCGATCGCAGCTTTAATTTCGGTCATCACAACGAATTTTAAATATATATAAAAAAAAGATCCCCAGGGGGGCTCACATCAGGTGAGTATGGATATCATCATTCTTCTCTTTCTTGGTGATTCCCTTCTACTTCTGACTCTTGTTCTCTCTCTCTCTCTCTCTCTCTCTCTCTCTCTCTCTCTCTCTCTCTCTCTCTCTCTCTCTCTCTCTCTCTCTCTCTCCCTCCCTCCCTCTCGGTAATTCAGAATGTTTTTCTTTTTTGCCTCGTGGAGCAGAAGCCTCAGGCTTCCTTGCACCATATGGCTAATAATAATAATAATAAATAGATTAGTGAAAATCTAAATGTTATTATTATTATTATTATTATTATTAAGTGCCCCACTGCATATGATTATCACAAATCCATTCAATCATGTGACTACTCTTGTCGCAGCGCAGCCGCCAGGATTGTCTAGTGAAAATTCACGCAGTTTGTTGTGGAGAGTGTAGTGTATGTGCGGAATTCTTATTTAGCTTACTTAATATTAACAACTGGACAGTACTTATATGTTAATTTGATTTGATTTAAAATGAATACTGCGAAAAAGAGTAAAACATATCATTTTCATCAAGAGCGGGAACTAGAATACTTTTTTATAATGATGAAAGAAAAATGTTGTTTGATTTGCAATTCTTCAGTGGCTATACCCAAAAAAGGAAATTTAGAAAGGCATTTCAACGCACTCCATGGTAAATAACAATCGGATTTTCCCCTAATAGTGACCCCAGAAAACACAAATTAAAAGAACTTAAATCCAGATTATTCATACAACAAAATTTCTTCATGACACCTAATGTGAAATCTCCGTGAAATCTAAAGCAGTAACTAGAGCATCATTTAAAGTGAGTCATCTTACAAAAAATGCAAACCATTTTCCGATGGTCAATTCATCAAAGAAGCATTTTTATAAATAACAGATTCTCTTTTTGAAAATTTCAAGAACAAAAATGAAATTAAAAGTGCTCTTCAAGATCTACAATTATCTCAAAATACTGTGATGCACTGCACTGAAAAAAATGAGGAAAAAATTTGAGCAAACAATTGCATGTTCCTACTGCTAATTGTGTGTCCCTTTCTTTATTATTATTATCATTATTAGCTATATGGTGCAAGGAAGCCTGAGGCTTATGCTGCACCAGTCAAAAAAAAAATAAAAAAATAAAAAATCCCGAGTTACCCTGACAGAGAGAAGTAGAAAAGAATCACCAAGAAAGAGAAGAATGATGATATTTACAACTGGATGAATCTACAGACATCAGTGATGCAGCTCAATTGCTCGTTTTTATCGATGATTCTGCCACTAGAGAAGAACTGCTGGGTATGGTTTTGTTAAAAGACAGAACTAGAGGTCTTGATATATTTAACGCATTCAAAAATTTTATTGAAAATTAAATTACCACTATTTAAGCTCGTATCAATAACAACAGATGAAGCTAAAGCAATGATGGGGCATCTTAACGGGTTCATCTCATTGTGCGAAAAGGATGATGGATTTCCAGATATTTTGAGTTACCACTGTATCATAGGCGCCTCCGTAGCCAGGTGGGCAGGAGCAGCAGTGAGTAGCACATGCTTCTTGATTAGACCGGGGTTCGAGCCCGTGAGCCACCAAATACGGAGGATGCGGAAAGGTCAGGGAATGACCACCGCATATCCCCGGAACAATATGGCCTTAGGTTGCTAATGCTCCTAAAAACCAAATAACAACAACAACCACTGTATCATCCACCAACAAATTTTAGCCGGCAAAAGATTAAATACTAAAAGTGTTATGGACATAGCTTTCAAAATCGTGAATTCCATCAGAGGACAATCTCTTCAAAGGAGACTTTTCAAAATGCAACTCGATGAAAATGAACCAGATCTGATATTACACATAGATGAGTTGGAGCAAGTTTCTACAGAGATTTCAAAATTTGCTGAATGAAATTAAAAGATTTGTTGATCAAAGGGGAGTTGATTATCAGCAGCTGCAAGATACGGAGTGGTTGTGTAATCAGGCTTTTTTTTTTTTTTTTGGCATATTTTACCAGTAAATTAAGTGATCTGAATTTGAATTACAAGGAAAAAATAAAAATGTGGGTGACAGGATTAGTAGTATTTCTGCATATAAATATCAAATTTTGGCAATGGCTAAGGATCTAAAAGAAAAAGAATTCAATCATTTTGAAAATATGCGAGATCATTTGCAAAAATATCCTGTTTTTGAATTTAATAGTGATAAATACGTTTCTGAAATTGAGAAAGTTGTGGATAATTTTGAAACCAGATTCGGTGATTTTAAAACAATTGAAGACATTGTTCAATATATTTCTTATCCATTTAATGTTGACTTAGATACAAAACAAATTGCAGAAAAAATCGTTGAGATTTTTCACATGGAGAAAATATTACATTGCGAAACGATATCTTCCTAAAAGTCAGGTCATCAGAAAAAGACTTTTGGAAATATGTTTGCCGAGAAAAGTACCGAAATGTAAAAAAATGCAGTGAATTTTTAAATTCCAGTTTTGGTTCTACATATCTATGTGGATTGCCCTTTTCGTATTTGAAACAAACAAAGAATCGCTCTACTCTCACGGACTTGCACACAGAAGATTCTTTACGGTTGGTCTTATCACATTACATCCCCGATTTTGATAACTTGGCAGATGACATGAAGACACAACCTTCACATATATTAAAAATTTATAAACAACATTTTTCAATGTGTTGATTAACTTTTTTAACCATGTGCAATGAAATTCTTCAGATGGTAGATTGCAGCAAATTTTGAAGAAAAAAAGTAGATCGCATCACAAATTAAGTTGGCCACCCCTGTTATAAATCATAGGATACTATGGGCCTTCTGAGCTGCATACTTAGATTGAATGGTAATCATATCTGATTGTATCATAACCCCTAAATTGTTTTCATGCTGAATCACTATTAACTGCTCTTTCATTAGCTTCTAAGTAACTCCTGGACTACAGCTCCCCAGATGCAAAACTTTACATTAGTTGCATTAAACTTTGTGGTTGCCAATTGTCAGACCATATCTGCAACCAATCCAAGTCATTTTAGCATTAGTATTAGTAGAGGCATATGATGCAAGAAAGCAAGCTTATGCAGCATCAGCCAAAAAACAACAACAACACACTTCCAATTCACCCCTCCATTCGTTCGAAATACCTGTCCAGCTGAGCTTTAAACTTATTTAGGCTATCAACTTCCACAACAAGGGATGGAAGTCTGTTCCACCAACCAACTACCCACTGGCTAAAAAAAAATTTCCGCACATCTATCCTACATCTGTCTTTCCTCAATCTGAATTTATGCCCTCTAAGGTGATTATTCTGAGCAAGACGAAGAATCCTGTCGGCATTGAGCATGCTCAAACCATTCAAGGCTTTATACACCTCTATCAGATCATCTTGCCGGTGCCTGGTCTCCATACACTGTAATTTGCAAAACTTAAGCCTTTCTTCGTAAGAGCAACCTTTTCTTCCATTCACTAATCTTGTTGCCCTTCTCTGCACTCGTTCCAGCAGCTCTACATCTTTCGTGAAATGAGGCCTCCAGACCTGTATACAGTACTCGAGGTGTGGCCTGACCATTGCCTTATACAATGGAATAATCACCTCCCTATCCCTGCTAGAAAAATTCCTGTATATCATTGACAAGACCCCACGAGCTACTCTTGCAGCCCATCTGCACTGCTCAAAGAACTTCATATCTGCCTGCACAATAACCCCCAGGTCCTTTTCATTCTCTACCACTGTCAGTGTAGTACCACAGAGTTGATACGTTGCTCTGGGGTTGCTGTTTCCCATGTGTAGTACTTTACATTTGTCAATGTTAAACTTCATTTGCCACCTCTCAGCCCATCTGCTCAACCTTTCCAGATCCTGATGCAGCAGCATAGTGTCAGTAGGGTCCTTAGCAACCCTGCCAACTTTTGTATCGTCTGCAAACTTGAACATTAAGCTTGATATACCATCATCAATATCATTTATAAATACAGAAAACAATAATGGACCCAACACTGAACCCTGAGGGACTCCATTAATAACATTAGTCCACGATGAGCAGTGTCCATTGATTACTACTCTCTGTCTTCTCCCCCTCAACCATCCCTTTATCCATAGCAGCAATTTGCCTCCAATGCCACACGGCTCCAATTTGTTTGGCAGTCTTCCATGTGCAACAGTATCAAAAGCCTTTCTAACATCCAAATATATAATATCAAAGTTATTCCCTGCATCCAGTTCTTTTGTGACTGCATCATAGTATCCAATCAAGTTGGTCAGGCAAGACTTTCCCTTAACAAAACCATGCTGTGTCCGAACTATAACTGAAGTCATGTCTAGATGATCCTGCAGTGCTTCTTTAACCAGGGCCTCCATTAATTTTCCTGGAACAGAAGTTAAACTCACAGGTCTATAATTACTTGTGTTGCCCTTTGATCCTCCTTTGTGAATTGGGGTAACATTTGCACATCTCCCGTCCATGGGTACCTCCCCTGAGTCCAAGGAAGCTCTCATAATTATGGCTAAGGGCTTTCTTGGTTCCTTTGCTGCCTCCTTTAATATAACTGGATAGATCTCATCCACCCCAGGTGCCTTTCTTGTGTTTATCTTCAACAATTTCTCCTTTGCTTTACTCTCAGTTATTACAAGATTATCTAGCTTACTGCCAGAGTTCAATACACCTCTGGCATTCTCCTCGCTGAATAAATCCTCATGTGTGAATGTCGATGCAAAATATTCATTTAGTTTGTTAGCTACCTGAGCAGGATCATCAACAGTTGAACCATCGATATCAAGTGTGGACCAATCTGATTCATCCCCTTCCTTAGAGTTTACATAAGTAAAGAACTCTTTGCTGTTTTTCTTTGCATCCTTTGCCAAAGATTTCTCATAATCTGCCTTCGCCTGCCTAACCTCCTTTGTAACTTGGTTACATATCAGCTTATATCTATCATAGGCTTCTGTGTCTAATGTTAATCTATATGTATCCCATGCATATTTCTTCTCTGCCATATGTCTCATTAGTTCATCTGACATCCATTTAGGCCTAAACTTTGAACAATATTTCTTAGTTGTTATGAAAAGCCTAGTAGCTTCCAAGGTAAGTTCTTTGAATGCTTCCCATTTTGAATTTTCTTTTGGTAACATCATCAGTTGGTCCACGCAAGTATACATGCACCTGTTACTGTTCTTAGCTACCCTAACACAACCCAGGTGTTTTCTTGTACTGCTTGTTATTTGATTTTTAGGAGCATTAGCAAGTAAGGCCATATTGCTCCGGGAAATGCGGTGGTCATTCCCTGACCTTTCCGCACCCTCCGTATTTGGTGGTGACGGGCTCGAACCCCGGTTTAATCAAGAAGCATGTAGTACGCACTGCTGCTCCTTCCCACCTGGCTACTGAGGCGTCTTCTTGTACTGCAATGACTCCACCGGTCTCTGAAATATCCTGCATTCTGTTTTCCAGGCTGCTGCTCATTCCAATAGAAGCAGTGCAAGAATCACTTTCACCTCTTCCAGTGGCTACTGTTAATCTATTAGTCCTTGTATCCCCACAAGCTAGCAGTTTTCCGACCCATCTAACACTTCCTCGGTAGCATCAGCAAATATTCTTGCACATTCTACTTAAGTGTATCCCATCCCTGTAGAAGCAGTCTCTCCTATTAACAAGCACAGACCAGGCTGAAAAACATTCTACCCCTTGAGCCTTGCACAATCTTTCCAGGGCCGAATTGATCGACAAGGCTCTCATCATATATTCCCTCCTATCGTGTCTGGGCAGAATTGCAGACATTTCAAATTCAACCCTAATTCACGGTTTTTTTTTCAACAGTGACCTGTACTTTTTAAGTAATTCTGCCAGTCTCCTACTCTTAATATCATTAGTGCCAACGTGTACAACTATATCACCTTTTGTGCCCTTAAAAGATGATATTCGCTCTACAACGTTATCAACCTTTGCCCCTGTTCCACCTATCCTTTTTACAAAGCATGTTCCTCGTTTCCCTGACAATAGTCACCAACAACTACTAGTTCCTGTGGGACCAGAGCATTCTGCCTTGGGGGTTGTCGCTGTGTTGCGTAATGACCAAGTGCAAGCTCTGGTGTTGATGTGGGCAGCTGAGAGCTTGATGAGCCCCTCAATTTAGATCCTTCGAGGGCATCCACCCTGTCCTTCAAGTTCTCATATAGGCCCATATCAACGATGAGTTGTCGCCTGATTTCGTTACACGCCTTGCATTGCGCAAACACAAAGACATCCCACATGGCAATATCATGTCCCATACCCGATTGTTCCACAAACATCATGCAAGCAGTGCATTTTAAAAGGCTGTGATTCAGAGGGCAACTGGTCCCCCTCAGTTCTCCCCTGAGCCACATCACTCCCATTAGCTTGAGCTTTTTGCTTTGTTGCTCTGGTCTGAATCATGATTTCGATTCAATTTCAATAAAATTTCAATTCCATTACAAAATTATAACCCTAAACTTGTATCCCAACACAGTTATAACGCTATATATATATTTTTCAGTATCGAGTATTCTCTACAAGTTCCGTTTATATAACTTCCGTATCAAGTTATGTATTAATTAATTATGTTACGTTTGTAATCTAAGTCTATATATATATTTAGTTAAAAGTTTAACTAAATACATATATAGACAACCAAGTTTAACAAAATTAATAGATTTTACTGATTAATTGACAATATTATATTATATACTGGACTATACTAAGCTTACGCTATCTAGTTCGGGATGTAACGTTATGTCGTATAACAGTGGTAAATCTACGGACACTTAAGTAATAATTAACTTCCAAATCTCGCTGTCTCAATTCAGAATAAACTAAGGATCCTGACTAGGTGTATAAGCCACTTATAGAAAATAATTTGATGTAACAATTGGTCAATAAAGCGGCTAAATATGGCTAAAAAACTTCTCATTCAGTGGAGTTGCTACTTGTAACATGTGCATTTGATTCCCTTACCGATACTTTTATGGAAATACAAAGCCGAGTAAAGAATAAATACATCAGATTAATCAGAAAAACACAAATGATGCTATACAACTAAATTTAAATCAAAAGTTATAGAAAAACAATAATTTCAAAGAAAATCCACTTAGCAGTTTTGAACACTTCTGACTCCCACTAGCTTCCCATTTTAAAGCAGTACGGGCTAGTTTTGGTTTTTAACTACCCTTCCTAAGTCCAAATCATCAGCAAACTTTGAATGACACAATGACAGATCCTAACAGTAATTCCAATTT
This sequence comes from Mastigoproctus giganteus, assembly GCF_048544385.1. Classification (NCBI taxonomy): domain Eukaryota; kingdom Metazoa; phylum Arthropoda; class Arachnida; order Uropygi; family Thelyphonidae; genus Mastigoproctus; species Mastigoproctus giganteus. Next base: position 52,744,954 of record NC_143585.1, read on the forward strand.
ACTCAGTTTATAAAACAGCCTGCCACAAGGAAGCATATCAACTTCCATTTGGCTGTTTCATAACTTGTCATAATAAATGCCAAATTACTCAGGCAAGACCTCTCTTCTGCAGTGGTCCATTAAGGATAACACTGCTATCGAGATGATTCCATATCCTTAATCTCTGAGGGTACACAACATTTTGAAATGCCATCATGCGCACACAGGAACTGAGCCAATTTACAATATTTCAGATGTCACCACATGAAGTGGACCATGCAGATAGTCATATCCACCAAAAGATGGAAATAAAATAGGCTGTGTTTCATAAATGGCTTGTCACAATTATTGTATTATCAACTACTGAAAAACTGTAGGAGTTGCAAAATAACAGCTTTTTTTGAAACTACTAAGACTAATAAAAATAAAAACAGCATGTTAATTATTTTTGATTCTGTTTTGGTATTATTACCAAAGAAAACAAGCTATACAGCATCAAAGAAGAAAAAAAAAAAACACCCATCCCACATCACCCATCCACTGCTTCCAATAATCAACACCTGCTAGGCAAACTTCCACACATCTATTCTCTGCAACCATCCTTCCTCAATTTGAATTTATGTCTCCTCATGTCCACCACAGGTACATCATCAGCACTGAGCCAATTTTCAATATTTCAGCTGTCACCACATGAAGTGGACCACGCAGATAGTCATCTCCACCAAAGGATGGAAATCAAATAGGCTGTGTTTCATAAATGGCTTGTCACAATTATTGTATTATTAACTACAGCTAGGCCTCACATAACGCGAGTTCGATTAACGCAATATTCAGTTAACGCTATTTGAAAAATGATACCACATTTCACTTTACACGATGCAAATTTCCAGTTAACGCGATCTTTTTTTTTTTTTTATGCGATAGTTGAAAAAGATTTGAATCACACATTAAGTTTACCGCGAGTCGTACGGTCAATAAACAAACGTTTGCCTGCTGCCTGCCTCGGTGTGTTCCATCAACCATAGGAAGAAGATGTGTTTATCTCCTACTAATAAAGTCAATGTAGATTTGCATTTAAAAATTCAAATTTTTAAATGAGCCAGATGAAAATGTTACCGCGAAGGAGATAACAGTAAAAGAATTAGATGAAATCTTTCGTATCGCATAGAACCTCAAACAAAAGGTTTGATGTTCTCTGCGATATTTATTTCGCCAGGGCCCAGAGAAGATTGTTGTTGGCTATCGGAAATTGAGAAAGAAAGAGATGAAAAGAGAAAGTCAACACTGTTCAAATATTTCTGCAACAGTAATTTCTTCATTGTGTATTTTATGTCAGAGGTTCCCAAAGTTTCTCGGTTCATGGCGGCTTTAATGTTTCAGTAATTTTTTCAAGGTGCACCCAAACCAAAAGAAATACCCAACAGTTTCGTTTAGTAGTTAGGTCCAAACAACTTAATAAGAAATGCTGAAACTGTGAACTACCTCGAGCTAGTAGTACGCGCGGTGTCCGACAGATGTCGAGTGTCGCTGTGTTTCCCTCAAAAATTTTAAATATTCCGCGGCGCACAGTTTAAGAACCGCTGTTTTATGCAATAAACATTTAATTCCATAATTATTTTCATTATCTTTTACATTATATATACAGTTAAAAAGTTATTTAAAAGGTATTTTTAAAATTCTTTATGGACATTCCAGAAGGTCAAGGACCAATTATAATTTTTCCTATTGGTTATGATATTCAATTAAGGCGTTTCCGTTTTGCGCAATGAATTAATCGCGTTAATCGAGGCCCACCTGAACTGAAAAACTGTAGAAGTTGCAAAATAACAGCTTCTTTTGAAACTACTAAGACTAATCAAAACAGCATGTTAATTATTTTTGATTCTGTTTTGGTATTATTACCAAAGAAAACAAGCTTATACAGCATCAAAAAAAAAAAAAAAAAAAAAAAAACCATCCCACATCACCCATCCACTGCTTCCAATAGTTTGTCTAGTTCTTCCTTGAATTTATTCCAACTATCCACTTCCATAGCAGATGGAAGTTTGTTCCAATAATCAACACCTGCTAGGCAAACTTCCACACATCTATTCTCTGCAACCATCCTTCCTCAATTTGAATTTATGTCTCCTCATGTGCAGTCCACCACAGGTACATCATCAGCACTGAGCTTTCTCGATCGATTCAAAGCCTTAAACATTTCAATCAGTTCATCTCGCAGGTACCTAGTCTCCAGATGCTGAAATTTGCATAAATAAAGACTTTCTTGGTAAGAGCACCCTTGTGTTCCCCTCACCAGTCTCATTGCTTTTCACTGGACCTGTCCCAGCAGATCTACATCTTCTTCTTCTTCCAGATAACTTATTTTACAGCAATTGGTCACCTTATCACTGCACCCCCCATGACTGGAGCAATCATTCAGATGTAAATATCATGCATTAAAAAAAAAAAAAAAAACAAATTTAAATTCCACTCTCTTATTTTCTGCATTCACATACAACTGGAATTCTCCCTATTCTTAGCTATATTTGCCTATCTCATCTCATAAGCAGTTTTGTTATACATATGCTCATAACAGTCATATTATATCGGTCACATGATAGACTACAAATGTCCCATGCTTTTTTCTTTTGCTCAGTTGGACTCTTAACCTTCCTTTATATTTCTTTTGTAGAACTTATTCACTTAAACAAATGTCTGAATACTTCTCAGAATGAACTTGTAAGCAATATAGCTATCTCTCCACTTAATAGAGCCCAAAAAATACTGCAACCCACTGCAGTCCCCTCTCACTTGAATGTACTGATTATCACAGTGGCAACCAGCACACTGAGACAGCCACTGCACCGTAACAATCAATAACCTTCAGCAGAATTCCAATGGTTTGGTTTCATTTTTGGTAGTTTTACCTTACACATTCACAGAACCATATAATTGTCTCAGAAATTGAGAAAAATATTTCTTTTGATAGCCAGCTGTTAAACTGTTCTGCATGTAATATTGCAGTAATCATTTTATAAGGTCTAATAAATTTAAAAAAAAAAAAAAAAACATAGGTTATTAAAAAATACACACCTCTTTAATGGATGAAGCTTGCAAAATTCCACAATAAGGCCTCCAACTTCGTTTCACAATTCCAACAATTTTTCCTGTTGGGATTTTAACTGACTTTGGCTTCTTCGTTTTCAAGATCTTTTCCTTAAAGATAATTTAGTCCTTTTTAGACTTTTTACATGCAAGTAAGTTAATCACATAATTAAACAAAAGATAATCAGAATCCCTTAAATAAACACTTGAAAAAAAAAAAAAAAAACACTATAATGTATTTTAAACTCAATCTATTATGCCTTGAGCATTTATATTTTATTTAAGTATTACCATGCACACTTTGGGCATCTCTCATATTGTGGAAATAGCTTCACAACTGGGTTGGCATGATTGCAACACCAGGGTACCTGCCCACCCACCGAGGATAGGCCAACAAGCCTTGAAACGGTACCATCTGGATGGTGGTGCCCACTGAGAATAAGTAACAATAGTCTTCTCTATTACTGAAGCATTACTTATTTGAGGTAGTCCAATACATGGTAACTAGTTGTGAAGGTAGTCAAATATGAAATACAATTAAATTGATGCCTTTACACTACTACTTGGCACCTCCGTAGCCAGGTGGGCAGGAGCGGCAGTGCGTAGCACACGCTTCTTGATTAGACCGGGGTTCGAGCCCGTGACTACGGGATCGAACCCCGGTCAGGGAATGACCACCGCATATTCTCGGAGCAATATGGCCTTAATTGCTAATGCTCCTAAAAACCAAATAACAAATATTTACACTACTTATGTAGTTTTTCATTATGAGTTCGCTATGGTGTCTTTACGCCTATATTTTATAGTTTAAGAATGTTGTAATAGATATAATATTATGTTAAGGATACATACAAGATGTGCAATAAAATTCCCAGATTTACGCTGTTGTCATCATTTTTGATGAGTTTGAAAATAAGTGGATGCTGTAATTCAAACTTCCTCTAACAGATGGTACAATTATTATTGAGCAGGCTGGCAAGTTGCAGGTAACAACCAATTTCGTTAGTACTGTTAATTCAGTGTCACGATTTTGCAATGGAGTAATGAATGAATATCAAATTTTACTTTAAACTGAGAAAATTACAACAGAAACACATGGAATGTTATAAAAACTTAAAATCTATTCATGGTAATGAAACGTAATAAAATTCAAATAAGTGGTTCAAAAATGGACACAAGGATATTGGCAATGGCTCAAAAAGTGGACATCCATCAACCTCTCAAAATGAGGACAGGGTTACACAAGTTCATGGGGTTTTGTCTATGACATAAGGAACTTTGCTAGTAGGGGTAAGGAAGTTGTTATCCCATTGTATAAAGCAATGGTTAGGTAGCATCTTGAGAACTGCATAAAGGTCTGGAGGCCTCATTTTTGGAAGAGTGTAGACCTGTTGGAACAGATTCAGAGAAGGACAAAGTTGCTGAAGGGAACGAAAGGGCGGTCTAACCAAGCTTCAGATCTTGCCTGTCTGGAGACTAAGCACCTGCAATGTAATTCAATTAAGGTGTTTAAGGATTTGAATGAATTTAGAAAGTTCAATGCAGATGGCATTCTTCCTCTTGCTCAGACTATGGGGGGGGGATAAATTCAAATTGCAGAAAGATAGTTTATTGTTAGAACAAATTTCCATCTGGTGTTGTGGAAGTGGGCAGTTTGAATAAATTCAAAAAAGAATTTGACAAGTTATAGGAGGAGCGGACAGACAGGTGATATGAGAGGGGTTTTCTTTCTTTCTTTTTTTTTTTTTTTTTTGCAAGGCTTATTTTCTTGCATCATATGCCACCTACTAATAATAATAAAAACTTCGGGAAGTTCTGGCAAGTGATCATCGTTTGACCCTCAGAATGGTGGCCAATGAGGTGGATATGAATAAGGAGATGATTCATCAAATTCTGCTTGAAGATTTAGGGAAAAGAAAGATCTGTGCCACACAGCCTCATGGATGATTAGAAGCAAAGAGTATCATCATGAGAAGACTTCATTCAGACTTGTCCTAATTTCCTCAGCTGTATTTCCACTAGAGATGAGTGCTGGGTGTTTCAGTATGACTCAGAGATGAAGTGTCAGAGCATGCAGTGGACTTCAAAATCATCATAGAGGTTCACAATGTTTCACTTAGAGATGTCCAGGATCAAGAGACAATGCTGATCATGCTTTTTGACAATCAGGGTGTGATTCACAAGGAATTCATACCCGAAAGGGAGAGATTCAATGCTGTATTTCCTGTGTAAGGACACAATTTCAAGAGAAAGCAGCCAGTTCTTGTTGCATGACAATGTTCCTCCCTATTCTGAACCTGTTGTGAAGACATTTCTGGCAAAACATGGCATTGTAGAGATCAACCATTCACCCTGCTCTGCCAATCTAGCACAACAGGCTTCTTCCTCTTTGCCAAGCTGAAAACTCAACATCCTAAAATCTCTTCCCTTTGAGGAAAGAGATCATAAAGATCAAAGGAATTTACAAGTAGGTCATTCTGACGACAAAATTATAATTAACTTCAATCATAATTAGTTTACAATCATGTTTGTTTGGTTGTTATTTGGTTTTTTAGGAGCATTAGCAACTAAGGCCATATTGCTCCAGGGATATGCAGTGGTCATTCCCTGACCTTTCCGGATCCTCCATATTTGGTGATGACGGGCTGGAACCCCGGTTTAATCAAGAAGCATGTGCTACGCACTGCTGCTTCTTCCCACCTGGCTACAGAGGCGCCAGTTTACAATCATGTGAATTTGAACTATGGTCAAATAAAATGTGTAGTACTTTATGTCTACATCGAATGTTCAGCCATGAGTTCACAGTGTCATACCTTAACATGTCGGCTGTATATATCTCTGACACCATTAGTGTCAGAGATATACAGGGTGATTCACTACCAGTGCGACAAACTTGCAGGAGGTGTAGGTGGCACAAAGACGAATCGAAATCACATAGCATTGCAGGGTCCGAAATGCCTTCGTCATGCGGTAGAGGAAGTTGAACGGGAGGTCGCGTGAACAGAGATCCCGCTGGAAGTCAGCATTTGCGAACCGGTTCCCGAGGCAGTAGGATGGACGAATATTCAAACGCTGAACTGGCGGACATGCACCTCGCATATGGAGCTGTGGACTGTAATGGGCGCACCGCTCTGCACCTGTACCAGGAACGTTTCATGCACAGGCATGCTCCTCATCATACGATTTTCGCATGTGTGCACAGAAGGTTACGTGAGACTGGTTGTTTCACGAGAGGTACCATAAATCGAGAGCGAATGACGAGGACGTCAGACAATGAGGAGAATGTCCTACGTCTTGCAGAAGGCAATCTGAGTACGAGTACTTGAGCGATAAGTCAACGACTGGGTATTTCCCAATCCACTGTATGGAGGATACTGTCAACAAACCAAATGAGTTAATACCATCTGCAACACGTCCAATCATTGAAGCCTGCGGATTATCCACTCCGGAGGACTTTTGCTACTTGGTTTCTTCAACAGAAACGGTTCGCAAATGCTGACTTCCAGCGGGATCGCTGTCCACGCGACCGCCTGTTCAACGTCCTCTACCGCATGACGAAGGCATTTCGGACCCTGCAATTCTATGCGATTCCGATTTGTCTTTGTGCCCCCTACACCTCCTGCAAGTTTGTCGCACTGGTAGTGAATCACTCTGTATACAGTGCTGTGTTGTACATATATTGCCGACGACTGTTGGAAATTTGCATTATTTTTTAAAAGCGTGGCCTCTGGTGATCATCATCATCAGCCACTAACAATTTTATCAAGTTTTGACTGGTCCTGGAAATAGAGAAGTTTTTTCTGTTTTATTAGATTAAATTAGCACATTAACTTATTTTCTAGAGTAGCTTTATATTCCTAGTTATGATACTTTGTTTGAAGTTTAAAACTTCAATAGAGATTTTGTATGTATATTACTTAGTATCGGAAAGGGTATATAACCCACATGTTACAAGTTTTGCAGCTCCGATGAACGGAAAGTTTTTTAGCCATATTTGGCCTCTTTATTAACCAATTGTTATATTAAATTATTTTCTATAAGTAGCTTATAGACCTAGTCAAGATCCTTGGTTTATTCTGAATTGAGACAGCGAGATTTTGGAAGTTAATTTAATACTTAAGTATCCGTAGATTCACCATTCGTAACTTGCCGCCATTGTTATATGATACGTTATATCCCGAACTAGATAGCGTTAGCTTAGTACAGTATATATTATATAATATTGTCAATTAATCAGTAAAATCTATTAATCTTGTTAAATTTCATTGTCAATTAAATTGTACTTTTTACTAAATACATATAATGACTTAGATTTTACAAACGTAACATAATTAATTAATACATAACTTGATACGGCAGTTATATAAACGGAACTCGTAGATAATACATGATACTGAAAAATATATGTAGATATATAGTGTTATAACTGTGTTGGGATACAAGTTTAGGATTATAATTTTGTACAAAAATTGAAATTTTGTTGAAATTAAATCAAAATCATGACACAGACCAGAGCAGCAAAGCAAAAGGCTCAAGCTAATGGAAGTGCTGTGGCTAAGGGGAGTACTGAGTGGGGCAGTTGCACTCTGAATCACAGCCTTTTAAAATGCACTGCTTGCTTGAATCTGTAGAGCAATTGGGTACAGGACATGACATTGCCATGGGTGGATGTCTTTGTGTGTGTGTGTGTGTGTGTGCGATGTAAGGAGATCAGGTGACAACTCAGCGTTGTTATGGGCCTATACGAGAGCTTGAAGGACAGGGTGGATGCCTTCGAAGGATCTAAATTGAGGGGCCCATCAAGCTCTCAGCTGACCACATCAACGCCAGAGCTTGCACAGCGGCAACCCCCAAGGCAGAATGCATTGGTCCCACAGGAACTAGTTGTTGGTGACTCTACTGTCAGGGAAATGGGGAACATGGTATGTAAAAAGGATAGGTGGAACAGAAACAGATTATGTCTGCCAGGAGCAAAGGTTCATGACGTTGTAGAGCAGATATCACCTTTTAAAGGCACAAAAGGTGATATTGTTGTATACATTGGCACTAATGATATTAAGAGTAGGAGACCGATGGAATTACTTAACAAGTACAGGTCACTGTTGAAAAAAGCCGTGAGTTAGGGTTGAATTTGAAATTGTCTGCAAATTCTGCCCAGACACGATAGGAGGGAGTATATGATGAGAACCTTGTCGATCAATTCGGCCCTGGAAAGACTGTGCAAGGCCCAAGGGGTAAGATTTTTTCCAGCCTGGTCTGTACTTGTTAAGAGGAGAGCCTGCTTCTACAGGGATGGGATACATTTAAATAGAAAGGGTGCAAGTATATTTGCTGATACTATCGAGGAAGTGTTAGGTGGGTCAGAAAACTGCTAGCTTGGTGGGGGTATACAAGGACTAAGATTAGCAGTAGCCACTAGCAGAGGTGAAAATGGTTCTTGCACTGCTTCTATTGGAATGAGCAGTAGCCAGGAAAACGAGATGCAGGGTACTTCAGAGACTGCTGGGAGTCATTGCAGTACAAGTAAACACATGGGTTGTGTTAGGGTAGCTAAGAATAGGAACAGGTGCATGTATACTTGCATGTACACCAATTCTAGAAGTTTGGTAAATAAATTTTATTAATTTGAGGTATTGCTCAAAACATCAAAGGCAGATATTGCTGGGATATCAAAGACGTTGAGTCATACAGATATAAGGAATGCAGAACTGAAATTTGGGGAGTACAATGTGTACAGAAAGACTAGACAGGATAGGAAGGAAGGAGGGGTTATGCTATTAGTTAAGAAACACATAAAATCGAAGGAAGTGAAGCCAGTCGCCATCGCTGGACAGTGCAGTGTCGAGTCAGTTTAGTGTGACATAAAAACTGAGAGTAGGAGTGTGCTATAGGCCTAATGACTCTGATGAGTATAATAAGAAACTGCACAGGAAAATAGAGTGGAGCAGTAAATCAGAGAGTCTTATAATGGGAAATTTTAATTTCCCAGATATTGACTGAATTTGTGGGTTGGTCACTCACACACCAGCAAGGCTTTTGTGGATTTATTGGATGATTGTCTTCTACATCAGGATGTTCGGGAGGCAACTAGAGAGAGTAATACTCTTGATCTGATTATTAGTAGTGATTCTTCATGCATTAAGAATCTGCAGATAAAGGAACCACCAGGTGGCAGTGACCACAGTGTGCTGAAGTGGGATTTACTCAAAGAGGTAACTACTATCAGGGGTAAAGGGAAGGGTTTTTGCTTTCGTAAAGGCGACTCCGATTGTCTGAGACAGTATTTAAATTCTATACAGTGGGACCAACTGATGATGTTACCAACAGCAAATTCAAAATGCGAAGCATTCAAAGAATTTATCTTGGAAGCTACTATTATTTTACATACCAACTAAGAAATATTGTTCAAGGTTTAGGCCTAAATGGATGTCAGATGAACTAATGAGACATCGCAGAGAAGAAATATGCATGGAATAAATATAAATTAACATGTGACACAGAAGCCTATGATAGATATAATCTGGTCGGTAACCAAGTCACAAAGGAGAACAGGCAGGCAAAGGTAGATTATGAGAAATCTTTGGCAAAAGGATGCAAAGAAAAACAACAAAGAGTTTCCTTCGAGAGTTTACCTATGTAAACTCTAGAAGGAAAGGGATGAATCAGATTGGTCCACTGGATATTGATGGTTCAACTGTTGATGATCCTGCTCAGGTGGCTAACAAACTAAATGAGTATTTTGCATCTACATTCGCACATGAGGAGTTATTCTGGGAGGAGAATGCCAGAGGTGAGTTAAACTCTGGAAGTGAGCTAGATGATTTTGTAATAACTGAGAGGAAAGTGGAGGATAAATTGTTGAGGATAAACATAAAAAAGGCACTCGGGGTGGATGGGATCTATCCAGTTATATTAAAGGAGGCAGCAAAGGAAGTAAGCAAACCCTTAGCCATAATTATGAGAGCTTCTTTGGACTCAGGTAAGGTATCCATACACTGGAGATTGTGCAAATGTGACCCAAATTCACAAATGAGGATCAAAGGCTGACACAAGTAATTATAGACATGTGAGTTTAACTTCTGTTCCAGGTAAATTAATGGAGGCACTGGTTAAAGAAACTCTGCAGGATTATCTAGACAAGGCTTCAGTTACAGTTCGGACACAGCATGGTTTTGTTAAGGGAAATTCTTACCTGACCAATTTGATTGGATAATATGATGCAGTCACAAAATAACTGGATGCAGGGAATAGCTTTGATTTTATATATTTGGATCTTAGAAAGGCTTTTGATACTGTTGCACATGGAAGACTGCTGCGCAAATTGGAGCAGTGTGGCATTGGAGGCAAATTGCTGTTATGGATAAAGGGATGGTTGAGGGGGAGAAGACAGATAGTGGTAATCAATGGACACTACTCATCGTGGACTAATGTTATTAGTGGAGTCCCTCAGGGTTCAGTGTTGGGTCCATTGTTGTTTTCTGTATTTATAAATGATATTGATGAAGGTATATCAAGCTTAATGTCCAAGTTTACAGACGATAGAAAGGTGGCAGGGTTGTTAAGGACACTACTGACGCTATGCTGCTGCAACAGGATCTGGAAAGGTTGAGCAGATGGGCTGAGAGGTGACAAATGAAGTTTAACATTGACAAATGTAAAGTACTACATATAGGAAACAGTAACCCAAGAGCAATGTGTCTGTGGTACTACACTGACAGTGGTAAAGAATGAAAAGTAACTGGTGGTAATTGTGCAGGCACAATTACCACCAGATATGAAGTTTTCTGGGCAGTGTAGACAGGCTGCAAGAGTAACTTATGGTGTCTTGTCAATGATATACTGGAATTTTTCTAGCAAGGATAAGGAGGTGATTATTCCCTTGTATAAGGCAATGGTCAGGCCACACCTTGAATACTGTATACAGGTCTGGAGAACTACACAGTAGGCCTCATTTAAAGAAGGATGTAGAGATGCTGGAACGAGTACAGAGAAGGGCAACAAGATTAGTGAATGGAACAAAGGGTTGCTCTTACGAATAAAGGCTTAAATTTTGCAAATTACAGTGTCTTGAGACTAGGTACCTGCGAGGTGATCTGATTGAGGCATATAAAGCCTTGAATGGTTTGAGCATGCTCAATGCTGATGGGATTCTTCGTCTTGCTCAGAATAATCACCTGAGAGGGCATAAATTCAAATTGAGGAAAGACAGATGTAGGATAGATGTGTGGAAATTTGCCTTTAGCCAGCAGGTAGTTGGTTGGTGGAACAGACTTCCATCCCTTGTTGTGGAAGTTGGTAGCCTAATTAAATTTAAGGATCAGCTGGACAGGTATTTCGAATGAATGGAGAGGTGAAATGAGAGTGGTTTTTTTATTATTTTGGCTGATGCTGCATAAGCTTGCTTTCTTGCATCATATGCCTCTACTAATGCTAAAGCACTACAGGATCAAGGCCTCTCCAGCAACTTTCCAGTTCCTTCTGTTTTGTGCAATGGCCATCCATTTACTACCCACAAACTCATGAATTTCATCTGTCGATCTCCGTTGTTGTCTTCCAGGTTTTCTTCTAGCTCCTCTTGGGTACCATTCTGTTATTCTCTTAGTCCATCTGTCACATGTCTTTGAGGTATGTGTACTGCCAAAGACCATTTTAGTTCTTTAGTTTTGATAAGAATGTCCTTTACTTGAGTTTGCTGCTTAATCCATGTGTTTCTCTTCTTATCTAACAGTATGATTCCCAATTTGTTCCATTCTTCACTGTGTAGTTCTCAGCTTCTCTTCCATTCTTTTGGTGAGTGCCCAAGTTTCACTTCCATAAGTTATGGTGGGTAGTATACATTGGTTCACTGTTTCACGTTTCAGACAAATTGGGACATTGCTCCTTAGTATGTGACTATATTTCCTGAATGATGTCCATTCAAAATTTATTCTTCTCTTGACTTCCAGCTATTTATCATTATTACAGCTGATGACTTGTCCCAGATAAGTATATGACTCCACTGTTTCAATTACTGCTCCTTCAATCATTATACAGTAATACCCCGAAGTTACGCGATAGGTGGGTCTGATGAAAATCTCTTAAGTCGAATTCGCGTAAGTCGAGGTACAACTTTGCATACAAATACATATAAATTTTGTTTAATTGGGACCAACGACTAACAAAAACACTAGTTTAGAAGAAAAATATTAATAAAATTGCAGTTCTTTATACATATTAATACAAAATATGTATTAAAAAAATAAATGACTTACGTAAAAAAGTTATTTCTTTCTTCGTAGCAAGCTAATAATTTTTTTATTCCTTGCTTTGTAGCTATAACGCGTTCTTCGCTAGAGTATGTTTTCTAAAATTTTTAAGCCCTTTTCAATTGAGCTGAGACCTGTCAAGTTAGCAATTGTAATGTGCTTTTCGCCGTTGCCTCATTTAGGCCTGTAGTACGTGCAATATCACATGGTCTTCCATTTCGCTCAAAGCGTTTCACAATTTCATATTTTTTCTCTATCGACAGGTGGACTGGCCATAAGCCATACCGGGGAAACTCCGGTATGGCTTATGGCCATAAACCATAGTATGAGGCCAATATAAATTTTCCCAGGTAAGAATTTTTGACCCAGTCCGCCTCTGTTTATCGATAATTGCTTTACTTTTTCTCTCTGAATCTGCAGTGTCTTCACCAGTACGCTTCATTTTCACACCTTTTAAGTATTTTACTCATTTTTAAGGGAATAAAGCACAATTACAAAACGAGGAGGCACGCTTGATACGCATAAACAGAGCTGCGCGCATGTAGCAACTGAATAAACAACACCATAAAGGCAGAGATACACTATTAACACCTCACATTTCTAGGGGTTACTACCATAAAACAATAAAAATCCAGTTGTGTTTCTGCTAGTGGAATCTGTTATAAACTGGTAGTAAACTCAATCTAATTGCATACCGATAGCTGGAATTGTGTTGGTTTTTACGTTATGGTGAAATGTGTTTCCCCTTCACTGATATAAAAAACATAAATACATTTTCAGAATCTTCTCTTCATTCCTATCGTGTTGCGTTCAGTTGGGGTGATTCTGCATTTGACTGCCATTTCTTGTAAACACAAAGGCGAATCATGCATAAGCTAATTCGGTTCGTGTTATATTATATCGTTACTGTATTTATAAATAGTGTATGATCGAATTCGTGTAGTGTAAACACGTGTTACATGAGGCCTGACTGTATATGGTTCGACCGACGCGATCCATTTCTCTCATGAAAACGATGTAATTTCTGACAAAAGTTGAGCACGAATTCGAACGCACACATAAATATGATAGTTGGAATACAAATTCTTGTATGTGTGCAGCTCGTGCGCAGCAAAATTGAATTTTGTTCATCTTTCACTCTCACTCTCCGCCGTCGCACCGTATATCGATAACATATGAAAAACAACCTTGAAGAGAGTGGGCGGCAGTGTTGCCAAACGAAAAAATCAAGAACCGCGTAACTCTGAGTTTGCGTAAGTCAGGGTATTACTGTATACCTTTCTAGGGCATACTTGTTCATCATTACTTTTGTTTCAGCCATATTCATCTTTAGTCCAAAATCCTTACTAACTGCATAACTGATTAAGATTTTCCTCTAATTCTTTGGGATCCTGGCCTATGACCACAATGTCATCTGCAAATCGTAAATGGTTTAGGTACTCTCCATTCACATTGACTCCTTTCTGCGACCAGTCTAATCTTCTGAAAGCTTCCTCAAGGGCAGCAGAAAACAACTTTGGAGATATTGTATCTCCTTGTCAAACTCCTTTCTCTATTTAAATTTGCTACTGCCTTTGTCTAGTCTAATAAAGGAGGCAACGTTCTTATATATTTTCTGCAAAATCATCATATATGGGGTATCTATGCCTTGTTTTTCCAGTGCACGAAACATTGCCTTATGCTGTATGGAGTCAAATGCCTTTTCATAATCCACAAATGACAGGCGTAATGGCGTTTTCTATTCATTTGCTTTCTCCATTAGCTGTGACATTACGTGAAGGTGATCTATAGTTGAGAATCCTGTCCTAAAGCCAGCTTGCTCTTTCAGTTGATTCTCATCAAGTATTCTTTCTAATCTTTCTAATCTTGTGAACAACTTGTAGATGTGGGATAACAAGCTAATTGATCTATAATTTCCAATTTCTGATTTATCTCCTTTTTTATTCAGCAAAACTATGGTTGCATTATTCTACTCCTTAGGCATCACACCTTTTCTAATGCATTTTATGAAGAGTCTTACCAATTTTTGTGCCATGTCTCTTCGGTGATACATGTGATGAAATTTGCATGCTGCTATGAGAAAAAATAAGTGAGTAACTGGTCATTATTCAAAAATTCTTTGCTATACAAATTTTACAATTACAAAATTATGAAGATTTATGGTGTTACAGTCTGGGCAATACGTCGAAACTCTTTTTCCCTTTCTGTTAGCAACTGATCTTCCTTCTGACTCTTTCAATTTTGTGTAACAAAAAACACACATTCTTCTAACTTTCCTGTGTTTTGTGTCAAATTTTGTAGTTAGTATATAAGTGTTACTACATTTTGGCTTTTCACTTTTCTCTTTCCATTCTATATTTAGCAAATCCGTAACTATCTGTTCCCAAAAAAGCCTTATTTTTATTTGTTTTTGAGTGGCACTCTTTCATACCACATAAACATTGACAAATGATATACCAAATATATTCTATTGCTAATTTCTGGGTACCCTTTTATTTCATTATGGCATACGAACCAATTTGGTCCGACAGATCAATGCCTGCTTTTAGCATTAGCATTGGCATATGACACAAGAAAGCAAGCTTATGGCAGCATCAGCCAAAAAAAAAAAAAAAAAAAACCACGCTCCCGTTTCATCCCTCCATTTGTTCCAAATGCCTATCCAGCTCAGCCTTAAATTTATTTAAGCTATCAACTTCCACAACAAATGATCGAAGTCTGTTCCAACAATCAACTCCCCGCTGGCTAAAGGCAAATTTCCGCACATCTATTCAACAACTGTCTTTCCTCAATTTGAATCTATGCCCCCCTCAGGTTTTTAATCTGAGCAAGAAGAAGAATCCCATCAGCATTACACTGTGATCACTGTCATCTAGTGGTTCTTTTATCTGCAAATTCTTAATGCATGAATAATCACTGCCGATAATCAGATCAAGAGTATTACTCCCTCTCGAACATGTTGCTGTACATAAGTCATCCAATAAATCCACAAAAGTCTTGCTAATATGCAAGTGACCAATCCACAAGTTCCAGTCAATAGCTGGAAAGTTAAAATCCTCCATTATAAGACATTCTTATTTACTGGCCCACTATTTCTCTGCACAACTGCTCATCCAATTGATTAGGCCTATAATACACACCTACTCTTATTTTTCCTTTCCCAGTGCTTATGTCACACCAAACAGACTCAATATTGCATTGTCCACCAACATCAACTGGATGCACTTCCTTAGATTTTATGTTTCTTAACTAACAGCATAACCCCTCCTCCTTTCCTGCCCTGTCTATCTTTTCTGTACACATTGTACTCCCCAAATTCTAATTCTGCACTGCTTTTGTCTGTGTGACACTACGTCTCTGATATCACAACAATATCTGCCTTTGATGTCTTGACTGGCACTTCAAGCTCATCAAATCTATTAACTATATTTCTAGCATTGGTGTACATGCACCTGTTTTTACTCTTAGTTACCCTAACACAACCTATGTATTTATTTGTTCCACTATGACTCCCAGCAGTCCTGGAAATCTCCATTGCTGTGCTTTCCAGGCTGCTGCTCATTCTAATAGAAGCAGTGCAAGAATCACTTTTGCCTCTACCTGCAGCCACTGTTAACCTTTTAGTCTACGTATTCCCGCCAAGCTAGCAGTTTTCCGTCCCACCTAACACTGCTTCGATAGCATCAGCAAATATATTCTTGCACCTTTTCTATTTAAGTGTACCCCATCCCTGTAGAAGCAGTCTATCCTGTCAACAAGCACAGACCAGGTTGAAAAAAATTCTACTCCTTGAGCTTTGCACAATCTTTACAGGGCCGTATTGATTGACAAGGCTCTCATCACATAATCCCTCCTATCGTGTCTGGGTAGAATTGCACACACTTTTACATTCAACCCTAACTCGCAACTTTTTTTCAACACTATACTTGTTGAGTGAATCTGCAGATCTCTTACTCTTAATGTCATTAGTTCCAACATGAACAACGGTATCACCTTTTGTGCTCTTAAAAGATAATATCTGCTCTACAACATCAACTTTTTCCCCTGGCAGACATACCCTGGTCCTGTTCCACCTATCCTTCCTGCATAGTATATTCCTCTTCTCCCTGACAATAGAGTCACCAACAATAACTAGTTTCTTTGGGACCAGTGAATTCTGCCTTGGAAATTGCCTCTGTGTTGTCTGGTGCACAAGAGTGAGCTCTGCCGTTGAGCTGGAAGCTTGATGGGCCCCCTCATATTCATTTCTTCTAGGGTATTTACCCTACACCTCAAGCTCTCTTAAACGCCCATCAGAATGCCGAGTTGGCACCCAATTTCTTGACACACTAGACACCTAGCACACACATAAAGGTATCCTCCTTGGCTAGATCATGTCCTGTGTTAGAAAGTTCAGCAAACATTTCACATTTCGCACATTTTTTGAGACTGTTTAGATGTGATGCGTTGGAGAATCGCCCCCTTCACTTCTCCCCCGAGTCCCAGCACTCCGCTAACCTGTGATCTTTGCTTCGCAGCTGTAGTCTGGGTCATGATTTCTGTTTAAATACAATTTAATTAATTGATAATACTATAATAAGCTAAAAGCTTCCTAATTGAGTGCTTCGTATTACGCTATCTAGTTTTAATTTATACTTTACGCTATCAGTTCGAGATATATATACATTACACTATTTCTTATTGACTACAATATGGAGGTTAGTTCAACAATATTGGTGCCAACACCGGGAGTCGTAACTTCCAAAAATCGCTAGTTAAATTCAAAATAAGAAGCTACGAACGCTACTAAACCTATTTAATATCTCTGTAAAACACAATGTAGTATGTTAATTAACGAAGAATACAGTAAAAATTTAAAAATACTTATCCCTTTACAGCAGCCAAAAATCCACTGACTGTTCTCTTCCGTGACTAGAGCACCCCCCTCAATTTTCCCTTATTATATGCTAGAATAGGAAGTGGTTTTTGTTTGGTTTTTTTTTTTTTTGTATTCCTTAACTGGTTTAGGGTCCACCAACCATTTCTGGGGCATGCTTTGTTGTTAGTAATCTCACATCTCGAGCATCTCACCACTTTAGAACAATAATTCCATTTTTTCCTTCCTTGGCAATCATCTCCCCTTTATTTAGCTTTGAGTATACGACTTCTGTGGGCATAAATTTTTTACTGGCTTATAACGTACCAACAATAACAACAGATGGTAGATCATATAAAAATTGTCTACATACAAGGTGCAATGTTCATTTAGAAATCATTGCAATAATTCTTTGCAGACATTTGCATCTAAACCTACGGATTTTATATAATTTTCAGATTTACCTGAAAAAATCTTAACTAGGTACATCTTTCAGTGGAACATAACTTGAACAGCTTCATTTCATATCTGTCAACTTTATTTGGTATACATTGTCAGAATATCAGCCTGCCCCTCCAAGGAATAAGAGTTTCGTCAATGACGTAATCTTGGTCAGGGAAAAATATTTTCTGATATCTAAGCTGCAAAAAGTCTATTAGGTGTTGTATCTTACTGAACCTGTCCCCTGGAATAGTAGTTTCATTGCTTGAAAAGTGAACGAGGTGCAACAACAATTCAAATCTGTTGCAAGACATAATTTTTGTTACTAAGTTATTTTTATAGATAGGTTTGGTTGACCAGTAAGATGCAATACAGCCCAATCTTACTAGTCCCATCCACATAAGAAGGCCGAAAAATTTTCTTAGCTCATCAGCAGTTATTGGAAACCATTTTTTTAGACGACTCTGACGTGAAGCTCGGGTACTCTGAATTTTCTGTTCAGCATATCTGTTTGTTTCTGTTGCAATAAGATTTATGACTTCTTCCTCAAAAAAATAATGAAAAAGCCTCAAAATGAGTAATATTTCTTGATACATCTATCTGCAGTCCCAATTTGCCTGTAAAATTAAATCTTTTTTTGGCATTCGTCGTATTCAGCCCATTCAATAACTTCATTTGTTTCAGTTGCTTCAATCTCAGGTTCTTCAGTCTTTTCAAATTGCTCATCAGTGTTTTCTTCTGCCATCCAGTCTTGAAGCACTTCTTCAATATTTTCCGGTATTTCAGTATCTCCTTCTTCATTTTAAGAAATATCCCAGTCAGGATCTTTTACCGAATCATCAGAGTTGAACTTCTTTTTCATCTTCAGAACTACTACTAAGATTTTCAGCAATTTCTCAATTCCTCTTCTTTTCGCCATTACTTTTTAGATTTTTTTTTTTACAACACACTTGTACAAACTTGTGGAGAAACAACACAATATAATGGATAATACAGTGTGCTAATGAACTTGTTTTCCAAAAATCATTAACAATACTCTTATTGCGATGTTTGAGAGTTTATTTTATTGCAGCACATGACATTAGTGCAATAAATTAATCACAAATGACCTTCATATGTATGCCGTAATAGCGTCACACGTATGTGGCCGACATGGTTTCTCAAGAAATAAAGTAACTTACTGGGCCACGTCGGCTCTATATATGCAACACACAAAAAAAAAAAAAAAAAAAAAACCTCTTTTTTGATATTTTAAGCGAAAAAAATGACATAGCACTAACATTACAATATTTATTTTAGAATAATAACTGCCACTTGAAGGTGGTGCTCCTAGTTTTCAGCTGCTTTTAGATCTATTAATTGTGCAAGTTTCCTGTGCAAACCTAAACCCTAAATTCAAATATTAAAATCAAGTCAGTATGAAATTTAATGTGTCCTCAAAAATCTTTTCAATTTCATCTGCATTATTTGATTATTTTTAATTAGAAAAGTCCACCTGAAAACTATGTTGCTGTAAAAAATGTAGCATGTATCTAAGATATATAATTTCCCTTGTAAAGTTTTGGTTTCTGTTTCAATTCTGCTTACTCCACAATGCTGCAAGTGAAGCATTCAGGAATTTTTTTGGACAATTAAAGATATGTTTTTATTAACCTACACAGAGCTAGAATAAAGAATGTAATTTTGAAGTATGCTATCTTAATTGACTTTCCTTCTCAAAAAGATAGTGTTTTTATCTTTGCAGGCAGTGGGATTAAAGAATGCAGGAGGATTTCGAATGCAGCAATATTAAAGAATTTTTTCAATATTGCAGACCATGGTTATGACTTTCTGAAGCAACTGTTTGTTAACAGTTACTTCAGAAATTCATATTTTGTAGTTAACAATAAAATAATCACAAGAACTGTCTTAGAGAGAATTCCATAAGGTGGTGTCTGTGGTACTAGATTTTTGCTGAAATTTTCATTCCTATCTTTAATAAATTTCCATAAAATAATAATGCCTTTGCCTTCACTGTTGCCCAACCTTTGGATAAAGACCTATGAATGAATGACATTCCAACCATCATAGTAAGACAACAGAACTCAACTGGCTCAAAACTGAAAATTTCCAATGTTTCCAGAAGTTACAGGAACTTTGAGATATAATATATGTTAATATTACTTAAATACATTGCACATATGCAGAGAGGCCCTTGACACTGTCACAGTCTCTCTCTCTCTCTCTCTCATGTATGTCAAGCTGTGCTTGCTATCTGGGAGTCTAAAACACTGATATTCGGGTGACACTCAAGTCAAGTGGACCTAATATCGGCAAAATGTCTGGTCAGTCTGTGAAAACCAGATCCTCTGCTTGCACCTTCATGATGGTGGGACTATTAGTAACCCTGGATATAACCTCCATGTGCAAGTCCTGAAATATGGCACTAAGCATATTGGAGGCATAAGCAGATTACAAATATTGCTTCCTCTGCATCTAAAAAACTGGGTTTTCTCTTTCATTTTTGATGTTACTTTTCTTCCAAACTGCTGTTTACTCTGTACAAATCACAAATTTACCCTACCATGGAATGTTGTTCCAACATCTGGGGCAGTGCCCCAAAAACCTCTCTCTCTCTCTCGGGCTTCTAGATTCCATTCAGAAGAGAGCATTTAGGTTAATGAATGACTCATCTCTATAAGAGTCTCTCCACTCTCCGTCTCATAGATGTTCTGTTTCTGATGTATCCCTATTCTATAGATACTCCCATGGACACCTGTTCTTCTGAATTGGCTTCTATAATTCTCACTCTCTCTTCCAAACCAGTCAGAATACGTGCCGCAACCAGGCAACATCCTTTTACTGTCCAACTTCAAACTCACAGAACTAACTTTTCTTCTTCCTCATTTAATAATTGAACTTCCGTTTTCTGGAACAAACTTCCTTCGTATGTATTTAATGAAAATTACACTCTACAAAAGTTTCAATCTAATGTCAACAAATATCTTTTTTTATCTTCTAAACCTTCAATCCATGCACAGCACTAAGTACAGCCACTCCTCAATTTACATAAGAGTTGCATTCCGTGGATCTCTGCGAAAGTTGGAATTTCCCTAAATGCTTATGCAGCACATGCAAATTTGATTGAAGCAAATTTGAGTGAAGAAAAAAAGAAATGTTCAACGAACATGTAAATAGAATTATTTATTCAATTTTTTTATTTCATGCGCAGGAAAAATTACAAAAAGAGGGAGGAGACAGGCATAATGTCAGCAAGTTTTTACCTTTCAAGCATCATTGCCAGAATTAACTCTCTAGCTGAAAAGCATGCCGCTGCAGAAGTTGAGGGCTGTGGAGATTTAGAAGGGTTTTTTCCCAACACATCACAAAATTTCTCTGCAGCTGCAGAATCGGCACTGGCAACCTTCACCACATACTTTAATGTTTTGGAAACCAGCACAATGCTTGAACCTATTAAACACCCATCGCTTGCCATGAACTTGGATTCATGTTTGCCATACTTATCCTTAAATACTTGTTGCTTTTGCTTGAATGGCCATTGGACTCAGGGGAACTTACTTCTGAATCTGATTTTCCATCCATATTATTAATAGCTTTTCCATCTTCAATATAGCATCTGAATGCTGTTTTGTGATCACTGTTAATCTTAAATGCGTTGATCCTTTAACATGTTCTTTTACACGTGCACTGTCCCTTAAAATCCCTTAAAGTTACTCCTTCAACAGTATTCACTGTTGAAGCAGCGAGACCTAATTCCATGCAATAGATGACAGACTTTGTCCTGCTTCTTACTTTTTAATTAATCATCTTCATTTCTAAATCCATTTTGTTTTGTTTTCTAGCACTTCCACTTTCCCTTCACCATTATAATAAGTAAATAGGAATGAAGAGAAGATTCTGAAAATTTATTTATGTTTTTTATATAATTGAGATTTCAGTGAAGGGGAACTCATTTCATCATAATACTGTAATGCAAAAACCTACAGAATTCCAGTTATCAGTTATTGCAAATGCAATAAGATCATGTTTACTACCCATTTACAATAGATTGTACTAACAGAAAAGTCCAATAAACCGGAAAGTGCAAATTGTTTTATGGTAGTGACCTCCAGAAATATATCACCAAGGCTTTCAAAATTGATTTTTATAATGAAACGTATGATAACGATGAAAGTGTAGTACAATTTCCATTATAAAAATGACCTTTTAGAGAGTTACATAGCTTAGTTTACACCAAAAATTTGAACTTCTGAGGTCTTGGAATGAATTATCAAAAAAAAAAAAAAAAAAAGTGTTACTGGATTCGCATCACGATATTTTCAGGATACCCCC
Source organism: Mastigoproctus giganteus (assembly GCF_048544385.1). Lineage (NCBI taxonomy): Eukaryota > Metazoa > Arthropoda > Arachnida > Uropygi > Thelyphonidae > Mastigoproctus > Mastigoproctus giganteus. The sequence continues at coordinate 52,766,893 of NC_143585.1, forward strand.
ATCTATTCCTATGGGATGCAAAATACATTTCCATGATTTTTTTTAAGTTTGCACAGGCTGGCAAAAACTTACGTAAAGTCGAATTTCCATAATTTGAGTATTGCGTAAGGTGGGGGAGTGTAGTAGTAGTGGCATGTGATGCCAGAAAGCAAGCGTATCAGCTTATGTAGCATCAGCCAAAAAAAAAATATATATATATAAGAAAAAAATAAATATAGCAAAACAATCCCCTCTAAATATTTGTCCAGTTACTCCTTAAATTTATTTAACCTATCAACTTCCACAACGACAGATGGAAGTTTGTTCCAGCAATTCCACACATCTATTCTACATCTGTCCTTCCTCAATTTCAATTTATGCCCCCTTAGGTTCGTAATCGGAACAAGTCGAAGAATCCCATCAGAATTCAGCATGCTCAACTCATTCAAGGCTTTATAAACCTCAATCAGATCACCTAGGAGGTGCCTAGTCTGCAGCTGCTGCAATATGCAGAACTTAAACCTCTTCTGGCAAGATGATCAATTCATTCCCCTCACCAATCTTGTTTGCCCTTCTCTGTACACATTCAAGTAAATCTACATCCTTCTTAAAATGAAGTCTCCAGACCTGTACGCAGTACTCAAGGCGTGGCCTGACCATTGCCTTGTATAACACAATTATCACCTCCCTGCCCCTGCTAGCAAAATTCCTATATATCATTGACAAAACCCCATGACCTGCCCTGGCAGCCTGTCTGCATTGCTCAGAAAACTTCATATCTGACTGCACAATTACTCCCAGGTCTTTTTCATTTTCTACCACCTTAAGTGTAGTACTACACAGTTGGTACATTTCTCTGGGGTTACTTCTATCCATATGCAATACTTTGCATTTTTCAATGTTAAACTTCAGTTGCCACCTCTCAGCCCATCTGCCCAAATTTTCTAGTTCCTGTTGCAGTAACACACTGCCATTACTGTCATTAACAACCCTGCCAACCTTTATATCATCTGCAAACTTTGATACTAAGCCTGATATACCTTCATCAATATCATTTGTAAATATACAAAACAACAGTGGACTCAACACCGAACCCTGTGGGACTCCACTAATAACATCAGTCCACGAAGAGCAGCACCCATTGATTACCACCCTCCGTCTTCTCCCACTCAACCATCCTTTTATCCATTGTAGCAACTTACCCTTAATACCATTCTGCTCCAATTTGTACAGTAGTCTTCCATGCGCAACAGTGTCAAAAGCTTTCCTGAAATCCAAGTATATGATATCAAAATTATTTTTTGCATCCAGTTCCTTTGTAACCACATCATAATAGCCTATCAAATTTGTCAGACAAGACTTTCCCTTAACAAACCCATGCTGTGTCTGAATTATTGCTGCAGTTTTGTCTAGATGATCCTGCAATGCATCTTCAACCAGTGACTCCATTATTTTACCCGGAACAGAAGTTAAACTAACTGGACTGTAATTACTCGTGTCACCCTTCAATCTCCCTTTGTGAACTGGGGACACATTCACAAAGTGAATGTGTCCCCAGTTCACAAAGGGAGATCAAAGTACAGCCATTCTGTGGGGACACACATTCACAAAGTGAATGTGTCCCCACAGAGTGGCTGTACTATAGGTTCTAATACCCCCCATGTTTGGGGGTTTCACAAAAAAAAAAAAAAAAAAAGAAAGAAAATGGGGAGGGGGATAATTTTAAACTTTCCTAGGGGCATTTCAGGATTTGTAATCAACTTTTATAGATATATCTATATTTTTCTAAAACAGAATCTATTTTTAGTTACCGTATTTCCCCATGTATAAGTCGCACCTTAATTTTGGGGCCTGAAATTTGAAAAAAAAAAATGTATTACATAAAGTTATTGAACTCAAGTTTTATTCATCATAAAATTCATACAACTCCTCATCACTGTCAAAACTCCCATCCATTAGCTTGTCCTTAGTTCCATCTTTAGCATTTGAAATGCCACACTTCTTAAATGACTTGACAACGATCTCAATCTTGATATTATCCCAGGATCTTTTCACCCAGGTACAAACTTCTCCTATGGTTGGTTTCTTCACTCTTCCTGCTGGTGTCAAATTGTCCCCAGAAGACTTCATCCATTGGTTCCATTCATCTGTCATGGCAACTTTGAAGGATTTGTTAATGCTGACATCAAGTGGTTGGAGATGGGATGTCAAGCCTCCAGGCATGATGGCAAGTTTTGTTTTTTGCTCTGCAGCAATCTTCTTTGTGTTTTTTAGCATTAGCATTAGTAGAGGCATATGATGCAAGAAAGCAAGCTTATTCAGCATCAGCCAACAAAAAAAAAAAAAAAAAAAAAAACACACACACCACTCCCATTTCACCCCTCCGTTCGTTCGAAATACCTGTCCAGTTGAGCTTTAAATTTGTTTAGGCTATCAACTTCAACAACAAGTGATGGAAGTCGGTTCCACCAACCAACCACCCGCTGGCCAAAGGCAAATTTCCGCACATCTATCCGACATCCGTCCTTCCTCAATTTGAATTTATGCCCTCTGAGGTGATTATTCTGAGCAAGATGAAGAATCCCATTGGCATTGAGCATGCTCAAACCATTCAAAGCCTTATACACCTCTATCAGATCACCTCGCCGGTGCCTAGTCTCCAGACTCTGTAATTTGCAAAACTGAAGCCTTTCTTCGTAAGAGCAACCCTTTGTTCCATTCACTAATCTTGTTGCCCTTCTCTGTACCCGTTCCAGCAGCTCTACATCCTTCTTGAAATGAGGCCTCCAGACCTGTATACAGTACTCAAGATGTGGCCTAACCATTGCCTTATACAAGGGAATAATCACCTCCTTATCCCTGCTAGAAAAATTCCTGTATATCATTGACAAGACACCATGAGCTACTCTTGCAGCTCGTCTGCACTGCTCAGAGAACTTCATATCTGCCTGCACAATTACCCCCCAGGTCCTTTTCATTCTCCACCACTGTCAGTGTAGTACCGCAGAGTTGATACGTTGCTCTGGGGTTACTGTTTCCCATATGTAGTACTTTACATTTGTCAATGTTAAACTTCATTTGCCACCTCTCAGCCCATCTGTTCAACCTTTCCAGATCTTGTTGCAGCAGCATAGCGTCAGTAGTGTCCTTAACAACCCTGCCAACCTTTGTATCATCTGCAAACTTGGACATTAAACTTGATATCCCATCATCAATATCATTCATAAACACCGAAAACAACAACGGACCCAACACTGAACCCTGAGGAACTCCACTAATAACATTAGTCCACGTTGAGCAGTGTCCATTGATTACCACTCTCTGTCTTCTGCCACTCAACCATCCCCTTATCCATAGCAGCAATTTGCCTCCAATGCCACACTGCTCCAATTTGTGCAGCAGTCTTCCATGTGCAACAGTATCAAAAGCCTTTCTAAGATCCAAATATATAATATCAAAGTTATTCCCTGCATCCAGTTCTTTTGTGACTACATCATAGTATCCAATCAAATTGGTCAGGCAAGACCTGCCCTTAACAAAACCATGCTGCGTCTGAGCTATAACTGAATTCTTGTCTAGATGATCCTGCAGTGCTTCTTTAACCAGTGCCTCCATTAATTTACCTGGAACAGAAGTTAAACTAACAGGTCTATAATTACTTGTGTCAGCCTTTGATCCTCCTTTGTGAATTGGGGTTACATTTGCACATCTTCAGTCTATGGGTACCTCCCCTGAGTCCAAAGAAGCTCTCATAATTATGGCTAGGGGTTTGCTTACTTCCTTTGCTGCCTCCTTTAATATAACTGGATAGATCCCATCCACCCCAGGTGCCTTTTTTATGTTTATCCTCAACAATCTCTCCTCCACTTTCTTCTCAGTTATTACAAAATCATCCAGCTCACTGCCAATGTTTACTTTACCTACATCATTCTCCTTCCTGAATAACTCCTCATGCGTGAATGTAGATGCAAAATACTCGTTTAGATTGTTAGCCACCTGAGCAGGATCCTCAACTGTTGAACCATCAATATCCAGTGGACCAATCTGATTCATCCCTTTCCTTCTTGAGTTTAAATATGTAAAGAACTCTTTTCTGTTTTTCTTTGCATCCTTTGCCAAGGATTTTTCGTAGTCTGCCTTTGCCTGCCTAATCTCCTTTGTGACTTGGTTACAGACCAACTTATATCTATCATAGGCTTCCATGTCACCCATTAATTTGTATGTATCCCATGCATTTTTCTTCTCTGCCACCTGTCTCATTAGTTCATCTGACAACCATTTAGGCCTAAACCTTGAACAATATTTCTTAGTTGGGAAGTTGGTAAGACAATATTTCTTTTTGTTATGTGTGCCCTGAACTGATCAAGCACCAATAGGGCAGGTTTGCGTAAGAGCCCACCTGGTCTCCTGCTCGAAACTTTCTCAAACCAGATCTTCATCCCATCCTGATCCATCCAACCCTTGTCATGAATGTGGACAGTCACTCCTCAAGGAATGTCTTCTTTTGGCATTGTTTTGCGTTTGAAAATCAGCATAGGAGGCAGCTTGGTTCCGTCAGCACAACAAGCTAGAACAACTGTATAATGGGTCTTTTCATGTCCACTTGTCTTCACAGTTACAGTTTTCACCCCCTTCTTATCAACAGTTCTGTTACTTGGGACATCAAATTGAAGGGGGACTTCGTCCATATTTGCAATCTGTCCCAACTCAAACTGATGTGTCTTCCAACATTGAATGACAAAACGATGAAATTCAAGGACCTTCTGCTCATAGCTTTCAGGCATCTTTTGGGCAAGTCTGGTACGTGTATGCATGCTTAGTCCATTCCGTTTCATGAACCTGAAGCACCAACTGTGTCCTCCTTTGAAATCAGTAACTTCTTTTTCATCAGCAATTCTTCTTGCCTCATGCTGAACCATCTTTGTAGACACAGGAATTCCAATATATATTGCCCTTTGCTCTTCAATCCATATCTTCAATTCCCTCTCTAAATCAGGCCATTTTGCTGACTTGGCTGTCATGGCCTTCTTCTGCCGTGGCGTTTTCATAGAGTTTCTTCTTCCCGTAGCCAGTCTCGGATTGTTTTCTTAGTTGGAGGAGGACCAAACTTACGTTCAGCAGCATGATTTCCATTCACTTTTGCAAACTGGATCACTTTTAACTTGAATTCAGCACCGTACAAAAATCATTTCTGAGCAGAACTTGGCAAAACGTAACCTAATATACCGGTAACAAGTGCGAAACAATGAGCGCAAAGACAACAAGTGCGAAAAAGCGGGAAATACAAGTAAAAAAAATTCACAACCACCGTATAAGACCCACCCAGTTTTTAGACCCCAAATTTTTCAAAAAAAGGTGCATCTTATACATGGGGAAATACGGTAATCTCCTTTTGACATTAGGGAATTTTTGGTAGACAAGCTTGAATTGTCTAGAAGGCATATTTAAGCCATTACATTGCAGTCTTGGCAGGTGAGAGTGACAGACAAAAAAAAGATAATAAATCCAGTATTTAATAAATATTTATAGTAAACAACTTACTCCTTCATCATCTTCAGCCTCAGGATTACTTGTCTTATCTTCTAAGACCAGGGCTGAGGGACAAGTCCATAAATCTTCTGGTAGCAACTGTACTGCTACTATATCACCATGAACGCTTCGATTCATATTTCTAAATCCTTGTATAAATATCTAAGAATATAAAAGAGAAAGCAGTGAGCAGAGAAAGCATAATTTAAATATAAAGTAATACTGCAATAACTTTGGGGAGCCAGAATTTGTTTAAAGCCGCTAAGTGGATTTTCTTACTTATTGATTTGAAATTATTGTTTTTCTAAAACTTTTTGCAGCTCTGCTGAACGAGAAGTTTTTTAGCCATATTTAGCGGCTTTATTGACCAACTGTTAAAAATTATTTTCTATAAGTAGCTTATAGACCTAGTCAGGATCCTTAGTTTATTCTGAATTGAGACAGCGAGATTTGGAAGTTAATTATTACTTAAGTGTCCGTAGATTTACCGTTCATAACTTGCTGCCATTGTTATACGACACAATGTTATATCCCGAACTAGATAGCGTAAGCTTACTGTAGTACAGTATATAATATAATATTGTCAATTAATCATTAATCAGTAAAATCTATTAATTTTGTTAAACTTCATTGTCAATTAAACTGTACTTTTAACTAAATACATACAATGACTTAGATTACAAATGTAACATAATTAATTAATACATAACTTGATACGGAAGTTATATAAACGGAACTCGTAGATGATACTCGATACTGAAAAATATATATAGCGTTATAACTGTGTTGGGATACAAGTTGAGGGTTTTAATTTTGTACTGAAATTGAAATTTTATTCAAATTAAATCGAAATCATGACTCAGACCAGAGCAGCAAAGCAAAAGGCTCAAGCCAATAAGAGTGCTGTGGCTCAGGGGAGAACTGAGGGGGGAAGTTGACCTCTGAATCACAGCCTTTTAAAATGCACTGCTTGCAAGATGTTTATGGAGCAATCGGATACAGGACATGATATTGCCATGGGGATGTCTTTGTGTGCGCGCGATGCAAGGAGTGTAGCGAAATCAGGCGACAACTCGGCGTTGTTATGGACCTATATGAGAGCTTGAAGGACAAGGTGGATGCCCTCGAAGGATCTAAATTGAGGGGGATCATCAAGCTCTCAGCTGCCCACATCAACGCCAGAGCTTGCACAGCGGCAACCCCCAAGGCAGAATGCTCTGGTCCCACAGGAACTAGTAGTTGTTGGTGACTCTATTGTCAGGGAAACGGGGAACATGATTTGTAAAAAGGATAGGTGGAACAGGACCAGGATATGTCTGTCAGGGGCAAAGGTTGATGACGTTGTAGAGCGAATATCATCTTTTAAGGACACAAAAGGTGATATAGTTGTACACGTTGGCACTAATGATATTAAGAGTAGGAGACTGGCAGAATTACTTAACAAGTACAGGTCACTGTTGAAAAAAAAGCTGTGAAATAGCGTTGAATTTGAAAGTGTCTGCAATTCTGCCCAGACACGATAGGAGGGAGTATATGATGAGAGCCTTGTCGATCAAGGCTCTCATCATATATTCTGATGCTATCGAGGCAGTGTTAGGTGGGTCGGAAAACTGCTAGCTTGGGGGGGATACAAGAACTAGTAGATTAACAGTAGCCACTGGCAGAGGTGAAAGTGATTCTTGCACTGTTTCTATTGGAATAAGCAGCAGCCTGGAAAACAGAATGCAGGATATTTCAGAGACTGCTGGGAGTCATTGGGGATTACATTGTACATTAGGGATGATGTACAAGTAAACACATGGGTTGTGTTAGGGTAGCTAAGAATAGGAACAGGTGCATGTATACTTGCGTGAACACCAATGCTAGGAGTTTGGTAAATAAATTTGATGAATTTGAGGTACTGCTCAAAACATCAAAGCCAGATATTGTTGGGATATCAGAGACATGGTGTCATACAGATATAAGGAATGCCAAACTGGAATTTGGGGAGTACAATGTGTACAGAAAGGATAGACAAGATAGGAAGGGAGGAGGGGTTAAGCTATTAGTTAAGAAACATATAAAATCCAAGGAAGTGAAGCCAGTCGACATCGCTGGAGAGTGCAGTCGAGTCAGTTTGGTGTGACATAAGCATTTGGAGATCAAATTTGAGAGTAGGAGTGTACTGTAGGCCTAATGACTCTGATGAGTATTATAAAAAAAAACTGTACAGGGAAATAGATTGGGCCAGTAAAATTAGAGAGTCTTATAATGGGCAATTTTAATTTCCCAGATATTGACTGGAATTTGTGGGTTGGTCACTCACACACTAGCAAGGCTTTTGTGGATTTATTGGATGATTGTTTTCTACATCAGCATGTTTGGGAGGCAACTAGAGGGAGTAATACTCTTGATCTGATTATTAGTAGTAATTCTTCATGCATTAAGAATCTGCAAATAAAGGAACCACTAGGTGGCAGTGATCACAGTGTGCTGAAGTGGGATTTACTCAAAGAGGTAACTACCATCAGGGGTAAAGGGAAGGGTTTTTGCTTTTATAAAGGTGACTACGATGGTCTGAGACAGTATTTAAATTCTATACAGTGGGACCCAACTGATGATGTTACCAACAGCAAATTCAAAATGGGAAGCATTCAAAGAACTTATCTTGGAAGCTACTAGCTTTACATACCAACTAAGAAATATTGTTCAAGGTTTAGGCCTAAATGGATGTCAGATGAACTAATGAGACATATGGCAGAGAAGAAAAATGCATGAGATACATATAAATTAACATGTGACACAGAAGCCTATGATAGATATAAGCTGATCTGTAACCAAGTTACAAAGGAGGTTAGGCAGGCGAAGGCAGATTATGTGAAATCTTTGGCAAAGGATGCAAAGAAAAACAGCAAAGAGTTCTTTGCTGGAGACTTCTAGAGTTTACTTATGTAAACTCTAGAAGGAAAGGGATGAATCAGATTGGTCCACTTGATATCGATGGTTCAACTGTTGATGATCCTGCTCAAGAAGCTAACAAACTAAATGAATATTTTGCATCGACATTCACACATGAGGAATTATTCAGCAAGTGGAATGCCAGAGGTGTATTGAACTCTGACAGTAAGCTGATAATCTTGTAATAACTGAGAGTAAAGTGGAGGAGAAATTGTTGAAGATAAACACAAGAAAGGCACATGGGGTGGATGGGATCTATCCAGTTATATTAAAGGAGGCAGCAAAGGAAGTAAGCAAACCCTTAGCCATAATTATGAGAGCTTCCTTGGACTCAGGGGAGGTACCCATGGACTGGAGATGTGCAAATGTGACCCCAATTCACAAAGGAGGATCAAAGGGCGACACAAGTAATTATAGACCTGTTAGGTTAACTTCTGTTCCTGGAAAATTAATGGAGGCCCTGGTTAAAGAAGCACTGCAGGATCATCAAGACAAGACTTCAGTTATAGCTCAGACACAGCATGGTTTTGTTAAGGAAAAGTCTTGCCTGACCAATTTGATTGGATACTATGATGCAGGGAATAACTTTGATATTATATACTTGATCTTAGAAAGGCTTTTGATACTGTTGCACATGGAAGACTGCTGCACAAATTGGAGCAGTGTGGCATTGGAGGCAAATTGCTGCTATGGATAAAGGGGTGGCTAAGGGGGAGAAGACAGAGAGTAGTAATCAATGGACACTGCTCATCGTGGACTAATATTATTAGTGGAGTCCCACAGGGTTCCATGTTGGGTCCATTATTGTTTTCTGTATTTATAAATGATATTGATGATGGTATATCAAGCTTAATTTCCACGTTTGCAGACAATACAAAGGTTGGCAGGGTTGTTAAGGACACTACTGACACTATGCTGCTGCAAAAGGATCTGGAAAGGTTGAGCAGATGGGCTGAGAGGTGGCAAATTAAGTTTAACATTGACAAATGTAAAGTACTACATATGGGAAACAGCAACCCCAGAGCAACGTATTAACTCTGTGGTACTACACTGAAAGTGGTAGAGAATGAAATGGACCTGGAGGTTATTGTGCAGGAAGATATGAAGTTCTCTGAGCAGTGCAGATGGGCTGCAAGAGTAGCTCATGGGGTCTTGTCAATGATATACAGGAATTTTTCTAGCAGGGATAGGGAGGTGATTATTCCATTGTATAAGGCAATGGTCAGGCAATACCTTGAGTACTGTATACAGGTCTGGAGGCCTCATTTCAAGAAGGATGTAGAGCTGCTGGAACGAGTGCAGAGAAGGGCAACAAGATTAGTGAATGGAAGAAAGGGTTGCTCTTACGAAGAAAGGCTTAAGTTTTGCAAATTACAGTGTCTGGAGACTAGGCACCGGAGAGGTGATCTGATAGAGGTGTATAAAGCCTTGAATGGTTTGAGCATGCTCAATGCCAACAGGAAACTTCGACTTGCTCAGAACAATCACCTGAGTGAGTGGGCATAAACTCAAATTGAGGAAAGACAGGTGTAGGATAGATGTGCGGAAATTTGCCTTTAGCCAGCGGGTAGTTGGTTGGTGGAACAGACTTCCATCCCTTGTTGTGGAAGTTGATAGCCAAAATAAATTTAAGGCTCAGCTGGAGAGGTATTTCGAATGAACGTAGGTGTGAAATGGAAGTGTGTTGCTTTTTTTGTTTTTTTTTGGCTGATGCTGCATAAGCTTGCTTTCTTGCATCATATGCCTCTACTAACGCTAATGCTAACTTGTCACACAGTAAAGCTAACAAAAATAAGTATAACATTTATTAAAATTGTAATATAAAATGTTAAATTGAGACAATAAATGTTTAATTTAATGTTTTAATTAAAAACCAGCCACCAAATAATAAGAATAAAATAAATAAATAACAAAACAAAATAAAATAAAACAAAACCACCTATTTGGCTCCCTACTCCTTTCAGCCTCCACCACTCATGAAAGAGGCAACTTATTCGAGTAATCAACAATTCACTGGCTAAAAGAAAACATTCTGAAGTCCAGTGTAAACCTCTTCTCCCATAATTTGAATTTATGTCTCCTAGTTCTGGATCCCATTTATAACAATGAAAATTTCACCATCATTCTTTTTTTTTTTCTCTCCTCAAGGCCTCACACACCTCAATCAGGTCTCCTCTAAGGTACCTGGTTATCAAATTCTGCAGCGCACATCCAGTCTTTCTTTATATGGTCATTCCTTTACCATTCTCACCAGGTGTATTGACCATCTTTGGGCCCTTTAAAGAAACTTGATATCTTTCTTTAGGTGCAGTCTCCATAGTTGAACACAGTATTCCAAGTGGTCTTACAATACAGTGCTTTATACAATGGGAGAAGCCTCTACATGCAAATGGAATGGGCAAGTAAACATCAATGCCTTATTATGGGTGATTTCAATTTGCCTCTAATTGATTGGAGTAAATGGGAAGGAAACTCGACATGGGGAACAAAATTTTTAAATCAACTAGATGACTGTTATTTGTATCAACATGTCAGGGAAAGTACTAGAGAAAAGAATATCCTAGACCTCATCATCACACATGAATCAGATGACATAACAGGGTTGACAGTAGAGGAACCAGTAGCAGGAAGTGATCACGGAGTTCTACGGTGGATGATGACGAGAGAGGTAGCAGAAGTAAAAGGCAAAGGAATGGGTTTTAATTTCAGAAAAGGAAATTACGATGCCTTAAAGTACTCCATGGCCTCTATTAACTGGGTAGATATCGTGCAGAGAATGAATACAATTGAACTGTGGTACACTTTTAAAACATTAATCACAGATGCCTTGAATGCGTATATACCATTAAAAAAATACTCCACGAGAAGGGTTCCAAGTTGGATGAATAGTGAAGTTGCCGCATTACTTGAGCAGAAAAAGGTGGCATGGAAAGGTTACAGAGCAATAAAAAGTACTGAAGCCTATAACAGCTACAAGGTGATGTGTAATAGAGCCACAGAAAAGGTTCGACAGGCAAAGGCAGTTTATGAGAAATCACTAGCAAACAGAGCAAAGAGGGGGGATAAAGAATTCTTCACATATATAAATGCCAAGAAGAGCAGGACAAACCAGATCGGACCTTTACGTAAGGGAAAGTGGACAGTATTAAATACACCAGCTGCCGTTGCAGATGAACTCAAAAGTTATTTTGCATCGATATTTACAAATGAAAAACCTTTTGTGGCAATGGGAAATTGTGGGAGCGAAGTTAAAAAATATGTAATTAATGATATTGAAATTTCGCAAGATTATTTAATGAAAAAACTTTCGAGCCTACTGACCAGTAAGCCTCCTGGAGTTGATGGAATATACCCTATAATCTTAAGGGAGGCGGCAAGCGAGTACATTTAACCATTGGGTCTAATTTTGCGAGCATCACTAGACTCTGGGGAGATTCCCTTGGATTGGAAAAGTGCAAATATATCTCCCATACATAAGGGTGGCTCTAAAAGTGAAGTTGGAAATTATCGACCTGTCAGTCTGACTTCAGTAGTAGGGAAAATCATGGAGGCAATGATCAAGGGTGGAATTCAGGTTCATTTGGATCGAATTGAAATTCTCAAGGATACTCAGCATGGTTTTGTAAAGGGAAAATCATGTTTAACAAATCTGGTTCGCTATTTCGAAAGGGTCACTCATGAACTGGATTTAGGGAATAATTTCGACATTGTTTATTTAGATTTCAGCAAAGCTTTTGACTCAGTCCCACATGAACGGTTGCTTTATAAGCTGGAACAGGTTGGAATCACTGGGAAAATCCTCAGATGGATAGAAGGATGGCTTCAGGGCAGGAGGCAGAGGGTTGTGATAAGTGGCTATTCCTCAGATTGGGTTGATGTAAGAAGTGGGGTTCCCCAAGGATCAGTATTAGGACCACTGTTGTTTTTAATTTTCATAAACGACATTGATGAAGGGATAGAGGGCGTGATGTCTAAATTTTCAGATGATATGAAAATTGGTAGAGTATTTAATGATCACCCTCAAGCTGAGCTTCTTCAGAGAGACCTAGATAGATTTCAGGAATGGTCAGAAAAATGGCAGCTATGCTTTAATCCAACAAAGTGTAAGGTATTACACCTGGGAAACAGTAATCCCAAAATAACTTATTCACTTGGTGGAGTTCAGCTAAACCCAGTACTGGAGGAAAGGGACTTGGGTGTTACGATATGGTCAGACATGAAATTCTCTGAGCATTGTAAACAGGTTGCAAGGAAGGACCATGGTGTCCTATCGATGATCTATCGAACTTTTGCAAGTAGAGATAGGGACGTGATAATCCCATTATATAAGGCTTATGTTAGACTACACTTGGAATACTGTGTTCAAGTATGAAGACCGCACCTAAAGAAAGACATCGAGCTTGAAAGGGTGCAAAGGCGGGTAACTCGCCTGGTGAGATCGGCAAAAGGGCGTCCTTATGAAGAAAGACTTCGAATATGTGGGTTGCAGAGTTTGGAAACTAGACACCTTAGAGGAGATTTGATTGAGGTGTTTAAGGCTCTGAGAGGCATCAGTAAAATGAATGAGGATGAAATTTTCAAGATTATAAATGATGCTAGAACTAGGGGACATAAATTCAAGTTACGGGGGGGGGGGATGTTTAGATTGGACTGCAGGAAGTTTTATTTTATCCAGAAAGTTATAAATTACTGGAATAAGTTGCCTTCATGGGTGGTAGAGGCCGACAGTTTGGGGAAATTCAAAGGTCATCTGGATAGTACTTTCGGGTAAGGGAAGCGAATAGGATGATAGGTTTAATTTCCTTTTTTTTTTTTTTATTAATTATTATTATTTATTTTTTTTGTTGTTGTTTTTATCATTGTTTTGTTTGGATTTTTTTTTTTTTTGGCTGGTGCAGCATAAGCCATAGGCTTTCTTGCACCATGCGGCCATTACTAATACTAATTATGACATCCCTATTTCTACAAGAAAATGTACAATAAATAATCGATTAGACACCATGGGGACCTTCCCTGCCACCTGTCTACACTGCTTGGAGACCATGTCCAACTGCACCGTAACTCCCAAATCTCTTTCTTTCTCTAGTGTTTTTAATCAACTCCAAGTGCATAAGTTATTTTGGGATTGCTATTCCCCAAATGTAAGACCTTGTATTTTTCTGCATTAAAACTTAACTGCCACTTTTCTGACCATCCTTAAAATCAAAGTCATCTGAAAAGCCCTGCCTGGGTATTGATCATTAGCTACTCTACTGATCTTGACATCATGCTCAATGACATCAATAGCATAATTTAAGAAAATTAAAAAAAAAAATAAAATAAATAAATAATGGTCGTATTACTGACCCTACTCTACTTCTTATGCTGGCCCAATCTGAAGTGTAACCATTAGTCATAACTCTCTCCCTCCTACAATCCATTTAAAGATTTTTTTCTCTGATTGCAATACATTCCAGCTCTCATGTGGGATTGAGTCAAATCCTTTGCTTAAAGTAAATAATATTAAAATTATTTCCTACAACCAACTCAGGACTGACTCAATCAAAAGTGGCTTATCATGTTGATTAAATACGATTTTCCCTTTTAAAAACCATACTGTCTCCTTCAAATTTCCTTTTCTCTCCAAATCCAGTAAGGATTTGGAGAGAAAAGGAAATGATTCCATGATTTTCCCCACACTGATACCAGACTGACTGTTTGTCTTAGAACCATCTTTGTGTATTGGTGACACTAGCACTCCTCTAATCCAAGGGAATTTCTTCTGAGTTAAATGATGTCCTCATAATTAACCTTAATGGTTCAATGCACTCTCTTACAGCCTCTCTCAATTACTGGGCATATGCCATCAACTCCAAGAGCCTTATTTGCCTTTAGGCTCGAAAGTTTTTTTAAATAATCTGAAATTTCAATATTGCTGATTTCATGCTTCTCAACATCACACGCAGTTCTCTCTTACTACAAAGGGGCTTTCTTCTGCAAATATCGAAACAAAGTACCTGCCCAATTTGTCCACAATATCAGCTGTGTTAGCTAAGCCTTTCCTGCACCCATTACAAATGGGTCCAATCTGATTTGTCCTTCTCTTCTTACATGAAAAATTCCTTTTCTCTCTTCTCTTAGTGATTTCTCATAATCTATGTTTGCCCATCTAACTGTTTCTGTGGTACTATTACAGATCAACTTGTAGCTGCCTATGCTTTTGTACTTTTCATCACTCTGTAACTATTCCATTTTATCTTTTTTGTTCTATTAAGACTAGCCAGCTCATTATTATACATGGATTTTGTTTAAAGACAGATGTGATGGTAAAAATGGTTTTTTTTTTTTGTAATATGTGCCATATTTCAAAGAATTCTAGATTGTAAAACTGTAAAGTGCCAGGTTTCACAATTTTCTATATTTAAATACATAATATATAAGCAGAAATATGTGCATGCATAATTCTAATATTCATAACATTTTTTATTTTGTATAGCAGAATTAAAGTTTTTTGTTTCATTTCAAATAAGTGTAAAAAAAAATTTTTTTTAATTTTTTCATTTTAAAAAAAATTACAAACTGCAATTAAGTATTGCAATCCACTAGCAAAAGGTTAAGACTGATATATTTCAAGCAGAATTAGAAAAACCCAAACACTTTTTCCATAAAGAAAATTTGTGATCTCTCAGATAGTGAACTACCATGTTTACTATTACTCTGCAGGCACCACCACCACTACTGAAAGGTTAAAATCCACTCTGACTTCGTAACCTCAAAGTGGATTTTGACATTACGTTACACTTTTTTACATTAGCTCAACTTTGTTCAACCTCAGTTGGTTTTTAAGTGGTACAGAAAGCAACAAACAGAGGCAGATTTATCTTTTGCAGTGGCCCTGTGCACTGGCCTTTTTCAGGGCCCTATCCATTTATCTAAATAAAGGTAATTATATGCAAAATGGAATAGAGTTAAAGCTGGATTAATTAAAAATGGGTTAACTAATAATGTGATATATATTTTTACTATATTATTAAACAGTACTTTTTTGTTTCTAATTAATAGTTTATGTATAAGGTAGTAGCATTTCTTGATTAGGCATTAATATTCAAAATAAAAGAAATTCAGAAGTCCAGCGGAAATGAGTTAGTAAAGTACTGTCCTCCTCACCCCCAAGGTTCAAATATGAAGGGCAAAACCAGTGCAATTAAAAGTGTATTACTATAACAGAGTTGTTTATTAAATATTTTATTCAATTTTAATTTTTTTGTCAAGTGTGTGTCGGACCTTTTAAAATATAGTTGTGCAATAAATGCAAAAAGCATGAACTTATTGTGCCTAATGGGGAAACCACCTCTGGCAATAAATATATTCCTACCTACCCCCATCAAGGAATGAGGAGGTAGAATATAATTCTTTGACTACTGAAATCAATAAAATTCATAACCTAAATTGCATTCTCTCCATTCTGAACACATTTGACCTGGAAAGTTTTAAAATGATAATTTTGACCTGTTCCAGATGGAGCTTTTGGGCATACACACATTCAAATCAAGCTTTTATTCACAGTAATAAAAAATAAACTACCTCTTTTAAAATCAAAACAGCTTCACTAAAGACGTTTAAAAATTTTTCAGTGACATAATCAAATTTTGTAATAAAAAATTAAAAATATAAATAAAAATATGGAAAGTATAACTTACAGATGAAACTGTGCTACTACTTTCTTCATTGTCAGTTAGCACATTACCTTCCAAGTAATTTTCTCTGCTACACTGGAACTTCCCTTGTAGGAGTTGCCCAGATTTAATTCCACTAAGTATTTGTGACAGTGGTAAATGTTCTGTATATAGTATTTTTTTCTTTTCCATTATGCCAGTCTAAAGCAAATGACAACATTTTTATTTTTTCTGCACAAAAAAAATAAATAAAATCAAAATTAATTTAATTTAGGATGCATATAATTATGAGTATGTAATCATAATTATATGCATTCTACACAATGTTAAATGTGTGGGGGAAAAAAAAAATAAAACTACCAGTTGCAGTGAATTTTTTTTGGGAGGAAAAAACGAAAACAAAAAGTTTACAGATGTACATTTTCATATGAAATATGGTACATATTTTCAATAATTTTTGTAAAAGTTGTACATTTTAAGTTTATTGGTTGATATTTACTTTATGATGTTTAAACATGGTTCTTTGCGACAAGGAGTGAAAAGAGAGAGCTGCCCACTGGTTTGCAGTGATTGGACGCCCTATTCCTGTGCGTAAATTCGTTTCCCGATTTTAAACCAGCGCAAAGGGGAGAGGGAACCCCGAAACTATTTAAATAAATAAATTCTATTCATACACACGGTCAGAAGAGTTCATAAGATAGAAAGAATCCAAGAAACAGCACGGTATTTAGCAGTCATGTGTTTGAACCCAGTTCACACATGTACTTATGCATCCTCTCGCTTGACAACTCGGCTACAGAAGCCATTTTTCCCCTCTCTGGTTTAAAATCATGAAAGATTTCACCCCTTTAGGCGCTGGTTTAAAATCGGGAATAAATCGTCCAATCACTGGGTAAGCATCATAAATTAAATTCCAACCAAAATTTTTTCGGTGAAAGTAACTGCTATTGAGTAAATCTATCAGCTACAAGACGAAAATAACGGGTACAGTAAAACCTCATTAATTCGAAGTTGAAGGGGCCAAAATACGTCCGTTTAAATTTAAATGAATTCGAAGTATACGTACAACTTCAGATCATATGGTGGTAATTAATCATGAAAAAATTGTTACTTCCTCTTATTAATACTGTGCAAATTTTCGCAATTCTTGTTTATAACAAACATTCGTGAATATACGGTTAAATGGACAATTTTCAAAAAAACTCCACTCGATTTACAATCCCCATAAAAACTCCAATAGGTCATCGTGTACCGGACAATAGCACTTAATAAGGTCAAATTAAAATTTGTGTAAACTCAAACAGTCAGTTTTACAAGTTTGGAGCATAAACATAATTTTCTGAATTTAAATTTTAGCTAAATATGTGATATCAAACCTGTTAAATATAAAATTTCATGCAAGAGAATATCGTAATGGTGAATGTTCACGCTTTCTATTTAATTTGTTCAATATAAGATAACAACTGTGCAGTGAAGAAATTCAGTGAGTGTATCACGTGTGAGAAATTCGGTAAATTTCTCGGTAAACAAGGTAGTTTCGTTTTTGCTGCCATTATTCAATTCGATTATTACAAGCTAGGCGCTGTTTTGTTTATTAAATTATACATACCTTCTAAAGAGAGAGGGGTTATCCATATTTTTGGAGATCTGTTGTTTAATACAAAAAAAAAAAAAAAAAAAAAAGCGACAACTCTTTTTACATTATCGCTTTCGTAAATTTCGTCAAGAGCAAATTGCTATGCGAGTCGGTGGATCAGTTAACGTCACTTTACAACAGCTGAAAACTGATTACAAATGCTAAATATTACCTTGATTGTGCAATTAAATGTTTATTTATTTATTTTTTTTCTTTCTTGTGAGTGCAAATAAGTCGCTATTTACCAAAAAGATTAACTATGGAAGCTGCGTGAAAAGAAAATATTACCGGTAACTATAAGCAAAACTAAAACATATAATGCATAACAAAAAAAAAGGGATTTTCAGGACGTTAGAACGGTTTAATTCAAACGTTGAGGTTTTATATCTTTCAAACTTCGCTCGGAAAAGTAGCAAAGAATGAGGGGAACTCTTATAGCAGTTTTATGTTATTTCTTCCGTAAATAGCGTCTTACTTTAATTCCACACAACCAAGATAAAATTTACAACCGTAATTAAACGTATACTTTAAGTAGGACATTGGACTGCTGCTCTGAAGTAACATCAAACTGGCCAACGGTTCGCGCAGGCGCGTAATGGCTGGCACACGTGGTTGTAATTAGCAAGAGCAGTTTAGGGAATGAGCAGCTATTAGACGACAAGTGTCCCCACCCCCTTTGCACGGATTACAAGTGACATCCAAAAGAACAATTATCCAAAAATATGGATAATCTCTCTTTAGAAGATATGCGCAATTATAAATAATATACAACACAGTGCTTGTTTAATATAGTTACAAAAAACAAAACTCGGCGATCTTTGTTATTACGTGCGAGAAATTTAAAAAGATTTCACATGCTTCATTGTGAATTCCTTAATTAAAAACAATTTTTACCTTTTTTAATCCTTAAAAGGGTAAAAATGTTATCTTACCCTCTGAAGTACGTTTATTACCATTTTCAAATTGTGCGTGTTCATTCGGACACGCACAATTTGAAAATGTGTAATAAACGATGCAAAGTATCTGTGCTGAGAAATCGCGCAAATATGCCCGGCTTACGGAAATTTTGCCGCCCAGTGCAAACTTAAAAAACATGTGGACGCGTATTTTGCATCCTGTAGGAATAAATGAAGGTATCGTGTAAATATCGTAATGTGACCCCAATTAACACACTGCTATTTTTTTTTTTTTTCGGTAAATCGTTCCAAGACCTCGGAATTTGAATTTTTCGCTATACAGTGAAACTTCCCTTTAACGGACAGCCATGGGGAACGAAAATGCGTCCGTTACAGAGAGGTGTCCGCTAACAAGAAGTCTGAGGGAGAAAAAAAAAAAAAAAGAAAGAAAGAAAAATCGTTAAACGTTTAATGTAAAATTAAATTATATACAGATTTTGCATAATATTTTTGTAAATAATATACATACAATTGTGCTATGCATATTATTACTTTATCTTAAGCAAAATACATACAGTAATCACTTATTTTCTTCTGCACCTTCTTCCGGCTGATAATTTTGTTTTCAACATTTGTTTGGAGTGAAGAAACCATCGAAAGTCCTTCGGTATCTTCTTCAGCGGCGAAAAACATTTTTAAACGATTGATTTGTATGAGCGCTTCTTCTATTTTCATCGGTGGTTCGTCGTTAATATGTTCTTCGACAGAATGACCTCCTTCTCATGAGGAACTTCTTGAAAAATATTGATGATAATGTCGTTGATATCTAGAGCACCATCTTCTGTAGTGAGGTTCGAGTCTATATCTTTGTAGCCAGGGTCATTTGTAGCTGAAGTATCGTACATTATCAATAGATGTTGAAGTTCTTGTTATTCTTGGTGCTCCACATTGCTGTTCACAACTTCAATTTTTGCGTTTGAGAAGCCAGACTTTACAAAACAGTTCACGACAGTTTGTTTTCTAATTGCGTTTACTGAAGAGGAAATCCATTGAATCGCATCTAGGATGCTGATTTTCTTTGCAAGGTCACTCGCACATGTTACATCGTTCATGTTTGCAATGAGATGTCTTAAAACACGTTTTCTGTAGTGAAGTTAAAATTTTTTATTATCCCTTGATCCAAGAGCTGACACTCTGCAGATGTGTTTTGTGGCAGAAAAACTATTTGAATGTTGGCCAATTCAATGTGCAGGTGAGATGCAGCATTATCCATGAAAAGAATAATTTTTCTGTTTTGACGAATCATGTTTTGGTTAAAGTGACTTATCCATTCGCTCATGATATCTCGTGTCATCCACACTTTTTTATTAGACTTCCAATCAACATTCAAGATTCAACTTTAAACAACGAGGATTTTGTAGTTTTCCTATAACAAGAGGTTGTTCAAAGTCTCCCAGCATATTTGTACACAATAGTACAGTCAAGCGTTCCTTAGAAATTTTTCCGCCCTGGCACTTTTCGTTTTTTAGACTCATTGTTTTTTCAGGAAGAGCTTTACAAAACAACCCTGTTTCTTCACAGTTGTAAATATCCCTAGCTTCAAAATCACGACATAACTCTTCCAATTTGACGGTCCACTCTGTTACAACCCCAGTATCAACAGAAAACCACTTAAGGTTTTCCAAGAAATTTTATGACGAGTTTTGAACTTGTCTAACCATCTCGCAGAAGCTTTGAACTCATTTACTCCCATAGATTTCGCAACCTCCAAAGCCCTTTCCCTAATTAGCATTAGCATTAGTAGAGGCATTTGATGCAAGAAAGCAAGCTTATGCAGCATCAGCCAAAAAAAAAAAAAAAAAAAACCCACTTCCACTTCACCCCTCTGTTCGTTCAAAATACCTGTCCAGCTGAGCCTTAAACTTATTTAGGCTATCAACCTCCACCACAAGGGATGGCAGTCTGTTCCACCAACCAACCACCCGCTGGCTAAAGGCAAATTTCCGCACGTCTATCCTACATCTGTCTTTCCTCAATTTGAATTTATGCCCTCTCAGGTGATTTTTCTGAGCTAGAGGAAGAATCCCATCAGCATTGAGCATGCTTAAACCATTCAAGGCTTTATACACCTCTATCAGATCACCTCGCTGGTGCCCAGTCTCCAGACACTGTAATTTGCAAAACTTAAGCCTTTCTTCGTAAGAGCACCCCTTTGTTCCATTCACTAATCTTGTTGCCCTTCTCTGTACTCGTTCCAGCAGCTCTACATCCTTCTTGAAATGAGGCCTCCAGACCTGTATACAGTACTCTAGGTGTGGCCTGACCATTGCCTTATACAATGGAATAATCACCTCCTTATCCCTGCTGGAAAAATTCCTGTATATCATTGACAATACTCCATGAGCTACTCTTGCAGCCCGTCTGCACTGCTCAGAGAACTTCATATCTGCCTGCACAACCACCCCCAAGTCCCTTTCATTCTCTACCACTGTCAGTGTAGTACCACAGAGTTGATACGTTGCTCTGGGGTTGCTGTTTCCCATGTGTAGTACTTTACATTTGTCAATGTTAAACTTCATTTGCCACCTCTCAGCCCATCTGCTCAACCTTTCCAGATCCTGTTGCAGCAGCATAGTGTCAGTAGTGTCCTTGACAACCCTGCCAACCTTTGTATCATCTGCAAACTTGGACATTAAGCTTGATATACCATCATCAATATCATTTATAAATACAGAAAACAACAATGGACCCAACACTGAGCCCTGAGGGACTCCACTAATAACATCAGTCCACGATGAGCAGTGTCCATTGATTAATAATAATAGGCCCATTAATGGGAATTTTTTTAGCACGTTCGCGACAAAACCACTCATACGTAACATTGTCAATTTGAAGTCCAACAGTTTTCGGAAATGGTTTTTGAACCTGATCATTTCCGTGTTGTCAAAATTGTTTGAGCAGTTCATTTTTTTCCCTTTAGGATGTCGCTTACCTGCGTCTTCCCGATTTTGAATTTTGCAGCGAGATTGCGAACACTATTTTTTTGCCGTTCATACGCATTAATGAGTTCGACTTTATCTTTTAAAGTTAAATGGTTACGAGAAGACATTGTGCACTTCACACGACACTGAACAAAACCGAAAACTCAAACTCAAAAGGCCGACCAAATTCACCCCGCCCCCTGCACACACCGAATTCATCAGAAGTTTTACACGTGCCTTAAAAATTCTTCAAAAACGGTTTACAGCCGCGACGTAAACCTTGATAAACTTTAGAGAATCGGAAATAGAAAACAGATTGAGGCAATATGTGGAAGAAAAGTTCCTAGAAAAAGGGCCGTGAGCTCTCCCGCAGTCCGTTATGGGGAGATCAAATTAAGTGCTAATCTAAACGAAAGAGTGCAGATTGCCTGTCTGCGTCCGTTACAGAGAATGCCCGCTAGACAGAAGCTGCAAACACGATAAAACCAATGGAGGTGAGTTGGGGAATTTGAAAATGTCCGTTGTAGAGAGATGTCCGTTAATGAGAGGTGTCCGTTAGGAGAAGTTTCACTGTATAACTAAACTATTTATCTCTCTAAAAGGTCATTTTTATAATGGAAATTACAATACACTTTCATCGCTATCATATGTTCCATTATAAGAATCAATTTTGAACGCCTTTGTGATATTTTGCTAAAACACATTTCTGGGGATCACTACCATGAAACAATAAAAACAATTTGCACTTTCTGGTTTATTGGGCTTTTCTGTTAGCGCAATCTATTATAAACGGGTAGTAAACTCGATCTTACTGCATTTGCGATAATACCGATTACTTGAATTCTGTGGGTATTATGGCGAAATGAGTTACGTTACGGTATTATGGTGAAATGAGTTGCCCTTCACTGAAATCGGTAATACTCCAGATCTTGGGTACAAGCCCATATCATTTTGACTAACAGTCAGAAACAATGCAGTGATTGACAGCTGCCACTCACTGCTTTCCCCGCCCACATGTAAGCCTAATTTTTTTTTTTTATATGTAAATCCCAAACACGAGAGATATTAGAACCTATAGTACTTAGTACTGTGTGTGGGTTGGAGGTTGAGAAGACGAAAGAAGATATTTGTTGACATTGGACTTGAACTTCTGTAGACTGTAATTTTCAGGAAATACGTATGAAGGAAGGTTGTTCCAGAAAACGGCAGTTGAATGAATAAACGAGGAAGATGAAAAGTTGGTTCTGTGAATTTGAAGTTGGACAGTAAATGGATGTTGGCTGACGGCGGCACGTGTTCGGACTGCTTTGAAAGAGAGCGAGAGCGGGAATTATTGAAGCCAATTCAGAAGAACAGTGCCCATGGAAGTATCTGTAGAAGAGGCATGCAGCAGAAACAGCACGTCTATGAGAGAGCGAGTGGAGAGACTCTATTAGAGTGAATCATAAATTAACCTACCTGCCCTCTTCTGAATGGAATCAAGAAGCCTGAGAGAGAGATTTTGGGGGCACCACCCCAGATGTGGGAACAATATTCCATGGCAGGGCGGATTTGCGATTTATACAGAGTGAGCAGCTGTTTGGAATAAAAGTAACGCCGAGAGCGAAAGAGAAAACCAAGTTTTTTTAGATGCAGAGGAAGCAATATTTGTAATGTGCTTGTGCCAAGAGAGACTAGAAGTCAGGGTAATCCCCAAAAGAGATATATCATTTTGCCTAGAAATCGGAGTGTCACTAAAGATAAGCACAGGAGCAGAAGAATCCTTTTTGCGAGATATAAGACAAGACTGAGTTTTAGAAAGGTTGAAACCAAAGAAGTTGTCTTTGCCCCACTGGAGAATTACCTGAAGATCGGCATTTAAGGAATTGGTAGCAGATTTTCGAGAAATTGAAGCTGATTGAGCAGGACAAGGTTTCTCAAAATGGAAAGTGGAATGCAATGTGCTATCATCGGCAAAACTATGGATAGGATTTTCAGTCAATGGAAGAAGGTCATTAATATACAAGAGGAAAATAGTGGGAGAAAGAACTGAACCTTGGGGGACACCGGCATTAGTGGAGAAATTAGAAGACAGAGAGCCTTCTACTATCACCCTCAGTGAGCGATCAGAGAGAAAGCTGGATAACCAATTACTAAAAACAGTTGGCAAACCATGAGATGGAAGCTTGTTTAGAAGACCTTTATGCCAAACACGATCAAAAGCCTTTGAGATGTCAAGAGCAACTACTGGTGTTTAACCGAACCTTTCCATTGAATTAGTCCATAAATGGGTAACGTAAGCCAGAATATCACAAGTGGATCGACACTGACGGAATTCATACTGGCGGCCGTTGATCAGACGGAAGGTTTCTAGGTAGTTTAAGAGTTGGCGGTTAATTGATTTCTCCATTACTTTAGAAAGAGTAGAAGTAATTGCAATGGGATGATAATTGGATGGGAGGGATTTATCACCCTTTTTAGGAACTGGCTGGATATGAGCAAATTTCCAAGCAGAAGGAAAAACACCTTTGGAATAAGAAAGTGAAAAAAGGCGGCAAAGAATAGGAATAAGTTCAGGAGCACAAGTGGAGAAATACCATCGGGACCTGGAGCTTTCTTAGCATCAAGATTCATCAAAATCCTTCTGACGGAAGACCACAGGAGGCATTGAATGGAGCGTGTTGGGAATGGTGGGAGGTGTTTTTCCAAGATTATTAATCCATGAGTTGGAAGAAAAATGGGACGCTAGCAGGTCAGCTTTATCCTTGGCTGAAGTGACAACAGAACCATCTGGTTTGGACAGAGATGAGCAAAAGTTGCGGCCAATAGCTTTGGCAAGAGACCAGAATGCTCGGCTACCATTAGGGCAAAAAGCAAATTTTCTACTCTTAGCCTGTTCAAACTCTAGTTTGGACTGATTAATAACTGCTTTACAATTGTTGCGAGCTTTGGTGTAGGCAGAAAATGAAACTGGAGAATTAGAAACAAGCCAATTACGATATTTAACATTCTTCTCTTGAACAGCATTAGCACAATTATTGGAAAACCAAGGTTTAGATAAAGGACGGGATTTTAAAGTGGAGTGTGGAATAAAGGATTCCATTCCTGCAAGAATAATATCACTGACACAATCTGAGCAAACGTTGACATCAGAAGTTTTGAAAAAGTAATCCGACCAGGGAAAAGAAGTCTCGCAGGTCATCCCATTTTGCATTCTTGTAATGCCAAACAACACGAGGTTGGGAAATAGCCATGAAATAAATATAAATAAGCGAAAATAATTACAAATTTTTAAAATTAAGTCCGAGTTTTTTTTTCTTCATAAACCTCTTCCGAAGTTTCGTAAAAATCTAATCTTTGGTTAAAACATCTTTTACAGCTGTTTTTCAAATAGGGAACTGTGTTTTTTTTTTTTTTTTTTTTTTTTTTTTCGCTATAAAAACAGGAGTGAGAAGGGGAATAAAAACCTAAGATTCCAGCGGGTGGGCACTAGGCTGGACTTCGCTTGCCTGCAAAGCTGAAATGGGCATCCCTGCATTGCAAGGCAGGTGCCTCAAAACATACTAAACTTGACACTAACACTTCGAAATGGCACCCACCTTGTTGTGGCGCCCGCCTGCAATATAGGCCCGCTTCTGCCGGCCATGGATTCCAGATAGCTAGGGCTCGGCATAATCTTTGGTTAGAATACCCGTAAAGGCTGTTTTTAAATAGGGAACTCATTTTCCGCTATAAAACCAGCGGCAGGGCAGGGGATTAACACCCCAACTAAGACTGCAGATAGCGAGGTAAAATGATAACTTCGTACTTCCCTCTAAACCAAACTAAACTCGCATCCAATGAAACAATCAGAAACAAAAATACGCATTCACAGTAATCACAGAACTCGACTGTAATATCTCTGTTTAAGACCACGCCCACTGCACAGAAAAAACTTGTACCCAAATTCTGGAGTATAGCCCTGAAGGTAACAATCATATAAAACAAGTAATATAAAAAAAAAAAAATTTAAAGTCAATTCCTACTTAGGTCAACAAAGAAAAATTTTATTTTAGTTACTTTTTATTAAATAATTACAATTAATATAAATATGTACATATGACAGAATCACAATATTAAGTGGCAAAATAGAAAGCGAATTTCCTTGCAATTTTCCTTTCTATATATGGTGTTGGACTATTATTTTTATTCACATGTTTCATTTTCCATTTTGTTCCCTCCTTGACTCAGACTAGAACCCAGAATGAAAAAAGAATCTGAAAAAGAAATTTTTTTACAGCGATCTACATGCTTCGCCACTGACGGTATTCATTCCTAAATTTATATCCTGCTAAATATCTTATATAAGAGAAATTTTTTTCTCCCATATAAAACTAAAATTAATTAATTAAATTTAATTAATGAATTAATATTTGAAAAAACTGTATTAACATTAAGTGTCATCCACTAAAAGTTTAAAAAAATTTATTTGAACTTGAGTGGATGAATAAAAAGTATTTTATTAACGATTGAAAATTTGAACAAGATATATAAATATATATAGGGAGAGTGTGAACTAATAGTAGGAATTGAAAAACAAATAAATTTTCAGAATATTCTCTTCATTCCTATTTACTTATTACAATGGTGAAGGGAAAGGGTCCAACGGAAAGTGCAAAAGGGGCTCAACATCTGGTGAGTAGTAGTAGTGGCATGTGATGCAAGAAAGCAAGTGCAGCATCAACCAAAAAAAAAAAAAAAAAATCACACCATTCCCTCCAAATGCCTGTCCAGTTCCTCCTTAAATTTATTTAACCTATCAACTTCCACAATGACAGATGGAAGTTTGTTCCAGCAATTAACCATCAGCTGGCTAAAGGCAAATTTCCGCACATCTATTCTACATCTGTCTTTTCTTAATTTGAATTTATGCCCCCTTAGGTTCATAATCTGAACAAGTTGAAGGATCCCATCAGAATTCAGCGTGCTCAACCAATTCAAGGCCTTATACACCTCAATCAGATTACCGTGCGGGTGCCTACTCTCCAGCCACTGCAATTTGCAGAACTTAGTATGGGCTTGGCACACCCAGGGTCCTGAGCTGGTAGCATCTTTCTTGGTGATTCCCTTCTACTTCTCACTCTCTCTCTCTTGGGGTAATTTAGAAATTTTTTTTTGGCCAGTGCAACATAAGCCACAGGCTTCCTTGCACCATATGACTAATAATAATAAAAGTGCTGTCAGTGCTAGAAAAGGAAACAAAATTGATTTAGAAATGAAGATGATTAATTAAGAAGTATGAAGCAGCACAGAGTTTGTCATCTACTGCACGGAATTAGGCCTTGCTGCTTCAACAGTGAATACTATTGGGACAGTGCACATATAAAAGAACATGTTAAAGGATCAACGCATTTAAGATTAACAGTGATCACAAAACAGCATTCAGGTGCTATTTCGAAGATGGAAAAGCTATTAATAATATCGATGGGAAATCAGATTCAGAAGCGAGTGCCTGTGACTCCAATGGCCATTCAAGCAAAAGCAACAAATATCTATGAAGATATTAAGGATAAGTACAGCAAACCCCAAGTCAAGTTCGTTGCAAGCAACAGGTGGTTCCAAAACATTAAAGTACGCGGAGGAACTCGCCAGTGACGATTCTACAACGGCAGAGAAACTGTGATGTGTTGGAAAAAACCCCTTCTAAATCTTCACAGCCCTCAACTTCCGTGGTGTACTTATCAGCTGGAGAATTAATTCTGG
This sequence comes from Mastigoproctus giganteus, assembly GCF_048544385.1. Classification (NCBI taxonomy): domain Eukaryota; kingdom Metazoa; phylum Arthropoda; class Arachnida; order Uropygi; family Thelyphonidae; genus Mastigoproctus; species Mastigoproctus giganteus. The sequence continues at coordinate 52,794,227 of NC_143585.1, forward strand.
CAACAATGTTCGAAAGGTAAAACCTGCTGGGTTATGCATATCTCCTCTCTCTTTTTGCTATTTTATAATTTTGAAATTTTTGTAATTTTCCCTGCGCGTTAGATAAAAAAAATTGAATGAATAATGCTATTTATGTGTTCATCGGACATTTCTTTTTTGCTTTGATGATATTCAGTGCGCATAGTTGCAAGTGCTGCATAAGCATTTAGGGAAATTCCGAATTACACAGTGTTCTGCGAAACGCAACACTTATGTAAGTCGTGGAGTGGTATTTGTTTTCTTGCAGCGTAAGCAAATTGGGTTACATGTGCACCCATTAACTAACAGTTGTGTGAATTTTCTGTAATTTTGCATGATTTTGTACAGAAGTGAATAGAAATATATATAAGATGCTGTAAACTGTATAGCGATCCTAAATTTTCGTTATAACGATATTTGAAAGTGGGGTTCGGTTGTCTTTTCAAATTATACATGGTATTCACAACCCAACTCAGATTTCGAATTTTACTGTAGACTATTTCGAATAATACGTACTAAATAAAATGCATACAAAATCTTATTTCATGGGATGGCGATATCTTTGAAACTGGTCCAGATTGGTCCACTTAACACAGGTGATTCAACTATTAACGATCCTGCTCAGGTGGCTGATTAACTGAATGAGTATTTTTCACCTACATTCACACATGAGCTGTTATTCAAGGAGAAGAATGCCAGAAGTTTATCAAACTCTAACAGAGAGCTAAGTGATTTCGTAACAACTGGGAGCAAAGTCAAGGAGAAATTGTTGAAGTTAAACATAAAAAAAGGCACCTGGGACAGATGGAATCTATCCAGTTATACTGAAGGAGACAGCAAAGGAAGCAAGCAAACCCTCAGTCATAATTATGAGAGCTTCCTTGGACTCAGAGGAAGGGCCCATGGGCTGGAGGTTTGCAAATGTATCCCCAGTTCACAAAGGGGTTCAAATGATGACACAAGTAACTATAGACTTATTAGTTTCACTTGTGTTGAGGCAAAATAATGGAGTCACTTGTTAAAGAAGCATTGAAAGATTATTTAGACAAGATTGCAGTAATAGTTAAGACAGCATGAGTTTGTTAAAGGGAGGTCTTGTTTGACCAATTTGACTATATAATATGGTGCAGTCCCAAAAGAACTGGATGCAAAAAATAATTTTGATATCATGTACTTGAATTTCAGGAAAGCTTTTGATACTGTTGCACATGGAAGACTGCTGTACAATTTGGACAGCAGTCTAATTTTTTAGACTTTGGACAGCAGTCTAATAATTTGTACAATTTGGACAATTTGGACAGCAGTCTAATAATTTGCCATTAATGCCACACAGCTTGAGCTGTGTGGCATTAATGGCAAGTTGCTACAATGGATAAAGGGATGGTTGAGTGGGAGACGACAGAGGGTGGTAATCAATGGACACTGCTCTTCGTGGACAAATGTTAATAGTGGAGTTCCCCATGGTTCGGTGTTCTGCCCATTGTTGTTTTCTATATTTATCAATGATATTGATGAAGGTATATTGGGTTTAATGTCCAAGTTTGCAGATGATACAAAGGTTGGCAGGGTTGTTAACAACAGTATGCTATTCAAACTGGATCTAGATAAGTTGAGAAATGGGCTGAGAAGTGGCGACCAAAGTTTAACATGACAAATGCAAAGTACTGCATATGGGAAGCAATAACCGAAGAGAAACATACCAACTGTGTGGTACTACTCCCAGGTAAGTGGAAAGTGAAAGAGATCTGGGGGTAATTGTGCAGTCAAATATGAAGTTTGCTGAGCAGTGCAGACAGGCTGCCAGAGCATGTCATGGAGTCTTGTCAATGATATATAGGAATTTTGCTAGCAGGGACAAGGAGGTGATCACCCATTGTACAAGACAATGGTCAGGAGGCTTCATTTTAAGAAGGATGTGGAGTTGCTTGAGCATGTACAGAGTAGGGCAATAAGATTGGTGCGGGGAACAAAGGGGGGTGTGCTCTTACCAAGAAAGGCTTAAGTTCTACAAATTGCAGCTTCTGGAGACTAGGCACCTGCAAGGTGATCTGATTGAGGTGTATGAGGCCTTGAACGGGTTGAGCAAGCTCAATGCTGATGGGATTCTTCCTCTTGCTCAGATTATGAGGGGGCATAGATTCAAATTGAGGTAAGACAGCTGTAGAATAGATGTGAGGAAATTTGCCTTTATCCAGCAGGTAGTTGATTGCTGGAACAGACTTCCATCTCTTGTTGTGGAAGTTGATAGCTGAAATAAATTTAAGGCTGAGCTAGACAGGTATTTGGAATGATGGATCAGTGAAATGGGAGGTTTTTTTTTTTTTTTTTTTTTGGCTGATACTGCATAAGCTTTCTTTCTTCCATTGTATGCTTCAACTAATGCTAATGCTAAATACATCGCATTTCGAATAATCCATTATCAAATTAATATGTTATAATTATAATAATGTCTATAACATACTATTAGTCGTACGACTATAAAATATTTAAGAGCAAAATCATTCTATCCCATGCATTAGGCCTTTGCCCTTAAATATTTTATAGTCTATATCACTGCACACCATCAGGCATTTCTCATATTGCAAAGTTATACTTCATAACTGGGTTGTCACTATTGCAACACCAGGATACCTGCCCACTGACCCACGCACTCACCCACCGAGAAGTCAACAAGCTTTGAAACGGTGCTGTCTGGGTGGTGGTATCTGCTAAGAATAAGCAACAGTAGTCTTCTCCACTGGTGAAGTGTTACTTATTCAAGGTAGTACAATACCATGGCAACTCGTTATGAAGGCATTCACAATATGAGATATAACCAAAACGATGCCAATTTAATTAATTAATTTAACTACTTTGGTAGATGGCTACGTTAAAATGATGCTTTTGCACTACCTATATTAGTAGTATGTTATGGGCAATGAGTTTGTTATAAACCAGGGGTTCATAAAGTGCAGTCCGTGGGCATTTTTATGATGTTAAGTATAAATGTGAAGAAAATCTTTTTTCAAATTTTACAGAATCACAAGACTCATGTACTAACTACAGTGAAAACCAGTTAATACGAAACACACAAACCTTTCACAAATATTTCCTTTTAAACAAATTTCATGGTAAAATTTTCAATGACCGATTCTTAAGTATGGAGAAAAACTGAGAGAACTGGGCATGCAGGTGGGTTTGGTGCACAGAAAATAGTTAGCTGACTGGTAGTTACTGTGAAAATCCCAATTCATAGTTGCGATAATAAGATATACCTGCAAACCTTTCTCTTTTCAACCATTCTTTCATGCAAGGATGGTAATGATATCACGGCATTAACCTATTATATGGCCCACCCACAATTTATATCGTAGTATTTTCATCAATGTTGGCCCAGCGATGAAAAAAATGTTTGACAACAGCTGTTATAAACAATCATATAAACTGTTGAATACAATATTCCAGTTGCAGTATCTGTGTCTTTTATAACCACTTGATTACTTTTCTTTAGCTGTAAACATGAGCATATATTGTAAATAAACTATTTCTTTCACCTAACCATTTACAGGTGTACTCAAACAGGTACCAGATAATGCCATCACTTTATGTTGCTATTACAGTACCAGGCAGATTTTAGCAATCATTCAATTTTTTGCAAAAGTTGTTCCAGTTTTGTGCAGGAGTATATAACAACCATTTAAATATGCATTCAATACCCTACAAATGATCTAAAACCTAGAGATTCATTATTATCAAAAGGCTTTTGATTTTATTTTGCTAAAAATGAAAAAGATTTTCTGACCAAAATCTTCAGAACACACGAGCGCATGCATATACAGTACACTCTTGATTTTCCAGGATAGATGGTAAAAAAATTTCCCAGATAATTGACTTCCCGGTTAATCCAAAAATATAGCAAGTCCCCGACATGCGTAAGAGATACGTTCCAGGACTTCTTACATAAGACGAGTTTTACATAACTCGGGAACAACTAATAAAATATTGCTACTATATCCGATATGCCAAAATTACTAAAACCACAAAATATCCTCAGAAGAATGAAGAAAAATTGTTATATATTTTTAATTAGTTCAATTAAAAACTTTATCTGGGACAGTGGCAAAGTAGTCAGAGTGACACATAAGAAAAGAAAACATAAAAGAAAGAAAAAACGCATGTTAGTACTCTAAAAACTGATGTGTTTCATAGCCTTGGCTATTGTAGTTTACTTCATTGGTGCCAATCCGTTCACCACTTCTCGTATTCTGTCTTTCTCTTTTATTATTGTGTTCACCATTGCCACTGACAAATCTGAAATCCATGCGATACTTGTTAATTAATGTTTGGCCATTTTCATACATCCTTATTATTTTAATTCTTATCCAACTCGATCGCTTTTCATTTCTTGATAAATTTACTAGTACCACTGTCACTTATTCTCTTAGTCGGCACCACAATAACAATCAAAATTAAATTTTCTGAAAAACTTCACAGGGAGCGAAATCTCACTATTATCACCCCACGCGAGCTCACATTTTACTAAAGCACATTTCTGGAGGTCACTGCCATAAAACAATTTGCACTTTCCGGGTTACTGGGCTTTTCTGTTACTGCCATTCATTATAAACGGGTAGTAAACTCAATCTTATTGCATTTACGATAATACCGATGATTGGAATTCTGTGGATTTTTAAGTTAAAGTATTATAGTGAAATGTGTTTCCCCTTCACTGAAATCTTCAGTCATATAAATAATATATAAAAGTCCCCGACTTATCTACATAAGTCAGGGACTTACTGTATAGAAAAATGTTCAGCAACCTACGTAAAAAGTATGGCAACAGATGAAAAAAACTTACCATACACTACTTGCATGTCCAATACAATGCTTCCCTTTATTTTTTATGATGCCGATTTTAAAATTAACAGCATCCCTTTATTTTTTACAGTGTCGTGTATGGTTTTGTCACCAACATTATAATGGTTGTTTGTTTGTTTGTATTGGGGTTTAATGGCGCATGGACTACGGGGGTCATAATGCGCCAGTTCATATGGTGTGATGTGTTTCAAGGGTGTTTACTTTCGATTTCAATTGTTCATTTTAACCTGATTTATACGTTCTTGTGTTAGTCTGTTGCTTATATTCACTTCCTTAGAGGAGGTGGTATAAATTGATAGCTTTAAGAAAGTTGAAAACATTTGTGCAGTCATGTTTATTTTTCAAGAGATCTGTTAGTGTAATGGTGTCATGTGTCTCATAAATATCTTTGAAGACTTGTTTACGTTCATTTCTATATGTAGGACAGTCTATTAATATGTGTTTTACTGATTGAACGGTGTCACAAGTCTGGCATCGTGGTGGTTCCTCTGCTCGCAACAAAAATGAGTGCGTAAGATGGGTATGGCCGATTCTTAGCCTGGTGAGTGTGTTTCTTCTTTTCTCAACCTTCGACTGCTAGAAATCCAGTTTTCAATATTCGGCTTTATTTGGTATAATTTGTTTGCAGTTTGCTGATTCCAGGTTTCTTGCCATTTCAACTGGCAAATACGCCATATCGCAGGCTTGTAATCTGAATACGGGACTGATATATCCTCTCCGATCTGTAGTACGGCTTCTTTGGCTGACTTGTCTGCTTCTTCATTTCCCGCAATCCCTGTATGTCCTGGGATCCAGCAAAAAAAAATATCCTGTTCATTTTTGGCGCAGTCAGTTAATATTTGCCGTATGTGACAAAGGATTGGGTGTTTGGATGTACCTATGTTTTGCATGAATTGTAAGGAACTCAAGGAATCTGTATATATTACACTTCTCGTGTAATGCTTATCTTGTACATGAGTTAAGGCTATTTTTATTGCGTATAATTCTGCTGTGTATACACTGCACTCTTTTGGTAGCTGTTGTGTTAAAGTTATATCTGGGAATACAGCTGCTGCTCCCACTAAAGTGTCTGTTTTTGAACCATCTGTGTATATTGGAATATAGTCAGGAAATTGAATTCTGTGCTCTGCATGTAACTGTTGGAAGATTGTTGAAGGTATCGCTTTTTTATTCCATTTCTGAAAGGAGAAGTCGCATATCGGGATATGCGAATCCCATGGTGGAGGAGTATGAACTGGCATGTGTGCTATTTTGTCTATATTAAGGTTATGTACTGCCAGAAAGTCTTGCATTCTAATTCCCAGGGGTCGGTTTGCTTGTTGGCGATTCTGATATATGTTTCTGCATCGTGGATCAAAAAGGGTCTCCCAAGTAGGGTGTCCATGCATAGATTTTATTTTAAATGTATACTACAATGCGAGTTGCTGTCGTCTAAGAGTTAAAGGTGGTTCGTTGGCTTCAGCATAGAGACTATATATGGGAGAGGTACGATAAGCGCCAGTAGCTATACGCAGTGCATTGTGATGAATTGGATCCAGCCATTTCAGAGCTGTTTTCCGTGCTGAATCGTAAACTGGGGCTCCATAGTCCAATTTTGATCTAATTAGTGCTTTGTATAGGTTTAGTAAGGAATATCTGTCTGCTCCCCATGCTGCTGACGAAAGGATTTTAAGTATGTTCATGTGTTTTGTACAGCTTTTACGCAGCTCTCGGATATGCTCCACGAATGTGAGTTTCTTATCTAAGATTAGTCCGAGAAATTTTGCCTTCGGCTGCGTTGGTATATTTTTGCCTTCTAATTTTAGTTCAGGATCAGGATGGAGATTTCTTTTGCGACAAAAATGTACACATATTGTTTTTTGTGTTGACAGTCTGAAACCGTTATCTAGTGCCCACTTACTTATATTGTTGATTGCGCATTGCAATTGTCTCTCGACAGTTCTCATGTTCTGTGCCTGACTAGAGATACTAAAGTCATCAACGTAAAGTGCATGTGAAACCGAAGGAGGGAGTTGATTTGTGATCGAATTAATCTTTATGGCAAACAAAGTGGCACTCAAGACTGAGCCCTGTGGAACGCCTTCTTCTTGTTGGTAGATTTTAGAGAAAGAAGTTTGTACTTTGACTTGGAAGGTTCTGTTCATAAGGAAGTTCTAGATAAACACAGGGAGTTTGCCTCTCAGTCCAGCTTGGTGCATATCTCGCAGGATCCCATATCTCCAAGTGGTACCGTAAGCTTTTTCGATGTCAAAAAATACTGTAACCATATGTTGTGATCTGATAAATGCATTTCTGATGTTGGCTTCTATCCTGACTAGATGATCCAGAGTAGATCTTTGATGTCTAAAACCACATTGCGTGTTTGTGTAGATGTTATTTTCCTCTAGATACCAAATCAGTCTTTTGTTTATCATTTTTTCTAATAGTTTTCCTAAACAGCTGGTGAGGGCTATTGGTCGATAGTTGCATGGATTTGTCAGGTCTTTGTCAGGTTTCGGGAAAGCTAGTACTATTGCATGGCGCCATGTGTTTGGAAATACATTTTCTTGGAATATTCTGTTATACAGTTTCAATAAATTTTCTAATTCAGTCTTGTTAAGGTGCTTGATCATGTCGTAATGTATATCGTCTGGGCCTACTGCACTTGGCCTGGCTGTGAACAAAACTTCGTGTAGTTCGTTTATTGTGAATGGTTGATTGTAGTGTTCATTACCTTTGATTTAAATTTGATCTTATGCTTTTCTGCCTTTTCTTTTTGGATCAGAAATTCCGGATGGTATGAATCTTTCGCTGATACTTTTGCGAAGGTCTCGCCTAATGTGTTTGCAATAACGGTAGGTTCAGTCAGACTAATTCCATTGCAGATCAGTATTGGTGATGGCCTATTTCTATATTTACCTGTCATTTTTCTTATTTTATTCCAGACTATATGTGCATTTGTTTTTTTGTTTATTGTAGATGTGAATTTTATCCATGCTGCTTTTCGACTCTGCTTCCTGGTAAATCGCGCTATGGCACGCATTCTTTTGAACTGAATCAGATTTTCTGTTGTGGGATACCTGCGAAAACGGTTCCATGCCCTATTCTGTTGTTTTCTTGTTTCAGTGCAGTCATCATTCCACCATGTTTTCGGACGGTTTGGAAAACGTGATGAAGTCTTAGGGATTGTTTGCTTGCCTGCGTTTTGTATGGTTTCTGTGACATGTGCTAGTGCAACAACTACTGTTTCCTGCTCAATGATATTGGTGTTGAAAACTGCTTTCCTCCTGAATGCTTCCCAATTAGCTTTTTCTATTTTCCAACGAGGAGTCCTGCTGGTATGATATGGATATTCATTGACCAGTGTGGAAATTACTGGATAATGATCACTCCCAAGAGGATCCTCAAAAACTTCCCAATTAAATGCCGTGTAAAGTGTAGGGGTACATATGGTGAGATCTATAGCTGTGGTGGTCCGAGTTGGAAAATGGAAGTAAGTGTGGTTACCCCTGTTAAGAAGTAAGAGGTTATGATTATCTAGCAGTTGTTCAATGATGCATCCTCTTCTGTTGTAATCGGAGCATCCCCACAGAGGATTATGTCCATTCATATCTCCCATCAGACAAATTGGGGGTGGTGGTTGTTGTAGTAATGCGTCTAGGTCTTCATAAGAGACATCATCTCCTGGTGGAATGTATATGGAACATATGGTTAATAGGGACCTTGCTATTGTACGAATTGCTACCGCTTCTAATGGGCTATTTAAATGCACCTGTTGTGTTGGTATTCTGTCATTTACTAATATAGCAACTCCTCCATGTGTTATACTTTGAGTTATTCGGTCTCTTCTGTACATTAAGTAGTTCCTGATATTCAGGGTATCTTGTTGTTTGAGGTACGTTTCCTGGAGACATATACAGATTGGTGTGTAATGGGTGATCAGATACAGTACGTCGTCAAAATTAGTACGTAATCCACGACAGTTCCACTGGATAATTTTATCCATTATTTATATTTGCTCAGCCCCTCGAGCTGTTTTCGTTGGGTGACTGTCTTTTGTTTTTCTGTCCTTACTCTATCTCTTTTGGGAAATATCGGTTTTCCGGTATCCATATCTTCTTCTGATTCTTCGGCATGGATTTCCAATGTATCGTCATCTATCTTTCCCGTTTTCTCAAATTCCATAAATTCTGAGTTAGGTTCGTGATTTTGTGGTCTGCTATTACTCTTACACTGTTGCAAGGTTGGAGAATCTGAGGGGATTGAGATGGGTGTGTTTACTGTTTTCTCTTGTTTATCTTGTTGCTTTGCTTGGAGTAAGTGTTTGACTTGTGGAGAAAAAGATTCATTTGGAGGAACTGAGATTTCAGTTTGACATTCCACTGATTTAAATTTAGTTGTTACTTGTGCGTACGTTGGTCTATTGGTTATGGTTGGCTGTATCATTTTTCTTGCTTCTTGGTATGTAATATTGTGCTCTGTTTTGTATTTCTGTATTTCTTTTTCTTTTTTCCATCTATCACATGCTCTGGAGTATGCAGGATGTTCTCCTTTACAATTTGGACACTTTGGGGCTGTGGCTGGGCACTCATCAATCTGATGTTCTTTGGATCCACATTTAGCGCATGTCGGTGTGTTTCTACATGCTGTTTGCGAGTGTCCAAATTGTTGACACTTGAAACAGCGCAAAGGATTTGGAATATATACTTTTACTTGGCAGTTCAAATATCCTGCTTTTACAGTGCATGGGATTTTTGGTGTGTTAAATGTCAGGATTAAGGTTTTGGTAGGTATTACATTTCCATCTCTCCGAATAGAAATCCGTCTTACATTTGTCACTCCTAGATTTTGGAGTTCTTTGCTGATTTCCTCTTCAGTAACGTGTAAGAGGTCCCATTCGGAGATTACTCCCCGCCAAGAGTTTAAAGTGTTATGGGGGGTGACCACTACTGGTATACCTCCAAAGTTTGATACATTCAGTAGCTTTTCTGAATGTCTAGTACTAGACGTTTCGACTAATAAATCCCCAGATCGGAGTCGCCTGACCGTTTTTGGTGTTCCGGCTAGTCCTTCCAAGACTTTTTGGATGAAAAATGGGGATTTCTTTCCTAGTGTCTCCTCTCCAGTGGAGTGGATGATTAGGAAAAACGGAATCGGTGATGGTTTAGAGCCGTCTGTTCTTTGCCTTTTGGCAGTATTTTCTTGTTCTTCATCAAGCCGATTTGGTGGGATCGTTTCTGAAGTCCCTTGGGAAGTAGTGACTTTACTACTCATGATTTGCTCTTTTAGCCCTGGGAGCGTACCTTCCAACTCCCAGGTTTCCAGCCCCGCCACGAGGAGGCAAGTGCAGTGCCACCAAGTGACCAAGCAGCTGCTATAAGTTAGTAGGGTTGGTGGTTAGTTTGAGATAAGAGAAAAAAGAAAGGTGACTTTCCTTTCTGTTAGTTTGCTAAATCCTTTTAGCAAAACTTACTTATGGAGTACTAAAAAATTAAGATCGCTATAAATATAGTAAACTAAGTATAATTGAGAAGCGCACTCTAGAATCACTTTAAATCACTTGATCACTTGGAAAACGCTTGGCACTCGGGGCCCATTATAATGGTTCTTTAGAGATTTAACGGATGTACCGTTTTCAAACTTTTGAATAATTTCAAGTTTTTTTTTTAAGAAATTGCAAAAATGATGGACAAACGCAAAAGTTGGTCTTTCAATTTAACAAAAACTCCAATATCCCTGATAAATAACGGAACAAAAACCTTTTTTGTGCTGCTGAACACAACGATCGACGTGGCGCACTAAAACAAACTAAACAATTGGTCTCTCTCTCTCTCTCTTTTTTTTTTTTTTTTGTTGTGCAGTGGAAATGAAGATAGTAGGGGTTGCAAGATAATAGGTACACCAATCTCCCAATGAAGACTTATAATGCTGCTTCTTGTCGCTTATTTATGACTTGCAAAACATTTGTTTATACCTTACTTGAATTTTATGATTTCTGGTTGATTTTTTTTTTAATTTGGAGTCTTGAAGTGTCACGGTTAATCTGATCCCGGTAAATCAAGAGTGCTGTATATACAAAGTCAATTTATCTGTGAAATACTAAATTGCAAATTTCAATCGGAATTAATTCCAAACTAAATTAGCGATTAACGTACTGTTAATGTCCTTACATTACAAAATATTCTGTAATACCCTTACAACTGAGGGGCTTCAAGGTTTAGTTATCTACCCATTTGAAAGGTTGAACTAAGCAGCTTCAGGTTGAGATTCTCCAGCTTTACTATCTTTTTGAATTGACATAATCATAAACTTCCAAAATAACTACAATTTTAATAAGAGTCCAGCCAGTTTATTCTCTATAAATTTCTGTTTATACTCTGTATGGCCACTGTAGCCATGACTTTACAACTTCATTTTAACTGTTTCATTGCAACAACTGGCAAATGGGCATGACCTCACAATATGTATGCCAGTGTCCACATATGCTGCAATTCTGGTAGCCATGTTAAACATTAACATGGCTACCAGGGAAAGAAGGGATTTGAGAATTAAGACAAGAAGTTCTCCGAGCATTATACACAGAGAGCAAGGAAGGCCCATGGTGTCTTATCAATTATTTATTTTCTTGTTTATACTCTGGCATGACCAACAGGTCAGTGGAGTTTACAATAAATCATCAATACAAACATTAATCGTATTTAGCAGTCACAGGTTTGAACCTCAGTCCACTCAAAGAATGCATGCTACTGCACTCACGCTTCTGACCACTCAGCTATGTTAGGCCTAATATCAAACATTTGCTTGTAGAGAGAGGGTGGTCATAATCCCACACTGTGTAAGGCAATAGTAACAATGTGTCCATACTTGGACGCACTGTTGCTACGCTTAAACACAAACACTCAGCTTCTTGAAAGGGTCCTAATGCTAACCCACTTGGTGAGTATGCAAATGTACATCCATGAGAGGAAATACTTTGAATATGTGGGCTACAGAGCTTGGCACCCAGGGACCTGAGTGAGGCATGTAAAGCTCTGAGAGGAGACAATAAAATGAATGAAGGGAAAATTTTTGTTTTCTTTTATGATTCCAGAGCTAGGGGCCATAAATTCAAATCATAGTGAAGATTTAGACTGGATTGTAGAAGATTTCCTTTTAGCCAGCAAGTTGTTAATTATTGAATAAGTGACCTCTGTGGGTAATTGAGGATGACAGCTTCGAGGAAAAAGCCCATGGCTTCCTTGTAATATATAGATAATACTAATATATATATATGGATGACAATGGACTATATTAAAAAACAATATCAGCTACTGTGGTATCAATTAAAAATAAACATCAGTGAAGAGCAGACATGCCAAATTACATCTATACAAGCAAATGGAATATCAATTAAGAAAATAATAATGTGAAACCAGATTTGGTGGCCACTTGAGAAAAACTGCTAGAAAAGCATTTCATACAATGCAAGTCAGTAACAAGATAAAAATTATAAGTACTAATGTTTTCCATCGGTATAAACATTTTCCTGAAGATAGAAAATCTGCAGTGGATAAGCATTAAACAGGATGCCTCAACCTCCAAAACTAAAGTTTAGTTATGGGAGGTTGAGGTAGCAAACATAGCTAACAAAAGATTTAAGCATGAGCAGGATAAGTGGCTCTTTGAGGCTCCAGAATTTTAAAACCCCTCCCCTGAAATCAGTATATTTAATAGACAGCAGATGTATTAAGATGTTTGTTAAATAATAAAAAATTACTCTCATATGCTGCTTTCTGTTTTCTTGTTTTTACAAAAAATTCATAAAACTTAGTGCACAATAAATGCAAATACAGAAAATCATGGAGGTAAGTACATTTTATTCAATAGATATATGATTAGCATCCACAGTTTAGTTCAAAGACAAGTTAAAATTTGATTCTGGTCATGAACCAAGACACTCCAAAGATTCAACAGTAGAAAATTGGGAGGGGAGGAATTTAAAAAAAGAGCAAAACTAGTGCTTTATTCTTCTTCTTCTTCTTCTTCTTTTTTTTTTTTTTTAATTTTAAAATTCCAGCATATATCTGCTTCATTTCATCACAATAAAAAATTATTAGAGGAAAAAAAAAAAAAAAAAAAAAAAAGAAAAAGAAACACCACACCATATGGCTGGGGTCGCGGAAGAGAAAAGTCTGTGGATTTTTGGCTGCTGTAAAGGGATAAGTATTTTTAATTTTTACTGTATTCTTCATTAATTAACATAGTACATTGTGTTTTACAGAGATATTAAATTGGTTTAGTAGCGTTTGTTAGCTTCTTATTTTGAATTTAAACAGCGATTTTTGGAAGTTACGACTCCCAGTGTTGGTGCCAATACTGTTGAACTAGCCGTCATATTGTAGTCGATAAGAAATATATATATATATATATCTAGACTGATAGAGTTTTTTTTTTTTTTTTTTTTGTTAGTCACTGGCGCCCGGCTTCTGTGGCCATAATGCACCTCCCAAAGTTTTGTATTTAGGGGGATCGAAGGGTGACACGAGTAATTACAGACCAGTTAGTTTAACTTCTGTTCCGGGTAAAATAATGGAGTCGCTGGTTAAGGATGCATTGCAGGATCAACTAGACAAGACTGCAGCAATAATTCAGACACAGCATGGGTTTGTTAAGGGAAAGTCTTGTCTGACAAATTTGATAGGATATTATGATGTGGTTACAAAGGAACTGGATGCAAAAAATAATTTTGATATCATATATTTGGATTTCAGGAAAGCTTTTGACACTGTTGCGCATGGAAGACTATTGTACAAATTGGAGCAGAATGGTATTAAGGGTAAGTTGCTACAATGGATAAAAGGATGGTTAAGTGCTAGAAGACAGAGGGTGGTAATCAATGGGTGCTGCTCTTCTTGGACTAATGTTATTAGTGGAGTCCCACAGGGTTCGGTGTTAGGTCCACTGTTGTTTTGTATATTTATCAATGATATGATGAAGGTATATCAGGCTTAATGTCGAAGTTTGCAGATGATACAAAGGTTGGCAGGGTTGTTAATGACAGTAATGGCAGTGTGCTACTGCAACAGGATCTAGATAATTTGGGCAGATGGGCTAAGAAGTGGCAACTGAAGTTTAACCTTGACAAATGCAAAGTACTACATATGGGTAGAAGTAACCCCAGAGAAACGTACCAACTGTGTGGTACTACACTTAAAGTGGTAGAAAATGAAAAAGACCTGGGACTAATTGTGCAGGCAGATATGAAGTTTTCTGAGCAATGCAGACAGGCTGCCAGGGCAGGTCATGGGGTTTTGTCAATGATATATAGGAATTTTGCTAGCAGGGAAAAGGAGGTGATTATCCCTCTGTATAAGGCAATGGTCAGGCCACGGCTTGAGTACTGCGTACAGGTCTGGAGGCCTCATTTTAGGAAGGATGTAGATTTACTTGAGCGTGTACAGAGAAGGGCAACAAGATTGGTGAGGGGAATGAAGGGATCCTCTTACCAAGAGAGGCTTAAGTTCTGCAAATTGCAGTGGCTGGAGACTAGGCACCTGCGCGATGATCTGATTGAGGTATATAAGGCCTTGAATGGGTTGAGCATGCTGAATTCTGATGGGATCCTTCCACTTGTTCAGATTACGAATCTAAGGGGGCATAAATTCAAATTAAGAAAAGACAGATGTAGAATAGATGTGCGGAAATTTTCCTTTAGCCAGCGGGTGGTTAATTGCTGGAACAAACTTCCATCTGTCATTGTGGAAGTTGATAGGTTGAATAAATTTAAGGAAGAACTGGACAGGCATTTGGAGGGAATGGTGTGATTTTTTTTTTTTTTTTTTTTTTTGGCTGATGCTGCATAAGCTCATACATTTGCTTTCTTGCATCACATGCCACTACTACTACTACTACTACTACTACTACTACTACTACTACTCTGATCCAAGCCAGAGGCAGGATTCGAACCCACGACCTTTGGGTTGCCAGGCAGGCAACCGATAGCGTAAGGTATAAAGTAAAACTAGTTGCGTAATACGAAGCACTGATTAGGAATCAGTTAGCTTATTATAGTATTATCAATTAATCAAAAATAATTTTAACCTTATTAAAATTCATTGTTAATTAAATTATATTTAAATGGAAATCATGACCCAGACTAGAGCTGTGAAGCAAAGATCACACACAAACGAGAGTGCTGTGACTCAGGGGAGAAACGAAGGGGGCGATTCTCCAATGCATCACAGTCTCGAAAATACGTAAAATGTTTGCCGACCTTTCTAAAACAGGACATGATCTAGCCAAGGAGGATGCCTTTGTGTGTGTGTGCTAGGTGTCTAGAGTGTCAAGGAATTGGGCACCAAGTCAGCATTCTGATGGGAGTCTATGAGAGCTTGAGGTGTAGGGTAATTGCCCTCGAAAAATTAATATGAAGGCCCATCAAGCTCTCACCTGCCCAGCTCAACGACAGAGCTCACTCCTGTGCATCAGGCAAAACAGGAACTAGTTATTGTTGGTGAATATTGTCAAGGAGACAGAGAATATACTATGCAAGAAGGATAGGTGGAACAGGACCAGGGTATGTCTGCAAGGGGGCAAAAGTTGATGACTTTGTAGAGCAGATAACATCTTTTAAGAGCACAAAAGGTGATGTTGTTGTTGTACACGTTGAAACTAATGATATCAAGAGTAAGAGATCTATCTGCAGATTTACTCAACAAATACAGGTCAATGTTGAAAAAAAGTTGCGAGTTAGGGTTGAATGTGAAAGTATCTGCAATTCTGCCCAGACACAATAGGAGGGAGTATATGATGAGAGCCTTGTTGATCAATTCAGCCCTGGAGAGATTGTGCAAGGCTCAAGGGGTAGAATTTTTTTCAGCCTGGTCTGTGCTTGTTGACAGGAGAGACTGCTTCTACAGGAATGGGGCACACTTAAATAGAAAGTGTGCAAGAATATTTGCTGATGTTATCGAGGCAGTGTTAAGTGGGTCGGAAAACTGCTAGCTTGGGGGAATACACAGACTAAAAGGTTAACAGTGGCCGCAGGCAGAGGCAAAAGTGATTCTTGCACTGCTTCGATTAGAACGAGCAGCCGCAACCTGGAAAGCAAGGCAATGGAGATCTCCAGGACTGTTGGGAGTCATAGTGGAACAAGTAAATACATGGGCTGTTATGTTAACCAAGAGTAGGAAAAGGTGCTGTATACTTGCATGTACACCAATGCTAGGAGTATAGGTAATGAATTTGATAAGATTGAAGTGCTAGTCAAGACATCAAAGGCAAATATTGTTGGGATATCAGAGAAGTGGTGTCACACAGATATAAGCAGCACAGAATTGGAATTTGGGGAGTACAATGTGTCCAGGAAGGATAGACAGGACAGGAAGGGGAGGAGTGGTTCTGCTGTTTGTTAAGAAACAAAATCTAAGGTAGTGCATCCAATTGATGTTGGTGGACAATGCAGTGTTGAGTCTGTTTGGTGTGAAATAAGCACTGGGAAAGGAAAAATGAGAGTATGTGTGTGTGTTATAGGTCTAATGAATCTGATGAGTATAACAAGCAATTGTGCAGAGAAATAGTGGGCCAGTAAATCAAATGTCTTATAATGATGGATTTTAACTTTCCAGATATTGACTAGAACTTGTGAGTTGGTCACTCGCACACTAGCAAGACTTTTTTTGTGGATTTATTGGATGACTGTTTTTCTATAGCAACATGTTTGAGAGGCAACCAGAGGGAGTAATACTCTTGATCTGATTATCAGCAGTGATTATTCATATATTAAGAATTTGCAGATAAAAGAACCACTGGGTGACAGTGATCACAATGTAACGTTGTGGGAATTACTTAAAGATGTAACTATCATCAAGGGCTTTTGCTTTCGTAAAGGTGACTACAGAGGTCTCAGACAGTTTTTAAATTCTGTACAGTGGGATCAACTGATGACGTTACCAATTGAATTCTAAATGGAAAGCCTTCAGGGACTTAATTTTGGAGGCTACTAGGCTTTTCATTCTGACTAAGAAATACTGTTCAAGGTTTGGGCCTAAATGGATGTCAGATGAATTAATGAGGCTTGTGGCAGAGAAGAAAAATGTATGGGATGCATATAAAGTATCAGGTGACACAGAAGCCTATGTCAGGTATAAACTAGTTTGTAATCAAGTCACAAAGGAGGTTAGGCAGGTGAGGGCAGATTGCGAGAAATCTTTGCCAAAGGATGCAAAGAAAAACAGCAAAGAGTTCTTTACTTATGTAAACTCTAGAAAGAAAGGGATGAATCAGATTGGACCACTTAACATTGAAGTGGTTGACTATTGATGATCGTGCTCAGGTAGCTGATAAATCGAATGAGTATTTTGCATCTATATTCACACACGAGGAATGCCAGACATTTATCAAATGCTAACAGGGAGCTAAGTGATTTTGTAATAACTGAGAGCAAAGTGGAGGAGAAATTGTTGAAGTTAAACATAAGGAAGGCAACTGGGGTGGATGGGATGTATCCAGTTATATTAAAGGAGGCAGCAAAGGAAATAAGCAAACCCTTAGCCATAATTATGAGAGCTTCCTTGGACTCAAGGGATGTCTCACCAAATGTATCACCAACTTACAAAGGGGGTTCAAAAGGTGACACAATAACTAGACCTGTTAGTTTAACTCGTGTTCCGGGGAAAATAATGGAATCATTGGTTAAAAAAGCATTGCAGGTTCATCTAGACAAGACTGCAGTAATAGTTAAGACACAGCATGGGTTTGTTAAAGGGTGGTCTTGTCTGACCAATTTGATTGGATACTATGATGTGGTCACAAAGGAACTCAATGCCAAAAATAATTTTGATATCATATACATAGATTTCAGGAAAGCTTTTGATACTGTTGCACATGAAAAACTGCTGTACAAATTGGAGAGGTATTAAGGGTAAGCTCCTACAATAGATAAAGGGATGGTTCAGTGGGAGATGACAGAGAGTGGTAATCAATGGACACTGCTCTTCATGGACAAATGTTAATAGTGGAGTTCCCCAGGGTTTGGTGTTCGGCCCATTGTTGTTCTGTATATTTATCAGTGATAACGATGAAGGTATATTGGGTTTAATGTCCAAGTTTGGAGATGATAAGTATGCTACTCCAACTGGATCTAGATAAGTTGGGAAAATGTGCTGAGAAGTGGCAACTGAAGTTTAACATTTTGAAATGCAAAGTACTGCATATGGGTAGCAATAATCCAAGGGAAATGTACCAACTGTGTGGTACTACACTCAGGGAAGTGGAAAGTGAAAAAAAGCTGGGTGTAATTGTGTAGTCAAATATGAAGTTCGCTAAACAGTGCAGATAGGCTGTCAGGGCAGGTCATGTAGTCTTGTCAATGATATATATATGAATTTTGTTAGCAGGTACAGGGAGGTGATTATCCCGTTATACAAGGCAATGGTCAGGCCACACCTAGAGTACTGTGTGCAGATCCGAAGGCCTCATTTTAGGAAGGATGTAGAGTTGCTATAACGAGTACAAAGGGGTGCTCTTACCAAGAAAGGCTAAAGTTCTGCAAATTGCAGCACCTGGAGAGTAGGCACCTGTGAGGTGATCTGAATGAGGTGTATAAGGCCTTGAATGGGTTGAGCAAGCTGAATGCTGATGAGTTTCTTCCTCTTGCTCAGACTAAGAACCTGAGCGGACATAGTTTCAAATTGAGGGAAGTTTGTTTTGTTTGTTTGTTTTTTTGGAGCATTAGCAACTAAGACCATATTGCTCCGGGGATATGCGGTGGTCATTCCCTGACTTTTCCGCATCCTCCGTATTTGGTGGTGACGGGCTCGAACCCCGGTCTAATCAAGAAGCGTGTGCTACGCACCGCTGCTCCTTCCCACCTGGCTACGGAGGCGCCTTAAATTGAGGAAAGATAGTTGTAGAAAAGATGTGTGGAAATTTGCCTTTAGCAAGCGGGTCGTTGATTGGTGGAACAGGCTTCCATCTTTTGTTGTGGAAGCTAATAGCCTAAATAAATTTAAGGCTGAGCTGGACAGGCATTTGGAACGAATGGAGGGGTGAAATGGGAGGGTTTTTTTTTTTTTTTTTTGTTTTTTTTTTTGTTTTTGGCTGATGCTGCATAAGATTGCTTTCCTGCATTGTATGCCTCTACTAATACTAATGCTAATAAAATAACAATCAAAATAAATGAGTAAAATACCAAAAGAAGTTTTGTAAGTCATAGAATTTGAATATACTTATATTCGAAGTCTATGACTTACAAATAAAGTGAAAGTAAAATAGGTGAAGGCGAAATTTTGATCATTGCAAATGATTCCAGAGCTAGGGGCCATAAATTCAGATGACAGGGGAAAAGGTTTTGACTGGATTGCAGGAAGTTTTCTTTTAATCCCCGAGCCACATCACAGACATTGTCAGATTATGAAAGGCTAGGGAGTCTAAAACACTGATATTTAGGGCACTCATGAGTCAAGTGGACTGAATTTTGAAGTTTGAACTTTCTGACAGTGACAGAATCCTCTGCTTTGTAGCATCCGTACCACACAGAGGAATGCTGCTCTTTCTGTGTCACCAGGCAATACTAGGTGGTAGATGGCTCTCATCAACCAGTGCAATACCATCACTTTGCTTATTACAGGCTTTAAGTATTTGGTTATTTTGGTTTTTTTTTTTTTTTTTTTAGGAGCATTAGCAACTAAGGCCATATTGCTCCGGGATATGCGGTGGTCATTCCCTGACCTTTCCGCATCCTCCGTATTTGGTGGTGACGGGCTCGAACCCCGGTCTAATCAAGAAGAGGCTTTAAGTAGTAAAACCTGTATTTAGTCTCCAAGGCAAAGTTCCAGCAATTCCCCATTTCTTCCATCATTATATGGTATGACTGATGTTTTTTTTAAAGCCATGATGGGCATCATGGCAAGGTGTAATTTGGTTGGATTACTGTTTTAAATCTTCTGATGTCAGTCTTGCCCAGATTGTGTCAGTGAAATTATTCTTGTAGGGATGAAATCCTTTATTCCACTTCAGAAAATTTTAAGGGGGTGTGGTTTTCCAATAAATGTCCTAAAGTCTTTTCAAAATAAGAATGTTGCATATCAAAAGTGGCTTGCATCCAAATCTCCAGGTTTATTTTCGGCCTACACTAAAGCTCAACATCCAAACTAGCTAAAAGTAGAAACCTTGTTTCTTGTCCAAATGGTAGTCTGGAAATCTGATCTCCTGCCAAAGCTATTAGCTGCAACTTTTGTCCATCTATATCCCCATTTCTCTTAACACCAGACTGTTCTATTGCTTCCTCAACTAAAGGTAAAGCAAACTTATAAGCATCCTAGTTTTCATTCCCAGTACACTCCACTCAATGCCTCCTAAGGTCTTCTTGTCAAAAGGATTCCAGAATAATTTTGAACAATCTTGATACCAAAAAAGCTCCAGCTCCTGGTAGCATTTCTCCATTTGTTCTCTAAACCTGTGCACCTGAGTTTGTTCCTGTTCTGTGTTGCCTTTTTACACTTTCTTATTCCACTGTTGTTTTTCCTTCTGTTTGGAATACCTAGCCAGTTCCTAAAAAGTTCCCTCCGTCCATTATTGTCATATTGCACTTAATTCTCCTGTTTCAAAGTAATGGAGAAATCCATTAACTGCAAACTCCTAAACTATCTCAAAATCTTCTATCTGATCAACGATTACCAATACGGATTCCATCGGTATCAATTCACTGGTGATATACTGGCTTATCTTACCCATCTATCGTCAAATTCAATGGACAAGTCTGGTGAATATCACACAATTCCTCTTCACATTTCTAAAGCATTTGATTATGTTTGGCATAAAGTTCTAAACAAGCTTCCATTTTATGGATTGTCAACTGTTTTTTGCAACTGGGTATCCAGTTTCCTCTCTGACCACTCGGCATGTGATGGTAGATGGCTCTCTGTCTTCCAACGTCTCCATTAATGCTGGTGTTCCCCAAAGTTCAGTTCTTTCTCCCACTCTTGTTCTCTTTTATATCACGATCTTCCATTGACTAGAAATCCTATCCATATTTTTATTGATGACAGAGCATTCCATTTCACTTTCCAGTTTGAGAAACTTTCCCTGCACAAATATCTTCATCCTCTTGAATATCTACCATAATTCCTTAAATGCTAATCTCCAGATAATTCTCCAATGGGGCAAAGATAACTTAGTTAATTTCAATCCTTCTAAAACTCAGTCCTGTCTTATATCTCACAAAAAGGAGTCTACTGCTCCTATTTTCGATGTCATTTAGATTACTAGACAGGATCACATCTCTATTAGGGATTATCTAGAATTCTAATCTGTCTTGGCATAAGCATCTCACAAATATTGTTTCCTCTGCATCCAAAAAACTAATTTTTTTGCTTTCAGTGTTAATTTTCTTTTACACAACTACTCACTGTGTATAAATCTCAAATTCACAGTACAATGGAATATTGTTATGAGGTGGTGCCCTCAAAACCACTTTCAGGCTTTTAGGCTCCATTCAAAAGAGGACAGTCAGGTTAATCAATGACCTGCCTCTTACAAATTCTCTCCACTCTGACATTCTGTTTCTGCTGCATGCCTTTTCTATAGCTACTTACATGGGCACTGTGCTGCTGAACTGGCATCTATAATTTCCTCACTCTCTCTTCTGAACCAGTCGAAACTGGTTTTGGAATAGATGCTGACCAGATTGGTGCTGCAACGAGTCAGCATCGATTAACTGTCCACCTTAAAACTCAGGGAAACAATTTTTCTTCTCCCTTATTTATCCCTTCAATTTCTGTTTTCTGGAACAACCTTTTCTTACATGTTCCTGAAAATTACAATCTACAGAAATTCAAGTCTAATACTAACAAGTATCTTTTGACTTTCAACCCATGAATGGTACCAAATGCTATAAGTTCTAATACTTTTCATGTTTGAGGTTTTCATATTTTTTTTATAAAAAAAACCATTGAGTTATTAATTACTGGAATAAGTTGCCTGCATGGGTGGCGAAGCTGGCAGCTTGGAGAAATCCAAATTTCTCATCACATACCTACATGAGGGGGAAGTCAAACAGAAAGTTTATTTTATTTTATTATTCATTTATTATTATTTGATTGGTGCAGCAAAAACACAGGGATTTTAGAAAACAGGCACCGAGAGCCAGGTATATTCATAATGAAATAATATTGTACCAACCAGCAAGCTGCTTAAAAATAAATAACTTTAACCTAATCTGAGAATTTTAATTACATATACATATAAAATAGCAATTAAAGACTGAGAATTGTATAAATGAAAGTGCTAAAAACTGTATAAAACAAACTAAAATAAAATACACAAAACCAATATAAAACCTTATGAGAAGCTTTCAAGGCATAGTGCCTCTTTGTCAACTCAATATAAGAAACACGACAGAGGTTAATATATTGACAGAAGCATAGCCTTGCACATGCACAGACATTTTCCAGTGCAGATTCGGTTAGCAGAATGGGGGAAAAGGGGAATGTGAAAGAGGAGGATGTTACTCACCAGACCATGCAAACTCAGTGTCGTGGGAATTGGCAATACGATTAGCCCTCCATTTCTCATCACACTGTAAAACAGTGGCCTCCATAACAGGATGCATGTGAGTTCCACCACTAAGATAAATGGTGGAACCTGCTACAGCTATATGGAGACCTTTCATCCAAGAGATAGCAGGAGTTGTGAACACAGTCTAACACCTCAACACCGGAATGTGAATTATAATTAAGATGCTGTTCATTCCACCATATTCTTGCACCATATGGCTAATACAAATACTAATTCTTTAAAATAAACTATAAAATATAAATTCTGGAACACAATTGATAGTTTTCTAAAATATAGTCTAGTAAAAAAGCATATATAGGTAAGTGGTTTTGCTTTTATTGTTCTTTTACATAAATTTGATTATGTATTATATATGCTTTATGTTTGTTTCATGTATCTGCCAGAAAAGCATCCTTTGCAGTGTAATTTAGTATTAATTAATTCATTAAAAAACTTCAGCTTGTTTTAACAGGCTGCATATAATATATTAATTACATTAAACATTGAATGTTTTATGACTTTTTCTCATGGATAGTGAAAATTTTAAAGAATACATTTCTTAATATCATTACTGTTGATGAATCATGGATGTTTACTGTTCCATGACATATCCCACTTGCTATACTGGTCAGCAATCCACTACTAAACAACAAAAAACAAACAAAAAGCTAAAAAGAAATGATAATTTTTTTCAACACCAACATGAATTGCCACAACATTCCAGGACAAATGAATTATGGATTACACAATACTACAGCATTTCAGACAAAAATGACAAGATAAACAGCAATGGACATTCTTCGTTATCAAAATAATGAACAACTGTATTATAGTACTATTTTCCAATTTTCTGCAGAAAAAAGGCACTAAAATCGTGCCACATCCTCCTTAATTCAGATTTCATACCTTGTGATGCCACCTGGGGGATACCAACCCCCAAAATAACTCATACATTTCACAGTAGATAACCTAAAAACAGCACAGAAAGAAAGGAATTTGGAAGGTTATGACACATGTGGGCATGAAGTTTCTGCAATATACACAGGCAGCCAAGGACTCATGGTGTTGTATTGATAAGACACCATGGTTCTTCTTTACCTTCTTGCTGGTTTTTTTTTTGGCTCAGTCTTTTTTAGATATTCTCAAAAAAAAAAAAAAAAAAAAAAAAAAAAAAAAAGACATTAAGCTTCAGAAAAGGACCAAATAACAGGCAATTCATTTAGTGAGACCTGTAAAAAGGCACTTGTATTGAGGGTACTCATAAACACTTCAAATATGTGGGGGTACAGAGAGTGATAACTAGGTACAGGGGGTGATCATTATCCGAGGATAATTGGTTCCAGAAAATTCCACTCAAAAGGGGAACCAAATTTTCGTAATGTTTATTATGTACAAAAACTCCCCGACTTACGTGATACTCAACTTATGGAAATTCAACTTTACGCAAGTTTTTGCTGGCCAGTGCAAACTTAAAAAATTACGTATTCTGCATCCTTTAGGAATAAATGGTGGTATTGTAAAAATATTGTAATGTGAACCCAATAACACTGCTTCTTTTTTTTTTTGTTTTTTTTTGTAATTCATTCTAAGTCCTTGGAAGTTGAAAATTTCACTATATTAGTACGCTAATTATCTCTCTAAAAGGTCATATTTATAATGGTAATTGCACTACCCTTTCATCATTACCATATGTTTCTGTTATAAGAATCAATTTTGAACGCCTTTGTGATATTTTTCTAAAGCACGTTTCTGGAGGTCATGACCAAAAAACAATAAAAACAATTTGCACTTTCCGATTTATTGGGCTTTTCTGTTAGTGCATCTAATTATAAATAAGTAGTAAACCCGATCTTATTGCATTTGCGATAATACGGATAATTGCAATTGTGAGTTTTTAAGCTATTATGGGGAAATGTGTTCCCCTTTACTGAAATCTTCAATTATATAAAAAACAAATTTTCAGAAACTTTTCTTCATTCCTATTTATGTATTACAACGATGAAGGGAAAGTGACCAATGAAAACTGCAAGTGGTGGTGGTAGCACCAGGAAACGAAACAAAATTCATTTAGAAATGAAGATGAAAATGATTAAGTACGAAGGAAGACAAAGTTTGTCATCTATTGCAAGGGAATTAGGTCTCACTGCTTCAACAGTGAATACTCTTTTAAAGGAGTGCATGTATAAAAGAATATGTCAAAGGATCAACACACTTAAGATCAACAGCGATCACAAAACAGTGTTCCGGTGCTATATCAAAGACAGAACAGCTATTAATAATATGTATGGAAAATGAGATTCAGAAGTGAGTGCCCCTAAGTCTAATGACCATTCAAGCAAAAGCAACAAGTATTTATAAAGATATTAAGGACAAGTATGGTGAACCCCAACCCAAGTTCGTGACAGGCAACGAGTGGTTTAATAGGATCAAGTATCGCGCTGGTTTCCACAAAGTTAAAGTATGCGGTGAAGTTGCAAGTGCTGATTCTTCAGCTGCAGAGAAATTTTGTGATGTGTTGGAAAAAATTATTGATGAAGGCAGCTATTCAATGCAGCAAATTTTTAATGTTGACGAGACTGCTCTGTATTGGAAAAAAATGCCTATTGAACATACATTGCCAAAGAAGAAAATACAATGCCAGGTTTCAAATCAAAAGATAGGGCCACGCTCTTGCTTGGGGCTAATGCAGCGGGAGATAACAGATTAAAACCACTGCTTGTGTACCATTCTGGAAATCCATGGGCATTTAAGGGCATCAATAAAGCCACCCTACCCATGCATTTCCGATCGAACCTGAGAGCATGGATAACAATATCTCTCTTTGAGGATTGGTTTAAATGCTGCTTCATTCCCAAGGTTGAAAAATATTGTGAAGACAACGAAGTTCCTTTCAAGATTTTGCTTCTATTAGATAATGCTCTTGGATATCCTATGCATTTAGATGATTTCAATTCGAACATGAGTCATATTTCTACCGCCAAACACGACTTCACTCATCCAACCTATGAATCAGGGTGTTATTTCGAATTTAAAAGCATACTATTTATGCACAACATTTGCTCAGGCATTGTCTGCAGTAGACGATGAGAAAAATTAAATTGAGAGACATTTGGAAATCTTACAATATTTACCACGCCACCCCAGGGGCTCACATCTGGTGAGTATGGGCTTGGCACACCCAGGGTCCTGAGCTGGATATCATCATTCTTCTCTTTCTTGATGATACCCTTCTCTCTCTCTCTCTCTCTCTCTCTCTCTCTCTCTCTCTCTCTCTCTCTCTCTCTCTCTCTCTCTCTCTCTCTCGGTAACTTAGGAATTTTTTTTTTTTGGCTGGTACAGCATAAGCTTCAGGCTTCTGTGCACCATATAGCTAATAATAATAATCTTAAACATTAATAAGGCCTGGGCAGATATTACTAAAAGTTGTTTAAATGGAGTATGGAAGAAAATATGCCTATGGCACGTAAAAGTCTTCGAAGGATTTGAAAAAGAAGAATCATATGAAGAGGTTACAGATAAGATTGTAAAGGTTGCAGAGTTACTTCAGTTGGAGGTTGATGCCAAAGATGTGGATGAGTTAACAGAGGAAGGAAGAAGAGGAGAGGAAGTTAACGTCACATTAGTCACACTAATGTTAACGAATAACATATTGACTTGCAGGCAGCAATTGTGAAAGAAGAAAATGCTGACGAAGCTCAAGATGAACCAAATGAGCAGCAGAGATGCTTCATCGCCAGAGAGATGGCAATGGCATTTCGTGAAATTGCATCGGCAATGGTGAGGTTTGAGAAGGTGGATCCTGACAGCGAATGATTCTTAAAAATTAACAGAGGGGTGAATGATATGCTTGTTTGCTACAAAGAAATTTACGTAGAAAAAAAAAAGCCACTGTCCAGTCATTCATTAATATGTTCTTTCGTAAGGTTGAGCAGCTGACACCTTCTAAATCTCCATAGCCCTCGACCTCCGCAGCGGCGTCCACATCAGCCGAAGACGTCAATTCTGGCAACGATGCTCGAGAGGTAAAACTTACTGACGTTATGCCTGTCTCCTCTCTTTTTTTTGTAATTTTATAATTTTGAAATTTTTTAAATTGCACGCTTTTGTAATTTTTCTGCGCATGAGATAAAAAGTTGAATAAATACAATAAATAATTCTATTTACATGTTTGTTGAACATTTTTTTTTTTTTTTTTTTGATTCAGTCAATTCAGTGAGCACAGCTGCGAGTGCTGCACAAGCATGGGGGAAATTCCCCGAATTACGTAAAATCCGACTTATGTAGCATTCTGCGGAATGCAACCCTTATGTAAGTTGGGGAGTTCCTGTACTTGTATATAGTGAAAAAATGGATTGAAGGAACTGAAAAATGAGACAATTATTTTATTAGACATTTTTTATTATAATCTGTTGAACAATGTAGTAGCAGGAGTAGTAGTAATGGAGGCAAGTGATGCAAGAAAGCAAGCATTATAAGCTTATGTAGAATCAACCAAAAAAAAAAAAAAAAAAAAATTCACACATCCATTCCCTCTAAAAGTTTGTCCAGTTCCTCCTTAAATTTATTTAAGCTATCAACTTCCACAATGACAGATAGAAGTTTGTTCCAGAAATTAACCATGTAAGGTTAAGTAAAGTTTATTGAAGTTACACTATATTTAGATTTAGGATATAGAGTTGCTAGAATGAGTACACAGAATTGTAACAAGACTGGTGAGGGGAACAAAGGGTTGGTCTTACCAAGAAAGGCTTGTGTTCTGAAAATTGCAGCTTCTGGAAAGTACGCACCTGTGAGGCGATCTGATTGTGGTGTATAAGGCTTTGAAAGGATTGAGCAGGCCCAATGTTGATGGGATTCTTCCTCTTGCTCATATTATAAACCTAAGGGGGCATAGACTCGAACTGAGGAAAGACAGATATAGAATAGAAGTACAGAAATTTGCCTTCACCCAGCGGGTAGCTGATTGCTGGAACAAACTTCCATTTGTCGTTGCAGAAGTTGATAGCTTAAAAAATTCAAGGCAGAACTAGACAAACATTTGAACGAATGAGTGGGTGAAATGGGAAGGGGTTTTTTTTTTGGTTGATGCGGTATAAGTCTGTTTTCTTGCATCATATGCTTCTACTAATGTTAATGTTAATTTCAGTTCTACAAATAAAGAATGAATCCAGAGCTTTTTTTTTTGCCGTATTCTTCTGTGGGAAATTGGTCTAATTTTGCTAGCTCTTCATTTGTAAGTGGTTTTTCACTTGATTCAAACAATTTGCAATATCCCCATCATCAAGTCTGTGTGGGTAGCACAGTGGTATCGTCACCGTCCTCCCCACACCGAGTGGAAAAGGCCTGGGTTCGAACTCTGTCAATGACTCGAGGAACTTTAATGGGCTTTTTTCACTCCGTGGCTGAGTTAAGTCTGTCTCAGGCGTGGATAGCAAGGTTTACCCCCAAAAACTGGGGTTTTTCTTCCAGCAAACACACAAATAGAACACACGCAATTAACAGACATAAGACACAGCACGGCAGATGAATTTAATTATTCGGGTGGCCTAAATATAATAGTTTGGTTTATCCCCATCATCAACTTCGTGGAATCCCACATTTCTTGCAAGACTTACAATTTTTAACCCAGTCATGCCACATTCTTCATATTCACGAACAGCATCAGGGTATAACTTTTTCCATGAGCAATTCATTAATCTACATGAAATTTCTTT
The DNA here is from genome assembly GCF_048544385.1 of Mastigoproctus giganteus. NCBI lineage: Eukaryota > Metazoa > Arthropoda > Arachnida > Uropygi > Thelyphonidae > Mastigoproctus > Mastigoproctus giganteus. Next base: position 52,822,330 of record NC_143585.1, read on the forward strand.
CCAAGATTTTCCAATCATATTTATACTGTGTAGAATATTAAAACTTTTCCAAAAATTCTCCGTGTTATTTGCATTGCTTGTATCGGTTTCAGAAATTAATCCTTGTAACTGCAGGGACTCGGATACCGGGAACCCCCCCCGTACCTTAAAGGGAATTTGATTTGATCTATAAGGCTCTGAGATGGGATTATACAATGAATGAAAGTGAAATGCTTACAAAAAAAATGTTACTAGAACTAGGGAGCAAATTATGGGAGAAAATTTTTAAATGTTAACTACTGGAATAAATTACCTCTGTGGATAGTTGAGGCTGACAGCTTTTGGAAATTAAAAGGTCAGGTGGATAGGTAGAGACGTAATTCATCTCTACATGAAGAGGGAAACACATAGGTATTTTATTTTATTAATTTTTAATTATTTATTATTAATAATAATAATTATTATTATTCTGGGTGTGGCAAAAGCTTGGGGGTTCCTTGCAACATAAAGCTGATACTAATAGCTTCCAAAATCAAAGAATAATTTTAGGGAAATGACATTTCCATCGGCTGAGACATTGAATAAAGGTAGTAGAAGTGAAACTGAAGATGTCAAAGAATTCATCTGGATAATTAAATACATCACATTGCTATACATATGCTTGTCTTATTACTTTTTAATTACATAGTTAATCTGGCATCAATCTTAATTCAAAACCAGAAATCCTAAAATTAGATTTTTTTTTAAAATCATAAATGCAAATGATATACTTACACTGCTGTCATTCACGCTTGGGAGTAGTGCTAATCGCTCTACTAAGAATGGAAATTTCGTCATACTTTTCACATATTCTTCAACTAAACACAAAAAATAATAAGTAATGCGATTTTTTCTTTTTAACTTAAATTAAATTTTAAATTATACTAAATACAAATACACAAATGCGATCTGCTCTGCTCTGCGAAATTACAATTTATTAACAAGTACAATATTATTGTGGCACTGTAATGTTAATGGGGGTACTATGAAAAACAAATGCACTTTATCACCACAAAATACTTGTATGTGATGCACAGTTTACTAATTTTGAATGTTAAAAGAATACAATGCTACACTAGACAAGTGGCAAAACTATTCATATGAGTCAAACTGCAAAATAGCCAGCTGTATATTTTAATGTCCCCAAGCTTTCTATCCTTGAGGACCAGCAAAAATGGTGTTAAAGTTTGAAACAATAAAGTAAAGTATGATTTCTATTAGCCACCTGCTTCACCGAATTATATTATGTTCTAAAAATATAAAAATTGTTATTATCAGTAAAAAACAAATCCCAAAAACCAGGTTTCCATTTTGTTACTGCACTATTGTTAGTTTTTTTTCTCTTTTCTCACATAAAACATTTTAAATTCATATGTTGTAAAATTACTAACTGACAATTAAGTGTAGTCCCATTATGGCAGCAACCTATTGTCGAGCACAAATTTTATTGGTTGATAGAGCTGTTAGGTATGACAAAAAATAACAGTTCTATAACTAACATTATTTAGTTTTCATTATAATAGCATGAAAAAAAGTTATCTGGACAAATAGTATTGCAAATTTATAATTTGTTTTGATGTAATTTTTTTTGCCACATAAAATGCATGTTTTTTGCTTAATTAAAATTTATAAAAGCGATATAAAAAGTACCTGTGAACAGTATTTCAATAACCAAAATAGAGCACTGCTAAGAATTTGCTGATGTTGAAAATGCTTTAAGAACTAAAATTAATATCAGAGTGATATTAATGTGAATTTTAGCATTTCTTCAATGCAGTTTTGGCTTTCCATTTTCACCTGTGATCAGTGGCAGACTGGAGAAGTTGGTTATCAAAAAATCTGAAAACAAGTATGCACTGATTATTCAGTGTTCTCCCCAGGACATATTGAATGGGTGCACTGCCCAGTGAATTTAGCTGACCGCCCAGCTAAAGTTTAAGCGATTCTTGCGGTATCATATGGTACTGCTCAATGATCTTGATCAATATTAATTTTAACATACTATGCGATCGAGATCAATGTGACAGGAGCATATAATGTTAAATTATGCAATTAATTCTCTGGATCGCTTAAGTCACATTTATAAATAACAGAAAATTTTATAATATTGCAAAGTATTACACTTCCCCATCTGGCTACTTCATAATGCCACCCAGATTGCAATTTTCTGGGGAGAATGCTGTTATTGCTGCATTTTATGTGCCATGTGCTCATTCAAGTAAAATATGCTGATTATACATGTGCATGATGGGATAAGTGCAGGAGCATATACATGAGGAGACGATAAAAAAGAATGAAGAAGAAATTTTCATTCTTTTAATGATTCCAGGAAGTTTTCTTTTAGCCAGCAAGTTGTTAATTACAGCAGGCCCTCGTTATAATGCGTTTCGCTTTATGCTAATTCACCATAACGGTGTTCTTATATTATAACCCGTATCCCATTATAACACTGTCACAACTCACTACAATGCTATTTTACTAGCGTACAGATTGAATTTTTGGCAAACCCTGCTTCAGTCCAGTCCATTTTTAAGCATTTTTTTTTTTTTTTCCCCCGGCAAAAGGAGAAAATAGCCACCGTGAAATTAACTAATTATGTTTATAATTTCTACTCTATGTACAAAATTGAAACTTTCAACATGCTCCATTTTTTTGGTGTGGATTTGATATTATCATAAAGTTTCAAAGGAAAAATTCTTTTTTAGTAGCCAAGCTAAAAAAATTCATCATCCAGTGTCATATACTGTTATGAAGTCTACATTTCCTGTTCTGACCTGTAATAGAAAGATATACTCCACTGAAAAATAGATTTATTCCCAATCTCTTCTTTTGTTTTACTGTGGAAACTTGCGAAAAGGTTATTTCACACAATCAACCCCGTGAGTGCTAAATGCGGTGCTGTTTCTTGCATTCTCTTTATCTTCTGACCGTGTGGTCATCCCAAAGTACAAAAAATTTGTTTGTTTTACTGTCCAAATGGCCATATGTACTTCATTCTGTCTTCTAAGCTGCATTGCTGGTTTTTTTTTGTTTTTTTTTTTGCTAGTTTTTGGTGCATCGGCTTCTGTAGCCACAATGCACCTCCCAAAGTTTTGCATTTTACTCTGATCCAAGCCCGAGGTGGGATTGAAACCCGCGACCTTTGGGTTGCCAGATAGGCACTTTACCCACCTGGCTAGCCCAGTCAGCACTGCACTGCTGTGAAATTATCCCCTTTGGGAATATTGGCAAATATATCTGTTAGAAGCAGTTTATATTCCCCCACTGTAAAGAATTACTTAGCATTAGCATTAGCATTAGTAGAGGCATTTGATGCAGGAAAGCAAGCTTATGCAGCATCAGCCAAAAAAAAAAAAAAAAAAAAGTAACATAAATAAATAAAAATAACCACTTCCACTTCACCCCTCTGTTCGTTCGAAATACCTGTCCAGCTGAGCCTTAAACTTATTTAGGCTATCAACTTCCACGACAAGGGATGGAAGTCTGTTCCACCCACCAACCACCCGCTGGCTAAAGGCAAATTTCCGCACATCTATCCTACATCTGTCTTTCCTCAATTTGAATTTATGCCCTCTCAGGTGATTTTTCTGAGCTAGAGGAAGAATCCCATCAGCATTGAGCATGCTCAAACCATTCAAGGCTTTGTACACCTCTATCAGATCACCCCGCTGGTGCCTAGTTTCCAGACACTGTAATTTGCAAAACTTAAGCCTTTCTTCGTAAGAGAACCCCTTTGTCCCATTCACCAATCTAGTTGCCCTTCTCTGTACTCGTTCCAGCAGCTCTACATCCTTCCTGAAATGAGGCCTCCAGGCCTGTATACAGTACTCTAGGTGTGGCCTGACCATTGCCTTATACAAGGGAATAATCACCTCCTTATCCCTGCTAGAAAAATTTCTATATATCATTGACAATACACCATGAGCTACTCTTGCAGCTCGTCTGCACTGCTCAGAGAACTTCATATCTGCCTGCACCACCACCCCCAGGTCCCTTTCATTCTCTACCACTGTCAGTGTAGTACCACAGAGTTGATACGTTGCTCTGGGGTTGCTGTTTCCCATATGTAGTACTTTACATTTGTCAATGTTAAACTTCATTTGCCACCTCGAAGCCCATCTGCTCAACCTTTCCAAATCCTGTTGCAGCAGCATAGTGTCAGTAGTGTCCTTGACAACCCTGCCAACCTTTGTATCGTCTGCAAACTTGGACATTAAGCCTGATATACCATCATCAATATCATTTATAAATACAGAAAACAATAAAGGCCCCAATACTGAACCCTGAGGGACTCCACTAATAACATTAGTCCACGATGAGCAGTGTCCATTGATTACCACTCTCTGTCTTCTCCCCCTCAACCACCCCTTTATCCATAGCAGCAACTTGCCTCCAATGCCACACTGCTCCAATTTGTGCAGCAGTCTTCCATGTGCAACAGTATCAAAAGCCTTTCTAAGATCCAAGTATATAATATCAAAGTTATTCCCTGCATCCAGTTCTTTTGTGACTGCATCATAGTATCCAATCAAATTGGTCAAGTACTTTCAGTTACTTCCCTGTTTGATTTTACTGTATGGGACTTCTCAGAATAAAATACCTATTGTTACTGTCTTCATGCCACTTGACATTATTTCCAGATGGAATATTTACAAGTACTTTCCATCCATTTGAAGCAGAAAAAGTTCTCCACAACTCATACCGTAACTGATTACAGTACTTTTCGTGCAATAAAGGATTACAGTACAACCATCTAATTTTACCACAAGGTAAAATCAAACTTTTCAGATAAATAAAAAACACTTGTTGTCACTGTCTTCAGCTCACTTGCCAAAGGGATTCTAGTCATTATTCAGTACATACAGTGTTAGACATACAGACAGTTTACTGTACTTGAACATGATATCACAATCAATGCAACGCAGTTACATTTTCAGAGAGCTGTGGCAGATAAGAACGAAAAAGCAACAATGTCTGGATGTGGTACAAAGACTGGAAAGGTAAGAAAACATGAGTTTGAAAATTAAATTAGACATTTTGAAGAGACTCGATTCAGGTCAACAACAAGTGGATGTGTGCAATAATTTAGGACTGGCAGGTTCAATTGTAAGAACAATTATAAAAAAATAAAGAATAAATTTTAGCAGCCGGAAAAACAGCTGTTCCCCTGCAGGCAACTAAATTGACTAGGGCTAGGTTGGCTATTATGATTGAAATGGAGAAACTTCTAAATAATTTTATTGAAGATACTATTCAACACAGAATTCCATTAAGTTCAATTATTATTAAAGAAAAAGCAAAGAGCCTATATGAAGAAAGCTCACCCCCCCCCCAAAAAGTGGACCCATTTAACGCTACAAAGAGCTGGTTTGATAGATTTAAAAAGTGCTATAACCTACACAATGTAGCAATACAGGGAGAAGCCGCAAGTCCAGATCAAGAAGGAGCCAAAACTTTCAAAAAATAACTTGTTAAAATTATTAAAGAGAGTGCTATACTGCTCAACAAGTTTTTAACATAGATGAAACAGGTCTTTTTTGTAAACGAATGCCTAAAAGAAGTTTCATATCAAAAGAAGAAAAAAACATGCCAGGCTTCCAAACGGCAAAGGATCGGTTGACTTTGTTGTTGGGTGGTAATGCTGTGGGGGATTTTAAATTAAAACCCCTTGTAATTTACCATTCAGAAAATACAAGGACTCTTAAAGGTTTAGCTAAATCAAACCTACTTGTAATCTGGAATGCTAATAAAAAAGCCTGGGTAACCAGGCCGCTTTTCATTGATTGGTACACTAAGTCCTTCTGTCCTGCAGTGGGAAGATATTGTGCAAAAAATAACCTTGATTACAAAGCAATTCTGATCATGGACAATGTGCCAGGACACCCAAACAAAGAGAGCTTAGAAGACCTGAACAAAGTTTTCACGCCTCCAAACACTACATCTCTGATCCGACCAAGGTGTAATGCCACATTTAAAGCATATTACATAAGGAACACCTTTTCCCAAGCTTTTAAAAAGACATCAACACTGAAAATGTACTGAGCCTAAAGAAGTTTTGGAAATCCTATAACATTAAAACCACCATCTACAACATTTCAAGTGCCTGGGATGAAGTGACTCAGAAAACCAACGTACAAGAGATGATCGACAACGACAGAGATGGCCTCTCTACTGAAGAACTAATGGAAATGATAAAAGAACAAGAACTTGCTATTGAGGGAGAAGATGATCAAAATACTACAGATGAGGAACCAATGAAGTTGCTGACTGCAAAAGGACTTAGTGAAACTTTTGAACATTTTGAAAAAAATGTGTGATTATTTCTGGGAGAGTGACCCTGACAAGGAACAAAGTGCCACGGTATTATGAAATTTGAAGAAATAAATGAATCCGTACACGATGTTGTACGAGAGGAAGAGCCAAAGCACAACGCAAAATTGACACATTTTTCAGTCCGAAGATATGAAAACTCAAGGGCAGAGGGCCATCAGATTAATAAATTCATGATTTTAGTTAGCTAATTACAACATAATTATATACATATGCAATGTAGAATATTTTATATGTACAAAAATTTGAATATTAAATATTTTTAACCGACATTTGTGCATATTTTTGCTACATTTATTATTGATTAGGAAATATCCTATGGAATAAGACTGCAACTCACAAATACATATGTTACCTTAAGGGAATATGGCACTCACTTAGCGCTCTGTTTTTCAGGAATGAATTATCAGCATGAAGCGGGGGTCACCTGTACTAGAATAAGTTACCTCCATTGGTGGAGGAGGCTGACAGCATGAAGAAATTCAAAGGTCAGCTAGATAGACACCAACGTGGGGAGGTACTCAAATGGATATTTTATTTTATTATTTATCTAGTATTACTTTTATTTTTAAATAAATAATTATATTATTTTATTTATTTATTTATTTTAGCCAGGGCAGCAAAAGCCTATCCTTGCATCACATGACTAATACATATACTAAATCTATTTAGTACAGTCGGTCCTCGTATAACACGTGTTTACATTACACGAATTCGATCATACACGATTTATAAATAGGGGAACGTTATCTTATATAACACGAACCGAATTTGCTTATGCACGATTCGCCTTTGTGTTTACAAGAAATGGCAGTCGAACGTAGAATCACCCCAACCGAACGCAACACGATAGGAATGAAGAGAAGATTCAGAAAATGTATTTATGTTTTTATATCAGTGATTTATGTTTTTATATCGATATAATCACAAATGCAATTAGATGGAGTTTACTACCAGTTTATAACAGATTCCACTAGCAGAAACGCAACTGGAAATTGTTTTATGGTAGTAACCCCCAGAAATGTGCTTTAGTAAAATGTGAGGTGTTAATAGTGTATCTCGGCCTTTACAGTGTTGTTTATTCAGTTGGTACACATGCGCAGCTTTGTTTATGCGTATCAAGCCTCCTCGTTTTGTAATTGTGCTTTATTCCCTAAAAATTAGTAAAATACTTAAAAGGTGTGAAAAGAAAGCGTCCTGGTGAAGACACTGCAGATTCAGAGAGAAAAAGAAAAGCAATATCGATAAACAGAGGCGGAATGGATCAAAAATTCTTACCGGGGAAAATTTATAGTGGCCTCATACTACGGTTTATGGCCAAAATCACACCGGCCTCCGGCCCACCGGGATTTCCCGGGTAAGGCTTATGGCCAGTCCGCCTCTGTCGATAGCGAAAAAATATGAAATTGTGAAACGCTTTGAGCAAAATGAAAGACCATGTGATATTGCACGTGCTACAGACCGAAATGAGGCAACGCCGAGAATTAGAAAGAATTACAAAGAATGCAGAGAAAATAAAAACAACTTTCATAGCAGGAACAACACAAAGTGTAATTAAAATCCATTAGATTAAGACACAAAGAATTGGAAGAGATGGAATGGCTGTCATCTGTTTGGATAGAAAATCAAACAAAAAACAAGTTTGCTTACGATAGAAGCAAAAGCATTAGCAATATTTTATTACATAATAAAATACGTACGCATTTTATTACGACTTACGTATTATAATTTATACTTATGTATTATAAAATACGTAAGTATTTTATTACGACTATTTTATTTAATATAATAAATTTTTTACTATTTCATTAATAAATTTTTATTATTTAAATAAATAATAAAAAATAAATATTTTTTTATTATTTATTATATTATAATAAAAATAAAAAAATATTATAATATTATTTTTTTATTACGTATTTTAATCGTTATAAAATACGTAAGTAATTTATAACGATTAAAATTACCCGATTATTTATTGTGTTTGGTAATGTTTTGGTTCCAAATGTGTGTTCAATATTGGGTGGTCGGCACCTAACCCCACTTTTCCCATAGGGCCTGTTGTTTATATTGCACGATTTTGCATTGCACGAGGGTTTCTAGGAACACAACTATCGTGCTGTAAGAGGACAGACTGTATTAGTAGTGCCAAATGATGCAAGAAAGCCAGCTTATACAGCATCAGTCAAAAAAAAATAAATAAAATAAATAAATAAAACGTACAGCCACTCCCCGACTTACGCAAATTCAACTTCATGTAAATTTTTGCCTGCCAGTGCAAACTTAAAAAAATCGTGGCAATGCATTTTGCATTCCGTAGGAAATAAAGAGAGCACCCGGCTAGGATGGCAAAATTACTCCAAAGACAAGTGCCTTAAAATAAAGTACATACAACATTGTTGTGTTTATATTGTAATTCATCTCTTTGCTTCTATTAGATAATGCTCCTGGACATCCTGCGCACCAAGATGATTTCAGCTTGAACGTGAGAGTTACATTTCTACCACCAAACACAACTTCACTCATCCAACTTATGCATTTCCTTTTATTTCAAAGCATCATATTTATGCACAACATTTGCTCAGGCATTGTCTGCATTAGACGGCGATAAAAAATTTGACATTAAAGACACTTTTGGAAATCTTACAATATTTACCACGCCATATTAAGCATTAATAAGGCCTAAGCAGAAATTACTAAAAGTTGTTTAAATGGAATATGGAAGAAAATATGCCCACGCCGTGTAAAAGGCTTTGAAGGATTTGAAAAAGACAAATCATATCGTTTTTTTGAAAATTGAGATGCCCATCAAGCTCTCAGCTGCCCACATCAATGCCAGAGCTTGCACTTGAACATCACGGAACACAGCGGCAACCACCACGGCAGGTACTGGTACCAAGTACATGGAGTGGTTGGTTGTGTTGGGATACTATTATTATTACTGTTGATCGAGGAACTCTCTTGCTTTCCTACAGGTGTTCGGGATTGCAGCTTTCTGGAGTTCCATGTAAGTGTTCTCTGGGAGGCCTATTGCTGCTAGGTTCTTATGGAGGCTCCTTGACACACTTCCTAGAAGCCACAGTTGCTTCTAGGAAGTGTGCCAGTGTCAGGTGACTTTATAGATCTTCAGCGTTTCTAACAGCCAGCTACAGGGCACAGTTCAAAGGCCTTGCACAGGCGATGCAGGCCATGTACAAGTTGCAGTGCTTACAGGTTGCTTATGTGTTCACAGATCAACCTGTCTATGTTGCAGGTTGAAAAAGCTTGTTTGTTATTTGGTTTTTAGGAGCATTAGCAACTAAGGCCATACTGCTCCGGGGATATGCGGTGGTCATTCCCTGACCTTTCCGCATTCTCCGTATTTGGTGGTGACGGGCTCTAACCCCTGTCTAATCAAGAAGCATGTACACTGCTGCTCCTTCCCACCTGGCTACAGGTTGAAAAAGCTGGAATAACTCAAGAGGGGAAAACTAATCTCTCCTGAGATTGGAATATAGGTGGAGGTTAACCAATTGAAAAGGATTTTAGAAATTCCTCTGGTCAATGGGAATAGAACCAAAACCTCTCTAAATGAATGGTAGATGGTAATGTATGAATGTCAACTATGCTACAGAGGGCACTAAGGATAGACTGCGTTCTGGTAACCACTTATGCAGTCTCTGCCAAATCTGAAATTTTACATCAGCAGGTGCAAGCACACTTTGTGCATTATTGCATACATTTTTGAAAAAGGAAATTGAGCATTTTGTAATTCTATTCTTTATTTTAGACTTTTTAATTTAGAAAATTATTTCTGCTCAAAAATAGGCACATCCACAAATCTTATGCAAGTGAGCGCATATAAAACACTAACAAGAACGTAATTATTATCTGATTTTTCTATAGCATACTTCTCCCATTCTAAAACAACCAATGATGTAGGTTTAAAACTATACTAAAGAAATTCATATTAGTATTCCCATTATACATCTCATATTGTGAATACTTTTACAATGCTTGAGTAATTTGCTTTAAATTATCTCAGAATTAAAATTATTAATATTAAAATTAATGAAAATTAAAATTATAGAATATTTGCAACATACATGTATACACCACCAGTCCTTCTTGTTCTGCCTTTTCAGCATTAGCTTTGTCATTAGTAAGGAGCACAATTTTTACTTTTTCTTCACCACCAGTGTTCTGTGATTTATCAAGATGAAAATGATACCATTTGGCTGCTACACGGATTGCACGATCATTCCTATCATTTGAGGATTCACCAGGCTTTCGTTCAACATAAGTTTTCCTAAGAAAGAATAATAGTAATTTAAAACAATTTGTAATAAAACTATATCCAAAATGGTGCACAAGTAAAATTTTTGATTTTCTTATTCACAAGGTGAAACAATAAAAGAAGAGTCTATTAATAGGGGTATTCTACATTCAATTTGAAGCAATCTTATCATTAGTCGACTTAATTTTTTTCTAATTTAAACAAAACCTATATGAGTGACATCAATGCCAATTTATGAATTCCTCAATTATTATGTTTACTGTTGTTCTGTATTATTAATTATTTTGTTATTGAAAAAAGTTCAGTAATAAAAAAATTAAGACCAAGCATTTTCTTAAGCCTATTCATGCATATTAATAATCTAGTATTGAAAAACAAGAATTAAAATTATCAGTATCTTTCTCATCCAATTATCAAATGACATTACCATCACATTTGATCCATGCATCTCCCAATGGAAATGCTCATTTGCTTCAGATGTTGTTTATATCTCTTGGTGGTGACCATTCACCCCAATGCATAGTTTATTCAGTTTTAGTTTCTTTCAAGTTTCACTCACCGACAGTAAAAATAATACTCAAATGTGGGCATTTCTTAACAGGTGAAAAAAAAAGTTTAAAACAGAAGTATAAAATGTGGTAGACAGGGTTTAATTTAAAAAATAATTATAAGTATACATTTTTAATATAAAAATGGATTATTCACAATCATGTTCATAACTGATTGAAAATAAAGGGCAGCATCAATTTTAAATTATTAATACTGATTTTAAGGTTACAAAATGGCATATCTTATCCCAGAGTGCATCTGCTGTTTAGAAGTAAATTTGTGTGCCCATCAGTGGGTTAAAAGAATATGGAAAATGATTAGATCTATACATTTCTCTTTTCTTATTTGTCTTTACTAAACATGAATAGCAGCCACTTTCAAACATTACACAACTGAAAGATTGTTTATAAATCAACCTTCAATTAACCATTGCTTTACTGTTATCAACTTACAAGTTTAGATACAACTAAATCCAATTTTTGAAATGACTAACTTGTGACTACATGTATGCCACCAAGTGTTGCTCTGCTGAGCATCCCAACAACACCTCTTTTCTGATGCCAACAGTATATAACATATATACATAGTATAGTTGTATAGTTGTTGTATACATAGACAACAACATTTATAACTTCTATTATCTGCTGCATTACTTCCAGCTTACTACTGTGGTAAACCCTAAACTTCAAGAAACCCTAGAAGAAGAAATCTAATAGGTTTAGGTCAGTGCTATAGCTGGCCATGCCACAACTTCATCTCAACCTATCCGTCTTTCTTGATAATATTTATTGAAGAACTCCATAGCATTCATGCCAAAATGTGGAGGTTCCCCATTATGCTATATCCACATACATTATCATGTTACAAGAGGCAAATCTTCTGTTGGACTGCCAAAAATGAAATGCTATGAGTTGATGGAAAATTCATGCAATATGAAGTTTTTAAACATCCTTTGATAAAATGTGGTTCAAGTAGGTAGTTACATAATACCGCACACTACCTGTTTACTGAAAATCAATGTTGAAAATTATTTTCTGCTACTTTGTGTTGATTTTCACATACCCCAGGATGAATATTCCTTGTGTTGTTAAATGTTGTTAAATTTACCCACACATGGTATTTATGTATTATAAATTCTAACACTTTTTGTGTTTGGGATTACTGTTAAAAAAAAAAAAAAAAAAAAAAAATTTAATTGTGCTTACAGCCACTGACAAAATTGTACATGGCTAGTGTGATCTTTCAATCAGAAGCCGTACTCTTTGAAAGTGATACAGATAAAAACCTATCAATGTGTAAAATTGTGTCTTTCATCTGCATGAATTTTTGAATTTTCTTTGTGTTTGGGCATAAATGCCCAAAACACAAAGAAAGTTCTGTCTATGTTATTCATGCAGAACTGAATTTATAAGTTTTAAGAAGCACAAAATAAATAAATGTCTGAAATCATTTGTAATATTAAAAAAAATTGACAAATTACTAGTCATACCTGTGATGTTCATTCGTAAAAGAATAAAAATGGCGGTCAGAATTACTGAGAATCTCTTTTATCCGACTGTATGCTGATGCATGCCGATGACGTAATTCTTGAAGAACCGTCTGAAGAATTATAACATTCTGAAACACATTTTCTTGAAGTACATCCATCTAAAAGAGTACATCCATTATAGATTACAATTATTATCACCCAAAAGTTCAAAACAGCTAAAGCTTTTTAGAGATAAATAAATTTAAAAGTAATAATAATTTTACAAGGTATTCCATCTGTTTTGTTAACCTCTATATCTATATAGTTCTCTGTTTTAATGTGAAACTACTTTAACTACTGTCATCCGAAAATTAATATTGATTAAATTTATTGTACAGGAGATAATAACAGCAAACTAGAACCCAAAGCCATATGGGTATTTATCTGGTAAAACAATACTTATAGTTGCTAAGCTAACACTGAAGAACACTAAAATGTATTGTAATTGATAAAACTATTATTGGGAAAACAGAAATGAATGTGTATGAACCATTCATTTTGTTTGGTTATTTCTCTACTCAAAACTTCTGAGGAGTAGTGGAGGAATGTCCATGTGAATGAATGGAATGATAATGGCAGTATTAATATTATTACTTTTAGTTTTTAGCATTATTTTTAGTATCAGATTAAACATAGGCAAAAATATAAAAACAGACAACCATCAAATTTACGACCACTGGATTCAATGGTTGTCTGTTTTTCTATTTTCTATATTTTTAGTTGTTTTATTTATTTGTCTTGCTTTTGTGGTTGGCTTACAGTATCTTTTCTGTGATATTTCACATTTTTTGGCCTTGGCATTTCACTGGTTGTCATTGCTCTAAATTTGTTCTTTTTTGGCTTTTAAACCTGACTACTTTTGCCTACTATCTTACATATATATATAAAAAATGATTTTTTAGATATGCATTCATTCCATTGCTTTATCTTGGTTTTCTATTTTCTGTTTCATCATTTATTTATTATAATATTGTGTAATGTTTACTGTATCTTGTGATTTTTGACATTTTTGGTCCCAGTGCCAACAGGAGGGTGCCAGTCTAAATTTGTTATTTATTGGCTAATAATCTTGCCTACATTTGCCTTTTATTTATAGTGTTATAAAATTTTTGATACATATTTCTTCCACTGTACTCTTTACCTTATTTTTTATTATTATTTTTCTTCTTCTACACAATGGAAACCAGTGCCACAGGCCATTCTCTTTCATTGTTTCTTTGCTTTTCACTGCACTATTCCATTCTGCCTCCATCCTATTTTATTTTACATTGCAGGCTAAATGTCATTGGTTATGCAGCCATTATTTATTGCTTTATTTTGCCAGCCCATTTACTTTTCTTCATAATATACTAATTTTAATGTTTGCATATATATATAACTTAAATAAAATGTAGGGTGAAAATAAAATAAAATGTATGTCAGTAGTGTGGAAAAACCAGTAGAGTGAAAATGAATTTAACATATAAAACAGCACTAAACACAAGAATAAGGTACTGTTGGAGAAATAACAGTACTTGTTAACAGGAGACTGCTTCTACAGGGATGGGATACACTTAAATAGAAAGGATGCAAGAATATTTGCTGATGCTATCGAGGCAGTGTTAGGTGGGTCAGAAAACTGCTAGCTTGGGGGGATACAAGGACTAAGAAATTAACAGTAGCCACTGGCAGAGGTGAAAATGATTCTTGCACTGCTTCTATTGGAATGAGCAGCAGCCTGAAAAACAAGATGCAGGATATTTCAGAGACTGCTGGGAGTCACTGCAGTACAAGTAAACTGCATGGGTTGTTAGGTTAGCTAAGAAGAGGAACAGGTGTATGTATACTTGCATTTTTTAAAATAATTAAATGCACTTGGCATAATACTTTAAGAGTTTAATATCTATATAATATCGGTGTTTAGATACACCATAGACACTCTTAAAAAACTACAAAGTAGTTGTTGTATGAGAAAGAGCATCACTTGCTCTTTCTCATATTGTGCTCTGCCTTCACGACGAGTTGCCATGATACCGCACTACCTCAAATAAGTAACGCTTCACTAATAGAGAAGAATATTGTTACTTATTCTCAGTGAGTACCACCACCCAGACATGTTTCAAGGCTATTGGCCTATCATCAGTGGGTGGGTGGGCAGTACCCTAGTATTGCAGACATGATGACCCAGTTATGAAGTTAATCACACAATATGAGCGATGCCAAAAGGTGTATAAGATAATATTTAAAATAATTAAATGCACTTGGCATAATACTTTAAGAGTTTAATATCTATATAATATCGGTGTTTAGATACACCATAGACACTCTTAAAAAACTACAAAGTAGTTGTTGTGGGCATCATTTGCTCTTTCTCATATTGTGCTCTGCCTTCACGACGAGTTGCCATGATACTGCACTACCTCAAATAAGTAACGCTTCACTAATAGAGACTATTGTTACTTATTCTCAGTGAGAACCACCACCCAGACATGTTTCAAGGCTGATGATAGGCCAACAGCCTTGAAACATGTCTGGGTGGTGGTACTCACTGAGAATAAGTAACAATAGTCTTCTCTATTAGTGAAGCGTTACTTATTTGAGGTAGTGCAGTATCATGGCAACTCGTCGTGAAGACAGAGCACAATCTGAGAAAGAGCAAATGATGCCCACAACAACTACTTTGTAGTTTTTTAAGAGTGTCTATGGTGTATCTAAACACCGATATTATATAGTATACTTGCATGTACACCAATGCTAGGAGTTTGGTAAATAAATTTGATTAATTTGAGATATTGCTCAAAACATCAAAGGCAGATATTGTTGGGATATCAGAGACGTGGTGTCACACAGATATAAGGAATGTAGAACTGGAATTTGGGGAGTACAATGTGTACAGAAAGTCTAGACAGGATAGGAGGGGAGGAGGGGTTATGCTATTAGTTAAGAAACACACAAAATCCAAGGAAGTGAAGCCAGTCGACATCGCTGGACAGTCCGGTGTTGAGTCAGTTTGGTCTGACATAGCATTGAGAGATCAAAATTAAGAGTAGGACTGTGTTATAGTCCTAATGACTGATAAGTATAATAAGAAACTGTACAGGGAAATAGAGTGGGCCAGTAAATCAGAGAGTCTTATAATTGGTAATTTTAATTTCCCAGATATTGACTGGAATTTGTGGGTTGTTCACTCACACACTAGCAAGGCTTTTGAGGATTAATTGGATGATTGTTTTCTACATCAGTATGTTCGGGAGACAACTAGAGGGAATAATATTCTTGATCTGATTATCAGTAGTGATTCTTCATGCATTAAGAATCGGCAGATAAAGAAACCACTAGGTGGAAGTGATCACAGTGTGCTAAAATGGAATTTACTCAAAGAGGTAACTACTATCAGGGGTAAAGGGAAGGGTTTTGGCTTTTGTAAAGGTGACTACGATGGTCTGAGACAGTATTTAAATTCTATACAGTGGGACCAGCTGATGATGTTACCAACAGCAAATTCAAAATGGGAAGCATTCAAAGAATTTATCTTGGAAGCTATTAAGCTTTACATACCAACTAAGAAATATTGTTCAAGGTTCAGGCCTAAATGGATGGCAGATGAACTAATGAGACATATGGCAGAGAAGAAAAATGCATGGGATACATATAAAGTAATGGGTGACATGGAAGCCTATGATAGATATAAGCTGGTCTGTAACCAAGTCACAAAGGAGATTAGGCAGGCGAAGGCAGATTATGAGAAATCCTTGGCAAATGATGCAAAGAAAAACAACAAAGAGTTCTTTACCTATGTAAACTCTAGAAGGAAAGGGATGAATCAGATTGGTCGACTGGATATTGATGGTTCAACTATTGATGATCCTGCTCAGGTGGCTAAAACTAAATGAACATTTTGCATCTACATTCACCCATGAGGAGTTATTCAGGGAGGGTTGTGGTTGTGGAATGATAGAGGTGAGTTAAACTTTGGCAGTGAGCTAGGTGATTTTGTAATAACTGAGAGGAAAGTGGTAAGAGAAATTGTTGAAGATAAACATAAAAAAGGCACCTGGAGTGGATGGGATCTATCCAGTTATATTAAAGGAGGCAGCAAATGAAGTAAGCAAACCCTTAGCCATAATTATGAGAGCTTCTTTGGACTCAGGGGAGGTACTCAGACTGGAGATGTGCAAATGTGACCCAATTCACAAAGGAGAATCAAAGGGCGACAAGTAATTATCGCCTGTTAGTTTAACTTCTGTTCCAGTAAAATTAATGGAGGCACTGGTTAAAGAAGCATTGCAGGATCATCTAGACAAGACTTCTGTTATAGCTCAGACACAGCATGGTTTTGTTAAGGGGAAGTCTTGCCTGACCAATTTGATTGACTATGATGCAGTCACAAAAGAACTGGATGCAGGGAATAACTTTGATATTATATACTTGGATCTTAGAAAAGCTTTTGATACTACTGTTGCACAAATTGGAGCAGTGTGGCATTGGAGGCAAATTGCTGCTATGGATAAAAGGGTGGTTGAGGGGGAGAAGACAGAGTGGTAATCAATGGACACTGCTCATCATGGACTAATGTTATTAGTGGAGTCCTTCATGGTTTAGTGGTGGGTCCATTGTTGTTTTCTATATTTATTAATGATATTGATAATGGTATATCAAGCTTAATGTCCAAGTTTGCAGACGATGAGAAGATTGGTAGGGTTGTTAAGGACACTAATGACAGTACGCTGCTGCAACAGGATCTAGAAAGTTGAGCAGATGGGCTGAGAGGTGGCAAATGAAGTTTAACATTGACAAATGTAAAGTGCAACATATGGGAAGCAGTATGTTGTTGTTATTTGGTTTATAGGAGCATTAGCAACTAAGGCCATATTGCTCCGGGAATATGTGGTGGTCATTCCCTGACCCTTCCGCATCCTCCGTATTTGGTGGTGACGGGCTCGAACCCCAGTCTAATCAAGAAGTGTGTGCTACGCACTGTTGCTCCTTCCCACCTGGCTATGGAGGTGCCTCTGGGAAGCAGTAACCCCAGAGTGACATATTAACTCTGTGGTACTACACTGACAGTGGTAGAGAACGAAAAGGACCCGGGGGGGGGGGGGGGGGGGTATTGTGCAGGCAGATATGAAGTTTTCTGAGCAGTGCAGACAGTCTGCAAGAGTAGCTCAGTGTCTTGTCGATGATATACAGGAATTTTTCTAGCAGGGATTAGGAGGTGATTATCCTCTTGTATAAGGCAATGGTCAGGTCACACCTTGAGTACTGTATACAGATCTGGAGGCCTCATTTTAAGAAGGATGTAGAGCTGTTGGAACGAGTACAGAGAAGAGAAACAAGATTAGTGAATGAAACAAAGAGTTGCTATTACAAAGAAAGGCTAAAATTTTGCAAATTACTGTGTCTGGAGACTAGGCACCTGCAAGGTGATCTGACTGAGGTGTATAAAGCCTTGAATGGTTTGAGCATGCTCAATGCTGATGGGATTCTTTGTCTTCCTCAGAATAATCATCTGAGAGGGCATAAATTCAAATTGAGGAAAGACATGTAGGATAGATGTGCGTAAGTTTGCCTTTAGCCAGCAGGTAGTTGGTTGGTGGAACAGGCTTCCATCCTTTGTTGTGGAAGCTGATAGCCTAAATAAATTTAAGGCTGAACTGGACAGCTATTTGGAACGAACGGAGGGGTGAAATGGGAGCGTTTTTTTGGCTGATGCTGCATAAGCTTGCTTCCTTGCATCATATGCCTCTACTAATGCCAATGCTAACATTTCTAAATAATTTAGAAAATGAAGCCCAAATCTAAAAGAATGGTGCTCCCTTTGATGGCACTGGTTTCTGAATTACGTGAAATATCACTATATGCAAATATATTCTGCCAATAATACAAGACAAATAAGTAAAAATAAGACTCAAAATAGTAGAACATAAAATAACGTCAAATTGAATTGAATAGAATAGACTGAACATTATGCCCCGTCTTGTCAGAGGGCCATGAGGCCATAATAGTCAGGGATCCACTGCATTTCGAACGCTAAACAAATCCATGCCATGACAGAATGATACTATGATCAAACTGACGATGCAATAGATTTGCATAACAATGGACCTTATGCAGTGTTAAAATAATGAGACAAAAAACATTACTCACATGGATAAAGCCACAGTACTGAACAAACAAAGCAACCGCTAAACATATATATCTGGAAATAAATTGGACTATAGAGGGTAGTACAGACGCAGCCTTAGCAATTCATCACACTACTACCATGTAAATATAATTCAAATTATATCCAAATGAATTGAAGAATTTTACTGTCTATTCTTCGATTCGTTTGGATATAATTTGAATTATATATAGTAGACTCGATTTTCCGGGATAGATGGTAAAAAAAAATTCCCAGTTAATCCAAAAATACAGCAAATCCCCGACATATTTAAGAGATACTTTCAAGGACTTCTCACCTAACTCAGGAATGACTAATAAAATATTGCTACCATAACCCTAATATGTCAAAGTTACAAAAACCACATAATATCCTCAGAAGAATGAACAAAAATAATTATATATCTTTTTAATTAGTTCAATTAAAAACTTTATCTGGGGATGGCGGTGAAGTAGCCAGAGTGGCACATAAGAAAAGAAAACATAAAAGGAAGAAAAAACGCATGATTTTGTACTGTAAAAACTGATACGTGTTTCGTAGCTTTGGTTGTTATAGTTGACTTCACTGGTACCGATCCCTTCACCGCTCCTCGTATTCTGTCTTTCTCCTTTATTAGCGTGTTCACCATTGCCACCAACAAATCTGAATCCTCCGTGATACTTGTTAATGTTTGGCCATTTTCATACATCCTTATTATTTTAATTTTCTGATTCAATTCGATTGCTTTCCGTTTCTCGACAGATTTACTAGTACTGCTGTTACTTATTCTCTTAGTTGGCACCACGATAACTGTCAAAATTAAATTTTCTGAAAAGAACTTCACAGGGTTAAGGCGAAAACTCACTATTATCACCTGCATGCGAGCTCACATTTTACTAAAGCACATTTCTGGAGGTCACTACCATCCAAAGGCTATCCTGGAATGGATACCTCTTGGAAGAAGGAGAAGAGGAAGACCTAGGAGAACATGGATGAATGGAGTACGGGAGTGCATGACAGCCCGAGGCTTAACAAACCAAGAAACCTTGAACCGCACTTTATGGTGAGAAAAAATTCCTACCAAAAAATAACTTGTACGCTGAGGAAACCCATTGTAAATGGAAACACTCCTCTTGAAGAAGACTACCATAAAACAAAAACAATTTACACTTTCTGAGTTACTGGGCTTTTCTGTTACTGCAATTCATTATAAACGGGTAGTAAACTCGATTTTATTGCATTTGTGATAATACCGATAGATGGAATTCTATAGGTTTTTTTTAAGTTACAGTATTATAGTGAAATGTGCATCCACTTCACTGAAATCTTCAGTCATATAAAAAAATATAAATAATGTAATGTAAGTCTGAAGCTACAATAAGTCGGGGATTTACTGTATTGAAAAATGTTCAGCAAACTACATAAAAAGTATGGCAATAGATAAAAAAAACGAAAAAAACTTACCACATACTACTCGCATGTCCAATACGATGCTCCCCTTTATTTTTTACCATGTCGCGTATGGTTTGTTCACCAACATTATAATGGTTCGTTTGAGATTTGACGGATACACCGTTTTCAAACTTTTGAATAACTTCAAGTTGTTGTTTAATTGAAAGAACAACTTGCATTTGCCCATCATTTTCGTGATTTCTGAACAAATAAAAAAAATAAATTCTGACATGCCTAACATAAATAACGAAGCAAAATTTGCCTTTTGTTGTGCTGATTGAACACAACAATTGACACGATGCACTAAAACATACTACACATTTGGTCTCGCTTTTTTTTTTTGAGTGGCAGATGTGAAGACAGCGGGGGTTGCAAGACAATAGGCACACTAATCTCCCAATGATGACTTATAACAACACTTCTTGCTGCTTATACGATTTGCAAAACATCTGTTTATACCTATTCCAGTTATTACTTGAATTTCATGATTTCTGGTTGATTTTTTTTTTTTTTTAAATTTGGAGTCTTGAAGTGTCCCGGTTAATCTGATCTAATAATGCCAATCTGCATTTTGATTGACTGGCGAAGGTAAAGAAAGCCTGCACGAGAAGCACACAAAAGTTCAATGAAATTTACCGTTAAAAGTACTTTGCCGTACCGGCATTTATTGTTGCTCACTCGGTACACAGACGGTGGGTGCTATCGGTAAGAAGTAGAAATCGAATCCCACGGGAGATTGAAATCCTTCCGAAGTGGAGGGGGTAACTCGACCTTTTTTCTTTAGAATCACAGGTGGACTAGTGGATGAATCGTTTATTAAGAAAAAAAAAAAAAAAGGCAAAGGAAGCCCACACGAGAAGCACAGCAAGCTTCAAAAAAGTTTAGCGGTGAAACAACGTTATGAACATTTTTTATGACGCCAGAACTTCCAATATGACTCTGTTCATAATTCAATTAGTGATTCTAAAGAAAAAAGGTCAGGTTACCCGCCTCCACTTCGGGAGGTTTTCAAGCTCCCATGGGATTCAACTTCTACTCCAAACCGATAACACCCACCATCTGTTTACTGAGCGAGTAACAATGCAAATGCCATTACGGAAAAGTACTTTTAACGGTAAATTTCATCAAACTTTTGCGTGCTTCTCGTGCAGGCTTT
The DNA here is from genome assembly GCF_048544385.1 of Mastigoproctus giganteus. Taxonomy (NCBI): domain Eukaryota; kingdom Metazoa; phylum Arthropoda; class Arachnida; order Uropygi; family Thelyphonidae; genus Mastigoproctus; species Mastigoproctus giganteus. Next base: position 52,843,760 of record NC_143585.1, read on the forward strand.
CTTTACCTTAGCCAATTAATTTTGGCAGCTGGCCCTCGTTAACAACGCTGAAATCATTTGAAGTACAGCACTAAGTATTTATAATATAATATTTTTGACTTTTTGTGTTGCAGGTTCGAATTGTGCTATTTTATGACTGCCTTTCCATGTTATCTAACCCATTGGTTGATTGCACTACTTGCTGTTCACTCTCCACACTAAAAGCATAACCTCCTATCTTTTATATATATATATATATATATATAATCCAAAAATTAAATAGAGATAGAAATTAATAAAAACATATATATTAAAAATAAATAAGAAAAATAGTAGGAAAGTTAACATCAGTGGCAGCAGAAAAGCACAATCCACTACATGTTGCTTATAATAAGCTAAATTAAAATAGGATATTTGCCAGTAGCATGGCAAACCAGCAGAGTGAAAAAGAACTTAGCCAAATAAAATAACATAACAATAACAGAAAAATATATGGGTGGGGGGGATAAAGAAGAAAAGGGTAGTGTTGAAGCAACATTCCTAAAATAATTTAGAAAATTAAGCCAATTAAAAGAAATTTGGCGGCACCCCCTTGACGGCACCCATTCCCGAATTATGTCAAATCTCACTAAGGTGGAAACGTAGACTAACAACATTTGATAATTGAGAGCTATTAAGTGCTTGATAATTCCTATATTCTATTATATTATAAATCAACAGGGATTACCTTTATTTTAGATATAGGACGCTTCTTTTCCAATTCTCCTAGTCCAACTCGCTAATAATTCTTGAGGTTGGCGATATCTATTTTTTAAACCAGGTGGGACATCTTCCCCACTGTCAGAACCGTAGTGGTCAGACCGTGCGGTCTCAACAATGAGCACTCAAGAACACCTGGTTTAAAAAATAGATATTGCCAACCTCAAGAATTATTAGCGAGTTTGACTAGGAGAGTTGGAAAAGAAGCTTCCTATATCTAAAATAAAGGTAATCCCTGTTGATTTATAAAACTAACGACATTACACAACCAAATAAATTGAAAATAATTAATAAAATGAAATAAAATAGACTGACCATTACGCCCCATCTCGACAGAGGATCACGAGGCCAATAATAGTCAGGGAATCACTGCATTTCGAACGCTACCTTAATGAGATTTCACATAATTCGGAAACGGGTGACATCAATTTTTTTTTATATTAATTATCGATTATGTACTGGGCATCATGTGGAGGATGTGCATTTTGCTGCCCCTAATGATAGCTTTATATTTATTTATCTTCTTATTTCAATTCATTCTAACTTTCAAAGCCATTATTCAAATATAAATCAGGTAGTAGTAGTGGGTCTGACGTCCTAAAGCTGCGCCTATACCATCATCTATATTTTATTTCCTTTTTCTGTCTACATAAACTGGTTAAACTTACATTATGTCGGTAGTGTGGCTCTGCTGCTCTAGAGTGCTGTCTAGAGTGCTACAGTTTATTTCTCGCTGCATAAGGACACAGCTATGCAAATTCTCCGCATTTGTGGATCGATCGGAAGGGATGGAGGGGGTGGCTCGATTCTTCAGTTTGCCTTTGCGATGATTTGTCTAGCAATTGAAATACAGCGATTCCGTGACCATTATTGGCCTTGTGGTTCTCTGTCGACATGGGGCATCATGGTCAGTCTATTTTGTTACTTTGTTTCATTTTAGTAGTTCGTTTTAGTCATATTTTGGTGATATTTCACGTCTCTCGGAACTGGTACCTTACAAGGGGAGGTGCCACTAAATTATTATATAATTGGCTTTATATTTTAAATTTAATATGGATTTATTATTAATTGGGTTTAATTGAACTTCTAAACTATTTGGAGACTTTGGGCTACAGATTCAGTCTTGTTACCTTTACTTTTCCCCTCCCTATTGATTTAATTTTTATGTTAATTTTTTGCTCTACAGTTTTGCTATGCTACTGGTGTATGTATTAATTTTATTTTTTATATTAATTATCGATTATGTACTGGGCATCGTGGAGGATGTGCATTTTGCTGCCTCTAATGATAGTTTTATATTTATTTATCATCTTCTTTCATTTCTTTCTAACTTTTAAAGCTATTTTTCAAATATATACAGGGTGTCTCAAAAATATTGGTACAAACATTTAGAGGAGTTAGGTAACATCTAAAGGAATGTGAATCGCACAGGAACCCATAACCGGAAATGTCACAGGAAAGTAGTTGCAGAGGCACAAGAAGCAGAAATGACACAAGACAGTAATTAGTGGCAAACATTTATTTGACATAATATTAACAATGGAGTACGAGATGGATGCATTTCATGATGTTACAACAGATGCTTGAAGGTTCCGCTATAAGACACGATGCATGCGTGACACCGATGCATCATGGATTGGCGGACATGGTCGAACACACCTGAAGTTTCTTTGACAGTAGCAGCAGCGCAGACGAGTCTCGCCATGAGATCCATTTCCATCTCCACAGGCGATTCATACACAATAGATTTGAGGGCTCCCACAGAAAGAAATCAAGGCTCGATAAATCAGATGAGCGTGGGGGCCAGGCAACGGGTCCACCACGGCCAATCCATCGATGCCCAAAACACCTGTTCAAATGGTCACGAACACACCTTCCATAATGGGCAGGTGCCCTGTCACGTTGAAACCAAATGCTGCATCTCACATTTGCTGGAACATTGTCAAGTAACCCTGGTAGAACTTGTTCAAGAAAGATCCGATATTTAGCGGAGTTCGTGCAGGATGGTAACAGGTATGGGCCGACTAAGCAGTCACCGACCATACCTGCCCACACATTTATTGCGAAGCGATGTTGTGCCGCATGGGGGCGCACACCACGTGGATTGTCGTGAGCCCAAACATGAGTATTGTGATGATTGAATAAGCCTTCCCGAGTGAAATAAGCCTCATCCGTGAACAAAACATAGGCTGGAAAATTCAAGTCTTGAACACTTTCTTGGAGAAACTACTGTGCAAAAGCCACACGTGCAGGATGATCTTGGGGGAGCAATAATTAAACCCTTTGGAGATGAAAGGGGTGTAAGGAATCGTCATGCCAGACACGCTGTACACTGCAATGAGACACTCCTAAGGCAGAGGCAATGGCACATGTGCTGGTAGTAGGATTATTCTGGACGGCATTCAACACACTTTTTTCCATGGCGGGAGTGTGCGTCGAACATAGTCTGCCCGCACTACTCCTGTTACCTCTAAATGACCCATAATTGCACAAATTTTGATGCACACGCGCAAACAAACGGTGGTCCGGTACATGTCTGACTGGGAAGCGTTCTCCATAAATTCATTGAGCGGCTCGTCCATTGCCCTCTGCTAATCCATACACTAGTTGCATGTCTGCCAGCTCACAGTTCGTATATTGATGCATGCTCTTCTTGCAGCGACTACCGTGCCGTCTACCGACTTAAGGCGATGTTTCCGGTTATGGGTTCCTATACAATTCACATTCCTTTAGATGTTACCTACCTCCCCTAAACATTTGTACCAATATTTTTGAGACACCCTGTGCATATCACTGAATAAAATTATCAACCAAAATGGTTCTATAGGTCAAGGAACCTATATTGACACCATAATGTTGTTTATTATTATTATTATTATTAATACTATTAGTCATATGGTGCAAGGAAGCCTGAGGCTTATGCTGTACAAGTCAAAAAAATTCCCAAGTTACCCTGAGAGAGAGAGAGAGAGAGAGAGAAGCAGAAAGGAATCACCAAGAGAGAGAGAGAAGAATGATGATATCCAGCTATCATACTCTATGTGAAAGGTTACACAACAAGCAACTATTCACATTTCTTAAAATACTTTTTTGCAGCATTCCTCAACTCACATGGAGTTCAATAAAGTTCTTTGGAAATTTCTGTTTTTAATAATTAGCTATAGCACTTTGCTGCAAGAGATCAGACATAGATCTTGGGGAATAAACTAATCCCTCAGCACCACTAAATAAGCCTAGTCCTTCAAAAAGAATAGAGAATAAGCAAATGATCATGGCACTGCTGCCTGCAACATAATGTTTAATGGGTTATATTTTAATTAGCCATAACGACAAGGATTTTTTGTTCTGCTCCAGAAATAAACTTCAACACTATGACCTGTAATAAATAATATTACATAACACCCATGCAAAAAAAAAAAAAAAAAAAGACACAAATAGTAGTAGTAGAAGCATGTGACACAAGAAAGCAAGCTTATGTAGCATCAGCCAAAACAAAACCATTTCACACATCCATTCCCTCTAAACGTTTGTCCTGTTCCTCCTTGAATTTATTTAAGCTATATACTTCCACAATGACATGAAAGTTTGTTCCAGCAATCACCTACCCTCTGGCTAAAGGCAAATTTCTGCACATTTATTCTATCTGTCTTTCCTCGATTTGAATTTAAGCCCCCTCAGGTTTGTAATCTGAGCAAGAGGAAGAATCCCATCAGAATTGAGCCTGCTCAACCCATTCAAAGCCTTATACTCCTCAATCAGATGAACTCGCAAGTACCTAGTCTCCAGATGCTGCAATTTGCAGAATTTTAGTCTTTCTTGTTAAGAGCACCCTTTCGCTACCCTCACAAATCTTGTTGCCCTTCTCTGTACACGCTCAAGCAACTCTACATCCTTCCTAAAATGAGGCCTCCAGACCCTTACACAGTACTCAAAGCATGGCCTGACCATTGCCTTATACAAAGGGATAATCACCACCTTTTCCCTACAAGCAAAATTCCTGTATATCATTGACATTATCCCATGACCTGCTCTTGCAGCCTGTCTACATTGCTCAGAAAACTTCATATCCAACTGCACAATTACCCCCTGGTCTTTTTCATTCTCCACCCCCGAGTGTAGTACCACACAGTTCGTACGTTTCTTTTGGGTTACTGCCACCCATACGGAGTACTTTGCATTTTTCAATGTTAAACTTCAGTTGCCACTTATCAGCCCATCTGCCCAAATTTTCTAGATCCTATTGCAGTAGCACACTGCCATTACTGTCATTAACAACCCTGTCAACCTTTTTATCATCTGCAAACTTCGACACTAAGCCTGATATACCTTCATCAATATCATTAAAAATATACAAAGCAACAGTGGGCCCAACACCAAACCCTGTGGGAATCCATTAATAACATTAGTCCACGAAGAGCAGTGTCCATTGATTACCACCCTGTCTTCTCCCACTAAACCACCCTTTTATCCATTGTAGCAACTTACCCTTAATACCATACTGCTCCAATTTGTACAGTAGTCTTCCTTTTGTAGAAGAATAAGAGAAATTTACCTCAATACAATATGTAGAACACTTACGTATGATACTCTCCAGAAATTAAAACAAATAAGAGATTAACGCAAAATGATTACAGTAAAGCATCAACTGAAAACAATTAAAAACTTAATGAAAGTTAAATTTTGAAAAATGATTTTCCTTCCTCCAATTTTCCTTAGGAAGGAAAATGGTTTTTCAAAATTTACGTTTAACTTTAATAAATTTTTTGATTAAAGTTAAAAAAAACACTTGCAGTGGTGCCAAGAACACTGTGATTAGACAGTGGAAAGACAATCCAAGCATCTGGAGATAGTATCGTGGTATGTATGGGGGTTGTTTGTTGGCACAGACTGTGTCCATTAATACCAATGGAAAGTCGAATGTCATTCAGGGAGTATCTGAATTTTGTATCAGATCTGCACTCTGCAATGCAATGTTACACATATCTCAAAGGTGTTGGCCACTTTATGGCCAACACCTTTGAGATATGTGTGCATCATTCCAGAATCATGCAAGAATGGTTCAGAGAACATGACAGATTTCCACCATCTTCCCTGGTCCCTTCATTCACTTGATCTCATTCCTATTGAGAATGTGTGGGATGTGATGAAGTGAGTGAGTGAGCTACTTGGCAATGAAGTCCTCTTCCATCAACTTTGTGGGAGGTGTTTTGCTGGAAGAATGATTACAATTAGAAAAAAATACACTAAAACACCTTACAGAAGAATCCATGCTGTGCTGTACACTTGCTGTTACTCAAAACAAAGGCAGCCCGATTCAACACTGAATAAAGGTTTTATTTTTTTTTGTCCAGTGTGTACTACAAAAAAATATACAGGGTGTCTCAAAATTACACGGCATAACTTCAGGAATGAGTTCCTCATATGTAGACAATAAAAATATATCAACATAGTTCCGGAAATGCTTGGTTCCAAAGTTATTAACCGGAATCTCCCGCAGGTGATTTCCTTCATCACAAGGTACTGACAGAACCTGGTAGGTTTCCATTCCGACCATGTACTCAAATCAGGAGCAAGCAGATATGCACTTTATGTATGGTTTGGCGGATGGCAATGCTCTCGAGACTCATCATTTGTACCACGAAAGGTTCCCAGAACGAAGATGCCCAGACAGGAAAACTTTTGAAGGTATCCATCGCCGCCTTTGTGAACATGGGACCTTTACACCTCGTGCTACCGACTGAGGACGACCAAGATCTACGACCTCTGAAGTAGAGGAGATTTTGGACGTTGTGTATGCCACTCACTCCTGGAATAAGCACATGCAGAATAGCAATGCAACTCTGCAATGCAATGAAATGCAATGGCTGTTCAACGTTCGACTATTTGGAGAGTGTTGTGAGAATGCCAACTGTATCCTTACCATTTGCAATGGGCACAGGCCTTGTCACCAGCAGATTAACATGACAGGAATTTGACGAGACAGGAAAACTTTTGAAGGTATCCATCACCGCCTTTGTGAACATGGGACCTTTACACCTCGTGCTGCCGACTGAGGATGACCAAGATTTACGACCCCTGAAGTAGAGGAGGAGATTTTGGATGTTGTGTATGCCACTCCTGGAATAATCACATGCAGAATAGCATGCAACTCTGCAATGCAATGAAATGCAATGGCTGTTCAACGTTCGACTATTTGGAGAGTGTTGTGAGAATGCCAACTGTATCCTTACCATCTGCAATGGGCACAGGCCTTGACAAGTCCATGACAGGTCGATGTGAGGCCTGTATTCAGGCAGAAGGTCAACATTTTGAACAATTACCATAAGGTGATATGAACAGTTAAATGTCACACACAGACCTTCAAAACTCGGAAACCAAGAATTTCCGGAACTATGTTGATATAAAATATTTTTATTGTCTACGTATAAGGAACTTATTCCTGAAGTTATGCCGTGTATTTTTGAGACACCCTGTATATATGTATATTTTTTCACGTCTTTCGGAACTGGTACCTTACGGGGGGGGGAACCACTAAATTATTATATAATTGGCATTATTTTAAATTTTAATTGGATTTAAATCTCTAAATTATTTGGGGACTTTCGGCTACTGTTTCTGTCTTGTTACCTTTACTTTCCCCTCCCTGTTGATTTATTATTTTTCATGTTAATTTTCGCTCTACAATTTTTTGTCATACTACTGGCTTATGTTTTAGTTTTATATGAATTATCGATTATATCTGGGCATCATGTGGAGGATGTGCATTTTGCTGCCTCTAATGATAGCTTAATATTTATTTATTTATTTTATGTTATTACATTCTAACTTTTAAGTTATTATTTAAATATAACTCAGTGGTAGTAGTGGGTTGATATGCAAAAAAGCAGCACCTGTGCCGTCATCTATTCTCCTTTTTCTGTTTATATAAGCTGGCTAAGCTTACATTATGTCAGTGGTGTGGCTCTGCTCTAGAGTGCTGCCTGTTCTATAGTTTATTTCTCGCTGCATAAGGACCACCGCTATGCAAATCCTCTACATTTGTGGATCAACCGGAGGAGGAAGGGATGGTTTGGTCCTTCGATCTGTTCGCCTTTGCGACGATTTGTATAGCGACTGAAATGCAGCGATTCCATGACCATTATTGGCCTCGTGGTCCTCTGTCAATATGGGGCATAATGGTCAGTCTATTATTTTGTTTTCTTTTAGTTGCTCTTTTTAGTTCATTTTTGGTGATATTTCACGTCTTTCGGAACTGGTACCTTACAAGGGGGAGTACCGCTAAATTACTATATAATTGGCATTATTTTAAATTTAATTTGGATTTATTATTATTAATTGGATTTAAATCTCAATTATTTGGAGACTTTCAGCTACTGTTTCTGTCTTGTTACCTTTACTTCCCCCTCCCTGTTGATTTATTAATTTTTATGTTAATTTTCACTCTACAGTTTTTTGTCATACTACTGGCTTATGTTTTATTTTTATATGAATTATCAATTACACACACACACACACACACACACACACACACACACACACACACACACACACACACACACACACACACACAATTATATTGATATTATGTATAGAAATATTAATGAATTATTTATAATATATATATTATTACTTAACTCTTCACCCATTTTTATCCTTATTACACACACACACACATAGGGCGATTCACTACCAGTGCGACAAACTTGCAGAAGGTGCAGGGGGGCACAAAGACGAATCGGAATCACATAGCATTGCAGGGTCTGAAATGCCTTCGTCATGCGGTAGAGGACGTTGAACGGGAGGTCCCGTGAACAGCGATCCCGCTGGAAGTCAGCATTTGCGAACCGTTTCTGTTGAAGAAACCAAGTAGCAAAAGTGCTCCGGAGTGGATAATCTGCAGGCTCCAATGATTGGACGTGTTGCAGATGGTATGAACTCATTTGGTTTGTTGACAGTATCCTCCATACGGTGGATTGGGAAATACCCAATCGTTGGCCTACTACTCGAGTACTCGTACTCGGATTGCCTTCTGCAAGACGTAGGACATTCTCCTCATTGTCTAGCGTCCTCGTCGTTCGCTCTTGATTCATGGTACCTCTCGTGAAACAACCAGTCTCACGTAACCTTCTGTGCACATGTGTGAAAATCGTATGATGAGGAGCACGCCTGTGCGGGAAATGTTCCTGGTACAAGCGCAGAGCGGCGAGCCTGTTACAGTCCGCAGCTCCATACGCGAGGTGCATGTCAGCCAGTTCAACGTTTGAATACTCGTCCATCCTACTGCCTCGGGAACTGGTTCGCAAATGCTGACTTCCAGTGGGATCGCTGTTCACGCGACCTCCCGTTCAACGTCCTCTACCACATGACGAAGGTATTTCGGACCCTGCAATGCTATGTGATTCCGATTCGTCTTTGTGCCCCCTACACCTCCTGCAAGTTTGTCGCACTGGTAGTGAATCACCCTGTATATAGGGTGTTTCAAAAATACATGGCATAACTTCAGGAATGAGTTCCTCATACGTAGACAATAAAAATATTTTATATCAACATAGTTCCGGAAATGCTTGGTTTCCAAGTTTCGAAGATCTGTCTATGACACTTAATTGTTCACATCACCTTATGGTAATTGTTCAAAATGTCCACCTTTTGCCTAAATACAGGCTTCACATCGACATCTCACGGACTTGCAAAGACGATGCCAAATTCCTGGCATGTTTCGTATTGTCTCACAACTTTCCACAATTCGATTGCGGAGAGTTTTTCTATTTGATTGGCTTTCGAAATTTAATGAATTATTATTTTATTATCCTTACATTTAGATGTTCTAAATTATCTTAGAGAGTTTCTGCTGAAATATTTTTACTCTTGTTACCCCTCTCTTCCCTCCCTGTTGGTTTGATCATTATGTTTAAATTTGACTATTTTTGCTCTTGTCTTGCCATGCTGCTGGCATTATTTTTTTATTTTTAATTCTTATTCATTTTTATGGTTATATTTCAAGCATCATGTAGAGGAATATGCTTTTTGCTGCCTCTGATGTTTGCTGTACCTTTTTATTTTATTTTTATTATGAAAGATTCAGTTGCCAACTATTTTAAACGTTATTCAAATATATGTATAATTATATATATATTTTTTTGTAAAATAATAACGAGGTAAACTTCTCTTATTATTTTACAAATATTGATATCAACGTAGAACGTATTGAGCATTACAGCTCTGGTTCATACTATATATATATAGTATAAATAGTACATTGATATTTAAATGTTTCATTATTATATCTGACTTGATTTGTGTGTATACAAAGTTGTTAATGGAACGTGAAATTCATCTGATCTCTTACAGAATAACCTCCAGGAAAATTTAAACTGAGAGAATCTCTACACACAATTTACAATACACACTTCCTTCAACAATAAGCTTGATATCAATTTATTCTGCTCTAACAAACAATTTAAGAGCAAATAAAACCTTGAATCCATTTTTCTTAACTTTACCTCTGTTCTTATTTCTCTATATTTGATCACACAAAATTATATTCTTGGCACACTCATATCATTAATTACATCATTTATATATCCATTTGAGGATTACTTTATTACCAGTCTTTTGTTTTATTAAGTAAATATCTTATTTAACTTATGATGGCCTGTGCCAGTAACTCTATGCCACAGTCAATGCAGTTTTATTATATACATATATATATATTTTACCATTATTACGTAAATATCCATTTATTTATATTCATATGAAACCTAACAATTCAATTTACAGTAGAGCATCGATAATCCGAACTAATTGGAACTGGGGGTAGTTCAGACTTCCAATTTGTTTGGATTTTAGAACTTATCAAAAATACTGTTCTGGAGACTAAAAAAAAAAAGGTTTAGTAAGTTTAGAAATAAAATCACTAAGTTTTACCTACATATTTTTATTCATAGGTAACAAAACAAGTGGAACTTTCAGTTCGATTCAGTTCAAAAGTTCGATTCTGCTCGTCTTCTATGGTTTCTTCTGCAATACAGTTTTATATAGGCCACAGTTTTTTTCATGCATTTTTTAAATTCTGCAAAGTGAGTGATTCCCATGTGTCAGCTAACATGTAGCAGCTGTCTTCGAGACTGAGCTTTTCGAAAAAGCTACAATGCTTTCTTTATTGCTTTCTACTAAAAGTAAATGATGCAAGACTTTTTTTTTATAGATTCTCTTCAACTTTTCGATGACTCCCTGGTCCATCACTTGGAGGAGTGCAGTAACATTTGATGGAAGAAAGGTGACCTCGAATCAGTCGTCTATTTCAGTGGTTCCCACTGGTGTGCTGCAAGATTAGAAAAAATTCCATTGAGTTCAATGGCAATCACTATTTTGGTGTGCCATTAATATTTGTCTTTTAACTTAGTGTGACTTGAGTGACAAAAGATTGGGAACCACTGGTCTATTTTGTTTAATGTTTCCACTGAAGGATGCGATGGCATGTTGTCTAGGATAAGTATGACCTTGCCCATTTTGCCTTCTCGTTCATGATATTTCTTGACATTCGGAATAAAATTGTTGGTAAACTTTATCAGATTACAAAGTGTGTTGAATAACAGATTACAAAGGGTTATGTTTAGTTAATACTGTATGTATATTAATTAAACTATGTATGTAAGTATAAATTTATTTTTATTTTGGTAATCTGTGGATTAGCAAAATAATTCTTCCAATTTTCACATATCATTTAATTTTGTTAATTGGTAAGGTAATAAAAGTGTAAGTTTGTGCTTTATATCTTAATTTTTATATCCTTTAAATAATATTCCTCCAATTTTCGCTTATTAGAATTGCCATTTAATAGAATCAAAATTTAATTTGCAAACTTGATCACAATAATCAGCATTTACTGTAATTATTTATTGCCATTTAATAGAATCAAAATTTAATTTGCAAACTTGATCACAATAATCAGCATTTACTGTAATTATTTTATGGCACTAGCATAAAAAAAATAAATGCTGGCTCGTTCATATTATTTATTGACGTTTCAAATTACTAATGTTCGGGAGGCTCTACTGTATTTAATATTTTTATTTGCATGAACAAGCATTTTGTGTTTTTCCTTAAAAAAATAATTGTTCAGTTGATGGAGGTACTTGTGAATACAGCTACTTTCGCTTATTATAAGATCTTCCAGGTAAGAATTTATATAAAACACTTCCTGTTTATGTTCTCAGCATAGGATAAAAATTTATGGTATGGATTCTATGCTAAATCTTTCCAAGAAATCACTTCAGGCATCCAGTGTTATTTTGCTTGTATTGACCCTATAATAACAAACCTCGTTCAATTCTGTACAAACCTGTATCTGTCATCTGAAGTAAGCAGAAAATACTGTACTTCAAGAAATTGAAGTGAGGAAATAGATGAAGATTTCTGGTAGATCCCCTGTATATTTAATAGAAATTATAATTTTCTGATTTAACTGTTTGAAGTTTTAAAATAAAAAATAATAATAATAAAAGTACGTTTTGTACGATAACAATAATGTCAATTATGTTCAAGGTTACAAATAAAAGGCACAAAAACACTCTACCTTTAGAGAAGGGCAGAAAAATGGCCTAGAGACCTTGCCAATCAAAGAAATCTAAATTCGTTATAATCAAACACTGTATAAACAACAAATAAATTAACTTTACTTTGAACCTTACCTGATGTAAAAGAACATTAGTGTCTGGAATAATGTAGTGTGAAAATGAACACAATTCACTGTGGCTCGTTGGTTCTTTTTCTAATAATCCCTCTTCATGGCCAGGACAATCGCTGCAAAGGCAAGATCCACAACCAATATCGTCTCTGAGATAATGTTCACGAACAGTTTTCACTACACCTCCTTTCTTGTTTTTTTTAACGAATATTTTTGAGGTAATCATTCTAAAAACTATAATTAATATGCCTAACGTTTTAATATACAGCGGATGCTAAAAAGAACGAATTACCGTACACAGATATAAAAGGACGACATACCATGCGTTTGTCACGGAGCGCCCTCTTTCTATTTTAAAGTTCGCATGATATTTTTTAAAAAAAATTTAAATATTAGTAAACATCAAAGAGACTGATCGATCAATCAAAATCCGTTTATTCAACATAATTGAAGTACAATGACCATCAACATACAGAAACAGCAAAATATCCAGGTTTTGAAAGACCACTTTACCAAAGGGTTCTTAGTACATTAATATGAGGGAATGAACCGTTTTCGAGATAATGCACATTTTCTGTTAACATCTGCCACTGACTATGGGAGCACTCTGGGAGGGTAGTCTGTATTGCTGAGACATTGTACACGCTGGATATGGTAGGAGGTACAGTAATTGGCGCAGTAATTGGTAGGAGGTACAGTAATTGGGCTCCACACACTACTATGACTCAGTACACGCTCTTGCAGAGCAACCCTCCTTGTCGAAATTCCTGGATTTTGTTCTATTCTTTCTAACGTCTGCGCATGTAGTATCGTCACGCGCAGACGTGTCGTCACCGTCCTCCTCACACCGAGTAGAAAAGGCCCGGATTCGAATCCTGTCGACGTCGCAAGGAACTTTAGTGGGCTTTTTTCACTCAGTGGATCATAATTTTTATTCTTTCTATTTTTTTTTTTTTTCCCTGGTTCTTGGGTTTGGGCGGCCTGAGACCAGGGATGTTGGCACCCAACAGTATTGCACTTCTTCTGTTGGGTGCAAGTTTGTGCTTAGCAGCACTCTAGAGTATAATAGTAGAAGGAGGTCCGGCTCCACGTGCCGGGGATGGGCATCAGATTGCAGCTGAAGTTGTCAGCTGCAATCTGATGGCAGAGTGACCTGACATAAACAACACATTAAGCTCACAAACATTCCTTCAATACTATTGTAATCTTTCCTATTCCAATTTTGGTTATTATTATTGGATATATTAGTGTAGATTAATTTACACATTAAAAATTCTTGTTCTGGAATTTCAACTTCTTAGCTATATTTCAGGCCCACTTTACAGTTTTCTGTAAAATAAAGAATTAGGTGGAGATGGGCATTTGCCTGGGAACCACCCCGACACAGTTCACACACACACACACACACACACACACACACACACACACACACACACACACACACACACACACACACACACACACACACACACACACACACACACACACACACACACACACACACACACACACACACACACACACACACACACACACACACACACACACACACACACACACACACACACACACACACACACACACACACACACACACACACACACACACACACACACACACACACACACACACACACATGTCGTCATAGTCAAGATAATTAGTCTTACCAATCAAAACGCTGTTTGCATAAATGTGTGTACTCCTCATGGCTCTTACTTTTTAGTTTCACTATACTGTCCACCAACTTCCAACATTACACTTCATTTTGCCTGACTCGATGAAGTTATTTCTTTGGTAGGTACTGCCAAATTCATTATAATGTCAGATGTTAATGCCAAATCCAGTCTATGGCACTCCGACCATACTGATAACAAGGGTTCACTCATAGAAGACTTTCTCCTTTCACATGAAGCTGACGGTTCTAAATAAACCCGGCTCACTTTATACCTTTAGCTCTCTAAATGACGAATCAAATATAGACATCACTGCTACTTCTTAGACTGTTTCTTCAAACATTAATGAATGGATATTTGCCCAAGACATTTGCCTAACATTTGAATGGACATTTGCCTAACATTTTCCCAAGTGACCATCGCGCGATCACCTTCTCTGTGACTTGCTCTGCACAGTCATATGATCGTCCACTACAGGACCTTAGATGATTTTCTTTGCGACGAATCATGTGGATGGTTTGATGACTCAATCAACACTGACTTTCCACATGAAACCATAAACTTCATCCATCATTTTACAGCTTTTGAATTAGCTTCCTATGTTAATAATGCTCTCAGCTAAGACTGTTATAAAGCAGCCAAAAAGAAAATTCAGTCTTTCCATCCCACTCCATGGTGGGACCGAGAACTTACTTTGCTTTGCACAGCAAGTGCATCGGGCTAAGCGTACTTACCAACGACATCGCAGGAACTGGCCACCTCCTGACGTCGAAAATCTTAAAACAGAATATCAGGTTCTCAAAAGACAATACGTCAAAACCATCACCACCTGTAAAATAAAATCTTGGCAGAACTTGGTTACTTCTACTGGCAATCGGAACCCATGGGGCCTTGTTTATCGCCTTAACAGAAACAAATCCTATTCTCCTGCTGTTTATTGGTCGGTACCCGCAAACGGCACCGAAACTCTCACCTGGAAGGACACCATCAATCTGCTTCCTTCTGATCGCCCAGAGGATGACTTGACTACTTATCAACAAATAAGACAGTTCAATAGCTCTTACACTACTACTTCTCAATCTCAGTCATTCACGCAGCTGGAAGTGGACACAGCCGTCCTAAAAATTAATCCAGGCCTCGACCTTCATGAGGGCATCTTTATCAAACAATTTCACAAGCTACATCCAACGGTTCTTCCGATATCAAACAATTCCACAAGCTACATCCAACGGTTCTTCCGATATCAAACAATTCCACAAGCTACATCCAACGGTTCTTCTCTATTCAGCAAATGACTGAATGAAAGCACTTTCCCTGTTATCTGGAAGACAGCTCTTCTTAAATTAATTCCTAAACCTTCAAACACCCCGAATGGCAGGTCCTTCCGTCCTATTGTTCTGTTATCACATTTGGCCAAAACACTTGAAAGATTGATTGCTATAAGACGCACTTCTCTTTTCACTAATACCTCTCTTGTATCAGATGATCAATATGGTTTCCGAATTGGACGAGGAATTGAAGAAGCAGTCGTTAAATTCCTTTCTCGAGTTAACCCTGCAAACTCTAAATACGTTCTTGCTATTTTTATTGATTTCTCTGCGCCGTTTGATCTGTTATTGTGGTCTAGTTTGTTTTTGCTCGCTTACATCTGCCGATTGTCCTCTTCCTCTTTATAACCTTCTAAGAAGTTATTTTGAAAATCGTACAGTTTCTGTTATTTCTGGATCCAACTCTGTCTCCCGCTCTGTCACTAGAGGCTGCCCCCAGGGCTCTGTACTTTGGACCACTCGTCTGGAACATCGTTCTTGATGAATTTGCTAATTAAAACTGTTCCATATACTTCCAAATTGGCTTGTGCAGATAATTTCACCCTGCTGATCCAGGGCAATTCCCGTGCCTCTCTTGAAAGTATTGCCAATTTAGTCATGTCAGATCTCTTTCTCAATGGTCCACCATAAATAAATTATCCATATCCTCCACGAAAACTAAAATGACGCTGGTTAAGGGTTAGCTTAATATTTCACAGCCACCTGTTGTAAAACTTCAAAACAAATTACTGTCCATGGTTTCTTCTCTAAAATGTCTTGGTCTGATCATTGATAGTAAACTTACATTTACTAAACACTTGGAAGATCTCTCAGAGAAAGTCAAAAAACTTACATTTTCACTTCTGCGTCTTTCTAAACAATCTTGGGATCGTAATTCTCGCTCTTTCAATGTGTTTCTACCAATTTGTTCTTATGGCGTGGCCGCCTGGTTCCAGCATGTTAAGAGGGTTTCAGTCCAGACTAAACTTCATAGCATTCAACGTAAAATGCTTTTAGCAATGTGCAGGGCCTATAGGACTGTGTCTACTCCTGCTTAGCAAGTCTTTAACGGATGCCTGCCCCTCGATCTCTTTCTTCTGTACCGAGGCCTGTGCTTCTCCATTAGGCATGCTGTCCTGTTACCTTCCTTGGATTACTATCGATGTTACTGTGGATCCTAAGACAGAGAAAAGACGCTGTTGGAATATTTTGATGCAGCGATGGCAAGACAGATGGTCCGCTACCTCTAAGGATCTTGTTACTTTAAAGTTCATCTCAAACGTCACCTTTGCCACGTTAAAGTCCACACAGAAATGGTTTTGTCCTGGTCTGTACACTCTCTGCTTACTCTCTGATCATGGCTCCCTTAACGCCAAACTAGCAACTTCAACCTTACTGAATCACCTCTCTGTTCCCGTGGTCCCACAGAAAACTGGGAACATATTTTATATCACTGCCATCAATACCTAGATTGTCGACAAAACCTTCTTCCCTCCACTAGCATCACTGTACCCGGTAATGAGCTGGACTTTCTGAGCACCAGAGAAAATTTCCAGTTCCTGCAAGAATTTGCTCGTCATGATTTGATAGTTGGAGACGCTTTCTCACTCAACTACGGAATACCTCCTAGCCTTCCTAGTGGAGACTCCTGCTGGCACTGGCCTTTGGTCAGAGCGGGATAACATGTATATTTGTACAGGGTGTCTCAAAAATATTGGTACAAACGTTTAGAGAAGGTAGGTAACATCTAAAGGAATGTGAGTCGCATAGGAACTCATAACCGGAAACGTCACGGGAAAGTAGTAGCAGAGGCACAAGAAGCAGAAATGACACAAGACAGTAATTAGTGGCAAACCTTTATTTGACATAATATTAACAATGGAGTAAGAGATGGATGCATTTCATGCTGTTACAACAGATGCCCTAAGGTTCCACCATGAGACACGATGCATGCGTGACACCGACGCATCATGGATTGCGGACACGGTCGAACACACCTGAAGTCTCTTTGACAGTAGCAGCAGCGCAGACGAGTCTCGCCACGAGATCCATTTCTGTCTCCACAGGCGATTCATACACGATAGATTTTAGGGCCCCCATAGAAAGAAATCAAGGCTTGATAAATCAGGTAAGCGTGGGTGCCAGGCAACGGGTCCACCATGGCCAATCCATCGACGCCCAAAACTCCTGTTCAAATGGTCACGAACACACCTTCCATAATGGGCAGGCGCCCCATCATGTTGAAACCAAATGTTGCGTCTCACATTTGCTGGAACATCGTCAAGTAACCCTGGTAGAACTTGTTCATGAAAGATCCGATATTTAGCGGAGTTCATGCGGGATGGTAACAGGTATGGGCCGACTAAGCAGTCACCGACCATACCTGCCCACCCATTTATTGCGAAGCGATGTTGTGCCGCATGGGGGTGCACACCGTGTGAGCCCTCTGCTAATCCATGCACTAGGTGCATGTCTGCCAGCTCACAATTCGTATATCGACGCATGCTCTTCGTGCGGCGACTACTGCTTGAATGAGTAAACCAGAAATAATCCCTCTCCCGAACTGATGAACAGCGCCGCGTACCGACTTACGGTGACGTTTCCGGTTATGGGTTCCTATGCGTTTCACATTCCTTTAGATGTTACCTACCTCCCCTAAACGTTTGTACCAATATTTTTGAGACATCCTGTATATATATATATATATATATATATATATGTATGTGTGTATAAAGGCACTATATATATAACTTTTTTTTTTCCTCTCTTTTCTTTCTTTTTTTTTTATTTCACTTTTTATATTTATTTATATACTTACTGATTTATATTTGCTAGTACCCTAGGTATGGGCTGCCCGAGGGACGGAATTTTATTATTTAGTTAATTTTTTTTTTTTTTTTTTTTTTTTTTCGCTCTGATATTAGGGTAGTAAGAACTGATAAACCAGAGGGTTCGGAGGGCATCCGCGGTACATGCGTAGTTGTGGCCTACCTCCTCGCGGTGTAGATTGGGAAGGCTTTCCAGACGGTCGCCTGCCTGGTAAGAAAATGGGCAGCAACAACTAAACAACACACACTGCATGAACATAATATTAAACACATTTCTGGCCTTCTACACTGCTCTGTAATCATCACAGTGTACAAAGGTGGAGTTGATCTGACGTTCAGGTGCCGTCCTACATAAGATACTATAGATGTCTACATGTATCGTCATCGTCCTCCCGACACCGGGTGGAAAAAGCCCGGGTTCGAATCCCGTCGATGACGCGAGGAACTTTAATGGGCTTTTTTTCACTCCGTGGCCGAGTTAGTCCGTCTCAGGCGTAGATAGCAGTTTTCCGCCCCTAGAAAATGGGGTTTTTTGTCCAATAAAACAGACAATCGACCAACCACAGAACACACGCAACTAACAGACATAAGACACAGCACGGCAGATGAATTTGATTATTCTGGTGGGCTAAAAGTAATAGTTTTTTTGTCTGTTTGTCACTCTGCGGGGTAGCACAGTAGTATCGTCACAGTTCTCCCCACACCGGATGGAAAAGGCCCGTCAATGACGCGAGGAACTTTTATTGTTTGTTTTTCACTCCGTTGCTGAATTATTCGGTCTCAGGAATAGAGAGCAAGGTTTTCCTCTCAGAAACTGGGTTTTTTTCGTCCAGTTAAACTGGCTAATCAACCACAGAACACACGCAGTTTACAGACACAAATACGGGTTTATGTATTAAGAATTGAGGGGTACAGTTTCAAAATGAGGAAAGATAGTTGTAGAATAGAGATGCGAAAATTTGCCTTTAGCCAGCAGGTAGTTGATTTGTGGAACAGGCTTCCATCTTTTGTTGTGGAAGCTAATAGCCTAAATAAATTTAAGGCTGAGCTGGACAGGCATTAGGAAGGAATGGAGGGGTGAAATGGGAGAGTTTTTTTTTTTTTTTTTTGGCTGATGCTCCATATGCTTGCTTTCTTGCATCGTATTCCTCTACTAATGCTAATGCTAATAATAATTTGATTTTTTGTCTGTCTGTCAGTAGGGGTCTCTATTAAGGCCTGAGGCTCGTACTCCCATTATACGGTATAATATCATTGATAAATTGTATTACCCCTAGTCGTGCCTATTGAAATTTCAAATTATTTTATTCGAGTCACCCTCGCGCCTATGAGTGTACTGGGTCTAGGTGATCACCCTGCATCCCGCGGTGATGTGTTGGATTGTTTCTATGTCGCCAGTCAATCCCGTTCTCGCCAATTTATTGTTGTAGTCCCTGGTGTTGACTGCCTGGTCTTGGATGGCGCCTGCACGTGTAGCACAGTAGTATCATCACCGTGTTCCCCACACCGACTGGAAAAGGCCCGGGTTCGAACCCGTCGAATAAGCGAGGAACTTTATGGGTTTTTCACTCCGTGGCTGAGTTAGTCGGTCTCAGGTGTAGAAAGCAAGTTTTTTCCCCCAGAAACTGGGGTTTTTCGTCCAGCAAAACAGTCAAGTCGACCAGAGAACACAAGCAATTTATAGACACAATACACATGGGCATATGTAATAACTTACCTGATGACCCTAATATAAAAGTTTGGTTTTGGGTTTTTTTTTTTTTTTTCGACTTGGACAGCGAGCATGAATGCTTCAGTCAGAGGTGAAGAGCTTCCTGCTGGCGAGACACGCGTTGGAAGGCTCATTATCTATGTAGTCTCGATAGAAGTTATTGCAGTGTGATGCATGAGGTAAGTTCTTTTTCTCATTTTTCTGTCTTCATTTCTTCCGTCTATGTAAGTGGGATCTTCTTATTGAGGCTGAGCGGTGTATGCCGTTTGTCTATCTTCCGTATGGCTTAGTAGATTACAGCTATGTTTTCTTGTAATCCTTCAAGTTCTTAATCGCCTTCTTCTATTGTTCAATGACTTCTACCAAACCCCTTCACCCCTTTCTTTCCCAGCTCTGGTCAGTTCCGCGATGGCTGACTTGGGACAGTGTTTGCGGGTCTTGGAGATCATTATCTCGGTCGATCTTATAATCTCCTCCAGCTCGGTGTTGGTCCAACCTAGGATCCTTAGAAATATGTTAGTACTGGGATTGCGAGGAAGTTTATGACTCTGAGTATGTTCCCGCCATTCAGCTTTGTTTTTATCAAGTTCCTCAGTCGCTGATGGTATTTCTTAGTCATGCGCGCTTTGATCTCATTGTGTTCTAACTGTTGAGCCTGCATAATCTCTAGATATTTATAGGTCTTTTCCTCTGGCACGGCTTCAATCTTTCGTAGGTCTTCAGCTGACAGTTTCAGTCAACTGGATTTCGCTGATGCAATCCATTATCCCTGCATTCGTTTAGGTCAAATTGCATCCTGGTGTCAGTGCTGAACTCTTTGGATCCGGAGTAGCTGTTGGAGTTGATCCTTGGTTGCCGCATAGAGTTTGATGTTATGCATATACATCAGGTGAGAGAAGGGATGTACAGGTTCTTCTTCCCTTCTTTAAAGAGTATTCTGTACTTGCTGTTATTGAGCATGGTGGACAGTGGGTCGAGTACTAGCCAGAACCATGATGGTCTCACAGTATCTCCCTGGAAGGTTCCTCTTCTGGTGGGATCGGTCTGGTCATGATGTTCTCGAACTTGATGGTGGTTCTCCACTTCGCCATGGTTGCTTCAAGGAAATATATCGGTGTTGGGTTAACTTTGTAGATCTTCAGTGTTTTTATCAGCCTGCTATGGGACACGGAGTCGAAGATCTTGAGCTAGTCGACGTAGGCCTTGTACAGGTTGTGTTGCTTCTTGTAGACTTGTTCCATAACTTCCGCTTGGATGATCAAGCTCTGTAGGTCTTCTTTAGACAATATTTATCTAGATTCAGCCCTAAGTTATTGATGAAGTATTGTCTGGTGTATGTTTAAGTGCTGAAACGACTAAACCAATGAAGAGTCAGTATATTTTAACTGTAAATGGTGTGTGTTCTGAGGTCGATTTGCTTGCACTACTGGCAAAAAACCGAGATTCTGAAAAAGAGAACAACTATGCGACCTTTGCCTGAGACTAACTCAGTCATGTTGTGTAAAGAGCCCATGAAAATTTTATGGGCTTTTTCGTCATTTTTATATCATTGACGAGATTTTTAATTAATTCCATAGTGTTGGGTGCATTGAGTCTTCCAGTGATGAGCCTGGTTAGTGTTAGCCAGACTCATCATTGGAATATATTGCGAGTTACTATCTAATGTCTCCATGGAGTTATTTACTCCTTGAATTGCTTATATTACCGCCCTCAGCATGGAGATCGAATACATTTCAGTAGCCAATATTCTAGCTCAGGTATTTGTTGAAATAAGTTTTTAGTACATGACCATATGGTCGATGCACAAGGTGGTACTATACGAAGACACCAAAGGATACATTTTATGATTAGCTCTACGTCTTGCATGCTATTTAACTCCTGTCATTTGATCCACATTGTGGAGGTGTATGATGTGATTCTTTATTAATAGTAGAGCCATCAACCTTGACCTTGTTGTTTCGAAGTCCTGATGAAGGACATTTGAGCAGTTTCGGTTTGGCCAACTTCACGTACCATTAAGGTTAAGTAATTTTCAGTTGCTGGGTTATTTGGTTGGCCTGTTACGCAACGTATGGAGCCTGTTGTGCAACGTATTGGATCAGACGACGATATGAGTTTTAAATTGTTAGCATAGAACTGGAAATCGGGTAGAGATGCTAAGAATAGTTCCAGTGTTTACACAAACAGGACAGCACACGAAACATCACCCTGTGATTCTCCTCCACTCTCTCTGAAATTTTTGAAAAGAAATAAAAATGATGAAGATTTTTGGTGATAATGAAATTGAAGAGCTTTTACAGATCAACATAGTGTGTGCATAGTGTGCATAGTGTTAGGGTCGGGCGCCACCTGTGGTTTCCCACATCTGCGCCATATGTACACTGTGAAGAAATACAGAACACTGTAAATGCCAGAAAAAGTGTAGTGTGTTGAATGTGTAGTTTTGTGTTGGGTTCTGTTGTGTGTCCTGGCATTTGGCCGCAGGGCCCCTGGTGGAACCCCACGTTGCCCGCACACACCACTAGGAGGTAGCCAGGCTGCCCATAGTTCTCTGGCTAGTCTCCGTCAGGGTCGCCTCAGCTTCCTGAGCGGAGACCAAGTAAAAAAAAAAAAAATAATAAAAAATAAAATAATAATAAAATAAAATAAAAAAAAAATAAAAATAAATAAAAATAATAAAATAAAATAAATGAACCTTCCGGCTACGTAATTTTATGCGATCTCAGAAAAATTGCGGAATAGGCATTCGCAAATGAACTGAAAGAACAGTCATCGCTAAAAGGAGACAGTTCATTAGTGTCAAAAAATAGCAAGGTGCCCATACAGTCATCGGAATCTCCTGCGCGTTAACAAAATGGACACGATGAATGTTTCATCTGTGTTGATCCAGGTGAGTGGATTATACTATTTAATGATTCAAAGCAATATTGTTTAAAACCCAAGAGACCTACATGCCACATCTCAGTGATGGAAAATAACCAAAGAATGTCAAAACAGACAATCACTGTTGATCTCTAGTAACTTTCGCTACAACAGAATTTTGGAGGGAAAAAAAAAAGTGAGAAACAGAATAGGTTCGGCTCGCGTACTCAAATTATAAGAACTGCGTTGTCATCCATGTTGATTATTTTCAGCACAAAAAACTCTATTGTACTTTATTGCATGGATGCTGTGCCTGGAAATAAAAGGAAAAGTTTCAAGAAATAAAAATTAGAAATCTAAGAGCTATACGAAATAAAGGAGTCTTAGTTGAAACAGATAATGATAAGGATTTGGATAAACTCAGTAAGGCAGAGGTATTTTTTCAAAAGGGTATTAATCTGGATAAAGTAAAGTTACAGAACCCTACCATCTTAGTGTATGATGTACCTAAGGAATTAACTCAGGAGGATATTATTAGGGATTTATATAAGAAAAACCTTCAAGATTATGGATATGAGGAGCAAGAGGTCAGAGAGGGCATTGTTTTTAGATTTAGTAACAGTTCCAAGGCAAGGTTTAATAATTGGGTGATTGGGGTAGCTCCTCATATGTTGCAAAATTTGATGTGTAATGACAGGTTGGATTTTGGATATACGTCACACAAATTCAGGCGTTTTAGAGTTCTGACTAAATGTTTTTGTTTGGGGTATGGCCACTCTATACAACAATGCACACACAAGACTGTGTCGTGTGGTCATTGTGCTCAGGGTGGCCATCTTTTTGTTGATTGCCCAAATAAAAATAAAGATCCATGTTGTGTGAACTGCAAGCGCAGAGGTAGAGCTTATGATCACTCATTAAGGAGTAGTAGTTGTCCTGAATATAAAAAGGCCCTAGAATTCGCCAGTACGCGTACCTATGATGGATAACTGTAGTACTTTTAATGTGAATGGTAGTTTTCAACATAAAGATGAAGGTAGTGTGCTTAAGTTGGTTCAACTCAACCCCCAAAGATGTCGTGCGGCTACTGATGAAATTAGAATGGTGGCCGTGCAAGAAAGTGTTGACATTTTGTGTATGCAGGAGCCGTATGTTGGTACCTTTGCACATGGACATAAAATTGTTGGTTTTCCTGTTGATGCCAGAGTTATAAGTGTAGTTGATGTAAAACCTAAAACTGCAATTGTGGTCTTTAATAAGTTATTGCAGGTAACTGTCCTCTCTGGGCTGTGTAGTCAGAACTCAACATGTGTGAACATTAGTACTCCTAGGTTGTCTTTTAATTTAATATCTCTTTATTGTCCTCCAAGTCACGAAATTGTTAATTCTATCCATTATATGGAAACTGTTTTCAGTGAAATTGGTTGTAGTAATTTAATTATTGCATTGGATTCCAATGCAAAGTCTAACTTATGGTTTAGCGGCATGACTGATCAGAGAGGTCGCTTAATGGAGGACTTTATTTTAATGAATAATTTGTGTATATTCAATATATCAGGTCAGCCTTATACTTTTAATAATGTTCATGGCAGGTCGAATATTGATTTGACTTTAGTTACTCAGGGGTTATCCAGACGAATCTGTCATTGGCTTGTGAAAACGGACTATACGAATAGTGATCATAGATCTTTGGTTTTTCATATTAATTTGGCTGATTTAAATACTTCTTTAGATTTTGATAATTTTGAATTAACTAGATTTACTTATAAGAAGATTAACTGGTCTAGTTTTGCACGGTCAGTGGCTTTAGATTTTTCAGGAGACAATATGATTAATTTGAATTTTTTAAATGCTTGTGAGTATGCTACTTTTGTTCAGTCTTCATTGCTTAGAGCCCTCAGTTGTGCCTCAAGAAGACAACGAGTTAAGAGGCGAGTTGTTAATTGGTGGAATGCGGAATTATCCAGGTTAAGGAAAGAAGTATTTTTATGTAGGAAGGCATATCAGAGGTATAGGCGGTGGGGGCTGAATGAGGCTCAATTTTATCATGCATGTTATAGGAATAAAAAGAAAATTTATTATAGGGCTATTTATGAGAGTAAATTAAAGGCTTGGAGAAATCTAGTTACTAGTGTGGGCAATACAGATCCTTGGGAATTAATTTATAAACTAAGTATGAATAAAGTAAGACCTGGAGAGATAATGAATACCGTAATCGTCAATGGAGTGGAAACAACTGATTGGATTACAACAGTGCAGGCAATAACATCGGAGTTGTTTCCTCATAAGGAAGAAGGGGGGGGGGAGACAACAGAGCAAGAAGGCATCAAGGACTCTAATGTAACATACCTCGGGTCTGTTGATGTTAGCTTATTTACTTTAGAGGAATTGAGATCCGTTTCTAAGAAAATTAACATTTCCAAAGCCCCTCGATTTAGTAGAGAATATCGCTGTTCTTAAAGTGATTGAGCTTTATCCTAACATCTTGTTAAACTTATATAATAAATGCTTACTTCAAGGTACCTTTCCTGGGATCTGGAAAGTTGGTTTGATCAAGCTGTTAGTTAAGCCGGGTAAAAAACCAAATGACCCAAGAGGGTATAGACCAATTTCGTTATTGGCCAATCTTGGCAAAGTTTTTGAAAGGTTGTTATTTTTAAGATTGAACCAAGTCATGGATAAAAATGGTTTGACCCTGCCTTATCAGTATGGTTTCAAGAGAGGGCATTCTACGGAGGATGCCATTAATGATCTCATGAATTTCACCAACCAGGCAGAGGATAAGTATGTGTTAGCCATCTTTATAGATTTTACTGGAGCTTTTGACATGGTGTGGCATGAGAGTATTCTGTCTGCATTAAGGGGTATGCAATGTCCAGACTTATTGTACAGGACGATACAGAGTTATTTGTATTGTAGGAAAATTATACTGAAAGCTAAGCATCTACAGTTTAATAGGAATCTTTCGAGAGGGTGTCCTCAGGGGTCTGTATTGGGCCCACTTTTTTGGAACCTAGTACTTAATTTATGGCTAGAACAATCAATTGAAAATCTGCATAAGATTGCTTATGCAGATGATTTGGTTTTATGTGTTACTGGTAAATCCAGGGCTGTGCTTGAAATAAGAGTGGCTCATGTATTAGAAAGTCTAGTGTCGTGGGCTGATCTGCACAAACTATTGATATCTACAACTGAAACTGTTATGATGCTTCTTAAGGGAAAATTAAATTATGCGCGACCGCCAAAAGCTTTAATTAAGGGGACGCAGATTCCCCTAGTATCTGAGGTGAAATATCTAGGTATAAGAATTGATGATAGATTATCGTTTTTTCCACATTTAAATTACTTACACGAAAAAATTAAAAAAATTAGTGCAGCAATAATTCGATTAACACGGTCAGATTGGGGGTTGAAAAGGAAAGTTTTAAATTTATACTACAAGGCAGTCTTCTTACCCATAGTTGCGTACGGAGCATTAGTGTGGTACTTCAGAGTTACTAACGTTAAATTTAAACAGAAATTGTTATCGATTCAGCGCTCAATGCTTTATGTTATTTCTAATTTGTGCAGAACAGTCGCAACGAATGCTATGCAGGTTTTGGCCGACCATTTGCCTCTAGACTTGTACATTGTGTATCGGGCCCTTTGTTATTACTTAAAAAAAGGCATAGTGGTTTCTTTTATGAATATTACATCTGATGTCACTATAGAGATAGCTAAAGCTAAGAAAAATGTTCTAACACAGTTGATTGGTATGTGGCAACAGATATGGGATCTTAGCGTAACTGGGAAGGTGACTAGATTGTTTATTCCAACAGTTAAATTTACTTATTATAGTAACAACAAATGGTTTTTTCCTTCTATGGTAACATCATTTATTTTAACTGGCCATGGCTCATTAAATTTTAAACTATATTACTTTGGTCTAGTCAGCTCTCCTTTATGCACTTGTGGTCAACCTGAGACTTGGAGTCATTTATTATATGATTGTAGTTTGTATGTTCAACTTAGAGAAAGGCTAAAAGTGAAGATTGGTAATTTAGTTAGAGGCTGTGAAAGTGATCTTATTGCTAATCAGGATAAGTTTCAAGCACTGCAAGAGTTCTGTGTAACTGTTTTTCAACGGAGAAGACATTGGAATAACCTAATGATTACTAATTAAGATTTGGTTATATACATTTTGATTATTTGTGTTTTTTTTTTCTTTTAGTTTGTTTATATTATGTGTGTGTATATATGTATTTTAATTTTTTTTCTTTTTTTTTTTTTTTGCTGGCTCTCAAGTGTGGGCAGCCTGGGAGCGGGATTGCTGGCACCCACCGGTATAGCACTACTTCCGGTGGGTGCAGGATTTTTGTGCATGAGGCACTTAAAATAGAAGACCAGGCCCAGCACCAAGTGAATATGGGCGGCCATTAGGGTCTATTCGCCAACGGGGAGCGGCTGTGCAGGTGACAGCTTCTCCCTGATGGCGAAGAGACCTTCCATACAGGTCTATTTTGCAGAGGTTCTGCCCAAAGTCAACTTTATCAGGTGGAGATAGACGGAAGTCTAGGTGCCGCCTTAGATAATAATAATAATAATGTGCCTGGAAATACATAATACAAATTTCATTTCAAAATAGCTTGATTAGGAACAACGGATATTGGCGAAAAACCCCCGAAAGGTCGGTAATTATTGCCCTTTCGGTTTTACAAAACTTAAGAAAACAGTATCCGTAGATGCAGTTCAAAATTCATGAAATTTTACAGATTTAGCGAAATTAATTTCAAAATATGATCCAGATTGAGCGTTTAAAATAATTGAAAATTAATTTCGTGATCATTATTTGAGCCCTGAAATACAAAATGAGCTACTAGTAGTATTAATGGCAAACGATGAAAGCAAGCTTATATTGCATCAGTCAAAAAAAAAAAAAAAAAAACAGTTCACCCATCCGTACCCTCCATAATTTGTCTAGTTCTCCCTTGAATTTATTCAGCCCATCCACTTCCACAAAAACAGATGGAAGCTTGTTCCAACAATCAACCATCTGCTGGCTGAAGGCAAGCTTCTTCACATCTGTCCTTCGACCAGTGGTGAGCTATAGTGGGCTCTCGAGAGCCCATTGCTATTTTTTTTTGAAAATTTGCGAGCCCATTGTTGAGACGATCATTTTACAAATGAAATCCTGAATGCAATTATTGAGTATCCAGAGCCAAAACTACGGTAGGGTGAGCGGGGCCTCGTCCCCAGCATTTTAGTGGCGCAATCGATCATTTATGTATTTTAAATTTCCTTCATTTTTGATTTAATTACAGTCGGACCTCTGTTTAACCAACTTCTTTATAGCGATTTTTTTTAATTCCTCTTGGTAATTACATTTAAAATAGTTTTCGTTGAAAGAAGATTTCCATATAACGACGGATTACGAGAGACAACTTTGAATGCATTATTCTCACCTCTGGTCTTTAGGCAATTAGAAAGCGCGAATTAAGAGTAAAAGGGATTACCTTCACAATGTTAGTGGTGTCCCTAAAAGCTATGCAGTCATATACCGAGAAGTCGCACTAGTCAATATGTCACCCAACCAGTTTGGCTTCAGGCGGGGTTGCTCAGCCGTGGATGCCTTAATACACCTACAAGAACAAGTAACAAGATGCACCAAGAAGTATTTCCTCGTGATTGCCGTGGACTTTGCTGGGGCCTTCGATGCACTTTGGTGGCCAAGCATCTTGGCAAGGCTTCGGGTTGCTGGGATACCAGCAACCTCTACAGGGTCATCAAGAGCTACCTCACAAACAGATCCATCAGGATTGTTGCTCCCTATGGGACCCTCTCCAAGAATATATTTCGCGGCTGTCCACAGGGTTCGGTCCTTGGACCACTACTGTGGAACATAGTAATGGACTCCTTCCTAGCTATAGACCTTGACGAGGTAAAATCGCAGGCCTTTGATGACCTCTTACTGACAGTGACAGCGGACTCAAGGACACAACTGGAGACACTGGCAAACCGGGCTCTGTCCACCCTTCAGGAATGGGCAAAGAAAAATCAACTTAGAATATCCCCTGCAAAGACAAACTCCATTCTGCTCAAGGGGTGCCTCAACCTCAGGCGGCCTCCACAAATCAAGATCGACCAGAAAACAATTAAATTCTCAAAGCAGCTAAAGTACCTAGGCATGATTCTAGATCCGAATCTATCATTTCAGGACCACCTGAAATATTTGCGTACAAAAGTCAGACGATACACTGCATTGGTTGCCAGACTCACTTGCAGAGACTGGGGCCTAGACAGACGGGTGCTACGTCTTTTCTATAAAACCATCTTCACCCCAATAGTCACGTATGCATCTGGCGCATGGTATCAAAAAGCCACAACTGTTGTCAATAAACGAATCATTGACTCCGATCAATTCTTCTGACCATTACTCGAGCTTGCAGCACAGTGAGCACGCATGCCCTGCAAGTCCTTGCTGGTGTCCTTCCACTGGACTTAGAGATCATTCGACGGGCCTCACGCACCACCTGGACAAGGGTATCCCACAGACATGTTTGGGATTCACCACCGACATCATCAATAGCAAGACTATGGAAAAGAAAAAGCTGCATGCTCACCTGCTGCAGGTGTGGCAGGATAGATGGGCCACCTCGCAAAAAGGCGAAATCACCAGAAAGTTTCTGCCCAACATTGGCCGGGTTTTTCCGAACTTCCCACCCTGGTTTTCCCCGGGCCTACAAGTCACATACCTACTGACAGGACATGGAGCTCTGAATGCAAAGCTATCCCTATTCGGAATACAAGAAGATCCCACCTGCACCTGCGGGGGAGGGGCTGGAGAGCTGGCAGCACCTCATGCATGATTGCCAGCTGTATGACGACCTCCGCAGTGCATTCATCACCAAAATACAGTATCTACCATACGGCCAGGAGCACCACATCTTGGACACCAGGGAAGAATAGAAGGCTTTCTCCAGCTATGCACTGGCCCTGTTCACAAGACGTAGAGCTCTTATCGCAGCGAACCGCAATCAACCACTGACACAATAAGGAAATGAACAAACCTCGAAGGAAATCATCCCGCGGAAGACGCCTGAACCCAATGGCCTCCGATCATCAAGACACTAAACCCTGAAGTGGACCTAAAGTTGAATAAATGAGAAATGACTCTATAAACAACATTGACGCAAACACCACATGGATGGGAAATGTCACAAGAAAGACCCCACAAACGCCGACAAGCAAACCCGGACCTTTTGACGGTAAAGACTGCAGAACGGACGGGAACCACCCCATGAACGATCATGCTTCGGTTCGATCGCTCCTGGAAACGGACTAGAACCCACAGCAGCTCCGCTGCCAAATGCTATATGGCGAGATGAATGGGGTACCCTTACCCTATTCATCTTAAATTCCTTATCTCGGGCAGGAGGGAGAGGAGACATGCTCTGCTTCCTCCCTCCCCTGCCAACCCATCTCTTCACCTGGTGAGGCATGCGCCTGCCTCACTGACCACCTGAGGTCGCCTTCTCTATCGTCCCCATGCTTCTGCCTTTCCCCCCAGTCTTCAGTCTCTTCCCCTACTCTAAATGTATACCTTATCCATGGCAGGGGAGATAACTCTTCTTCGTCTCCCCCACCCGCCATCCAAACTCCCCCTGGTGTGGCATGGGCATGCCATACTGTCTAGCAGGGGTCATCTCCTCTATCGACCCCTTACTTCTACTTCTACACCCCAGTCTTCAGCCTCCCCTCCCTCCCACTTTTATCTTTCATCTAGCGTATAGCCCACACGTCTAAATTTAATAACAACAAAATTCTGCCCGACCTATTAGGCCTTTTAACACATCTTTCTAGCGTTCAACCCCAACCAGCGATTTCCTAACAGCAATCTCCTTAAGAATTAACGTCAAACGCGTATATATATATATATTTTTTATTATTACTATTTTATTTTATTTTTTACTTTTATTATTATTATTATTTTTTTTTTTTCATTTTTATTTATTTTTTATTTATTTATTTATTTTTTTTATTTATTTATTTTTTTAGGTCCTAGCCACTGAAATCCCAGGAAACTAGGTGGCAGGACCTGCCGGAACAACTCGTCATGATTCTGGACACCTGGTTAGCCTCCACGTGGCAAGGTATGGGCAACGTCGGGCCCCACCAGGGGCCTGGCGGCCAATAAGCCGGACAAACAATGGGCACAACAGATCACACTGTACAGACATGGTCCACACACTTTCAAGTCTCTGGCTTGACAGTGTACTGTCCTCGATACAGCGAACATACGCGGAGATGGGAGAAATCCCAGGCGCCGTCTGACACGAACATATCTTATACCTTATACCTTATTATAGTCAATATGTCAGAGGATTAAGAAGATTCCCTACACGGATAATAGCCTCTGGTCAACCTGTGTTGTGGTTCCCCTTTACTCCACAAGACGTCATATGTTTTTTGGAGAAGTGAGTGATCCACGCCTTCCAGTAAATTCTCCTGTCTATGTTTATATGGTCACAGTAGCTGAATATCCGTGTGATTCCTACATTTTGCACAATATTCAAAGAACTAGTGACAGTAGCAACGTAGATGAGAGTGCATTAGCATTAGCATTAGCATTAGCAGAGGCATATGATGCAAGAAAGCAAGCTTATTCAGCAACAGCCAAAAAAAAAAAAAAAAAAACCCACTCCCATTTCACCCCTCCGTTCGTTCGAAATACCTGTCCAGTTGAGCTTTAAATTTGTTTAGGCTATCAACTTCAACAACAAGTGATGGAAGTCGGTTCCACCAACCAACCACCCGCTGGCCAAAGGCAAATTTCCGCACATCTATCCGACATCCGTCCTTCCTCAATTTGAATTTATGCCCTCTGAGGTGATTATTCTGAGAAAGATGAAGAATCCCATTGGCATTGAGCATGCTCAAACCATTCAAAGCCTTATACACCTCTATCAGATCACCTCGCCGGTGCCTAGTCTCCAGACTCTGTAATTTGCAAAACTTAAGCCTTTCTTCGTAAGAGCAACCCTTTGTTCCATTCACTAATCTTGTTGCCCTTCTCTGTACCCGTTCCAGCAGCTCTACATCCTTCTTGAAATGAGGCCTCCAGACCTGTATACAGTACTCAAGATGTGGCCTTACCATTGCCTTATACAAGGGAATAATCACCTCCTTATCCCTGCTAGAAAAATTCCTGTATATCATTGACAAGACACCATGAGCTACTCTTGCAGCTCGTCTGCACTGCTCAGAGAACTTCATATTTGCCTGCACAATTACCCCCAGGTCCTTTTCATTCTCCACCACTGTCAGTGTAGTACCGCAGAGTTGATACGTTGCTCTGGGGTTACTGTTTCCCATATGCAGCACTTTACATTTGTCGATGTTAAACCTCATTTGCCACCTCTCAGCCCATCTGTTCAACCTTTCCAGATCCTGTTGCAGCAGCATAGCATCAGTATTGTCCTTAACGACCCTGCCAACCTTTGTATCATCTGCAAACTTGGACATTAAACTTGATATCCCATCATCAATATCATTCATAAACACCGAAAACAACAACGGACCCAACACTGAACCCTGAGGAACTCCACTAATAACATTAGTCCACGTTGAGCAGTGGCCATTGATTACCACTCTCTGTCTTCTGCCACTCAACCATCCCCTTATCCATAGCAGCAATTTGCCTCCAATGCCACACTGCTCCAATTTGTGCAGCAGTCTTCCATGTGCAACAGTATCAAAAGCCTTTCTAAGATCCAAATATATAATATCAAAGTTATTCCCTGCATCCAGTTCTTTTGTGACTACATCATAGTATCCAATCAAATTGGTCAGGCAAGACCTGCCCTTAACAAAACCATGCTGCGTCTGAGCTATAACTGAATTCTTGTCTAGATGATCCTGCAGTGCTTCTTTAACCAGTGCCTCCATTAATTTACCTGGAACAGAAGTTAAACTAACAGGTCTATAATTACTTGTGTCAGCCTTTGAACCTCCTTTGTGAATTGGGGTCACATTTGCACATCTCCAGTCCATAGGTACCTCCCCTGAGTCCAAGGAAGCTCTCATAATTATGGCTAATGGTTTGCTTACTTCCTTTGCTGCCTCCTTTAATATAACTGGATAGATCCCATCCACCCCAGGTGCCTTTTTTATGTTTATCCTCAACAATCTCTCCTCCACTTTCCTCTCAGTTATTACAAAATCATCCAGCTCACTGCCAATGTTTACTTTACCTACATCATTCTCCTTCCTGAATAACTCCTCATGCGTGAATGTAGATGCAAAATACTCGTTTAGATTGTTAGCCACCTGAGCAGGATCTTCAACTGTTGAACCATCAATATCCAGTGGACCAATCTGATTCA
This sequence comes from Mastigoproctus giganteus, assembly GCF_048544385.1. NCBI lineage: Eukaryota > Metazoa > Arthropoda > Arachnida > Uropygi > Thelyphonidae > Mastigoproctus > Mastigoproctus giganteus. Next base: position 52,876,926 of record NC_143585.1, read on the forward strand.
TCCCTTTCCTTTTCGAGTTCAAGTATGTAAAGAACTCTTTGCTGTTTTTCTTTGCATCCTTTGCCAAGGATTTTTCATAGTCTGCCTTTGCCTGCCTGATCTCCTTTGTGACTTGGTTACAGACCAACTTATATCTATCATAGGCTTCCATGTCACCCATTAATTTGTATGTATCCCATGCATTTTTCTTCTCTGCCACATGTCTCATTAGTTCATCTGACAACCATTTAGGCCTAAACCTTGAACAATATTTCTTAGTTGGTATGTAAAGCCTGGTAGCCTCCAAGATTAGTTCCTTGAATGTTTCCCATTTTGAGTTTGCTGTTGGTAACATCATCAGTTGGTCCCACTGTATAGAATTTAAATACTGTCTCAGACCATCATAGTCGCCTTTACGAAAACAAAAACCCTTCCCTTTACCTCTGATGGTAGTTACCTCCTTGAGTAAATCCCACTTCAACACACTGTGATCACTGCCACCTAGTGGTTCATTTATCTGCAGGTTCTTAATGCATGAAGAATCACTACTGATAATCAGATCAAGAGTATTGCTCCCTCTTGTTGCCTCACGAACATGCTGATGTAGAAAACAATCATCCAATAAATCCACAAAAGCCTTGCTAGTGTGCGAGTGACCAACCCACAAATTCCAGTCAATATCTGGGAAATTAAAATTGCCCATTATAAGACTCTCTGATTTACTGGCCCACTCTATTTCCCTGTACAATATCTTATTATACTCATCAGAGTCATTAGGCCTATAGCACACTCCTACTCTCAATTTTGATTTCCCTATGCTTATGTCACACCAAACTGACTCGACTCTGCCCTGTCCATCGATGTCGACTGGCTTCACTTCCTTGGACTTTATGTGTTTCTTAATTAATAGCATAACCCCTCCTCCCCTCCTGTCCTGTCTATCCTTTCTATACACATTGTATTCCCCAAATTCCAGTTCCGCATTACTTATATCTGTGTGACACCACGTCTCTGATATCCCAACAATATCTACCTTTGATGTTTTGAGCAATACCTCAAATTCATCAAATTTATTTACCAAACTCCTAGCATTGGTGTACACGCAGATATACATGCACCTGTTTCTATTCTTAGCTACCCTAACACAACCCATGTGTTTACTTGTACCGCAATGACTACCAGCAGTCTCTGAAATATCCTGCATCTTGTTTTTCAGACTTCTGCTCATTTCAATAGAAGCAGTGCAAGAATCACTTCCACCTCTGCCACTGGCTACTGTTAATCTATTAATCCTTGTATCCCCCCCAACTAGCAGTTTTCCGACCCACCTAACACTGCCTCGACAGCATCAGCAAAAATTCTTGCACCCTTTCTATTTAAGTGTATCCCATCCCTGTAGAAGCAATCTCTCCTGTTAACAAGTACAGTCCAGGCTGAAAAAAATTCTACCCCTTGAGCCTTGCACAATCCCTCCAGGGCCGAATTGATCGACAAGGCTCTCATCATATACTCCCTCCTATTGTGTCTGGGCAGAATTGCAGACACTTTCAAGTTCAACCCTAATTCACGGCTTTTTTTCAACAGTGACCTGTACTTGCTAAGTAATTCCGCCGGTCTCCTACTCTTAATATCATTAGTGCCAACGTGTACAACTATATCACCTTTTGTGCCCTTAAAAGATGATATCCGCTCTACAACGTCATCAACCTTTGCCCCTGGCAGACATACCCTGGTCCTATTCCACCTATCCTTTTTACAAAGGATGTTCCCCGTTTCCCTGACAATAGAGTCACCAACAACTACTAGTTCCTGTGGGACCAGCGCATTCTACCTAGGGGGCTGCTTCTGTGTTGCCTGATGACCAAGTGCAAGCTCTGGCGTTGATGTGGGCAGCTGAGAGCTTGATGGGCCCCTCAATTTATTTCCTTCGAGGGCATCCACCCTGTCCTTCAAGCTCTCATAAAGGCCCATAACAACGCTGAGTTGTCACCTGATTTCCTTGCACTCCTTACATCGTGCACACACAAAGACATCCCCCTTGGCAGTATCATGTCCCGTACCCGACTGCTCCGCAAACATCAAGCAAACAGTGCATTTTAATAGACTGTGATTCAGAGGGCAACTTCCCCCCTCAGTTCTCCCTGAACCACAGCACTCCCATTAGCTTGAGCCTTTTGCTTTGCTGCTCTGGTCAGAGTCATGATTCCGATTTAATTCAATAAAATTCAAAACAAAAATTAAATCCTTAAGTTATATCCCAAAACAGTTATGTTATATATATATTTTTTTCGGTATCTAGTGTTTTCTACGAGTTCCCTTTATACAATGTACAACTTCCGTATCACGTGTACCACTATAGTTATATATTAATTATTTGTTAGATTAAGTCGTTATATATATATATATATATATATATATAGAGTTAAAAGTACAATTTAATTGACAATAAAGTTTATCAAGATTAATAGATTTACTGATTAATTGACAATATTATATTATGCACTATACGACACTAAGCTTATGCTATCGTGTAAAATGGCGGGAATTCACGAACGGTATTTCTACGGACTCGTAAGTATTGATTAGCTTCCAAATCTCGCTATCTCAATTTAGAATAAACTAAGGATCCTGACTAGGTCTATAATCTACTTATAGAAGATAATTTGATATAACAGTTGGTTAATAAATCGACTAAATTTGGTTAAAAAAAAATTTGGTTTGTGACACGTGGATTTGATACCGTTACCGATACTAAGTAATATCTACGAAATCTCTGTCTAAGTTAACTTTAAACTAAGTATCGTAACTAGGAATATAAAGCTACTCTAGAAAATAAGTTAATATGACAATTTTAAACTAATAAAGCAGAAAATAAATCAGGAAAAACTTCTCTGTTTGAAGAGCTTTAAGGAGCAATGGCCGCACAGGCTAACCTCGCACCCAGACTCAGAGTGGTGGGGGGATTGAGGCAACTAAGATATTATATAAACTTTACGAAGATGAAATGTTGGCAGATTTTGAAATTTCGTCGAGGCTTTCACTATGTAGAAAATGTTCTAAAATATAATGGCATAGGGGCAATAATTAAAAAAAACAAAAAAAAAAAAAAAACCGGTATGCATATCATCAATCTCCAAAAAACCAGCGCGAATTGAGGATGATTGCTAAAGAACTTGATGTGGAAACTATAAAGATCGGTCGTATATTCGGGCTACGATGAGCAGCTTCTAGCTTGAGGATGGCAATTGCGGGTTAAGGGAATTTATCTTTCATTTTGAATCAGAAGTTAAATATTCCGGATTATTAAATCGACTTTTAAATCTGGAATTTCTTAACCATTTAGCACTAATGATCGACATCCTTCAAGAGCTCTCTTACCTTTCAGAAGCTTACAGATTCACTATGGTAAAAGTAGATAAATTAATTATTCGAACTATCAGTGCTATTGATAATTTGAAAAGTTCTGAAGGAAATTATGAAACTAAAATTGAGAGCATGTTGAAGTGGAAAGAATTTGAAGAAATCGAAAGTAAGAACATATTTAAAAAATTACCTCGTGACAAGTTATTAAATGCATAGTTTTATCCTTAAAGGATCAGTTATTAATGCAACAGAGTGATTTTAAATTAAACAAAGAAAATAATAATACCATTGAAAGAAATTTTAAAAACCGAATAAGAAATTTGTTTTCTGATAAAATATGAAATAAAAATTAATGATTTTAGAGATTTTGTCCAATCGAGTGAAATTCACTTTTCAATTAAGAAAGCCAGAAATATCTTTGAAACCATTGCGATTAGCAGTGCTGAAGCTGAGCGAGCTTTCAGCGCAATGAATAATATTGTGTGAATGAATGAATAATGTTGACAATTACGTTGCAGATTATGATGATCATACATCTAAATGGAAAACCATTGCTTCAATTTGACCCGGATCGTTATGTCAAATCATTCTTCTGTAATAATCGCTCAGCTATTGAGCAAAGCTCGACAACAAATTAATAAAGAAGTAAATTGTATATGGCAATTTTTAGAATAACTTTTTCTTGAATATTTGTGTAATAATTTTTTTTCATGTAATCTGTGATTTTTGTGTACCTTTTCTAGAATAGTTTGTTTTTTATATAATATTTTTATTACATAAAAAGCAAAAGAGCTTTTGTATTGAAAATATTTTATTGATCATTCACAAATTTCCATAATTTCTGGAAGACAATATACAATGGATTTATGATAACTAAAGTAAGAGACGTACACTTGCTACTGCAATGTATCTAAATGTCTCTGAAAACAGCGTCAATTGAGGTACCCGATCTTAGTTAAACAACATACGCAGTTGTTTAGGGCACCTAACAACGGAATGTTACGTTCCCCGAACAGCTGCGTATGCGAAAATGCGAGACGAAAAAAGAAATTGTTGGCATTTTTAGTGACTTTGTATTGTTGCAGTCATATGACAAATATTTGCAATCATACTTACTGCAGTAGTAACTGCAGGAAGTATGATTGTGACGTCATACTATTCAAAAATTCTTAAAAGTCACTAAAAATGCGTCACGCGCTCTAATCATACTACTAGTGAGTGCCCCACACAGACTAGTAGTGTCAGTGTGGGAAGCGCCTCTGGCGGATGACGTCACTTCCGTGACAGATCAGATTTACTCGGTATATACCATATACCCCCCCCCCCCCCAAAGGATGTTTCACATCAAAACGTCGGCAAAAGTGCGAGCCCATTGTTAAAATATTCACAGCTGACCACTGCCTGCAACCATCCTTCCTCAACTCGAATTTATGACTCCTCATATGTGGGGGAATACCATTAACATTCAGCTTACTGAATCCATTCAAGGGTTTAAACACCTCGATTAGATCTCCCCCACAGGTGACTGGTCTCGAGACGCTGAAATCTGCAGAACTGAAGCCTTTCTAGGTAAGCGCACCTTTTTGTTCCCTTCACCAATCTGGTTGCCCTCTCTGCACCCGTGCCAGCAGCCATCCTTCCTAAAGTAAGGTCTACAGACCTGTATACAGTACTCAAGATGCGGCCCAACCATGGCTCTATTACAAATGGATAATCACCTCCTTATCCTTGCTAGCTAAATAAAAGCTGACAGAGTTAATGGCAAATAAAGTCACACAGACAATAATGAACAAAAATCACATTTGTATTTTTCTATATTATTAGATTGTGCTAGAGAAGCTGGCTTGGAGCAGATGACTATGATTCTTAGTTTCGTTGGTAGATAGCGTATCAAAGAGCATTGCGTGAGATTTGTTAGTGAATCCTAGCGGATCCTATTTTAAGGGAACTAGGACGTCTAGATCTGAATATAAATTCTTGGTGGATAGGGTTACGAAAATAGAGCAAACACGATTAAGTGAATTCAGTGAATTCAATCCATGGACGATGTTACCGCAAGAACTTATCAACAACATTGTTCTAAGTATGGACAGGCGGTGCAAAGCCTGCATCGACATTAGGGGTGGCCATATTTCCTACTGAGGACCACCTCTTCCCCTTGTTCCATATTTGGCAGTGATGTATCTGTATCATGGCAGCCAGTGCTATGTTGCCATTTTTGAATAAAGTCCCTCTGTACCGTTTTTTTTCCTTTGTTGTGTCGGTGTTGTTTTCTTCATAATTTCTGTGCCTCACGAGGTTCCTTCGGTATGATTTTTCCATATAATAATAAATTTTCTGTTTATACTCCGGGACGACCAAACGGTCAGAGGAGTTCACAAGATAGACAGATTACAAGAAACAGCACCGTATTCAGCAGTCACGGACTTGAACCCCGGTCACTCAAGGCACGTGTACTTATGCACCCGCGCTATCTAGGCCACTCCTATGAGAATCTACAGTGAAAACCTGACTGGTTCTTAAGTTTTGCACACCAGTGTATATGAAGCTTCATTTATCTGAGCAATTCCATGTCCTTTTACTGTAGTGTACTGTAATTTGATTTCTCTGTAAAGAATACAATACCCTGTTTTGTAGTGTGTGTGTGTGTGTTTCGCTATAAGAAACTTATGATTTCCAAAGTTTATTTTTCACTACCCCGAGTAATTTCATGTTAAAGTATTATATTGATTTCTTAAAAATATAGTAAAGTTCCAATTTTAATTAGTGTACATTTTGTACTGGCTTTTCTAAGGTTAAATGAATTTCTGCAGATTTATATAATCTGGGTTTGAAATTTTTCAACGGCGAGGTCCCTAGAGGTGCCCATCCCCCCGTCCTTTCGCTGCCAGTTTTGGAGAAATTCTTCAGACGAGTTCATTGGTGGATTTAAGCGTAAATGGCTGTTTGTAGGTTCCGACATTACAATATTCAAGAGACTATAATTAATATAAATTTACATTCATATTAATTTTTTTTTTTTTTAAATTACGACAGGTACAGACACTTCAGCAATCTGCTGAATACAAAATTAAAAAATCCTCGCCGATAGTACAGTGGTTATAATCACCATCCTCACAAAATTACTTCCATCAACTTCCATTTGTAGAAGTAATATAACCCTCATGAAATATTGCAATCATGTGAATTCCTGAGTCATCGAAAAAGGTGTCCGTGATTTCTCTTTTCGGAAATATTTGATCGACTGTTGTGATCGTAGCTGCAAACAGTGTGGTAACTCACTAAGTTTTATTTGACACCTCAACTTTGGCTGCGCCGTGAGTGTGCGCAGAATGACTCCAACGCGCACCGCCTAAAGTCAGTGTCAGTAAGATGGCGACCGTGCAACAGAAAGCGCAATGTGTGTCTTGGTACGCTGAATTTAACAGTGCAACGTCAATACCGACGTACTTACAGACAAGATGCTCCAACAGACAAGACCACAATACGTTGGTTTAATCAGTTTAAGGAAACTGGCAGTGTAGACATTAAGAAATCTCCACCAATGTCTGAAGAGAATGTGGAGCGCTTGAGAGAGTCTTACTTACGTAGTCCGAAGAAATCTATCGCTCGTCGCAGCCTGGAGCTTGGCATTCCCAAGACCACCATTCAGAATGTGCTTCATAAACGACTGAGACTGCATGCATACAAAATTCAACTCAAACACAAAATCAAACCTGAAGAATGTCCCACGCGTACTGAATTTGCTATTGCCATGTTAAAAGAGATTGACAATTATGAAAGTTATTTAAAACGCATTTTGTTTAGTGACGAAGCAATCTTCCACATAAATGGGTGTGTTAATCGTCACAATTGTAGAATTTTGGGGTCACAGTATGTACATGATACTTCTAAAATAGACGTGTGGTGTGGACTAATGCACGATCGCTTGCTAGGCCCATTTATGTTTGCTGAAAGGACAATAACTGGCAACATTTATTTGGATATGCTTCAGCTTTATGTTTTCCCTCAAGCTGAAGAGAGAAAGGAGTGTCTGTGATTTTTCAGCAAGATGGCACACCGCCTCATTTCAGCCGTAATGACAGGTTTTCTGATCGTTGGATCGGAAGAGGTGGACCTGTGCCTTGGCCACCAAGAAGTCCTGACAGTTAGACTTTTTCTCGTGGGGCTGCCTAAAGAACATCGTCTGCGCAGAAAAGATTCGCGATCAGCACCATTTATAAGAGAGAGGATCACAGCTGCAATTGCAACCGTTACGCCCGAAATGATTGAGCGCACGTGGACAGAGATCGACTACCGCTTGGATGTTTGCCGAGGAACGAATGATGCTCATATTGAAACATACTAAGGTATGAAGTAAAACTTGAGATATTCCTGTAGATATTAACAAATAAATCGATTGATTGATGTAAGTATTTGCATTGTTATTTTATCATGAAATCACGGACATATTTTTCGATGACTCTGTATTTGGATATTTTATCGAATTTGTGTATATTTAGTCTTTGTAATACTTTTCAAGATAGTGGACCCTACCAAGATATCCTAATATCTTTTCCATGCATTGTACATTTGAGGGATCGGGCTGTGAAACCAAAAATTATAAGGAAGACAGGCATATAGATTGGGACTTTTGAAATTAACAATTTTAATTTCAAAAGACCATTTCCATTTTAGGAAAGTAAGCCATACAAGTTAATTAATGTATGCAGTGCATTACATTTTAAAACTTTAATTTGAATTTTTTTTTCTGTGATTAACAGAAGCAACTAATTATCTTGTTACCAATTAATTGCTAATTGATTAATTAATAATATGTTAAAGTAATTGTCTTCACTTCACTACACGTTCCTCACAATATTCACTCCGCATGTTGTAACTTTATATTCAACAGAGCATGAAATGCAACACATTTCAAGCTCTGCGATTTAATAAATTAAACAATCGTAGTATATGTACTTTCAACACTTTGGTAATGTAGTTTACTTATTTATTTTTGGATTTTAATAACAATTTGAAATATCAACAATGAAATATAAGACGTATTTAATGTTTTTTCTGTGATTAATATAATAAGAAAATTGTAATAATTTATGATTTATATATGTTAATTTTGATGCAAGAACCGTGAGCATTTCGTTCCTGCGCATCCGCCATGTTGTCCATCCATTTCTCCAATCAACGCATGTCAATAAAGATAATATCCACTGCTTCAGCTACAATATATAGAATTTGGACAGCCTATATGGTACTGTGCAAAAAAAAAGAAAGAAATAAAAGAAAAGAAATTATGATTGCCAGATTTGTATTAGTCCTATTTCAATGAAATTTCTTGTAGCTCAACACACCTTTCAAAAAGAGCCAAATATGAAATTTCTTAAATCCACTGGTAGGCGAATTATTATATGAGAACTCTATGGTGAAAATAATAGGCGCTTTACGCATATAACTTCATAAAAAATACAAGTTTCGTTGTATTCATTTAATACTCTTACTTTGCGAGCACTTGATGCACTACTGCAGATCAAGCGAGTTTGGAAGCTAATCAAGGTGAGTTCCTCGAACCCCTTGTGCAGAGGATGGACACGATGAGAAGGACCATTATCCTATTAGAAGAACCCATTTCTGTCTGAGAAAAAATGTAACATAGTTTCCTAAGAGCTACCAAAAAAAAAAAAAACCAAACTATTATATTTAGGCCACCCGATTAATTAAATTCATCTGCCGTGCTGTGTGTCTTATGTCTGTTAATTGCGTGTATTCTATGGTCGATTTGTCTGTTTTGCTGGACGAAAAACCCCAGTTTCTGTGGAAAAAATCTTGCCTGAGACCGACTAATTCAGCCTAAGAGCTATCAGTAGACTTCACCAGTGAAACAATGGTCCATACGCACCCCTCCATACACACTTCCTCACAGTATGGCTATAAACACTAGAGTTTTCCCCGGTAAGTATTTTTGTCCCAGTCCGCTTCTGAGTATTGGCCATATGGAGAAAGAAAGACAGTGGTGTTGCTGAGTCAGCCGAAAAGAGGTGGGGGTGGGAAGACACTCCTTTTGTGGCGTTGCCTTCTTCCCGTACCTCGGCGGTAGAACAGTGGTTACGATCAACGACATTCTCGACCGTGGGTTCGAATCCCGTCTTTAATAAACACATCCCTATCTTTTCATACTGTGATCGAGTTAGTCGCTCTCGGTCAGCAAACAGGCAAATCGACTAAACCACACACAAGATTTACAGACATTACATAATTCTCCAAGTCGTCAGCTGCCTAAAGGAAAACTTCCTACAGTTCACTTTAAAGTTCTTCCCCCTTGGTTTTTTATTTATGCACTCTTCAAGAGCACTGTACCCTCCCAGAGCCTTATAAGCGTCAATCGAATCAAGTACCCATACTGCTCGACAAAATTAACAGAAAATGTTTTTCATGAATATTTTATTGTGAACAGTATCGCCGAAGGCGAATAATTTGATATAATAGGCACCCTGGCATGCAAATTCCGAACATCTAATAAAAATCAATCTACCATCTTACAGAGCCGCACATTATGCAAATTATTCATGCCTATAAAAACACGGGTTGCGACCACATCACTTCATTCCCGTTTTTTTTTTTTTTTTTGGCTTGCTCAGTGGGATAGCCACATCTCCACTCAGGATGGCAAGTCATCGTCGTTTAGATGATTCTTTGAGATGGCAGGCCGTTGGACGATTTGAAGCCGGACAGTCGCAGGTGGAGGTGGCACGTTGGCTTAATGTGTCACGCAGTCTCGTCTCAACACTACGGAAGCAGTTTCAGGAGACAGGGACCATTACAAGAAGAGCTGGCCAAGGTCCCCCGGGAGCTATGTCAACTAGAATAAACCGCTATCTGGCTCTCACAGCAAGACGGAACCCTACGATGTCCTGTCATCAACTGTCTCTTGAGGTTGCTGCGGCCACAGGTGAAAACATTTCCAACCGGACTGTGTTAAGGAGGCTCAATTCAAGCGGACACAAGGAAGCCAGTGGTTTGTATCCCATTAAACCCAAACCACCACAGAGCTTGTCGAAACTGGTGCCATGAATATGACTTGGAACCCTGATAAATGGGGTACAGTTCTGATTTCTGATGAGTCCTGTTTTAGCCTACAAACAGATTCTAGGCGTTATTTCATCTGAAGACAACGAGGAATGCAGTACTATCCCTACAACATTAGAGAAAGGGAGGGACACATGATGAGCGCGTTGTGCGGGGAAGAATAATGATCAACGGCAGCACTCCTCTTCATATTTTTGATAGGGGTATGTAACTGTGCAGAGGTTCAGAGAACAGATCCTTGGACCCCATGTGCAACTATTTAGGAGTGCGGTTGGCCCAGATTTTCTTTTCATACACGATAACACCACTGCACATATAGCTCAAGTGGTGGAGGAATATCTTCATACGCAATAGTGACGTCGTGTGACCATATTTTTGAGCATCTTGAATCGACTTCTGTAATGTGACCTTTTTGGTAATTCTTTTGCAACCCCTATAAAAGTCCTTTATATCTGTCTGAAGTTTCTTTCTGTCTCTCCATTTCATCGTTATTTTATGGTATAACATCATTTTGTCTCGCTTCATCGCAAGCTGCACGAGTTACACCGCGTTTTCTATGTGTGCTGTAAATTTTGTCGAGCAGTGTATTTTGTTACTATGTTCCGTAGCTTACATATAGCCCTCGCGGGTAGCAGGTGGATATAATCACCGTCCACCCTCGGCCTTTTACCCTTTAGTAGAAAAGAACTAGGTTTGAATTTTGTCAATGACCCAAGAAATGTTTATGGGCTTCTCTCACTATGTGGCTGTGACTAAGTTAAAGGGTTGGTTAGTTGTAGGGTTTTAGGCACATTAGCAACTTAGGCCATATTGTTCCTCCTATGTCTGTAACTTGCATGTGTTCTGTGGTCGATTTGTTGTTTTCTAGGCGAAAAACCATACTACCTTGTTTGAGACCGCTAACTTAGTCACGTTGTAAAAATCTCTCAAAATTCTTCGTGTCATTGATTGGATTCAGTTCAGGTCCAAGGCTGTAGCGGAGGGTATACGCCGCATATCCTCTGAATTTTTTAAGGTGAATAGCATATACCTTCTGGTTTTTGAAAGACTGAAATACGGCGTATACGAGTATACCCTCTGGAATTTTATTAATGTGCACAGTATACGCTCTGCTTTTCGTAACATTCATAGACTATACCTTCTGGTAATTTTACGACTACAGCACTGCTCAGGTCTGTTCTACAAGGTGTTGGGAGGAGACAGTGATTATACCAACTGTGCTTACCCATGAAGGTGCTGAGTCAGTGAGTCTCGGGTAAGGGTTGCATGGTTTTTTTTCCCCCCGGAAGCTCTGGTTTTTCGTCCAGCAAACAAGCAAATTGATCACAATAGAAAGACAAATACACACAATATACTGACGCCTTGCGTTTGGAGCTAAACACATATACACACACGCACGCACTACATATTTGAAATCACCCTTCATGTGAGGGCCATTTTGCTAATCTAAAAAGCTCAATGGCCTTTTTTTTTTTTCAGATGCTTTCTTCAAACTTGGCTGCAGTACCCCATATGAAGTCTAAAGTCTCATAATTTTTATTTTATTTAAAATAATGCATGCATAACAATGTACGAGAGTGGAATTTCAACGTTTCTTCATATCAAAACAAAGGCAAGAAACAGACTGAATGTTGAGGATGACATGAGGTTGGCTTTAACAAACACTTAGCCGCGAAGTTTGAAGCTGATTGACCAGATGCAAGTACAACCATCGCATTAAATATTAGATTAGGATTATATTCTGAAAAATCTATTTTTAATGGGTTTATTTCCCCATTAAAAATGCCTTTTTTATGAAATGTGGCGGGGGTCGCGGCTCGAAAAAGGTTGGGAAACACTGCTCTATTGTTTTCAATTCCGTTCTCCAACTGTATAAGTTATTCTGGGGCGGTTATGTCTTAAGTTAAGACCTGCACTTTTATTATTAAAACATAGTTACCACTTATCTAATCATCTGTGAAAACTGTCCAAGTTCATCCTGAAGTATCACTGCTTGGGACCATAACCACTCTCCTGATCTTCATATCATTTGCAGATTTTAACACCACGGCCTATATCTCTTCTTCAATGTCATTTAAGAAAATCAGACACAGGAGCAGTTTCAGCATCGATCCCTGAGAGATGAGTTCCCAATTCTGACCCTAGAACGTTCTGAAGAGCAATCACGAATGTCTTAAGACTAGTTTAAGAAGAGCTCTTTTAAGATATTATCAGTAAGAAGTTCAAAGAAATTTTGGTCCTGATAAATGTACACAATTAAGTTCCGTTTTTCATGATATTTTGACACTTTTTAAATTGACTTTCAAACTGTCTACTCACTTCAGAGACATCTTAAGAGTTTCACCTTATTTCCTTTGATGTCTCCATGCGGGTAATTGATATAAAAAGAAAAGAAATTCTTAAGAATTAATTACTGGATGATATAATAAACTGAGAGAATGCAGGCCAATTTTTCGCTGAAAAAAAAAAAAAATCAATTTAGTATAACTATGAGAGAGTACTGACAGATACAAACTACGATTCAGAGTTTTTTTGGTTTTTTTTTCACAAATTAGATTACCATTTCACACATTGTGTGACCCTCATTCTTGATTGATCTTCCGCAAACATCAAACTCAAATTGACCACGCTTTGAATTCTAACTTACGAATATTTTGAATATGAACTGCTTTAACATAAGCTCAACTTTGCACATCCGTATTTCACCTCTTTCTTTCTCTAAAGGACTTAACTAGTCACATCTCACATCGAACTCAACCTTGAATTAGCATCTCAAGATCAAATGAAAATCGAACTGCGGTCTACTTGTGTAAAAATTGCGTAATAAACAAATACATTTTTTTATATTCCTGCCGGTAATACATTGTCAGAGTGGTTCATGAGAGACTATATGAATAATACCGTATTTTGTGGTACCACGTGGATTGGGTTCGAACACGAATATGGTACTGTAGAATAGTACTGTTTACGGCAAGGATATTTTTTCCTTTCTTTGCTCACGGCCGATATCATCTGACATTCGCATTTCGATTTCATGGTATTACTCTCATTTAATCAAACAATAAATTTCCGAGTAGGCTGTTGCAATTTATCTCCAAATCTTTCCAAATATTTCGTCCATCGCAAAATTTCAAAATTAGGACAGTTGTAGTATAAAGACATCGATACATGTCTTAACACCTGTTCAATTCACAGATGAGGAAAATCGAGTAAATTCTTTCCCTGATTCTCGAACTACTGGCACAAATGTGGTTAGCAGGTGCTGTTTCGTTTTAATGGAACTGACTCCGCACGATAATTTTAAAATTGTCCATAAGACGCAAAAAGAGTTTTTAATGGGTAAAAACACGAGAAACCGTCACGTGATGCACTTCAACATTACATCACGAAGAGCCACTAGTGAATGGTCAAAGAACCGGATCTAGCAGGTGACGTATGCATTACAGACCCAGCTTCCGCTGTAATCGCTCAGTTGAGCAATTCATATATACAATGCAAAGCAAACTAGCCTACCGGAAATGACACCACACTCTTGCGCACGAATGAACTTACCCTTCTGCTTATTTCTTTCGTTATTTTATTTATTTTTTTCCCCTCACCGTGCGTGTTAGCGTCACATAATTGTCGAACGGTGACGTAGAATGACTCTCAGGTCTTGCCCAGGTAAAAGCTTCGAGTTCTGCTCCCATCGCTGAAAAAGGGCCGTCAATAGTCGGATGTTGATAGAGAAACACGTGTATATGTGTCTTTTGTGGTGTGATTTGAATTTGCGCAATTTTTGAAGGAACTACAAAGAGAAAAGACAAACATTGCAGAATTTTTATAAGGTAAGTAGTAGTGTTTTAATTAATGATGGAGAAAAAAAACGAACTAATAACGAATCAAGTGTATTAATTGTGAATTAAGTTTATTATTATTATGAGTTTTATTATACATCACTCATAAAATAAACAATTTAGAGAAAGAAGAACACTTATTATTCATTATAATATATGCAAGTCTCTTTAACATGAAACTAATGATGTCATTGCTTATGTTAGGGGGATAATACAGATGCGTATTGGAAAAATAATTTATTTTTTCCATCATACATACATTTATTGATATTGGGAATAGGAAAAGATATAAACTATTAAATAATCATTAGACAAATATGGTTTGGTTGTCTCCTGGACAATGGGGATGTAAAAAAAGATAAATGTCATGGTGTAATCTTTAGAAATGTTTTAATCCTTATTGTTAAGCAACAGTTAGGAATTTGTATTAATTTTGACCATATGATAAAACGTATATATATTGTTATAAGATAATTTACTGAATGCAATTAGGTATTTATAGATATAAACCATAAAAACAATCCAAAGCAGAGATGTACCGATTGCAATGATGAGAGTGAGACGTATACAGAGAGCAATGATTTGGAAAGAATGCTATGGACTGAAATGTTAAACACAGTCATGATTTCTGAGATATTACACCTTTGTTTAACTCTTTCATTGCCTCTCATTCATCCTAAAGCATCCTAGGCGAGGCATACTTTGTATGCCGATTAAAGTAACTATTGCACATATAACAGTAACGTCAAGAAACTTAATTAGAAACATATGTTCATTAAGCCTAGATTTTAAACTAGTTTCTAATTTGATTTTGTGTTGTTGTTTTGTGAGAGTTATCGCTATCCCTTCTTAAGAGATGGCTCACTACTCGTAGTTTGACCGCTCACCTATAGGGAAATTCAAAATCATGCAACCCAAATTGTAAGTGACAATTTATTACTGACAATTATAATTGTCAGTAATTTGAATTTGATTTGATTGCTATAGCAACAACGCTGGTCAGTCCCAGCTGTCCAACGGTTGCTGTTGTTGTTGTTGTTGTGTGTGCTAGCTGTCAGCCATTAACCACTAGTATTTTTTTTTTTATAGCGAAGGCATCACTTCATTGTCCCAGGCAAAGCACATGCTCATAACTGAATATCCAAGATCCTGGGCGATTTTTATTTTTCATACGATTTAAAAACAGTTGTGTGTACTTGAATGGGTTGAGCACGCTGAATGCTGATGGGATTCTTCCACGTGTTCAGATTGCGAACCTATGGGGGCATAAATTCAAATTGAGAAAAAGACAGTTGTAGAATAGATGTGCGGAAATTTGCCTTTAGCCAGCGAGTGGTTAATTGCTGGAACAAACTTCCATCTGTCGTTGTGGAGGTTGATAGCTTAAATAAATTCAAGGAGGAACTAGACAAACATTTAGAGGGAATGGTTGTGTGAATTTTTTTTTTTTTTTTTTTTTTTTTGGCTGATGCTACATAAGCTCGTACGCTTGCTTTCTTGCATCACATGCCTCTATTACTATTATTATTACATTAACAACCTTCACATATTAGAAAAATTAAAAGTCAATATCGAATCAGAAATTTGAACAATAATAAACACTGCCAACTCTCATCAAACTTGATAAAAAGAGCTTGCTTATATTAAAGGACAACATTTTAAAAAATTTACTGTAATCTCTGTTATAATTATGTTTATAATCATAACAGAAATAAAACTCACTCTAACCTCCATTATAATTACACTTATAATAATGGAAATAAAATATCTGGTGAGTATGGGCTTGGCACACCCAGGGTCCTGAGCTGGATATCATCATTCTTCTTTTTCTTGGTGATTCTCTTCTACTTCTCTCTCTCTCGGGGTAATTCAGAAAATTTTTTTTTGGCTGGTGCAGCAAAACCTCAGGCTTCCTTGTACCTTATGGCTAATAATAATAATAATAATAATAATAACTGAAAACATATTATGGGTCGCTTGTTTTTTGAATCATCCTGTATAGTAACCAGAGACGGCCCCAAAATTTGTGGGGCCCTAGGGTCCTGTGCAAAACTTATGCGGGATGTTTTTGTAATAGGGATTTTTTTTAATTTTTCAAATTTTACAGTAATTAAGACATAATTAAATGATTTTATATTATACTGAACAAAAATTTTAAACATGAATAATATTTAATAAATTAATCAACGATATTGTTTTGACCATTTGAGCGCGGGGCCCAGTTCGACAGAACCGGTTGAACACGCTTGTGGCCGACACTGA
Source organism: Mastigoproctus giganteus (assembly GCF_048544385.1). NCBI lineage: Eukaryota > Metazoa > Arthropoda > Arachnida > Uropygi > Thelyphonidae > Mastigoproctus > Mastigoproctus giganteus. The sequence goes on from NC_143585.1 coordinate 52,893,446, forward strand.
CAGTAACAGCGTAGTAGTAGTAGTAGTAGTAACAACAGAGGCATGTGATGAAAGAAAGCAAGCTTATGTAGCATCAGCCAAAAAAAAAACATTTCACACATCCATTCCCTCTAAAATTTTGTCCACTTCTTCCTTGAATTTATTTAAGCTATCAACTTCCAAAACGACAGATGGCAGTTTGTTCCAGCAATCCACTACCCGCTGGCTAAAGGAAAATTTCCGCACATCTATTCTACAACTGTCTTCTTTCCTCAATTTGAACTTATGCCCCAACCTCAGGTTTGTAATCCGAGAAAGAGGAAGAATCCCAATTGAGACTGCTCAACCCATTGAGCGTACTCAGGACCGTGCAAAATACGAGGACCCAGATGCAAGGTTGGATGCAACAAATTCGAAATGAATGCAATCTAAGTATTCCATTAACGTATTGCTGAAGGAATACTTAGATTGGATCCATTTAGAATTTGTTGCAGTATTTGTAAATTCGAAAATTAATATTGGTAAAGGTGGTTAAGCATTATTACATATGAATAGAATATTATTAAACTCTGTGAATGCTAGTTATTTTCAGGTATTATTAATTTATTTTATCTTCTTTGAGACCAGAAAACGACATCATTTTAATAGTTTATAAGAAGAAGTTTACTCTTATCCCAGTCTTCATTGTACTGCATTTTTTTAGAGATGAGTTACGGTTTAACGACGACCTTCAAATTCTGTGCAATGTCACTCTGTATTTAGCCACGGCCCTCTGTATACAAAGAACTGGGACTTAGTCAGCGTATAACGTATAGGGATCATCAAGACATGCCTTATTATAATGATAATGCAGAAATATTATATACTCTTAGAATATCTGGAATATCATATTCAATGTTTCATTTTTCATAAATCATGTTCAAATAAGGCTCTGTTTTTTACCCCATCGATTTTTGGTTTTACTAGGTTCGTACTGCATTCAACTGTTCTCTAAAGAAGTAATTGGTTACTTACCAAGTTTATAGCTTCCATAAGCAGATGTTTCTGGAAAATTTTGTTAACCACAGCTATTATTTTTTCAGTGATGCTCTTCACTTCCCTGACAACTTGCCGTGATGGAAATAAAGATTATTTATTTATAACTGTTATTCCAAATTTCTATCGAATGTGAATTATTTATATGTACATTGTTCTTAAAACATTTTAACAAAAAATAAGTAGATGGATTAAAATCTGGTGAGTCAGGACTATCAGTTGATTCGAGCAGATCCTATAAAAACATTCGTAAAGAAAGCCAATAACTGCATTTGCCATATCCTTTCCTATCTTGTTGGATCAGCGTTTCCTGCTTACATTTGAAGATTTGCAATAAAATGGTCTTGAAGGTTAAGGGTTCAGATATACTGTGTCGCCATAGAAGATTGATGAATAACTTAAATTGTCTTCCAAAAATTGTCGAAATGGGTCATTAAACTTCAGTCTCCTATCTTTGTTAACACCAGTCAAAGGCTGTAGTTGAATTCTGTAAGAAAATATTTTTATGTGTTCTCTAAAAATTGTTCCAAGTAGAAGTAGATGTTCGTTTTAAACCAAGTTATAGCTTGGTTTAAAACGAACCAATTTTTGTGATTTTTCAGAATAAGAATAATCACTTCCTATACATATGCAGTGTTTCCAGGCTTTCTGACATACTTCTTTTTCGTCAACAAATTCTGGAAAAAATTTAATAATTATTTTAAAAAGTTAATTAAGCCTAATCATGCCCAAAAGAAATAAGTGCATTGATAAAATGCAAAATCCATGTGTAAATACGTAGCTGATTCAGAATTCAAAGTATGCTACAGTGGACGTTACGAATTCATTATCTCGAATGTGTTAACTAATATTTTACTCTTAAAAACGGATATGTTTTGTTAATGCCTTTTATTAAATATTATTTTAATGAACTTTATGTTCATTAAAATAATACTAAAATGAAATGGAATTAGATTAGATTTTCAAAATTCAATTTAAAATCTTGTGGATGTTATCAAAACACAGTTAGCAGAGGTTCACAAATGAAATTCCGGATTGTTCTTCAGAGTTTGTGGTGTGTGTGTGTGTGTGTGTGTGTCGATTTCTAGATTTGAAAAATTGAGTGACTACGTTAGATCGAAAGAGAAACATTGTTAATTCCTGTACAGTTAAGTTTAACTAGCATGTCCAAATTAGCATATGTAGCCACTAAAACGTTGCATTACTTTATCACTCACCTTTCCGGTATTTTAGGGTTATTTTCTTGCTGCACGGTGCATGGTCACAAGTACTCAGGCGCTTACAGATCTGTATGTGACCACAAAAGATGCACTGCCTAAATGAGCACTGTTATATTGGTTGCCGTAAACAATTAAGTCGTGAGCTCTAGGTGCCACTGGGTGGTTGTATCGGAGTGTGAAAAAACCGTTTTTTTCTTTTATATGCTTGACCTTGTGACGACGTCAGTGTATCATCACTCGCATGGATGCTTATACGCATCCTAGCGTATATTGCTGTTGTCATCCTAAAACGGAAGCACAATGGTGAGATAAAAGATCTAAGATGGCCGAAGGAGTGGCCCATAGCATCATTATTTGTGTCTTTGAAAGTGACAGCTAGAAATAACACAGACAGAAGAAAAGACTTTAATGACACACCTAACGCTAAGAAAAATGAAATGTAAACAAACATACAATTATGTCTGAGCAAAATAATTTAACTCTTTTTATTGTTTCTTATTTATTTTGCTCTTTTTATTGTTTCTTATTGATTTTGCTCTTTTTATTGTTTCTTATTCAATGTTTTATATTTATTTTTAGAAATGATGGTTTAAGTTGAGAACCCTTTCCTGGAAACTAGTGGTAAGCTCAGATTAGGCAATATTTCAGATAAGCGACCATTGGCGACATTAGGTCTATAAACTAAAGACGAAATCCGATATTCGATTAGCATGATATATCAAATGCTATGCTACTAAGTAAAATTAAGTTTCAAACACTGATGTTTTGAAACCGGAAAGCTGAATATATTAAAGCTGGAGAGAAATTGTTCTATCCGCAATAGTGTGTTCATAGTTAATAAAAACAAACAAATGCGTGGGAAGAGTGTTGCTCTCGGTAGAATTCGCCCTTTCAGACTACATGATGAAGTTCCTCATTATAATTACCTGGAATTAAATATAATAATCCGAAATTTCCCAATAGTATCACTTATTTGTAACGAACTGGAAGCACTGATTCACCTAACATTGAAATTTTTTTGGAAATGGTAAATTAACGGGAAGTGACGTAAGTGAAACAAATCATAGGTTTCAAAATAAAGAGGCTGTTTTGCTTTTATCATTTCCGTTAATATATAAAGTTATCCATTTATCGCGTAAGCAGCTCATCAATGGTATTTACTGAAATAATTATGGCAACACAAGATGCCACTGGATATGGAGGGAAATATTTTTAGACAGGTAGCTGAAGAAAATTTTGAGAACTGCACTGATGAACACATTTTTCGTAGAGTTGTATCAAACACACTGAAAAATATGTTATTGTTTATTATTATTATTATTATTATTATTATTATTATTATTATTATTATTAGCCATATAGTGCAAGGAAGCCTGAGGCTTATGCTGAAAAAAATTTCCGATGTACCCAGAGAGAGAGAGAGAGAGTCAGAAGTAGAAGGGAATCACCAAGAAACAGAAGAATGATGATATCCAGCTCAGGACCCTGGGTGGGCCAAGCCCATACTCACCAGTATACTCCGGCACGACCACCAGGTCAGTGGAGTTTACAATAAATCAATCAATAGAAATGTTAATCGTATTTAGCAGTCAGGCTTGAACCCCGGTCCATTCAAAGGGTGCGTGCTACTGCACTCGTGCTCCTGACCACTCGGTTGCGTCCAGATAATGATTTAAACTTGTGGCAAAACAAACCCAGAAGTTGGAAATACATTAAGGATGCCAATTCAATTTAAAGAGGACTAATTAGGCAATACAAATGGTTTCTTTGAGGTAAAAAAAATAACATCATTATATACCAAAATGTAATGTAAAGTTTGTCATAACTTTAGGCCAGGGTTGCTATTAGGACAGCGCTTGCTTAAGACGTGTTTCACTGAAGAATTGAAGTTCCTTCAAATAGGATTAAAAATTATTCCTTTCCAAACAGAAATACAAAGCTGAAAAACAGGTATCGGTAAGGGTATCCAATCCAAGAGTTGGACAAGATTTTGCAGCTCTGGCAAACGCTAAGTTTTTAATTATATTTAGCCGTTTTATTAAATGAATTGTTATATTAAATTACTTTCTATAAGTAGCTTTATAGAAAGCCCCTTGTCTGCGCGCGTAGCATAGTGGTATCGTCACCGTCCTCCCCACACCGGGTGGAAAAGGCCCGGGTTCGAATCCCATCGATGACGCGAGGAACTTTAACGGGCGTTTTTCACTCCGTGGCTGAGTTAGTCGGTCTCAGGTGTAGTTAGCAAGGTTTTTCGTCGAGCAAAACGGGCAAATCGACCACAGAACACACGCAATTTACAGACACAAATACGGGTTAATGTATCCAATTACGGGCAACCTTAAAATAATAATAACAATCAAGCTCCTTGGTTTTGAATTCAGATACCAATTTTGAAAGTTAATTAATACTTAGTGTCCGTAGATTTACCATTCGTAACTTGCCGCCATTGTCATTGTCTAGTTTGGGATATACGACGTATATCCCGAACTAGACAGTGTAAGGTTAAACGTAAAACTAGATAGCGAACACGTAGCACTGTATTAGAAATCTGTTACCTTAGTATAGTATAGTATAGTATTATCAATTAATCAGTAAAATTTATTAATCTTATTAAATTTAATTGTAATAACACTATATTTACTGCATTAGGATATAAGTTTAGGGTTATATTTTTGTATTGAAATTGAATGGAAATCATGACTCAGGCCAGAGCAGCAAAGCAAAAGGCTCAAGCTAATGGGAGTGCTGTGGCTCAGGGGAGAACTAACTGACGGGGAGGGGGAAGTTGTCCTCTGAATCACAGCTTTTTGAAATATACTGCTTGCTTGTTTGATGTTTTCGAAACAATCAGGAACGGGACATATATTGCCAAGGGGGAATGTCTTTGTGTGTGCGGGATGTAAGGAGTGTGAGGAAATCAGGGGCCAACACAGCATTATTATGGGCCCATATAAGAGCTTGATGGACAGGGTGGATGCCCTCGATGGATTTAAATTGAGGGGACCATCAAGCTCTCAGCTGCCCACATCAACGCCAAAGCTTGCACTTGAACATCACGCGACATAGCGGCAATCCCCAAGGCAGAATGCACTGGTCCCAAAGGAACTAGTTATTGTTGGTAACTTAATTGTCAGGGAGACTGGGAATATACTATGCAAGAAGGATAGGTGAACAGAACCAGGAGCAAAGGTTCATGACGTTTTAGAGCAGATATCATCTTTTAAAGGAACAAAAGGTGATATTGTTGTATACATTAGCACTAATGATATTAAGAGTAGAAGACCAGTGGACTTACTTAACAAGTACTTTTTAAGTAATTCCATTAGTCAATGTTGAAAAAAAGCCGTGAGTAAGGATTGAATTTGAAAGTGTCTGCAATTCTGCCCAGACACGATAGGAGGGAGTATATGATGAGACCCGTGTCGATCACTTCGGCCCTGGAGAGACTGTGCAAGGCTCAAGGGGGGTACAATTTTCCTCAGCCTGGTCTGTGCTTGTTAATAGCAGACAGAGGCGGATTTAACGGCGGGCGCCCCGGGCGCGCGCCCTGGGCCCCAACTTCTTAAAGGCCCACGCAAAACCCCAACAAATTAGTTGAACTAATATGTTCAACTATTAGTTCAAAACTTTGTGATTATTATTATGCTATTATTAATTATATTATACATATATTATATTCAAATTTTATTGGAAATAAAACATTAATGGTACATAATATTTTTTATTTATTTAAAAAAATGGTTAACATGTATTTTTATTTTCCCTGTCTCTCTCTTTTTCTTAAGGGGCTCAATATTTTCTTCTGCTCCCGGGGCCTCAACTGACCTTAATCCGCTACTGACAGCAGAGACTGCTTCTACAGAGATGGGATACACTTAAACAGACAGGGTGCAAGGATATTTGCTGATGCTATCAAGGCAGTGTTAGGTGGGTCGGAAAACTGCTAGCTTCGGGAGGTATACGGACTAATAGATTAACAGTAGCCGCTGGCAGAGGGGAAAGTGATTCTTGCACTGCTTCTATTGAAATATGCAGCAGCCTGGAAAACAAGGTGCAGGGTGTTCCAGAGACTGCTGGGAGTCATTGCGGTACAAGTAAACACATGGGCTGTGTTAGGGTAGCTAAGAAACAAAAACAGGTGCACGTATACTTGCGTGTACACCAATGCTAGGAGTTTGGTAAATAAATTCAATGAATTTGAGGTGTTGGTCAAAACATCAAAGACAGATATTATTGTGATATCAGAGACGTGGTGTCACACAGATATAAGGAATGCGGAACTGGAATTTGGTGAGTACAATGTGTACAGGAAGGATAGACAGGATATGAAGGGAAGAGGGGTTATACTATTAGTTAAGAAATAGATAAAATCCAGGGAAATGCAGCTAGTCGAGAGGGCTGGACAGGGCAGTGTCGATTCAGTTTGGTGTGACATAAGCACTGGGAAAGCAAAATTGAGAGAGTAGGACTGCGTTATAGGCCTATTGACTCTGATTAGTATAAAAAACAACTGTGTAGAGAAATAGAGCGGGCCTGTAAACCAGAGTGTCTTATAATGGGGAATTTTAATTTCCCAGATATTGGATGGAATTTGTGCGTTGGTCACTCTTACACTAGCAAGGCTTTGGTGGATTTATTGGATGATTGTTTTCTGCATCAGCATGTTCGAGAGGCAACTAGAGGGAGTAATACTTTTGATCTGATTATCAGTAGTGATTCTTCATGCATTAAGAATCTGCAGATAAAGGAACCAATAGGAGACAGTGATCACAGCGTGCTGAAATGGAATTTACTCAAAGTGGTAACTACCATCAGGGGTAAAGGGAAGGGTTTTTGCTTTCGTAAAGGTGATTAAGGTGGTCTGAGACAGTATTTAAATTCTATACAGTGGGATCAACTGATGATGTTACCAACAGAAAATTCACAGTAAGAAGTGTTCAAAGAAGTAATCTTGGAAGCTTTTCATAAAAGGCTTTTCATACCAACTAAGAAATATTGTTCAAGGTTTAGGTCTAAATGGATGTCAGATGAACTAATGAGACATATGACAGAGAATAAAAATGCATGGGATACATATAAATTAACGGGTAACACAGAAGACTATGATAGATATAAGTTGGTCTGTAACCAAATCACAAAGGAGGTTAAGCATGCAAAGGCATATTACGATAAATCATTGGCAAAGGATGCAAAGAAAAACAGCAAAGAATTCTTTACTTATGTAAACTCCAGAAGGAAGGGGATGAATCATTGATCCACTTGATATCAATGGTTCAACTGTTGATGATCCTGCTCAGGTAGCTAACAAACTAAATGAGTATTTTGCATCTACATTCACACATGAGGAGTTATTCAGTTAGAGGAATGCCAGAGGTAAATTAAATTCTGACAGTGAACCGGATGATTTTTTAATAACTGAGAGCAAAGTGGAGGAGAAATCGTTGAAGATAAACATAAGAAAGGCACCTGTGTGGATGGGATCTATCTAGTTATATTAAATGAAGCAGCAAAGAATGTAAGCAAACCATTAGCCATAATTATGAGAGCTTCCTTGGACTTAGGGGAGGTACCCATGGACTGGATATTGCAAATATGACCGAAATTCACAAAGGAGGATCAAAGGGCGACACAAATAATTAGCATTAGCATTAGCATTAGTAGAGGCATATGATGCAAGAAAGCAAGCTTATTCAGCATCAGCCAAAAAAAAAAAAAAAAAAAAAAAAAAAAAACACACCACTCCCATTTCACCTCTCTGTTCGCTCGAAATACCTGTCCAGTTGAGCCTTAAATTTGTTTAGGCTATCAACTTCAACAACACGGGATGGAAGTCGGTTCCACCAACCAACCACCCACTGGCCAAAGGCAAATTTCCGCACATCTATCCGACATCCGTCCTTCCTCAATTTGAATTTATGCCCTCTCAGGCGATTATTCTGAGCAAGAGGAAGAATCCCATCGGCATTGAGCAAGCTCAAGCCATTCAAAGCCTTATACACCTCTATCAGATCACCTCGACGATGCCTAGTCTCCATACTCTGTAATTTGCAAAACTTAAGCCTTTCTTCGTAAGAGCAACCCTTTGTTCCATTCACTAATCTTGTTGCCCTTCTCTGTACCCGTTCCAGCAGCTGTACATCCTTCTTGAAATGAGGCCTCCAGGCCTGTATACAGTACTCAAGATGTGGCCTAACCATTGCCTTATACAAGGGAATAATCACCTCCTTATCCCTGCTAGAAAAATTCCTGTATATCATTGACAAGACACCATGAGCTACTCTTGCAGCTCGTCTGCACTACTCAGAGAACTTCATATCTGCTGCACAATTACCCCCAGGTCCTTTTCATTCTCCACCACTGTCAGTGTAGTACAGTAGAGTTGATACGTTGCTCTGGGGTTACTGTTTCCCATATGTAGTACTTTACATTTGTCAATGTTAAACTTCATTTGCCACCTCTCAGCCCATCTGTTCAACCTTTCCAGATCCTGTTGCAGCAGCATAGCATCAGTGGTGTCCTTAACGACCCTGCCAACCTTTGTATCATCTGCAAACGTGGACATTGAACTTGATATCCCATCATAAATATCATTCATAAACACCGAAAACAACAATGGACCCAACACTGAACCCTGAGAAACTCCACTAATAACATTAGTCCACGTTCAGCAGTGTTCATTGATTACCACTCTCTCTGTCTTCTGCCACTCAACCATCCCCTTATCCATAGCAGCAATTTGCCTCCAATGCCACACTGCTCCAATTTGTGCAGCAGTCTTCCATGTGCAACAGTATCAAAAGCCTTTCTAAGATCCAAGTATATAATATCAAAGTTATTCCCTGCATCCAGTTCTTTTGTGACTACATCATAGTATCCAATCAAATTGGTCAGGCAAGACCTGCAATTAACAAAACCATGCTGCGTCTGAGCTATAACTGAATTCTTGTCTAGATGATCCTGCAGTGCTTCTTTAACCAGTGCCTCCATTAATTTATCTGGAACAGAAGTTAAACTAACAGGTCTATAATTACTTGTGTCAGCCTTTGATCCTCCTTTGTGAATTGGGGTCACATTTGCACATCTCCAGTCTATGGGTACCTCCCCTGAGTCCAAAGAAGCTCTCATAATTATGGCTAGGGGTTTGCTTACTTCCTTTGCTGCCTCCTTTAATATAACTGGATAGATCCCATCCACCCCAGGTGCCTTTTTTATGTTTATCCTCAACAATCTCTCCTCCACTTTCCTCTCAGTTATTACAAAATCATCCAGCTCACTGCCAATGTTTACTTTACCTACATCATTCTCCTTCCTGAATAACTCCTCATGCGTGAATGTAGATGCAAAATACTCGTTTAGATTGTTAGCCACCCGAGCAGGATCCTCAACTGTTGAACCATCAATATCCAGTGGACCAATCTGATTCATCCCTTTCCTTCTTGAGTTTAAATAGGTAAAGAACTCTTTTCTGTTTTTCTTTGCATCCTTTGCCAAGGATTTTGTCTGCCTTTGCCTGCCTAATCTCCTTTGTGACTTGGTTACAGACCAACTTATATCTATCATAGGTTTCCATGTCACCCATTAATTTGTATGTATCCCATGCATTTTTCTTCTCTGCCACATGTCTCATTAGTTCATCTGACAACCATTTAAGCCGAAACCTTGAACAATATTTCTTAGTTGGTATGTAAAGCCTGGTAGCCTCCAAGATTAGTTCCTTGAATGCTTCCCATTTTGAGTTTCCTGTTGGTAACATCATCAGTTGGTCCCACTGTATAGAATTAAATACTGTCTCAGGCCATCATACTCGCCTTTACGAAAACAAAAACCCTTCCCTTTACCTCTGATGGTAGTTACCTCCTTGAGTAAATCCCACTTCAACACACTGTGATCACTGCCACCTAGTGGTTCATTTATCTGCAGATTCTTAATGTATGAAGACTCACTACTGATAATCAGATCAAGAGTATTGCTCCCTCTTGTTGTCTCACGAACATGCTGATGTAGAAAACAATCATCCAATAAATCCACAAAAGCCCTGCTAGTGTGCGAGTGACCAACCCACAAATTCCAGTCAATATCTGGGAAATTAAAATTGCCCATTATAAGACTCTCTGATTTACTGGCCCACTCTATTTCCCTGTACAATATCTTATTATACTCATCAGAGTCATTAGGCCTATAGCACACTCCTACTCTCAATTTTGATTTCCCTATGCTTATGTCACACCAAGCATCAAATTGGTGTGACATAAGCATTTCATCAAATTCATCAAATTTATTTACCAAACTTCTAGCATTGGTGTACCAGCAGGTATACAAGCACCTGTTTCTATTCTTGGCTACCCTAACACAACCCATGAGTTTACTTGTACCGCAATGACTCCCAGCAGTCTCTGAAATATCCTGCATCTTGTTTTTCAGGCTTCTGCTCATTTCAATAGAAGCAGTGCAAGAATCACTTCCACCTCTGCCAGTGGCTACTGTTAATCTATTAGTCCTTGTATTCCCTCCCCAACTAGCAGTTTTCCGAACCACCTAACTCTGCCTCGGCAGCATCAGCAAAAATTCTTGCACCCTTTCTATTTAAGTGCATCCCATCCCTGTAGAAGCAATCTCTCCTGTTAACAAGTACAGTCCAGGCTGTACTTGTTAACAAATATTAGAGACCTGTTAGTTTAACTTCTCTTACAGGGAATTTAATGGAAGCACTGGTTAAATAATCACTGCAGGATCATCTAGACTTCACTTATAGCTCGGACATAGCATGAGTTTTTGGTTTGTTAAGGGGAAGTCTTGTCTGACCAATTTGTTTGGATACTATGATGTGATCACAAAGGAACTGGATGCAAAGAATAATTTTGATATCATATATTTGGATCTTAGAAAGGCTTTTGATACTATTGCACATGGAAGACTGCTACCCAAATTGGAAAAGTGTGGCACTGGCAGCAAATTTCTGCTATGGATAAAGGAATGGTTGAGTGGGAGAAGACAGAGTGGTAATCAATGAACACTGCTCTTCGTGGACTAATGTTATTAGTGGAGTCCCTCAGGGTTCAGTGTTGGGTCCATTGTTGTTTTCTGTATTTATTAATGATATTGATGATGGTATATCAGGCTTAATGTCCAAGTTTGCAGATGGTACAATGGTTGGCAGGGTTGATAAGGACACTACTGACGCTATGCTGCTGCAACATGATCTAGAAAAGTTGAGCAGATGGACTGAGAGGTGGCAACTGAAGTTTAACATTTACAAATGTAAAGTACTGCATACAAGAAGCAGTGACGCCAGAGTAACGTATCAACTGTGTGGTATTACACAGACAGTGGTAGAGAATCAAAAGGACCTGGGGGTAATTGTGCAGGCAGAATAGAAGTTTTCTGAGCAGTGCAGACTGTCTGCAAGAGTAGCTCATAGTGTCTTGTCAATGATATACAGGAATTTTTCTAGCAGGCATAAAGAGGTGATTATTCCCTTGTATAAGGCAATGGTCAGGCCACCACTTTAGTACTATATACAGGTTTGGAGGCCTCATTTAAGAAGAATGTAGAGCTGCTGGAACGAGTACAGCGAAAGGCAACATGATTAGTGAATGGATCAGAGGGTTGCTCTTACGAAGAAAGGCTTAAGTTTTGCAAATTACAGTGTTTGGAGACTAGATACCTGCGAGGTGATCTGATTGAGCCGTATAAAGCCTTGAATGGTTTGAGCATGCTCAATGCTGATGGTATTCTTCCTCTTGCTCAGATTAATCGCCTGAGAGGCATAAATTCAAATTGGGGAATGACAGTTGTAGGATAGATGTGCGGAAGTTTGCCTTTAGCCAGCGGGTTGTTGATTGCCGGAACAAACTTCCATCTGTCGTTATAGAAGTTGATACCCTAAATAGATTTAAGGCAGAACTAGACAAACATTTGGGACGAATGGATTGGTGAAATGAGAAGGGGTTTTTTTTTTTTTTTTGTTGTCTGCACTGGTGTGCAAAACTTAAGGACCAGTCAGCTTTTCATAGGAGTGGCTTGGATATGAGAAAAGCATAACAAAGGAACTTCGTGAGATACAGAAATGATGAAGGAAACAACATCGGAAACAAAACGGTACAGAGCAACTTTATTCAAAAATGGCAACATATCACTTGCTGCCATGATACAGATGCATCACTGCCAAAGATGGAATTTAGGGAAGAGGTGGTCCTCAGTAGGAGATATGGTCACCTCTAATGTCGATGCAGGCTTTGCACTGCCTATCTATACTTAGAAAAACGTTGTTGATAAGTTTTTGAGGTACCATCGTCCATCCCTCTGTCAGCGCCATCTTCAGATGGTGAACATTTTCTGGTGGGTGTGGATGTGCCGCTAGCCGTCTCCCCAGAGCGTCCCATATGTGTTCGATGGGATTTAGATCGGTGGAACGGGTAGGCCAATCCATACGAACAATGTCCTCACTTTCCAAAAGCATATCAACAGCTGCAGTGCGATGGGGTGTGGCGTTATTATCCATAAACACGAACGCGGGGCAAATGGCATCTCGGAACAGACGCACATGTGGAAGGATTATCTCAGTACAGTAGCGTGCACCGGTTACAGTACCGCCCTCCAGTATCTATAGTTGTGTACCTTGAATGGACATACAAGATAACGCCTCCCCAGACGAGAACACCTCGGCCGCCATATCGATCTCTTTCAGTGACGTTTGAGGGGTAATACATTGTGCCAATCTCTCGCCAGATTTGCTGACGTCCAGAATCGCTGCTGAGACTGAATCTACTCTCATCAGTAAAGAGTACCTTATCCCACTGCGTTGCTGTCCAGTCCTTGTGTTCGATGCACCACTGTAAACAATGTCTCCGATGGGCAGGTGTTAAAGGGACACAGCATACTGGCCGTCGGGCAAACAGTCCACCTTTGTGGAGTCGCCTGGCCTCAGTAAACCGTGATATTTTGCGTCCTATGCTCCTGTGCAGCTGGTTTGCAATGGATCCCGCTATCTGGTGCCGGTTCCTCTTATCCTATAGGAGTATACAGCGGTCATTATTCGGCGTTGTGTTTTCGTGGACGACCACCACTGGTCCTTCGAACAGCTGTACCTGTTGTTCAGAAGGTCGATCACGCATGTGAGACGATGCTATGGGCGATGCCGAACCCTGCAGCCACACTCCTCGCACTTCGACCTTCTTCGAGCTTCCCAATTATTCGACCCCGGGTAAAGTCATCCAAATGTTGTCTATTGGCCATTTCATTGTCTGTAGCACTGTATGAAACTAATGGAACGTCTGTAACAATCATGCTCACCATTCGGTAATTTGCACATAACTGTTGAACTGCTGCTTTTATCTGTTTATGTGAGTTCTCTCATCACAATTCAAATTTTTGCATGTGTACAAGCTTTCTACTGAACGGCCGGGTAAAGTCATCCAGATATTGTCTACTGGCCATTTCGTTGTCTGTAGCACTGTATGAAACCAATCGAACGTCTGCAACAATCGTGCTCATTAATTTACTTGCACACAGATTTTTTTCCAGTGAGGTGTCTTTGCTTTTCATCCCTCAAATATCCAAACTAGCTTCACTTTGGGTTATTTAAGATAAGGTCTGAGGCTTCAGTAAATTTATTGCGACTGTAAATTGCATTTGCCTATTCCGTGGAATAAAACCAAAGCTTTCGAGGGATTGTACCGTGTAATCCTTAACATCCGACATTGATTAATTAGGCCATAGTAGGAAAAAAGAAAATAAACATTCTTTCCGTCCCGAGTGGAATCGAAGCAAGACTTTTTTAGTACGGTATCAAAGTAAACAGCAGTTTTGGTCGACCTTTGTCATGAAGACTTTATGCAAACTGTAAGGGCTATCGGACTAGAATATTCCACCTCAGAATGCAATAGCAATGAAAATCTGTATTATTTTAAAATTTGCCTACAAAAATAAATAAACAAACTCAAAACAAAAACACAAATAGAATAAAAAAATTATGGCGTTGTGAGTCAGACATATAGTCAGAAATTTTTAGAAACATTAATAAGTTACTAGTTCCCAAAAGTTAGAGAGCAAACATAAACGTTTTATTAGATCACGACAAAACGTTAATAAGCCATTCGTTTTAATTTTCCTTAATAATGCACAATGCCTGGCAAATTTCGATCTTCAGTTACAAAGTTATTAAAAGAATTAACTAGCGTTCAAAAAGGCTCATCGATAACCCATGGAAACATGTCCTAATAAAGTATGTGATTTCCAAAGGAGGCAACGCAGGTGTGATATCCATTCCTCATGCTGAGAACAGGATTGTTAATTCATGTTTGGGTATTAATTCTTATTCTTGTCTGTGACTGGCAACCCTCCTGCTTAAAGCATCCCAAACATGCTTTATTTAGATTGTGGTCCGATGATCTGCTGACCATTCTGCGGAGGGCATTAATTCCATAGAAGCTCTCTCTGAGAACATGCATTATCACCCATTAAAAGAGTCTGAACCAGTTTGCTCCTGCGAAAAAACGAACGCAAGGAGCAAATATCTCATCTTCATACTTTATACACTGTGCTGCCACTTTATTAGGTACACCTACCTAGTAGCGTGTTGAGCCTCCTTTAGCCTTCAAAACAGCCTGAATTCGTCTATGCATGGATTGAACAAGATGCTGAAAACGTTGTGCAGGAATGGAGTACTATCCAGACATGAGTGTGTCACGCAGTTCCTTGAGATTCGACGGAGGTGTAGGCCTGCAGCGAACAGTTCTTTCTAGCTCATCCCAAAGATGTTCAATAGGATTGAGATCCGTGGACTGAGCGAGCCACCGCAACAAAGAAAAGTCATTGTCATGTTCCTGAAACCATTCCATAGTGATTCCGGCTTTGTGCACCGGCGCATTATCCTGCTGGAAGTAAACATCTGACCGAGAATAAATTGTCAACATGAACGGATGCACTTGGTCAGCAACGATGTGGCATTCAGACGTGAATCAATGGGTATCAATGGACCCAACTTGTGCCAAGAAAATATTCCCCACACGATAAAACTGCCCCCACCACCTTACACAGTAGTCGTCAGACATGACTGGTCCATGGATTCATGTTGTTTTCGCCAAATTCTGAACCTTCCATCAACATGATTCACCAGGAACTTCGACTCGTCAGACAAAGCAACTGTTTTCCAATCCTCGATTGTCCAGTGCTGGTGTTGCTATGCACACAGGAAGCGTGCTGTCTTGTTCTTCATTGATAACAAAGGTTCGCGATGTGGCTGTCGGGTGTTGTAGCCCATTCGCGACAAAGTGTGACTAGTGGTCCGTTGCGATCTTTTGTTCTGCGCACCAAGGTTGTATTCTGACGTGATGTGCGACATTGTGGCCCGTCTGTTTGCTTGCACAATTCTAACCATCCTCCTCTGACCTCTCTCATCAACAAGCGATTTTCTTCCACAGGAGTGCCGTTGAGAGGATGTTTTCTGTTCGTTGCAATATTCTCGATACACCCTTTAAACTGTAGTGCTTGAAACGTTCGGGAGAACTGCCGTTTCAGAGATGCTTTGTCCAGCACGTCTTGCACCTACTACCATGCCACGTTCGAAGTCCGTTGGATCACTCTTTTTTCCCATTGTTGCTACGGTTTGTACGCTTAACTGATAGTAAAAAGGTTGCTCTGCTGCATTTATATCCACAGCTGTGGTCATGTGACTTGCAACGTTGTGGGATAAACCATTTGTGTGCACAGCAGGTGTGTACCTAATGAAGTGGCAGCAAAGTGTATATAGCCGTGAGAGTTCCTCGTGAAATACATGAAGATCTGCATGGACATTAACAGTGATTCCAGCAAAATGGTCCATTGCTCTTGAGTCCAGTCGACATGTTATCGTTATCAGTTCAAACTGTTTTTTGTGTATAGAAGTTATGCATGAAGACCAGCTAGCTTCATGCATAAAACCTCTCCCATGATAGACGGTATGCCTAGATACAAGTTCTGTAGATTCAGAAGCTCTGAAGCAAATGGCTTTGCTGTGAAGCTTCTATGACATCTCGCAACTACTGCCAATTAGCGGTCATCTTGCGTGAAGGTGACATTAGGCAGGCTTCGACTAGATTTCTAGACAGTTGCATATTTTGGAACTAGTCACCTAGTCTTCTTGGATTGTTCTGCGTCACAATTAGTTTGGCTTAATTCCCCCTATTGTTTCCCACCTGATAATACTAACGAAAGGTTGATGACTATCTTGAAACTCCTATTTTGCAAGCTATTAACGTAAAAATACAGAGGTCCTAAAAACAGCTCGTGTTTATCTGGTTACTCGATGTACGTGTTTTAACAAGTTTTTCGCGACTTTGCTTCAGACAGATTTTTTGTTTCTATGTATATAATACAGGACGAAATGAGAGTTGTTTCTTGGAAGAAGTAACAGCATGGAGAACGACAGGGAAATTGTTTTTCCACTTTCACAGAACTATAACTCGATTGCTTTGGCAGCCTGAAAGGCTGACCTATAAAAATATATTTAAACATATCAGTTAGATCGTGTCAAGAAACTCGGCAAGAAAAAGGCAATCGTTGGATCTAAAGGTGGACTGTATGCAGTGTGTGTGTGTGTGTGTGGGCATGCGCAACTCTGACATCGCTTTTAAACGAAGTTGACTCTCTCAGTTTTTAGAATGTCTGCCTCCATTTTTTTTTGTGGATTGCGAACCCGTGGGGGCAACACACCAGAAAATTAGAGCAGAGATTTGTCTTTTATCATTTTTACAGCAATTGTTAAGTTAACTTAGGCGACAGAAATAAATCTGGTAATAATTGCCCTGATTATTGTAGGAATTGGTGTCAACAATTCCCGCAATATTGCGATTCTGAAAAGAATCCAATAATTACGACAATTCTGAAATCTGAAAAGCCACCTTTCAGATTAAGCCAACTGGATTTTTAATTCCAGATTCTACAAGGTAGCTGGCTTTCTAAGTAACGAGCAAAAAATTATTAGCAAAGTCATATAGATGCCACGTGGAAAAAGTGTAATCTGAGTAGAAAAGATTTTCGCTCCTTAAAAACGTCCACACTGAATGTGCCAGAAATTTTAATTTCTGCACAAGTTCTTCCTTGATTTTTGGTGATAGAATTATTTCCTTCTCAGAAGGAGTGATTATGTTATGGATTTTATTACAGCCTATGTTATGTTATTGTAAGAAATCTTCATGAATGATCTCACTTTGATTTCACTTTGAATAGTCCAAACTCTCTATCAATTCAACATGGTAGCATTAGTATCAAGCATTATTCACGGGTTTATTCTTATCTTGTTTAAGATAAGAATAAATGTCACCTGTAGTCGGCCATACCTCTTTTGGTAGCAAATTCTTGTAATTCTGTGTATAAAATGTAAACAATAAAAAAGTAAAAAGATAAAAGGCAAAACTTTCACTTCTCATTACTACTATTTGTTTTCAGCTTATTCCTGAACAGACTAAGCAGAGCACTTAGAATATATTTGTGTTGTCAGCTTTTCTTAGCAAATGCTATTCCACGTTCTTTTGTTTTATTTTCCTCTCATCCTCCTAAGAATATATAGGGGTTTTGTCACTTGTTACTTGTTTGGAGAGGCCTTTGTTCAAGTCCCTTTGAACACCGAAAGAATTTCTTCTTCGGGTTAAGCGATCCTCTGTTAAGGAAGTAATGACTTCTCCAATGGACGGTAATAGATTTTCCAAAACTCAACCACGTTTTGGAAAAGCCTATAAAAATTCCCTTCGTCATTGACGGGATTGGAATCTAGACGTTTTCCATCAGAAGGAAGGACGATGATTATATTAACAGTGCTACCCACGAGGGCCAAATCAGCATGTGAGCACGTACTTTAAAATGGACACCCACTCAACTAAGAAACCACCTTTTCCTTTCTCCTTTTATTTATTTACTTTCCTTCAAGTACTGTACACTACTTTAATTTAAATCTCTGTGCTATAGCTCTCCGTTACACAGTTATTCCACGAATATTTTCGTTTGGTTTTCTTGGATTTTGTTTCCATTTCTTCTTGAAAATTTTCTTCCCTAAAAATTTATTTTCCTTATTTTAGTTCTTAGACATTCATTTTGCCTTTTACCATTAAGAAATGGTAAAAGGCAAAATGAAAAAAGATAAGAATCTGCCGTTTTATTTTCATTTTTTGTTTATCTTCTTCCTTCATTTTCTTGTCCCATATAAAAGATTTCAAGGACAATTGCAAACAAACGGAACCAAAAAAACTCTACCCTCATAATCGGTTGGATGAAAAGCTTAAGAAACGTTGTTTGTACTGGTAAAAATGAATATGTTGCTGCCCTTAGAATTTGACAGTAATTTTCGGGATAAAAAAAAGTACACGAAGTATACTTTTAGTTCGTGATTTCGGGATTGGCCTTTTTTTAACCCCTAAGGGAAATTGGGGGGGGGGGGTGTAAGCAATACTCTGAAAGGGCCGAAATTCCATGAAACACGATGAGATTGGGGCCTCAGATAATGACACATCCCATAATTTATTAGAAATATAATTTGGAACAACCGGATGTTACATTTTAAATACAGAAAGAATGCGTTCCAGTGAAATGCAAGTAATTCGACTGTCTTTGAACTAAAATATGGTTAATAGATTAAAAAGATAACTTTTTTTTTTTTTTTTTTTTTTGTTTACGTAAAATGTTATTCACCCACTATAACTTTGCGCTGTAGTTCTAATAATTACAAGCACCAGGAGACAAAGTTAATATACATCCTTTCGCCTCCAGATAAACTATGTTTTCCTCCTTGATTCTGGGAATCAAGGAGAAAAACATGCTGTCAGAAGTTAACCATACCTGCTAAACCTGTTTTCATGCGTCACTTTGCAGATAATATCTTCTTTTAGATGTCGCGCTGAGATTTGCTTACATTGAGTTAGCATTACTGAATTTATTTGAATGAAGATCGGGTCAAAACTCTAATTACAACTTGCTCCAAATGGTTAAGATATCATTAATTGTATAATAATAATAATAATACAATTTAGTCATAAAAAATATGCTCTGATTATAAAAAAAATCGAAAATAATTTAAGATAGTACGGTACATTGGCTGGTGGACAATACTAAGATAAATGGCAATGAAGGAACTATTCATTTAATATAATTTTAGTTAAAATTTTTTTATGTATAAATCATATATAAACCAGACCAATCATTACCATTACATCTGGTCTTGGCGCATTATAGCCTTAGTTGCTAATGCGCCAATAAAATTCAAACCAAACAAACAAACAAACAAACCATTACATATTCCAATTTTTTTAAATAAAAATTTAAATGCTTAACTATTTGGAAATAAGGATGATAACAGGGAAAGTAAACTGCAGCCATTATCAATCCACTGCAGAATGGAAGCCTCCTCAGCAATTCATGTTGATATAAATGGACCATAATCTGCCACGCTGGTCCAATGCGGTTTGGCAGATCAACTTTATTTAGCAGTCAGTGGCTTGAACCCCTGTCTACTCAAAGAGTGTGTGCTATTGCACTTCCGCTTCTGACCAGTGGGCTACAGAGGCCTTATAAGGATGATAATTCAGAGTAGCTATATCGTACAATGGTTGATCAATTGTAGCCAGTGCGGATCCCCCTTCCTCCTCCCGTAACTAGGCCACTTCTAAATTAGACCCGTCATGGATCTCTTTTGTGTCTCTACATTTCATGGTTTCGTGATAAGTTTGCGAAAGCAGTAAAACTACGCTACTTTTAAACGAAACCGATTAACTCTGCCATGAAAGCTAGCTGAAGTATCAGTTTCTGTGGCCATAGTAATCGAGAGCGGTGGTGGAACTGCCAGTTAAAGAAGGATAATTATTTTTTTCTGCGAGTCGGATCAAAAGATTTTATAGTGACCATGGGCTAGAGAAAGAGAGAGAGTTTGTAATCTGAAGGTGTCAATATCTTTGAATTACTGAAATGGCCTAGTTATTACAGGAGGACATGATACATTTTCTGATTGGTACGAAATAATAATAATCCTTCTACATATACTGTGAGGTTATTTGTATTAGTATCACATCTTTGAGTCCTCAAATTATTAGAACATACCTCAAAACCTGTTTGTGCCCTCTTTAGTATGGACAACAATCCGTATATTTTTGTACAAAACTTCAACAATCGCCAACTCCTACTCGAACAGCAACCAGCTTAGAAAGTGAGGAGGTGGATAAGCAGTAATGCATGCGAATAGCCGAATTAAATTGCTTCGCAATACTTACCCCTCTCACGGGCTGTATTTTGTGCACAAAATGCAGCTGTTGAGCGTGGTAAGTGTTTCGGGGAAATATTTAAAGGTAGTTAATTATTAATCAATATTGAAGCATTAAAAAATGTTATCGAAAATTCCATTAAATATATCCATTTTTTTTGAAAACTAAATTTATAATTTCTTTTAAAAAATACGGGGGGAGGGAAATGTTATATCTCACAAAGATTTGGTTCGAAACTACCAAGCGTGTATTAATTAGTTATATCCGTCCGGCTTTCTTACAGACTGTTGAATACAGTCACTGGCCAAAAAATTAGCAATCATTTGCAATTGGAGTCAATAGACACAAGTTCCTTAATATCATATAAATACCGTATACGTTTTCCTGGACTGCTTCTTAGTCGATCAGGTCATGGAGAAGACAGTGACGTTTTCGATTTTCATTAAGGTCTTATTGTTGGAGCACGTTTAGTAGGAACCACAGTTGAGAAAAACAAAGAAAATCACCGGCGCGTCGAAAGCAGCTATCTCAAAAGTAAAAAGTCTGGCCAGACTTCTGTACTTTTATCTAAAAAGCAAACTGTACTTTATCTTTAAAGCAAACTGCGTCTCAGAATAAATAAATAAATAATTTTTCTGTTTATAATCCGGGACGACCAAACGGTCAGAGAAGTTTACAAGATAGGCAGAATACAAGAAACAGCACCGTATTCAGCAGTCACGAGCTTGAACTCCGGTCACTCAAGGTACGTGTACTTATGCACCTGCGTACCAGAGTTTCCGGAAGAAAAACCACGCTACTCTCGCCTGAGACCGACTAATTCAGCCACGTTTTGAAAAAGACCTATTAAAATTCGTCACATCATTGATGGGACTTGAACTCAGGTCTTTTCCACCCGGTGTGGGGAGGACAGCGATATTACCAACTGTGCTACCCACGAGGGCCGAGTTGTGTTAAAGGTAGCTCTACTAGATATTGAATAAGGGTTTCTAAATTTTCAGGATTAGAATCAAAACTATTTGCTGTTCTGTTGGTATGGAGAGAATCGAAAGAAAATACAAGTGACTGCAGTTTCTGTTTGACTCATATATTTGGATTTTTTCAAAGTCGAAACGCCCCATCCTAAACTCAAACTTGCTATCTTCTAGTTGATCAATTGTTTACCATAACAAAGCTTAAATACTTCAACCATCTGAAAAACAGGGATTGAAAGAAAATGAACTAAGCGATGACTTTTATCACTGAACCAACTGGAGTGTCTCAATTTACGGATCTGAGCCTTCAGCCATCTAGTATTCGTACAGTATTTAGTATTAGTACAGCCCTATACAACAAGGAAGCCATAGGCTTTTGCTGCACTGGCCAAAAAAAATCTACATCAGTTATGTGTCATTTGATTTGAAAACCAGGTGATGGATATTTAAAGAATAAATTACCGAGAATAAGTGCAGCGAAAATGAAAGTGGTTATTTTCGACTGCCCACAAATTATAAAGCTTATGCTGGAACACACGTTTGAAGTAACATTAACTCAAAATTGTATCCGACCTGGGTGCTGCATGTTGAACTTGGGGAGAGGTTTCATCAAGCGATATCTGATATGTTAAAGTGCTACCAGAGAAGGCGAAATATATGCTGGCCGACTATAGCTGAAAATTATCAGAGAAATTCAAGATGTCTTTTAGGGTCAAAAACGAATGAAAATATTTTGTATTTAATTTTCTACATTATTAATTACAAAATAAAATTACGTTTGTACATAAATCTTTCATTTCCCTTTTATGGTTGGTGACACAAAACTTTCAAGCCCAGATTTAAAGTCACTCATTCAAATTTACAATAATCAATAATTTCTCTTTTACGATAAGATTTTTATTCTCGTTCAACGACGTTATTTCGTCTTACAGAGTTTTTTGTTTATTCTTTTGATAAAAATATTCTGTATAATTGGTGTGAAGTTTTCTCGCAAGCATGCCAGACATCCGTAACATAGCTGGTCCAAAATGCATACTAGTATAGAGGTACAACAGGGTGAGGATTTTTTTTTTTTTTTTTAATTCGCATCAGCTGGTGAGTAGGATATCCTCGGACCGAAACGGTCCGAGGATCCTTAACCTATTTTTTTTTTAATCCATTCAGTGTGGGTAGTTAACAAAGTATTTTTGAAAAATGCGAGAATCAAAATACTGACTGATTGTTCAGAATGAAATTTTTTTGCATTTCTAATAAATTATAAGCTTTTTGTCTAGAAAAGATGATGGCATTATCTTATTGTGACTGAATTAAATACTGAACGGAAGACTGAATACAGATTGTGCAGGCACAACACAGCATGGGAAGCAGATTTGTTCTTTGATAATTCTCGAATTGCATATAGAACAGTCTGAGGAAGAGACAGTCTACGAAACTATTGGGAATATGAATCAATAACCTGGCCTCTTAGTTTGAACAGAAGTAGTCGATGATTGATGAACTAGAAGGCGTTGGAAAAAAGCAGACCACTTCTGCAATGCTTACTAGAAACTTCCATCTAATAGATAAATTATTGGATGGAGAACTCCTCTCTGATCATTATTAGATGTAAGTGATCTATTGTGGATTTAATCAGCAGTTAAAATGCCAATACAACTTCTGAACATTTTTAACGTATTTGTAATTTCAACTGGACATCAAATAGAGATTTTATCACTTTTCTTTAAAAACCAGTTCGATATTTGTAGGTTTCAAAATGTCCGAGAAGGACAGCATACTAGAGACAGTTATTAAAGTATAAAATGAGAAACATGCTGCACCAGCACACAATTATGAGTGGAAAAAATGTTGAAAATAAAATCTCAAACCTCAGTTATATTTCAATTTAACTGAGGCTTGATAGCCTTCAAGATGAGCTTGATTAGAGAGGAAAAATTAACGAGCGGTGTGATATTGTATAAGTTGGAGCTGGATATTCAGCAGAAAAGTTTGTAAATACTTCAGGTTGCAATGAAACTTCGTCCATGATGAGATCTGATATTATAAGTATTACTTCCAGGTTCTAATCATGCTCGTGAATGATTTCATATTATTACGGAGCGCAATGAATTCATTTATGAAGTCGAGATAAGATGTTATGGATGATTTACAATTTTAGTTGGCTTTCTGACAACAGAGTTGTTAAGAGAGCATTGATAAATTTTAAAATGACTTTCCAATGCACGGTTAGTGATCTAACCAATCACGGTTAGTCATAGTTAGTGAGCTCAAGCTGAAACAGCAAGGAATTTACCTGTAAGTTATTCCACTTCAGTAGATATGTTGGGGGTTCAAACACATTTACATAAAGTCTAAATGGTTTTAAACTCAATTGCATAATACCTGGAGGAATTTAAACTCAATTGCATACTATACTCCAAGTACAGGTGTGAAAATGATATTTAGTTCTCATTTCTCTCCCTAGATGGCGCCACCTGCTTACCGGGTTTTTTGTAGTTCGTATTTTTGTCCCTAGATGGCACCACGTATATTTCTCTCTTTTAATTTTTTATCATACCTGAGTCTTTTCTTGTGTGTATGTAAACCTTTTTGAAAATACATTTTATTACAGTATATCTTCTTAAGTTGTGTTGTAGGAATATTTGTGTTAATTGTGTAATGTCCCAGCATGATGACTTCCTCCATCACTTTTTATTTACTGAAGCGATAAACATATCAAATAATGTCATCGGAATATTTGTGTTAATTGTGTAATGTCGCAGTACGAGACACTTTTTATTTTTAAAAGTGACAAAAAATATTTTCTTTCGCAGTGTCTTCTCATAGATTTAAACCTTTATTGATCCTTTGATAAAAAGAAAACTCATTGTCTTGTCATAGTGTTTATTAACTAAGCCACCTGAGTCTTTTTTTCTTGTGTGTGGGTAAAACTTTTATAGGTTCGTTTCCTTAGAGATTCAATATGAAGATACATTTTTTTTAATTAGAGTCTTTTTATTATTATTGTAACTCTTTATTATTGTCTTAACTTATGTGTGTTAACCATTTTATTGACTCGTTTCCTTAAATCAAAAACTCAAACACCAAAGAAAACTTCTGCTTTTTAATGAACAATTTTTAAAAAGGTACATCTATGAACAAACAGTAACATTTTCAGATGTGTGGAAGCAGTCCATCCTCCAATCTTCAAGCTGCTGTTCCGAGATAATAATAATCACTATCAGGATGATGACAAATATAAGTAGTGCGATGTCTTCGACACTGTCCATTCCTACCTGTGGAGATAGAGAAATGTTAGCAGACTATTATAATCCTAAAGTAATAGGTAGTTTCAGTTCTATTGATGCTCTTCAAAAACATACTAAATTACCCAGACGTGTTGTTCGCGAATTCCTAGCTAGTCAACCTACTTACGTGAGACATCGACAGCAAAGAATTAATTTTCGGAGAAACCAAATTAAAGTTCCCGGACTTAATCACACTTTTCAATGTGACCTAGGTGACCTGTCGGCTCTCGCCGACTCAAACGATGGATATCGTTACCTTCTGGTTTGTGTGGACTGCTTCTCGCGATATTCTTGGGTCAGAAAACTGAAAAGCAAAAAAGCCAACGAGGTGGTGCAGGCATTCAAATCTATTTTCGAAGAAGAAACACCATTTTGCGTTAACACCGACCAAGGAAAAGAATTCACTAATGCTCCTCTTCGTCGGTTATTCCTTTCCCTTGGTATCAATTTCTATACAACAAGATCAGAAAAGAAGGCAGCTATTGCCGAACGGTTCATACGTACACTCAAAGAAAAAATTTATAAGTGGATTTCTTATTCCAAAAGTCAGAAATATATTCACGTACTCGACGATATTGTGGCTACGTATAATCGTACTACCCATCGTTCTATTGGTATGGCCCCTGTAAAAGTCACACTTGCTAACGAAGAAGAAGTGTATAATAGACTCTACTACAACCGTACCAAAACCCTGAAACCGAAATTTAAAATCGGAGATAGAGTTGTTTTGAGCAGCGGGTCTCACCCTTTTCGCAAAGGTTACTGGGGGAATTGGACGAGAGAAGTGTTTACTATTACACGTGTTTTGAAGCGTAACCCTGTTGTGTACAGTGTGACAGGCCGTGATGGTGATCAGATAGAAGGAACGTTTTACGAAACACAGTTACAGAAAGTTAACTTTGACGATAATGTACCCCCTGACGTCTACCCCATCGAAAAGGTACTTAAACAAAAGACAGTCAGAGGACAACGTCAGTTATTAGTCAAATGGTTAGGCTACCCACAAAGCTTCAATAGCTGGGTCAGCTCACAAGATGTTTTTCCTTACACTTCCCAGTAATGCTAGTATGGATCTACATCCCAGAAATTCTCAGTCACAATTCACAGTGGAACTGCCTAATGCTGTTTCTCTCTCTGGCAAGTGGGAAGTAGCACTTGCCGAAGTACACTTCCCTCTTTCATGGGATAATATCTCCGATGGATGGAACATATTCACTCTGTACCCCAAAAAGAAAAAAGAAGTCAGAGCGATGACAGTATTAAAAGAAATGTATACCAATTCCTCAAAACTTATCGATGATATTAATTCTGTCGACAGTGACATTCAACTGAAAGTGAAAACTGACGGAACGAAAGAACAGTTCACGTTAAGGGTGAAGAACGAGAGTACTGTGAAAATCTCTAAAGCTTTTACACGGGTTATAGGTCTCGATAAGGCATTTAGCGAGGATCAAGGAGGGTTCTATATTTTCCGAAATTATCACGTCGGCGAGTGGCTTTCCAAGAAGGAAATCACATTGCCTAAAGAAGCATCCAATAGAACGATCACATATCGGGGTGTGAAAGCAGAAGCTGTTCAGGTCTGTAAACTGCCACGAGGGAGCTACAAAAGTATACCACAGGTGCTTAACGCCATGATGAAGCTGGCACCCCAACTCGACGCAAAAGTGAACTCCATAGGTATAGTGTCTATCGAAATCGATCCATCGGTTTACCTTCGCTTCCCAAAAACAGGGCTCGGTCAGATGCTAGGTTTCGAAAAACTAGGCAGAGACTTAGAAGGTAGAGTTTACGCTAAGTACCAGGCAGATATATATAGGGGTGTCAGTTCCTATTTCGTCTATTGTAACCTAATTGAGGATCAGGTTGTAGGCGATACGAAAGCGCCACTGTTACGTGTCGTATCGTTTTCCAATAACGGAGAGTTCTCGCATTTAGATTATTACCCACTCCAGTTAAACACGTTCCATACAGTAACCATCCAAGTGCGTACAGATAGCGGTGAATTCGTACCGTTCAGTGAGGGAAAGACTACAATTAAACTCCATTTCCGTGAACGATGAATGCGTACGTCCATTACTACACAATGCAAGCAGGGGGGAACCCCTACTTCGCTGGGCCCTCCATCCAGAGAGGTCACGGATTAGGAAGCATTTTCCGAACTGCATTCCGCTTTCTCACACCTATACTCAAACCTGCAGCAGCTTTCATCGGTCGACAAGTACTCTCGGCAGGACGAAATATCGTTGATGATGTTATATCAGGTGTTCCACCTAAACGTTCGTTTTTAAATCGTGTATCAGAAGTCGGGCAAGCCATTAAAGACAAGGTGCGTAATCAGAGAGGTGGTAAACGTAGACGTCGCGATATTTTCGATGGAAGTTATGATGTCTGAGCTGGATCTTTTCAGTAAACCTGCCACTAATATGTGTGTCGAACGGTCGTCGTATATTACTTTCCTTCCTCTGGCATCTGTAGATAGTGTAGGCCCGATCGAATTCTATATTCCGGGGACTTCGGAAGAGTATCTAGACCTCGGGAAAAGTTATTTGCGGTTGAAGGTGCGAATCACCAGAAGCGATGGAAAAGATCTGGAAGAAAATGATAAAGTAGGAGTCGTTAACAATTTCTTTCACTCTCTATTCAGTCAAGTCGATCTCTTTGTACAAGACAAACTGATTAACCCATCATCGAATACGTACCCTTATCGTGCATACCTGGAAACACTTCTTAACTATGGACGGGAAGCCAAGAATTCGCAACTGACAACTGAGATGTACGTCAAAGATCAGTACACCGATGTTAAACAGATGTTCGAGAAGGACGACAGTGGTATGTACCAACGATTGAAATTCTTCTCAAAATCGAAAACTGCAGAGATGTTAGGAAGACTTCGACTCGATCTGTGTCACCAATCTAAATACATAGTGAATAACGTCTCCCTCCGTTTACGACTGGTAAGAAGTTCCCCCGAATTTTGTTTGCTTTCCAACGATTCGTCGACTGCCAAGTTGAACATTATGGAAGCAACGTTATTCGTACGTAAAGTGAAATTGAATCCTCAGATTCAACTAGCACACATCAATGTTTTAGAGAAGAACCCGATCGTGTACCCTATTAATCGCGTGAACGTGACATACTTTTCTATTCCCAAAGGAATGGTAGATTCCACACGTGATAATATATTCCTAGGACAAATTCCATCGCGCGTGATTGTGGGTTTGGTGTCGAGTGAAGGTTTCAATGGATCGTACTCTCGTAATCCTTTTAACTTCTCTCACTTCAACCTGTGTTACTTACAAGTGACTGCCGATGGCATTCAGTACCCGTCAATACCTCTGACTCCCGACTTCAAGACAGGACAGTATACGAGATCGTATCTGTCACTCTTCTCTTCATTAAATAAATGGACGGAAGACACCGGAAACGATTTGTCATATTCCGAGTATCCACTCGGTAATGTATTGTACGGTTTTGATTTATCGCCAGACGAAAACGCGATTGGTGCACACATTAGTGCTCTGAAACGGGGGAGCGTACGTCTCGAACTGAAATTTTCATCACCATTGCCTGAAAACGTCACGTGCGTCTTGTACAGTGAATTCGAGAACGTGGTTTCGCTGACAAAAGACAGGTCGGTTCTTCTGGATTATGAACACTGAAGAAATAGCACGTTTGTTGGAAAGTGTTGTTAAAGATTACCCCATAAGTGTATGTGCTCGCGACGAACTGGCTAC
Organism: Mastigoproctus giganteus; assembly: GCF_048544385.1. Classification (NCBI taxonomy): domain Eukaryota; kingdom Metazoa; phylum Arthropoda; class Arachnida; order Uropygi; family Thelyphonidae; genus Mastigoproctus; species Mastigoproctus giganteus. The sequence goes on from NC_143585.1 coordinate 52,921,899, forward strand.
GAACATTCTTAGTAAACCGTTTCTTCTAGTCGTCAACACCGATCCATCCGACAGACCAGGAACCCATTGGATAGCTATTTACCTCGGAGAAGAAGAAGAAGCCGATTACTTCGACACGTTTGCCCGCCCCCCGCCCGAAGATTTTGTGGCGTTTCTGAAAAGGCAAAGTCGCAAGTGGACTCATAACAAGACTGTAATACAACATCGGGAATCTATAGCTTGTGGACTGCATTGTGTTTTCTTTTTAACCCATAGATGTCGCGGTATTACTATGAGACAGATTGTTAACGAATGTTATTGTAAAAATTTGTGGGGCAATGATATCATTGCTACTTTAGATGTAATCGATCACTTAAATAAACAAATTTAAAAAAAAAAAAAAATTGTGTACTCACATACTTATCCACTGTATTTTCTTTCCTCTCAAGCGACGGGGAGACGTCAGAATCGACGGCTTCTTCCTTGCACGTTTGGGCGCGCGCTTTTCCCCGGCCGCCGCGGGAGGGAGCACGAGGGCCTCCTCCGGAGGCCCGCTTTTCTTCTTCAGTCCCAGAAAAGCCTGCAATGTTTGAAGGTAGGCCTTCACCTTGGATTCGATCGACATGTCCTGTCTCTTCAGAATCTCGGACATCTCTTCGTCCAGAGAAATCATCCGTTGGTGTTCTGGTGGTGCCAGTAGTAAATATTTTTTGAACGAGTCGTTCATTTTCTTATTAGCGATGTTATCAGTGGAATTATCAGACTGCCCAGTAAGGGAAACAGTGCACCTCCCTGTTGGGTAATAAGTCTCCGTCGCCTTGTGAAGGGGACTGTTTTATCCGCTAGAACACGTAACAGCTTCTTTTTGCGCTGCAGTCTACGAAGTTCTTGTGGAGTGATTGGTATGTTACCTCTTAGTAAATTCTTACACAGTTCGCACAAAACAGTGACCTGAGAGTGCGATGTCTGTCTCAAAATTGTATTTGCTTGCTTGGGGCTGGCACCAGACAAAAACCTGATGAAGTCACTATGTTTTCGGAGTCTTTTAGCCATGAAGGTACATAAGTAATTGACGGGCCGTCCTCCGGTAATATGCACGAGCGCAGACGTAATTGTTCTGGTGTATCTTGTCGAAAGTCCAGTAATAAATATGAGAACGGTTTTTCTGTGGCCTCCTTATAAATATCGACTAGAACACTCGAACGCCCTGGAAATACTTGCGAGGCTAAGTGAGATATTTGTCGGGAATCTCTGGGATTTTTAAAAACGATTAAATAGTGTGAGTTAAGACTGATGGTCCGATATTGACTACCCTGACAGAACAAATTTTGGGAGAGAAGACAGATACTTGTATTCCTGTGATGGCTTCCTTTAATGAATATTTCAGCGATTTCGGAACTGTCTTTTGCAGCGTGTAGGAGATCGTCGATTATGATTAGATTTCTGACATGTCTATCGACTTCGGGCAGTTTCAAGCCTTTTACGAATTCAACCTGCGGAAACTGTAAGAACCGATCCTGCTCTTCAGAGTAGCAGTAAATTATTCTCTCCGGAGGGGGTGAAATTAACTGTTTGCTGTTTTTAATAAGGGACAGAATGAAGGTTGTTTTACCGCTTTGAGTACCACCGGCCGCGACACATGTGAAGGGGTGGATAAACGAACACATAGTGACAGTGTTATAACCGACGAATCATTTTTGATTGTGTTTTTCACGGAAGTATCCATATGGGAATGTACGGGTGTCCTCTCCAACTATGCGCTTCTTAAATGTGAAACCATACCGCCTAGTTAACGATGTATGGAGTAGCTTACACTGCCATTTGTCACGTTTCACGTTGAACGGTACAGGAAAGAGGCCCAGCACCACCTTTATTTGATATGTTTATAAGAACCAGATCGATTGTGAGAGAGTCTGTTATCAGAAAGTCACTTCGCGACTGATCTACACTGAAAAACGCATCCATAATTCTATCTATTGTCAGTTCTGATATCTTCATAAATGGAAGATTAATCGGTGTTTTTAGGGAGTCGGCGTTTACACATAAACGAACATGGCTAAATTCTCCTCCCTTGTTTACTTGTCCTATAATTAGTTTAAACATTTGTTTGAACAAAAGAAAAAATTGTTCCCCTGCAAGCAAATGTAAGTCTCGGTATTTGCACTTGTACGTTTTATACATAGTTTTATATTTAGAGGAATACTTCTCTGGCCCTTCACTGATTTCGTAGAATCGTTCGTATGTTTCGTCACCACCACCAATTTGAATCTGAAAAGAAATGAAAAAAAAAAAAAAATACTTAACGTTTTTGGAATTCGGATTGTAATTCTGCATATGAGATTCTGAATAAGACTTACAGGTCCTTCGTTTGATCCTCCTGCCCTCCCCTCGACACGAGGAGACAATGAAAAGAATTCTGCATTCTGAAAATGAATATTAAGCATTGTTATAAAACTGCATTTTTATCCCGTTTAAAAATAAAGAGGGATAATATAGGAGGAAAGTCACTCACCTCAGTATACAGTACAGTATTCGTATACAATATTTCAGCTTCAATAACTTCTGCAAGACGGACAGCTTCACACTCCAGTGAACTATCATCACACATGTCCATTTTTTTTTTTTCGGTAACGATTCTGTGACTGTGGTCGCTTTTAAAGGCTCTCCAGTAGCTTTATGACATTCTCAGTCATTGATCCTACTATTTCGTCAAAACGAAACTTGTTCGGAAATACTACAGACATCCTGTAAGTGGGTTTTAAGGTCAAAAGGAAAATAGTTTGTCATTCTGTAAGAGCTCCTAATTAGATAATTTCCAATGACACACTTCTTCTTGAGTAATATTCTTAGTCCATATCTGGGTTGAAGGTTGTTTTATTGGGCAATTTCCGATGACACACTTCTTCTTGAGTAATATTATTAGTCACATATCTGGGTTGGGACTGCTTTATATATGACTGTTATACGTTACATTTGCCATTTTTCAGCAACTGCTAAGATGAGTACCGCTCCAAAGAAGAACTATGTGTTTTTTCGTCGCCTCAGTTCACGCACTATTCTACGAGTTCTCCTGCTTGATTTCGAAGTATCGATCGTTTTGGAATGCGCTTCGAGTTATCTAAAACTAACGGTAGATCAGTGGAGTAAGATAGCGTTAAAATGGCCTGAAGTATTACTATTAGTTCGGGGTCGTGCACATGAAACTATTACATTTACAGATGGCTTGGAGATTGAGACAGAAGCTGGTCGTGCTACGATTACCAATGGTGAGCTGTGTGATTTTAATCTCGACTTGGATGAATGCGAGTCTCTTTCACAAAAAATACTCTATGTTGACGATTTTGTATCTGTGCTTGGGAACGAAGCTAAACTATTCACGCTGATGCAAGAATCAGTGATGGAAGTACTACACACAGCTCGCGAATGTTTACGACTGCGTCGACAGTTCACCACCACCAGTGATATCACATTTCAAGAAGCCTACGAGTATATGGTTCGACATCTGATTCCGTATAACGTTGTAACAGACTTTACGGCTAGATGTACTTTGCAGCAGAAAGAACCAGAAATTAATCCTTATAATATTCTGCAGGCAGTAGTTGGAATGATATCAGAGTTAAGGAAGCGTTATATTGAACGTTATGCTCATTTATTCCCATTTCATTGAACTGTGTCTTTTGATTGCTTGTGTTCTCGAAATGTTACTGTTTTGTTCATAGATGTACCTTTTTAAAAATGGTCATTAAAAAGCAGAAATTTTCTTTGATGTTTGAGTTTTTTGATTTTAGGAAAAGTGTCAATTAAATGGTTTGTCATCATCCTGATAGTGATTATTATTATCTCGGAGCCGCAGCGTGAAGATAGGAGTATGGACTGTTTCCACACATCTGAAAATGTTACTGTTTGTTCATAGATGTACCTTTTTAAAAATTGTTCATTAAAAAGCAGAAGTTTTCTTTGGTGTTTGAGTTTTTGATTTTAGGAAACGAGTCAATAAAACGGTTAACACACATAAGTTAAGACAATAATAAAGAGTTACAATAATAATAAAAAGGCTCAAATTAAAAAAAATGTATCTTCATATTGAATCTCTAAGGAAACGAACCTATAAAAGTTTTACTCACACACAAGAAAAAAAGACTCAGGTGGCTTAGTTAATAAACACTATGACAAGACAATGAGTTTTCTTTTTATCAAAGGATCAATAAAGGTTTAAATCTATGAGAAGACACTGCGAAAGAAAATATTTTTTGTCACTTTTAAAAATAAAGTGTCTCATACTGCGACATTACACAATTAACACAAATATTCCGATGACATTATTTGATATGTTTATCGCTTCAGTAAATAAAAAGTGATGGAGGAAGTCATCATGCTGGGACATTACACAATTAACACAAATATTCCTACAAGAATGCGTGTTATTCTTCTGGAATTATACAGTTGGGTGGAATTGAAAATGTATTTTCTTTTTATCAAAGGCTGAAATTTTCTTTGGTGTTTGAGTTTTGGATATTAGGAAATGTGTCAATAAAAAGGTTTACACACAACTTAAGAAGATATACTGTAATAAAATGTATTTTCAAAAAGGTTTACATACACACAAGAAAAGACTCAGGTATGATAAAAAATTAAAAGAGAGAAATATACGTGGTGCCATCTAGGGACAAAAATACGAACTACAAAAAACCCGGTAAGCAGGTGGCGCCATCTAGGGAGAGAAATGAGAACTAAATATCATTTTCACACCTGTACTTGGAGTATAGTATGCAATTGAGTTTAAATTCCTCCAGGTATTATGCAATTGAGTTTAAAACCATTTAGACTTTATGTAAATGTGTTTGAACCCCCAACATATCTACTCACTTCTTTTATCCCGTACACCCAGCAAATTGGTTCATGAACACATACATACATACACGCTGTAGTACAGACATATGACACGACCTTTTGATCTAGCGTACCATAAGAACTGGCGCACTATGTTCTGAGCAGCCGATGAACCAAAGAGCAAGAACAAAATGTTTTTACTTTCCTATCCGTTTAGCCAGCATAGATATTTCACAGATCTTTGCTTCTTCATAGTACTGTGGGGTAGAATAACCGACGTTATAAAATCTACTGTAAATTCAGCTTTGTGAACATGAAACGTACCATGGTTGAATGCCAGTCAGTGCTATTTAAATAGCAGAACATGAAATCCTATTCGGTTAAGTTACGCAGTGATTTATAGCATCGTAGAGTAGTGGCTTTGGGAAGTAGATCAGCTGTAGGGCGGAGTTTATGAGAGATGCAGCAACACCAGTGTTCATCAGATAGTCGACAAAAACGAGACCAAGGCGCTTCTAGTCGAGAAACTCCATTAATGCTCAAGGTTGTATATATTTTGATCATATATTTTGTAAGATTTCTTGCTATCATCTCGTTCTCCAAAAGCAAATACTTTTCGTATATTGATGTTTGGGTTGTTTAGATTTAGTGTCAAGGCAGCCAGGGCCACGAGGTGGCATATATTATGCCTATAAATTTCGTGTAATCTATAGTCAATTTGCAGGATGAATAATGCTAGTTTCAGAAGAGACAAACCATACAACTTTCGCCCAAAATCAGCTCTTACTACACGGTGTTAAAAAGTAAGGGTTCCTTCCGTCATTACCGGAATCAACATTTTCTCTCTCTCTCTTTTTTTATTTTTTATTTTTTTTTATTTGTGCCAAGGAAGTTAAGGACGAGCGACAACGTCTGCGTATATTTTTCGGTCGGTGTGCAGTTTTCTGGACGAAAAACAAGCGTTTCCGTGAGATAACATCATACAACCCTCGACCGAGATTTGACTAACTTGGCTATGTTGAAAAAGTTGATAAAAGTCCTTATGTCGAGAAGGAATTCGAACCCAAGAGTCTTTTCCATACTCAGAAGACTTAAAGCAGTGCCAATATCCTTTTTTTAATTTTCTTTTAATTCCTTAATAAATGTGGAAATAATATTTTCTTTGAACATACACGGGACAGAAGAGAGAACTCAGTCTGTACACTGAGAGCAATTCTGCAAGCAACAACTGATTACAGATGGATTTATTTGAAATTTTTAACTTCATTATAAAACAGAAATTTTCTCAAAAAAAAAATAAAATAGGATGTAGTGTTATAGCCTTCCTAGCTCGGCGAAAAATGCTTGAACAGATCGTTTGTTGGAAAAACTATTTCTTCTCTCAACTAAAGAAAAACTGAAAGGAGAAAGATTGGATGATATGGAACTATTTCCTAAAACAAAATGTGGTGGAACAGCTTTTAATAACAACATTTAACATTTTAAAGTTATAGGTTACCGTGCAGGTAGCTTATACACCCAATGTATTTTGTCTGTAAGTTTAGTGTGTTGTCTAGTCATTCTACCGAACGAAAAAAGGAACCAAGTTAGTCATCATGTGAAGAAACCCCATAAAAGTTTCTTGCATCATTGACAGCATTCGAACTGGGGATGACCAGCGATTATAACCAAGTGAGGGAAACTTTTAGTGATACTAAATATTTTTGCAGAGGTGGGTGAAAGAATGGTAGAATCTGGCATGAAGTGACAAATACAATAGCATATTATAATTGAAATGTAGGTCTAATAAACATCAAAAGAAATATATCCTTGTATTTTTAAAGATACCTTAAAATAAAGGTAAAAACTACACTGTTCTGTTGTATGCATAATACAGCGAATATAAAAACAATACGACTGACTCCAGATAATTTGATTTAGGTCATTGACTACGTTAATAGCTTTTTTTTTCTAAGAAAGCGTGCTGTTTTGTTTGACTTTCATGAGTCAAACCCCATTAACAATCAGAAGCAAACATAAACTTAAAAGATTTGCCCTCTTTTAAGAGGAACAAACAAACCCATGATTTACTCACCCTAACGGATGCCAAAATTATCGCATTGTGTATCCTTACTAGTTTCTACTTCAAATTTTATCTCAAAATTCATATCAGTCCAAAGAAATATTTGAAAAATAATGCGTAACTAATGTTTTTGCATTTTAAACGTTCAATGATAAGAGGAGAACGCAATCACTGAGATTGTTCAGGCATTTGTCCCAGGGCACTGGAAGAGTCTCCGTTAACTGAGGGTTCTAAATTGGACGTGGTGAGTTTTTCTCCCTCCTTTGTTTCTTTCTTATTTTTATGATTTTAATTTACTTTGAATATTAAGGTATTTTGCTACTGAGGTATCAGAATCGCGCCCTCATAGTAGCACAGTTCTAGAACCGCCGTCCTCCCTACACCGGGTGGAAAAGACCAGAGTTCAAGTCCCGTCGATGAAGTGAGGAATTTTTATGGGCTTCTTTCACAACGTGGCTGAGTTAGCCGTTCTCAGGCGAAAGCAGCATGGTTTTTTCTTCCGGAAACTCGGTTTTTCGTCCAGCAAACCGAAAATTGACCACAGAATACACGCAGTTTAGAGACAGTCTCTCAGTACTGAGCAATATGGGCTTAGTCGCTGATGCTCCTAAAACCATATTACAAGAATAACAACAGCAGAATCGCACCTTGCCAAGTGTAGGCTTAACTGAAGCTTCAATTTTTCGGTTAGTTTCGGGGTACTTAACGTTCTTTGTTTTTACAGTGCTCTTTGAAATTATTACAGTTACGATATTAAATCACGAAAAATATACAGCATGATTCAAAAAACAAGACATTTTGAAATATTCATAGAAATGAAAATTGCCATTTTTTTTTTTATTCGGACATACACAGATGGACAGAGAATCTATGAAAGTTTTTTACAGACCCTAAAGCTCTCGATGTGAGTCCACAGGTCACAACGCGGATGTCGATTGAACAGTACAGTTCTTCCCCAGACCTCTACCAGTATGTCTATGGTAATTGATGATGATGTCTCAGTGATCCTTGTCTCATATCAGAAAGGCGCATAATGGCCTTTAGCTGCCGTTGTGCCATAAAACCTCCAAAAACAACAACAACAACAACATATCAGGAATGTTTATTGACAATAGTAACATAAACGTAGCGGTTTATATAGCTCCATAAAAAGAAGTCTCATGGCGTTAGGGCCCTCGTAGGGAGTACAGTTGGTAGGATCGCCGTCATCCCCACACCGGGTAGAAAAGACCTGAGTTCGAGTCCCGTCGATGATGGGAGGAATTTTTATGGGCCTTTTTCACAACATGGCTGAGTTAGTTGGTCTCAGGCGGGGGTAGCATGGTTTTTTTTCTCCCAGAAACTCGGATTTTTCGTCCAGCAAACAGAAAATCGACTTCAGAACACACGAAATTTACAGACAATATACACGGAGCAATATGACCTTAGTCGCCGATGCTCCTAAAACCTTACAACAACATGGCATTAGGTTCTGAAACTTGTGTCACTTGTCATCTTCTGATGAATGACAAGTTACACAAGCTATTCTTCTTTGGTATCATCTTGTCCATTGCTGATGTAGTGTGCAATATATTGTAATATTCTCGCACATCTACAGGAAAGTGAGATTATTATTATTATTATTATTATTATTATTATTATTATTATTATTAGCCATATGGTGCAAGAAAGTCTGAGGTTATGCTGCACGAGGCAAAAAAAATTTGAGTAACCCTGAGAGAGAGAGAGAGAGAGCAGTAGAAGGAAATCACCAAGAAAGAGAAGAATGATGATATCCAGCTCAGGACCCTGGGTGTGCAAAGCCCATATTCGCCAGATGTGAGCCTCAGGGGCTGGCCCACCTCTTGCTGGAATATGAAGTCAGTAGAATATTCACGAAGTTGAAGCATAAACCACTTATTTATCATGTCCTTATTTATCAAGTAAAGGTTCCCGTTGATCGTATTTTTAACAAATAAGTTAATGTACGCAGTGCGTTACATTTCAGGTTCGTTGATTATTTCTTAAATTAAAGGATTTTTTCTTTCATTTTCTGTGATTAATATAATAGAAATGAAAAGTAAATATATTTTTATCTCTGTCAATTAATTACTATGATTATAATTTTATAAAACACAATAAAACTCTATAGATTTACGTTCTCTAAACTTAGCAGTTAAGTTTAATTACAACGGTATCATATTCGTTACTTTTCTCCAAAATCCTTTTTTTTAAGTTTTTTCTTCTTCTTCTTCTTCTCTCTTATATATATCTTCACAAGCAACACCACATTCACGAGTCTCGCTTGATTGTGTTTGTTTTGTTCGTTGAGTTTTAGGCGTCAGCAATTTAGGCCATATTGCTCCGTATATAAATTATTATTATTATTATTGCTCTTATATTATTTCTCCCTGATCGGGGGATTCCACTCCGTGACGGGTAATGCTACCAAGTATACAGGGTGGTTGTAATGTCTGGGTTACTGACGGTCGAGGAAATCTCTTATTATTATTATTATTATTATTATTATTATTATTCAACTTTTTATGGATAAAGAGATAACTCAAAAGGATAAATGGAGCATTATAAATAACCTGCTAAGTACAAGGAAGAAAAAGTCAAAGGGAAATCAAATCAAAACACTATTAGAACAGGTATCTGGTACAAATAAACAATATGAGGCCGCAAACAGATTTGCCAAAGCTATATTAGAGCTCAGCAGATACAATATACACTATTGGCAAGATTCCCTTGCTCAAAAAGATAATCTTCCTCAGGCAGTGAACTCCTGTGTAATCTTTGCTCCACAGTACACGGAGATTCTCAAGATCATAGAACAGTTAAAGAACAAGAAATCTTACGAACTTGATTGTATTACAGTAACCGAAGTAAAGAGAAATAAAGAACAGTTCACTGTTCTCTTGGTGGAGCTTATAGCACGGATGATGGCACCAGGAGTCTATCCTACAAACTTACTTTCTTTTAAAATAATCCCTATATATAAAAAGGGACCACCTGGTGACTTTTGTAATTATAGACCAATAACAATACAGTCAGTTATAAATAAGATAATAGAAAATTATATATTTACCCATATAAGTAAATATCTACATCAATATGGACTGTTAAATAACTCTCTATTTTCATATCAGAAGGGTAAGAGCTCACTGGCATTATTAGAGAGTTTAGCAGACTCTTTTAACTTACATTTGAACAACAATAACTTCATAATGATTTTATTTATAGATTTGACCAAAGCATATGACTTAATTGATATCTCAATCTCGAAACAGAAATTACTGAAATATGGTATAAGGGGAACAGTCAATCAACTCTTAACATCTTATTTAACCAAAAGAAAAATCACAGTTGAAGTAGAGAATACAAAGGGAAAATCATACAATATAAAGAGAGGAGTACCACAGGGGGCACCCATGCAGGGCCAATCATGTTCAATATCCAAATAAATGACATATTCGAAGTAATTAAGAACTCCTTTATAAAAATTTATGCAGATGATTTAATCTTATATACAATAGGAAAGAACCTAACTAAAATGGAGAATGATTTACAACAGGATGTAATAAGTTTACAAAATTGATTGCATGACAATAAATTAGCACTCAGCTTTGAAAAAACAAAATTTTTGGTAATTAGACCTCCTCATCAAACCCTGGACATTCATCCCTGTATTAAATTACATGAACATAAATGCCTACATGAACAGAACTTCCAGAATTGCAATTGTCTGAGTTGAAGAAGTTTCAAATCACTGTTACCTTGGGTTATGGATAGACTATAATCTAAGTTGGGCAATGCAAATAACAAATTTGTACAAAAAAATGAGATTTTATGTGTACTTCTTTTATTATATTAAAAATAAATTAAATCAAAGAACAAAAGTCGCCTTATATTATGCATTAATGGACTCCCAACTCAATTATTTAGTAAATATATGGGCAAGAGCAAATATAACTGAAATAAGGGTTATAAACAATTTACTAAACAGGATTCTGAAACTGTTAATGGGGACAAACCCTTGGAATGATCTGAATAAGAGAAGGCAATTTTGTTAAAATACAAAATACTATATCCAATTCAAAAACTGAAGTTAAATTTATTCTTGAAAAATCTTAACGCTATTTATGAAGAGTTGAATCTTCAAAGGAATGTTTCACACAACTTAAGGAATCCAAAAGCAGTTGTTTTGCCTCACCCTAGGGTACTAAATAGATTTGGAGATAGGCACACAATGAATATATTAAATAACTTGTTGGCAAGCGTTGATTTCAGGCTCAGGCGAGGTTATTCAATCTCCAAATTAAAATTCCCAGTAAGAAAATTTTTTAATACTCAATGATACAGCAGAATAGATTTTCAATGCGGATCAATCAATACCTCTGTTTACAGAGTGGAATGTACTATGTGTAATGACTTCATTGTCTTTTCTGTTAGCTAACAATTTTGTATGCAAAAACTGATTTAACTGATGAATTGCAACTTGTTGTCAAGAAATTTGCTTTTCTTAACGAGTTCTTGTATTGTAAACAAATTCAAATGATAAATAAATTTATATTGTATTGTATTGTATTATTATTATTATTATTATTATTATTATTATTATTATTATTATTATTCATATGGTGCAAGAAAGCCCGAGGTTTATGAAGCACCAGCCAAAAAAAATTCTGGTCACCCTGAGAAACAGAGCGAGAGAGAGAGAGAGAGAGAGAGAGAGAGAGAGAGAGAGAGAGAGAGAGAGAGAGAGAGAGAAAGAGAGAGAGAGTCAGAAGTAGAAGGGAATCACCAAGAAAAAGAAGAATGATGATATCCAGCTCAGAACCCTGGGTGTGCCAAGCCCATGCTCACTAGATGCGTGTGTTCTGTGGTCGATTTGCTGTTTGCTGAATGAAGAACCACAGTTACCATGAGAAAAAAACCATGCTACCCTAGCCTGAAGCCAACTACAGCCACATTGTAAAAAAAAAAAAAAATACCCATAAAATTTCCTCCCGTCAGTGAGGGGATTCGAACTCAGGTTTTTTCCACGCGGGGTAGGGAGGACGGTGATTACACTAACTGCGATATCCAGGAGGGCCACGAGTCTTTCATAACAATACATGCAAAGGGTGCACGGACCGTCTAAAGCTAACAACACTGAATTAAAACCACATTTAATATACGAATTTCTTTTTTCTATACCAATTGTATGTAAAACATAAATAAAATAAATTGCCGAATTTATATTTGTCCAATTATAATGAAATTTGGTTTGGCTAGACAAATATTTTAACAAGCCCAAATAAAAAATTTCATGAAAATCCATCTATTGGAAATTCCTCTGTTACATGCGGACGGAGATCGCGAAGGTAATAGGCTTTTAGCATACCCACACACACATATATATACACATGAAGATGCCTAATGAAACAAAAAAAAAAAAAAAAAAAAGGAATAACACAAAACACCTTCAATTTTTGGGAGTTCCGTTCATGGAACTTGATTTTTAGTGTCCCATGCCAAATGTTGCAACGGTTGACTTTTGAGCTTATGTTAAGAGCGACTTCCTTACTGAGAATAAGCCGTGTCCTACGTCATCCTCTCTTACTTTCTGTTTCATAGCAAAATTCGTATCACTTGAGTTTACTGTACGTATGATAACTGCAACTTATAAAACTTTAAAAGTAAACACTTTCGGATAACGGCAGAATTTTTAAGGTACATGCAACTTGTAAAGCAAGTAAGTAAGTGGATTCTTGCACGTTGTATTCTTTAATCAAATTCAAATTATTGTTTTAAGAGAACCCGAGCTTGTCGACTATTTACTAAACCGATATGAACCGCTGACCGATTTGCGTGTTGTGCGAACCCCAAAAAACTACTCTCACCCTTGTTGTTGTTGGGTTTTAGGCTCAACAGAAACTTAGGTTATATTTCGACGTATATGTATTATGTCTGTAAATTGCGTGTATTCTGTGGTTCGATTTGCTGTTTGCTGTACGAAAAAAACCCGAATTTCCGAGAGAAAGAATCAAGCTACTATCGCCTGAGATGGGCGCCTCCGTAGCCAGGTGGGAAGGAGCAGCAGTGCGTAGCACACGCTTCTTGATTAGACCGAGGTTCGAGCCCGTCACCACCAAATACGGAGGATGAGGAAAGGTCAGGGAATGATCACCGCATATCCCGGAGCAATATGGCCTTAGTTGCTAATGCTCCTAAAAACCAAATAACAATAACATCGCCTGAGACCGGCTAACTCAACCAAGTTGTGAAAAAGGCCCATAAAAATTCCCCGCGTTATTAACGGGATTCTGACTCAGGTCTTTTTTCACCTATTGTGGTGAGGGCGGTAATTATACCAATTGTACTACCCAAAAGGGTAGTACAATCTTCTAAGAGGCTGTAGTTAGCCAATCTTCTAAGGTCGGCTAACTACAGCCTCGACTGAAGAAGACTAGAAATTCTTCCAGTCATCTACGGGAATAGAATCCAGATCTCTCCAAACGAGTGGCAGATGCTAAGTAAACCACTACTGAGATGTTTCTTTAGTGGCACAGCGGTAACCTAAACTCTTTCCTTGCAGATGTAGCCTTTTAAACTGCTTATTCAGTTGTAAATTCAGAGTTTATTTATCGTTTAATATTTGAGAATTTAGGGACTATTTGAGGACTCAGCCAATCACATCCTTGATAAGCTATTTCCAACAGACGACACTGCTCAGGACTTGTCTGAACATACTGCTATTCGTACTGCAAACAACAGTTATGAATCAGATTAAACCACAGAACCTTTCACCTTGGAAGAATTATCAGCACTTCTCCAAAATATTAACATCCAAAAATGTTCAGGATTTCAATACATTGAATACACTTTCATCCTACGTCTTCACAAGTTTCGGCCAGAGTATATACTCTTACTGTACACAAATGTCTTCAGGAGGGATGTTTTCCTGTGGACTGGAAGATCTCACTACTGAGACTAATTAAGAAGCAGCACAAAAACTCTACTGACCCGCGCTCTCATCGTCCAATTGCGCTACTTGCAAACTTTGGCAAAATACTGGAGCGGCTTATGGGACACTTCCACCAAGGGAGCAGTTACAAGGAGATTCCTGCCGGATGTGATTTTCCCCTCCTCTAAGTCAGCGCAGAAGTGGCTCTCTCTAACTCTCGAGACATCATTCCTAGTCACTGGGCATGGCTCATTGAACGAGAAGCTCTTCAAACTAGGCCTAATACCCAGAGACGTTTGCTACTGCGGGGGCCAAGGAGAATTGGTTCCACCTCCTCTTCGAGTGCGCTGTCTACGAGGACCTGAGGCAAGACCTAGCAAATACCATCTCTCTCACTGAAAATCACCTGGACATTCTGTTACAAACACCACAGAACCTGGCTGCCTTCCAGAACTTCTCGACGCAAGTATTCACGCGCAGGAAAGTCTCCTACAGAATAACGCAGGCTATGAATGGGAATCCCCAGACAGCAGCTTAAAAAATTTACTTTACTAATATAGAATTTTTAATTATCTATAATTGTTTTTATTTTATTAATCATTTTATTTATTTATTACTATTTTTTTTCTCATTTTCTCTTCGCGCTCTGCACTAGCGTACTTTTTTTTCTCCCCATTCCTTCCCCCCCACTCTCCACTAGTGTAACTTCTCTCTCTTTCTTTTTTTCCTTTTTAATTACACAACGGGATTTTTATTTATTTTTTATTTTTTATTTCCCTCTTCCTCTGGGATGGGCCCCCAGAGGAACCTGGCCCACCTTTTGACAACATCAGGTGAGTCAGAGTCTCTTTTGAGACGGTACGTGTTTTACTGGAACTGGCCCACCTTCCCGTGGTGTGGACGAGTACCCAGAATCAGCTGTCCAGGTGACTGATGCTTTTGGGTAGCCAAGAGACCAGAACAGAACAACAGAACACACACATAATACACACAAACCTACGTCACACACATATCTGGCCCATTTGTAGTGGTACTGTTCTTCACAGAGATACGAGATGGAGTTGAACAGACGTTCTAGGAGTTGCCCTTTACAAAAACACGTCACACATGTCCACATTTGAGAATTTAGTCATGTGCATGGTTAGTTTCATGAAAATCTGAACGTGTTTACTTGAATAAACTTGAATAAAAATAAAAGTTTTCCATTTATTCACTGTTATGTGTATGGGGAGAGAGAATGGAGCGCACAAATACATGAACATGTAACTAAGAGGGAACCAAATACTTTGGAATAGATTGCATGTATCGCATTATGCGATATTTTAACAATATGTATCGTAAGAAGTCTCTATAAATATTTTAATGTTTGTAGATTGTAAAATATATGTTAGATTCTGAAAAATCTCGAAGAACCTTGGCGATTCATGAACACTGATTTTCATCAACGTTGAGGCCTGTTGGAGTCACTAATTACGAATTAATTTTCTGTGTGTTGCTGTATACACTGATTGTTCTCTCCAGATCGACAGCTTTTTAGAATTGTTTTGGCGAAGATATACTACAGAGGTCATACAGAGAAGTAAGTGAACCGTTTTCACCGTTCTTACTAAATGACTGTGTTCACACATGCATATAGTTTATTAAAATATTCATTCGCACGTTACAGGATATGAGGTGACATTATGAATTTAGATACAATGAATATTGCATTCTGTCATGCAAGAATTTATGTAAATGATGCATCTGATTGCTATGAAGAGTCATAATTTCTTCCTGGATCGCTAACAAGGACCCGACAGTCGACATTGACACTTCGCGTCGTATTTTCGCTTATTTCTTGGTCTTTTTATGGTCTAATGCCCTGTAAGGTCACATTTACTACTGACTATAGTCTCTTACTTCAACATATAAATGTAATTGTCTCGGGCTTGGAGGAATGCACTTTATAAATGAATTTGATTTATTATTATTATTATTATTTTAATTTTCACTTCAGTTGAAAGATTTATTGAGATTATCACGTGACAATGTAAATATTCAGAAAATAAATTAACAAAATCTTTATTATTCTGGTCATCAAAAGCAATATTTGCTTGTAACTGTAAATACTTCAAAAATGAAAATAACCTAATAGATGAATTACATTCTTTATTTTTTGATCAGAGTGGATCTCCTGTTCTGATCTGACTTTTTGTCTGTGTCCGTAACTTTGTTAGATCCCCCAAATTACGGTGCCCTAACTAAATGCCTTGCTTCCATAGGCCTAAAATTTTACCTTTCATTCCGAATAGGATTTATAATCTAGAATGCACAGTAGTTCTTCAACTATGTAACGAAAGTTTAAACGGAATCCACTTTAATAACTCCTGTGCTATATGAATACGAGTATAGTAGTCCTGTAGCTTTTGAAATGAACTTTACAGTCTCCTCTTTGCTTATAAATCTTTCATTAGTTTAATTTCGCAATACACGAAATTTTGCAATCACCGGACAGAAGACTGTCTGGCAAGTATAGCCAATAAAAATTACCGTGAAGCACGTTTATGTTTATGTTCTGTAATATGAGCTGATTTACGTGAGTTCCTATCTCTCTCGTACAGATTTCAATTTCATCACTTTCTTTCTAAAATGTTGCAACTGAAAGGAAACCATTTGCAATTTCAGATTTTTCATGTGTGTGTGGTCATGCTATTTAAGCCACTTCAACCCCCGGGATTATTCTATTGTGAAATATAGACTAATATTAATTCAGGAATTATGGAAAGTAATTCAGTGCATTAAAAAGAGAAACCGGAGGTCGTTTCTCTCCACTTGTACAGAAACATGAAACATGATGGCTACGATGCATTAGCATTAGCATTAGTAGAGGCATATGATGCAATAAAGCAAGCTTATGCAGCATCAGCTAAAAAAAAAAAAAAAAAAAACCCACACCCATTTCACCCCTCCGTTCGTTCGAAATACCTGTCCAGCTGAGTTAAATTTATTTAGGCTATCCACTTCCACAACAAAGGATGGAAGTCTGTTCCACCAACCACCTACCCGCTGGCTAAAGGCAAATTTTCGCACATCTATCCTACATCTGTCTTTCCTCAATTCGAATTTATGCCCTCTCAGGTGATTATTCTGAACAAGACGTAGAATCCTGTCGGCATTGAGCATGCTCAAACCATTCAAGACTTTATACACCTCAATCAGATCACCTTGCCGGTGCCTAGTCTCCAGACACTGTAATTTGCAAAACTTAAGCCTTTCTTCGTAAGAGCAACCCTTTGTTCCATTCACTAATCTTGTTGCCCTTCTCTGTACTCGTTCCAGCAGTTCTACATCCTTCTTGAAATGAGGCCTCCAGACCTGTATACAGTAATCAAGGTGTGGCCTGACCATTGCCTTATACAAGAGAATAATCACCTCCTTATCCCTCCTAGAAAACTTCCAGTATATCATTGACAAGACACCATGAGCTACTCTTGCAGCCCGTCTGCACTGCTCAGAAAACTTCATATCTGCCTGCACAATAACCCCCAGGTCCTTTTCATTCTCTACCACTGTCAGCGTAGTACCACAGAGTTGATACGTTGCTCTGGGGTTACTGTTTCCCATATGTAGTATTTTACATTTGCCGATGTTAAACTTCATTTGCCACCTCTCAGCCCATCTGCTCAACCTTTCCAGATCCTGTTGCAGCAGCAAAGCGTCAGTAATCTGATAATCAGATCAAGAGTATTACTCCCTCTAGTTGCCTCCCGAACATGGTGATGTAGAAAACAATCATCCAATAAATCCACAAAAGCCTTGCTAGTGTGTGAGTGACCAGCCCCCAAATTCCAATCAATATCTGGGAAATTAAAATCCCCCATTATAAGACTCTCTGATTTACTGGCCCACTCTATTTCCCTGTACAGTTTCTTATTATACTCATCAGAGTCATTAGGCCTATAGCACACTCCTACTCTCAATTTTGATCTCCCAATGCTAATGTCACACCAAACTGACTCGACACTGCACTGTCCAGCGATGTCGACTGGCTTCACTTCCTTGGATTTTATGTGTTTCTTAACTAATAGCATAACCCCTCCTCCCTTCCTATCCTGTCTATCCTTTCTGTTGACGTTATACTCACCAAATTCCAGTTCTGCATTCCTTATATCTATATGACCCCACGCTTCTGAAATCCCAACAATATCTGCCTTTGATGTGCTGAGCAATACCTCAAATTCATCAAATTTATTTACCAAACTCCTAGCATTGGTGTACACGCAAGTATACATGCACCTGTTCCTATTCTTAGTTATCCTAACACAACCAATGTGTTTACTTGTACCACAATGGCTCCCAGCATTCTCTGAAATACCCTGCATCTTGTTTTCAAGGCTGCTGCTCATTCCAATAGAAGCAGTGCAAGAATCACTTTCACCTCTGCCAGTGGCTACTGTGAATCTATTAGTTCGTGTATCCGCGCAAGCTAGCAGTTTTCTGATCCACCTAACACTGTCTCGATAGCATCAGCAAATATTCTTGCACCCTTTCTATTTAAGTGTATCCCATCTCTGTAGAAGCAATCTCTCCTGTTAATAGGTACAGACCAGGCTGAAAAAATTCTACCCCTTGAGCCTTGCACAATCTTTCCAGGGCCGAATTGATCGACAAGGCTCTCATCATATACTCCCTCCTATCGTGTCTGGGCAGAATTGCAGACACTTTCAAATTCAACCTTAAATCACGGCTTTTTTTCACAGTGACCTGTACTTGTTCGGCCTGTATCCTACTCTTAATATCATTAGTGATATTAAGAGTAGGATTCATTCTTCAAAAAGTCAAACTGATCAAAGTATACATCGTTTTACAGGCAAAATACATTAATACGTTTAATGTATTAATACAACCTTAATTGCTTTGGCCTAAAAACAAAACAAAACGAAACAACAATTGGGAACCCTGATGGCCTGCGGCTGAATGAATGAAGGATCAATCAAAGTATCGGTAGAAGTATAATACTGCTATAATATGATTGCAATTAAAACCACCTTTAAATCCGTAAGTATCATTTTCGTGTAGTTTTGATTCTCTTTGTTTACATGTTTCCTTTTACCTTTTTTCCTTTCATGCGATGTGTTTGCGAAGTCAGTTATCGATATTTTTTAAAGGAAAGCTGTAAAGCTCTCATTGTTTTCGGGCCACACTGCAGCCAAGTGGTCACTGTAAGTACAGAGTTATACGCTCTACAGAATACGATATTGTGTAGATGTTGATGCTCTGAAGAATAAGCAGATTTTTTTTTTTCAGGGAAGCTCTCCATAAACAAAGGTATCTGGAGAGCTTCCATTAACCGTTTTCCTTTTTCGCATTTTTTTCGGTAAATTTATATAAACTTACTACTCAAGTTGAATTTCCTGAATAACAGTATTTGTACGAATTACTCTGAAGGTTATACGAACAAAAGGTAAATGACCGTCGAGAGATACCTGGCAGTTTCAGAAAAGAAAGTATTTACACAGCTATCATATTCTCAGCACAGTTTCAGAGCGTTGCTGTTCTGCCATTCTATCAGTTTGAACTAACTTGAACTTTTATACGACAGTAATTTTATGATCCATTGTGAAATACCATCATCTCTCACAGCAACTGATACTGATTAAATGTATACTATATTTGGCTTTTGGGTTATCAAGGCAGTAAAAATATGAAAATAGTTTCTTTCGTTATCACGTTGATGACTGCGTGCATTGACATTTTAAAATTGATATCCACGTAGTTTTTTTTTTTTTCAAAGGGTCGAAAAAAGAAAAGTGAAGAGGAGAGATCCAAAATGTACTGTGGGAGAGGGAGAAGCTCTGTAAATGTGGTTTTTGAATAATTTCAACTGTTGCAGAGGCTGAATGAGATGGAGCGTTGTCGTGTCGCAACAGAACACCTTGGATAAAGCACGAAAGAAACGGATTGGTTAATTGCTATAGCCTGAAAGGAAAGTTAAGGTACTCAACAGGCTTTTGTCTGTTGAGCTTCTTAAAGGTCTGGGGTTAGATCACAAACTCTAAACGTTCATGTTTTATCGCACTTAATTTTTACCCGTTCACCAAAAAAAAAAAAAAAAAAAAACACCCACTTGTGATATCCGCTTCCTATCAAATAAACTATTCTTTACAGTCTAAATAGCAGGGATTCTCAGTCGTTGAACAGCTGAAGAGGTTCCACTTTCCTGAAAGCGTGACCCTGTTTGGACAGGGATTGTACAAATTTGTAAAAGGAGCAGCAGTGTGAACTAACACGTTAATATGACAGTGTAGATAAATCATGGAGGCGAACTACCGAATATTTTATATACTAATTCCTCATTGAATTGCGAACATCTATCTAATAACTTGTTGGTAGTGCCAGTCCTAGAGTTCAAGGCTAGGGTGAAAGAATTAATGTTGGGAAATAGCGCAGCAAGGAGGGGGAATTCTCCTTGCCTGGATTAGAGGGAGAAAGGAATGAAAAGGGTTCAACTCTTTTGATATTTGCGCGAGACCCAGATGCATTGCATCAGCTACCTCCCGTAAGGATCGCCTTGCTTGTTGGGCAGTCGTTATGAGGGGAGATGGAGGGCGGAGGACTTGGCCTCCATGTACCAGAAAATGTCCTTTATCCTGCTGTGTTTGTACTACAGATGGTTAAAAAAAAACACTACTTCAGGTATAGGTTATACCTCAAGTAGTAGTATCACCGGTTTAGCCGGGACAGACCCGGATTTTAGACTGTTGTCCCAACCTAACTTCCTAAGGAATTTATGGCTTTCGAGTTACTTGATAATAGAATTATACGCAAATGTAGAATCTTAACGCAAACAATAAATATGGAATAAATAAATTATAACGCTATACTAAATCTCAAACACAGCAATGCTTCTATTACACAACCAGACAGTGAACCAGCTAAACCTGTGGGCGCACGGCAGCCTGCGAACTTTTCTCTAGCTACCCTCAGAGCAAATATTTTTCTTTAAAAAGTATCTATTATTGAAAAATCCACTGGAGAAGGCTTAACTTAACTATAATAATTAATAAAATAATTTTTATTTTCAGCTATGTCAACGAAAAAATCTAAAATGCACTTTTAATGAACAACTACGTGCAAAGACGCGAACGCTAATTGTCCAGGATTTCCTTCTTTTAAACAGTCCCATTGTCCCGGTTTTAGCCCGGATTTTCTTCTTTGGTACATGTTTTGTCCCGGCTTTGCCCCAAAAATATATGGTCACCCCTAAACCGTATAGGCTTGCCCGTAGAATTTCTGTAATTAAAGTATACTATATATGATGGCAGATCTATTTTGGATCCTATAAATGTTTAATTAGCCTGATGTCATTATAGCTAGCTGGTTTTGAATACTCCTGGAATCATTCTGCACATTTGTTCGCATATTTTTGGAGGGAAGAGCGCTATCACCATTGTGGAATAACAGAGTCATTAACAGAGATACCTGTTAGATCTTTAGGGGGCGACTATCCCTTTTTGCGATGAGACCCGGGTGCTTCATCCATGCACCCATTGTTTGTACTACCTCAGTGTAAGAAATGATTAGTAAAATGCTTGTAAAAGCTTATGGTGGAATTATACTAATCATTCCTTATATCCTGCTGCTAAAATGAAGAAAAAATGGGATTGAGGTGCAGTTCATGTCGTCGCTGAGTTGATAAAACAGCTTCCCTTTTCATTCACAACCTGCAAATTAGGTGGAAACTTGCTAGCTGACGTCACAAGGGAAATACCTGCAGGACTGCTTTCAACAATAACGTTTCCGCTGAGAAAAGAATGTGAAAACGGAAGGAAACTACTCCTAAGGCGTCGTATACTTCGCATTACGTCAGGTAACTGCACACTGGCACAAGTTCCGGAACCCTTTGATTGTACTAATAAAGCAGTAACGCTATGAACTTAATTAACTACCTGCAGTTAAAAAAATGCCTTTTACACAAATATATATATAATTATATACTTTACGCCAGATGGTCTCCATTTTACTTCGGGGATATGCTTGTATGAACGACAACGTATATCGAAACGACGTAAATCAGACATGATTTTCACATATGTATATGTTATAAAAGTAAGATGGTCAAAGTTTTGGTTCACGTTCTGTAGTAGGTTTTACTACCAAATAATTCAGGTTTTAAGAAGCCAAGGATAGAAGTGTGAACAGAATTCTGCTTCTTCTTCTGATTCAATTCATTATAACAGCGCAAATGAACACTGTCTTCGACTGAACATACAATTCAGTTTCATGTTTGGGTCATTTTCAAAGAAAAGTAGTCATCCCCCCCCCCCTCGAACAAATTGACGGCTTTGTCAACTTTTTTGTCATAAGCTGTTTTACTTAGCTGGTTGCATTTTCTCTTCTTCCTGTAATTTTCATTTCTCCAAATCAATTATATCCTTATTATGTTATCTCAGCATCATTCAGTTCCTGTCCATTTCGTCAAAATCAATCTCATATTTCAGTTTCACAATCTGTAACTGGATTTTTGAGATACTGTGAAATTCCTGGACATCGTAAATGCACCCTGGCCGTATATTCCACCTTAAACCATTCATCTCAGGCTGAATGACTTCCTCCTATGATACTGCAGTGTTCTCCATGGATTTCTTATTATGGTGTCCCTTCCAAACTCCCAAAACGATGGCCGCAACGAACTGTATATCTCGGTGATTGATCAGTCGTTACATCGTCCGCCGAATATAATAGGCTTTGAATGCCGTTACTACAGCCCTTACCTTATGGGTAAAACAGTTGGCAGAATAGCCGTTCTCCCCACACCTGGTGAAAAAGACTTGAGTTTGAACCCCGTCGATAACGTGAGGAATTCTTATGGGCCTTTTCACAACGTGGCTCAGTTAATTGGTGTAGGTGAGGGTAACGTAGTTTTTCTCCCAGAAACTCGGGTTTTTCATCCAGAAAACTGGTAAAATCGACCATTGAACCACATGAATTTTACACACATAATATATATGGCCTAAGTCGCTGTTGCACTTGAATCCTATAACAATAAATAGTAGCTGTAATAACTATTATTATAATTTTATGGATCAAGGTGTAGTAGCGACTTGTAATAAAAAGTCACTCTACGCCTTGGTCCATCGATTACAACAGAGGTTGAATGACATGTAACTCATTTTCGTGAATGAGTTGCATGTTTGTCATCTAGGGTGTTCAATATTAAAAGGAAGGCCAGGCTTTTTGCGCAAAACAAGCAGGATATTCTTTCTTAGAGTATGTACTTTAGAATACTTCCTCACGGGGAGACAAGGGTGTTTTTGTATTTAAGAAAATGTTCTGTGTATGCTCTTTTTTTAATAATTAGAATTCAAAGTTAAAACCGACGAAAAATCGAAACGACATAACTCGGAATGACGTAAATCGGAACCTTCTTGTGCGTATTCTGGTAATACGATCGTAGCCGAAATGCTTCTGACATTAATTTCCAGATGTGAACTCTGATAATTCAAAGGAATTTCATATGGAAAGTATATCATGCCCAATGTGCAAAGTATTAGGCTGTTAATAGGGAAGCAATCAGGATTTGGATTACTCAACAACGATGAAAAAGCCCTATACTTATATATCACTTCATATGAAAGAGTTTCATAGATCAGAAAATACCAACATAAGTTAAGTTTTTATAATCTTAAAGTTTAGTCATAATTTCGTTTTATTCATTTTCATGAAGGTACCATTTAGAAAAAAGAAGTAGAACGTATACACTCAGCGACCATGGAAATATATCTACTTCCTCCAAAATTTTAGAAATATATTCACTCACCGAAGAGCCTTAATCTTTCTCTTTCTTTCGGACTACTGGGAGGAAGCATAATGGAATGATGAATAAAGTTTCCTTTTGCACCACCACCGCCGCCACCCACTGTCTTGGATAATGGTACAAAAATGATGCATGTAAGTGGAAGATTTTTGTTTGTTTGCTTTCTTTTGTGGATATGAAGTGGAACAATCTCGCGTATGCCGGAACCTGCAACAACAGGTATGGTGTGATAGCAGACCTGGCCTTTAAATTCAACTTAACGGACTCCTCCTGTTCAGATAGCAGGGCACTCCGACTGGCTACACTTTTTGTTTGTTAACAGAGTTCAGGAAAACATTTCCACCATTGAAGAAATCTTTGATCATGACAAGGTTATTGCTTCATTTCAGTCAGGGCCGTGTCAAGACTTTTAAGAACTCAACAAGAAAATGGTACTGTTCTTTCCAGCCATACGAAAAGTCCCATTGATACTGTTCATTTTTGCCTCCCCTAACAGCTGAATGCATTTGCTTTCAGATATCCATCTCAACATGCCCCTGATTTTAATCTTTTATTAAGAAAAAGTTACTTCTTATTGTAGCTAAAGCGAATTATTCGATTTTTAGATCACCCTGTAACTTGTCAGCAAAGATACTTTTTTTTTTTTCTCCTACCAAATCTGTCTTTGCGACATTGCTTTTAGTTCATAATGGTGCCAGGCATTCCCTTGACACATTTATTTACGCATGGTCGAGTTCCAAAATCTAGTGTCATCATTACCAGCTATCCTGGAGCGTTATACGACTTAGGAGTAGTAGAACTTAAAGTAAAACGCTTTGTAAGTATGACTGGTTTGGATTACGTAATTTGTACATTTTCATTATAGGCTGATCTTCGTAATCTATTCGTCTTTTCAAAGACTGGAAATACGAATAGAGTGTAAATATCAAATTGAAAACAGATAGAACATTAATTACAAGATTTTTTTTTATTATTTAATTTTCTTTTGCTCAACGATTGAAACGATTACTTCTCTTTCACTTGCATTTTCCTAAATACAGAGAAACAGGAGGCCATTGGTTGCTGGAATAACCACTGTGCGAATGTCCGTTTCAGAATACTCCAGCGATCCATTCAAGGTTGCATGTGACTCATCATGCAATAAATAAGTTTTACCTTGTACTAAATGAAGAATTCCACAAAGCATTTAATGCGCGCTTTGAACCGTATCTGTCTGGCTGCAGTTTTCTTCAGTTGTCATGGGCTTTACAGTAATAGACGTTAAATGTTCACTTGCAGGTGAAAATGTTGTTCCTCTATTCCCAAGAAAACGATTTATTGTAATAAGAATGATCAGAGTGGTACGCAAAAGAGTTTTAAAATGAATACAGGCAACCCCCTGTATAAAATTGTGACTTCGAAGCATTACTAAACTTCTTTCTTAAGAAGAATGTATAAGGCAGAAGATTTTCATTAAATTTTATATTTGGTTATTTTAGACAGATTTCTTGATATGTTCCAGATTTCATTAAAGTTGGAGCAGTATAAATCTAGAATTTATTATTTTTTCTTTCACATATATCTAGGTTATTCATATACTGCCCTAGATGTTATGTTTGTCGAGTGGGGATTAACGTTCTAATCGGCTACAAGAACATCTAAAACACAATCCAGTTGTTGGAGCGCATAAACGATTTTAATATTTTGGCATCATAACTTACAGTATATTGAATCAGGTCTTTCTGGGCTTCATTTCGAATACGAAAATCATTAGGAACTCATTTCAGAACTCACTCACGTTTTTCAGTGGCTGGAAAAATAGTTCATGACTGTACCAGAATTTAAAAGCTAATATACGAAACGTAAGGGGTTACCAATACCATACTGATAACAGAATGTCAAATATTTGCGTTATAAAGAAAATTTATCTGGCATACATTCAAGTATACGTGGTAGATAAATCTAATAAATATTAGTCTTATTTATTATACTCTTTGCTCTGATTAGGACGTAGAGAAATTGATATGCAAACACTGCAGCCTTTTCGAACATGCTCAAATAAATAAATTTTAAAAAAATGAACGTCCTATATACATGCGAATTTAAATGCCATTTCACTGATAAGCACCCATAGATACCGTTTTGAAAATTCCGCAATAAGGCGTTGCCAGATGGTATGCGACAGTAAAGTACTAAAAAGGGTTTAGGGCTGAAAGCCTTATGAACTAAAAATGAACAGTATCAATAAGACTTTTCGTATGGCTGGAAAGAACAGTACTGTTTTCTTGTTGAGTCCTTAAAAATCTTGACACGGCCCTGACTGAAATGAAGCAATAACCTTGTCATGATCAAAGATTTCTTCAATGGTGGAAATGTTTTCCTGAACTCTGTTAACAAACAAAAAGTGTAGCCAGTAGGAGTGCCCTGCTATCTGAACAGGAGGAGTCTGTTAAGTTGAATTTAAAGGCCAGGTCTGCTATCACACCATACCTGTTGTTACAGGTTCCGGCATACGCGAGATTGTTCCAGTTTATATCCACAAAAGAAAGCAAACAAACAAAAATCTTCCACTTACATGCATCATTTTTGTACCATTATCCAAGACAGTGGGTGGTAGCGGTGGTTGTGCAAAAGGAAACTTTATTCATCATTCCATTATGCTTCTTCCCAGTAGTCCGAACGAAAGAGAGAGAGAGAGATACAGACTCTTTGGTAAGTAAATATATTTCTAAAATTTTGGAGGAAGTGGATATATTTCCATGGTCGCTGAGTGTATATGTTCTACTTCTTTTTTCTAAATGGTATCTTCATGAAAATGAATAAAACGAAATTATGACTATACTTTAAGATTAGAAAAACTTAACTTATGTGTGTATTTTCTGATCTATGAAACTCTTTCATCATTGTTGTGTAATCCAAATCCTGATTGCTTCCCTATTAACAGCCGAACACTTTGCACATTGGGCATGATATACTTTCCATATGCTATTCCTTTGAATTATCAGAGTTCACATCTGGAAATTAATATCAGAAGCATTTCGGCTACGATCGTATTACCAAAATACGTACAAGAAGGCTCCGATTTACGTCATTCCGAGTTATGTCGATTCAATTTTCCGTCGGTTTTAATTTTGAATACTACAAATTTATTGGATCTGGCATCTCTCATATTGTGAAGTTAAACTTCATAACTGGGTTGTCACTCATTGTATCACCGTGATACCTACCCGCCCACCGATGAGAAGCCAACAAGATTCGAAACGGTGCTGTCTGGGTGGTGGTATCCGCCGAGAATAAGTAACATTTGTCCTCTCTATTGCCGAGTGGTCAGGAGCGGGAGTGCAGTAGCACACGCTCTTTGAGTAGACCTGGTTTCAAGCCCCTGACTGCTGAATACGGTCGATCTGCCAACCCGCACTGGACCAGCGTGTCAGATTATGTTCCATTTACCTCAGCATGAATTGTTGAGGAGGCTTCCATCCTGCAGTGGGTTGATAATGGCTGCACTTTACCTTTTTTTTTATTGAGGAAGCATTGCTTATTCGAAGTGCAATAACAAGCAACTAGTAGTAAAGGCATTTAGAATACGAGATGTAACAAAAACGATGCCATTTCAGCTACTTCGGTGATTTACTACTAATTTTTGAAAAGCTAAAGATGAAAAAAAAAAAAAAATTGAATGAATTTTATATTATGGCGAAACTTTTCCGGACTGAATGCCAAAAATAAACTGAAACAAAAATGTAAGTTTTTTGCTTGCCATAGGAAAAAAAAAAAGGCTAAACTTAAATAGTTTTTATTGATGTATATTTTGAGGTGGCTGACAGACAATAAATCAATATATTTCCCTATTCGTGTCCCTCCTGCGGCATGCAATGCATGCTATTGGAGAGCAATCGCCACTTTATTGCCACGGAAGATAAAGGTGCTAAACCAGTATTTTTCAATTCTAATCTAAAATTCTCAAACAATGATAAAAAATTATTGGAACATATGGGAACCTCTGTGATTCAATTGTGGAAAACCCAGCATTCTGTGAAACACTTTGAAAACCACTGCCCTGACAGTTTTGAATCTTGGATATTTCTTAATTCGTATTAAAATGAGGTTAAAATATTTCAAAAACCTCATCGTAGACATTTTAATATGCTATATGTCCAATGTTTTATTAAAAGAAACAAAAACATAGAAAAGATCTCAAATTCACCTTTCTCTTTCATTAAAAATCTCAGGGAACTTTACCATTACTACTACTACTGATAATAATAATAATAACAATAATAATTGCGGGATACTACTACTAATAATAGTAATAACGTCGACTCCGCATGGCCTACATCAACTACCGCAAGAACTTCACTCCGTGCCACATAGATGGCTGATGGAGACACTGAAGCTCTATAAATTCAACTCAAAGCTAACACACTTCATAGAAGAAACCATGCAAAAATGGAGGACACCCAACAAGGTCGAGAACATTATGACTAGACCGATACCCATCAGAAGAGGAATCTTCTAAGGAGATGCCCGAGCCTATTATGGTTCTGCCTAGCACTCAACCAACTGTGCACCATGCTCAATAACAGCAAGTATGGATACATACCCTACAAGAAGGGAGGAAGAACTTGTACGCCCTCTCTCGCCTGATGTATATGGATGACGTCAAACTCTATGCCGCAACCGAGAATCAAATCCAACAGCTACTCTGAAGAGTTTAGCACTGACATCGGAACGCAATTTGGCCCGAAGTCAGCCATTGAGAGACTGGCCATAGCCGTAAAGAAGGGGGAGGAATACTGACTGAAGTCACAGAACAAGAGAAGAAGGCGATTAAGAACCTGCGGGATTACTTTGAGGAAAAGACAGTAAAAATCTATCAAGCTATAAGAAAGATAGAAAAACGGCACTCAACCTCAACAAGGGGACAACACTTACACAGACGGAAGAAACAAAGACAGAAAGTTGGGCGACTCCACGGCAGACACTGCAATGACCTCCATCAAGACTAGATAGATAGGTAGGCCGACCGGGCTAGCCAGTTGGATTAAGTGCCATCCTGACAACCCAAAGGTCGCGTATTCTTCGAATCCCGCCTCGGGCTTGGATCAGAGTAAAATGCAAAAACGTTGGGAGGTGCATTATGGCCACAGAAGTCTTCCAACGCTTTGCTCTCGAACGGAAGGCTCTTCCCCGAGACCGAAGGATTCATACTCGCCATCCAAAACCAGGTAATCAATACGAGGAACTACAACAAATACATCGCTAAGGGCTCAGGAGTAACAGATCGCACATGTCGACGATGCCATCTGACCCCAGCAACAATCCAGCACATCACTGTGATATGCAGGGTAATAACCCAGACGAAATGCGCTAACAGACATGACCAAGTGGCCAGGATCATCAGAAGCTAGTGCAAAAATCCAGCTGATCAAAGAAAGTTCACCGTATTACAAGTACGATCCTCAGACCTTACTAGATACCTCTACTCTACACAAACTATACTGGGACCGTGCCATAATAACAGACAAGATGATCTCGCACAACAGACCAGACATAACCCTCATTGACAAGAAGGAAATTGCCACCTGCCTGATCGACATAGCGGTGCTCACCACCAGCAACCTGCAGAAAACATACGAGGAAAAGATCAGGAAGTACTCAGACCTAAGACAGAAAGTCAAAGATATGTAGCACGCAACAAGTAATGACCGACCCGAGTATCATATCAACTACCGGCATGGTGCTAAAGAGCTTCCATAAGAACCTAGCAACAATAGGTCTCCCAGAGAACACCTACATGGAACTCCAGAAAGCCGCGATTCTGAATACCTGTAAGATAGTAAGAGAATTTCTCGACTAACAATAACAATAATAATAATAATAGTAACTGAACACAACCAACCAACCTTTGCACTTGGTACCATAACCCGTCACGGAGCGGAAAAAATTTCATAAAAAATGAGAAAAGGTTTTAATTATAATATCCTGTGCAGCAGTAATTAATTGAAAATAATATTGTTCTTCAAGCGTTGGGATGGATTGTTTCAAATTAGCACCAAAGTAACTAAACTCGGAAGGTTTGGTAATGGTTTCTATAAACTGAGTGTTCTAAAGCTGGTTCGTTCCTTTACGGGATGTAAAAATGAGGGGAAATCACAGAAAAAAAAAAAAAAACACCTCTACCATCGTATACCATACGAAGGTACTTATACGTGATACTAGATGTAGCAATAAAGTTCCTGGAGTGGTGCTGTTGTTGAAAATAACCGGAAGTGGGAACGTTCTATGCCAAATTTCCTCCAACAGATGGTTGTACAGAGATTGTCCAGTAGATTGAGAAGTTGCGAGTAACAACCAATTTCGTTAGTAGCGTTAACGTTACGTGTCATATTTTGCAATGGAGCAACGAACGAATAACAAATTTTGCTTTAAACTGGGAAAATTTTTAACAGAAACGTATGAGATGTTATAAAAAGTTAAAAACTGTTTATGGAGATGAAACATTAAGTCGCACCAGCGTGTTTAAATTGTATGAGAGGTTCAAAAATAGACGTGAGGATGCTCGCGATGATCCAAGAAGTGAGCATCCGTCAACCTCTCGAAATGATGACAGAGTTGCAAAAGTTCTGGAAATTATGGCAATAGATTGTCGTTTGACCCTCAGAATGATGGTTAATGAGTTGGATATGAATAAAGAGACGATTCGTCAAACTCTCCATGAAGATTTAGGAAAAAGACCGTCTCTGAAAAATTTGTACTGTCCAGCCTCACGGATAAGCAGAAGCAACGCAAAGTGTCATCATGCGAAGACTTCATCAAGATTTGTCAAGACAATCCTAATTTTCTGGACTGTATTGTCACTGGAGATGAGTGTTGGGTGTTTCAGTACGATCCAGAGACGAAGCTTTGGATCGGTCGGAGAAAAGGAAATATTATAGTTCCCAACTTAAAAGCATCATTAAAAGCAATGAAAAGTGAACAGTCTGGAAAAGCTGCTACCTGGAAGGAAAACGAAATCACAGAGCTACGTTGACGTAGTTGAGAACGAGGTACTCATTTCAGATGACCAGGAAAAAGTCGCAGCCTTCTGTAATCACTTTATCTCAAGTGTGAATAACCTTTTTTTCTCGCTCCGCTCTCAGATCAAGAGATTTTAGAAGCAGGACATCAATTAAAAGTAAAGGAGCCCCTGGCTTTGATGAAATATCTCCTGCTGTGCTGAAGAAGGTCCTTAACTCAATTCTAACACCACTGAAGTATATTTACAATCTTTCCTTTCAATCTGGTAAATTCCTGTCTCAATTAAAAAAAAGCAATCATTTTTCCTGTTCCTAAGGGGAAACACTACAACTCTATTAACAATTTTCGTCCAATAGCTCTACTCTCAGTTTTGCAAAATTATTCGAAAAAATTCTTAACGGCAGACTCATGGGCTTCCTGGAAGTCAATCAGCTTATCCATCAACAAAAGTACGCTTATAGTTCGAAAAGATCCACTGACCTGGCAATTGTTGACTTCTGCTCTAGGATCACGGAGACTGTCTTGAAAAGGGTCACTATGTAATAGCACTGTTTCTAGACCTATCCAAAGCTTTTGACTTCATAAATCATAAAATCCTACTCAACAAGCTCAACAATCTTGGCATGAGAGGAAAAATTAACCTTCTCCTTGAAGACTACCTTACCGATAGATCATCTGTCGTTAAAACAAACCAGTCTTTTTCAGACATTTCTTATTTCTCCAGGGGAGTACCTCAATGCTCACTTCTCGGACCTATCCTATTTGTTCTTTACATTAATGAATTTCTCTCTCTTCTTCCATCTTCCCACCTAGTAGCGTATGCCGACATTTCCATTCTAATCACTGATAAAGACCCTAACGAGCTTCAACGCAAGATTTCTGCCCTGCTCACGGAAATGCATAGTTGGCTTCAAAAGAATCAGCTTATACTAAACCCAGAAAAATCCAAATATATGGTGTTTAGGACGAAAAATAAACCAATAAATATTGATTTCGAAATAACATACAAAGGAAAACAACTCGAAAGGGTGAATGATACCAAGTTTCTAGGAATCTGGCTAGATAATAAGCTGAGTTGGGATAAACAAATGATCACCTTACGAAAGAAGACTTCGTCACTAGCAGGAATACTCGCCCGAGCCTCTGCCTGGGTACCTCCTTCCCTTCTCAGACTAGTATTCCTTTCCTTAATACAGCCTCATCTCACATATGGAATCATCTCATGGGGTACTACCAGTCAAGATAACCTTGCAAGAATCAATTCAATTGTCAATCGATGTGTTCGTTCAATTTTAGGCCTTCCCTGGAATGCATCTGTGACTTCGAGATATAAGGAAGCAAGACTCTTGAGCATCTACCAACTGATACAAAAAGCTGAGGCGGTCTTTGTCTACAATGCTTTGAAAACGCCAAACTTTCCTCCACTCTTCAGATCCTTTTTTATAACAATAGAAGAAAAAGAAATAAAATATCATTTAAGAAATGAAGCGAACCTGAAGGTTCCGCTTTTTAGAAAAGCCATACAGAGGCCCAAAAACCTGGAATAATCTTCCTGAAAATATCAAAAATGCCATTTCACTAAACCGGTTCAAGAAGCTCCTAACTGTATGTCTTCACGTATGTCTGATCTAAATCACCTTCCACTCAACTCCTGAACTTTGCACTTCACAATGCATACCAGTTTGGAAATTATGTAAACAAGTTGAAGGAATAGCTGTAAAAAAAATTGTAACACTCTAGACAATTATGTCATCATTTTTTTCTTTCATACTTCTTATTGTAAAAGTACTCACAATGTAACTATAAGTACTGTTGTTAACCACGTGACATATGTGGTTGGTTTTCGAAGGTCTCTGTAATGGAATGTAGAAACATGTCCGATTTATTTATGATGTATCTGTTAAATAACACCCGTGTAATTTCAGATCTGTTTTTATTGTTATCTTTTTCAAAGGGAACACCCCTAAAAAAGCCTGTGGCTTATGTGTTCTCCCTCCCTTCTTGCTGTTATCTCCCAAGAATTGTAACACAAAATAGGGATATAAATAAATTATCAAATTACCAAGGCCCAAAAAGTTTAATTTACAGAAATCCAGGATCAAGACGACGCTGATCATATTTTTCGACAAACAGTGTTATTGGAAAGGAATTTATCTGAAGGGGAGAGAATCAATGCTGTTCTGCGTAAAGGTGCTTCAAAGACTACTAAAGTGCATTTCCTTGAGGCCTGCAATTTCGAGAGAAAGGCAGCTGGTTCTTGTTGCACGACAATGCCCCCCCGCATTCCGCAGTTATTATGAAGGCATTTCTGGCAAAACATGGTATTGTACAGATCAAACATCCACCCTACTCTTCTGATCCAGCACCAGCAGATTTCTTACTCCCTTTCCCAAGGTGAAAAGTTCCCTGAAAGGAAAGGGATTTCAAGATGTTGAGGACATAAAGAAAAACGTAACCGCCGAACTGAACATTATTTCTTTGAACGCATTCGCTAACTCTTTTCAGAAACGTTTAGAACGGATAACAAGTACATTCAGACGGGTGGTGATTTCTTTAAATAAAAATAAAACCATTTCTCAGCTCCTTAACTTTGTATTCTTTTTATTGCACCAGTCCGGGAACTTTATTGTCACACCTCGTAGCCTAATGCAGCTCTTCGCCTTCAACTATTATTTGCGAAAATGCTAATTTCGATTGACGTGTTGTATTTTATTTCCATATTTGTTGCCATGAAATTATTAACTGTGACTGTTTTCTTTTCTTCTAATCCTTTCAATTCTTTCTGTTAGCGATGATGCAGACATATATTTTCTGAATATCATGTTTAAACACCCTCTAGCCACGTGCTGTCTATGGGTGTCTCGAAAGAGAAATAAACAGATAATAATAATAATAATAATAATAATAATTGACAGCTAGTTCTTTGGGTATTCTCTTCAGAGCAAGCCAATTTTTTTATTTTTATTTATTTATTTATATATATTTTGTTAGTTAAAATAACCGTTGTCGTCATGATCTCTAATTCTTGTAATTTTATGTTCTAAGCAATGGCAGAGTTTATATTTTCTTTGTGCATCTTTATTTTCTTTCTTTCTGGTTTCCAACATTTCTAAACTGGAAAGGTAGTGCTCAGCGCTATTACAGTAATCAAAATGATGAAAAGCCAGAGAGTTTGAAATAAAATTAAAGTGCAATAGTGAAAATTATTATCCGGGAAGGAGGTGTTAATTTAAAATTCATCATTTTGTATGTACTATTGGAAGGAATTTTTAGGCGCTTTAATATACAGATGCATAACGAGTCTGCTGTCATCGCTATGTCCGTCCGTCCTCATGTAATAACTTGACTTCCATTGAATGGATTTTCATGTTTATTTCGCTCTATTAGACCGATTTGTCGAGCCTTCACAAATTTAAATCGGATCAATGGAAATCAGCCAATTAATATTAATTTATTTTTTCGTTGTAGTGAAATACTGAATATTATGCTTATTGGTATGCCTGGTTGGAGGAACAAATGGACAATGTGGCAGATGCTCAAAAACTAAAATTTCTGTGCCCGCGCATAAAGTCTACTTTTTTGCTATAAATTATGAATTATTATTAAACTAAACGTTTCGTTTTATGTTTTTCTCTAAATATTTTTGATGCAGTTTTGCTTTAGCTGAGGCTTAAAACTAAAACATATTTTTCGAAAGTTCTTTTCACCAGTAACGTATTAAGTTAAATCCAGTATTAAATTGGATTCAATATGTATTTACTACCGGATGATTAACTTATATTATTGACTGATACTGGGGTTGTCAACCTTCCTGTATTTCTCAAGAAAATCTGCATTTGAAAGGCTTTTTTCCGTTTTCTGTTTACCCCCGGAAGTGTAATTTTCCGTATTTACATTTAAGGGAAATGTTGTTCTGTGGACATGGTGACAGGTACGGAAGGTTAGCAAATTTAGACATGCCAATGACACGGGTTTGGTTAAATTTTGGAAATCTCTGAATATTTTGTGTATCAAAGAAAAAAGTTCATTCTATATAATTATTTTCTAAACGTTAGAAGAATTTTTTATTAGATTAGTTCAATGAAAGCAGACAGATACGGAGTACTTTTTTATTCATCGAACTATTTCAAATTGTTTATAGAAAAAAAAAAAAGAAAGAGAGAAAATCATCACATGCTATGTCAATTATTTATTTAAAAATGAACACGAATGAGATAGAGTTTTCAACGAGGAACAGGTTGCATTTGTCCTGCGCTTTTTGGAGAGATGTGTTGAAGTTGAATAATGGAAATCAGAGTAGGAAATCTGTTTGAGAGTCAGTCTACTATTTTATTCATAAAGTTCAACATAATACTGTATGAGGGCTTCAATTGTACCATAAAGGAATAAAGTCATTCTGCAAATTGCGATAATTATATCTTGTAAGGATTTGCTAATAAGTCAGAATGGTAGATTTTTTTCCCTATGGTATAAATCATATTCGTATTTGATGAGAGTGGTTTATAGGACTTATCCATCACGTTAGGCGTGTATATGGACACATTTCTGCTCAGGAGCACACAAGAATAAACGGGCCCCGAGTTAAGAAAGGATATCCGTCTTTGCCAAGTGTATTTTAATTTAATATTAATTTAATTTAATTTATAAATTAATTACAATCGCAAGCCTTATAGCAAACTCGCTCGTGAATAAAATAATTATGACCTCAATGTCAAAATAATTATTTTATAGTACGAGTGACGCGGTAAGAACTTTTAAGGTTCTGAGATGAAATTTCTACCAACGTACCAAGGAAATTGAACTGTATATATAAAATAGTGCATATACGAGTTTCTTCTTTTTTTCCCCCATTTTTATGGCTGTCTGTTATGTTAATTGTAAATGTAGTATTTTAGTCAGAGCTCTTCTTCTTCATCTTCTTCCAGTCACATAGTTCCCTGAGGAGCTGTTGTGGCCACCAACAAATTCCGCCAACTGCATCGATCGTGTGCTATACGAGCAGCATCGCAAAGTGTCACGCCCAGAAGTTCACTGATCCCATCCTTCCACCTAGTTGCAGGTCTTCCTCTGCACCTCTTCCCCTGGAACGGTTTTCCCTTCCATTATATTCTTCAACAGAAAGTTTCACTTCTTACTATATGACCAAAAAACTTGAGTTTTCTTTTGTTGATGCTATGAAGAAGAATTTTAGGCCTGCCAATTTTATTCAATACCCACTCGTTTGTTCTTCGATCCACGTAAGAAAAACGCAGTATTCTCCTGGAACACCACGCTTCAATTATTTTAGTCAGAGTACATTTACGAATTCTGCTCCCAGGAGTGGGAAGAGGGAATCGGTTTTTCGAATTGCTCAACTAAACGTCAAACAGATTTTTTTAGTTCTTGTTACTTGTAAGCCACACTTTATTCAAAGTTTTCTCTGTACTTAAATCGCCAATTTAGGTCACCAATTTAGGTGTTTGAGATTAAATTGGTGTAAAGTTGATGTTAAAGTTTTAGGCGCATAAGCGTCTTAGATCATATTGTGCCGTGTATATTACGTCTGTAAATTGCATGTTGTTGATTTGCCTGTTTGCTAGACGAAATACCAGGGTTTCTGGAAGAAAAAACCATGCTATCCTTAGCTGAGACCGACCAACTCTGCCTCTTTGAAAATAGGCTTATAAAAATTCCTGGCATCATTGAGGAGATTCGAATTCAAGTCTTTTCCACCCGGTGTGGGAAGGATGGTGTTTATGCTAACAGTGCTACCGCGAGGACGCGAAGTTTGCCAACATAAATTCCAACTATGCACCTAAATTTAAAAATTTCAGTACTAGGGCCAAAGGATTAGAAAAATGCGGCTGAAATTGTGCAATGAATAAAATAATAATATTCATAATCCTGCGCTTAAAGTAAGACACAAAGTTTGTTTAAATCCTGCCCCATCTAGTGAAACCTTCCCGTAGTTTTAAAAAGTTGACAACCCTGCTGGCGTTTTATCAAAGATGGGTACCATTGGGAACAGGCGATTTCGTTCCCCCATTTCATCATGCGGCTAATATTTCTCTCTTGGTAAGATTAACACATTCATATAAATAATGATAAGAAGAAAAGCTTTCTGAACACCAAACAGTACCAACCTATTGTAATGAAATT
This sequence comes from Mastigoproctus giganteus, assembly GCF_048544385.1. Classification (NCBI taxonomy): domain Eukaryota; kingdom Metazoa; phylum Arthropoda; class Arachnida; order Uropygi; family Thelyphonidae; genus Mastigoproctus; species Mastigoproctus giganteus. The sequence goes on from NC_143585.1 coordinate 52,958,634, forward strand.
ATGTCACGTCATTTATTGTTAGGAAAGTATAAAGTATTCCTACTTTACATATTAGCAGTCAACACAGGTTTATGTAATAATGCTACGTCACCTTACGTTGCTAGCAAATATTTGCCGTTATCTGAACGTTTCCGCTTATAAAACAATATAGAAGCAGCAGCGTAAGTAAATCCTGTCCCTCTGTAAGATTCATGAACGACGCCTCCCCCCGCGTGTTATTTATGACCATGCCAAATCAACGATCAGGGGTTTCCCGGCTGTTCTCTCCTTCTACCCTCCCCATGGTGACTTGGCAGTATGGTAGTTTCTCCACTGAATACAAGCTCGAAGATGGCCGAAGAAGTTTAGAATTTCATTGTAATAATTGTTTTAAGGAAGCACTTGCCACAGATCGCAATATGACGTGTATTTTTCATGGTAGAACATGATTTCGATCGTGCAATTGCGTGTCTTTCCACAAACCAGGACCACAGCCATCCAGACTGAAAGATTCTTATTGGTGCTGAAAAGTAAAAGAGCAAACAACGAAACGCAAATGCATTTTTAAATACAAATAAAATTAGAACCAAATATTCGTCATTTATGAAGCCAGGCAATCTATGTCTGTTCCATTAACAAAGTCGCAACGACTATTATAACATGCAAATCGGGCAACTAGATCAAAATCTATTTTTGGAACCCAGTTGTTTTCGTTTATTGCTCGTGCTTTCGGTCTCAAACCATCACTGTGAAAATAAAAACAACGATTCTTTTAGGTAGTAAACAAGGAGAAAAATGGAGGTACAAAAAATGTCAAGCCGAAGTAATCAGCGATGATTGTGACCGCAGTACTGTGGAACCAGTTCCAAATGATGCAGATTGTCTCTCTAAGGCACCTGTGGAGCAGTTCGCGTATCACACAAGCTGATTGTTATCTGGCCCAAAAATAAGGCGTCATGGAGAAGACATCATAGTATGGACTTGCTTCAAAGCTCGTTGAATCTACAGAAGAGCTTGAATCTAGGTATACTGTCTAGAGAAGTCTCATGAGCGAGATCTGTATAGACAATTGTCTATCCAGGCTGTCTGTGTTCTCACCGCTATACATAAAAAGCCTGTTTCAATTGGTGCAGACAGCATCATGTCGATATAGCGGCAATGGGCCATGGTGCTTTGTTGATGATTCCAGAGACAATCTTTAACCGGATTTTCGAAGCACTTTTATATGGATGGAACAAGGAACCAGATTTCCTCTTGCTAACATTGTAGAAAATAAATACGTTTATTGGTGGAGGTCTAATGGAATGGATTAGGCAAGAATGAGGATTGATTGCTTATTAGAACTGCAGTGTCCTCGTGGGTAGCACAGTTGGTGTAATTACCGTCCTCCCTCCACCGGGTGGAAAACAATTGAATGAAAACGCCATGAACGCGGCTGACTTAGCACGTTCTTTTTCAGAACGTGGTTGAGTCAGCCGGTCTTAAGTGACGGTAGCATTGTTTTTCCTTCCAGGAACTCAAGTTTTTCGTCAGCAAACAGCAAATTAACCACAGAACACACTCATTTTGCAGATATTATATAAGGTGCAATATGGCCTAAGCTGCTGATGCGCCTAAAACATCACAACAACCAACCAACCAACCAACCAACCAGGAGCTCAGTACTGCTAATGAACAGTCTCAGCATGACGTGTCGATGTAACTCCTGTATTTCTTTCCATGCAAGTAACATGGATTATTGATGAGCCATTTTTGGCCACTCATGGACTCATTTTGCAAAATTTCATAATTTCAGATCGAAATTTGATTAGTCTTTGTGCATTATTAAGGCATATTGAAAAGAATGCCTCGCTAACGCTGCGCCATAATCTAACGAAATGTTTTGATTCAGGAATATTTACGTTTCTAAGTTTGTTCCTTACATTTGAAAAGGATGGTTCAGAGTGGGCACTGAAAAGCCCGCTGACTGCATACGAACGTTAAACCACTCGTATCTAATTGAGCAGCAATACTGCAGAAGTAGCAATGCAACCAATACAGTACACAGAGGAATATATTAATTAATAAAGCTATATTAAATATTTATAAAGGAATTTATAAATATTTAATCCTTAATTAAAAATTCTGCTAGGTTTTTGGGAGAGCACGGAATTAGACCATATTGTGCCATTATGCATTCAATTCGTGAATTCAAGAGTCGAAAAACCAGGAATAACTCACGGGTAAAGCCATACTCCCTTCGCATGAGACTAGCTAACAGCCACCTCGATTGAAGAGACTTTTAGAAATTCCATTAAGTGCTGTGTGCCATAAAGGTCTTTAGAAAAGCCTCTAAATTTCACAATATCACGAGAAATAGTGGTGTTGTGAAACGGTTAGTTAGGGTCTACTAGGATTCTAGAGCTTGTGTACTGATATTTTGTCAAGAGCCCTCAAAATTGCGTGCCCCGGGCCGTCCTTTACATTAGGCATTTCAGGCACTGTGCCCAGGTCCTTCGAAAAAACAGGGAAATATTATTACAATTAGCTAGCATAAAATATTATTAAAATTAGAATTCAGTTTATTTATTTCAACAATAAAATTCTACAAACTATTTTTTAAACACAGAGTTCTTATCTTATCTTCTTTCATGGATTAGGCGATCCGGCTATTTCGATCTCGAAGGGGTCTGCCCATCTTTTCTTTGGTCTTCCTCTGTCTCTTTTTCCTTTTGCTCTATATGTATAAGCTAATTTAGGGAATCTATTATCATCCGTTCTTTCTACATGTTCTTTCCATCTTTGCCTATATTCTATAATTTTTCCATTAATTGAGTAAATCTTTAATTCCTTTCTAATATTTACGTTTGGTATTTTATCTAATTTTGTACATCCCTTAAAAATTTCATTTCTGCAGCTTATATTCTATTAATGTCTCTATGTTTCGGTATCCATGTTTCAGAACCATAAAGAAGTGTTGTATTGTCATTACTTTGTAAAATTTCAAATGTGTTTCTTTCCTTATTTTCTTAGTCAGAGTTCTTTTTATTGTTCCACATATATTTTGAAATTTCACCAATTTCTGGTTCATATCTTCTTCGGCATCATAGGTTATATCACATCCTAGATATTTAAAATGTTTTACTTGTTCTAATATTTTATTGTCTATAACTATTTTTGTTCTCACCGTATTTTTCCCTTTAAAAGCCGTTGTTCTAGTTTTCATAGTTGATATTTTAACTTTATATTCTTCTGTTATTTGGTTTAATTTAAATACTGCTCTTTGTAAATTCTAAGATAACTAAGATAACACAGATTTCTAAGATAACTTTTTTATTCTGCTTTCCTGTTAACAAAATTATTAATACCTTCGTCAAAGTTCGTATATTCGTATGGATAATGTGGATATAATTTCAAATCCAAATTTATAGAAATGCTTTCGAATGCCTTTAAAAATAAAAAAATCACTTTAACTCAAGGTTTATTTGATATGGTTGATGCAATGTAGTAAGGCCTCGGAATGAAGAGTACCTAGGGGCCTACGAACACCAATGAAAAAAAAAATGAACGAAAGTCCTGCTGTGTTCCTTTTTCAATGAATTTATTTAATTACTACTCTTGTAATCTTGCCAAATATGGAGTGTGTGGCTGTGAGTGCTATGAGGCTAGTTAGGTCAATGTACGTGAGGAATGCCATAAAAAAATACAAAAAATCACAAGGGTCAGTTACGCCTACTCCTATTCAAGGCGACAGGAATCGTAATGTCATAACATCTACTAGATGGCACCATTAGTTTTACTGGTTTATGTTTTAGTTTCTTTCCGGATTTTGATCAGGCCACCTGCTTAGTACGCAAACACATTTCGTCCCATCTACCAGGCATCAGGAAGTAGCTACAATGATGCTATTCATTGTTCGTTTGTCCTTTCTTCCTTTTTGCTTCTTCCGTTTCTTTTGTTTTTCATGTTCAACAATCATTTCACTGATTCGGTTATCTGATTTCACTTTTTCCTGATGGTACTCCCTTTATTAGCTACTGGAAGTGCTCGAAGTGGAAAATGTCAGCAACGTGAACGTTAATATTTGGAAAACAGTAGCAGTACTAGATAAACATTTTTTCTCAAAACTTTATTCAACATATTTCAATCAATTAGCAATTTGTCGCGCAGTCGTTGAGGAACCTGTCAGCACATTTGAAAAGCTGACAACAACTTACGGATGATAGAACTCTTTAATGAAGAGAGATAGAAATTTTTTTCTGGGATGGAGTGGGTAGTTTTTGTTTGAGGGTTTGTCGGCGCAGCAGCTATTGTAGGGATATTGCACTTAAAATGTGGTTTTAAAACTGTCAAGGTTAATTTTTGAATATTATGTTCATTATGTGGTTACACAAACCAAAAAATAAAATAAATATTTCATATTAGGGCTACCCGAGAGAACAAACTCATATCCATCCATGTGTATCATGTCCATAAATTGTTTGTTCTCTGGTTGATTTGCCAGTTTTGCTGAACGATTTGCAGAATTCAGGGGGGAGGGGACATACGAATAGTGGTGAGAATAGTGATTATAACCACTGTGTTACCGAACACGATTATAAAGACCTTATTATTATTATGTTAACGTCTCCTAAGAGTAACTTATATCCATACAAGTGTCTTATGTCTGTAGAAGTGTGTGTTTATTGGGCAATTTGCATGTTGTAACGGCTGAAAAAGTGGAATAACTCACGTGAGAAACCCTACCCTCTCCACCTCAGATGCCTGTATGCCCAGGAATACAGCATACAGAAAAAAAAATCTCTTTTTTTTTTATCTTTAAGTCGTATCATTTTGTTTGAATGTTTGAATTTGATTCAATTATCGGATGATATTGCATCATCCGATATTGTAAACGTTGATCTTACAATATTATCCGATATTGTAAACTTTTCGTACTCGGATGAATATGAAATTAGTACGAAAAGTTTACATTGAAGACCATTTATTGCATTTAGTGAGTCAGTGTATAAGATACAGTTCGGGACAGGTAGCCTCTCAATGTGGTTCTATGCAATACGTATAGCCATTAGCTCACTGGTGTATCAGCTGCATTCAACTGTTATTATTCATAACCCTAGGGGCTCACATCTGGTGAATATGAGCTTGGCACACCCAGGGGCCTGAGCTGGATACCATCATTCTTCTCGTCATTCATCATTCTTGGTGATTCCTCTCTCTCTCTCTCTCTCTCTCTCTCTCTCTCTCTCTCTCTCTCTCTCAGGGTAACTTAGAAATTTTTTTTGGCTGGTACAGCATACGCCTCAGGCTTCCTTTCACAATAATAATAATAATAATAATCTACCTTATTAGCTGTTTTAAAGCTTTTTTGTATATTTTAGAGTAATGGGAGTGCATTGATAAACAGGTTATATGTATCTGTTGGCAAGATTAGCCAGCTTGTTTTTCCCCATTGCTAAGAGTTTGAGTTTCAATTAATAGGTTTGCCATGGTAGTCTTGTAATAGTGTTCTCTTGGAATATTGTTTCATTTATATAGAAATAAAGATTTATTCCTGTATAAATTATTCCATTGTGGACTAAAAAGGTATTGTCAAGTAGATTGTTTAGAGAGACTTTTGTTATCTCAGCATGGTGTACTGAAATCATTTATCGCTGGAAGTGAAGTGAAGGTTTATATTCCTTCTGCACGAGCGATGTTCTACAGGATTTCAAAGCAATGTGTAAAGCGCTTTTATACTGTATATGGGATATAGTCAGTCTCTGCAAACCACTGGTTCTGCCAGAGCTCCAATCTAAATTTGATAGGCGTGCGGTACAAGTATAATAGGTTGCTATGGTCTGCTCCTCATGCCATTGCAGATATTACTCTGAGAATATTAGTTGTTTTTTTTTATGACCGAATGTGATAAGATGTCTAATATGCTCCAGAAAGTTTACCATCAAGAGTTAAACCGAGGAAGCGAACTCTGGCAGAGAAATCGGCTGGTTTTCGAACTTTATAACAGGTTCACGGTGCATATTGCGTTTTTCTGCAAAAGTTAGCATTATTCTTCCTTTTGATATCGTGTAAAAAATACCTTATCCATTGTTCTTGGACCATATTTCCATTTTATTTATTGCTGCTTGCAGGCTTCCGTTCGATCATATACTGTCCGCATACCGGTACATTTCAACTGCGTTTGGAATATTTTTAATTATGGAATCGTTTCTGATTGCAAACAGAGTTACACTCAGGACCGAGTCCTGAGGAGTTTCTTGTACAAACATTTTGGACAAGCTGTTTTGATATATGGGCCAAAGGGCTCTATTATTTAGAAAGTTTTAATTAATTGAGGAAGGTGACCTCTTAGAGATCTTGTATGTCATATCGACACATTTTGTCGAAGCCCTTTTCAATGTTGAGGAAGATCATAACTAGGTGTTCATTTCGAACACCTTTCGAGCATTATGGATGTTTGCTTCTGCTTTTATCATGAGATCTAAGGATGATCTAGCTTTACGAATTCCATATTAATGCATGCTTAACAATTAGTTTGAGTTTTTTCTGTCAGAACTTGTGCTTTTGGTAAGGTTGCACACATACATGTTGCTGCACACGTACATATTGCTGCACACATATTGCTTACATATTTATTTATTGCTTACATATTACTTATTTCTACCACATATTGCTTCACACATACATATTGCTGATAATTGCGCAAAAGTTTCCGTAAATTGCGTTTTCAATTAGATCGGGCGTATTTATATCCTATCTATTCCATATATTTTTGGAGCTGGCGTAGAAAAAGATTTACCATTTATTTATTCTATTTTGTTCTGAACTACGGGACTGCTTGCATTTCTATTGATAGTGGAAGCAAAGCTCATCAAGGATTCTTTTTTTTTTTTTAACTTTTATGTCGATGTGGCCGGCTTTATGCTGTTTCATAATTTATAAGAGTGTAGGTGAAAGGGTACTTATGAAAGAAGTTCCGAGAAGTATTTTTCTCTCTTTTAATGCTCCTGCTTCCCACCACTATGCAATATGTTTGTGTTATCTCATAGATGTTTGCGAAATTGTAGCTTCTGCAGCCGTTAGGTGAGTCAGAAGTTAGTAGATGATCTTCAAGATGCAATTTATTAAGAGGTAGGTATAGAGATCCGCTGAAATTTTTGTTTTAGGAGAAACGTGCTGAAAATTTTGCTAAAAGGTAGTGAAAATTACACTCCCTCTTGGGTAGTGTAATTTTCACAGCCTAAATGTTTTATTTTTTCACTACACTTGGCTAAATGTAGTGACAATTTTGTTTTCACAGTAGCACGAAATGGTACATTTGTTCAGGCATTTGAGTTGACCGTGTTTCTTTGGAATAAAATCTTCCAAAGTTATGGGATATACCATGACCTCAAGGATCATTCATGAAATAGATCCTAAATCTGCCATCATCATCATATTCAGAAACAAGCTGGATATCACTGTTACCTCGGGCTTGTGACGCCTCCGTAGCCAGGTGGACAGGAGCAGCAGTGCATAGCACACATTTCTTGATTAGACCGGGTTCGAGCCCGTGCCCACCAAATACGGAGGATGCGGAAAGGTCAGAGAATGACCACCACATATCACCGGAGCAATATGGCCTTAGTTGCTAATGCTCCTAAAAACCAAATAACAACAACTCGGGCTTGTGTAATCAAAATTCTACTTGTATTTTACTCTCTGCATCAACTTTCTCATTCTGCTTACTATCACTATATTGTCCACCATCAGCAAATATTAATTTATCACAAAGATATCTAGAACAAGTAACTGTTAAACGTTCTTGTACTTCTTTCTACTTTGTGAATTCCTTTGACTCTGAGTGGACATCTTGAAGTATAAAACAGAAAATTTATTATTATTATTTTTTAACTCTGTTACTGAAATCAGTAACGCAGGTAGTTATGTCTTCTTCTTCTTCTGTGAGAAGAAAATACACCTAGGAATTAAAAAAATAAAATAAAAATCATTATACTTACTAATTACAAAATAACTTCTATCAGGAGCGAATTTGCTGAAGCAAGTGTTTTCTAATAAGATGTTTTCTACGGTGAGATGCTTCCGCAACCTGGAAATCAGAATTTTATGAAGAAGGGACTGGACATCCAGTCCCTTCTTCACAAAAATTATCTCAGAACACAATGCACACCCAGTTGTATGATACGCACACACACACATACTTGCATCTTTTGCATTTCCTTGATACTTTTAATTTATCTTAATTTTATTTAATAAGTCCAATGTATTTCACCAATGTATTGCTGAAACCCAATGGCAGCAGACCTGAAATAAAAATGTAAAAATTTTCCTTTTTTTTTTTTTTCTGTTGCAGCTTTTTACACGTACGTGAGTCATGAAGAATGAAAAGTCCAAGAACGGAGCAGTTCTTTCCGAGAGCACGCTGTCGATCGAAACCTCACCTGACTTCAAAGACGAACCAGAAAGAGGACACTGGTCTGGACGGTTTGACTTCCTTCTTGCTTGTATTGGAGCTGCTGTAGGGCTTGGTAATGTCTGGAGATTTCCGTATCTGTGTTATCAAAATGGAGGAGGTAAGTTGAATGTGGATAAGTCTTGACAGTAACATGAGTTATGTTGGCTAAAACTGAAAAGTTTAAGATTGTAAGAGCACTGGTGGATATATTAAAAAGTAACCCGCTATTATTATTATTATTATATTATTTCTCCCGTATTGGGGAGGTTCCACCCCGTGACGGGTACTGCTACCAAGTACACAGGGTGGTTGTTTTGTCTCATCGAGGAACTCTCTTGATCTCTGACTATCCTACAGATGTTTAGGATTGCGACCTTTTGCAGTTCTTTGTAGATGTTCTCTGGGAGACCTATTGCTGCTAGGCTGTTATGTAGGGTCTTTGCTACCAAACTGGACGTGGTTGATACGATAATCGGGATGGTCGTGACTTGTTGCATATGCCACAGCTCTTTGATCTCCTGTCTTAGGTTCTTGTACTTCCTGATCTTTTCCTCGTGGGTTTTCTGGAGGTTGCCAGTGTTGGGCACCGCTATATCAATCAGATAGATAGTTTTTACTTTCTTGTCGACAAGGGTTATGTCCAGTCTGTTGTGCGGGATTGTCTTGTCCATTATTATGGCGCAGTCCCAGTACAGTTTGTGGGTTGGGGTCTCTAGTACTGCCTGGGGTTCGTACTTGTAATACGTTTCTTTGATCAACTGATATTTCCTCCTAGCTTCTGATCTATTATTCTTGTCTTGTCTACGAGTTTACCAACTCTGTCGGGGTGATCACCTTGCATCCTGCAGCGTTGGATGGTTTCTGAGGCCAGGTGGCATCGTTTACATGTGTCGTCTGACACTTCGGGCCCCTTGGTGATGTATTTTATATAGTTTCTAATATTGATTACCTGGTCTTGGTTGGCGAGCATGAATCCTCGAGTCTCAGGGAAGAGCGTCCCGCTCGTGAGCCATGCATTGGAAGCCGTTTATTTATTTATTATTAACACATAATATACACAACAGGCGTACGCCAGTTAAAGCGTATAACAGAAGAGAAAATACAAAGATACGAAGATTGTGCATTAACATGTAAATAAGCAAAAGAATACATACTATTCAAACATAACTTTCACCCCTTGAATCCAACTGTCAACCAGCCAACTTGCTCCAGATAGTTCTGTGAAACTGTTTCCTGTCCACAGCCATGTCCAAATCATACTTGTTCTTAAGGAGCCATAGTTATTTTAAAGAATGAGTCCTTGGATATCTCTAACCTGGAGTTACTGATGTGGAATGTCGTCGTCTGTCTAGTAGCCACCGCTGGAATTTTATCTATGTGATCTTGATGGAGGTCATTGTAGTGTCTACCATGAAGTGTCTTCTTTGCCCATCTTTCTAGCTTCGTTTATGCCATCTGGCCGAGAGGTATTATTATTATTATTACTGAGTCTGTCAAAAATATACCGAAATACAAGCGTCTGTCAAAAATATACCGAAATTTAACACACTGACAAGAGGTAATATCCACATTTATTTCTATTTTTATTTATTTATTTATTTATTTTTGAGCGACTCCGAAAACAGAGGTTTTAGAGTCTTCTAAATCGTTGATGAAATAGTGATTGGTTTCTGTTTGCTCAAATAAATAAACCGAAGATAAGAATTTTATTTGTTCAAATCAACGACTCGAAATGACTGTTTGAGATACTCCCGAAATATAAAATCCACCCAGCGTTCGATTGTATAAGTAATCATGATATTCGTTATAATGGCTGCTAAGGACCAATTACTACTTTAAAAGAAATAGTGTGATCAGTCTTAAGACAGCCTGACCTAAAATAATCCTAACTTTTTGAAAATGTGTGCTAGTGTGGTCTGCAGTTAGACGCTTGACGTAGTTCTGATTTTTGATTTCAAGTTCTGATTTCTCAGCGCTTCCTTTAATTACAAAGCTGATGGAGGAAAGCGATCGCCCCCATATCCTGAATAACTTGGAACAAGCATTCTGTTTATTAATTATTGGCCACTGATGACAGACTCAATTTTACTCTCCACGTAGACCACCTAATAGACAAAATCAAGAAATTTACTATGGCTATTGTTCGGATTACAAGAACTGACTGTGGGTTTGGAAGCAGAGTTCTTCTCTTATATTACAAGGCAGTATTCATACCTATTGCAACATATGCTTTTCCGGTTTGGTATGACAGACTTAAGAACGTCAAACTGAAATCAAAACTTCTCTCCTTGCAAAGAGCCGTGATTCTTACAATGCTCTGTGCCTGCAGGACTGTCTCAACTGATGCCCTGCAGGTCATAGCTGGAGTATTATCTCTGGACTTGCATATTTTACATCTTGCCTTCTACTACTTTCAAAAGCATCAGACCTCCATGGAATTCTATGGTGTCCAAAGCTGAAAAAAACCGGGATTTGGTCTGCATTAATAAAAATTTGGCAAGATCGTTGAGATACAACCCCTAAAGGCAGAACTACATATAAATTTATACAAGATGTTTCCTTTACTGCCAACAAGAAAAATTCCCCGTGGTTCTCTCCAAACCTATACACATCATTTATCATAACCTGACATAGCTCTTTTAACTCCAAACTCTTTCAGTTCAGAACAACCAAAACCGATTCTTGCCTTTGTCTCCAACTGGAAGACTGAACCACCTGCTCTATCACTACCCTCTTTATGCTGACCTACGGAAATCTCTACAAGACTGTATAAACACCTTCTCACCTGGCAACGAAAAATATCTAGTAGAATCTGCCTCACACCGTGAAATCCTACAACAACTTGCTTCTGATTTATTTGTTAGAAGAAAACTTCTGTTGACTAATCCCCCTTCAGCTTCACCTCCTATGGTGCCTCCAGCACCTTCAATAATGTCGTCAGCCTCAACAGTGAGTGGTGTTTTGCAAAGATAAAACATTGTCACCTTGAATAACTCTTAGAAGATCACATTGATCCATTTTTTTTTACTTTTATCCCTTCAGGCCTGGGGAACCCGAGGGTTTCTGGCATCCACTGGTGTTGCACTGCCTCCAGTGGGTGTGGGATTTGTCCAACCTTAGACAATTCAATTTTAATTAATTTTTTAAATTTATTTATATGTTTATTTTTTTAATAATTTTTTGTTATTATTATTTTTTAAATTTATTTTTTTTAATATATATTTTATTTTATTTTATTTTATTTATTTTTATAATTTTTTTCTTCTATTTTTTAGCCATACCGGCTAAAGAAAATTGAAGAAAGTCTGGGCAACTGTGGTTTTTTTTTATTTTTCTTATTTTATTTATCTTTTTATTTTATTTTATATTTACAATCATTACTTTTTTTTTTCGTGCTTTTACTTATAATTTTTTATTATTATTTTATTTATTTTTTATTTTATTTTATTTAATTAATTTGATTTTACTTCACCTTCATTTCATTTATTTATTTTATTATTATTTTTTTACTTTGTATCTATATAGTATATATTTTTTATTATTTTATTTTATTTTACTTTTTTTAATACTGTTTTATTATTTTTTTTTCTACCCTTATGTATAAATTTTTATCTTAGTTTATTTTATTTTACTTGCTTTCTTTTTTTATTTTTAACTAACTTATTTATTTTACTTTTTTTAAATTATGATTTTATTTATTTATTTTTTTTTCTCTGTGCTGGTACCCTAAGTTTGGGCAGCTGTGGGTACGGGATTTGCTGGCACCCACTGGTATAGCACTACCTCCGGTGGGTGCAGGACTTCGCCCTCTTCAGGGCAGACAAAGATTGTAATGGTCTATCTCCACTTGGCTAAGAACATATCTAGTTGTGGCCCACCTGCTCGTGGTGTAGACGGGCACCGGGCACGCTTTCCAGGAGATCGCCTGCCCTGTGGCAAAGAGGCCAGAAACAACACAACAACACAATATATTCAAACATAACACTACACGTTTCTGGCCGTTCTACAGAGCTTGTATCATTACAGAGTAACATGGCGGAGATGAACTAATGTTCCTGGAGCCGCTGTACAGAAGATACTATACATGTATACATACATGTCTACATTAATTATTGGCCATACCCGGTACCCCCATCAAGGTACCCCCATCAAGGTCCACACCAGGCATCGATCCTATGCCTCTTTCCGGATTAAGATCAAAGGTCCCAATATAGAAAGGTATATAAACACAGCTATCTGGCCTGCAGGTCTCTTGGTGATGCCATCGTTTTGTGATCATAATGAGCAACCAGTGGTACAAGCGATCTCGAGACCAGAGATGGGCAGGGTGCCTCTCTCTGCACAGCTAGGCAGCGAGCCAGACTGTCCCTTACAACTTACAATCATGCAGATCAACGCACAATGCTCTAGAAGCGTTGCTGACGAGATCAGGTTCATTTCAACGGAAAACATATTTGATATTATATGTATTCAGGAACCTTATGTCTCTAAGCACTTTTATGGACAACTTCCAAAGTTATGGAATATTCCATGACCTCAAGAATCCTTCAGTCCTCTGAAATAGATCCTAAATGTGCCACCATCATATTCAACAACAAGCAGGATATCACTGTTACCTCGGGCTTGTGTAATCAAAATTCTACTTGTATTTCAGTCTCTACATCAACTTTCTCATTCTACTTACTGTCACTATATTGTCCACCATCAGCAGCTATTAATTTATCTAGAAAGATATCTAGAACAGGTATTTGCTACTTTAAATCCCACATATTTAATAATTACAATTAATTCTAACTCAAAATCTTTCTTATGGTTCAGCTGAATGGGTTGTATTCAGTGGCAAAACTAAAATTCTGCCGGGCCCAACACCACGGGAAGGGGGACAGGAGAGAGAGGATGGAGGCGTCAAGGGGAATTAACGGCTGGTTTGGTGTGGCTGTTTAAGAATCCATGAGGGTCGTTCGGAACTTTCGAGGGTTGGGCATAATTTATAATTTCGCTTCTAGTTGCTCTAAATTTTTAACCTTGAATATGTATCGATGAATGGAGATTTTGAAAGACAAATGTTACCAATTTCTTATCGAAAATGTTTGCATGATTGTAGTAGAATTTCCCATGATTGTAATAGAATTGTGCCTACCATTTAGAATACATAACGGTAGATATTTTGAGCAGTTATCTCTATCCGATTTTTCTAATATGATTGCTAATATTACCAACTGGTAACATTACATTTTAAATTAAAAACAGATCCCATACTGTGTGCTTGAATGCAATCTTACAAGGTGGTAATAAAATCCTTTCTCACTTTAAAAATTAATAACCCCAAAAAGATTTTTTTTTTTTTGCATTGTAATCAATACAAATTGTTTTTTTGAACAATAAAAAATGAGTTCGAATTTTGTCACCAGGAGGCAAAAGCGATTTATTCACTCTAGGGAAAACAAACTAGCTTTTGTGTTTGTTATAAAAAGGTTTTATTACCTTTATTTTTCATTGTCAAGGTAAAAAAAGTTGGAAGCTGGTAGCCCTAACTTAAGTAACCAACACTATTAATTAACTTTATTACAATAATGGTGATAGCGTTATTGCAGCCTTCAGGATGTATCAAAAACAGAAATATTTCTCAAGGCCTTGTTCGAGAAAAGTGGTCGTCCACTGGAGTCACAAGAAGTGATTCAAAGAATTTCAATAACAATAATTCTTTAAGATTTGAAGGATGCGATCCATTGAGATGAGATTTTGAAGGCAGATTTGGAGAATAAAATGCTCCGTCTTGATTATTTATTAGAAAATAATGGTGGAAACGCGGAGATTTGATCGTCAGTAAAGTTGGTGAAAAGATTTAACTTTGTATTATTTTTCTAAATCACTTTGCACGCCCTAATGGTCAAATTTCGAACTAATTTTTTATTATTTAAAAAAATATTCCGACATATACTGATTACAATGAAAGACTGTGCTCGGTACCACAAATAATTTTCGAATTATTAATTTTACAAAGGGAAAAGGATTGCATGACACCATATATATCAAGTGATAGTTCACGGTAATATTAATAGGTTAAGGTTGCTAGAAGTATCTTAGGATTATCATATTGTTATTTCATCCAATTATTTTCTTTCAGGAGCATTTCTTATACCTTACGTTATTATGGTATTCCTGGTCGGAATGCCGATATTTCTGGTTGAATTATCAATTGGCCAGTACAGTGCAATGGGACCACACAAACTGTTCACTTCAATGTCACCATTATTTAAAGGTATGACTTTTACATAAAGTGATAAGTAACATTCGTAAAGGGTACCTTTTAGTAAAGACAAAAGTATGATTAGACAAAACAAACTATAACGAAGTAGATTTATACAGTAAAGTATAATTTAATAAATTATTGTCCAGAGCACTATCGCTTCTGATGACGTACATGTTACATTTCATTTGTTATTATTGTTTCAGTTTTAATTGGTATTTTAATAACTCCATGTTGCATATTTTTTGTGTCCTTTTGAAAATGATGATGATTTGTATATTTTGTCTACTTGCATATATATATATACAGATTGTGTCAAAAGTTAGGAAACATAGTTTAGGCTTGAAAATGGAAATGTTTAAAACAAATACTGTACATGGGTAAAAACATTAAGGGAATCACAGCATGAACAAACGATATTTGTGTAAATATGATGATGGCATATGTAATATGCCATCATCATATTTACACAGACACATTACTAATGTGTAATGTGTCTGTCGCTGCTCTAAAGAGTACCATTAACTGAATAGTTAACCTGCGACGGCAAGTGAAGGCGTGTGTGAGTGTGGGTGAGGGAGCCTGTGACATGGTCGAATATTTAACGAAGTAGTCGCATCTCTGAATTTGCATGTTTTCTACCTATATTAGTTGGAGAACTTAGTAATTTACATCTGATTTTTGTTGTTTGTTGTAGGGTTTTAAGAGCATCAGCAACTAAGGCTATACTGTCCATAAACTGGGTGTGTTTTGTGGTCGATTTTCTGTTTGCTGGAAGAAAAACCGTACTGCGCACGCCAGAGACCGACTATATCAGCCACGTTGTGAAAAAGGCCGATAAAAATTCCTCACATCATCGACAGGATTCGAACTCAGGTCTTATTCTACCCGGTGTAGGGAGGATGGCGATTCTACCAACTGTGCTACCCACGAGGGCAATTTAAACCAGAATGTCAGACCTTTCAGCCACAATATTGTTTTGACACCGTTGCTGTAATTGTCTTCATTATAGCATAAAAATGAAGTACGTGCATGCAAATTCATTTAAAAATTTGCATGTATGTACAGTGACGTCAGATATGTAAATGTTCAAATTAACTTATCATTTCACTTCTTGATACGTGTACTTACCTTTATTCTATGATATATATACAGGGTGATTCACTACCAGTGCGACAAACTTGCAGGAGGTGTAGGGGGCACAAAGACGAATCGGAATCACATAGCATTGCAGGGTCCGAAATGCCTTCGTCATGTGGTAGAGGACATTGAACGGGAGGTCACGTGAACAGCGATCCCGCTGGAAGTCAGCATTTGCGAACCGGTTCCGGAGGCAGTAGGATGGACGAGTATTCAAACGTTGAACTGGCCGACATGCACCTCGCGTATGGAGCTGCGGACTGTAACTGGCGCGCCGCTCTGCGCTTGTACCAGGAACGTTTCCCGCACAGGCGTGCTCCTCATCATACGATTTTCGCACGTGTGCACAGAAGGTTACGTGAGACTGGTTGATTCACGAGAGGTACCATGAATCGAGAGCGAACGACGAGGACGCCAGACAATGAGGAGAATGTCCTACGTCTTGCAGAAGGCAATCTGAGTACGAGTACTCGAGCGATAGGCCAACGATTGGGTATTTCCCAATCCACTATGATATGTATGAACCAAATGAGTTCATACCATCTGCAACGCGTCCAATCATTGGAGCCTGCGGATTATCCACTCTGGAGAACTTTTGCTACTTGGTTTCTTCAACAGAAACGGTTCGCAAATGCTCACTTCCAGCGGGATCGCTGTTCACGCGACCTCCCGTTCAACGTCCTCTACCGCATGACGAAGGCATTTCGGACCCTGCAATGCTATGTGATTCCGATTCGTCTTTGTGCCCCCTACACCTCCTGCAAGTTTGTCGCACTGGTAGTGAATCACCCTGTATATACACACACACACATTTTTTAATATATATATATATATATATATATATATATACATACACACACACACACACACACACACACATTTTTTATTATATATATATATAATCACTACGTCTATATATTTATATGCACTCTGTGATCACTGGATTGTGAGCCCCCATTCGTAAAGAACTATGCCGCATAGCTCGCAGTATAAAAAGCTAAACAGCTTCGTACGATAGATCAGTGGTAATTTTTGGTCGTTGTGCAAGTCAAAGTGAGAAAGTAGCAGATCTGGACGTAGTAAAGATATCACGGAGTTTCAAAAGGGCATGATTGTGGGAGCTCGAGCGTCGGGTGCTTCCATATCGGAAACGGCACATCTTGCCTAATTGCTCAAGGCCCACTACAGTTAAAGGGTACAAAGAATTGTGTCGAACGGGTCACCACCTCCCGCAGACATAACTGTAAACGATTACACAAGGTGGATGTTCGTGGAGAGTTAAGGGTACAGCGCGTTGTACTGGCTCAACACCAGGTTACTGTAAGACAGTTGACATCGCAATACAATTTGAAGAATGCAAGAACAATATCCCAAATACCAATTCACCACACATTGCAACGTATGGAGTTCCACAGCAGACGATCCAAGATATATCCTCTCCACCGCTGATCGTCGTCGACAGCGAATGTCGTGGTGTTAGCAACACGCTGGTTGGACACTGAAGGGATCATCTATTTCGAAGTCTTGTAGGCAGCATGGCTGCAGATCCGTCTTCAGAAATCTAGTGAAGTCAATGCGTAGACGAATAGCGGCTGTAATTCGTGCGTGCAGCGGCCCAACACGGCATTTAGATGGTCACAATTAAGTGATCACTTAATTGGCCACAATTAAGTGACCAATTAAGTGGTCACAATTAAGTATATATTGTTTCATATAATTTATTATAAGAAGCAATAAAAATTCTTATCATTTCTTTATACATTTTTTTGTTAGGTTTAGGAATTACCATGGTGATTGCTTCAATACTGGTTGGCATTTATTACAATATGATCGTTGCTTGGACGTTATTTTATTTCTTCGATTCCTTTCGGAGTGACGTGGACTGGAAGCACTGCAATCATGATTTCAACACTCATTGTAAGTAAGTTCTGCACGTACCATCTAGGAATAAATTTAAATGAATTTTAGGAATAATTATTTGTTTTGTTCTTTGAAAGAAAATTATAAACAGTACTTTTTTATTATTATTTGTTTTTATATAATATTCCAAAACTTTCATTTTTTAAAGTCATTCCAAATATTATTGGAATCAAGTCACAATATTCAATTTCTTTACTAGATTGCTTCAACGACCTAGATTACAAAGAATGCAAGATGAATGACACTAATGTATTTTCCAATGGTACCTGTTTCAATGAAACCTACGCAATTCTGTATAATATTACTGATATTCCAGAAAAATCTAGGATCGCACCTCCGGAGGAGTATTTCAAGTAAGTGTCTGAATAAACAGTACATGCAAAGAGTTTTTCTGAAATCATCTTTTGCTTTAAAATAATGTGGGAAGCTTTCCTGAATGGAACGGTGCCCTGGTTGAAACGTCGAGAAATGGCATATACATTACATTGTAATTTGAAAATTCATGGTTATTTGGTAACGAGGGTAGATGGTTTTGACCACCCTTGTCAGTGTCGCTTTTCGCGAAGAAACTTTGTTAAATGGAAAAGTAAGCTTTGATCAGACTTATTTGTGTAATAACTGTTAAAAAATGGAAACAACAAGATCTAACACCCACATCGTCCAGTAACTGTTTATTTTAAGTCGTCAGTGCTGCCTTCCTTTCTCTGCGACATTATGATATAATATCTAAAACTTTAATAATATAAAATGCAATAAGTTTCCTAGAATGGGCCAGTTTGTGTTTTCTAGTTTGGACTACTAGTTCCATGGACAAGCCGTTCCGAGGGTGAAGGGGTGCATTAAACCCGGGCGCCAAAGTTCAAGGGGCGCTTGAAAATCTGAAACTTTCATACCCATATGAAGAAAATTTTTAAAGGGGGGGGGAATTGTAATTGGCACCCGGTCGCCACCTTCCCTAGGAACTCACCTGACTCGTTCAATGGATGAAAGCTCGAATTTTAAATTTAGAAAGTTAATAATCATACTTAAATTTATTTTAGTGAATTTTAATTAATATTAATACAAATAATAATTACCAAAATACATAAATTAATTAGTATAAGTAAATTATTTTCATTAAAAAAATAAAAACAGATATAAGCTGATCCTTCAAATATTTATTCTCTAAGTTGGTATTAAAATATTATTTAGTGTAAATAAATTAAAATTCAGGCTGTTATAATAATTGTATTATTATGTGATAAGCTAGTCTTCTTTCCTCGTGGGTAGCACAGTTGGTATAATTACCGTCTTCCCCCTGAGTTCAAGTCCCGTCGATGATGGGAGGAATTTTTATGGGCTTTTTTTTCACAACGTGACTGAGTTAGTCGGTCTCATGCGAGGTCAGCATGGTTTTTTTCTCCCGGAAACTCGAGCTTTTCTTCCAGCAAACAGAAAATCGACCTCAGAATATACACGGAGCAGTATGATCTTAGTTGCTGATGCTCCTAAAACCCTGCAACAACGACAAGCTAGTCCTCTGTGACAGTATAGTGCGTATCGATTGGTATCTTTATAAATAAATAAATATTCATTTATTGCAAATATAGCAAGCCCACTTGCATTTAATTGTTGTTCTATCGCACTCTCATATATTTTGTATTAATAATTTTATTTATGTTTAGGCATTGCTTCATTTGATATATATTTCGCATATAGCTTTCATTCTTGATACAAATTATTGAGCTTCAAAGTTAGCTGGTAACTTTGCTTTTAACTTTGATTCAGGTAACCTTACCTCGTTTGCTCAACAATCAATGCGCCTTTAAATCTGCGATAGAAGAAGCATTTTTATTGTCCAGATAAAAATGCTACCTCTGTCGCGGATATAAAGTTTTTGTTCTTTAAACAAATTCCCAAATCCACGGATTTGTTCCCAAACTTTTCGGCTTTTTGATCTCATTAAATACCTACTTCGGCTTTCAACAATGTGGCTGCCATTGGAATCCTCTTTAAGCAACTAATTCTAGCCTTTGACTACTGCGCCATTATTTACTATCCTTCTTAGATATCTTTCGAACTTACTCAAACGTATTTCGAAATCAAATTTATTTGTTTCCTTTGTCTCAACACATCGAGTTCCATCGCAGAGATTACAACTCTCTTTTGTAACAGGTTTCCTTTAATTCATTTTAGTTTACGTCGTAAGCCTAAGCCTTGCTGCTATAGGTATAATTTAGTCCACAGTTTTATTGATTCTCCTTCTCTTCTAAATCTTATTCCATGGCATGTTCCTCATGAAGCTTGAATACACTTTCTCCTTGTCTCTTTTAAAACAAACTATTCTTCTATGAGTCCGTTATTTCATAGTTCGAAATTAAAGTTTTACAAGGATGCTATTTTTGTTAAGAAAAATTTGTTCAGGAAGCTGACTCTTGATGTTCTAAAGCAGAGGTTCCCGAACTTTTATGGCTTGAGCTCCCTTAAAATTTTTCACAAATTTCACGCGCTCCTTAAATTCCAGAACAAGTGCAAATAAACAAATTTGACATTAATATGTAATTCCATACATTTAATCTCAAAGAAATAAAATACGAATAATATAAATAAATAAAAAAGCGCTTCATACCTGGATTAATGGAATGGTATAATGATCTGAAACCTGTCTAAAAAACTTCCGATTCATCCATACTTGCTAGGGGCCTTCCTAGGGTATGTAGCGCCTGGGTGCCGATCGCAATTTGGCACAGGGGTGCAAATTTAAATTTGGCGCCCCCTTTAAAATTTTCTTCATATGTGTTTGTAAGTTTCAGGTTTTCAGGCCATTTGTATTGTGTAATTACACAATACAAATGGCTTTTTAACATTTTTCTTTTCAACTGTTTTTCATTTAAATTACTGTATATATATATCGGTATTGAACAATAACGAACTAAATTGAACTTCTGACAGCTGAATTGATAAAAAATGTGAAAATGTGTCCGTGAAGACTTATACAACAGTATTATTGCACAAGCCCTTCACGAACAGAAGGCTAGGGGTTAAAATCAAACTGAAGTTGCAATTAGTCTTGAAATCTCTCCTAAACTGCAAAATTATGCTTATATCTCAATTCCTGTATTGATGGGTAACCATTGGACCAAAATTTCTGTTCCATTGCTAGCCACAAAATTGTGTTAAATTCACGAGGCAGTTTACTGGGTTTACACAAAATTTTGGGCCAGGGGATTTGGCTTCCCGGTCTTTTTTTCTGATGTTTTGAAATTTCACAAACGCACAGTCTTTTACTGGGTCCAGATTTCTACAGCATGTGTAATCCAGTATTCAGTAAACGGTGGCTCATTCTATGACACAAAAACTTGGATGCGGCTTAAAAACGCGGCCTTTCTACAGCATGTGAAATCTCGTACTCAAAAAACTGTACATTCTTTGTATGCTTTTTTAAATAAAAGTGCAGCAAATAAGCCCATTTAAGTGGGTCATAATCCTATTTTATATTTTAATTATTTTTGAACTACCGGGTGTCACAAATAAAACAAGTCCAACTCTTACTAAATAAAATGGATCTTTCAAACAAGCCATTGTTTATTGTTAGTTAGTAATTATATTATTAACTGAATTACTATTTGAAAGAAAATAATAATTCAATATCTGATAATTCAAATAATAAATACTCGTACATATCAAATTTTACCAATAGCAATGGCAGGACCTGTCTTGTTTGCGCCACTCTGTATAGCAGATATCACTGTCTTTTTTTTTTTAGAAACAATTTGAACACGAGGGCTCGCCTGACGTAGCCGAGTGGTTAAGGGCGAGAATGCAGTTGCGTGTGCTCTTTGAGTGGATCAGGGGTTCAAGCCCCGTGACTGATTACGATAAATGTTTGTATTGGTGATTTATTGTAAACTCCACTGACCTGGTGGTCGTGCGGCAGTATAAACAAAAAAATGCAAACATTAAGAAATTTAAGAAATGAATAGAAAGTGTTCATAATCCGTAAATGGCCTCTCTGCTCTTTGACTGGGTCTGAAAATATGTGATATGCCAAAAACGCCAGTATTATTTATTTAAGCATGAAATGGGGGGGGGGTTAAGACTTTCTGTTGAACCAGAACTTTCCCAACAGTCCAATAGAAAATACGTGCTCAACTAGTTAGAGGTGAAAACGCGAGTTTCTAGGTGAAAAAATCCCATAAAAGTTCCTCCCTTCTAGATTGCGCATGAAAACCTGGCTTTTCCACACAGTGTGAAAAGAAAGTGATCTCAATAACTATGCTAGTTGAGAGGTCGATTTCTATGGCAATTAGAGAGATTGACTGAATCACCGATAGTGTGAATCAGTCAGTCTCTTTAATTACTCGATTCACGCTATGGGTGAATCAGTCAGGTTCTCTAATTAGTCGATTCACACTATGGGTGAATCAGTCAGGTTCTCTAATTACCATAGACTCTCTAATTACTCTCGGAAACTGAATTTTCATCCTTCAAAATAGGCAAACCGACCATAAAATACACAGACGACATAATACACAGAAGCTTCGTGGCCTAGATGATTTTTTGCTTTACTCTACCCACACTACTCTTCTAAAATGCAAGTTTAAAATATAAACATAAAAATATAGTTTTCGAAGTTTTTCTAATTAAGAATTAGTAAATTAATAAGAGGAGTTTACCTCAATATAGTACGTGGAACACTTCCGAAGTGTTCCACGTACTATATTGAGGTAAACTCCTCTTATTAATTTACTAATATTATTATCAACGTAGAACATATTGAGTATTACAGCTCTGATTCATACTATCTAACTAATTAAGAATTACATGATTCATGCAGTGTTTATGAAAATTCTTATCGTCGGGGAATGATTTTTTCATAATTCGTTTGCAGCAATTATATGTTATCGAAATCTGAAGGATTGGAAGTCATGGGCAATGTCAAATGGCAGCTTGTTCTCACCTTTCTTCTCGCTTGGGTCATCGTAGTGGCAAGTTTGATCAAAGGTATCAAGACATCGGGAAAGGTAAGTGGTGCAACAGAAAAACTTATCCACGTTAAATGCACAAAAAGATGTTTAAGAAAATTACTACATTTTAATCTTTTAATTTAAAAACATTTTTGTAAAATAGCATTTTGGATTAAAATATTGCAACGAGAGCTGCAAAAATAATGTGCTTTAGGGGAACACCAGATATTGATTATCTGCTATATCACATTTCACTTTTTTACAAAGTAAAGCGTTTTGAATCCTATTTGGATCATAAGAAAATTTCCTTAAATTTATGAAAAATCAGAGAATATACATAACGAGCAAGTAAATTGTACAGTTACAGATCAGATATTTTTGCGCGATTTTAGGAAATAAATTAATCCCCTCTCTCCAGCTTGACTAAGCTGAAATTTAGTTTCCTATAAATGAATCGTATAATATATCGGATGATGAAGAAAGATCAACAGAAAAATGGGAAATAATTATAATAATATTTCCTCCTGCTTAGTTCATATAGGATTTCAAAAATAGGAACAGTACCATTTAAGATTTCGGAAGACAAAATAAAAATTTCCAAATCATTCAGACATCATGGTAACGTAATAAACTGCTTCATTCTGGTAATGCATTGTAGAACAGAATATTTTATCAAGCTGCAAGGAAAATTTGGTGACTAAAAGCTTATAAAGCTACTAATATAACGTTGTTTTCAATTCTGTTTGTTCTATGAGTGATTCTCAACTGGTGTGCAGCGAGATTTGGAAAAGCTCCATTCAAGTCAGGCCATTCTTTACGTTCTTCCCGAATATAGCGTCTTAACTCTCAATGAGAGTTGAGAGTTATTCTTCCCGAATATAGCGTCTTAACTCTCATGCTTCAAGCGAAAAAAAATTGGGAACCACTACTATGCAAAATACTAGTTTTATAGATACTCTTCGGCATTTGCAAGTCCATATGTCATTTAGGCTGCTGATTCTACAGTATCAGATGCTCTTCATTCATAGATGATCTGCCAAGTCTCCTGTTGATGTGTGCATGAATCTGTTGTTGCAATACATAGGTGCCGAAATTTTCATAGTAATTATATAAATGTACTGTTATTATTCTGAGTCCTCCATTGCAATTTAGTCAACAAAGAGGACCATTATTGATACATCGCCATCTGCCACTCCTTTAGAGAGGTCTGAATTCGATTCCGTCGATGAGTGGAGGAATTTCTGAAGTCCTCTTCAGTAGAGGTTGTAGTTAGCCGACATCAGGCGGAGGAAGTAGGCTTTCCCCTCAAGAGTTATATTCCGTTTTTTTCAAAGAGCACAACATAGAAATCGGCCACAAACACTCGTTTCTACAGGCAAAAAACATCATACACAGAAGGATTATAATTATTTAATAGCAGAGCCACCGTGTAACCAACATCAAGTTTCGGCGAACTGCTAGTAGATGACAGGAGAGTGTGTATCCAAGAGTATGCTGACAGTTGAAAGTTCTGACAAGTCTGGTAGTTGCAAAGTGGCTTAAGTTACATGCTGTTAATGTTGGTAATATTGTGAGCTCCATAATGGAACAATGTCCTGTTATCCGTTATTATGCGCAACGTGATACGAGCGCTACAGAGACTGTGATGGAAATATCAGAAGTTTACAGAGAAAACTGTTTGAAGAAAACTGAAGTTTTCAAGTGAGAAGAGTTTACAATAAATCATGAATACAATTGTTAATCGTATTTAGCAGTCACCAGCTTGAAACAAGGTCCACTCAAAGAGCGACTACTACAATGTCGCTCCGGACCACTCGGCCATCGATGACTCACTTGTAGAAGCACCCGGTTTCCGGGAGTGCTTTTACAAGTGAGTTAATGGATGGCGCAAGTGCCACTTCGAAAGGGATTATTTCTTCTAAATAATCTCTTTATCTTGCACTTGCGACATAAAAGATTCTCGGCAACGAAAATTAAAATTAAGTTATGTCCATTCCGTGAATTAAATGATCAACCTGCGTACGTATATGAGAGACAAGTGCCGGTCTCGTTTTCAAACATCATCATCATCATCAGCCATTTTCAATCCACTGCAGGATGAAGGCCTCTCCAGCAACTTTCCAGTTGCTTCTGTTTTGAGCACTGGACATCCATTTACTACCCACAAACTCATGAATTTCATCTATCCATCTCCGCCTTTGTCTTCCAGGTTTTCTTCTAGCTCCTCTTGGATACCATTCTGTTATTTTCTTAGTCCATCTGTCATCATGTCTTCGAGCTATGTGTCCTGCCCAAGACCATTTTAGTTCTTTAGTTTTGATAAGAATGTCCTTTACTTGAGTTTGTTGCCTAATCCATGTGTTTCTCTTCTTATCTAACAGTCTTATTCCCAATATGATTCGTTCCATTCTTCGCTGTGTGGTTCTCAGCTTCTCTTCCATTCTTTTGGTGAGTGCCCAAGTTTCACTTCCATAAGTCATGGTGGGGAGTATACATTGGTCCATTATTTTACGTTTCAGACAAACTGGGATATTGCTCTTCAGTATGTGACTATATTTCCTGAATGCTATCCATCCAAAATTTATTCTTCTCTTGACTTCCAGCCATTTATCATTATTACAGCTAATAACTTGTCCCAGATAAGTATATGACTCCACCTTTTCAATTACTGCTCCTTCAATCATTATTTCCCTTTCTGTGGCATACTTGTTCATCATTACTTTTGTTTTAGCCATATTCATCTTTAGTCCAAAATCCTTACTAGCTGTGCATAACTGATTAAGATTTTCCTCTAATTCTTTGGGATCATGGCTTATGACCACAATGTCATCTGCAAATCGCAAATGGTTTAGGTACTCTCCGTTCACATTGACTCCTTTCTGCGACCAGTCTAATCTTCTGAAAGCTTCCTCAAGGGCAGCAGTAAACAGCTTCGGAGATATTGTGTCTCCTTGTCGAACTCCTTTCTCAATTTTAAATTTCCTACTGTCTTTGTCTAGTCTAATAAAGGAGGTAGCACACTCATATATTTTCTTCAAAATCATAATATATGGGGTATCAATGCCTTGTCTTTCCAGTGCCCGAAACATTGCCTTATGCTGTATGGAGTCAAATGCCTTTTCATAATCCACAAATGCCAGGCATAATGGTGTTTTATATTCATTTGCTTTCTCCATTAGCTGTGATATTACATGAAGGTGATCCATAGTTGAGAATCCTGTCCTAAAGCCAGCTTGCTCTTTCGGTTGATTCTCATCCAGTATTCTTTCTAATCTGTTAGTAATGACCCTTGTGAACAACTTGTAGATGTGGGATAACAAGCTAATTGGTCTATAATTTCCAATTTCTGATTTATCTCCTTTCTTATGCAGCAAAACTATGATTGCATTATTCCACTGCTTAGGTGTCACACCTTTTCTAATGCACTTTGTGAAGAGCCTTGCCAGTTTTTGTGTTATGTCTCTTCCTCCCAATTTTAACAACTCTACAGTAACTTCATCTTCCCCCGGGGCTTTCTGATTCTTCATTTTCTTCAATGCATGTTCTACCTCATCAGGAAGAATATTGGGTATGTCGTATGTGTTGCTACTTTGCAATCCATCTTCCCCACTGCTGGCATCATTCCCCTGCTCCTTGTATAATTCTCTATAGTAGTCTTCTGCTATTTGAATTATGCCTTCTCTGCTGTTTATAAGTACACCATCGCTATTCTTCAGTTTCAGTATCATTTGTCTTTCTGTATTACTGCTCATGGCTGCTGATTTAAATCCTTTGTTTTCCCTTAATGCTTGTTCTACTTTTCTTGTGTTAAATCTTCTTATGTCCTCTCTGAGTCTCTTTCTAATGGCTTTGCATAACTCAGTATACTCAATTTTCTCCCTGTCAGTGTTTTTCTTGCTTTTCATTTGTCGTCTTCGGTTCATCATGACAAGTGTTTCTTGACTAATTTTTTCTTCTTTGGATTTCTTTTTCCCTATAGGTTTCTTGGGCTTTATCACTTTCAAAAAGCTGTAATATTCCTCGTCGATATCTTGGTCCTCAGCAGTCTGCAGAAGCTCAAACTTGTTCTTAAGTTCCAGTACATACTGCTTTTTCTCCTCTTCTGTTATCTCAAAGACCTTTGTATTATTTACTCGAGTCAGTTTTTTCAAACAATAATCTTATTATTATTTTTTAAAATTATTCTGATAGTAAAACTGAATTAAACATGCAAACACTTTATAACTCAGCATATCACATGTTTAATACGAGGGGCGTTTGAAAAGCTTGTGACCTGAGGATGAAGGGTTTATTTGATGAGTCTGGTAACATGTTGCTTCTCAACATATCCTCTTTGGAAACAATACACTTTTGTCACCCATGCTACAATGCGTTGATATCAGCTGCGAAGAAAATTTTCTCTTGGGCCTGCAGGAATGTATCCACTGCAGCAATGATGTCGCTGTCGGTGAGGAAATGGATTCCAGCCAGGTATTTTTTTCAAAGTTAAAGATCTGGGGGCTAGATCTGGTGAATATGGGAGGGGGGGGGTCTAAGATTTCAAAGCTGCACTTAGGCAAAAAGCCATGACAATGACAGACTAGTGAGTAGGCGCGTTGTTCTGGTGGAACAACACTTTCTTGCTGAGTTTTCCTCAGCGTTTGTCTTTGATGTTTTGACGCAAACGCTACACAAGATCTGCGTAATATGCTCCTGTGACTTTCTGGCCTTTCTGAATGTAATCTATACTCCATCAGCATTCCAAAAAAATCCATCAGCATTCCTTCTGCTAGCATGTTGATGCCATCACCTTTCCAGCAGAAGGAATCGACTAGGTTTTTCTTTTTTGGGGGGGGGGCGGAAGAGCTGTGTTTCCACTGTTTGGACTGCTCTTTTGTCTGGCTGAAAGTGATGGACCCGCGTGTCATCCAAGGTCACAATACTTTCAAGGAAATTTACTTGACCTGCTTGAAAACGATGCAAATGTTCACTTAACTTGACAACTCTTGTGCGTTTTTGATCTGTTATCAACAACTTTGACATTTATCGTGCTGACACCTTTTTCATAGTGAGAACCTCTGTTATTGTGTGGTACATACGCTCAGATAAGATGCTCAAAACGCTCGCAATGTATCGAACTGCCACTTGTCGATCACTCACTCATCACAAAATCATGCACACTCTCGACAATTTCTGGAGTGATGGAGGTGTTCCACAGCGTGGGTCATCATCCAGGCTCTGCCTCCCTCGTTTAAATTTTGCTGCCCAGTTCTTAACCATGGAATAGGAAGGGGCATCCTCCCTCAATGCTCTAACAATATCCTCATGAATTGCATTTGGCGTTAGTCCCTTTTCCCCCCCAAATATTGGATAGCTGCACGGTGACTGATTTTGTCCATCTTTCCTTATTCACACAATTTTGTTGACTTCAGGAAATGTAATTTAAAAAAAGACATTATTGAAACTGCGAAACTGCATGAAATTTGATTGGTTACTATTTTAACTATACTACTTGCTATACATTAATTACAGAAATTTTTCATACTAAAGCCACGAACTTTTCAAACCCCCTTTCCCCTCGTACTGTCTTATTAAACTTGAAATCTGTTAATGGTTTGCTGAAAATGGCTAATGCTTGTAACTGTTTTATCTTACTCTGATTAGCTTACCTTAAACTTTCTTTTTAACTTTTTCCTTTATTTTATACAGGTAGTCTACTTCACTGCTACCTTTCCATATGTTTTACTTTTTATACTGTTCATTCGAGGAGTGACACTAGATGGAGCGTCAGATGGCATCTACTTTTATCTTGTTCCCGATTTCCAGAAGCTTACAAGAATTAAGGTAAGGATATTACTTTCAAGAAAACATTCTGTTGGCAAATACAGTACATTGCACTAATAAAAATATGAATACATACACTGGCCAAAAAAAATAGGAAACCTTTGTATTAAGACAGTCACAGACAGAAGAAATGCAAATAAATGCAAACCGTGACGTGGGAGTAATGATGTGTACTTCGTTGAGTATAAAGACTACACAGTAATCTGAAGTCAGAATGGAGAAAACGCGTGATCTATCAGACTTTGAAAAGGTCTTATCGTGGGTGCACGTTTAGCAGGAGTCACGATTCAAGAAACGAAAGACAACTGGTTTCTCAACAACATCCATCTCAAAGTTTTTTAATGACTGGAAAACAAGCGGTTCTTCCGCATCTCAAAGGCGTAAATGTAGCAGATAAACAATACTTCAAGAACAAAGCCGTTGTGCTCTAAGGAGGACTGTATAGAAAAATAGAACATCCAGTGTGCAGCAAATAACATCTGAATTCATCCCAGAACTGCCATATTTTAAACCCGTACCATGCTCGGGGAATTGAAGAAATTCGGTATTGGCAGTTGCCTGCCTATTTGGCAGCCACTTGTTTCAGAGAATAACAGAAAAATCAGCTTGCAGTGGTGGAGAGAACGTTGTGATTGGACAGCACAACAATGGACGAAAGTCATGTGGTCAGACGAATTACGATATACTGTACTTTTATTATAATTGGAGAAGGACGTTGCGTGGTGGTTTTCCATGCAATCTAGATTTCCATTATGACCACTCTTATAGACTTTGTTTTGCACTGATGGTAGGCAGAGAGTGTGGCGAGACCTTGCTTGTACGAGGGGGGGGGTGGCGCCTCCGTAGCCAGGTGGGAAGGAGCAACAGTGCGTACCACACGCTTCTTGATTAGACCGGGGTTCGAGCCCATCACCACCAAATATGGAGGATGCGGAAAGGTCAGGGAATGACCACCGCATATTCCGGAGCAATATGGCCTTAGTTGCTAATGCTCCTAAAAACCAAACAACAACAACAACAACGAGGGGGGGTATCAAAAAGTTCGTACCCTGGCCTAGATAAAACATCAGTAGGAAGATGTTGCTTTTAATATAAGTTATCTACATATTCAATAACTAACATGTGAAATTTCATTCCCGTAGGTGATCGTACACCAGAGGTGGAGCCCGGAATCTGAGGAAAGACGCTACGATTGACAAAGTGGAGTATCGAGCAGTGATCAAGTTCCTGCATTTTCAGGGAGAGAGAGAGAGAAAGCTCGGGAAATTGACGAAGAAATGAAATCTGTGTATGGGCAGAATTGTACATCCTATGACACTGTAAAAAAGTGGAAACGGGAGTTCCAGTGCGGTCGTACAAGTGTCTTTGACGAGCCAAGAGAAGAAAGGCCATCAACATCCACAGACAGTGAGACGGTTGCATAGGTTGAGCAGCTGGTGCTTAGTGACAGACGTGTGACAATTTATTTCATCGCAAATGTAGTGGAAATTAGTTATGGGTCTTCCCACAGCATTTTACATGACCATCTGCATATATCTAAGCTCTCCGCACGATGGGTTTCAAGATTTCTGACGCCTTTGAAGCCGTTGCTACCACCAACTTTGTTGCCCAGTGCGGCTTCGAACTACTGCAGCACCTACCTAGCACCGTCAGACCTCTTCTTGTTTCGAGAAATAAAGAAACCATTGCGTGGACCCCGCTTTGATTCGTCTCAGAAAGTCATCAATGAATTGGAATCGTGGTTTCAGGCAAAAAGTGCGGAGTTCTACGATCAAGGCATTAAACAATATCCATAGATGGGAGAAATGTGTTACTGTACATGGAAAATACATAGAAAAGGATTAAAGTTTCTGTGAAGTTTCACCTTTCTAGGGCTATTATTTCTAGGTAAGGATACTAACTTTTCGATACCCCCTCGTATTGTTAAGACAACCCAAGCATCTGGAGGTGGTATCATGGTATGGGGATTGTTTTGTTGGCATGGACTAAGTCCGTTGATACTGGTGGAAGGCTGAATGTCATCCAGGGAGTATTTGAATTTTGTATTAGATCTACTGCATCCTGCAGTGTTACACTTTTAATCAGAAGGTGATGGCCACTTTATGGATGAGAATGCAACAGCACATCGTTCAAGAATGGTTCAGAGAACATGATCCACCATCTTCCTTAGCCTCCACATCATTCACTGATTTCTAGGAGCCATCATAGACACCCTGTCTATGATGGCTCCTAGAAATAATCCATCCCCACCTTGTTTAACTGTGCAGGTATACAGAACTCTGTAAAACGGGCCTGACATGTGGGTTAATGTGTGTGTTTGTGAGTGTTCTGTAGTGTGTGTTGTTTGTGTCACCTCTTTGCCATCAGGGAGCAGCCATCACCTGGACAACTGCTGCCCAGTGCCCGTTCACCGGCACAAGGAGCCGGACCTGAATCCCAGTATTTAAGTAGCACCCACAGGAAGTAGTGCTAAACCATTGGATGCTAATCCCCTTTACACAGGTTGTCCAGATCTGTGTACTAAAAAGAAGGGAAAAAAAACAACAACATACTGTTATAAACTGTACATGCCACACTAAGGCATAGAGAATTTCCCACTGGAAGAAGTGCTATACCAGAGGGGAAAATTTTTTTTTAACCACAATATGTTATACTATAAATTAAGATTCTTAGCAAAGCTTATTATCTTAGTACCCACCTCTAGAGGTGGGTACTAAGATAATAATCTTTGATAAGAATCTTAATAGATAATCAACAGTACTTCAAGCTTTCAGCTGTAAAATTAGTCGTTATTCTATAAAATACATTATATTCACATCACCGTATTTAACTTAGAAAGTATTAAATTGTGATGTTTGTTGTCGCCTAGACAGATTCATAATTTTCCTTTTCATAAATGCAAAGTTCTGCAATGCATTATAATTGTCTTGCGAGCTTAGAAGACAAACACATTATCTTCACGTAAATCAGGTACAAAAGTAAACAACAAAGATCTATCCACCTTATATACAGGACAATAAAGAAGAATATGCAACCAGTTTCCCACTTCACCACAAGTACAGAAAGGATCTGATTCTAAATTAAACTGATACAGCTTTTCTTTAAAATATCCATGTCCTGTAAGTAAAAAAGATGTAAACATTCTAGGAAAAAAACCAAGAATTCTTCTTATCTGCACTGAAGTTACCATTCTTAATGAAAAGAGGGGTAACCGCATCAAAATCACTTGAAACCCACCTGTTTTGCCATGCAGCAACAAACTTGTTCCAAATAATCACTTTACGTTACTAATTTTAAACGGAATTAGAAGATCTCTAGAGATACCCGTAATTGATAGAGACTGTTCCTTTTTTTAATCAATACAAAATTCCTCTATATGTAATATACGTATCTGAAGGGATTGTACCAGCCATCACCTGCAATGTATTATTAGACACTGTTCTTGCTACTCTTGCTATGGCCAATAACATTGACCGCTGTAAGGAAATAAGTTTGTTCCTCATTCTAACGATAGTAACTCTGTGCGACCACACTCCAGAGTAATAAGACATAATTGGTAGATATACTGTAGTGTAATATAATCGAAGAGTTCTTTTATTCAGCCCCCAGTCAGACCTGGATATCCTGAAGAGAGCAGCAGTAAAATTTCTGACTTTTTCAGCAAGATTATTCACACGTAAATTGAAATTTAACTGATTTAAATTGATTCCCAAATATTTCAGATTTTGCACACATGGAATCAATCAACTTATTAGAAACAAAAACCATAGGTGAATATCAAATCTTTTCTTAAAAACCATTAGCTTCGTTTTAAATGTTGATATTTTAAGCTTATTTAATGAAGCCCACTTTTGCAGATCTTACATTACAACTTTAGCTCGTTCCTCCAAATTATTTCTAGATCTTCTTAGTATACATACCACAAGATCATCTGCACATGCCAAGCGAAAAATAGATTCAAAATCTTTTATAAGCCACTGATCCAGTAGAGCATTCCACAAGATAGGACCAAGAACTGATCCCTGCGGATACTCTCTATAAACAGCTTTGTTATGTCAGAGTTTGAGCTCTGACCATAATATATCCATCCTTAAAATACGACCTAATCACTGAAGATACTGGAGAGAATAATTCGGCAACTACGCGATATGCTGGAGAGAGCAATTCGGCAACTACGCGATATTTTGCTGGAAGAATGGTTACAATTAGACCAAAACGCATTAAAACACCTTTCAGAATCCATGCAGCGCCGCACACTTGCTGTTATTCGAAACAAAGGAGGCCCGATTAGATTCTGAGTAAAGGTTCATATTTTTTTGGCCAGTGTATGTAAAATGAAGTAATAAAAATTTATTAGGATTAGCACTTCATTTTTGTGGACTGGGTTTCACGACCTGCGATAATTATTGACTATTCGAGAATTAATCCATCTGACACAGAGACAAAACTTTTATCCCTTCTGATTAAAGCTATGCAAAAACTTCTTGTGTTCTTGCACAGGTTAAATTCGATCTCACTGGTTGCGTAAAATTATAATTACCAGAAATACTGAAAGGTATGCGTTATTGGGATTTCTGTGAGGTCAGCTGAAGAAATGGATCCATTTAATGATAGCCGACCAATGTAAAGCTGGGGATTTCTTTAGAGGATAGGCAAGGTGTTACAATTCAGAGGACCGGCCCTTGACAACATGAAAAAAAGAGACTCGTCGTTCGTAGTTAATA
The DNA here is from genome assembly GCF_048544385.1 of Mastigoproctus giganteus. NCBI lineage: Eukaryota > Metazoa > Arthropoda > Arachnida > Uropygi > Thelyphonidae > Mastigoproctus > Mastigoproctus giganteus. Next base: position 52,991,850 of record NC_143585.1, read on the forward strand.
AAATATCACCCAACAGATGTGTATATCAATTCCTTTCGTGGGTTTGAATATCGTCTCAACTCCCTGTGAACTACGCAGGGAGTATTGTTTGTTTTAACAGTAGTCAAATTGACGGAATCTAATGAAACAACGTATCAGTTTGCGTTGTATCTAATGAAACAACGCAAACTGATAATGTAAATTCTGTTTTTAGGACATTAGTCTGTAAAATAGGACACACTGCATATATTTTTTCTCATTGAGAAAATATACACAACTCAGTATAGTATCCTTGAATAGTCACTCTCTTTTAAAGGCTGATAAAACAATGAGATGTGACAAACATAGTTCCATGAACTGTATGCAAATATGCACGCAGCTGTTTTTTTTTTTTTTTTCAAAGCGACTAACCTTGTGAAGTGTCTGTAAATTATCAGTTTACTTGATTTTATTACCCATAAAATCGGTTTGCCTGTTTTGTTTTTTTTCATCTAGAAAAAAAAAAAAAAAAAACAGAAAAACCGAATTCATTTGAATTTTATGACGTAACTTTTAATTCCAAAGGAAATTATGACCAACTGGCTGTGTTTTTCTCTCTCTCTCTCTCTCTCTCTCTCTCTCTCTCTCTCTCTCTCTCTCTCTCTCTCTCTCTCTCTCTCTCTCTCCCTTCCCACCCTCACCTTTCACTTTTTTTAGGTGTGGCAAGATGCTGCAATTCAAGTGTTTTACTCATTCAGTATCGCCGGAGGAAATATGATAACATTTGCCAGTTACAATCGTTTCCACAATAACCTTATCAAGTACGTACCAGTTTTATTATTATTGTTATTTTACCTAGAAAGTCAATAATATAATCATTGTCAGATTTAGGCAGTCTGGGCACATGTTTTTACACAACCCTCTTTTTTTTTTAAGTTTGCTGTATGCACAGACTCGCAGAGTATTTTGCAATAAAATTCTCCCTAGGAACCCTAATATATTTAAAAACAGTAATAATTAACGACAAATTAAAAATAGTAATACATATTTACAAACTAAATAAAAAATCAATGATAAAAAATTAAGGGAACATTTACTGAGAAAATTTAGGGCTAAAGCCTAACATTTACTGAGAAGATTTAGGACAATAAAGCCTAACATTTACTGAACATTACGGAAAATTTACTGAATCCCTTTGCAGAGCTGTTAGCTCCGTGTAGCACTTCGAAAACCTCTGCTGTAGACAGTTCGAAATCTTGAATATTCCTTAATCCTTACCAAAATATCCAATGTATATTTGATATATCTTAAAAACCATTATTCCAGACATTTTTTTTTACCATATCTGTCCCACTTCTATTAAAAAAAATAGCAAAGGCAGTAAAACCGCTCATCTCTCATTAAAAATATTACCGAACCCCAACAAAATCTCGCAAAATCCTAGTTTCCGCGGAATCCAGTGTCAGGCATCACTTTTAATGGAGTCATCATACATATCTATCCTATCTATCATCGTACGTATTTCATTACGGTCCAGTGAATTAGAAGGGTATTCATTGGTTAAAATCCAAAAATATTGGCAAAATTCTCAAAAGAGAACCTAGCCATCAAGTACAGATTCTTATATGTCCGGCGAGTTGAGCAGACTAGGCTCATCTTATAATCCTGTAACGAAGGCGCTGGTGGCAGTTCAAGCAATACTGGTTCTGTCACTGATTAATTTGGTGGTGTTTGTATAAATCTTTGTTTGCTCAAATTGAATTGATCAGCGCCAATGGCCAAGACTCTTACCAGTTATATTAATAGCAAACATACTATTAATGTGGATGTGAAATGAGATGATTTTGTAATCCAGCTATTTTTTGTTTCCTTACATCTGTAGTTGCTCCGTTTTTTTTTTTGATAAAGATACGAATATCTATCTACCAATGAGTTTTTCCAAGACATTTCCCTTTCCTGGGATTCATCAAACTCTGACGGGAAAGAGGTTCGGGGTGGGAAAGGGGTTGGGAGTGTTGATTTCATAAAAAAAATTATATGCAATTTAATTTTATGTATTTATCATTTACTTTTATGAGCAAAATAGGATTGCAGTCCTTGACGGGAAGTAAAGTCCCTTACTGAGTCTAACGTATTAAAGAATTACAGTCTTATTTAGTTTCTAATACTTGCATTAAGCAGGAGGTGGTTTTATTTTTAGTCCTGGTTACGCCCTAACCTTATTCAGTCAGTTGCACCTAAACAAAGCCTTGTTTTAAGAGTAGTGGAAGGAGATGTCACGAAAAATTTAGACAATTTTTTAATCTTAACTATCTTTCTTAGGGACGTCCTGATTATAGGAATAAGCGACATGTTGACCAGTCTGTTCAGTGGATTTGTAGTGTTTTCCATGCTGGGTTTCATGTCCACAACGCTACAGAAACCAGTCTCCGAAGTTGTCCAATCAGGTGAGTACTAAATCCTTTTAGTTCCAACTCAATTAGCAGATTATTAACTTTTCTTCAATAAGACCGTCTTAGCCGAGTGGTCAAGCGCCCAGGTCTATAAATACACGTATCTTGAATGATCGGCGTTGAAGCCTGTGATTGCTAAATACGGTGCTGTTTCTTGTATTCTATCTTCTGAACTCCTGTGGTCGTCTCGGAATATAAACAGGAAATTTATTTATTTTAACTACAATTGATTTTTTGAATCCAATTGAACTGGATTTTTTCTTTTCGCATTGCATTGTGCAAATATTGGTAGCTTCATGCTAATAAAACTTATTGTGATATGTTGCTCATTAGGAAGCTAATAATTAATCCATATAATGCCCATTATTTTTAATCAAATGTACAATTGAAACTACTATTTGATGTGTTTATATAATTTGTATAATTGCTATGTGATTTTCTTTTGCCAGTTTTCATGGAAATATTTAATCTATACTTATAAACAGAGATAAACAATTAACAAAACAATATGTGGCTAAAATTTTTGAAACTCCGAGATGCATTCATATTATAAAGTCTTCTCGTCTATTATGTAAAGATGATAGATGACAGAGGAATGAAATTTATATAACTTTTTCAACGTAGTCCCCAAGGCGTTCCACACATTTGTTGCATCTTTCATCGTTGATGAAAGGACTATATGGAAAAATAAATATTCACATATTTTCATAGATGTTTCAGCTTAGTATTGTTATTTTATTGCTTACAAACATAAGAAAACATTTAAAAATGCAACCTGGAATGTAATCTCCACGATTACCTCGTATATCTACTATTTAACTTCATCTTCCTTTAGGAGTATTCAATAAATAAATAATAGTAATTTTTTTCAATATAATCTCCGCAGATATCAATTAGCTACAATGAACATATTCTGTATAAAGTAGAGAGCGTAGTGCAAATAATATTAATTATTATTACAGGTACTGGGCTAGCGTTTATAGCATACCCTGATGGTATATCAAGAATGCCTATATCAACATTGTGGGCTTTGCTATTTTTTTTCATGTTGTTCCTGCTAGGTATCGATAGCCAGGTAAGAAAAGTGCCTATTTGATTTAAATATATAGGGAAAAATATAAATATATTAGAAATTGCAGAGCTGTCATTTCTCTAAGTAAAATTAAATAATGTGTAAATAATCGGTATCGATTTGCAATTTTAATAACAATTATTATTACCAAAGATCAAAGTCATTTGAATTCCGAAATGAATTTCAAATCAATTCTTAACGTATACAATTATCAAAAATTATCTGAAATAATATTTCAGACTGAATGATAACAGTGACTCGAGTCAGATAGTCAGATATTTAAGTAAGGTTCATGATATCCGACCCAAGTACATGATATTAATTATTCTTTGTTTAAAAGTAAATTTACGCACATATATTCTGCGATTAGTCTTTCTCTAAGTTATATATTACCTAAAAAGAATAAAGATGTTAACGTTTAGTCTACTAAACACTTTTGAAGTCTTATTTAGAGAGGTATTTACCTCTCTAATACTCAGGTTTACTATACACTGTATACATGCTTGCGTTCCAAATATTGTAAGTTGTAGTACAATGAAGTCTGTCTTTCGTAATGATATCCATTTTCTCCAGAACTAATCTTATTAGTATCCTCAGTATACTTCACAAATTATTACTTCCTAAAATGAGGTACCCAAATCTGTCTGAAATATATACAAGATAATCAAATAATGACTTCATTGATTTACTTCGATTTACTCTTTCCTTTACTTACAGATAAAATGAAGAGGTAAAAGAACAGAAATTTGGAGAACTCTAACATTAGTTGAGAAGTTAGAGGCCATCTGTAAAACGGTCGGGTTGGAAACTGGGCAGCCATTTTCCTTTCTGAACTCTGTGCGCTCACTGGTTGCGATTTTGGATGGCTCTCTGTCTTTTAATTTCTCAACTAACACTGGAGTCTTCCAAGGTCCTATTCTTTTCCTCCAATATCAATGACCTGCTTCTGTTAACTGGAAGTCTTATTCGTCGTTTTCTGATGGTAGTATACACCGCATTCCAAATAGAGGAACTCTGTTCTGTCGCGGCTACCACAGTGAGTACGACTCTGTCCTTTCACATTGTGTGAAAAAAGCTTGGGTTCAGGTCCCGTCGAGACCGAAAGGATTTTCATGCAATTTTTTCGCGTTGTGGTTGACTTTGTTTATATTGTTCCCACGTCGTGGAAACAACGTGGGAACAATATACCAGTAGGAGGTGTTTGTCTAGAGATAGAAATAATATTCCATGTTATTCTGAAACTCCTAGACTAGAGTATCCAAAAAACAGTAGTCAGATTAATTAATGACCCATCTCTTACAAACCCAATCCATTTCCTACGATACAGAGGTTTAGTTAACTAAATTTAGCTATTTTAATTTCTGCTTGATAAAATAAGTAATCATCAATCGTGAAGAAGATATTTATCTAGTAGCTACGATATTTTTTTTCATTTATCCCTTCTGCTTCTGTTTTTTTTGGAATAGCCTTCCTTCGTATGTATTTCCTGAAATATTTAAAGAATTTCAGAATTCAACGTCAAAAGATAATCCTAGAGTACCACCATAGGCTCCAAATAACCTTTCGTGTTTGAGATTACTATTAAAGAACACTTTCAGAAATACATTTCTTTTTCCCAGATCCTCTTAGAAATCAATCACTATTATGATAGTGTTGTACTAACATTTCTGATCCATAGTGTTACAACGTTTAGCACAGTGTTTATACATTTATCTGCATTTTAATCTTTTCATGCCAATTTAAATCGCATTTTTTAATATGTACTTAGCTTAATGTTACAATATTCTTCATTTGACAGAATGATCTATTTTTTCTTTTTCATGCATTTTCATATTGGAATTTGATGTAATTCTGTGTGTGATAAAAAGTTGTATGGTATGATTCTAGGATGTATGAAACTTCTTGTATATGTGATAACTATACCAGTGATTTTTATTTAAAACTTTTTTTTTTTTTTTCAGTTTGCAATGATCGAGACAATCATCACCTTTGTCTTCGACATCCTACCAAGCACACGAACTAAAAAGGCACTGGTTGTAACATCAGTTGGTGTTGCTATGTTTCTTGTAGGACTGCCTCTTACCACCAATGTAAGTGTTAATGTAAAAATTTATTTCCCAGTTCAGGACTACCAACGTACTTCTCTAACTAGATTGAACTTTTTTAATTTATTGCTTAATAAAACAAGTAATCATATCAATCGTGAAGAATAGTTTTAATTGACAGCTATTTCGGTAGCCCTGGTTTTCCTTTTCTTTTAAGTAATTTGAATATTGTAGAACCATTTATTGAAATAAGCAATTTTATAGATCTAGTGTTACTCCATGAAACCCATGAAGGGATGGAAAATTCAGTTATTAAGAAAATGATCACATTTATTCTGTCTGAAACGTATAATCCTGCCCATCTTCGGATGTACAGTATTATACGTTTTGGATGATGGGAACACAACTGAGTTGTTAGAGATACCACCACATATTAATTGGCCAACTTATTGGAAAACAAAACGGGAACATGGATTCTCATTCGTGGGGAGGAAAGAATTGTCCTAACTTATCCTAAAAGACTAATGCCTGAACCCAGGATTATCCGTCACACCCTTTCTAATTTCTACGAACTTTTTGACTCATTAGAGAGAAATCTTTATTGCAACACAGAAATGATGATTACATAACAGTGTAGTAGCGACTGCCCGTCATGGCACAGTGGCCAGGAGTTAACAAAGTAATATAAAGGCAAGGTAAGGTTGCCTGAATAAACTAAAAGGATAAAAGAATAAAATAATAATGAATATGCTAATAAAGCATTAGAAAAAAGTAAAGAAATAATTAAATATACTAGACATTAAGTGAGTATTCACACCCTTAGTTACAAAATATATAACATAACATAAGAATGCACATTGGATTGCATAATTATATAAATTGAATTGAATTGAATTGAGTAATAGAATGCATTGATCGGGGTCAGGTTATAATAGTGGCCTTGGCCACCCACCACAGAGTATTCTTTTCCTATATTGCCGATCCTGACTAAACTTGTTAAAGTCGACATCTAGATCCTGGCAGCGTGCTAACATCTGCTGAGGAAGGAACCGTTTCGACAGGTGGAGGCGTGTTCGAAGAGGGCATAGCTGCGGAGTTGCTCGCAGATGCGCCACTAGGATCCTACATGGACAGTTGTCCCAGAAGGAAGGAGAGGAGATGAGACTAGTCATGAGCTTGACCATAATGACGAGTCTCCTTTCATCAGTGCCACTTGAGATGTCGAATGTGTTGGCCATAGCGGTGGTTCGGATCTGTGGAGGTACGTTGAGCTTGTGGCAAGCCCACTTGAGGCGCCAGTGTTCGGAGGAGAATACTGGTTTGGTGATAGAGGGAGATGCCAAAATCTCTCTCTCCAGCATAGAGAAGCTGGGCATAAACTACTGTTGTGATGTATCTGATCATGGTGGATTTATCTGTTACATTTTGCAAATGCTGCTTGTATAACCATCTGTCTGGCGGCTTTTGTGAGAAGCATGTCTACACGTTGGGCGAACAGAAGATTTGGGTCGAATCTGATCCCTAGGTCAATGCGATTTTGAACAAATGAAAACCCACAAAAATCCATCTATTTGAGGAATAGATGGATTTTTGTGGGTTTTCTTTGAGCGAGAAAACCATGGTTTCTGACTTTTCAGGATTGATGCGTATACCAAATTGCTTGAGATAGGCAGTGCTGTAGTCGTAAAATTAGCAGAAGGCGGGTTCAACTCAATTTTAAAATGAAGGTATACTTGAGGTATACTCTGTGAACTTTACGTATGCAGAGAGTATACTATGCTTATTAATCGAACTCCAGAGGGTATACTGTGCTTATTAATCGCACTCCAGAGGGTATACGGCGTATATCCCCGGCGTAATAAGGATAAGTGACTAGAATAGGGTATGTCTGCTGGTAGCAGCTATTAATGATGTGACCAACAGACTGTCAGATTTTAAGGGGGAAAAGAGGATATTATTATTCATGTGGGGACTAATGACATTAAGCATACACGATCTGACGATTTGTTAGACAAATATAGAACCATGCTGAAGATATGTCGCGAGTTAGGTCACGTGTCTATGAGTCTGTAATTCTGCCCAGGCAAGATAGGAGGGATTATATGCTGAAAGCCTTGTGGATTAACTCAAGACTTGAAGGACTCTGCAAGGCTTCTGGGGGGGAAATTTCTATCAGCTTGGCCCGCACTTGTAGGTAGAATGAATCTGTTTTGTAGAGACGAGATATATTTAAACAAAGCTAGTGCAAAAGTTTTTGCCAGTATTATTGAGGATACCTTAAAGGTTCAGGGAAACTACTAGTTTGGGGAGACAAGGATAATTAATAAATAAATTTTCTGTTTATACTCCGGGACGACCAAACGGTCAGAGGAGTTCACAAGATAGACAGATTATAAGAAACAGCACCGTATTCAGCAGTCACGGGCTTGAACCCCGGTCACTCAAGGCACGTGTACTTATGCACCCGCGCGCCTGACCACTAGGCTACGGCGGCCTTTTTATTAGATACGCGTTTATCTGATAGTATTAGTCAAATTAATTCTTGCACATACCTCAAGAGTATCAAGAGTATCCTACCTGTTATCACCTTTGGAGCCGGTGCGTGGTTCACCCGCTCGGCCATAGTAAGAAATAGGAATAAATTGGAATCGATTTACCGATAGAATCGATAAGTAAATATCGATTATAAGATAAACTCGATAGAATCGATAAGTAAATCATTTACCCAATGATTTACTTATCTTCACACTCTTATTTATTTCTTTTGAATGAATTTGTATCCACTTATAACTAGAAATGAACCTTTCATTTTAACTTTTCACTTATCCACTTTTAACTAAAAATGAACCTCTTCAAGGTGGCATTGCAATAATCGATCACGTCGTCTACTTTTATTTTCATTACATTTTAGTTTAGAAGATTTTTATTCTCTTCACGTTTTCGAACTTTTTTTAAAATTTTTTTTGAGCAAACTTCTGTAGGGGCTCCAAATTTTAGCAGTGTACAGTATCTGAATACAGTATTCGGATACTGATAAATCTGGCCTTGGCTGTATCGATACAGCCAAGACCGGATTTATCAGGTTGAAGGTACATAGTTGCTTTAGGAGCCAAAGTTAAAGAGAGACCCTGGAACAATGTAAATACTGTTACTCCAAGGTCTCCACGACCTTATTTTAAGGTCTTTAAACATATACGTATGTGAAAAGGCCCCAGATTTTTTTAAACCAACATTGCATACATCTCTGGAAAAAAGTTTTCCCTCTTAATTATTAGTTAATTTTTAATTTCTTGTTTAGGATGAAAGTAATGTAAAAGTAAACTGTTTTGTCTTTCCAGGGTGGTATATATGTGCTTGAAATTATGGACAATTATGCTGCTGGCTGGCCATATCTTTTAGCTGGTGTTGTAGAGTGTTTCGTTATCTCTTATGTGTATGGTAAGGGTTCTTTATTGAGTAATCGAATTTACCGAACAGTTATGGAATGGGACTATAATATTTTGCACATTTGCTGATTTTTATTTGAATACTAACAAGGGAGTACAATTATGATGGAGTGTTATGATTTAAAAACAAAATTGTTTAAGAGAGTCCTTCAGTTGATTTTAAAGAGAGAGTGCTTGTCTGGTATTAATATTCTCTCCTTTTCACATATTTAGATGTTTCTTTATGTTTATTGGGTGACATTTCTTCTTTATGGGGCTATTTGAAAATGAAGGTTCCACTTATCTTTTACTGATGCTGTAGATTCCAAAGATAAACCTAAAATAATAAAATATATTATTAAGCGTGTCAAAAGAAGTAATTTCAAAATTACGACAACAAAATGAGGAAAGTTCAAAGTCAGCCAAGAGTTACGCTATCTTAGGATGACCATTATCTGGTCTAAACGGTGAATCTTCATGGGGAGATGATTGAGATAACTATGATTTACCTGATGTGGCAAATTAGAATTACTTGGTTTACCATGTCAGGTAAATCAGAAGCAATTTGCTCTTAAGCCGCTAGCGGCTAGCAGGAACATCAATATCAAGGCTTCAGGAGAGGAAGGGGGATTCCATGCGAAAAGGACGCTGGTTTAAGGTTTTTTTTTTGGCTCCCTTGAGAACCTTTGACTTAGAGCAAAGAAATCTTGTTTTTCTGAATTACAAATTAATAAATAAATATAGCTTTCTGGGGAAAACTGAGCAGTCCATGTCCGATACCGAATAGTCTGGTGTAAAACAAAGTCAATAAAAATTCCTCCTATTCTAACACAGGTATTTTTGACATGGTGTTGAAAGACTTATTTTCAATTATAGAAAAAATCCAAACGTATGAATTTAGATTTTTAAATTCAATCCAAACAATATATTTGTTAAAATTTTGCATTGCTTCATCCTCAGACCACTGAAATGCTGCTTTAAGTTTAAAAATATAATATATATAGCTTAAAGTTCTGTGACTGTGTTAATATCCACTGCTCCAAATCTTCCAAACAATCACAGCATGCCATTTACAAGCTATTCTGCAGTCATATTCGGTTTTATCATACTAAATTCATTAGGGAACCAAATTTCACATAAAATTTATGCATTTGCATTTAAAAAGCATGGTTATAACTTAACTTACTATTACCAGGGTAGTTTCCACTATGCAGTATGAAGTTCGCGGTATTGACTAAGGCAGTCACTTTTCATAGGGAACATCGTGGCTGCCAAGTGGTTATGATTGCTATACCATGTGGGTAAAATTTGAAGCGTGGGTTTGAGTCCCTTGTAGATGGAAGGAACTTTTAAGTTAGTTTTACCATGTATTTCATTTAGAGTGAAATCATTTTATTTAGAGAGTTTTTTGATTTCACTCTGATGAAATAAAAAAAAAAAAAACTGTGAATCACTGGAATAAATACTAAGAGATTGAGAGTTTACATTTATGACATAAACTGTTGTGTAGCAATTGTATATAATTTTTTATTGAGTTATTTATTGACTGATTTTTATATTCGCCAATGAACTTATACATAAAAATTAATACAGGCTTGAATTTTTCAGGAATAAGCAATTTTCTAAAGGATCTAAAAAACATGACAGGATGGAATCCTGGCTTATGGGTTGAGAGTCATCTTATAGTCTCAATAATGACAATTAGTCCTATAATCATCACAGTAAGTGTCCTCTTTTTTACGCTGTTTGCTGTTCGTTTATTCTATTTTTATCATAAATTTATTTTTCAATGGTGTCCTGTACAGCAACTATAAACAATGTACACCAACTCATGGATTCTGTTTCAGATTCTGGGAAAGTATATTTGAAATGATGAATGCCAATGATAATGATTCAATCAATGTTTATTGCAACGAATCTATCTAACTATGAATCTTGGAAGGTGTAATATTAAAACGGCCCATTATTCGATGGGAATTGACTTTCGATTTCATTTTCGCTTTCGATTTCAAAATTTTGATAAAGTATTTGGCGAAAGCCTAAGATTTGTTGAGGAGAATTAACGGTTTGGCTATTATAAATTAATTTAGGTGTAGACAGTATTGCTTACGTTTAAATATTCTTACAAGGTCAGCACAGAATTTCTGGGCATCCAAACAGAACAAACAGCGACATAAAACTAGAGAAAAACAGACTCCAGACAGAAGTCATCAATCTATGACAGTCCAAGTGGGTAAGTTGAAAAAAAAGAAGTCATCAAGTACTTCATCCCAGACATCAATTACTTGACTACACACCTTGAATTGGCTGACTCCAAATGGCTTATGGCTTATAGTTCATTGCTCCATAAATGCCAAGCTGAAGGATTTTCTTGGACTTAATAACGATGACAAATGAATCTGCGAACAAAGGAGACTCGGAATTAGGAGACTAGAATGTAACATTTGACCTACGAAAACAACTACTACTGACAACCATGGGCGCCGGCAGGATATTTTGCATGGTGGTGCATGTCACATGAACAAGACCAACTATGTCCCAAGAACGATTGACAGGCATGTGTATGACGAGTTTACATAGGAAATGAATTGATGGCAATGAAGGTTTTATGAACGCAATTGTATCAAAATTCGCAGAGAAGCCGAAAAGATTGCAATTTTTATTTAAAGATAATGACGAAAATTAATAAGGTCTAATTCTTTTTTGCAAGAGTTATTTTAATTTTGTTCTTGTTTTGATAAATTATTTGAATTAATATTTTCTTTTCTTTTTGTAGACTTTGTACTGTTTTAATGTTTCAATATATTAATTAAAATATTAAAAACTGTGTATCACTTCGATGGTTTCACTTGCACCATGCTGCCAGCGCCCATGCTGATAACCAACCTTCAGTTGCTACAGCCTTGTCATCTTTTAAAAGCCAATAAAGATACCTTCGATGACTTCATCCACACAACTTTTCCAGCGAAGAAGACCAATGAATGCTACTGCTATCAATGACAAAAACCAAACTATTACATTAGGGTCATCCGGAAAGCTAATTTATATACCCATATATATTGTGTCTGTTAATTGTGTGTATTCTCTGGTTGTTTTGCTGGACGAAAACCCCCCGTTTCTGGGGGAAACAACCTTTCTATCTATGACTATGGCCTTTTCCACCCGGTGTGGGGAGGACGGTGACGATACCACTGTGCTACCGCGCAGACTGCAATCAATGACATGTGGACATGTGTTTTTGTAAGGGGCGGCTCCTAGAACGTTAGTTAAACTCCGCCTCGTATCTCTGTGAAGATCAGTATCTCTACAAATGGGCCAGATATGTGTATGACGTCGGTTTGTGTGTATTTTGTGTGTGTTCTGTTGTTCTGTTCTGGCCACTTGGCTACCCAGAAGCATCAGTCACCTGGACAGATGATTCTGGGTACTCGTCCACACAACGGGAAGGTGGGCCAGTCCCAGCTAAACACGTACTGTCTCAATACGAGACTCTGATCCACCTGATGTTGCCAAAAGGTGGGCCAGATTCCTCTAGGGGCCCACTCCAGAGGAGAGAGAGAGAGAGAAAAAAATAAAATAAAAAATAATAAAAAAATAATATATATATATATATATATATATTTAGATTTTCCCGTGGTGCAAAAGAAAGAAAAAAACAAAACAAAACAAAACAATGTCACTGTAAAACGCGAAACAACAAAAAAAAAAAAAAAAGTGACAGCAACCCTGAAGAACGCAAAAAAAAAAAAAACAACCATGTGACTGATTGTAGAACGCGAAGAAAAAAATAAAATAAAATAATAATAATAATAATAATAATAATAATAATAAATAATAATAATAAATAAATAAATAAATAAAAAAAAATAAATAAATAAAAAATAAATAAAAAATAAAGGGGGGGAAGAGAGAGAGAGAGATGATGTTTTCCTTCCTGAACACAGGCCGCAGAAACAAGCTCCACAGCCCATGTAGCAGGATGGGGGGGGAATACATGGTTGGTTTCAGTTCACTGCTGGGTCCTCGATGTTTGCCACTGGGGGCCTGTTAATCCTTCGTCTGCGCTTAAAGACTTCAGCTGAGTAGGTTTGCAGTGCAGGGAGGTTGTTAGGGTTCTGTAGGAAGAGCTCTAGATGCTCGCCAGAGATCTGTGTACAGCTGACAAGGTTGTGTCTCAGATCAGCATACGTAATGCACTCGAACAGTACATGCCGCCAGTTCTCTTTGGCTCCACAATGGCAGAGATCTGTTGGGTGGAGACCCAGATGGTGTAATTTTTCATTCATGGATCCGTGTCTGGTAATTAGGTATGATGTTTCTAGTGAAGGGGTGAACCAAGACTGTACAGATTTAGTAGCAGTGTAGGTTACATCAGGTTGGAATCTTTTTGTGACAATGCCCAGTGTTGAATTATGCCATCGAGTTTGCCAAATGTTGAAGAGCTCGTTGTAGCAACGCGTCATCTCAGCCTTGGGGTCAGCATCCAGATTAACCTCAATGTCGAGGATCCTTGTTGGGATATTCCTCGTAATTCGGAAGCACAACCCTCGGAAGATGACATGTAGATCGAGCGGAAATGCTCCCGCAATGACCTGAATGGCAGGAGTGGAGACCGTTCTACACACTCTGCAGATTGCCATTAACATTGACCTCTGGATGGTTCCAAGCTTGTCTCGCATCTTTACAAGAGTTACCCGATGGAACTAGGCTCCGGCTGCATAGGTCACAATTGGTAAAAATACTGCATTGTAATACAACCGTAGGGACCTTTTGGAGAGTCCCCAATCATTCTTAGAGATGCGTATGATGGTTCCTGAGAATCTCTTAACTTTGTTTCGTAGATTAACAAGATGTGGGAGAAAGCTGAGTTTGTGGTCAATAATCACTCCAAGTACCTTGGTTTCAGTGACGATTGGCAGTTGAACGTTACATATCTTTACCTGCGGTGGGCGCCTGAGATCAGTCTATTCTTAAATAGCATCATTTTAGTTTTCTTGGGTTGATATGCAGCTTATTAAGTGCGGCCCAAGTTGAGAGATCTTCGAGGACCTGGTTTGCATTTTCTTCAATGGCCTTCCGTGAATGCCCTGACACCACAACTGTGAGATCATCAGCAAAGGCCATTCCTGAAGGTGCGGGAGAGCCAGTCTTGGAGGACTATATTCCAAATGAGGGGTCACAGGACTGACCCTTGGGGACAACCTCGATTTACTGATCTGGTGACTTGCTGGAATTTTGACTTGAGAATAACTGCTCGGTCGGAAAAATAATTCTGGAAGATGCTGTATAATTGCCGGGGGCAAGCGGCAGTTCGAAGGCGTGCCAAGGCACTATCCCACCAGACGGTGTCGAAGCCTTCCCTCGAAGTCTATGAAGATGGCCAATTCGAATTTTTCTTCAGAACTTTCAATATGTAAAACCAAATCGAAAAGAACTTCTTCACACGACCTTCCACGGGTGAAGCCATACTGGCATGGTGAGACCAATTCATGCATTTGTAGCATGGAGACAACCCTGAGAGCCAACGACCTTACCAAGGTTAGCCAGCAGGGCAATAGGCCGGAAGCTGCGGGGGTCTGTTGGTGGTTTGGTTTGTGAGGTTTCTTGATGAGGCGAATGAGGGCAAACTTCCATTCTTTTGGAAAGCATCCTTCTTCCAAGCATTTATTGAAGAGAAAGAGTAGATGGTGCGGCCGCAGTGTGTGAAAGCGGATGATGAAGATATATTCTATTAGGTCAAGGCCTGGACACTTTTTGGCATTAATGTTTCTAAGGACTGCTCCCAGTTCTTCTAGTGTGAATGGGTCGGCTTGCTCTTTTGCTATATAATTGCTGTTGGCAGCTCTAATTGCTGAATGTTCTGGGTGATCATCAGAGATGTCATCAGGTGGAAACAGTTTGTCTAGAATAAGGTTGGCAGAATCCTGCCAACACTTAGTTTCTTGAGCATCTACTGAAACAGTGTTGAATATTTCTGGGGAGAAGGTTTTCTCTCTCAAGATCTTATATGCCAGGCCCCACGGATTTGTACGGTTGGTTTCTTTTACGAAATTTGCAATTGCAATTGCAATTGCAAATTTCGTAATTGCAATTGCCTTGGTATACTCATTCTTTTTGGCGATATAATCCCTATGAAGACGTTCGACATCAGGAGCTGGCCAATCACGGTGTCGCTGGTAGTTCCTGCGCGCAGAGTGGACTGACTTACGAAGGGTGGTAAATTCCAGGGTCCACCATGGGCAGATTGCTGGCCGGAACACCTTCTTCCTTGAGGACCTGTATGAGGCTCTGAGTATATGGAGTGCTGGATAAAAGTGGTCAAATGCTCTGCATTTAGCGAGTCCATCTGTGATGGGTCTGGATTTGGAAAGTCCAGTTCTATGGAGCTGTCATATGCTTCCCAATTGACGTTTCTCGAAGAGAATCTAATGAAGTCAGTTGGCCTTGCTCTGTTGTTGTTTCTCAGTGGAACCAAGTCAAGATAGAACAGTATGGCTCTATGGTCGCTAACAATCAGATCCGGAGTTACCTTCCAGCAACTAACTGACTGACGTAGGTCCTTTGTAGAGAGGGTTAAGTCAATATTAGATTCACCGGTGGAGCTAGAGTAAGTAGTGAACTGGCTAGGCTGGATATGGATAATAAGATTTTGGCTGAGGACAAAGTCCTCAAGAAGCTGGCCACGGCCATCGGCAACCGCACTGTGCCAGAAGGGGGATTTTGCATTCAAGTCAGATGCAACCAGGAGTTGTTTGGAGCCAATAAAATTCAGGGCGAATTCCAAAAGTTTAGTGCTTCATTGATGTTACCTGAGGGAGGGCTGTACAGTGACATCAGGTAGAATGATTGATCTGTAGATGTAATCTGGATACAGGTGGAGAACTGATTGCAGAGGCCCTGGACAACCAGGACATCGAGATCCCTATTTATGACTGCTATACATGTTTTAGGGTCCACTGGGACAGGTTGAATGACTCGAGTGTGTATGGAAAAGCCAGTAATTTTAGAGGTTGGATGGGGTTGTATTCTTGCAGCATACAGCTCTTGAATCAGAACAACATCAAATGAATTCTCCTTAGTGGCCTGGTGTATTTCATCCGCAACTGTGCGGGACCTTTGCCCATTTATTTGCATCATTCTCAAGTATTTAGTCTGAGATACGGGGGCTCCTCTTAGGCTTCCAGAAAGAGTGGGCAGGACTGGAGCGGGGACACAACTGGTATTTTTTGTTGGTTTAGGCATCAGCGGTCCTTAGTCTTAGAGTTCCAGAGCCCTTTGGGTATTCTGGGCATAAAATATCCGGAGAGAATGGTTATGTGCTCGCCTGTTCCTTTTACAATTCACACAAGAGGGCCTCTTCATCACGGTAGGGACATTCTGCTTGGACATGCCCACTTCCTGGCACAATACCCGCAGTATGGAGATTTGTGGGAGCAGCGTTGGGAGGTATGCTCTTATGTGAATGAAAGCCCGAAGTTCTTCATTCACAGCTTTGAGCCTCTCATTGTCAATGAGGAGCTCAGTTGTAATTGACTCAAGGTGGACCACAACTCCTGCACACGGTTACCTGCACTTCTGGTGAAGCGACTGGAGTCGTGGTTTAGGAATGCGATCAACTGCCTACGAAGTCGAGAGATTGTTTGTTGTAGCTGGCTCTGAAGTGGGTCCACCTTCTGGGACACTAGATGGAGGTGGTATCCCCAGTCTAGGAGAGGATTTTAACCCAGCTGCGATAGCGTTGGCAAGGGCTGTCGGTGTGATAGTTTGGGTGACGCTTTTAATCTCTGTATGGGTGGAGGCCATTCCCCAGAAGGAGGAGCAGCATCAGTGGATTCAGCAACAGGGCTTTGGTCAGGGTACAATGCCAGTGGTTGCCCCTCATCTTGGGTCACAAATTCCGAGCAGAGGAGAGCAGCCCATGTCTCCATGGTCTCCTTAGTTTTCTTGTTGGCCTTCTTTTTCTTTTCTTTTTTCATCGAGAGATATCCACTCTTTAGCTGGGTCTTTGGCGGGATACTAGTTGGAGGAGGATTCTCCGGAACTGTTTCAGGCTCCTCCTCACTAGTAGAACTGGAACTTTCCCTCCCTCTCATGTCACGTGGAGGGAGTGCAGGATGAAAAGCAAAGCACAAGTTTAGCGATGAAATGCAGCAATGACGAAAACCAGCAGTTTGTTGGGCTGTCTGAGGAGATAATTTTTAATTTGCACTTGAGGGGAAAGTTCGCAGCACAGTTGCTAGGGGGGGCTGTGAATAGTGCGCTGTTACGATCTGAAGGTTTTGATCAAGTTTTCAAGGCACTAATTAACTATACTGATTGTGGAGACAATTGAATTAATTCCACTCATTATACTGTATAACACATTATGAAATAAGGGGATTATAAATTTAAGCAAATAAGCAACAGCATAATTAAAATATAGGTTCATGGCAGTTTTCAAATGCAGGAATTCCAGCAACCAATCACAGGAGAAAGCAGTGTTCACGTGACTTGTTTCCGGAAGAAGCAATGGCCGACCATTTGCTAATTAATTTATCGCTAAATGTGGTAACAATACTAAGAACCCCCATAGTCTTCTTTGTAGTGAGTAGAATTTTTTTATAGAAATAATAACAATTTCCCCAGTGTTCCAAAAGTACAGTTAATCAAACTAACAAGCAGCAGGAACAGTATTAACTGACACTATAAAAATCATTACAAGACATACCACAGGCGAAACTAGAGTGGGAGCGACCATTACATACAAACAACAGCGGGGTAGCATGTCTGTACAAAGCAAAATTAGAAAACGTTAATAACTTCTCACTCCCTTAAAATTTAGCCACAAAAATACATGCACCAACTCACTAACTAATATGGAGTCGACGACACTACTTTAAAATCGCTAATTCCAAAAGTAATCCAGAATTTGAACGAACTTTTGAGGAACTTTCACAAACACAACATAACTATATAATTCGCCGCTAGGAAGCCTCTTGCAATCAATGACAAGCAACAAACCCACACTTCATCTGCACGACCATGGCAAGCACTT
Source organism: Mastigoproctus giganteus (assembly GCF_048544385.1). Classification (NCBI taxonomy): domain Eukaryota; kingdom Metazoa; phylum Arthropoda; class Arachnida; order Uropygi; family Thelyphonidae; genus Mastigoproctus; species Mastigoproctus giganteus. The sequence continues at coordinate 53,009,837 of NC_143585.1, forward strand.
GATAACTCTGACTGAACATTTCTGAACACGACTATGATAACGTCGAAACCTCGCGGCCTGGGATTTATCTTGGCTCTGCCCAGAGTTCTGTTAACTCCTAACTCAGGAATAGGATGCTTCAGGAGGAGGTCCTATGAAGACTCCCACCGCTCCCTTCTTTCCCCTGATCTTTTACTGTACCATCTTTCATACCTACCTTACTAAAGATTCCCCCCCCAACTATCGCCCCGTTGTGTTCTGACTAGATATGGCCTGAAGTCCAGGCGGCTTCAGCTGGTCCTAGCTTTTCAGCCGTGAATTTCGCGTCATAGTAACGAACCACTTTTGGACCAAAAAAAAAAAAAAACAAATTATGATATTAGGGTCTCCTGTAAATGATTACATCTACCCATATTTATTTTGTCTGTAAATTGCGTGTGTTCTCTGGTCGATTTGCCTGTTTGCTGGACGAAAAAACCCCAGTTTCTGGGGGAGAAACCTTGCTATCTACGCCTAAGACCGACTAAGTCAGCCACGGAGTTAAAAAAAGCCCACTAAAGTTCCTCGTGTCATTGACGGGATTCGAACCCAGGCCTTTTCCATCCGGTGTGGGGAGGACGGTGACGATACCACTGTGCTACTTGCGCAGACTCTATCACTTTTGGACCGGCTGTTGACGCATCATGAAAATGACTAATGTACAGTAGCACCAAACGATCACATCGTTGATTATCATCCTGTGAACCTGTACCGCACGTATCGAAGCCCCCCCATATTTCACTAATATAGTCACCAATTGAAGATTTTGCTATATGTTTGGTGGAATACAATTTTTTGGTCACTTGATATAAGAGCAATAACAGTTCGTAAGCGTTTAACAACCGGTTCTGAACCGGAAAGAAGCGGTTGGATGACACCACGATGCAAATCCCTGATGCATCCTGGCTTAATTGATATTATAATATTCATTTCAATTATTTTCAATAATTGTTTCCAGTTATTTACAGTAATCATTGGAAATAATGAAATATGATCAACAATAGCTTTAATTTTTTTAATGTGGATAAGTCATTATTTGTGTTATTTTACGGTTTTAATGAATTTCAATTCAATAGATAATCCTGTTACTAAGCTGGATACAATTTGAACCACTAACACTTGGAGATTATGTATTTCCAACTTGGGGTAATGCTATTGGCTGGACAATGGCTGTCGTACCAGTTTGCTTCATCCCACTAGGATTCATTCACGAGCTGTTCTTCAAGCATAAAAACATGTGTTTAAAGGAGGTAAGTCAGCTAATGTTTATAAAATCAAGCTATACTTTAAAATTAGCCTACATGTCAAACATCAATATTTCCTTACTCCTACAATAATATTTTTAGCTCTTGTACTTCTCAGGCCTTGCCCTGAATTTACTTAAGTCTTATAATTCCATCGAGGATCTCACATATTGTGAATATACACTAACTGGCTAAAAAATTAGAAACCTTTTGCAATTGGTTTAAATAGATAATTGAACGTATGTTATGTAGATATAAGTTGTCACAAATTCCGTGGTTTCAGATAAGTATTGATGCTTTCCTTAGCTTCTGAAATTCGGAAAGACCACCTGTCTTTCCCATGACTAGATCGGCTAAGAAGCCATTATTGTTGGAGCACATTTAACAGAAACCCGTTTAAAAATTGAGAAAACAAAAGAAATCACTGGTGTATCGAAAGCAACCATCTCAAAAGTATATAACGAGTGGAAGAGAATACTAAAGGAGTTCTTTAGAAGAGAACGAAGAGAAAATTAAATTCAATTTAAGCAAAGAAAGACCCATTTACAACAAAATTTACGCAGCAGGAGTTGAAAAATCTGGGATTTGGTAATCGTTTACTACACAAAAGCCATTTATTTCTGTAACAAAATTGAAATTCGACTGGAATAGTGCTGTCAACACCAAGACTGCACTGTGGAACACTGGAAAAAGACCGTTTTTGACGAGTCCCGATTTACACATTTTGCATCAATGATGGGATGAAAGTGTGGCGTGAACCTCACGAAGCCATGCATCCAGTCTATCTTGTGTCCACCGTTCAAGCGGCTGGAGCGATGAATGGGATATGTTCTGTACGGACTCCGTCATTTACGCCGTTAGAACCTCGTGTTACCATGGATATCTTTTTGTCGTAAATGACCAATTTCGCCCTCCAATTTTACACGTTTACCCGGATTGCAATGGATTCTTTCAAGACGACGACACAACACAACTAATTGTATCTGATTGGTTCGAGGAATATTCTCAAGATTTTTGGGATTTTCGATTTCAAGAGAAATTTCAGTATCTCTCTACTGAAAGAGAGCTATCTCTCAGCAGATGAAAGATATTCTGATGGAAGAATGATATTTTTAACCCCACGGGCTTACATCTGGTGAGTACGGGCTTGGCAAACTCAGGGTCCTGAGCGCTGGATATCATCATTCTTCTCTTCTGACTGAATTTTTTTATTTTTTATTTTTTTGGCTGGTGCAGCATATCCTCAGGGTTCTTTGCACCTTATGGCTAATAATAATAATAAATTTGCAAATCCCTTATTTTAAATTATTATTATATTACGGTTACCCGTAATTTAATACATAAACCCGTATTTGTGTCTAGCTATTGTGGTCAATTTGCTGTTTGCTGGACATAAAACCTGAGCTTCCGTGTGAAAAAACCAGGCTATCCTCGTCTGAGACCGACTAACTCAGCTAAGTTGTGAAAAAGGCCCTTAAAAATTCCATTCCTCGTGTCTTGACGGGATTCGAACTTCGCCACACCTGCACTTTTCCTGCTGGTGTGGCGAGGGCGGCAATTCTATCAACTGTGCTACCTACGAGGGTTCACAACGTGTACGGTCGGTAATTCGGGAAAAAGGTGTTTCTGATAGATATCGAATAAAGTTTTCTAATTTTTGGGAGGAGGGGGATATTGAGTGTATCTCATCATTGAGTTTTCAGACCTTTCGCCGACTGTGCTTACTTACCCACTGATGAGGAGCCAGTCAATGCAAAAATGCATTTAATAGCAATATACGTTTTTCATGGAATGGTGCTTTTTTATTTGAAGTGCTGGTGCAACGCCAAGACTACTCGTGTTTATTTTAGTATATATGGTTGGGAGGAATGTTAATGCAGAAATTAAATACAGAGTTATTTAAAGTGCATTACGGCGTTAGGCTCATTACAGTTACCTCCAAAGATCGATTAAGCTTGATCCTATTGTGGGGGGGATATTTTTTTCTTTATGCATGCCTATATTCTTATTTGAACCTTTACTTTATTCTCTTTTCCTCACCCCACCTTTCGCATCTGACTCGTATATCTCACAGAAGAAATTGGGCTCTTGGGAATTTCTATATTAAGTATATTCCTCCTTCAGATTGGGCTGTGTGTTCAAAATGACTAGTCACAACTTCATTAAGGCTATATACAAATCTTTATTACACATATATACAAGACAAGAAATTAAGAATAATTATGCACGCATTATAACACGATAACACCACATATATGACACATTGTATGACCTAATTGGTTATGTAAATTTTAATTCATGTGCATCACTTATTTAGCACAAGGATATTAAAACTTTCATGAATTTCCATTTTGATAACTTCTCTAATGTATCATCAATTTTTCTTTGGATCCCACTCAATTTCCACATTCAACTTTCTTATACAATCCTTCCTTCTTATATAGCAACACTAATCACAAAACCTCCTCTGGCTAAATTACCACGATACAACTAAAACCATCCTATTAACTAGCTTTTACCTTAATTATCTGGTTCATACCACACTAAACAAAAAAACTTTCTGACTTGGTATTTACCTTAATTATCCCTTTTAATTTCCCCGTCTATATTTAGCTACTTTACTTCTATTCATTCATATGTAATTTTACCATCTCCATATATTCTCCGTTCATTACTATGTTCTAACACCACAACTAAACTCATGTACTTGTACATACATATATCTTAGTGTATAATTTCCCATATGACCTTCGACTATAATTCTCTTATTATTCCCTATAGTCCTTCTTATAATTTAAAGAGTACTTATTTTCACTTACTTCTTCTAATTTCTTTTCACTTACTTCTAATTTCTGGCGGGATGTCTCAGTTAGGGCCTTCTATCCTTTCCTCATTCAGGGCTGCTATCTTCCACCATCCAGAGCAATATCTTACGGCTTCCAGGGGAATATCGTACGGCATTCAGGACTGCTACTCAGCTTTCGGGATCTGCTACTCTGCCTGTCAGGACCACTACTTTCTGTTCCGGGGCTGCTACTTTGCCTTTCACGACTATTTCAGGGTATTATCGCCTTCCTCGGTGGACTTGGTCATCTATGTGAATCTTCTGCTCTCATTCTCACTGTTTATCGAACTCCCTTTAACTACCCCTTACAAGTTCATCCCTTAATTTCTCACTCCCTTACATTTCCGATAACCTCACTTCGACTTTTTCCGTCGACTATCTCCTCATTATATTTCACTCAACTCTTATATTTTCTTCCGATAAATTCTCCTCTTTTTTCCATGCGATCTCTCTTTTTGTTACCCGAAACTCTACACTGCCCCCTCAAACCTGGCACGCCTCCCCCAAGGACTCCAACGAATCCTCCCCCTACTGTTTAAATCTACGTTCCGTTTCATTCGCTAACACCTTTCTCCCAGGCTGTCTCCCTAGCGCATAAACCAACCCCTATAATTGGAACCTTCTTATTTTTTTCTCACAGACGGCATGACCCTTTGATGTCCACCGGAAACCTCCACAAACACTCATTTTATTATCGCACCTTTCTTTCTAAAAGTATCAGAAACTCAAAATATCAGTTTTAACTTGAAACGAACACTGGACGAGCACTCTCTTCCTGTTTTGGTGTGACGGTGTTGTAGATCAAAGGAGGCGGTTCGTCTAATCCCGTCTCCCGTCCTATTGTTCCTTCTCAAGCAACCCTTTTCTCCTGCTGTCCCTGTTTGCTCTTTTGTATTATGGGAATTGATAGTTTATCCCTTTGCTACCATTCCTAATTCATACGCTTAAATTATCCCATCTCTAAATCTAACGTTCTTCTATTTTAATCTTACTTTGAGAAAAAACCCAAATATTTTTATTTTAATTAATTTGTAAGATTCTACATCTTACCCTATGTCCAACATAGAAATAAATTACAATTATCCAAGATTCAGCTTGAGTTGCTAAACTTAGGCATAAATTTAAACTTTTAGCAGAAGGAAGTGAGGTCGCTGTAAATTTATTTGAATCAGTTTTAATAATAAATTTAATAAATAAATGCTTAATTAACTAAATTTAGTTAATTAAGCATATAATGCTTGGGTAGTATTATAATCTTTATTATTTGTGCAGAGGTAACCGAGGCTATGAGGCATAAGTATATAGTAACTATAAATTGCGAAAAGTCCATGATTTGTTTCTATATTTTACGGGACAAAAAAAAAAAAAAAATCCTTTTTCAGGAGAAAATTTCCCATTCCGGAGACTCACTAACTTATCCACCAATAAGCAAAGTCTACAAAAGTTCCTCTCTTCCAGTGGGCAGTAACCTTAACTTCTACCGATTGGAATTAAATTCAGCCCGTTTCTACTGAATGGAGAAATGCATTTTATATTAGCATCAGCATTTCGTATGAAGGAATTTTCATTATCTGGAAGACTGTGGATTGGAAGATTATAGTCGCTTAGAAATCCTATGTTGCTCTGTTCAATCCTGCACAAGGTTCAACCTTCCAGAGCCAATTTTCCACGTAATCGATGTCCCGATTCCTTTCGATATTGAAATTTGATCAGTGGTCTAAAGGTTCAGCCAACAGAAATGACAAGCGCAAATGCCTTTTCAAATATCGGCACATACCTGTGAATGTCATTAGTTTTAATTCTGATTTTTTAGTGAATGTATTATAATATTTAGATTATTTCGTGAGTATATTAGTTTTGTTTTCCTTAATGTATAATTGTGCAGAACAACTGTACAGTATGGAATATAATACAATAATTGTGCAGAACAATGAAAAACTAATTACCTTTCTACTTTTAGTTACTGTCTTTGACAATTAAGCGACAAGACTTGCTCCAAAATTTTCGTTATCGATTATTGGAATTATCTTTGAACTATTCTGATTTTTGAACTACAGTATTTAAAATAATATTTGAACTATTCGTCCCGTAAAAAATAAAAAGCTCATACTCTCGCTGTTATGCATAAATTAATAAATTATTACATTACTTCCTTGTGTTGCTATTTTCAAAAAAAAATAAAAAAAATATTTTTTTAAATATTTTTAGCGGTTCAGAAAGTTACTTAAACCTACCGCCAACTGGAGAGAAAATGAGTTGCGTTCAAGTAGGGAAAAAGAGACAGCAACCAGTTCGGAGATCGTATCTCAGAGGAGTGATATAGCAAAGTTATATCCGGAAGTTGGAGCTTATGACAACCCAGCTATGGAGGAACAGACTAATATCCATCCAGAATGCAATTCGCACTTGTAGCATATTTTGTAATTACATTTAACCGCATTTGTATGGTATTCACAACGACATGGCCTCATTTGAATGTACATTTCATTTTGTGAACTTCGTCATATGTGGAACTTTTCATTCTCATTTAGATATGTGATTTGTAAAAAGTGCAAAGTTGTAGGCTAAAGTTGTTTGATCATTTTCATGAGCAGAATGTTTATTTAGGGATTCAAACGAAGATCGTAAAAGGACATTACGAGAATAATAAATTTGTTTATTATGATATAATAATAAACAAATTTATTGTTCTCATTAGTACTTATTAAAATAAAAATGAAATAATGGTGAGTTGAATTTCAAATAGAAATAACCTAAAGATCAGTAAATAAGTGTTATTGTAACGCTACTACAAACATCATAAGCGTAATTCAATAAAATATTTTTAACACACATTACACAAATCCTTTATTTTTACAAACATCCTATGGTAGTTTGTATGTGTCTATTTATTTATTATTTTCTGAGTTTGTGTATTTATTTAGTTTGTGAGTATTTATTTATTTATTTCAGAAGCTTGCTGCCAATGAAAGCAAAAGGACTGCAATCGTAACAACTGTGATATCCATCAGGGTGGATGCGACATTCTCGTCGCACACTCCTAATGGATATCACAATGGTTATGATCGCAATCCTTCCACACTGTGTTTAAAAAAAGGCCTGGATTCGAATCCCGTCAAGATGTGTAAAATTTTTATGTTTTTTTTTTGAAAGCGTGAATAAATAAATCTGTCTAGGACGAAGTTAGCACAGTGTTTCGGCAGGTAAAGCAATCACAGATATACACTGGTGTTCAAAGAAAGTGCATCCTTAAAATTGTAATTGTCTTCCGAATAACGTAAGTGTCTAGCAATATTTCTTACAGATTGCATCAGATAAGATTGACCCGCATAGGTGATTACATAAACTGCATCAGCTGTTACTTTCAGCTATATAAGCACGCAAAGCAGGATCATCAACAGTCGAACCATCGATATCAAATGGACCAATCAGATTCATCCCCTTCCTTTTATAGTTTATATAAGTAAAGAAATCCTTGCTGTTTTTCTTAGCATCTTTTGCCAAAGATTTCTCGTAATCTGCCTTCCCCTGCCTAACCTCCTTTGTGACCTGATTACAGACTAGCTTATATCTGCCATAGGCTTCTGAGTCGCTTGATAATTTACTTGCATCCCATGCATTTTTCTTCTCTGTTACGAGTCTCATTATTTTATTTGATAACCATTTAGGCCTAAACCTAAATGGTTTAGGCCATTTCGGTTAAGCACATGGGCTAACACTGCAGCCTCCTGTTTGCGTAATTCTTCGTCAAACAGATTCCAGTTAGCAGTACAGACAGAGAATCGTTGTAATTGGCCCTGCATATACGTAGTTTGACGAGTAATCTTTTCAGTTATTTCAAACCTGATCACTGGAGAACCAGTCAGAATCAACGTTCCAGCTTGTTATATGCTTGGACCCTCTTATAGTTCAGAGTGTGATATCAGTATTCGATTTCCCATTCACTGTCCAAATTATGCTATGCTCCTACCTCTGATTATAGATTGCGAGATTATTTCTTCCAGTTATCAGTATACCTTCTATGTTATCCGTATACCTTCTATACCAAGAAGTATTTTTGGAATTGGAGTCCAAGCACAACGCCTGTTAGAGTATCTGTTTGTTCTTTCAGATACTCTAACAGGCGTTACGTGTAATCTACTTGGGGATCAATATCCCCACCTTGCTGGAAGTATATCGACGCTAAATAAAATTTAATGTCCTCACTTTCAACCCAGACACATACAGCATGAGAATTACAAAACGAATGCAGTTTTAGTTACCTGTAAGTTATGATTGAAAATAATGATTGCTGCCCGCAGGTTACGCTTATTGCCCGACACAATTTTCGTAGACAGGGAATACCTCATGAGTTTTCCATAAATTTTTTCATAAAGGTTCATGAATACATGCCAGATCAATCTGTTCATGATTGCATGCTATTCTCAACCCAGCTGCTACAGCTTTTGACCGTTGTGCATTCAGCTGGAGTATTTTTATAATACTTTTGCCATTAATCCGTCCGTTACGATTGCTGCATGTACCATTCCCATATTTACAGTAATTCTGATCTGAACTTCTTTGGCTACCGTTTTGTTCCATTCTGAATATCAGATTTGTCCATTCTTTCTTTCAATTATTAATTTCCGTGCTCTTTCAAATTCTGGACATCTGTTGTCCCCAAATGAATCTGCACGTGTAGCACAGTGGTGCTGACAGTCCTCCCCACACCGGGTGAAAAAGGCTCAGGTTTGAATCCCGTCGATGACGTGAGGAACTTTAATGGGCTTTTTTCACTCTGTTGCTGAGTTAGTCGGTCTCAAGAGTAGATAGCAAGGTTTTTTTCCCTCCCAAAAACTAGGGTTTTTTTCGTTCAGCAAAACAGGCAAGTCAACCAGAGAACACGCATTTTACAGACATAATACATGTACGGGTATATGTAAGAAATTAAGGGTGGTCCTAATATAATAATTTGAATTTGTTAAGATCTGAATAATCTGCTTTATTTCGATTCAAATTGTTCACAGATATAACTTGCATTTGACTATCTGGAAAAGTGCAATATGAATTCCCACTCTTTCAGTGGCTGCAAGTATTCTGTTGTCGCCTGCAAGTTTTTGCAGTGTAGCCAAATGATTGGCAGTGGTAACATCTAGTTACCAAATGAAATGCATTTATCCGATAGGACATCATTCCTATACAAACTCTTCCCAGATTTATCGAATATATATGCGACTGGACACCTCAATTATCCAATTTCTACAAGTTTTTGTTTTGTTTATACAGTGAAACTTCTCCTAACGGACACCTCTCGTTAACGGACATCTCTCTACAACGGACATTTTCAAATTCCCCAACTCACCTCCATTGGTTTTAACGTGTTTGCAGCTTCTGTCTAGCGGACATTCTCTGTAACGGACGCGGACAGGCAATCTGCACTGTTTCGTTTAGATTAGCACTTAATTTGATCTCCCCATAACGGACAGCGGGCGAGCTCACGGCCCATTTTCTAGGAATTTCTTCGACTATTGCCTCAATCGTGTGTTTATTTTTTATTTCCGATTCTCTGAATTTTATCAAGGTTTACGTCGCGGTTCTAAACCCTTTTTCAAGAAGAGGGGGAGAATATGGTCGGCCTTTCGTCTTTTCAGTTTTGTTCAGTGTCGTGTGAAGTGCACAATGTCTTCTCGTAAACATTTAACTTTAAAAGATAAAGTCGAACTCATTAATGCGTATGATCGGCAAAAAAATAGTGTTCGCAATCTCGCTGTAAAATTCAAAATCGGGAAGACGCAGGTAAGCGACATCCTAAAGAAAAAAAATGAACTGCTCAAACAATTTTGGCAACACGTAAATGATCAGGTTCAAAAATCATTCCCGAAAACTGTTGGACTTAAAATTTGTCGCGCACGTGCTAAAAAAAATTCCCATTAATGGGCCTATTATTAGGGAAAAGTCTTTGGAGGTTGCGAAATCTATGGGAGTAAATGAGTTCAAAGCTTCTGTGGGATGGCTAGACAAGTTCAAAACTCGGCATAAAATTTCTTGGAAAACCGTAAGTGGTGAAGGTGGATCTGTTGATACTGGGATTGTAGCAGAGTGGACCGTCAAATTGGAAGATTTATGTCGTGATTTTGAAGCTAAGGATATTTACAACTGTGACGAAATAGGGTTGTTTTTTTAAAGCTCTTCCTGAAAAAACAATGAGTCTAAAAAATGAAAAGTGCCAGGGCCGAAAAATTTCTAAGGAACGCTTGACTGTACTATTGTGTACAAATATGCTGGGAGACTTTGAACAACCTCTTGTTATAGGAAAACCACAAAATCCTCGTTGTTTCAAGGGCATAAAGTTGAATCTTTTGAATGTTGACTGGAAGTCTAATAAAAAAGCGTGGATGACACGAGATATCATAAGCGAATGGATAAGTTACTTTAAACAAAACATGATTCGTCAAAACAGAAAAATGATTCTTTTCATGGATAATGCTGCATCTCACCCGCACATTGAATTGTCCAACATTCAAATCGTTTTTCTGCCACCAAACACATCTGCAGAGTGTCAGCCCTTGGATCAAGGGATAATAAAAAATTTTAAACTTCACTACAGAAAACGTGTTTTAAGACATCTCATTGCAAACATGAACGATGTAAAATGTGCGAGTGACCTTGCAAAGAAAATCAGCATCCTAGATGCGATTCAATGGATTTCCTCTTCATAAACACAATTAGAAAACAAACTGTCGTGAACTGTTTTGTAAAGTCTGGCTTCTCAAACGCAAAAATTGAAGTTGTGAACAGCAATGTGGAGCACCAAGAAGAACAAGAACTTCAACATCTATTGATAATGTACGATACTTCCGCTACAAGTGACCCTGGCAACAAAGATATAGACTCAAACCTCACTACAGAAAATGGTGCTATACATATCAGTGACATTATCATCGATATTTTTCAAGAAGTTCCTCATGAGCATGAAGAAATGGAAGGAGGTCATTCTGTCGAAGAATATATTAACGACGAACCACCGATGAAAATAGAAGAAGCGCTCATACAAATCAATCGTTTAAAAATGTTTTTCGCCGCTGAAGAAGATACTGAAGGAATTTCGATGGTTTCTTCACTCCAAACAAATGTTGAAAACAAAATTATCAGCCGGAAGAAGGTGCAAAAGAAAATAAATAAATGATTACTGTATGCATTTTTCTTAAGATAAAGTCATAATATGCATAGCACAATTGTATGTATATTATTTACAAAAATATTGTGCAAAATCTGTATATAATTTAATTTAATTTTACATTAAAAGTTTAACGATTTTTCTTTCTTTCTTTTTTTTTTTTCTCAGACTTCTTGTTAGCGGACACTTCTCTCTAACGAACACATTTTCGTTCCCCATGGCTGTCCGTTAAACAGAAGTTTCACTGTACTTCTAAAACGAACCAAGGGTTCTGGCTCTATCTCTGTTCTGTCTACATTCATGTAGCTCAAGTTTTTCTCATACAGTATATATAATTTAAAAGCTCCTCTTTGTTCATTCCTTCAACATCATAGATAATTATTCTCCCCAAGGCCGAATCCGTTCATTTTTCTTTATCTAATCAATATCCTTTTCAATCTCCAACTCCAGTATAATACCCCTTTCCACTATTTGTTGTACCTTCCGAACCCTTACACTTTTCGGCATTGCTGACATTGCACTACCAACAACCAGTTGAAAATTCTTACTGCTTTTTCGACTCGAATCTTTTTTCTTTAATGACAAGCGCAAGGCCTTCATCTGAACGTTTTTTTAGGTTTATCATTAACTTTTTGATACCTATACTTTCCTTCTCCTTGAACTACATCTCTGTACAGTCTAATACCTACTTACGAACTCTCAGTCCCCATAGCCTTATGAAATGGTATGTTTTGCAGTTCGTGCACCTGTTCTTCATGTAACCAATCTTTGCAGAAAAGACATTCTTTCCTTCAAAGTTTCAATGTGGACATTCTTGAGATGGAGTGCATTAGAAAATGCAAGTCTATGGGTGCATTTTCTAATGCCCTCCATCTCAACAGAATTTCTGCTATCACAGTTCTGCCAACGCCGTTGTCTTCATTTAAGAGGAATTCTTAGATTACTTCTAAGAGAATTAACGAATTTCGTGACTGGGCATAAGTATATTTGACTTGTCTTCTCTGGGGAAGTATTTGCTTTTCCTTCACCACCAATCCTGTCTAGTCTCCTCAGATTCATTTTCTTCTGGCTCAAAGTCTGGGTTGAAATTTTTGTTTTTATCCTCAACTTGCGGAGACATCTGGATTGATGATACACGTCTCTTCACACCACTCACCTTTTCTAAGTTATCGGATTAAATGCCGTTCGCCATCCATTAAAGAAAGATCTAAAGCTACATTTTATGTCACCCTTTCAAGTGACCCAGCCTCATGTTCATGGTACATCCTTTTTCTGGTCATGCTTCTTGTATTCCTCTTTTTCCCAATTGACTTACTCTCACTCATATCAGGAGTTCCCACCAAACTGTCCTGCCCCGCATTCACAGTTTATTTTCCTTTTTAGAAGTCAATCCCTGAGATGCAAAATTATCATCATAGGTTCTATCTTGAGAAGTCAACGGACTATCGTATAGAGCAGCCCCAGAAACTACTTCCTCCCAATCTTTATCTAATATTTACACTTCAATGTTAGCACTGTGCTCCGATATGTTCTTTGATTGACCGCCAGTTTTTTCAACTGAACCGCTACTCGCGAAAATCTTCCTTCCATTTATGCTCCAATTTTTATTTTTTGCTTTTTAAACCGAATTCCCCAATCCCTTCTGACTTGCTCTTGCCAGTATCAAGAGTTTCCACCGAAATATCCCGTCCCATATTCTTTCCCTTTTTAGAAGTAAGTTCCTGAAAATCAATATCATCATAGGCGCTGTCTACAGTAGGCAATGGGCTATCCTCCAGAGCAGTCCCAGGGACTACCTCCTCTCAATCTTTATACATTTGCATTTCGATATCAGCAGTGGGCTTCGATTTATTTCCTGATTGACCGCCTATTTCTTCCACTGAACCTCGATTCCTGAAATCTTCATTCCGTTTGTACTCCAATTTTCTCTTTGCTTTTTCCTTTTGACCCCTTTTCCTTGGCCCCTTCCACACTGCATCTGCGTGTTTACTATTTATTGCCCATTAGTTTCTCTCACTACACTTTATTACATCTAGATCAAATTCAGGTGATGCCAATCACTGATATCCGGAGTTCACTATTACAAATTCCAGCTGGCATTGAATAACCTTCCTCCTCATTTCAACTCCGTATACCAGTAAGTAGTTAAAATTGCAGTTTAGGTAATTAGGTCATTTGTAATATTTCCTCATTTCTTAAGCAGTGATCCTTATCGCTAACCCTGTTCACTTATATTTAACTAATTTGTTTAGTTCTACTAGTTCACAAGTGTCGCCCATTGGATCAGGTGGCGCCAGTGTCTTCCTTCTGAAGCAATTCAAATTGGTACGTTATTGTTATCACTACTTCAATCAGGTAATAGAAATAGCATCACTTATATTACTTCATATTGTTTTTATATATCATCTGCCTGTGTATCCTCACACCATCGAATAAATACCCAGTTGGAAGAAGCTCCGTAATTAAATTAATTGTCGAATGAGATTTCAACATCAGCTTCCTACGCTAGCATAGGATGTCATTTAAGTCAAATGGCTTTAGATACCAGATTGTTAACCCTAACCGATTATTCTAACCGTCTAGTAACAATTTTCACTCTTATTCGCCTCGTAGTTACCCAGTGTAATACAAAACTTATCTGCATACTTGCATTACACGGGGTATATCAATGTGCCTGACGCCATTCTTGCAAATCCAGGTTTAGCGTATCGTGTCACTTATACGTAGATTGAGAAAACACACTTTTCTCCCTCTTGGCGCAGGGTTATTCAAGCAAAAGAAATATAGTTTTTTTTAATAGATTTTCATTTTTAACTACTTAAAAGAAGGTTATGTTAGTTTATGCCACCAATTCGGGACGGATTCAAGCGAAAAACGGTGTGTCCATTATCTTGTATACAATAATTTCGAAAACCGTTTTGCGCATGAATTCGTTAGTTTTGGGTTTTTATCCCCCACTTGCCGCTATTTTAAACAGCTGCTCTCTCTCTCTCAGGGTAACTCAGAATTTTTTTTTTTTTTGGCTGGTGCAGCATAAGCCTCAGGCTTCCTTGCACCATATGGCTAATAATAAAGTAGGGGATAAACACCCTAACTAACACTAAGCATAACGGGCTAGCTTGTCAATCACTACTCGCAACGATCAGTCGGAAGGGGTAAAAAAAAGTAAAGTAAAGTGCAGCCATTATGAACCCAGTGCAGGATGGAAGCCTCCTCAACAATTCATGCTGAGGTAAATGGACCATAATCTGCCATGCTGGTCCAGTGCGAGTTGCAGATAGACTGTATTTAGCAGTCAGGGGCTTGAACTCCGGTCTACTCAAAGAGCGTGTGCTACTGCACTCCCGGCCACTCGGCTCGGAAGGGGTATCAGATTGTAAAGATTTACTTTTTTTTTTTTTTTTTTAATTTTCATAATTTTACATTTACTAGCATAATAAAACGTTTTTTTGTTTTTTATTTTATAATTTTACGTTACCAAGCATAATACAATGGTTTTAAATCCAAACTGTGATTCACTGCCGAAGTAGTAGTAGTAGTGGCATGTGATGCAAGAAAGAAAGTGTATGAGCTTATTCAGCATCAGCCAAAAAATAAAAATAAATAAAATTACAAAACAATTCCCTCTAAATGTTTGTCCAGTCCCTCTTAAATTTATTTAACCTATCAACTTCTACAACGACAGATGGAAGTTTGTTACAGCAATTAATACCCGCTGGCTAAAGGCAAATTTCCGCACATCTATTCCACAAGTGTAATCTCAATCTATGTATAAGTGACACGATACATTAAACCTAATTTGCAAGATGACGTCAGGTGCATTGATATACCCGGTATAATGCTATTATGCCAAATTGGCACCTCAATCGAATATTACTTCCACCTCATCCAACTACTCATCTTCTCTTAACAAGCCTTTAAAAATAACTAATTTATCGTTTAAAACAGAACAAAATTATCCATATATCGCAATTGACTAACCACAGCGCCCTCTATATTGCCACTGTCTTCTCCCACTCAACCATCCATTTATCCAAAACAGCAACTTGCCCTTAATGCCACACTGCCCCTATTCGCACAGCAGTCTTTTATCTGCAACAGTATCAAAGAATTTCGTTTGATACTTGCACATAAAAGAATTAACGAGCGTGACTGGTTCTATAAAGCTATTTGTAGAGTACGATTTAATATGACAATTATGTCAATTAAACGGCAAAATTCTTCAAAAACATCGTTTCTTGGAGCTGAAAATTCTTCGATAGCGCTTGGATACGTAGTCTCTGTTCATTCGTTTTCATGGATACGGGACAGGCCCACTGTTCATCGTGTTCCACATTCTTACGTCTAAAACAGAGGTTCCCAAACTTTCTCGGTTCACAGCGCTCTTACTGCCCCAATAATGTTTTCACGGCACCCCTAGGCCAAAAGAAATACCTAACACACAGTGGTTTTAGACCTTTTAATATATACCTATATAATAATTTTATTCTTTATATAGAGGTACTAAATAAAGATCAATTATAGATTATCACAAAAATAAAAAGATACGGTACAATGGATATTGTACCCTTTTTATAATGAAATAAATATATAAATTAAAAATAATAATAATAAATAATAATAATAACTTTAATTAATTTTAAATCAAATTACACGGCATCCCAAGAATGTTGTTGTGGCACTCTAATGTGCCGCGGCACCAAGGTTTAAATCCACTGGTCTAAAACTTTTATGCCATTCCAACCGCGAGTTCTTGACATAGTATCTTCCCCATAAAATTAACGTAACAATTCATAATTTTCAGTCGGTGTTTTCTTTAGTTTTATTAAAACTTTGAGTTTATTCGCTGTTCGAATCGTTTGTCTGTAATTTTTCTAGCAAACTGCAAAAAAAGACACGAGGTAATTCGCTGTCTCACTGCAAAGCGAATGGCTTGTTGGCACTTGACTTCGCAAACAACTAGTGAAATAATAGTCAAGGTCAAATGCACCTTGACTCTTTCACTAGTCAAGGTCAAATGGGATATAATAGTGACCAGTGGTTAATCGCGCTACACCGAGATGCATTCATCTGGTGCCTGGACTGTCTACCACGATTCACAACTTCACGTAATGTACTGCAAGTGCTGCGATTTATATCCAATACTTTCATCGGTGTTCCGTCTATTTCCATAGAACAGTTCACTTAGCTTGCACTGCACCAATAGTAATGTCAAAATTATTCCCTAAATCCATCTCATAAGTGACCTAGTCCAAATAGCTAAGCAGATTTGTTAAACATGGTTTTCCCTTTGCAAAACCATACTGTGCATCTTTCAGAATTCCATTTCTATCTAAATGATAGTGAATTCCACCCTTGTTCATTGCCTCCATGATTTTCCCTACTATGGAAGTAGTAGTAGTAGCGGCATGTGATGCAAGAAAGCAAATGTATGAGCTTATGCAGCACCAGCCAAAAAAAAAAAAAAAAAAAAAAAATCACACCGTTCCCTCCAAATGTCTGTCCAGTTCCTCCTTAAATTTATTCAACCTATCAACTTCCACAACGACAGATGGAAGTTTGTTCCAGCAATTAACCCACAGCAATTAACCCACCCGCTGGCTAAAGGCAAATTTCCGCACATCTATTCACATCTGTCTTTTCTTAATTTGAATTTATGCCCCCTTAGGTTCGTAATCTGAACAAGTGGAAGGATCCCATCAGAATTCAGCGTGCTCAACCCATTCAAGGCCTTATATACCTCAATCAGATCACCGCGTAGGTGCCTAGTCTCCAGCCACTGCAATTTGCACAACTTAAGCCTCTCTTGGTAAGAGGATCCCTTCATTCCCCTCACCAATCTTGTTGCCCTTCTCTGTACACGCTCAAGTAAATCTACATCCTAAAATGAGGCCTCCAGACCTGTACGCAGTACTCAAGGCGTGGCCTGACCATTGCCTTATACAGAGGGATAATCACCTCCTTTTCCCTGCTAGCAAAATTCCTATATATCATTGACAAAACCCCATGACCTGCCCTGGCAGCCTGTCTGCATTGCTCAGAAAACTTCATATCTGCCTGCACAATTACTCCCAGGTCTTTTTTATTTTCTACCACCTTAAGTGTAGTACCACACAGTTGTACGTTTCTCTGGGGTTACTTCTACCCATATGCAGTACTTTGCATTTGTCAAGGTTAAACTTCAGTTGCCATTTCTTAGCCCATCTGCCCAAATTATCTAGATCCTGTTGCAGTAGCACACTGCCATTACTGTCATTAACAACCTGCCAACCTTTGTATCATCTGCAAACTTCGACATTAAGCCTGATATACCTTCATCAATATCATTGATAAATATACAAAACAACAGTGGACCTAACACCGAACCCTGTGGGACTCCACTAATAACATTAGTCCAAGAAGAGCAGCACCCATTGATTACCACCCTCTGTCTTCTCGCACTTAACCATCCTTTTATCCATGTTAGACTGAAAGGTTGGTAATTTCCAACTACACTGTTTGAATCGCCCTTATGTATTGAAGATACATTTAAATGATATTATCATATTAGGCCATCCGAATATTTTTATTCATCTGCCGTGCATTGTGTATTATGTCCGTAAATAGCGTGCATTCTATAGTCGATTTGCTTGTTTTGCTGGACGAAAAACCCGATTTGTCGGGGGGGGGGAGGAAACTTTGCTATCTATTCCTGAGACCGACTTAGCCAGGAGTGAAAAAAACCCCATTAAAGTTCCTCGCGACGGGATTCGAACCGGGGCATTTTCCACCCGGTGTGGGGAGGACGGTGACAAAGGTGGACGGTGCTATTCGCTCAGACTTTGGAGATACATCGGCACTTTTCCAATCCGACAGAATCTCTCCTGAGTCTAGCGATGCTCTCATAATTAGTCAATGGTTCAATGCCTTCACTTGCAGCCTCCTCTAAAATTTTAGGGCATATGCCATCAACCCTAGGAGTCTTACTCGCCTGTAGGCTGAAAGTTTTGTCATTAAATCATGTAAAATTTCAGTATCATTAATTACATATTTTCAACTTCTCGTAATTTCTAATTGACATAAACGGTTTTTATTATGTAAATATTGATGCAAAGTAACAGTTCAGTTCATCTGCATCATCGGCTGTGATATCTAATACTGTCCCAGGTCGATTACATAAGGATTCGATCTGGTTTGTTTTTCTGTTCTTTGAATTTATATATGTGAAGAAATCCTTTTCCTTACTCTTTTGTTCTCTTTTCCAGAGATTTCTTATAAGCTGCCTTTGCCAGCCTAACTTTTACTGTGGCACTATTACAGATCAATTTGTAGCTATTATAAGTTTCAGTACTTTTTATTGCTCTGTAACTTTTCCATGCTGTGTTTTTCTGATATTATTATTCATCATACAACTTGGAATCGTCCTCGTGGAATATTTTTTTAATGATACATACCCATTCAAGGTTTCTGTGATAAATCTTTTGAAGATATACAATAATTCAATTGTATTCGTATAGAGGCCGTCGTAATTTCCTTTCCTGAAATTATAACCCATTCCTTTGCCTTTAACTACTGCTATCTCTCTCTTAATCGTCCACCGTAGAACTCCGTGATCACTTCCTGTATTGTAGCCCTATTATGTCGTCTGGTTCATTGGGTGATAATCAGGTCTGGAATATTCTTTTCCCTAGTACTTCCCTATCACGTTGAGAGAAATAACAGTCATCTAGTTGACTTAAAAATTTGTCCCGCATGTCGAATTTACTTCCTATTTGCTCCAATCAATTAGAGGCAAATTAAAATAACCCATAATAAGACATTCACGCTTACTTGTCCATTCCATTTGCATGTAGAGACTCTCATCTTAATCTTCACAATTACCTGGCTGTAGATTACTCCCACTCTCATTATACCTTTGCTTCCAACTACCTCACACCATACAGATTCTATACTAGCATACGAAACGTCTTAATCCGGGAAAGCTTTCGTCGCGCTCAGGCTGCTTTTTGATAAGAAGCATGACCCCCATCACCCCTTCTATCTGCCCTATCCTTCCTAAATACATTGTAAATACCGTACTGAAACTCATTATCCTCTATCTACGGATGGATGGCACAACGTTTTTCGAATTCACTCATTTTATTGACGGCACTTCTGATATTACTGTATAAACAATTAAGAATTAGTGTTCTTATATAGTTAACTACCCTGACACACCCTGGCATTAGCTACCAGCTCATTTGAAACGTTTTTACCCTCAGAACATCTTGCTAAGATGATCTTTTGCGCTAACAAACAAGAACTCTCGAGGTATATTCAAACTTTACTTTGAACAATATTATTAGATAAACGCGTATCTATATTACTCTTGTCCCCTCCAAACTAGCAGTTTCTCTGAACTTTTAAGGTATCCTCAATGACACTGCCAAAAACCCTTGCACCACCTTTGTTTAAATGTATCTGTCTGTGCAAAACAGATTCCTTCTACCAGTGGCGGACCGGATCTAAAAATATTGGTTGTCAGGAGACAAAGGGGGCCCACCCACAACCATTATATTTTCAAGCTACTAAAAGGTCATTAACATTTTTAACATATTGTCTAATGTTATTGCTAGGGGTGCCCACTTGCCATCGGGCAAGCTGACACCCTGACCAGTCCGCCACTGCCTTCTACCTACAAGTACGGCCCAAGCCGATAAAATTTCTCCCCGAAAACCTTGCAGAGACCTTCCAAGTCTTGAGTTAACCCACAAGGCTTTCAGCATATAATTCCTTCTATCGTGCTTGGGCAGAATTGCACACACATAGACATTGTGACCTAACTCGCAGCATTTCTTTAGCATGGTCCTATATTTGTCTAACAAATCATCAGATCGTGTATGCTTAATGTCATTAGTCCCCACATGAATAATAATATTCTCTTTACCCCGCTTAAAATCTGACGGTCTGTTGGTAACATCAGTAATAATTGCTCCCGGCAGACATACCCTGGTTCTAGTCCACCTATCAAATTATTTCAAAAAATATTTCCCATTTCCCTGACAATGGAGTCTCCTAATAAAACTAATTCCTTTTGAACTAGAGTAGTTTGCACTTGGTTATTCTCTTCTGGAGCCAGAATCGGGAGTGCATCATTTGGTAGGTTACTAGTAATGAGTCCCTGACGAGTTCTCAGTTACATTATTCTCGAGGGCAAGCACCCGTTTTTTCAGTGACTCAAATTGTTCTAGCAATGCACCAAATTTTAACTTAAAATCGGTGGACTGCTTAGAATGGTGACAAAGAAAATAATCTCTAGTATTATCCACCAGGTCGACCTTGGAATACATGCCACAGGTTCTGCAAAAGATGAAAACATTATTCACCCGGTTATCGCTATCGACTATTTCTGTATGAGTCGTACCCTCTGACGAAGTGTTCAAGGTGGAACTTTGCGCAACCATTGTTAAATTTTCTAAATACGTATTACAGAAAGTAACTTTGAACAAAATTGTATTTATAATATTATAAAAATTAAATTTACAAACTATTACAGGAAACAACATATCAAAATATACTTTACAATATATTAAATGAATTATTTTAAAGCAATTATCTAACCTCCTCAATCCTAATCTAATCCTCTAATCCTCTCTAAACGCTATGCTCTCCCCATACTTTCCAGGAGCACTATGAATTTATTGTATTCGACCTGTTAAGAGAAGAAAATAATAGCGTAGATTATAATTTGCGTCTATTACGTGTTGCTCACTTGCATGTTCATATAATTTCTATGATTTCACTAAAGAATTCATGTGTTATATATATATTTGTATATGTGTGTGTGTGTGTGTGTGTGTGTCCGTGTTTATATATACTCACTTATCCGCTGTTGTTCCAGCTTTCTGCCTGATCGATAAGGAAATCAGTCTTCTCCATTTAGTTCAATCTCTCCAGTCCCCCCCCAGCTAACCCTTCTTCTCTCTACACGGCTTATCACATTTTCTTGCCGACTTTTTCTCTTGGCCCTTAACCCCATTTTCACATCTAAAATACATATCTATATATCTCTTTGGCTCTCTGTTATCCTCCATTCCTTTTACATGACCAAATCATCTGATCTATTAATCTCAATCTTTTCTTGTAATATCCCAGTTTCTGCTGATTAGCCACTCTTTTCTTACTCTATCTCTTCTGGTCTTTCCACACACCTCTCAGAAACTTCATTTCCATCACTTGCATTCTGATAATATCCTTCTCCCTCATTACTCATTATTCCGATCCATAGATTTTTATTGGTACGCAATAAGCTCTATACAGTACCATCTTGCACACTTTTCTATGGTACTTCCTTTCTTCAAACTACTTCTCATTCAGTTATAAAACATTCTTCCTTGGTCTTCTCTTCTACATATCTCCTTATCGATTCTCTCTTCTTTTCTACTGTACTCCCTAAATATCCGAAACTATCCATTTTTATCTTCTTTCCCTCAATAAAGATGTTATTCACCTTCTTCCTTGCCATTCTCATTGCATTACTCTTAGCATTTCTAAACTTTAAATTGTATCTCTTCGCTTCCTTCACCCAGCTAGTCGCCTGCTATTGTACTTTCTCCCCATCCCCATAAATCAGCAAATCGTAAGCAAACATAATCACTTTCATTTTTTTGCACCAATCCTTTTCCCCCCACAGAATTTGCTATATCATCTATTACTAGTATGAACAGTGTAGGTGAGAGTGCACTATCCTGTTTCAGTCCATTATTAATGTCAAACCAGTCTGCTTCCAATTATTGTTTTCACAGCTTTTATTCCCCCTCTGTATAGAATTTTAATATTCTCTATTAACCACTTTCCTACTCCCTGTTTCCTTAATGCATTCCCCATACCTTTCTTCACTCTACCCTATCATAGGCCTTTTCAATATCCAAAAAAGCCATGCACAGATCCCTTCCATACAATACAAGTAATGTTTTTCCATCATTTTGTCTCATAGCAAAAATTAGATTCGTGGTCGATCTACTTTTTTCCGAAGCTACTTTGTTCTCCCCCTCAACTTACTTTCTACATTTTCTCGTACTCTCCTCTCTACTATTCTTTCAAACAATTTCTCTATGTGACTAGCCAAAATGATCCCGCTATAATTCTCACATTTTTTCCTGTCCTCTTTTACATACAGGGTGTCTCACAAATATTGGTACAAACGTTTAGGGGAGGTAGGTAACATCTAAAGGAATGTGAATCGCATAGGAACCCATAACCGGAAACGTCACGGGAAAGTAGTAGCAGAGGCACAAGAAGCAGAAATGACACAAGACAGTAATTAGTGGCAAACATTTATTTGACATAATATCAACAAAGGAGTACGAGATGGATGCATTTCATGATGTTACAACAGATGCTCGAAGGTTCCACCATGAGATGCGATGCATGCGTGACGCCGACGCAGCATAGATTGGCGGACACGGTCGAACACACCTGGAATTTCTTTGACAGTAGTAGCAGCGCAGACGAGTCTCGCCACGAGATCCACTTCCGTCTCCACAGGCGATTCATACACGATATATTTGAGGACCCCCCCCCCCACAGAAAGAAATCAAGGCTCGATAAATCAGGTGTGCGTGGGAGCCAGGCAACGGGTCCACCACGGCTAATCCATCGACGCCCAAAACGCCTGGTCACGAACACATCTTCCATAATGGGGAGGCGCCCCGTCATGTTGAAACCAAATGCGTCTCACATTTGCTGGAACATCGTCAAGTAACCCTGGTTGAACTTGTTCAAGAAAGATCCGATATTTAGCGGAGTTCATGCGTGATGGTAACAGGTATGGGCCAACTAAGCAGTCACCGACCATACATGCCCACACATTTATTGCGAAGCGATGTTGTGCCGCATGGGAGCGCACACCGTGTGGGTTGTCGTGAGCCCACACATGAGCATTGTGCTGATTGAATAAGCCTTCCCGAGTGAAATAAGCCTCATCCGTGAATTTTGTTCACGGATGAGGCTTATTTAGGCTGGAAAATTCAAGTCTTTAACACTTTCTTGGAGAACACTGCACAAAAGCCACATGCAGGATGATCTTGGGTTATTGTTTTTTAGGAGCATTAGCAACTAAGGCCATATTGCTCCGGGATATGCGGTGGTCATTCCCTGACCTTTCCGCATCCTCCGTATTTGGTGGTGACGGGCTCGAACCCCGGTCTAATCAAGAAGCGTGTGCTACGCACTGCTGCCCCTTCCCACCTGGCTACGGAGGCGCCTCATGATCTTGGGGGAGCAGTAACTGAACCCTTTGGAGTTGAAAGGAGTGTAAGGAATCGTCGTGCCAGACATGCTGTACACTGCAACGAGACACTCCTTAGGCAGAGGCAATGGCACGTGTGCTGGTAGTAGGATTATTCTGGATGGCATCCAACATGCTTTTTTCCCTGGCGGGAGTTCGCGTCGAACGTGGTCTGCCCACACTACTCCTGTTACCTCTAAATGACCCATAATCGCACAAATTTTGATGCACACGCGCAAACAAATGGTGGTCCGGTACATATCTATCTGGGAAGCGTTCTCCATAAATTCGTTGAGTGGCTCGTCCATTGCCCTATGCTAATCCATACGCTAGGTGCATGTCTGCCAGCTCACAGTTCGTATATCGATGCATGCTCTTCGTGCGGCGACTACTGCTTGAATGAGTAAACCAGAAATTTTCCCTCTCGCGAACTGACGAACAGAGCCGTGTACCGACTTACGGTGACGTTTCCGGTTATGGGTTCCTATGCGATTCACATTCCTTTAGATGTTACCTACCTCCCCTAAACGTTTGTACCAATATTTTTGAGACACCCTGGTATATAAGCACAATCCTTTTCTCTTTGCATACTGCTTCCACAACTTCACTTCTTGATGATCCTCTCTCCACTCCTCCTCTGTTTCCCCTACCTCACCTCTTCTTCCAATGTATCTGCTTTTTCTCTGATGTTCAATAGTTTTTTCACCTCCTCCTTATTTTTCTTCGTCTGTAATTAACCTTCCCGTTTCATTGCAATCCTCAGAGAGAGAGAGAGAGAGAGAGAGAGAGAGAGAGAGAGAGAGAGAGAGCACACACCCAACGCGTGCCCATACTCCCTCCTCCCAGTAGTACCTGATATATAGGTGTATATATATAATTTATTTTATTTTTTATTGTGGTCCTGTTTTATTTCTGTTTATGCTTTAAGCTGGTTATTTTTTCTGCTGTGATATTAGAATGAAGACATATGGTGATATTAATTAATTTTATCTTTGTGGGGATTATTCTTTTTTTAAAAATGGAATATCTTTTTTTGCACACTCGTGGTGTCGTCTCAGTAGTCGAAATTGAATACGAATGGTGACATAAGATTGTATTATGCGCAGAGTAGTACTCTGTGGTACTATGATGTTTTGATGAGTAGATTGAGAAGGCTGTTCCATCCGCTTGAAAATCTGTTATCACTTTGCCCACTTTCAGTCATCAGCCGTCGTCTCAGGAGGTACAGCTATACTTTATTCTTAAACGTTGATAATCTTTAGTTACCTTTTGGATTTTATAACAACTGTCACAAATATTTTGAAATATATTAATATTATTATTACGCGATACTAAATAGTAACACTTTATAAGCATTGAAAAAAAAAATTTAAAACTACATACGTAATTAATATTACGTATATCACTTTCAATATTGCATTACGTATATAAATAGCAAATTTCCTGTTTATAATTGTGAACTTCTCTAACCACTTATGGGCAGAGTAGTTCACAAGAGAGAATACATGAAAATTATACCGTATGCTTAAACCATGGTCACTCAAAGCGCATGCACTTTTATGCCCTCGCACTTGGCCACGCGATTACTTTCAATATTTTTCATGCCCAATAAATAAATAAATTTATTTATAAAAAAAAAAATAATAAATAATCTTTATTGTTGCTCAACAGAAGTAATTACGTGTTAAATGTTGTAGTGAAACAAGGAACATAGACATATATTTCAGACGGACTGATTTATTAATCTATTGATTATGAGATCAGTTCCACATCATATTCTAGCGCCTGAAGCATATCAGTGGAGGATATATGAGTTCAGTGAAGGATATGATGAGTTCAGTGATATGTCTTCAGCTTGTGAGGAGCAGCAAGGTAATTCAAATAGAGCAGGGCTTAGCTTTACTAGATCTATGCGCATGCTCTATGTTCGATTTGCCTGTTTTGCTGGCGAAAAATCTGAGTTTCTGGGGGCAGGGGCTTGCTATCTACGCCGACCTAACTTAGCCACCCAGTGAAAAAAAGCCCATAAAAGTTCCTCCCGTCATTGACGGGATTAGAATCCGGGCTTTTTCAACACTGTTTGGTTTTATTGGCGCATCAGCGACTAAGGCTATAATGCGACGAAAACGGTGTGTGGAGGGCGGTGATTATAACCCGCACGGATGGAACTACTGAAACTAATTCATTTGCCCATGTGTATTATTTCTGTAAATTGAATATATTCTCTAGTTATTTGCCTGTTTTTCTGAACAAAAAATCCGAGTTTACAGGGGGAAAAACCTTACTGTTCACTTCTTAAACTGACCAAGTCAGCTATGAAGTGATAAAAGCCCATAAAAGCCGCTCACGTCATTGACGAGATTCGAACTTCGGCCTTTTCTACCCGCTGTGGGAAGGGCGATGTTTATAACCAGCTATTCGCGGGGACGGAATCGTAGGATATCTAACTGATCAGCTACAGCAGTATTTCTCAGATAGTGGGGGGGGGGGAGAGTGGCAGAGGCTAATGATTCGGTAGCACACCGAATTTAATTGGTTAGCGTACGGTAGCGTCTGCGCGCGAGTTGCACGGTGATTATAACCACTGTCCTTCCTACGAGGGGTGGAAAAGTCCCGAGTTCGAATCCCGTAAATGAAAATTTTAAGGGCTACCTTCATTCCCTAGCCGAGTTGTCGGTCTAAGGCTTGGAGAGCAAGCTTTCCTCCTCCTATCCCGGAAACTCGGGGGGGGGGGGTTGTCCAGAAAACAGGAAAATCAACCAGAGAACACACATAATACACATGGACATAATGTGTAATATGGACATAATACACATGGGCGTATACAGTAAGTTGGGGTGGCTTTAATATAACAATTTTTTTTTTTTTTAAGCATACGGTAGCACAGTGGGTAAATAATTGATATAATATACGTGTTGGTAATCATTGGTTTCTGAATATGCAGATGTTGTTTTGCTATTCAACGTAAGCACTGAAGTGTTTGAAGTTCTCTCTGTGGTAGTGAAATCTTAGTTTTCGGACATAGTTGACTTACAGGTCTTGGTAGTTTCAATTGTATGAGATTATTGATTCTCTTTAAGGTGAGTGGGTTGACGGATGACTGGGATGAGTTTAGACAGAATGCCACGAGATAAAGGTACCCAGCCATAACCTGAAGCTTTTCATTTAAGTTAGATGCAAGTAAGGACTTCTACAGGTCCTGATGGATTGATGAAGGTTAGCAGCCTTATCTGCTATATAAACTAGTATATTATTTTTCGGGTGAATGAATGAATGAAATGAGGATAGCAGTAAATAAGTGCACTGTTCAACTCCACTGGATAGGACACCAGAATAGATTTAGGCTAATGCCAGGAATTTTTCAACAGAAGAATACTTCTGATGTGTAGCAGTATGGAGAACCTGGAGTAGAGTGCCATCGATTTCCAAGTAATAATTTAGGATAAAGATGTGAATAAGGATAATCAGGTTATCGATTGTGACTTCGTTATCTATATATCCAGAATTATACGGACACACACAAAACCGGGAGTTGCAAAACGGAATAATTAATTAGAAAACAATATTCACCTCCATTCCTTCTGCAAAACAGCTGCCAGAGTTAATTTGGAAGAATGCAGTTCTGATTATAGTGGTACTCCAGTGTTCTAATTCGTTCCACATGTATTCATTGGGTTTAGATCTTAACAGCCAACCACTCCAACTTTTCAATGCAATTGTGCACAAATCAATTACAAATCAATGTAAAAACAGTCGTGCTGATATTCACAGGGCCTGTTCCTGTAGTATTATGACAGTGTATGTAGTGCATGATTGAAACATCCAGGAGGTCATGGACTCCATTTTATAGGTATTTCCACCAGCAGCCCAAGCTCAAACGGTCCCATACCATAAGTCTGCGCCCCCCAAACTTCATGGTCTGGACATATCTATGCATATTAATAGGTAACACTCTTTAAGTAATCTCCAAACTCAACTATGCCAACTAGGAGACACCGTTATTAAATGGGTATTAGTATTAGTATTGATAGATGGAAAATCATGCAAGAAAGCAAGCTAATACAGTATCAGCCAGAAAAATAAATAAATAAATTAACTTCCCACATCACCTTTCCGACCCCTATAATAATTTATCTAGTTCTTCCTTAAATTTATTCAAACTACCTCCTTCTTCGGTTTAAATTTATGTCCTCGTTTAAATTTATGTCCTCGTGTATTGTCTGAGTTAGAGGAAGGATGCCATCAGCATTTAACTTACTTAATCCATTCAAATTCTTAAACACCAACTAGATCTCCTCGCCTGTGCCTAGTTTCCAGATGCTGCACTGATAAGAGTACCCGTTTGTATCCCTTACTAATATCGTTGCTCTTCCCTGCGTTTGTTCCAACGGATCAACATCCGTCCTAAAATGAGGCCTCCAGACCTATTATGCAGTACTCAAGAGACTAACCATTGGATTATGCACTGGGATAATCATCTCTCCTAACAAAGTTTCTATACAGGGTGTCTCAAAAATACACGCATAACTTCAGGAATGAGTTCCTCATATGTAGACAATAAAAATATTTTATATAAACATAGTTCCTGAAATGCTTGGTTTCCGAGTTTTGGTCTGTCTACGACACTTAACCGTTCACATCACCTTATAGTAATTGTTCAAAATGTCCACCTTCTGCCTGAATACAGGCCTCACATCGACGTCTCATGGACTCGCGAAGACATGTTTTGTATTGCTCAACCTGCCACAATTCGATGCGGAGGGTTTTCACATCAGCTATCGGAGTCGAATACACCAATGACTTTAAATGGCCTCACAAGAAGAAATCAAGTGGGTTTAAATCAGCTGAGCGTGGAGGCCAGGCAGTTGATCCACCTCTACCTATCCACCGACCAAGAAACCTTGGATTCAGATAATTGCGGGCTAGGTGGCTGAAATGTGCGGGAGCGCCATCGTGCATGAAGTGTGCTTGTTGACGAATGATCAGTGGCGTGTCGTCCAAGAAATCAGGTATGTTGTTTTCTAGAAAGTTTCTGTTCGCCTTCCCTGTGAGTTTGTTTGGAAGTACATGGGGCCCAAATAATTTATCATCAAAAACACCTGCCCAGATGTTGAGGCTGAATCGCTGTTGGTGATGTGATCGAAGAATCGCATGTGGGTTTTCCTCAGCCCATACATGCTGATTGTGAAAGTTTTGGATTCGGTCTCGTGTCAACTGTGCTTGATCTGTGAATATCACTAAGGCAGGAAAGCGAGAAGTTGTACCGCACTGCTGCAAGAACCACTGGCAGAACATTACTGGGAACCTTTCGTGGTACGAACTGTTCTGGGAACCTTTCATGATACAAACGACGAGCCTCCAGAGCATTGCCTTCCGCCAAACCGTACATAAAGTGCATATCCGCTTGCTCCTGATTTGAGTACATGGTCGGAATGGAAAACCACCAGATTCCGTCAGTACCTTGTGATGAAGGAAATCACCTGCGGGAGATAAGACATTCCGGTTAATAACTCGGGAACCAAGCATTTCCGGAACAATGTTGATATAAAATATTTTTATTGTGTACACATGAGGAACTTTCCTGAAGTTATGCCGTGTATTTTTGAGACACCCTATCGTTGACAAAACCCCATGAGCAGTCCTAGCGACCTGTTTGCACTGTTCAGAAAACTTCATATCTATATACAGAATATATATACATAAATACATATATACATTCACTCAGTGATCACTGAATTATGACTACTCCATCTGTAATGGATTATGCCGCATAGCACGCAGTATAAAAAGCCCAACAGCTTACACTAGAGCAGTTGTAATTTGCATCTGGTCATGCAAATGTAAGTGATAAAGTAGCAATTATGAAACGTAGTAGAGATATAATGGAATTTAAAAAGGAATTGATCATGAGAGTTTGTGCGTCGGGTGTTTCTATTTCGGAAACTTCACGTCTTGTCAGTTACTTATGGTCCCCTGTGGTTAAGGTGTACAAAGAATAGTGTCGAACGGCTCAAACCATCTCCTGCTGACAGGATCATGCAAGGTGGACGTTCGTGGTGAGCGAAGAGTGCATCGCGTTGTATGATAGATCATTGTGCGACAGTTGACATTGCAATACAATATGGAGAATGCAAAAACAATATCCCAAATGACGATGCACTGCACGCTCAGCCGTATGGGGTTCCACAGCAGACAACCAAAGAGACACTCTCTGTCCTTATCGCCGATCGATCGTCGACAGCAAATACCGCGGTGCCAAAAACGCCCTGGTTGGACACTGGAAACGCGTGTGCTGGTAGGACTAGTCCAAATACCTGGTGCAACACGCCGACGGACACCTTCGTGTGTGGTGCAAGCAACACGAATCCAAGGACCCAACGTCCATGGTGCCACTAGAACTAGAACTAGTGGCACCAGGAACTAGAACCCCTGGTGCCTAAGGACCAACGTTTGAACAGTGTGGTCTACAGGCAGCTCTGAGAAGACAATGTGCACCCTGCAATCTTGTATTTTTTTCACGGACGAAAACTGGACTTTCCAAGACGATAATGCGCTGTGTCATCGGGCCCGCACCGTGCACGAGTGGTTCGAGGAACACACTGAAGGTATCACTCACCTTGATCGGTCTCCAAATTCACCTGACCCCAATCCAATTGAACACCTATGGAACGTTTTGGAACGGGAAGTGATGCGTGTACACACGCACCAATTCAGACACTATGGAAGCCTTGCGGGCATCATAGCTGCAGATCCTTACGGATGTCCTCTTCTGACATCTAGTGAAGTCAATGCCTAGGCGAATAGCAACTGTTAACCGAGCGAACGGTGCCCACAATTCAGAATCACTGAATGTATATACACTGTGCTGCCACTTTATTAGGTACACCTACCTAGTAGTGTGTTGAGCCTCCGTTAGCTTTCAAAACAGCCTGAATTGGGGTAGGCATGGATTGAACAAGATGCTGAAAACGTTGTGCAGGAATGGAGTACCATGCAGACGTGTGTGTCACGCAGTTCCTTGAGATTCGATGGAGGTGTAGGCCTGCAGCGAACAGCCCTTTCAAGCTCATCTCAAAGATGTTTAATAG
Organism: Mastigoproctus giganteus; assembly: GCF_048544385.1. Taxonomy (NCBI): domain Eukaryota; kingdom Metazoa; phylum Arthropoda; class Arachnida; order Uropygi; family Thelyphonidae; genus Mastigoproctus; species Mastigoproctus giganteus. The sequence goes on from NC_143585.1 coordinate 53,040,435, forward strand.
GATTGAGATCCGTGGACTGAGCGGGCCACTGCAGCAAAGAAAAGTCATTGTCATGTTCCTGGAACAGTTCCATAATGATTAGGGCTTTGTGCACTTGCGCTTTATCCTGCTGGAAGTAACCATCTGACTGAGGATAACTGTCAACATGGACGGATGCACTTGGTCAGCAACGATGTGGCATTCAGACGTGAATCTTTGGGTATCAATGGACCCAACGTGTGCCAAGAAAACATTCCCCACGCCATAACACTGCCCCATCTTGCACAGTAGTCGTCAGACACGACGGGTCCGTGGCTCCATGTTGTTTTCGCCAAATTCTGAGCTTTCCATCAACATGATGCATCAGGAACTTCGACTCGTCAGACCAAGCAACTGTTTTCCATCCTCGATAGTCCAGTGCTGGTGTTGCTGTGCCCACAGGAAGCATGCTCTCTTTGTTCTTCATTGATGACAAAGGTACGCGATTCGGCTGTTGTAGCTCATTCGCGACAAAGTGCGACTAGTGGTCCGTTGCGATCTTTTTTTCTGCGTACGAAGGTTGTATTCTGACGTGATGTGCGACCTTGTGGCCCGTCTGTTTGCTTGCACAGTTCTAGCATTGCTCCTCTGACCTCTCTCATCAACAAGCGATTTTCTTCCACAGGAGTGCCGTTGGGAGGATGTTTTCTGTTCGCTGCACCATCCTCGATATCCCCCCCCTTGAAACTGTGGTGCGTGAAAAGTTCAGGAGAACTGCCGTTTCAGAGATGCTCTGTCCAGCACGTCTTGCACCTACTACCATGCCACGTACGAAGTCCGTTGGATCACTCCTTTTCCCCATTGTTGCTACGGTTTGTACGCTTAACTAATACTAGAGAGGTTGTTCTGCTACATTTATATCCACAACTGTGTTCATGTGACTTGCAACGTTGTGGGATAAACCATTTGTATGCACAGCAGGGGTGTACCTAATAAAATGGCAGCACAGTGTATATATGTACCACAAAAAAAAAAAAAAAAAAAAATTAAACTAACATGCAAATACGCTACCGCCTAAAACTTTGGAATCACAACATTATTGGCATTAGCAGAGGCATATGATGCAAGAAAGCAAGCTTATACAGCATCAGCCAAAAAAAAAAAAAAATAATAATAATAAAACTTCCATTTCACCCATCCATTCATTCCAAAAGTTTGTCCACTTCTTCCTTGAATTTCCTTGAAACGTTACAGTTTAGCATTAGTAAAGGCATATCATACAAGATAGCAAGCTTATATAACATCAGCCAAAAAAAAAAAAAAAAAAAAAACAAACAAGAAAAAATCCCCCTTGTCATTTCACTCATCCACTCACTCCAAATTGTTTGTCTAGTTATCAACTTCTACAACGACAGATGGAAGTTTGTTCCGGCAATGAATCACCCATTAAGTAAAGGCAAACTTCCGCACATCTGTCTTATAACTGTTTATCCTCAATTTGAATTTATGTCCTCTCAGGCGATTATTCTGAGCAAGAGGAAGAATCCCATCAGTATTGAACATGCCCAAACCATTCATGCTCAAACCATTCAATACACCTCAATCAGATCACCTTGCAGGTTCCTAGTCTCCCGACACTATAATTTGCAAATTTTAAGCCTTTCTTCGTAAGAGCAACCCTTTGTTCCATTCACTAATCTTATTGCCCTTCTCTGTGCTCGTTCCAGCAGTTCTACATCCTTCTTAAAATGAGGACTCCAGACCTGTATAAAGTATTCAAGGAGTGGCCTGACCATTATCTTATACAAGGGAATAATCACCTCCTTATCCCTGCTAGAAAAATTCCTGTATAGCATTGACAAGACACCATGAGCTACTCTTACAGACCGTCTGCACTGCTCAGAAAACTTCATATCTGACTGCACAATTACCCCCTGGTCATTTTAATTCTCTACCTCTCAGCCCATCTGTTCAACTTTTCTAGATCCTGTTGCAGCAGCGTACTGTCATTAGCGTCATTAATAACCCTGCCGACCTTCGTATCGTCTGCAAACTTAGACATTAAGGCTGATATACCATCATCAATATCATTAATAAATACAGAAAAAAAAAACAATGGACCCAACACTTAACGCTGGGGGACTCCACTAATAATATTAGTTCACGAAGAGCAGTGTCCATTGATTACCACTCTGTTTTCTACCACTCGACCACCTCTTTATCCATAACAGCAATTTGCTCCAATGCCACACTGCTCCAATTTGTGCAGCAGTCTTTCATGTGCAAGAGTATCTTTCATGTGCAACAGCCTTTCTAACATCCAAATATATGATATCAAAATTATTCTTTGCATCCAACAAGTTATAACAAGTTTTCGTTAATTTTTTTGAAATTAGTTATGACATATAAGTTTTTTTGTATGTAAAAAAACACACTACAAAGTATTTTAAGATTTTTTTTTATTAAGAATTGAAAAGCAAGATTTATTAAAGAATTGCAATTATAAAAATTGATTAATTTTATAATAGTGTCTTTGTCTTCACTAACATTATTCCAAGCGATCTGCAAAGTTTCTCATAAATTATGTGAAGATAGTGAGACTTGACGGACTAGATGCCATAAAAGCCCTATGAGGTTTAAGTCAGCCGATTTGGGTTACTTCAACATAATTTGCAACATCGCCTCTCCTGTTGTTTAGTTGCGAGAAAATCCCTGCACATCTTCGAGCTGTGTTTCGTATCATTGTCTTGTTGTAATATAAAGTTTCTTCCACATAGTAAAAATCCAGAGGATATTGTGTTTTTATTATTATTAGCAGTAGTAATATGGTACAAGGAAGTCTGAGGCTTATGTTACACCAGCCACAAAAAAAAAAAAAAAAAAAATTCTGAATTACCCTGTGTGAGAGAGAGAGAGAGAGAGAGAGTGATTGTTTTCTGTTAGTTGCATCATTCTCGATACACCCATGAAACTGTGGTGCGTGAAAAGTTCAAGAGAACTGCCGTTTCAAAGATGCTTTATCCAGCACGTCTTGCACCTACTACCATGGCACGTTCGAAGTTGGCGCCTTCGTAGCCAGGTAGGAAGGAACAGCAGTGCGTAGCACACGCTTCTTGATTAGACCGGGGTTCGAGCCCGTCACCACCAAATACGGAGGATGCGGAAAGGTCAGGGAATGACCACCGCATATCCCGGAGCAATATGGCCTTAGTTGCTAATGCTCCTAAAAACCAAATAACAAACAACAACAAACGTTCGAAGTCCGTTAGATTACTCCTTTTCTCCATTCTTGCTACGGTTTGTGCGCTTAACTGATACTAGAAAGGTTGTTCTGCTGCATTTATATCCAGAACTGTGGTCATGTGACTTGCAACGTTGTGGGACAATCCATTTGTGTGCACAGCAGGGTGTACCTAATAAAGTGGCAGCACAGTGTATGTTCTTATTAACTGGTCATGGTTCGATTAATGCAAATTTCCATAATTTAGGAATTACTGAAAGATCTAGTTGCCATTGTGGCGAAAGAGAATCATGGGAACATATTATGTACAACTGAGGAGTACAGCGATCTACGAATTTAATTGGTATCTCTGGTTAGTAATCTGTCTTATGGCAGAAGGCTGCGAGACAATTCTAGTTGGTAAACTGGAGAACTTCTTGGCTTTCAAAGACTTTGCCACTGCAATATCTCTTAGGCGGAAGACTCTTCTGTATCTGGAAGCCTTAGATTTGTAATTGTGTATGCCGAATTACCTAGTGTTCTGTGAAATCGTGGAGGCTTGAGTATGCTATATCCACTGCAACTCCAGCTCCTTGTGCTGGAATTTCTGCTTTCGGCAGCTCCTGGCGCTGGCATTTCTGTTCTCGGCATCTCTTGGCGCTGCTGGCTTTCCAACAGACTGTGAACAGATGAGGCTCTTTCCAATTAAGTTTGGACTTTGTCTGAAATTTAATTATATGTATATTTATTTTTTTATGTAATTTGATTATTTTCAATTTGTTCATATCAATCTTTTTTTGGTCATGGCAAGTTTTTTCCCTCCCTGTACTTGGCCAAACAGGAGAGGGAGTATATAAGAGCACTGCTAAATTATGTGTAACTGATATTGGGGTTGCCATTGGTTGGCTGGGACCGCTTTAAGTACCGTAATAAATAAAAATGTACCATAGCAGCCAGTGCTATGTTGCCATTTTTGAATAAAGTGCCTCTGTACCGTTTTGTTTCCGTTATTGTGTCGGTGTTTTTCTTTTCTGTACCTCACGAGGTTCCTTTGGTATGCTTTTCCCATATCCAGGCCACTCCTATGAGAAGTTACAGGTGAAAACCCGACTGGTCCTTAAGTTTTGCACACCAGTGTAATAATAATAATAAAGGTTGGAAAATACTTCTTTCTAGAAGAAGATGAAAAAAAATTGGAAATTTAATTGAAGCTTGAATCTAAATTTGAGCAAAAAAAAAAAAAAATTTGCTCTGAAAGAAAATGCTTGATAATGGAACTCAAGACGAACTTGTGAATGATAGAGAAGAAAATTTTAGGACCACTTTTTCATTTTTAGATAGTTTGTTTTCTGATGGTGCTGCAACCTTTTGGTTCTCACAGGATGGACTTTCACAAAATTTTATATTTGGCTCTTTTAGAACGATTTATTATTATTATTATTGTTGTTGTTGCTCTTATATTATTTCTCCCTGATTGGGGATCCCACTCCGTGACGGGTACTGCTACTAAGTACACAGGGTGGTTGTAATGTCTGCTGTTACCGTTGGTCGAGGAAATCTCTGTCTATCCTACATGTGTTCAGGTTTGTGACTTTCTGGATTTCCTTGTAGGTGTTCTCTTGGAGATCTATTGCTCTAGGCTGCTATATAGAGTCTTCGGCACCATACCGGTGGTTGACACGATAATCGGGATGGTCGATGCTTCTTGCACTCCTTGACCTCATGTCTCAGGTTCGTGTACATCCTATTTTGTTCCTCATGGGTTTTCTGGACACTGCTATTTCAATCAGCTAGGTAACCTTTTCCATCTTGTCTACAAGGGTTATGTTCGGTCTGTTGTGCGGGATGGTCTTATCCGTTCTTATGGTGCGGTCCCAGTACAGCTTGTGGGTTCGGGTATCTAGTACTGCCTGGGGTTCGTACTTGTAGTATGGTAAACTTTCTTTGGTTAATTGGTATTTCCTCGTTAGCTTCTGATTTATTATCCTGGCTCCCTGGTCGTATCTGTGAATGTACTCAGTCTGGGTGATCACCTTCCACCCCGCGGTGATGTGTGGGATCGTTTCTGAGGCCAGGTGGCATCGTCAACATGTGTCATCTGACATTCCGGGCTCCTTTGCGATTTATTTTCTATAGTTGATGGTGTTGATTACCTGGTCTTGGATGGCCAGTATGAATCCTTCAGTCTCGGGGAAGATCATCCCGCTTGTGTACCATGTATTGGAAGCAATTTAGTATTAGTAATGGCCGCATGGTGCAAGAAAGCCTATAGCTTATGCTGCACCAGCCAAAAAAAAAAAATATATATCAGAACAAAATCATGTTATCAATGTGATCTTGATGGAGGTCATTGTAGTGTCTGCCATGGAGTGTCTTCTTTGCCCATCTTTCTAACTTCGTTTCTTGTGCCGTCTGCGCAGGAAGGGGTTCCTCGCTTAGGTTGAGTGGGGTATCCCACTTATCTATCTTCCTTATGGCCTGGTGGAGTGATGCTGCGTTGTTCTCGAAGTAATTCTTCAGGTTAACTATCGCTGTTTCTGTTGCTCTATTAGGTCTATCAGGTTCTTTCCTTCCTCTTTCCGAGCTATTGTTAGTCTCTTCACTGCTGACTTCGGGTGGTGTTGGCGACTCTTGGTCATCATTGCCCTTGTCTTTCGCGTGATATCTTCTAGCTCGGTGTTAGTGCAATCTATGATCCCGAAGGTGTACTGGAGCTGCATAGGTGTTTATGGCTTTAACTGTGATCCTTCCATTCAATTTTGCTTTTAGCAGGCTTCTGAGTCTCATATTTTTCAGTCGGGCACTTCTTTTTTTCCTTGTGCTCTAACTGCTGAGCCTGAATCATCCCTAGGTATTTGTAGGTCTCTCCTTCTGTCATAGTTTCGATCTCTTTACCAGTCAGCAGCTGGTAGTTTCGGCCAACTAATTTTCCCTGGGACAGTGTGTGGGGCTTGCATTTGTCTAGACCAAATTCCTTCCTCATGTCCTTGCTGAATTCTTTGGTGGTCTGGAGTAGTTGTTGGAATTGCTTCTCGGTTGCCGCTTAGAGCATGATGTCACCCATGTACATCAGGTGGGTGAGGGTGTACAGGTTCTTTCTTTCTTCCTTCTTTGATGTTATATCCCTACTTGCTGCCGTTAAGCATGGTGGATAGTAGGTTGAGTGCTAGACAGAACCACAGTGTGCTCAGTTCATCTCCCTGAAAGTTTTCTCTTCTAATGGGGATTGGCCTGATCGTGATGTTCTCGACCTTAATGGTGGTACTCCATTTCGCCATTGTTGCTCCTAGGAAGTTTGTCACTATCGGATTGACCTTGTAGATCTTCAAGGTCTCTATTAGCCAGCTATGAGGTACGGAGTCGAAGGCCTTGCGGTAATCGATGTAGGCCGTGTATAGGTTGAGGTGCTTCTTGTAGGCTTGCGGCATCAATTTAATGGTTAATTGCTCCTTGCATCCTTTGCTCCTCAGCTTGCATCCTTTCTGATGTTCGGCCATTATGTTCTGACTCTCTAAGAAGTCTGATCTCTTCTTGGTTATACAGCTGGTCAGGGTCATGTACATCGTTAGGAGTATATTTCGCCGGGTTTCTTGTATCTTCGTCTTTAGGCTTGATATGTATCTTCTTCAGTGAGAAACTTCGGGATTGTCTCCGGGTGCCTTATTATTATTATTATTATATTATTTCTCCCTGATTGGGGAATTCCACTCTGTGACGGGTACTGCTACTAAGAACGCAGGGTAGTTGTAATGTCTGGTATTATTGTTGGTCGAGGAACTCTCTGACTATCCTACAGGTGTTCAGGATTGCGACTTTCTGGAGTTCCTTGTAGGTATTCTCTGGGAGACCTATTGCTGCTAGGCTGCTATGTAGAGTCTTTGATACCTGGGTGAGGGGGTGTTCACGAACACCCCCTCACCCAGTATCCAACGAACCGACATATCAACAGGTTACAAATCTTTCCTCGTGTACACTATCGCAGGACCAGATTTCACTTTTATCCAAAGGATTAAATTATAATTTACCACCTCGAAAGCTGCCAAAAAAACAATGCGTAATTGATATTGAATTTGGACTTCGTAGTGTTCCACAAAAAGATGTATTTATTCAACAAGTTAACCAAGTAGTGAATAACATAAAAGAAACGCGACTTCCTAAATTGAATACACATGACAGTTCAGCTTTACGAGAACTTCGAGAAAATAAGGACATTATTATACAGAGGGCAGATACAGGAGATACAGTGGTAATACTAGATAAACATGATTATATTAATAAGTTAGATTCAGTTGTGTCTGATACCTCCACTTATCGTGAAGTGGACCCGACACTGTTTACCAATTTGGTAAATCAATACAATAAAACGTTAACCACATATCGTAAAAACGACTACATTACTATGGTTCAGTTGAAGGAATTGAAGTCCAGAACATACAATATTCCTGCACTTTTTGGTCAGGTAAAATTACACAAGCCTGGATTTCCGATTCGACCTATTGTTTCCTACAGGAACTCGGCATTTTCAGCCTTAGCCACACATGTATATAACATTATAAAACCTTTTAGACAGGTTATACAATTTGGGATTAAGAATTACGATACATTATTTAATAATCTTAAAGACTGTAGACTCGGCGACAATGACAATTTATTCTCATTAGATGTTACCTCATTATATACGAATGTAAACGTTGAATACACATTAGATATTATTTGGGATATGTTAAATAAAAACTCGACACCGATTAATTATACGAAGCTGCCTATTAAGGAAATTTTTCACTTAATTAAACTATTAGTTGAGGCTAACTACATCACCTTTCGAGACAAGGTTTACAAACAAATTTTTGGATTACCAATGGGTTTGAGCCTGAGCGGCTTAATGTCAGAGATCTATCTCTCAACGATTGAGCAGATACATTTGACACCTTTTCGTCCCCGTATCACATACTATGGGAGGTATTTAGACGATGTTCTAGTTATTACCGATAGTAGTACTATCCAAGACATTTTACATTCGTTTAATAATATTCATTCTAGACTCAAATTTACATTGGAAAGGGAAGATACGGATACTAAGTCATTAAACTTTCTAAATTTCACGCTTACCCGGGACTCGAACAAAATACAATTTAGCATCTATCGAAAACCCACAAACACCGGTATGCTTCTACATTATAATAGCTACCACCCGTTCACCTACAAAAGATCGATTATCTTTAATCAATTTCTAAATGCCTATAAATATTCAACGACGGATTCTGCTTTGGACTCAGAAATACAAATATTAACTAGCAGATTCTTGAACAGGGGTTATTCCATTAACACAATAAATCGAATTAGGGTACAAGCTAAGGATAGGATACAAAATACTGCACCAATCAACAATAGTAATATCAAAAAATACTTTATTTCGGTCCCATATGTTGAACAGTGGCACAAACAGCTTAACAGAGTCTTTAAAGATACCGAATTTAAAATTATAGCTAGGCCTATACGGAAGTTACACACTATACTGAACAATCGCTCGGTTCTTTCCGCGTTCGCAACACAAATTAATGATCTAGTATACAACATTTCTTGCGGTGATTGCGACTCGTCTTACCAGGGTTCGACGCGGTTTTCTCTTAATATTCGTGTAAATCAACACGAAGCCTCAGTTCGTGCTTCTCGTTCAGCAGCGTCAGAATTAGCCTTTCATGCCATTAACGAAAAACATACTTTTTTATTTAACGAGGCCAAAATACTTAACGTTCAACGTAATTATACGCGACTATTAATTGCAGAAACCGTTGAAATTAAATTACACGAGAATTCTGTTAATGTTCGGCGGCCATATTTGATCTCCGATGCGTGGACCTTTACGCGCATGCGCGAAGACACATAATCACTATTTAAGTTGCAGGTTTAGCCTGATTCGGTAATTTTCATTCCTGTGATCACGACAGTCGGTCGAAAAGCATTGTCAGCTTCAGGAAGGAAAATCGTTTTGAATATTTTCGTTAGATTCTTTTAATTGCGTTAATTTGAATTTTAATTGTTTTGAATTGATTTTGAATTGTGTTAAATTGATTATTTAATTATTTATATTTTACTTTAATTATTTATATTTTACTTTAATGTACCGGTAAGTTGTCGATTTTTTCGTTTTTTCCGGTTTAATTTCTGGAGGGTATCATACGGAAGTGTTCCACGTACTATATTGAGGTAAACTCCTCTTATAAATTTACTAATAGTCTTTGATACCATACCAGTAGTTGACACGATGAGCGGGATGATCGATACTTCTTGCATATGCACATCTCCTTGACCTCATGTCTCAGGTTCGTGTAGTTCCTAATTTTTTCCAGATGGGTTTTCTGGACATTGCTAGTGTTGGGCACCGCTATGTCAATCAGATAGGTAGCCTTTTCCATCTTGTCCACAAGGGTTATGTCTGGTCTGTTGAGCGGGATGGTTTTATCCGTTATTATGGCGCGGTCCCAGTACGGCTTGTGGGTTTGGGTCTCTAGTACTGCCTGGGGTTCGTACTTGTAGTATGATACACTTTCTTTGGTTAATTGGTATTTCCTCGCCAGCTTCTGATATTATCCTGGCTACCTGGTCGTGTCTATGAGTGTACTCAGTCTGGGTGATCACCTTCCACCCCCACGGTGATGTGTTGGATCGTTTCTGAGGCCAGGTGGCATCGTCAACATGCGTCATCTGACATTCCGAGCTTCTTTGCGATGTATTTTTATATAGTTTCTTGTGTTGATTACCTGGTCTTGGATGGCCAGCATGAATCCATCAGTCTCGGGGTAGAGCGTCCCGCTTGTGAGCCATGCATTGGAAGCAGTGGTGTCGATGTGAACTTGATGGAGGTCATTGTGGTGTCTGCGATATAGCGTCTTCTTTGCCCATCTTTCTAACTTTGTTTCTCGTACTGTCTGGGCGGGAGGGTTTTCCTCACTTAAGTTGAAAGTGAAAGTCTGTTTAGGGTAAAACGGCACCAGGGTTCCCCCATCTCCGCGTAGTTTACATTGTGGGTGAACCAGTTGACTTTAAAAGCCAGAGATTTAAAAGCGTGTGGGAATTGTATTTGTGTGGTGTCGTGTACCGTTGTTCATCTGGTCATTTAGCCACTGGACCCCTGCTGGGCCCAACGTTGCCCCACTTTTTCCCCGTGGAGGCTGACCAGGAACTCACTTGACTTTAGTTATTCTGGCAGGTCCTGCCACTTAATTACCGGAGATTTCGGCAGCTAGGACCTAAAAAAAAAAATTGAAGACCTACATATATAAGAGTGTGTGTGTGTGTGTATATATATATATATATATATCCATGCAGTTGTAATTACTTTGAATGTTTGTATAGAGCGAATAGCACCCATGCACTCAAACATCGGGAGCAGGGCAATGCGTGTGATAGGCTGAGACTGGGTGAAAATTATTTTGCATTTGATTAATTTAGGATGTAGGGCATTCGCGTTGTGTATAGGTAGAGTGGGGGGGGAGAGGCAGAAGTCTGGAGGATAAAGGTAGAAGTATGGGGGCGACAGAGTAGATGTCCCCAGGTGGTCAGTGAGGCATGTCTATGCCTCACCAGAAGGAAAAGGAGGGTCGGTGGAGAGAGGGGGGACAAGGTGTCTCCTCTCTTCCCGCCTGGGTTTGGGTTTAAAGTAATTGAGTCAGGTGCTCGATTTTTCGCCAATCAATAAGGCTTGGTGGCAGCGAACTGCACGGTCAAGGTCGGTGTGTCCAGGGTTGTGGTCATTCGAATGGTTGTAAGCCGTGTCCTTTATTCTTAGTAGAGTCGGTTTCCTTGTAGGTTCCACGATGCGGCAGTCATGGCACCTAGTCATCAGTTCTCAGCTTGAATTTGTTTTATTGCTGATGGTCATGGTTTGGTTGTTGTACAATGAGGGTACGTCTCCTCTTGTACAGGTCTTCTGTGAATTTGGAAAATGCAGTCGCTTAAGTTGAGTAGGTATACCACTTATCTATCTTCCTTATGGCCTGTTGGAGTGTTGCTCTGTTGTTCTCGAAGTAATCCTTCTGGTTAACTATCGCTGTTTTCTGATGTTCTATCAGGTCTATCATGCCCCTTCCTCCCTCTTTCCGAGGTATTGTTATTCTCTCCACTGCTGACTTCGGGTGGTGTTGGCGACTCTTGGTCATCATTGTCCTTGTCTTTCGCTTGATATCTTCCAGCTCGGTGTTAGTGCAATCTATAACCCTGAATGTGTATGTTAGTGCTGGAGCTGCATAGGTGTCTATGGCTTTAACTGTGTTCCCTCCGTTCTTCTGAGTCTCTAATGATACTTTTCGGTCAGGCACTTCTTGATTACCTTGTGCTCTAACTGCTCAGCCTGCATCATCTCTAGGTATTTGTAGGTCTCTCCTTCTGTCATATCTTTGATCTCTTTACCAGTCAGTAGCTGTAGTTTCGGCCAACTAATTTTCCCTGGTGCAGTGTGTGAGTCTTACATTTTTCTAGACGAAATTCCATCCTGATGTCCTTGCTGAATTCTTCGGTAATCCGGAGTAGTTGCTGGAGTTGCTTCTCGGTTGCCGCGTAGAGCTTGATGTCATCCATGTACATCAGGTGGGTGAGGGTGTACAGGTTCTTTCTTTCTTCCTTCTTTGATGTTATATCCATACTTGTTGCCGTTGAGCATAGTGGATAGTGGGTTGAGTGCACAACCACAGTGTGCTCAGTTCATCTCCCTGAAAGTTTTCTCTTCTAATGGGGATTGGCCTGATCGTGATGTTCTCGACCTTAATGGTGGTACTCCATTTCGCCATTGTTGCTCCTAGGAAGTTTGTCACTATCGGATTGAGCTTGTAGATCTTCAGGGTCTCTATTAGCCAGCTATGAGGTACGGAGTCGAAGGCCTTGCGGTAATCGATGTAGGCCGTGTATAGGTTGCGGTGCTTCTTGAAGGCTTGCTCCATAACTGCGGCATCTATGGTTAATTGATCCTTGCATCCTTTGCTTCCATCCTTTCTGCTGTTCGGCCATTATGTTCTGACTCTCTAAGTGGTCTGATATCTTCTTAGTTATGCAGCTGGTCAGGATCTTGTACATCGTTGCGAAGCATGCGATTGGCCTGTATTTCGGCGGGTTTCTTGTATCTTCATCTTTAGCCTTCAGATATGTGACTCCTTCAGTGAGAAACTTCGGGTTTGTCTCCGGGTGCCTTATCATTCGAGTGAACTGCTGTACTAGGTGCTTGTGCGTGTAGGTGAGTTTCTTGTACCAGTAGTTGTGGATGTTATCAATTCCCAGGGTTTCGCCAGTTGTGGGTGTTCCTGATCGACTGTTTTACTTCTCGAATTTCCCACTCTCTCATCTCTTGTATGTCCTTCGTTTTCTTCCTTTCTACTTCTATCCAGGGTGCTCTGCTGTTATGTCTTACATCACTGCTCCAGATATTTCCCCAGAACTCTTCGATCGTCTTCTTCTCTGGTGGTCCATTTCCTGCTTTCTCATGTTCATCCAGTTTCCTGTAGAAGGCTCTTTTATCCTCATCGAAGATTCGGTTGTTTATTTTCCTCTTGGAGCACTCTTTGTATCGGTGTAGTCTCTTCCTGAGTGCGAGGAGGTTCTGCTTCAGTGTGTCCAAGTATTCTCCTATTCTCTGATTTCTGGTCTCATGTTTGCTATGGACGCGGTCTCTCTCTTGAGGATGCTCTTCACCTTTCCAATCAATTTCTTACTTCTATTACCCTGTTGGTACTGGGTCAACTGACCCATCTTGACTCTTAATTCTTCTACCTTCTGCTGAAGTCTTATTTCCCAAGCTGGCGGTGCCTTCTGTTTTTGGTTCTTCTGCTGCTGGTCTGTCGTTTCTTTTCCATTAATCCTAGTGGCTGCTACGGCAGCACAGTATACGGCTGTGTGGATAGCCTGCACCATTTTTGCATTGTAATGTGGCATTATTTGCCGATTGAGATGGTCTGTTACTCTCCACAGGATTTTATTTGGCCTCTGCTGAGGTATCACGTGGGTTCTTGTGGGATCCATTCCTTTGAATTCTGTTAGGCCCTTCTTCCACTCGTCTTCTATTCCGGATAGCATGATGTCGTCTCTTTCCACTTCAGCTACTCTGGGTTGTATTTCTTCTTGCTGTTCCTCCTCTGGTTCCATGGTATGCTGTTCCTCCTCTGGTTCTATAGTATGCTGTTTCTCCTCTGGTTCCATATTGACCATATTCTTTGCTGACATTGCTTGATTTTTTCCAAGATGGCAGGAGCTATTAGATTCTAGAACTATTAGGTTCTTTGTATTATTATTATTATTATTGGCCATATGGTGCAAGGAAGCCTGAGGCTTATGCTGCACCAATAAAAAAAAAAACAAAAAAAAACTGAATTACCCTGAGAGAGAGAGAGAGAGAGAGAGAGAGAGAGAGAGAGAGAGAGAGAGAATGAAATCACCAAGAAAAAGAAGAATGATGATATATAGCTCAGGACCCTGGGTGTGCCAAGCCCATACTCACCAAATGTGATCCCCTGGGGTCTTTGTGAAGCTTTCCCAAATTTCATTAAAATAGGACCAATAGAAATCCGGAAATTATTATTATTTTTTTAATATATTTTTTTCCTGATTACATTATACATATCACATAGACTATCCATATACCGCATATTGTATCTGAAACAGTTTGTTCTGTTTTAGATGCATTTAGGCTTATTGACCGGCCTCCTTAGCCAACTGGTCAGGAGCGGGAGTACAATAGCACACGCTTTTCGAGTAGACCGGGGTTCAAGCCCCTGACTGCTAAATACGGTCGATCTGCCAACCTGCACTGGACCAGCGTGGCAGATTATGGTTCATTTCCCTCAGCATGAATTGTTGAGGAGGCTTCCATCCTGCAGTGGGTTGATAATGGCTGCAGTTTACCTTTTAGGCTTATTGTATCTGAAGCAGTTGTTCTGTTTTAGGCTAATCAACATTTTAGACCATATTGCGCCTATATAATATATCTGTAAATTGCGTGTGTTCTGTGGTCGATTTGCTGCTTGCTGGACAAAAAACCTTGGTTTCCAAGAGAAAAAACCCATGCTTACCCTTGCACGAGACCGACTAACTAAGCCACGTTGTGAAAAAGGCCCGCAAAAATTCTTTGAATCATTGGAGAATTTGAACCCGAGTCTGGAAAAATCCTGTGGGAGAGGTCAGTGGTCATATACTATATAGTCTTCCTCTCAGGAGAAGACACCCTACGTGATTAGCGCTGCTCTGACAACGGACTGGTTCATTACTAGAATAAAGTGACCAGATGTCCCGGATTAGCATTAGCATTAGCATTAGCATTAGTAGAGGCATTTGATGCAAGAAAGCAAGCTTATGCAGCATCAGCCAAAAAAAAAAAAAAAAAAAAAAACCCACTTCCACTTCACCCCTCTGTTCATTCAAAATACCTGTCCAGCTGAGCCTTAAACTTATTTAGGCTATCAACCTCCACCACAAGGGATGGCAGTCTGTTCCACCAACCAACCACCCGCTGGCTAAAGGCAAATTTCCGCACGTCTATCCTACATCTGTCTTTCCTCAATTTGAATTTATGCCCTCTCAGGTGATTTTTCTGAGCTAGAGGAAGAATCCCATCAGCATTGAGCATGCTTAAACCATTCAAGGCTTTATACACCTCTATCAGATCACCTCGCTGGTGCCTAGTCTCCAGACACTGTAATTTGCAAAACTTAAGCCTTTCTTCGTAAATGGATTATGCGACACAGTCTCGGATTTTGGTTGTTTGCACCGTATTGCAAACTGTCCCGGTTTAGCCATGTAGCTTCCATTCTTATATCATGAAGTTAATTGATGCAGATGAAGAAGAAAGTGGGCTTTTTTTAAAATAAACATATGCTGATGATTCAAAAATGAAAGAATGGAATGAAAAAATGCCAACAGATATCAGGGGGATTTAAATATTTAAACATTTTGACACAAGGGACTTACCACGCAGGTATTTGAAAATAGTAATTGGATTTGTATTATGTTTACTGGGACCCAATAGTGGAACGGAAAGAGTTTTTTTGGTAGTGCATAAGTCGTGGACGTCAGAAAAAACACAACTGGCTGTAGAAACGCTGAAACAAGACTACAAGTTAAGTGTAATTTTGCCAGTTCTTGTGAAGAATTTTACGAAGAAATAGCAAATAATGAAGAATTATTAAGAAAAGTTCACTCCGTGGAAAAATATATTTAATTATATTATTTAATTTCTATTGTTTTTATTGTTAAAAGAAGTATATATTTTTATTATTATTATTTCACAGAAATACCTATAAAATAGGTATTTCTGTGAAATAATAAAAATATTGTGTAGTATACAATATTTTTAATTCAGGAGATCCTAGTGTGACAAAAAACAAATATATGTGACAAAAAACAAATGCAGTAGAACCCGGATAAGAAATTCCCGCATAAGAAGTTTTCCCCTGTACAAGGTTTTATTTCTTAATTAAGTCCCAATTTCACCTCTATATATTGTAATGTATTATTTTCCCGCTTAAGAGTTTCCGGGTAAAAAAGTTTTCCCGCATAAAAAGTTCATGATAAAGAATATCCAGTGTATTATTATAATGACGTTTTCCCACTTAATACATTTTTTTAAATATAGAAATTATTTATTTTTAATATTAAAAAATATTAAACAATATAAACATTTGGTAATCGAACAAATTAATACCAAGCATCATTTTAGTTCATAGTAAACGGCAGAAGTAGGGGAAATGGCATCGTTTTGATATACCAGGTGGTTATAAAATAAGTTTCCATATTCAGGAGACCCTAGTGTCAAAACGCTTAGAGATAGCGCTGTGAAAATCGGCGGGTATGTCATTTAGGGTATGGGGAAACGATTTGTAAAAGAAAAAAAAAAAAGTTCAAATTTCTGCCACCATGAGAGAATTGGCACTGTAAACATGAGATGGAATACTTAACTTAGGATTAGATTTTAATATCTGAACTTAGAGATCTACAGATATTGTTCTGTGTGCAATGCCGTTCTGAAAACGGAGGACTGCATGCGACACAGTCTCATGTAGCATCTCATTGGGGATGTTGGCTACATGCTGTTTAATGCTTTCTTTCAAATCGACAAGCCTCTGTATGCTGCCACGACAGTAAACTCTGTCTTTCGGGTATCCCCATAGCCAGAAATCACAGGGATTGAGATCTGTGATCGGGCTGGCCAGAACTGTGGAAAGTCTAGAAATTATGTGATCATTTCCAAATGTTTAACGGAGCAGTTCCTTCACTTGTTGACCAATGTGGGGAGGGGCACCATCTTGCATGAACACTACGGTCTTCAAGCATTGCCTTTCCTGGAGAGTGGGAATAATGTAATCTCTTAGAAGAGCACAGTAATGTGGGGGGGCAGTGAGGTGTAGACTCTTCAAAGAAAAATGGTCCGATTATAAACTCTGCTGTGAATCCATACCATACTGTTACGTATGGCCTTTGTAGTTGTCTTTCATGCACAGCAGATGGACAAGAAGTTCCCCATATTCAGCAGTTTTGTGCATTTACAGCCCCATGAAGAGTGAAATGTGCCTCATCAGACCCCAAGATAATTCGAGCCCAAATATTGTCAAGTTCCATATGAGCCAGAAATCGTAAAGCAAAGTCTATTTGTTATTGCTGATCACAAGACACTGGAACCAGCATAAAATTATTCGAAGCACTTTATGAACCGTAGACCAAGGAAGGTTCAAGTCTCTTGACACACTTCTGGCACTACTGACTTGGAGTATTTTGCATTCTGACCTGGAGGCCACTGCAACCACCACTTCATTCACTACCGCTGTTCCGATATGTGGTAATCCCCTGCCTGGAATTACACCCAAATCCTCGGTCAGTCTCTTCAAATTTCTTTATTAGTTTTCGAAGCCCCACCGATAAGGTCAAAGGTCCTTTACGCAAACCTTTAAGTTTCCGATATTCATGTAGTGCTGCATTAGCATTACTATTATTCTGGTAAAACAGTTTTACTAAAGGAGCACGTTCCTTTTTTGTAAGAGCCATAATGGTTATTGACGGTGGCGTTGGCCTTTCTGCTTTTATCTAACAGGATCTCATTTGCATAAGCAGCGTGTCTTGAAGTAAATGACAACACTTATATATCTGCAGCGCTGTTTTTCTCTTGGTGGCAGAAATTTGAACTAATTTTTTTTCTTCTACAGATGCATTGCTTCCCCATACCCTAAATGACATACTCACCAATTTCCATGGCGCTAACTCTAACCGTTTTGACACAAGGTCTCCTGAATAGGGAAACTTATTTTATAACCATCTGGTACATGTATCTCATATTGTGAATATATATTTTTAATATTTTTATTAAACGTAAAGACGGCACCCAGAACGTTAGTTCAAATCTGCCTAACTCTCAACTGAGTACCTTACAAGCTTCCTAAAAAAAAAATAAATAAATAAAATAAAACACATAAAATTTTGAACAATAACAACTAGTCCAGGTCTTATACAATTATGGGTACCAAGAGCTCTAACATCATACTTCTGAAACTAATGATCATTGAGGTTTCCTTGATAAAACGAATCTTCATGTTTCCAATAGCATCTTCAGACAAGAAACAAGGCATAAAATGAATTCGCCGCACAAACCAGACGGTAAGTATGCCGTTGACTGTTCCAACTAAATCTTCTGCCACGTAAGGATTTCATTCTGTAAACTTCACACTTTTGTAATTGATGAAGTTGATCGTCATATTGTTCATTAAACGGCTTCATACGATAAACATCTAAGATTAGACATCGTTATATAAGCACCTTATAAGGTCAAGATCAACCGTAATAAAATTATGTACAAGGAAGGTAACCTCATGGAAGCATGGTTATTAGAACTTTGATGTATGATACCCAGTAATGTAAACAGAATGCATCACGCAACAAATTAAAAATAAAATACTAATAGAAACCTGCAGAACAACAAAATACTAACATTAACAAAATAGATAAATTATATTTACGTTTAAATAACTAAAAACACCATATTAACTTAATGAGTAAAGCAATACAAAGACCCACAAACACAGCTATCAATAAAACTAAATAGTAAACCCACCAACATATTTGAGTTAGTCAGAGACCATCTGTTGCCATTATCTTCTAGAAATAGTGAATTGCCTATTCGAAGCTCTTTGCACGAAAACAGCGTTTGCAAAAACTTGTAATGCATCCAAAGTTTGTTCATTTCGAACAAACATCCATTCCTGCCCTAAAGTTATAACATTGATCCCAACATTGACCATTAATCTTTCTCTAAAATCACTATGTAATGTACAATTGTAAAGAATATGTTCCCAATCGTCTAAACCACCACACCAACAGAGATCCATGTCAGACAACCGAAATTGGAAAAGTTTCACGTTTAAAGAATCACGTTCAGTAAGTAAATGGGACATACATTCCCATAGAGAATCATCTCTGGTTCTTCTTATTCAAGAAGAAAGTAACAGCAGGAAAAAATGCTCTGGTAACCAGACCTTTGGCAGTCGCATCCCATCTAATTTGCCAAATATTAATCAGTTTAAAACATCTAGTTTTTTCATTAAAACATCTAGTTTTTTCCTTATTAATATCAGCATCAGTGTTCATACTTATCCCAAAAATTTCAGCTGATGGCCATTTACGAATGTAGTAACATAAACCTGTAAACTTACTATCATATTGTGAATGCCTTCACAATGAGTTGCCCTGATATTGCACTATCTCCAATAAGCAACGCTTCGCCAACCCCAGGATAGCACCACCCAGGGGTGGTGCTATCCGCCGGGAATAAATAACATTAGTTTTCTCCATTGGCGAAGCTTTGCTTATTGGAGGTAGTGCAATATCAGGGCAACTCATTGTGAAGGCATTCGCAATATGAGATGTAACAGAAACGATGCCATTCCACCTACTTGGTGATTTACTATGAATTAAAATGATGCTTGCCACTAACTTGTTTGATTAGTGAATTTTACATAGTCTGATGCTTTCAGTTTTATATCCCTTTTTCGTATAAACATTTTGATATAATGGAAGTGACATTGCAATTGTTTTCACCGATATCCATAATTGGATACGTCAATCACATTAACAGTTAAGTTGTGATGGTTGTGAACAGTTATGAATTACTTAGTGAATTGTTCTCTGTCTTATTGTAATTGTGACATTTTAAGATGTGTTGAAACTCCAAAGGAGCTCATTCTTCCAACTTGGTAATGAGTTTAACAAATAGAATGTTCAGCAATCAATAAATCCTCAATTTAAAAATTTTTCCAATAGGCAGAGTAAAATATTTATAAATTCTGAAATATTATTTAAAAATCATCTTTATCTTAGTATGTTTATCTTTTCATTTTTATTTGTGTAGTTAATATTTCATACACTTAGGTCATTTTCCCTTCTAAGAAGTTTTCCTGCGTAAGAAGTTCTAAACTTCCACTCCCTTGGAAAACTTATGTGGGTTCTACTGTATAGTCTATTTTTTTTTTTTTTTTTTTTTTTTTTTTTTTTTAAAGAAGTATGATATTTTATAAGTTTAGTTCAAAGAAGTATGTGTATTCTTTTGTATGTGAATATTTTTTAATAAAAAAAAATATCTATCTATCTGTATATATATATATAAAAAATATCTATCTATCTATCTATATATATATATATATATATATATATATATATATATATATATATATATATATACATATATATATATATATACAGGGTGTCTCAAAAATACACGACATAGCTTCAGGAATGAGTTCCTCATATGTAGACAATAAAAATATTTTATATCAACATAGTTCCGGAAATGCTTGGTTTCCGAGTTTTGAAGGTCTGTCTACGACACTTAATTGTTCACATCACCCTATAGTAATTATTAAAAATGTCCACCTTCTGCCTGAATACAGGCCTCACATCGACGTCTCATGGACTCGCGAAGATGATGCCAAATTACTGGCATGTTTCGTATTTCACAACCTGCCACAATTCGATTGCGGAGAGTTTCCACATCAGCTACAGGAGTCAAATACACCAATGACTTTAAATTGCCCCACAAGAAGAAATCTAAAGAGGTAACTACCATTAGGGGTAAAGGGAAGGGGTATTGCTTTCGTAAAGGCGACTACAATGGACTGAGACAGTATTTAAATTCTATACAGTGGGATCAACTGATGATATTGCCAACAGCAAATTCAAAATGGGAAGCATTCAAAGAACTTATCGTGGAAGCTACTAGGCTTTACATACCAACTAAGAAATATTGTTCAAGGTTTAGGCCTAAATGGTTGTCAGATGAACTAATGAGGCATATGGCAGAGAAGAAAAATGCATGGGATACATACAAATTAACACGTGACACAGACGCCTATGATAGATACAAGTTGATCTGTAACCAAGTTACAAAGGAGGTTAGGCAGGCGAAGGCAGATTACGAGAGATCCTTGGCAAGGGATGCGAAGAAAAACAGCAAAGAGTTCTTTACTTATGTAAACTCTAGAAGGAAGGGGATGAATCAGATTGGTCCACTTGAGATCGATGGGTCAACTGTTGATGACCCTGCTCGGGTAGCTAACAAACTAAATGAATATTTTGCATCGACATTCACACATGAGGAGTTATTCAGCGAGGGGAATGCCAGAGGTGTAGTCAATTCTAGCAGTAAGCTAGAGAATCTTGTAATAACTGAGAGCAAAGTGGAGGAGAAATTGTTGAAGATAAACACAAGAAAGGCACCTGGGGTGGATGGGATCTATCCAGTTATATTAAAGGAGGCAGCAAAGGAGGTAAGCAAACCCTTAGCCATAATTATGAGAGCTTCCTTGGACTCAGGGGAGGTACCCATTGACTGGAGATGTGCAAATGTGACCCCAATTCACAAAGGGGGATCAAAGGCTGACACAAGTAATTATAGACCTGTGAGTTTAACTTCTGTTCCCGGAAAATTAATGGAGGCACTGGTGAAAGAAGCACTGCAGGATCATCTAGACAAGACTTCAGTTATAGCTAGGACACAGCATGGTTTTGTTAAGGGGAAGTCTTGCCTGACCAATTTGATTGGATACTATGATGCAGTCACAAAAGAACTGGATGCAGGGAATAACTTTGATATTATATACTTGGATCTTAGAAAGGCTTTTGATACTGTTGCACATGGAAGACTGCTGCACAAATTGGAGCAGTGTGGCATTGGAGGCAAGTTGCTGCTATGGATAAAGGGGTGGTTGAGGGGGAGAAGACAGAGAGTGGTAATCAATGGACACTGCTCATCGTGGACTAATGTTATTAGTGGAGTCCCTCAGGGTTCAGTATTGGGGCCTTTATTGTTTTCTGTATTTATAAATGATATTGATGATGGTATATCAGGCTTAATGTCCAAGTTTGCAGACGATACGAAGGTTGGCAGGGTTGTCAAGGACACTACTGACACTATGCTGCTGCAACAGGATTTGGAAAGGTTGAGCAGATGGGCTTCGAGGTGGCAAATGAAGTTTAACATTGACAAATGTAAAGTACTACATATGGGAAACAGCAACCCCAGAGCAGCGTATCAACTCTGTGGTACTACACTGACAGTGGTAGAGAATGAAAGGGACCTGGGGGTGGTGGTGCAGGCAGATATGAAGTTCTCTGAGCAGTGCAGACGAGCTGCAAGAGTAGCTCATGGTGTATTGTCAATGATATATAGGAATTTTTCTAGCAGGGATAAGGAGGTGATTATTCCCTTGTATAAGGCAATGGTCAGGCCACACCTAGAGTACTGTATACAGGCCTGGAGGCCTCATTTCAGGAAGGATGTAGAGCTGCTGGAAAGAGTACAGAGAAGGGCAACTAGATTGGTGAATGGGACAAAGGGGTTCTCTTACGAAGAAAGGCTTAAGTTTTGCAAATTACAGTGTCTGGAAACTAGGCACCAGCGGGGTGATCTGATAGAGGTGTACAAAGCCTTGAATGGTTTGAGCATGCTCAATGCTGATGGGATTCTTCCTCTAGCTCAGAAAAATCACCTGAGAGGGCATAAATTCAAATTGAGGAAAGACAGATGTAGGATAGATGTGCGGAAATTTGCCTTTAGCCAGCGGGTGGTTGGTGGGTGGAACAGACTTCCATCCCTTGTCGTGGAAGTTGATAGCCTAAATAAGTTTAAGGCTCAGCTGGACAGGTATTTCGAGCGAACAGAGGGGTGAAGTGGAAGTGGTTATTTTTATTTATTTATGTTACTTTTTTTTTTTTTTTTTTTTGGCTGATGCTGCATAAGCTTGCTTTCTTGCATCAAATGCCTCTACTAATGCTAATGCTAATGCTAAGTGTGGAGGCCAGGCAGTTGGTCCACCCCTCTACTTCAGGAGTCATAGATCTTGGTCATCTTCTGTTGGCAGCACGAGGTTTAATGGATACCTTCAAACGTTTTCCTGTCTGGACATCTTCATTCTGGGAACCTTATGTGGTACAAACGACGAGCCTCCAGAGCATTGCTGTCCGCCAAACTGTACATAAAGTGCATATCCGCTTGCTCCTGAGTTGAGTACATGGTTGGAATGGAAAACCACCAGATTCTTTCAGTAAATTGTGATGAAGGAAATCACCTGCAGGAGATAAGACATTCCAGTTAATAACTCGGGAACCAAGCATTTCTGAAACTATGTTGATATAAAATGTTTTATTGTCTACATAGAGGAACTCATTCCTGAAGTTGTGCCGTGTATTTTTGAGACACCCTGCATATATAATATTGATAAAAATAAAGGATATAATGACATTACTAAACATCTAAGCAAGCAAGAAAAAGTATTAAATTATTAAACTGGGTTATAAATCTGAGGCACTGCTAGTTACAGCAGAAATACCCAGCAACCATAATGAAATATAGAAAAATGTATTTTATCAGTGTATTGGGTAGGGGTGCTGGCCTGTCAAGTGTAATTACAGTTGACAAAAACTGTAATTACACTTCACAAAAAAGTTGACAAAGAAAAAATTGAGAATGTCTGCAAAGTAAAAGCAGATTACCTGAAATTAAATGAAACTAAGATTAACGGAAAAATAATAATCATAACAAAAATCGTACCTAATGCAATGGGTTCCACCTAATCGGCCCTAATGCAGCGGGACGAAATGTATATATCATCGAAACGTATACATCTGTTGGGTCGGCTATGATGTATACGTACGAAACGTATACACCATAACAGAAACAGAGACCCTGCTTATTGCTGTCGACCCTATGAAGAAGTAGTTAAAGCCGTTTCACCCACTGCATTAGGTACCATTTTTGTTATCATTATTATTTTTCCGTTAATCTTAGTTTCATTTAATTTCAGGTAATCTGCTTTTACTTTGTAGGCAATGTCAATTTTTTCAATATATATATGTTGTTGTTGTTATTTGGTTTTAAGGAGCATTAGCAACTAAGGCCATATTGCTCCGGGGATATGCGGTGGTCATTCCCTGACCTTTCCGCATCCTCCGTATTTGGTGGTCACGGGCTCGAACCCTGGTCCAATCAAGAAGCGTGTGCTACACACCGCCGCTCCTGCCCACCTGGCTACGGAGGCGCCCAATATATATATATATGTGCATATTGTTTTTAGGGAAGGGTGTAAAATTCATGTTCTGCATTGGATCTGGTCACTTTATACTAGAAGGTAGTTAAGCTTTGAAGATGTGCTAGTTTCCCAAGATGTACAAAATTTATTATTTTTTTTCTTTTTGTGTTTGCTTTTGTTAGACGTTGCCATTTTACCTATATTTTGTAAGGGCTTTAACCATTTATTTAAATTCCGAGCTTTAACCGGAATTTAACCATTTTCCCACAAACAGTTGTTTGTGGGAAAATGGTTAAACTGTTCCCACAAACATTGTTTGCAGAAAAGTAGCATGTATTCAGAATTTAACTGCTCAGTAGTGTAATGAATCGGCCTGTTGTCAAAACAACATTAGTGACGTTAAGTATCTTTTCACAAGAGGACATTTTTAATACTAACTGTGCCACCCATGAGGGCTGTAGTGCAGTGGTACTCAAACTCACAATAAACATATATCCCTTCCCGAGAGAAGTTAATTTGGGGGTAGTTTTAATAGTACTGGTTATATTCCAGATTATGGGTACACCTTCAGAGGAAGTAGCTTCTTTTGCTTGAATCCATCCCAAATTACTGACATAAACTAATATAACCTTTATTCACTAGCCAAAAATGAAAGTCTATAAAAAAACCCACATTTCTTTATCTTTAATCTATCTAGAATTTATCAATGCCTGCAACATGGTGACAAGGTATATCCTTAATCTGGAGATTAGCTATATTACTATTTTATGAGGACTAGAGCAAGTACAATATATGGTATTCATTTATTAATATATAATAAAAGTTATACATATAGTTAAGGGCAAAGGGAATTAAGGGCAAATTGCTGCTATAGATAAAGGGATGGTTGAGTGGGAGAAGACAGAGAGTGGTAATCAATGGACACTGCTCTTTGTGGACTGATGTTATTTGTGGAGTCCCCCAGGATTCGGTGTTGGGCCAATTGTTGTTTTCTGTATTTATTAATGATATTGATGAAGGTATATCAGGCTTAATCTCCAAGTTTGCAGAAATATGAAGGTTGGCAGGGTTGTTAATGACCCTGATGAGTGCGCTGCTGCAAGAGGATCTAGAAAAATTGAGCAGATGGTGTGAGAGTGGCAACTGAAGTTAAACATCGACAAATGTAAAGTAGGCATATGGGTAGTAGTAACCCCAGAGTAACATATCAACTGTGTGGTAACTACACTCAGGGTAATAGAGAATGAAAAAGACCTGGGGATAATTGTGCATTCAGATATGAAGTTTTCTCAGCAATGCAGACAATCCGCAAGAGTAGCTCATGGTGTCTTGTCAATGATATAAAGGAATTTTTCTAGCAGGGTTAAGGATGTGATTATCCCTTTGTATAAGGCTATGGTCAGGCTCAGGCCGTGCATTGAGTATTGCGTACAGATCTGGAAGCCTCATTTAGGAAGGATGTAGAGCTGCTGGAACGAGTACAGAAAAGAGCAATGAGATTGGTGAATTTCTCTTACAAAGAAAGGTTTAAGTTTTGCAAATTTCAGTGTCTGGAGACTAGGCACCTGTGAGGTGATCTAATTGAGGTGTATAAACACCTTGAATGGTTTGAGCAAGCTCAAAGCTGATGGGATTCGTCCTTTTGCTCAGATTACTCACCTGAGGGAACATAAATTGAAATTGAGGAAGACAATTGTAGAATAGATGTGTGGAAATTTGCCTTTAGCTAGCGGGTGGTTGATTGCCGGAACAAACTTCCATCTGTCATTGTTAAAGTTGACAGCTTAAATAAATTCAAGGCAGAACTAGACAAATATTTGGGGAGAAAGTATGGGTGATATTGGAAGGTTTTTTTTGTTTTTTTTTGGTTGATGCTGTATAAGCTTGCTTTCTTGCATCATATGCCTCTACTAATGCACTAGTGGATGAATGTGGCTGTTAACATCTGTCTTGCATTGTTTCAGCCAACCGGAGAGCCACATTCACAGTGGCACAAATCAGCTGACTTCAAGACCATTATGTGATCATTAGCCGCAATATATGGGAACTGCCGACCCCCCAGAGTCCCATTGCTAACACCATGACACAGGACTCTATGCCTCAACTTGCAAAAGAACATCAGCACTGGACCTTGGATGATTGGATATAGGTCCAATGAGTCCCGTTTCCAGTTATTTTGAGCGGATGGGAGGGTGCATATCTGGCAGAAATGCACGAATTTATGCACCCATCATGTCAACAAGGAACTGTTCAGGCAGGTGGATGGTCGGTAATGGTCTGGGGCATGTTCAGCTAGCGCACATTGGGACCTCTGGTACGTCTAGATGCATCTCTGAACTGTCCAGGTTACGTGTCCATCTTTGCAGACCATCTGCATCCCTTCTTGGTCATCGTGCACCCACAGGGAAATGGACTCTTCTAGCAGGACAATGCGCCTCCCCACAGAGCCCTGGTGACTAGAACATGATTCGAAGAGCATTCCGCAGATTTTACCACCACATAATAGCCTCCCTGTTCAACGGGCACGAACCCTGTTGTGCATCTTTGGGTTGCTGTGGAAAGGTCCATTCAAGCTTTGGATCCTCCACCGAGAATGCAACAGAATTATGGACAGCAGTGAAGTAAGCGTGGATGGAAATACCTGTGGAACACTTTCATGAACTAGTGGACTCAATGCCTTGCCGTGTGACTGCCCTTATCGGGGAGAAAGGTGGGCCTATATGTTACTAGGTAGGTATCCCATGATTTCTGTCCACTCTGTACTTCCAACTCACTCCCTTGGGATTGAAGAAGGATTAACAAATATAAAAAAAAACATGAAATAACAAATAAAAAATAGATGGCAGCAAAGAAAACTATCCAAGAGCGGCACAATGGCGACGACAAAACAAACCGCTAAAATCAGAAGCAGATTTGCATCCATTCAAACAATCAGAAAGGCAAATTATGCATTCACAGTAATTAGCCAATCACAGAACTCGACAGGACAATCACACCGTTCATTGGCCATGCCCACAACATAGTGACAAGGTGCCCCCCATAAAATGTAGAACTGCCCATTTTCCAAATTTAATCTTATAGCAGTAAATATCATACACAGCAGGAAATTTATACACAAGCTTCGTTTGCACTTTGGTAGTTAGGGATTAAGGGTTAAAATCATACAACTCTTTGAGCAAGAAATAGCTAACTCAAATGTGTGCATACCAACTATCCATATACAGGGCGTCTCAAAAATATTGGTACAAACGTTTGGGAGGTAGGTAACATCTAAAGGAATGTGAATCGCATAGGAACCCATAACTGGAAACGTCACCATAAGTTGGTAGACGGCGATGTTCATCAGTTTGCGAGAGGGAAAATTTCTGGTTTACTCATTCAAGCGGTAGTTGCTGCACGAAGACCATGCATCGATACGAACTGTGAGCTGGCAGACATGCATCTAGTGTATGGATTAGCAGAGGGCAATGGACGAGCCACTCAACGAATTTATGGAGAACGCTTCCCAGACAGACATGTACTGGACCACCATTTGTTTGCATGTGTGCATCAAAATTTGTGCGATTATGGGTCATTAGGTAACAGGAGTAGTGCGGGCAGACCACGTTTGATGCGAACTCCCACCATGGAAGAAAGTGTTCTGAATGCCATCCAGAATAATCCTACTACCAGCACACGTGCCGTTGCCTCTGCCTTAGGCGTGTCTCGTTGCAGTGTACAGCGTGTCTGGCACGACGATTCTTTACACCCCTTTCATCTCCAAAGGGTTCAGTTACTGCTCCCCCAAGATTATCCTACACGTGTGGCTTTTGCGCAGTGGTTTCTCCAAAGAAAGTGTTCAAGACTTGAATTTTCCAGCCTATGTTTTGGTCATGGATGAGGCTTATTTCACTCGGGAAGGCTTATTCAATCAGCACAATGCTCATGTGTGGGCTCGCGACAACCCACACAGTGTGCGCCCCCATGCAGCACAACATCACTTCGCAATAAATGTGCAGGCAGGTATGGTCGGTGACTGCTTAGTCGGCCCATACCTGTTACCATCCCGCATGAACTCCACGAAATATCGGATCTTTC
The DNA here is from genome assembly GCF_048544385.1 of Mastigoproctus giganteus. Taxonomy (NCBI): domain Eukaryota; kingdom Metazoa; phylum Arthropoda; class Arachnida; order Uropygi; family Thelyphonidae; genus Mastigoproctus; species Mastigoproctus giganteus. Next base: position 53,068,236 of record NC_143585.1, read on the forward strand.
TTGAACAAGTTCTACCAGGGTTATTTGACGATGTTCCAGCAAATGTGAGATGCAACATTTGGTTTCAACATGATGGGCGCCTGCCCATTATGGAAGGTATGTTCGTGACCATTTGAACAGGCGTTTTGGACGTTGATGGACTGGCCGTGGTAGACCCGTTGCCTGGCCCCCCACACTCACCTGATTTATTGAGCCCTGATTTCTTTCTGTGGGGGCCCTCAAATCTATCGTGTATGAATCGCCTGTGGAGACGGAAGTGTATCTCGTGGCGAGACTCGTCTGCACTGCTGCTACTGTCAAAGAAACTCCAGGTGTGTTCAACTGTGTCTGGCAATCCATGCTGCGTTGCTGTTATGTCTGCATCGCGTCTCATGGTGGAACCTTCGAGCATCTGTTGTAACATCATGAAATGCATCTATCTCGTACTCCATTGTTAATATTATGTCAAATAAATGTTTGCCACTAATTACTGTCTTGTGTCATTTCTGCTTCTTGTGCTTTTGCTACTACTTTCCTGTGACGTTTCTGGTAATGGGTTCCTATGCGATTCACATTCCTTTAGATGTTACCTACCTCCCCTAAATGTTTGTACGAATATTTTTGAGACACCCTGTATAGTTCTGATGATCCCAATGGATTGCGAATTAACGAATTCTTAAAATTTATATCATCATTGAAAAACTGCTGGGAAAAAAAAAAAACATTGAAAAAAATATTAGATTTAGATTTTGGAAAAATTGAGAAGCTCAAGTGTAGAGGTAAAAAGAACAATGAGAAAAAAACATGGCTTATTTATTCTCCGCACTCAAATCATAAATTGTTCTGTTTATAGCTTATTTAGGGTATCTCATAAATCAAAAATATCAAGGGAAATTTAAGGAATAAGCATTCAACTTATTATTATTATTACTGTATTATTATTAGTCATATAGTGCAAGGGAGCCTGAGGCTTATGCTCTCCCAGCCAAAAAAAAAAAAATTTCTGAATTACCCCGAGAGAGAGAGAGAGAGAGAGAGAGACCAAGAAAAAGAATGGTGATATCCAGCTCAGGACCCTGGGTGTGCCAAGCCCATACTCACACCAGATGTGAGCCCCCGAAGACATTCTACTTTGAACACTAATATATTTAATTTAAAAAAACTCAAGAAGCAATATATTTAAAAAAAAAAAAAAAACAATTCCTTGTAAAAGAATAACACTCATATGCAAATAAGATATTTACTTACTTACAAAAGAGATATATTTACAAATACAAATATCAGTAATGATCATCATAGTTATGATAGAATTTATAAGTTTTTTTTTGTTTGTTTTTTTTGTCATTAGTTCAGTTCTACAACTGAAATTTTCTAGTCTAACCCTCTTTTCATGTACTTTGAATTTAGGTGCCTCCGTAGCCAGAGCAGCAGTGTGTAGCACACACTTCTTGAATAGACCGGGGTTCGAGCCCATGACCATCAAATATGGAGGATGCAGAAAGGTCAGGTAATGACCACTGCATATCCCAGGAGCAATATGGCTTTAGTTGCTAATGCTCCTCAAAACCAAACAACAACTGTTGCCCACATATATGAAGTCTTTCCTCACATGATCACCCTTTTGCAGATCTTGCCAATTCAGTTACACAATTTTGGACCCTTTCAAGAAGCTCAATGTCTATTTTTAGGTGTGGTCTCCATACTATGACACGGTATTCGAAGTGCTGTCTTACAATTGCCTTACATAGCTGGATTATGACTCCCTATTTCTACAAGCATATGTACATTAAATTATTGATAGAACACCATGGGCCTTCCTCGCCGCCTGTGTTCACTTCTCAGAGAATTCTGACAGTCCTTGAAGTCTGTTCAAGTCATTCTAAGGAGCACTGCTTGACACTAATCATTAACCCTGTATTCCCAACTTTCACATTTTCTGCAAATTTTGACATGATGCCCTCTATATCATTGTGCTATATCTCATTTCCCTATGCCATCTATGTCAACATCATTTATGAAAACTGGAATTTTCCAGAACTAATCCTTGAGCACACACCACTTCAAATGCCAGATGAATCTGAAAAGTATCCATTAATCACAACCCTCTGCATCCTGCCCTGCAGCCACTCTGTGATCCTTCTTACACTGGTTCCAGAGTATCTTGTAAGGAATTGAGTCAAATTCTCTGCTAAAATCCTATATCAGTATGCTATGATCACTTCTATTTAGTGGTTCCTTTATTTTCAAATTCTTAATGCATGAAGAGTTAGTGTTGATAATCAGATCAAAAGTATTGCTTCCCTTTGTTGCCTCTCTCTAACAGGCTGCTATATAAACAGTCATTCAATAAATCCAGAAAAATCTTGCTTGCTACTGTATGAGTGACTACTCACTCGTTCCAGTCAATATCTGGAAAATTAAAATCCCCCATTATAAGACTTTTGTACTCCTTATATTTCTGATTTAACTAGATGGGTAATTAGATTGCTTGGGAGTGCAAAGTGTAATCTTCCATATGAGGTGCATTGTGGAAGATGTGGACTGCCGAGCCCAGGGACTAGAGAGTTTAGGGGTGACCTGATAAAGTTGTGTAACACATTAAAAGGAATAAGTAGAATGAAGAGGGAAGTATATTAGCATTGGAAAGTGAAACCAGAACAAGGGGAACAAATAGAAAATTTTGGGAAGTGATGAGATTAGATCTGATGAAGTTTACCTTTTGGGCAGTGTAGAACATTAAAATAATTTTCCTCCCAAGGTATTTGAGGTAGAGTGTCTGACAAATGGCTTCCTTTCATCATTTGGCCTGATTACTACTAATACTAATAAGAGATGTTAAATAATTGATAGATGGGTGTAGGAGACTTTAAAATTATACATTAAACTGATTGATTGATTAATTGTAGATAGATAGGGTTATTCAAACATATGAAAAAAGTAGGTATTTCTGATAAATTTTTTTTGCGGTCTCTATCTTAACCTTTGCTGAACAGATTGTTGATTTCTAGTTTATGTGAACTTTCCAGAAGGTGAAACTATCTGGACTCATACTTAGCCAGTCTACTGCAATAAGAAAACACTGAGCAAGATTACTGGCCAACACTTTGCTAGAGAAGCATCATTTTGTTATATGGCAGTAAGATTACAGGTTTTTTTCTTTGAAATCTAGGTTTTTGGCAGAAGGTTTCTTTATAGAAAGCATTTTATCACAGGGAAATTTATTATATAAGAGTAGTTCACTTTGTTTTTCAAACTATTTGTTCATCAGTATAGAAAAGAAAAAATAAAGCTGTGTATCTAAATTGGACAAACAAATGGTAACTGGCACTTGGACTGCTCTTGTCCATAAGCCTAAATTCTGTCAAATTAATTCTCTAGTAGTAGTTTTTTTTTTTTTTTTTCTCTTCTCATTTTAATTTTATGTATCTGCTGCCTTCATCAAATATGTATATACTGCATTAAAATTTTTTTGTTAATTGTATTTTTAAGAATGAATGACACCATCCATCCACTGACCATATGAAATGAATATGATCTACAGACAGGGTAATGTACGTGGACCTCAGTTTCCTCACACCTGGTTCAGGGGGATAAAATGTACAGTCTGATTTTCCCTTCTTTCCCCATGATGCTGAACAAAATGGATTCTGTCCATGACTCAGTTGTCAGAGAAATGGAAAATATATTGTGTAAAAAGGATATTATGTGGAATATGAAACAGATCAGAATATTGCTAACAGGGGCAAAAGTTAATGATATAGAGCAAGGGTGGCCAACAAGTCGATCACGGCTTTAATTTCAGTTGATCACGACAAATTTCAAATATATATAAAAAATAGATCAGTTAAAATCTAAATATCATTATTATGTGCTCCACTGCATAAACTTATTACAAATCCATTGAACCACGTGACTACTCTTGTCGCCGCACAGCCGCCAGGCTTGTCTAGTGAAAATTAATGCAGTTATGTTCTGGAGACCATAGTGTGTTGAATTCTTATTTAGCTTACTCAATATTAATAACTGCACTGTACTTGTATGTTAATTTAATAACCATTGGTTTAAAATGAATACTACGAAAAAGAGCAAACGTATTATTTTCATCAAGAGTGGGAACTAGAGTACTTTTGTGTAATGATAAAAGAAACACGTTGTTTGATTTGCAATGCTTCCGTGGCTATACCCAGAAAAGAAAATTTAGAAAGGCACTTCAACGCGCTGATTAGTAGTATTTCTGATATGTATATAAATATCAATTTTTGGAAATGGCTAAGTATCTCAAAGAAAAAAAAAATCTGATCATTTTGCAAATAAGCAAGATCATTTTCAAAAATATCCTGTTTTTGATTTTAATAGTGAGAAATGTGATTCTGAAATTGAGAAAGTTGTGGATGATTTTGAAACCAGATTGATTGATTTTAAAACAAGTGAAGACATTGTTCAATGTATTTCTTATCCATTTAATGTCGATTTAGATACGAAACAATTGCAGAAAAAATTGCTGAGATTTTTCACATGGAAAAAATATTATGTAAAATTAAATTATTACATTGCGAAACGATACCTTCCTAAAAGCCGCATCATCAGAAGAAGATTCCTGAAGAAATATGTTTGCCCATATTTACCCAAAAGAAAAGTACCCAAATGTAAAAAAAATGCAGGAACTTTTAAATTCCTGTTTTGGTTCCACATAAGGGGCTCACATCTGGTGAGTATGGGCTTGGCACACCCAAGGTCCTGAGCTGGATATCATCATTCTTCTCTTTCTTGGCGATTCCCTTCTGTCTCTCTCTCTCTTTTAGGGTAACTCAGAAATTTTTTTTGCCTGGTGCACCAAAAGCCTCAGGCTTCCTTGTGCCATATGGCTAATAATGATACTGAATCAGCATTTCTATATTTGAAACAAACAAAGACAAAGAATTTCTCTACTCTTACGGACTTGCATACAGCAGATTCTTTACAGTTGGCCTTATCAGGGTATATCCTCGACAAAAACTTTGCATAAATTACAATTTTAAATATGTATGAATTTAAATTAATAATTCTGAATTGTATTTAATTTTGATATTTATAAACAACGTTTTTCAATATGTATAAACTTTTTTAACCATGAGCAATGAAATTCTTGAGGTGGTAGATCGCGGCACACTATAGCATTAGCATTAGTAGAGGCATATGATGCAAGAAAGCAAGCTTATGCAGCATCAGCCAAAAAAAAAAACAAAAAAAAAAAACTTCCACTTCACCCCTCTGTTTGTTCGAAATACCTGTCCAGTTGATTATTCTGAGCAAGAGGCAGAATCCAATCAGCATTGAGCATGCTAAAACCATTCAAGGCTTTATATACCTCTATCAGATCACCTCGCCGGTGCCTAGTCTCCAGACACTGTAATTTGCAAAACTTAAGCCTTTCTTTGTAAGAGCAATCCTTTGTTCCATTCACTAATCTTGTTGCCCTTCTCTGTATTCGTTCCAGCAGCTCTACATCCTTCTTGAAATGAGGCATCCAGACCTGTATACAGTACTCAAGGTGTGGCCTGACCATTGCCCTATACAAGGGAATAATCATCTTCCTATCCCTTCTGGAAAAATTCCTGTATATCATTGATAAGACACCATGTGCTACTCTTGCAGCCCGTCTGCACTGTTCAGAGAACTTCATATCTGCCTGCACTATTACCACCAGGTCCTTTTCATTCTCTACCACTGTCAGTGTAGTACCACAGAGTTGATATGTTGCTCTGGGATTGCTGTTTCCCATATGTAGTACTTTACATTTGTCAATGTTAAACTTCAATTGCCACCTCTCAGCCCATCTGCTCAACCTTTCCAGATCCTGTTGCAGCAGCACAGCATCAGTAGCGGCCTTAACAACCCTGCCAAGCTTTGTACCGTCTGCGAACTTGGACATTAAGCTTGATATACCATCATCAATATCATTAATGAATACAGAAACCAACAATGGACCCAACACTGAACCCTGAGGGACTCCACTAATAACATTAGTCCACGATGAGCAGTGTCCACTGATTAACACTCTCTGTCTTCTCCCCCTCAACCACTCCTTTATCCATAGCAGCAATTTGCCTCCAGTGCTATACTGCTCCAATTTGTGCAGCAGTCTTCTGTGTGCAACAGTATCAAAAGCCTTTCTAAGATCCAAGTATATAATATCAAAGTTATTCCCTGCATCCAGTTGTTTTGTGACTGCATCATAGTATCAAATCAAATTGGTCAGGCAAGACTTCCCCTTAACAAAACCATGCTGTGTCCGATCTATAACTGAAGTCTTGTCTAGATGATCCTGTAGTGCTTCTTTAACCAGTGCCTCCATTAATTTCCCTGGAACAGAAGTTAAACTCACAGGTCTATAATTACTTGTGTCAGCCTTTGATCCTCCTCTGTGAATTGGGGTGACATTTGCACATCTCCAGTCTATGGGTACATCCCCTGAGTCCAAGGAAGCTCTGATAATTATGGCTAAGGATTTGCTTACTTCCTTTGCTGCCTCCTTTAATATAACTGGATAGATCCCATCCACCCCAGGTGCCTTTCTTTTGTTTATCTTCAACAATTTCTCCTCCACTTTACTCTCAGTTATTACAAGATTATCTAGCTTACTGCAAAGAGTTGAATACACCTCTGGCATTCCCCTCACTGAATAACTCCTCATGTGTGAATGTCGATGCAAAATATTCATTTAGTTTGTTATCTATCTGAGCAGGATCATCAACAGTTGACCCTTCGATATCAAGTGGACCAATCTGATTCATCCCCTTCCTTCTAGAGTTTATATAGGTAAAGAACTCTTGGCTGTTTTTCTTTCCATCCCTTGCCAAAGATTTCTCGTAATCTGAATTCGCCTGCCTAACCTCCTTTGTAACTTTGTTACAGATCAGCTTATATCTATCATAGGCTTCTGTGTCACATGTTAATTTATATGTATCCCATGCATTTTTCTTCTCTGCCATATGTCTCATTAGTTCATCTGACATCCATTTAGGCCTAAACCTTGAACAATATTTCTTAGTTAGTATGTAAAGCCTAGTAGATTCCAAGATAAGTTCTTTGAATGCTTCCCATTTTGAATTTGCTGTTGGTAACATCATCAGTTGGTTACAGATCAGCTTATATCTATCATAGGCTTCTGTGTCACATGTTAATTTATATGTATCCCATGCATTTTTCTTCTCTGCCATATGTCTCATTAGTTCATCTGACATCCATTTAGGCCTAAACCTTGAACAATATTTCTTAGTTTGTATGTAAAGCCTAGTAGATTCCAAGATAAGTTGGCCCCGGGTGCCAAGCGATTGACTGAGCGATTTCTACTTGTGCTTTCACTGCGACTTTTTGATAGGTGAATTCTGCGTTCTCTTTTACGTTCCTCTCTTTGAGAAATCCTTTAATTTAGTAGCTCTTGTATCAAAAGTACTGGTAGAGAGCAAGGAAGGAAAGTAACCTTTCTTTATTTTTCATATCTAATAGACTAACTCCTACTAATTTCGCTTGGTCACTCCAGGCACTGCTCCTGCCTCCCCGTGGCGGGGCCGGTAACCTTGGCAGAAAAGTTCATCTGCCAGGGGCTAAAAGGAGCCAAGATGGAACAAAATATGTTTCCTTGTTTAGAACCGACAAGCAGTCGGCTAAACACAGAGCACGAACATGACTCTTCGCAAGCAAAGAGGTTAAAAACCATTTCCTCTGCGATCGAGTTTCCTGCATTTTTAATAATGCATTCATTGTCCACACAACCTGTCGGCAAGCTATCGCCTTTTCTGATACAGAAATGTTTAGAATCGGTTGTTGGATCCCCTAAAATGGTGAAGCGTCTCCAATCAGGAGACCTTTTAATTGAAACCTCAAAAACATCTCATTCGGAAAAATTGTTAAATTTAACAACATTCAACAATATTCCAGTGTCAGTTACGCCCCATAACACCCTGAACTCGTCTAAAGGTGTTATCAGTGAATGGGACCTATTAACTGTTTCTGAAGAAGAAATAGTACAAGAGCTTAGCGAACAAAAGGTGACACATGCACGGAGAATAATGACCAAAAAAGATGGCAACCTACTACCAACTAGGTCTATTATTTTGACGTTCAGCACTCCGAATCTTCCATCTTCTGTCAAAGCAGGTTATTTAAACTGCAAGATTAGACCTTACATCCCGAATCCCATTCGCTGTTTTAAGTGCCAGAAGTACGGCCATGCACAGACTGCATGCAGAGGCGATGCTGTGTGTCCTATTTGTGGCTCTAAGGAGCATTCCCAAGGAGAGTGTACAGTTTCCACTCCTACTTGCCCAAACTGTAAAGGAAGCCACCCTGCATTTTCTAAAGCATGTGACCTCTGGAAAACAGGAAAAAAAATCCAGAAATATAAAGTGGAGCATAAAGTTACATATCCTGAAGCAAGAAAGCAAGTGCTATTAACCATGCCTAGCAGATCATACGCATCAGTGACCAGAAGTAGCCGCTCAATTGCAACACAAACAGATGTCTCCATAGAACCAAGCAGTTCTTTTTCCACCTGGGCCAAAACTGCACTGCTAACATCCAAAAAGAAACTTACAGTCAATGAGACCAACAATACACCAATTAGTATCCCAACTGATGCTATCTCATCATTGCCCGAAACAGCAAAATCAGCAAATGTTGAAAACCAAGAAAAAGGGAAACAATGCAATAGGAAAATGGAAATTGATATTCAACCAGAGGATGAAGAGTCAGTTTTAGAATTATATGCTAATGATACCATAGAAACAGGACGCCCAACCTTTTCAAAGAATGAAAAATCAAAACAAAGCAGACTGAAACCTTCTCAGAAAAAACAGTCAGATCAATCTTATTCAATCAAATCCAAACAATGAATAAATTCATACAATGGAATTGTAGAGGATTACGTAGTAATTTTGATGACCTGAGTGATTTACTTTTTCAAACAAATGCAGTAGGTGTATGCTTACAGGAAACATTTCTATCACCAAAAGTCTCTCTCAGATTCAAAAATTACACCATGTTTAGACGAGACAGAGATTCTGATGGTCCTGCCCGTGGGGGCGTAGCTGTTCTTGTAAAATCTACTATACCATCAAGACATCTCCAGCTACAAACTTCCTTAGAAGTTGTTGCAGTTCGGATGGCATTGGGAATATCATTAACGCTTGCATCCATTTATATCTCGCCCAATTATCCTTGCTCCCTGGCTGAACTTGACAATCTAATTGCACAACTGCCACCTCCTGTCTGCTTATTCGGTGATTTCAACGGCCACCATCCATTGTGGGGATCTTCCACCATGGATAGGAGAGGCCAATTAATTGAATCATTCCTGGATAACCATAACCTGACTCTGCTGAATTCTGGCTCTCCGACTTATATACAACTACCTACAGGTACTACCTCAGCCATAGACTTGTCCATCTGTTCAGCATCTCTTTTTGCAAGCATGAAATGGTTAGTGTTGAATGACCCATTCCATAGTGACCATTTTCCTATTATCAGTTCAATTGAAACCCAGGCTGTGTCATGTCCAAAAGGCCGTACTTCTTGGAATTTTTATAAAGCAGACTGGGTAAACTACTCAGCTTGTGTCCTTCTCGACACTCAATATGTTCAACATCAACATATTGATGACGTAACTGACCACATTACCAGCCAAATCCTATATGCAGCAGAAATTTCCATCCCAAAATCAGACCAATGCAAACATGTACACAAAAACCAGTGGTGGAATACGGATTGCTCTAAAGCAAAAGTAGAAAAAAACCGTGCTTGGAACCGGTTCCGCAAATGCCCAACTACTGCCAACCTAATTTTATACAAAAAACTCAGAGCCAAAGCAAGGCAAATTAGGAAGAAAGCAAAACGTGACTCCTGGATAAGCTTTGCATCAACTATTAACAAAAATACTGACACTCGAATTATATGGAAAAAAATACAAGCTCTCAATGGAAAATTTCCTCCTCAGCAGTCCCCGATAATACAATGGAATGGGCAGGACCTATCCTCTTCTACTGACATTGCAAATGCTTTAGCAGAATCTTTCTATAACATTTCCGCCTCCTCCTCTTATGTCACCTCCTTTCAACGCATTAAATCTGTTGAGGAACGTCATAAATTTAATTTTTCAACTAGACTCTCACTTCCGTATAATCAACCCTTTTCTATAGCTGAACTCAAAGAATCCTTGAGCAAATCTCCAAATAGTGCAGCAGGACCAGACGGCATTCACTACAGTATGCTGAAGAATTTATGTGAAGCTGATCTCTACATACTATTACTCTTTTACAACCGGATCTTCTCAGAAAATACATATCCTCTCTCATGGCGTCATTCCTACATTTGTGCTATTCTAAAACCAAGTAAAGATCCTTCCATAGTTGAGAATTACAGACCAATATCCTTGACAAGCTGTTTGGGCAAAATCTTTGAAAGGATGGTGCATAAGAGGCTCATGTGGGTGCTAGACTCCCAAAACACTCTTTCCGATCACCAATATGGCTTCCGTAAAAACAGATCTACCCTAGATTTACTACTCAAAATTGAATCTAACATACGTAACGCTTTTGTCATGAGACAACATCTGGTGATGGTGAACCTAGATATTCAGAAAGCATTTGATACCACTTGGCGTCATGGTATTATTAAAGATATACATCAGTTGGGGCTGAGAGGCTACCTTCCACAATTCATCCAGAACTTTTTAAGATTGCGCACCTTTCAAGTCCGATACCAAAACATGCTATCAGCAACTCACATTCAAGAAGAGGGTGTTCCTCAGGGTTCCATACTGAGTGCTACCCTATTTGCTATTCGGGTCAACCACATATTAGAAGAACTTCCAAAATCCATACAAATATACATGTATGCAGATGACCTCACCATATCCTGCCAATCACAAAGTATGAATACTGTTGAAAGACAGTTACAAATTGCTCTTTCCAGAATAGAATCGTGGACCTTACGTAATGGATACCGCCTAGCTGAGCAGAAATCCACCACTACTCATTTTTGCAAATTACGGTCACTGCATCCCGATCCTGAGCTAAAGATCAATAACATTTCAATTCCTCTTGTTGACACTGTCCGTGTTCTTGGTCTCATACTGGATAAGAAACTGAACTTTAAAGCACATGTAGCTTATCTTAGAACTATCTGCTTGAAAAAGTTGAATATTCTCCGGTGTGTGTCATCTATGTCATGGGGTGCTGATCGACATACCTTGATCCATCTTTATCGAGCCCTCATCAGATCCCGCTTAGACTATGGCTCTCCAGTGTATGACTCTGCGAGAAGTACTACTTTAGAGCAATTAAACACGATCCAGCACAGTGCGCTGAGAGTTTCTCTAGGAGCTTTCAGAACCTCCCCTGTTCAGAGCCTTTATATCGAAGCTCATGAGCCACCTTTACATCTTCGGAGGAAAACATTACTTTTGATGTTTGCCGCAAAAATTCGCAGTTTGCCCTCCCACCCTAGTTGGAAATATCTGTATAATACCGAATGGGAGTCATTTTACAACAGTAAGCCAAATGAAAACCGACCTGCTGCACTTAGACTTAGAGAACTCACTCAAGCATGGAATATAGACATCAGCAATATATTTCAGGACATGACACTTCCTGATCCGCCTTGGACAAATATTTCTGTTAATTACGACGATTATTTTGAACAGTGGGGTAAGAACACCTTGTCGCCCTCCAATATTGCACAATTACATGAAACTCACTCTTCTAACTCAGAGGCCTGCAAAATATATACAGATGGATCAAAAACTGAGACCCAAGTAGGTGCTGCAGCAGTCTTCCCTTCAGTCACCATTTCTGTTTCATTACCAATAGAATGCAGTATCTTTACTGCTGAACTTTATGCTATTAATTTAGCTCTCGACCGGATAACTGAATTTTTAATTACGACCACTTTAATATACACCGACTCACTCAGTGCTGTCACTGCTATAATAAGTGGTAACAACTCTTCTCACCCTGTAATAAAACAGATTCGTTCTAAGCTACTTGCCTGTAAGGAATTGAAACAAACTGTGACATTCTGCTGGATCCCAGGACATTCTGGAATAGCTGGCAATGAAAGAGCGGATCATGCAGCCAAACAACCAGAAACCACCATTACGCAGAAATTTCAAGTTCCATATACAGATTACAAACACATTATCTGTATAGCATGTTATAACAGTTGGTCATTAATCTGGAAAGGTTATCCAGGAAATAAACTCTACCAAATAAAACCGGAACCAAAGCTATGGCAATCCAGCTTCAGCAAAAACAGGCGAGATGAAATAATTTTAGGAAGGCTAAGGATTGGGCATACGCACCTCACTCACCTATATCTATTAACTAATGACAGCGCTCCACAATGTACATTCTGTCAAGTACAACTGACAATTCGCCATTTATTAGTGGACTGTCCCCACTTTCAAAATATCCGCTTAAACACCTTTAAATCAATAGCTAATACACAGTCATCAATAAATTTATTACAGATTCTGGGTGATGATTCTAATGGAAAAGAACTATTTATTTTCCTAAATCGTATAGGAATATATCATAAAATATAGTTATATCCACTATTAGAAAGACACAATATGGCCCTAGCAGCCTATGTGTCGTTAAACACAACAACAACAACAACAACAACAACAACCAAGATAAGTTCTTTGAATGCTTCCCATTTTGAATTTGCTGTTGGTAACATCATCAGTTGGTCCCACTCTATAGAATTTAAATACTGTTTCAGACCATCGTAATTGCCTTTGCGAAAGCAATAACCCTTCCCTTTACCCCTGATGGTAGTTACCTCTTTGAGTAAATCCCACTTCAGCACACCGTGATTACTGCCACCTAATGGTTGCTCTATCTGCAGATTCTTAATGCATGAAGAATCACTACTGATAATCAAATCAACTCCCTCTAGTTGCCTCCCGAACATGCTGTTGTAGAAAACAATCATCCAATAAATCCACAAAAGCCTTGCTAGTGTGTGAGTGACTAACCACAAATTCCAGTCAATATCTGGGAAATTAAAATCGACCATTATAAGACTCTCTGATTTACTGGCCCCCTCTATTTCTCTGTACATTTTCTTATTATACTCATCAGAGTCATTAGGCCTATAGCACACTCCTACTCTCAATTTTGATGTCCCAATGTTTATGTCACACCAAACTGACTCGACACTGCACTGTCCAGTGATGTTGACTGGCTTCACTTCCTTGGATTTTATGTGTTTCTTTACTAATAGAATAACCCCTCCTCCCTTTCTATCCTGTCTATCCTTTCTGTAGACGTTGTACTCCCCAAATTCCAGTTCTGCATTCCTTATATATCTGTGTGACACCACGTCTCTGATATCCCAACAATATCCGCCTTTGATGCTTTGAGCAATACCTCAAATTTATTTGCCAATCTCCTAGCATTGGTGTACACGCAAGTATACATGCACCTGTTCTTTTTCTTAGCTACCCTAACACAACCCATGTGTTTACTTGTACCGCAATGACTTCCAGCAGTCTAAAATATCCTGCATCTTGTTTTCCAGGCTTCTGCTCATTCCAATAGAAGCAGTGCAAGAATCACTTTCACCTCTGCCAGTGGCTGCTGTTAATCTATTAGTCTTTGTCTTCCCCCAAGCTAGCAGTTTTCCAACCATCCTAACACTGCCTCGATAGCATCATCAAATATTCTTGCACCCTTTCTATTTAAGTGTATACCATCCCTGTAGAAGCAGTCTCTTCTGTTAACAAGCACAGACCAGGCTGAGAAAAATTCTACCCATTGAGCCTTGCACAGTCTTTCCATGGCCGAATTGATTGACAAGGCTCTCATGATATACTCCCTCCTATCGTGTCTGGGCAGAATTGCAGACACTTTCAAATTCAACCCTAATTCCCGGCTTTTTTTCAACAGTGACTTGTACTTGTTAAGTAATTCTGCCGGTCTCCTACTCTTAATATTATTAATGCCAACGTGTACAACTATATCACCTTTTGTGCCCTTAAAAGATGATATCCGCTCTACAACGTCATCAACCTTTGCCCCTAGCAGACATACCCTGGTCTGTTCTTCCTATTCTTTTTACATAGCATGTTCCCCATTTCCCTGACAATAGAGTCACCAACAACTTTCCCACAGGAACTAGTAGTTCCTGTGGGACCAGCGCATTCTGCCTTGGGGGTTGCCACTGTGTTACGTGATGACCAACTGCAAGCTCTGGCGTTGATGCGGGCAGCTGAGAGCTTGATGGGCCCCCTCACTTTAGATCCTTTGAGGGCATCCACTCTGGCCTTCAAGCTCTCATAGTGTTCAAGCTCTCTGAGTTGTCGCCTTATTTCGTTACCCCTTGCATCGCACACACACACAAAGACTTCCCCCATGGCAACATCATGTCCCGTACCCGATGGCTCCACAAACATCATGCAAGCAGTACATTTTAAAAGGCTGTGATTCTGAGGGCAACTGCCCCCCTCAGTTCTCCTCTGATCCACAGCACTCCCATTAGCTTGAGTCTTTTGCTCTGCTGCTCTAGTCTGAGTCATGATTTCGATTTAATTTCAATAAAATTTCAATTTCAGTACAAAATTATAATCTTAAACTTGTATTCCAACAAAGTTATAATGCTATATGTACTTTTCAGTATCAAATATTATCTATGAGTACCACTTATATAACTTCCGTATCAAGTTATGTATTAATTAATTATGTTACGTTTGTAATCTAAGTCATTATATGGATTTAGTTAAAAGTACAATTTAATTGACTTTGAAATTGTACTTTGAAGAACAAAAGTAGATCGCATCACAAATTAAGTTGGCCACCCCTGATATGGAGCACCTATCATCTTTTAAGGGCATAAAAGGTTGGATTATTATATATGGTGGTACTAATGATATTAAGAATGGGAAACCTGAGGATTCAGTTAATAGGCATTCCTATACCTATTAGTATTTACTATACCTATAGAAAAAGTCATGAGTTAGGATTAAATTTGAAAGTTGCTGCAATTTTGCCTAGACATGATAGGAGGGAGTACATGATGAGAGCCTTCTCAGCCAGCTTGGCCCTGAAGACACTGTGCAAGGCTCATGAGGTAGACTTTCTTGGCATGGTCTGTGCTTTTTTTTTTTTTTTAACAGGAGCGATTGTTTTTACGTGGATGGGATGTACTTAAATAGAAGAGGTGCAAGAATATTTGCTGATGCTTACAAGGCATGGTCATCAATTGCTAGTTTGGTGGTGGGGAACAGTACAAAGACTAAGAGATGAAAAGCAGCTGCAGGCAGAGGTGTAAGTGATTCTTGTGATATTTATATTTGTGATATTTTTAGACATGTAGCAGCCTGGAAAGCAAGACTGCTACATGTCTACATGTTGAAATATTGGCTAAATCATCGAATGCAGTCATTGTAGAGGTATGCAACCTCTCAGACTTATACAGGATGCAGAATTTCAGTATTATGAGTACAGTGTGTACAGACAGGATGTGAGGAAAGTTATGCCCCTAGTTAAGAGGAACATAGAATCCAAGCAGTGCACATACACTTGATCTGGGTGACCAGTGCAATGTTAAGTTGGTTTAGTGTGACAAAAGCACTAGGAAAACAAAAATGAGAGAGTAGGAGTGTGTTATAAGCCAAATGATAAATCCAGAAACTGTTCAGACAATTAGAATGGGTAGCAAATAAGAATGTCTTATATTTCTGTTACTGTGGTTGGTCACTCCCACAGTAGCAGAAATTTTCTGGATTTATTGGATGACTGTTTTTCTACGGCAGCATGTTAGAGGGGCACAAGAGAAAATAATACTCTTGATCTGATTATCAACAGTGACTGCATGTGATAATCTCCAGATTAAAATACCACTAGGCGGCAGTGATCGTAATATACTGAATTGGAGTTACTTACGGATATAACTACTGTCAAGGGCAGAGGGAAGGACTTTTGCTTTTGTAAAGATGATTAAGTGGTCTCAGACAGTTCTTAAATTCTTCTCTGGTGGGCCAATGATGATGTTACCAACTGCAAACTAAACTGGAAGCATTCAGGCAAATAATCATTGAAGTTACTCAGCTTTTTATACTAAAGAGATACTGTTTGAGGTTTAGACTTAACTGGATGTGATGAAGTGATGAGACCTAGTGGCAGAAAACAAAAATGCATGGGATGATTATAAATTATAAGGGGATTCAGAAATCTACAGTAGGTATAAACTAGTCTGCAAGCAAGTCACTGAGGTGGTTAGGTAGGCTTTTCAGATTAGTAGAAGTCTTTAGTTGAGAATGCAAAGAGAATTGGCAGGGAATTGTTTGCTTTCGTTAACATTAAAAGAAAATAGATTAACTACATTGGCCCACTAGATATGAATGGCATAACCATTGATGATTCTGTTCAGATTAGTGACAAGCTGCATCAATATTTTACCTGAAGAAGTTTTCAGTGGAGGTAGCACCAGAAGTAAACCAAGTTGTAACTGGGAGCTAAATCATTTTGTGATAGCTGAGAAGAAAGTGGCAGAGAAATTGTTGAAGCCAAAAGTGAATAAGGCATTAGAGGCTAATGGAATATGTCCAATTATATTAAAAGAAGAAGAAGCAAGTATATCCTTGGCCATAATTAGGAAAGCATCATTGGATTCAGGGAGATCGCTACAGATTGGAGTTTCACAATGTGTCTCCTATTCACAAAGAGGAATCAAAGGGTGAAGTGAGTAATTACAGACCTATAAGCTTGAAGAGCTTCCAGAGAGAATAGTGGAGTAAGTATTGCAGGAATATCTTGACAGGAATGCAGTTATACAGCAATTACAGCCAGAATTTGCTAAGGGGTGATTTGTCTGAACAATCTGATTAGCTGCCGTGATGCAGTGACAAAGGAACTGGATATGAAAATAATCTTGACATCACATACTTAGATTTCAGTAAAACTCTGCCACATGAATGACTTCTGTTCAATTTCAAATAGTGTGGCATTAGAGGCAAGTTATTGCTAGAATAAAGGGATGGTTGAGAAGCAGAACACAGAAGGTGGTTATAAATGGGCACTGCTCTTCTTGGACTAATATTATCATTGGGGTCCCTCATGGTTCATTGCTGGTCCCCCTTATTTATTAATTATAGTGATGAAGGCACATCAAGCTTATCTTAGTCTAAGTTTGCAGTGACAAAGAAGTTGGAAGGGTGGTTAATGACCAGAATTAAGATGCACTACTGCAACAAGACATTTAAAAATTAGACAGAATGGCTGAGAAGTGGCAGTTGAGTGTAAGTAGCACTAATAAATGTGCAAAGTATTGCATATGGGTATCTGTAATCCCAGAATAATATATATTTGAATGATTCTGCACTCAAGAGATGGTGGAGAACGAAAGTGAACTAGAGGTCATTGTACAGTCTGATATGAATTTCTCTGAGCAGTACAGACAGGCAGCTAGCACAACTCATGAGGTTGTCAATAAAATAAATATAATTAGAGAAATTTTTTGAGCAGAGACAAGAAGTTCGTTGTCTCATTGTATAAGCCAATGGTTAGGTTGCATCTTAACTACTGAATAGGTCTTGAAGCCTCATTTTAAAAAGGACATGGGTCTCTTGGAAGAGAATATAGATCTTGTGTACAGATTGGAGTGACCAGATTAGTCGTACTGGATACAAAAGGAAAATCTTACCATAAAAGATTTCAGTTCTGCAAGTGGTGCTTGGAAGCTAGACACCTACAAGGGTACCACTTGAGGTGTTTAAGGTTTGAATGAATGAAGTGAACTAAATGCTGATGGCATTCTTACTCTTTTTCAGACAATGCATACAAGGGGATCATAAACTTGTATTGAAAAGGTTGGATTTATAAAGTTTCCACATAATAATATATAATATTATGTGGAAATTATCTTTCAGCCAGAGATAGATTGTTGGCCAAACTTCTTATAGGGGATGGACAGGTGGGGTGGATAGTTTTTTTTTTTTTTTTTTGCTGTTGATGTATAAGCTTGCTGCTTTGCATTATTTTCCATTGCTAATACTAATACTAAAATAAGGTTTTTTTTAATAATTAACTTAAATTCAGTAACTGTAATTAATTTATATCCACCAATTATCGAATTTCCTTTTATCTAGATTGTTTTCTAGCTGCAGTGATAACACTTCAGTAATGAATGAAAAGGATATTCCAGACCGTGGTTACTGGAATGGTCGATTTGAATTTATTTTGGCATGCATTGGTACTGCCGTTGGTTTAGGAAATGTCTGGAGATTTCCTTATCTTTGCTACAAGAATGGAGCAGGTAATGCTAATACTTTTGTAACAATTCTGAAGATTTTCAATGTTTGCATAAATATATTTGATTTCATATTGTGGTATAAAGTAGTAGCAGTAGTTGTAGTGGTTTCCAAATTGCAAAATATCAATGATAAACTTGTAAGAACTCAAAAACAGTGATACATATTTATTAATGATTGATAAATAATAGCTGCTGAGAAAAGAAAAAGGAAAAAGGGGAAGACAAAAAAGGAAAGCTACTAAAAAAGGTGAAAAGCAAAATAATGAAAAATAAGAATTAATACATTTTAAACACCATGTAGAAATAAATAATACATATATATTTATAATTATATTGTCACATATTGCATAATCCTGGCATCTCTTTAAAACTAACCCAGGGGCTCACATCTGGTTGTTGTGACAGACATTATGCACCTTAATCAAGTTCCCCAACAGGTCTAGTTGCCAAACTTTGCAGTGTGCTTCTCACCTACCTTGTTTCCCTTCTCTGAAATTCTATGTGCTTTCTTAGGTGAAGCCTCCAGACCTAAATAGAGTATTCTGTTGTCTTATATAGAGAGATAATATCTATTTTACTTTGTGCCTTCCTGGCTGCCTGTTTATACAGCCTAGGTAAATCTCATGTTGATTTTACTTGTATCATAACCATAAAATCAAATAAAGTTTGTATGCTTTACTGAATTCAGTCTCGTTCGTGGGGATCTTTCTGCTACCACTGAAAAATCAGACTTACGTAGAGTTCTATGGAACTCTACGTAAGTCTGATTCTCTGTTGAAGTAGCGAGACCTAGTTCCCTTGCAATAGATGACAAACTTTGTCCTGCTTTGTAATTCTTAATTAATCATCTTCACTGATAAATAAATTTTTTTCATTTCCTAGCACTGCCAGCACTTGCAATTTCCGTTGGTCCCTTTCCCTTTGCCATTGTAATAAGTAAATAGGAATGAAGGGAAGTTTCTGAAAATTTGTTTTTTATATGATTGAAGATTTCAGTGAAAGGAAACAGGGGAACTCATTTCACCATAATACTGTAACAGAAAAACCCACAGAATTCCAGTTATCGGGATTATCGCAAATGCAATAAGATCGAGTTTACAACCCGTTTATAACAGATTACGCTAACAGAAAAGCCCAATAAACTGGCAAGTGCCAATTGTTTTTATTGTTTTTTGGTTGTTACAACCAGAAATGTGCTTTAGAAAAATATCACAAAGGCATTCAAAATTGATTCTTGTAACAGGAACATATGATAATGATGAAAGTGTAGTGCAATTTCCATTATAAATATGACCTTTCAGAGAGATAAATAGCTTAATATAGCAAAATTTTCAACTTCCAAGAACTTGGAATGAATTACAAAAAAAAAAAAAAAAAAACCCAATATGTTATTGGGTTCACATTATGATATTTTCACAATACCTCTATTTAGCCCTACAGATGCGAAATACATTTCCATATTTTTTTCAGTTTGCACCAGCCAGCAAAAACTCGCATAACTCAAATATTAGGTAAGTCGGGGAGTTTTTGTACTTAGGCTTAAGGCCTGGGCTTATGTTTAATTTAGAGACAAATTAAACATAAGCTTAAGGCTGAGTACCTGGCCCTTGGTGTTTATTTGGAGCAGAAGGATCCCCAGGATCATAATAAAGTGTTGGGATACAAGTTTAAGGTTATAATTTTTGTGCTTAAATTGAAATTTTATTGAAATTGAATCAAAATCATGACTCAGACCAGCGCATCAAAGCAAAAGGATCAAGCTAAATGGAGTGCTGTGGCTCGGGAGAACTGAGGGGGACAGTTGCCCTCTGAATCACAGCCTTTTAAAATGCACTGCTTGCTTGATGTTTGTGGATTATCAGGTATGGGATATGATATTGCCAAGGGGGATGTCTTTGTGTGCGTGCACAATGTAAGGAGTGTGAGGAAATGAGGCGACAACTCAGCGTTGTAATGGGCCTATATGAGAGCTTGAAGGACAGGGTGGATGCCCTCGAAAGATCTAAATTGAGGGGCCCATCAAGCTCTCAGCTGCCCACATCAATGCCAGAGCTTGCACTTGATCATCACGCAACACAGTGGCAATCCCCTAGGCAGAATGCACTGGTCCCACAGGAACTAGTAGTTGTAGGTGACTCTATTGTTAGGGAAACAGAGAACATGCTATGTAAAAAGGATAGGTGGAACAGGACCAGGGTATGTCTGCCAGGGGCAAAGGTTGATGTAGAGCAGATATCATCTTTTAAGGGCACAAAAGGTGATACTGTTGTACATGTTGGCACTAATGATATTACAAATAGGAGACCAGCAGAATTACTTAACAAGTACAGGTCACTGTTGAAAGAAAGCCGTGAATTAGGGTTGAATTTGAAAGTGTCTGCAATTCTGCCCAGACACGATAGGAGGGAGTATGTGATGAGAGCCTTGTTGATCAATTTGGCCCTGGAAAAATTGTGCAAGGCTCAAGGGGTAGAATTTTTTTCAGCATGGTCTGTACTTATTAACAGGAGAGACTGCTTCTACGAGATGGGATACACTTGAATAGAAAGGGTGCAAGAATATTTGCTGATCCTATCGAGGCAGTGTTAGGTGGGTCGGAAAACTGCTAGCTTGAGGGGGATACAAGGACTAATAGATTAACAGTAGCCACTAGCAGAAGTGAAAGTGATTCTTACACTGTTTCTATTGGAATGAGCAGCAGCCTGAAAAACAAGATGCAGGGTATTTCAGAGACTTCTGGGAGTCATTGCGGTACAAGTAAACACATAGATTGTGTTAGGGTACCTAAGAATAGGAGCTGGTGCATGTATATTTGCATGTACACCAATGCTAGGAGTTTGGTAAATAAGTTTGATGAATTTGAGGTATTGCTCAAAACATCAAAGGCAGATATTATTGGGATATCAGAGACGTGGTGTCACACAGATATAAGGAATGCAGAACTGGAATTTGCAGAGTACAATGTGTACAGAACGGATAGACAGGATAGGAAGAGAGGAGAGGTTATGCTATTAGTTAAGAAACACATAAAATCCAAGGAAGTGAAGCCAGTCAACATCACTGGACAGTGCAGTGTTGAATCAGTTTGGTTTCACATAAGCATTGGGATATCAAAATTGAGAGTAGGAGTGTGCAATAGGCCTAATGATGCTGATGAGTATTATAAACAACTGTACAGGGAAATAGAGTGGGCCAGTAAATCAGAGAGTCTTATAATCGGCAAGTTTAATTTCCCTGATTACTGACTGGAATTTGTGTGTTGGTCACTCACACACTATCGAGGCTTTTGTGGATTTATTGGATGATTGTTTTCTACATCAGCATGTTCGGGAGGCAACTAGATGGAGTAATACTCTTGATCTGATTATCAGTAGTGATTCTTCATGCATTAAGAATCTGCAGATAAAGGAACCACTAGGTGGCAGCGATCACAATGTGCTGAAGTGAGATTTACTCAAAGAGGTAACTGCCATCGTGGTAAAGGGAAGGGTTTTTGCTTTCGTAAAGGTGACTATGGTGGTCTGAGACAGTATTTAAATTCTATACGATGGCACCATCTGATGATGTTACCAACAACAAATTCAAAATGGGAAGCTACTAGGCTCTACATATCAACTAGGAAATATTGTTCAATTTTTGGCCTAAATGGATGTCAGATGAACTAATAAGACATATGGCAGAGAAGAAAAATGCATGGGATACATATATATTTATGGGTGACATGGAAGCTTACGATAGATATAAGCTGGTCTGTAACCAAATCACAAAGGAGATTAGGCAGGCAAAGGCAGATTATGAGAAATCCTTTGCAAAGGATGCAAAGGAGAACAACAAAGAGTTCTTTACCTATATAAACGCTAGAAGGAAAGTGATGAATCATATTGGTCCACCGGCTATTGATGGTTCAACTGTTGATGATCCTGCTCAGGTGGCTAACAAACTAAATGAGTATTTTGCATCTACATTCACCCATGAGGAGCTATTCAGGAAGGGGAATACCAGAGTGAGCTAGATGATTTTGTAATAACTGAGAGGAAAGTGGAGTTTAAATTGTTGAAGATAAACATAAAAAGGGCACCCGAGGGTGGATGGGATCTATCCATTTATATTAAAGAAGGCAGCAAAGGAAGTAAGCAAACCCTTAGCCATAATTATGAGAGCTTCTTTGGATTCAGGGGAGGGACCCATGGACTGGAGATGTGCAAATGTGATCCCAATCCACACGGAGGATCAAAGGGAGACACAGGTAATTATAGACCTGTTAGTTTAACTTCTGTTCCAGGGAAATTAATGGAGGCACTGGTTAAAGAAGCACTGCAGGATCATCTAGACAAGACTTCAGTTATAGCTCGGGCACAGCATGGTTTTGTTAAGGGAAAGTCTTGCCTGACCAGTTTGATTGGATACTATGATGCAGTCAAAAAGGAACTGGATGCAGGGAATAACTTTGATATCATATATTTGGATCTTAGAAAGGCTTTTGATACCGTTGCACATGGAGGACGGCTGAACAAATTGGAGCAGTGTGGCATTGGAGGCAAATTGTTGCTATGGATAAAGGAATTGTTGAGTGGAAGAAGACAGAGTGTGGTAATCAATGGACACTGCTCATCATGGACTAATGTTATTAGTGGAGTCCCTCAGGGTTCAGTGTTGGGTCCATTGTTGTTTTCTGTATTTATAAATGATATTGATGATGGTATATCAAGGTTAATGTCCAAGTTTGTAGATGATATGAAAGTTGGCAGGGTTGTTAAGAACACTAATGACAGTACGCTGCTTCAACAGGATCTAGAAAAGTTGAGCAGATGGGGTGAGAGGTGGCAAATGAAGTTTAACATTGACAAATGTAAAGTACTACATATGGGAAGCAATAACACCGACAGTGGTAGAGAACGAAAAGTACCTGGTGGTAATTGTGCAAGCAGATATGAAGTGTTCTGAGCAGTGCAGACGGTCTGCAAGAGTGGCTCGTAGTGTCTTGTCAATGATATACAGGAAATTTTCTAGCTGGGATAAGGAAGTGATTATTCACTTGTATAAGGAATGGTCAGGCCACACCTTGAGTACTGTATACAGGTCTGGAGGTTTCATTTTAAGAAGGATGTTGAGCTGTTGAATGAGTACAGAGAAGGGCAACACGATTGGTGAACGGAACAAAGGGTTGTTCTTATGTAGAAAGGCTTAAATTTTGCAAATTACAGTGTCTGGAGACTAGGCACCTGCGAGGTGATCTGATTGAGGCGTATAAAGCCTTGAATGGTTTGAGCATGCTCAATGCTGATGGGATTCTTCCTCTTGCTCAGAATAATCACCTGAGAGTGCATAAATTCAAATTTAGGAAAGACAGATGTAGGATAGATGTGCGGAAGTTTATCTTTAGCCAGCGGGTAGTTGGTTGGTGGAACAGACTTCCATCCTTTGTTGTGGAAGTTGATTGCCTAAATAAATTTAAGGCTGAGCTGACAATGATTTGGAAGAATGGAGGGGTGAAATAGGAGCGGCTTTTTTTTTTTTTTTTGTCTGATGATGCATAAGCTTGCTTTCTTGCATCATATGCCTCTACGAATGCTAATGCTAAAGCATAGTCAAGCATATGAATTTTATTTCATTTCACCTGTTTTATTGAAATATACATCTTCAATCCTATAGTATTATATTTCATAGGGCAAACATTGTCCCTTTCTTGTGGTTAAAGATATATATAATAGTATTATGTGCTTAAATGGAAATTTTACTTCTGTACACTATTTGACTCTCTACTTTGACAAATTGGCTCCTCTGTAGCCAGGTGGGAAGGAGCAGCAGTGCGTAGCACACGCTTCTTGATTAGACCCGGGTTCGAGCCTGTCACCACCAAATACGGAGGATGCGGAAAGGTCAGGGAATGACCACCGCATTTCCCGGAGTAATATGGTTTTAGTTGCTAATGCTCCTAAAAACCAAATAACACATACAAATAACTCTACTTTGACAAAATATGCATTATTCAAAGTTCAGCATATGTTTGACAATAGAGATGTTATCCAGTTGTTTCTGAAGGATGAGTACTAGAAATAAGTAGTAATATACTGCATAGGACAAAAGAGGTGAAAGGTATGCATAATAGTTATTATGTATTTAAATAGAAATTTTAAAAAATTTCCATTTAAAATTTCCAAGTAAAATTTTAAAAAAGTTTACTTGGCTGGTAAATTATTCCTAATTCAACATATGTTTAATAATAGAGATATTATCCAGTTTTTGAAGGACAAGGGTTGGACTTTTTTTTTACACCTGGCTGGAGATTCTTCTTATTGGACATATCTGCTTTTTATGAAACCATATGAGGTTTGACTTGGCATTGTTTGGATGCCTCTATTGGAAATCCTTCATTTGGAAGCCTCATTGGAAAATCTTGTTTTGTGTCTACCTACCTTGGAGGCTCTTCGGAATGGGACTTTAACACTAATAACTTCAAGTCCTCAGGGCTGTACCTTCCTACCTTGGAGACTTCACTGATCAGGACTTACCAGTAAACGTCTGGCTCCTCAGGGCTATATTTACCTACTTGATTCACTGAATAGGACTGAAATACTAATAACTTTAAGCTCCTTTTATGGAGCTTCTAGCCCTGTGCATTTCAGGGCACTTTTCTGCTAATGCCTTGCTTCAGGCATAGGATTTGCTGATTCCTATCTTGGGGTTGGATTGATACATGAATGCCACTGTCCAGCTTTACCTTTCTTTTCTTTCACTTTCTTTATGAACCTTGTAATTTCTATTCATGGGGATACCTTCTACTCTCTGTCTCTTCGCTGCTACCCAACTCCTTTCTTCTCCAGCTCACTCTGGGCTTCCTCAGACTTTTCTGGAAAAATCCGGTATGTGCCCGAAATTGCTGTTTCTAGCATGCCTCCACATGCTAGGGATGGAAGGGGGGGTAATCAACTGGTGTCTGCTGCCCCTGGCTGTGAAGTCACCAGCTATCAGCCTACAATGCTATACTCACTACACCTTACACAAATCCATATCATCTATACGGCTGGTGTTTGGTTTTTCCAAGCCCAGAAGATACAGCAGTGAATGGGGGGAACCCTGGAGACTGCATACAAGTACACAAAACACATTGATATTGTACCAATACATAAAAGGAGAAGAAATTAAGAACTCTACTTGCAAAATTCTGATAGAACACCCTTCTTGCTGTCTATTTTTGCTACATGTTGACCTTCAGGGTCTTTTTTTCACCTCAAACATCCTTTAATTCTGCCCCTTTCAGTCTATAAAGTACTCCTGGAAGGGGCAGAATCATTTTTTCTGGCCATACTTACTATTGATTCTAATACCTCTCGTGTTTGGGGTTCACACATAAAAAAAAAAATAAATAAATAAATACCTGCAGTTGGTCCAAATCCTTTTGAAGCAGCATCTGTTACCTTTGGCAGCTTCCTCTATATTCCCTCATCAATATTATTTAGGAAGAAAAGAAACAAGGCAGGTCTGAGCAATGATATGAGGGATCCACTTGTTACTCTAGTCCATGCTGAAGAATAATTATGACAAATCAATCTCTGGCAGAACTGTAATATCTTTAAAATGGGTAATACATGTGAGACAACTAGTAATACAACTGACAACAACAACAACAGGTAATAAAACTGAGAGCAAAGTGGAGGTAAATTGAACATAAGAAATGCACCTAGGGTGGATGGGATCTGTCCAGTTATATCAAAGGATTCAGCAAAGAAAGTAAGCAAACCCTTAACCATAATTATGATAGCTTCCTTGGACTCAGTGGAGAACCCCATTGATTGGAGATGTCCAAATGTGTCCCCAATACACAAAGGAGAATCAAAGTGTGACAGAAGTATTAGCATTAGTAGAGGCATATGATGCAAGAAAGCAAGCTTATTCAGCATCAGCCAAAAAAAAAAAAAAAAAAAAAAAAAACACACACACCACTCCCATTTCACCCCTCCATTCGTTTGAAATACCTGTCCAGTTGAGCTTTAAATTTGTTTAGGCTATCAACTTCAACAACAAGTGATGGAAGTCAGTTCCACCAACCAACCACCCGCTGGCCAAAGGCAAATTTCCGCACATCTATCCGACATTTGTCCTTCCTCAATTTGAATTTATGCCCTCTGAGGTGATTATTCTGAGCAAGATGAAGAATCCCATTGGCATTGAGCATGCTCAAACCATTCAAAGCCTTATACACCTCTATCAGATCACCTTGCCGGTGCCTAGTCTCCAGACTCTGTAATTTGCAAAACTTAAGCCTTTCTTCGTAAGAGCAACCCTTTGTTCCATTCACTCACAAGTAATTGCAGACCTGTTAGTTTAACTTCTGTTCCAGAGAAAATAATGGAGTCACTGGTTACAGAAGCAATGCAGGATCATCTAGACAAGACTGCAGTTATAGTTCAGACACTGCATGGGTTTGTTAATGGGAAGTCTTGTCTGACAAATTTTATTGGATACTATGATGTGGTCACAAAGGAACTGGATGCAGAAAATAATTTTGATATCATATTCAGGTAGTCCTTGATTTACGCTGGGGTTAGGTTCTTGGGGGGACAGGTGCAAATGGAATCACCGCAAATGGAACCATTTTTGGTTCCGGGCACCAAAAATTTTACCTACCCTTTTCAATACTGAAGTACTTAAAGTTCAGAAATTAACTTTTTTAATTAAAAAAAAAGTGTTTATTTTTAACCTACATAAATACAGTTACATATAATAAATAAAAAATAAATGTCAAAAAATTTTGATAGTGAAAAACCTACAAAAAATTCGCCATAATGCTGAATTTTTAGTAGGTTGTGAAGGTCCTGATTGAGGATCTTCTGTTGAAGGCACTGGTCGAGGAGGTTGCCTTTTTTGAAGAAAGAAGCAAGTGTTGATTGTCCGGATTTTTTCCTCCTTTCTTTAAGAAGTTAAAAATAATGGGTCAGGGTTGATATGACACCCCTTTTAACTGTGGCACTCCTCTTCCAGTCGTGATCAATGTCACAGAGCTCATTAATGAGGGACTCTACACTTGCAAGAATTGGTTGTCGATCGATGGTCTTCATAATTTTTAGAGGTGGATCTTCTTTCTCTTCCTCCTGCTGTTGGCTAAGTTCTGCAGCTTCAAGGTGTTCATTTGAAAGAGTCTGTGCATGATTTTTCAAGAGCTCAGTTACATCTTCAACTGCACTTCTTCTAATTCTGCCTCTTGTGACAGCCTGTTTTCTACAAAATTCTGTTGTGGTTCAAATCCTCTGAAGTCATACATGAAATCTGAGAGAAGTTTACGCCACACTCCATTTAGACAATTGACAGTCACTTCTTGCCAGACTGTGTTAATGTGATTGACGCCCTTTTAAGACATCAAAATACTGTCAGTATTCCCTAATGGTAATGTTTCTCTTGTCTAAAGCTTTTACCATTTCTGTAAATGTTTGATGTAGGTAATAAGCTTTAAAGGTGGCTATTACCCCCTGATCCATTGGTTGCAAAACTGATGTTGTATTATCTGTGATTGGCTCAGATTGGCCTTGATCACGTGTACAGATCATATGAACAGTGCATGATACATAGTACAGTACAATGCCGATAAATTTTGTTTGTTGATTTAAACTTTCAATTTATAAAAAAATTTCAAAAATAAATATTCTTGGCCTTGTGGTTAGTGACCGGTGCTATTGCGAATCGGCACAAATCGGACCAGTGCAAAATAAGGGCTATCAGTACTTGGATTTTAGGAAAGCTTTTGATACTGTTGCACATGGAAGAATATTGTACAAATTGGAGCAGTATGGCATAAAGGGATAGTTGAGTGGGAGAAGACAGAGTGGTAATCAATGAACACTGCCCTTCATGGACTAATGTTATTAGTGGAGTCCCCCAGGGTTTGATTTTGGGCCCATTGTTGTTCTCTGTATTTATCAATGATATTGATTAGGGTAAATCAGAGTTAATGTCTAAATTTGCAGATGATACAAATGCTGTCAGGGTTGTTAATGACAATTATGATACAGGTTGACCATCACTAATCCGGTCACCGGTAATCCGGTTCCACCGCTAATTTGGACATAATTCCACAAGCGTAATTTCAAATTTCCCGGGTCGGCACACGGACCTGCCGCTACTGTTTTGGTGGCGTTGGTTGCAGCATCAGCTGTTGGCGTGAACTCAAACACTGGCAAGTCATTCCCACTTGTTTTTCTGCATTTATTATTATTATAACCTGCTCACATTTAGCCCCAGCCATGGTTCCAATGCATAAAGGAAGTGCCTCTTGTGGTGTAAAGCGCAAACATCATACATTGTCAATAACAGATAAAGTTGAACTTCTGAGAAAACTCGACAGAGCAGTGTGTACTGTGAGAAAGTTTAACTCTGCTTAATTGTAAATTCCAGAAATTTCTCTCAGGTCCTCTTATTTTACTAATTTTCTTTTAGTCATTCCTTTTTAGATTTTTTTTTTACAACACACAAACTTGTGGAAAAACACAACAAAATATGATAGATAATACAGCGCGCTGATAAGCTTGTTTTCACAAAATCTGACAATACTGACAAACTTATTAGCGACAAAATGACAACACTGACATTACAATATTTATTTTAAAATTACTAATCAAATTATTTGCTAAATATTTTTTGGTTCCTTGGGGAATTTTTTTCTTAAATTGGCTTGGCAGTCAATGTGTTAAAGGTAGGAGGAGGTGGTTAGCTGTCGGGTAAACTGTATGTGCTAAAATAACCCAGTGATCTGGCAAACTCACTAATCCAGCAACCCACAAGTCGCAACGCTGCCAGATTAGTGATGGTCGACCTGTAGTATACTATTGCAGCAGGGTCTAGAAAGGTTGAGCAAATGGGCTGAGAGATGGCAACTGAAGTTTAACATTGATGAATGTAAAGTACCGCATATGGGTAGCAGTAACCCTAGAGTAACGTACCAACTGTGTAGTCCTACGCTCAGGGTGGTGGAGAATGAAAGGACCTGGGGGTGATTGTGCAGTCAGATATGAAGTGTTCTGAGTAGTGCAGACAGGCTGCAAGAGTAGTTCATGGTGTCTTTTCAATGATATACAGGAAGTTTTCTAGCAGGGATAAGGAGGTGTTTGTCCCCTTGTATAAGAAAATGGTCAGGCTAAACCTTGATTATTGCATACAGGTCTGCAGGTCTCACTTTAGGAAGGATGTAGAGCTGCTGGAACGGGTACAGAGAACTGCAATGAGATTGGTGAGTGGAACATAAGGTTGCTGTTACCAAGAAAGGCTTAAGTTCTGCAAATTGTCTGAAATAAGACCTTAACTGGTTTGAGCAAGCTCAATGCTAATGGGATTCTTCCTCTTGCTCAGATTACTTACATGAGGGGGACATAAATTGAAATTGAGGAAAGACAATTGTAGAATAGATGTGCAAAATTTGCCTTTAGCCAGTGGGTAGTTGATAGTTGGAACAAACTTTCATCTGCTGTAGTGGAAGTCAACAACTTAAATAAGTTCAAGGCAGAACTAGACAAATATTTGGAGTGAATGGGTGGGTGGGTGAGTGAAATGGGAAGGTTTTTTTTTTTTTTTTTTTTTTTTTTTTGGCTGGTGTTATATAAGTTTGCTTTCTACCCTCATATGTCTCTACTAATACTAATCTAATGTGAACAAATTAAATAAAAAATCGGTAATCAAAAATTAACAGAACCTTCTGCAATCTCTTTGCAAAGACTAAGGTGGGGGGGTTTCCAAAGAACAAGCTTTGAAAACAGACATGATAGGAGGGAGTATATGATGAGAGCCTTGTCGATCAATTCGGCCCTGGAAAGAATTTCTTTCAGCCTGGTCTGTACTTGTTAACAGAAGGGACTGCTTCTACAGGGATGAGATACACTTAAATAGAAAGGGTGCAAGAATATTTGCTGATGCTATCGAGGCAGTGTTAGGTGGGTCGGAAAACTGGTAGCTTGGGGGAAGACAAAGACTAATAGATTAACAGTAGCCACTGGCAGAGGTAAAAATGATTCTTGCACTGCTTCTATTGGAATGAGCAGAAGCCTGAAAAACAAGATGCAGGATATCTCAGAGACTGCTGGCAGTCATTGCGGTACAAGTAAACACATGGGTTGTGTTAGGATAGCTAAGAAAAAGAACAGGTGTATGTATACTTGCGTGTACACCAATGCTAGGAGTTCGGTAAATAAATTTGATGAATTGGAGGTATTGCTCAAAGCATCAAAGGCGGATATTGTTGAGATATCAGAGAGGTGGTATCACAAAGATATAAGGAATGCAGAACTGGAATTTGGGAAGTACAACGTCTACAGAAAGGATAGGAAGGGAGGAGGGGTTATGCTTTTAGTTAAGAAACGCATAAAATCCAAGGAAGTGAAGCTAGTCGACATCGCTGGACAGTGCAGTGTCGAGTCAGTTTGGTGTGACATAAGCATTGGGAGATCAAAATTGAGAGTAGGAGTGTGCTATAGGCCTAATGACTCTGATGAGTATAATTAGAAAATGTACAGAGAAATAGAGTGGGCCAGTAAATCAGAGAGTCTTATAATGGGGGATTTTAATTTCCCAGATATTGACTGGAATTTGTGGGTTGGTCACTCACACACTAGCAAGGCTTTTGTGGATTTATTGGATAATTGTTTTCTACATCAGCTTGTTCAGGAGGAAACTAGAGGGACTAATATTCTTGATTTGATTATCAGTAGTGATTCTTCATGCATTAAGAATCCGCAGATAGAGGAACCACTAGGTGGCAGTGATCATAGTGTGCTGAAGTGGGATTTACTGAAAGAGATAACTACCATCAGGGATAAAGGGAAGGGTTATTGCTTTCGTAAAGGCGACTATGATGGTCTGAGCCAGTATTTAAATTCTGTACATTGGGACCAACTGATGATGTTACCAACAGCAAATTCAAAATGGGAAGCATTCAAAGAACTTATCTTGGAAGCTACTAGGCTTTACATACCAACTAAGAAATATTGTTCAAGGTTTAGGCCTAAATGGATGTTAGATGAACTAATAAGACATATGGCAGAGAAGAAAAATGCATGGGATACATATAAATTAACACATGACACAGAAGCATATGATAGATATAAGTTGATCTGTAACCAATTTACAAAGGAGGTTAGGCAGACGAAGGCAAATTACGAGAAATCTTTGGCAAGGGATGCAAAGAAAAACAGCAAAGAGTTCTTTACTTATGTAAACTCTAGAACGAAGGGGATGAATCAGATTGGTCTACTTGATATCGATGGTTCAACTGTTGATGATCCTGCTCAGGTAGCTAACAAATTAAATGAATATTTTGCATTGACATTCACACATGAGGAGTTATTCAGCGAGGGGAATGCCAGAGTTATATTCAACTCTGGCAGTAAGCTAGATAATCTTGTAATAACTGAGAGTAAAGTGGAGGAGAAATTGTTGAAGATAAACACAAGAAAGGCACCTGGGGTGGATGGGATCTATCCAATTATATTAAAGGAGGCAGCAAAGGAAGTAAGCAAATCCTTAGCCATAATTATGAGAGCTTCCTTGGATTCAGGGGAGGTACCCACAGACTGGAGATGTGAAAATGTGACTCCAATTCACAAAGGAGGATAAAAGGTTGACACAAGTAATTATAGAGTTGTCAGTTTAACTTCTGTTCCAGGAAAATTAATGGAGGCACTGGTTAAAGAAGCACTGCAGGATCATCTAGACAAGACTTCAGTTATAGCTCGACACAGCATGGTTTTGTTAAGAGGAAGTCTTGCTTGACCAATTTGATTGGATACTGTGATGCAGTCACAAGAGAACTGGATGCAGGGAATAACTTTGATATTATATATTTGGATCTTAGAAAGGCTTTTAATACTGTTGCACATGGAAGACTGCTGCACAAATTGGAGCAGTGTGGCATTGGAGGCAAATTGCTGCTATGGATAAAGGGGTGGTTGATGGGGAGAAGACAGAGAGTGGTAATCAATGGACGCTGCTCATCGTGGACTAATGTTATTAGTGGAGTCCCTCAGGGTTCAGTGTTGGGTCCATTATTGTTTTCTGTATTTATAAATGATATTGATGATGGTGTATCAGGCTTAATGATCCAAGTTTGCAGACGATACGAAGTTGGCAGGGTTGTAAAGGACACTACTGACACTATGCTGCTGCAACAGGATCTGGAAAGGTTGAGCAGATGGGCTGAGAGGGGGCAAATGAAGGTTAACATTGACAAATGTAAAGTACTACATATGGGAAACAGCAACCCCAGAGCAACGTATCAACTCTGTGGTACTACAATGACAGTGGTAGAGAATGAAAAGGACCTGGGAGTGGTTGTGCAGGCAGATATGACCTTCTCTGAGTAATGTAGACGGGCTGCAAGAGTAGCTCATGGTGTATTGTCAATGATATATATAGGAATTTTTCTAGCAGCGATAAGGAAGTGATTATTCCCTTGTATAAGGCAATGGTCAGGCCACACCTTGAGTACTGTATACAGGTCTGGAGGCCTCATTTCAAGATGGATGTAGAGCTGCTGGAACGAGTATAGAGAAGGGCAACAAGATTAGTGAATGGAACAAAGGGGTGCTCTTACGAAGAAAGGCTTAAGTTTTGTAAATTACAGTGTCTGGAGACTAGGCACCAGCGTGGTGATCTGATAGAGGTGTATAAAGCCTTGAATGGTTTGAGCATGCTCAATGCTGATGGGATTCTTCCTCTTGCTGAGAATAATCACCTGAGAGGGAATAAATTCAAATTGAGGAAAGACAGATGTAGAATAGACGTGCGGAAATTTGCCTTTAGCCAGTGGGTGGTTTGTTGGTGGAACAGACTTCCATCCCTTGTCATGGAAGTTGATAGCCTAAATAAGTTTAAGGCTCAGCTGGACAGGTATTTCGAACGAACAGAGGGGTGAAGTGGAAGTGTTTTTTCTTTTTCTTGGCTGATGATCCTGCATAAGCTTGCTTTCTTGCATCAAATACCTCTACTAATGCTAAAGGGTTACTATTACCAAGAAAGGCTTAAGTTCTGAAAATTGCAGTCTGCAGATTAGGCACCTGTGAGGTCGAGTTGATCTGATTGAGGTGTATTAATGCCTTGAATAGCTTGAGCAAGCTTATTGGTGTTGGGATTCTTTCTCGTGCTCAGATTCTGCACCTGAAGGGGCATAAATTCAAATTGAGTAGAATAGATGTGTGGAAATTTGCCTTTAGAAACAGGTGGTTGACTGCTGAAACAATGTCTGTCTGTCATTGTGGAAGTTGACAGCTTAAATAATTTCAAGGCTGAACTAGACAAAATTTTGGAGTGAATTGGATGGGTGAAATGGGAAGGTTTCTTTCTTTTTTTTTTTTTTTTAGTTAATGCTATATATGCTTTCTTTCTTGCATCATATGGATCTGCTAATGCTAACATTTCTGGACGTCATCTTCTGTAAGCCCTTTTAACACTGCAGTCATTTTTTTTCTGAATGTCTTTAATGGAATGAAAATATGTACTTAAATGTTTATGGTATGTACACACCATAAACTTGCATGTGCAGTTGGTTTTACAGGGTCTTCATTTTGTGCTCTTCAAAAGCGTGCTTTAAATAAGTATCTAACTTAAGGAGTTTCCATTTCTTAGTGCTAAAGTGTTTCCTCTACTTGCTGTGACTACTCTCAGTTTCTCTTGGATGATTTCAGATAATTTTACTCATTTTTCGAATTTCAGTAATACAGACAAAGAGCTTTCTTTGGCATTATGCTGTTTGGTCAAGGTCAGTAGTTAGCATCTTCCAGCCTACCTGCACTGTGTTATGCTCTCAAATGTTTCAAGCCCTAGAGCTGTTTTGGAAAAGCTAAAGGTCATGGATAATTACTGTTAATTTGTGTGTAGAAAATTTTTTTCGTTATATTTATTTTATTGCAACAGTCTCATTATTTAACAGCCACACCTCATATATATATAATAAAATATTATAACACTACATATATATATATGTGTATATCTATGTATTATTTTTCTTGTTTGTGAAGGTGCATTTCTGATTGCATATGTGATCCTGGCTTTTATGATTGGGTTTCCACTTTATCTAATAGAGACAACAATTGCACAGTACAGTAACATGGGACCATATGCTCTATTTAAATCATTAGCACCATTATTTAAAGGCAAGTTATTAGCAATTAAGAAGTTGTTTATTAAGGATGTATTTTTATTATTTTTTATCATATACAGTATTTTAACTTACTACATGTTTGAAAATTACTTATGTTTATTCAGTAAGCTTCTAGAACAATAAAAAATGTGTAGTAGCTTACAAAACTAATTTTTAGCCTTTTTTTTTTTTATCTGTTGTAACAAATTTTTTAGAAGCTGTTTTATTAAAATTAAAACATCCTAGGAATTGCTTACCTGTGCCTAGAAATGTCTCTCAAATGTCCCTGATTTTTACAATGTGTCCCATGGAAGGTTACTAAACAAAACTTCAGATCATCACATTATTATTATTATTATTATTATTAGCCATATGGTACAAGGAAGCCTGAGGCTTATGCTGCACCAGCCAAAAAAAAAAAAAAAAAAAATTCCCCAGTTACCCCCGTGTGTGTGTGTGTGTGTGTGTGTGTGTGTGTGTGAGAGAGAGAGAGAGAGAGAGAGAGAGAGAGAGAGAGAGAGAGAGAGAGAGAGAGGGGTATCACCAAGAAAGAGAAGAATGATGATATCCAGCTCAGGACCCTGGGTTTGCCAAGCCCATACTCACCAGATGTGAGCCCCCGGGGTTAGACATAGGACTACTCTTTCCAGATCAGCATTGTGCACATTAGCCTATAAATATTATGGCCCCATTAGTGTGAACATCAGTTCTGTTCATACTAATGGGATAAAGACTTTAAATGGCTGAATTTATGATTATTTTAATAATATGACAGTTAAACATTACATCTAGATAACTGTCCATTGTCTAAGATCACACACACACACACACACACACACACACACACACACACACACACACACACACACACACACACACACACACACACACACACACACACACACACAAGGTCACTACAAACTGTTGTGTGAAGAGTGCATGGTAAAAATGCAGTTGACAGATAGGGGAAGCCAAGTTTAGTGGACTAATCAAAGACACAGATGTCTATTCATATGAACAAGAGAGGTGGACCCATTCCCTGAGACTTGAGACTACAAAAAAGAATGTCTATTCATATGAACAAGAGAGGTGGACCCATTTCCTGAGACTCGAGAGTACAAAAAAGAAAGAATGTCTATTCATATGAACAAGAGAGGTGGACCCATTCCCTGAGACTTGAGACTACAAAAAAGAAAGAATGTCTATTCATATGAACAAGAGAGGTGGACCCATTTCCTGAGACTCGAGAGTACAAAAAAGAAAGAATGTCTATTCATATGAACAAGAGAGGTGGACCCATTCCCTGAGACTTGAGACTACAAAAAAGAAAGAAAGAGCAGATAAACAGTGGCCTACAGTAGAATATTGTGCAATCCGCAGGTGGTTTCTACTTATTCAATATAAATATTTTTTTCAGTGATGACAGTGACTGCATTCATATTATTATGTCTCGTTTACTAAGAATGACAATAAGAGCAACATATTTAAAGAACTCTACCATCAGGGAACACATTCTTGTAATATTTATGTTTATTGTTCTTTCCATAGGGCTGTGTTATTGATGTCAATACAGCCAGTCTCCTGATTTACACGCTGTCTAATTATGTCATTTGATATAATATTGTTTTTAAATTTATAAATTTAAAAACTTTTGCTTCTTCTCTGCCTTTGTTAAGAAGTTTTGTAAGGAACAGATTTCAACAATAGGGCCTTGCTCTAGTTTGGCAGTGTCTGCCATCCTGTTAATAATATTGAAAGCTGGGATGGCAATGTACAGATTTTCTTGCCAAATACTTCCTCATTCCTGCAACCGATGGACCAAGATGTGATACAGCCAGTATCACATCTTGGTCCATCCATCCATGAACCTTGTGACAACTGATCACCAAGACAAATGGCAACTCACTGAAACTTCTTGTTCATCCACAGTAGGTTCCTCATCTTCATCACTACAAATTTCAGAAGATTCCATTACATCTGCAATGAGTTCCTCTTCATCTGTGCATATCCTGAAACATTCAGTGTCTGCATCCACTTCTGCATAATCTTTGATGCTTAAGTTTTCCTGTAAGTTTAGGTGATGATGCACATACTGGAATATTTATTCTCTATTATCGGACTACACAGTATAGTATATAACCAATTAATAGAGGAACAAGCATGTGAAACTTCGCACATTGCATCATTCAAGGGGGTAAATCCAGCATGTTTGAAGCAGTTCTTGATGCTGAGATGTGCACTTATACACAAACAGCAAAATTTTTCTATTCTCATGCATCCTGCGATCTAAGTCTCTGATCTATTCTTTGTAGGTTTGTGATGTCATCCATGCTTTTTGGTTTGCTCAATACATATACAGCAATGTCTTCAAACCTTTAAAGCATCAAATGTTCTGGGATTTCCCAATGATTAAAAGAGGGAGCTTGTCTGTGCCAGATATGATTGCTGCTAGGAGAATTATCTGTTGTTTGGCCTCTTTTCTGCCACTATGTTTCTCGCCTTTAAATGTGTTTTTTTCCAGTATAAATTTTAAAAAAATGAGTTTATTTTCATCACATTGAAGATGTCAATTTGGCCATATGACAGCAAAACATTTTTTAAACAGTTTTCCTTTCATTTTCATCACATTGAAGATGTCAATTTGGCCATATGACAGCAAAACATTTTTTAAACGGTTTTCCTTCCATTCATTTGTTATGTCAATGTCCATGTCTACACTTTCACCACACACTTTTTTGGCCATGACGAGTCTTAAATTTCTGGAACCATCCATCTGAACTTTTAAATTCTTCAATATCCATTCTATGCACAAACAATCTATGGGAATGTTTTTTGCACGTGCCATCATTAGCTATTCCAAAAGGACCTTTTCCAAGATCTGGTTACTTTGCCTTACATGCACGAATCCTGCCCGGTGTGGTAGATCTCTTTAAACTTTCAGTCTTTTTTCACTCTTTCAGAATAGTGAGCAGAGTACTCTTAGGAATGCCAAACTGTTTGCCAATGTGTCTTAGAATGCACACCACTATCTACAGCTTGCAAAATACTAATTTTATCTGTGATTGGCAAAGTTATCCGCCCTCTTGGAGCCATACCAATAAACATACACTCGAACTAGTGATATGAATTTCTAGCCGGTGTTCATTTCATTACTGAACTGTGAGAAAAGAGTGTGGGAAATCTTAACAAAGATTTCTTACAATCAGGCTGCAAGCTCATCAGTTACTTCAATATATTTGAAGCATTCTGTCATTTTTAAATGCAAATATCATAATAAAAAGTAAAAATTCAGATTAAGAGGTAGAAATTTATGGTCATTACAAGGAAATCATTTTATTTTCAATGTTGTTATAATGAATGTAAAATAGCATTAGGTTAATGAGAAATTGGCTGGGACCAACCACATAGGACATTAAAAAGAGGATCTCTATAAAGAGCTTCAACTGTAATAATTAAATAATAATAGTTAATTAAGTAAGAAAGGGCTTAAATTAAGTTAGAAAGAAGTCTAAAAATTAAGCACATCTCCTTTCATAACATATTAATGTGTGTATGTTAAACACATAATCAATTTAAGGAAGACATCCCTGACATGAATCATAAACTTCCTGTATTATGTTCCTATCAGTATGCAGTTGTCAACCCTCTTCCCATTTTAGATGCAAAGTTCCCTTTTTCTGTTTAGTAACCAAATAAGAATAGTCTGCATATCTAGGACTTGTTTGACTACTTTTCTACACCAACGTGTTAGAGAGAGGCAACGAGAGAAAGCAGTACTCCTCTTGATCTGATTCTCTTCATGCATTAAGAATCTTCAGCAAAAGGGACCACTGTCAAGGGCAAAGGAAAAGGGGTCTTGGGCAAAGGTAAAGAAAACCAACATAAGAACCACGGCAAACAACTGGAAACTTACCAGACATACTGCAGTTTCTCCTTGCATTCTCGGTACACAGATGGTACATGTTATCAGTAGCGGCAGTAGAAGTCGAGAAGGATATATTGATTGACATACAGGCATGACAGACGATAACATCATAGTGTTAAGCGAGTGATTGACGTTATGATACATATATGCTGATGAGCCAAAACATTATGATCACCTACCTAATATGATGTTGGTCCTCCATGTACAGCCAAAACAGCTCATACCCGTTGAGACATGGACGCTACAAGATTCCTAAATGTGTCTTGTGGTATCTGGTACCAAACATGTAACCAGCAGATCCTTTAACTCCTGTAAGGTCCATTGTTGAGATGCTGCAGATCAGAGTTGCTGTTCCAGCAGAAACCACAGATGCTCGATGAGATTGATGTCTGGGGAATTTGGAGGCCAGGACAATACCTGAAAGTCTTCCTCATATTCCGCAAACCAGTCTCGAACAATCCAGGCGGTGTGGCTTGGTGCATTATCCTGCTGAAAGACAGCACCGCCAGAGGGTAAGACCGTTGCAATGAAAGGGTGTACCTGGTAAGCAATGATGTTTAGGTAGTGGTAGATGGCAGAGTGCCTGGCACATGGATAACTGGACCCAGGGTATCCCAGCAGAACATCGCCCAAAGTATGACAACTGGAAGTCCTGGGGAAGTGATGCCACCTGGTGCATCCAGGTGGCATCACTTCCCCAGGTAAACGATGCACCCGTACCTGGCCATCCACATGGTGCAACAGGAAACGTGATTCGTGGGTTCCTCCTCCTCCTCAGACCACTTTTGGTAGTTACTAACCACAGCTGACCGTGAGCACCCCACCAACCATGCCGTTTTGGATATACTCTGACCCAGTCATCTGGTCATTACAATTTGGCATTTGTCAAACTCACTTAAGTCCACTGCCTTTGAACAAGAGTAACACTGATTAATGGAGCTCAGTATCAGGTGTTTTTTATACCGTGTTCCAACCCACGCACACTTCACAGTTCACCTGCAGTTACTTCGATTTGCATAAAAACTTGCTGGTCATAATGCTTTGGCTCATTGGCGTATATATATAAAGAATCATTCTTCCTTTTATTATTATTTTCTAACCTAACCTTTAAAGTTACGTAAGGAAACTTTTTCCTATTATTTCCTAACCTAACATTTAAGGTCCGGTTATGAAGTATAAAGAAAAATAAAGAAACCCGTTCCTTCTTTCCTAATCTATCCTTTAAGGTTAGGTTAGGAAACCTAATGTTAAAATTGTACAAAGAAATCAGTAATATGGTTTTTTAAAAGCGAAAACGCTCATGAACTCCAATAATCTGCTTTTAATAATGAGAAAAAACTAATCATTACATTGTCTGCCATGCCTGTGTGTCAATCAATACATCATTCTCAACTTCTGCTGCCACTACCGATAACATGCACCATTTGTTTACCGAGAATGCAGGGAGAAACTGCAGCAGCGGCAAACCAGTTTGTCCAGTAAGTTTTCTGAAGTTTTCCGTAATTCTCGTGTTGGCTATTCTTTAAGAATAGTAAAGATGCTGTAGTATTTAGTTTATTTAATACTTTTAAAGCCTTATACATATTATTTAGATCACTATGCAGATGCTTAGTTTCCAGATGTTGCAATTTACAAAACTTCAAGAAATACTGAAATTCTCAATTTATAGAATTTCATTATTTTTTGGAAGTATACAATTTTTTTTCCTCTACAAAGCTTGTTGCCCTTATTTTTCTATCCATTCCAACAGATCAATGTCCTTCCTAAAATGAGGTTTAAAACTTAACAACCTTAACAACTCTGCCAACCTTTGTATTGTCTGCAAACTTGGACATTAAGCTTGATATACCATCATCAGTATCATTTATAAATACAGAAAACAACAATGGACCCAACACTGAACCCTTAGGGACTCCACTAATAACATTAGTCCCCGACGAGCAGTGTCCATTGATTACTACTCTCTGTCATCATGGACTAATGTTATTAGTGGAGTCCCTCAGGGTTCAGGGTTGGGTCCATTGTTGTTTTCTGTATTTATAAATGATATTGATGATGGTAAATCAAGCTTAATGTCCAAGATTGCAGATGATACAAAGGTTGGCAGGGTTGTCAAGGATACTACTGACGCTATGCTGCTGCAACAGGATCTGGAAAGGTTGAGCAGATGGGCTGAGAGGTGGCAAATGAAGTTTAACATTGACAAATGTAAAGTACTACATATGGGAAACAGCAACCCCAGAGCAACGTATCAACTCTGTGGTACTACACTGACAGTGGTAGAGAACGAGAAGGACCTGGGGGTAATTGTGCAGGCAGATATGAAGTTCTCTGAACAGTGCAGATGGGCTACAAGAGTAGCTCATGGTGTCTTGTCAATGATATACAGGAATTTTTCTAGCACGGATAAGGAGGTGATTATTCCCTTGTATAAGGCAATGGTCAGGCCACACCTTGAGTACTGTATACAGGTCTGGAGGCCTCATTTCAAGAAGGATGTAGAGCTGCTGGAACGAGTACAGAGAAGGGCAACAAGATTAGTGAATGGAACAAAGGGTTGCTCTTACGAAGAAAGGCTTAAGTTTTGCAAATTACAGTGTCTAGAGACTAGGCATCGGCGAGGTGATCTGATAGAGGTGTATAAAGCCTTGAATGGTTTGAGCATGCTCAATGCTGATGGAATTCTCCCCCTTGCTCAGAATAATCACCTGAGAGGGCATAAATTCAAATTGAGGAAAGTCAGATGTAGGATAGATGTGCGGAAATTTGCCTTTAGCCAGTGGGTGGTTGGTTGGTGGAACAGACTTCCATCCCTTGTTGTGGAAGTTGATAGCCTAAATGCAGCCTTAAATTTAGGGCTCAGCTGGACAGGTATTTCGAACGAATGGAGGGGTGAAGTGGAAGTGGTTTTTTTTTTTTTTTTTGGCGATACTGCATAACTTGCTTTCTTGTATCATATGCCCCTACTAATGCTAATACTTGTATATAATATTCCACATGTGTCATAACCAATGCCTTATACAATGGGATGATCATTTCTTTTTCCTTGCTGGCACAATTCCTATATATTATTGCCCTCCCTCTCAAAAGCTGTTCTAGCACCTTGTTTGCACTTTTCAGAAAATTCCATGTCAGACTGTACATCTGTAGTTAATTTTCATACTGCACTACCTTGGGTTTGTTACCACCCAAATGGTATATTATTCTGAGATTACTGCTATCTAAATGCAGCACCTTGCTTTTAGCATTACCATTAGCATTAGTAAAGGCATATGATGCAAGAAAGCAAGCTTATGCAGCATCAGCCAAAAAAAAAAAAAAAAAAAAAAACACTTCCACTTCACTCCTCTGTTTGTTCGAAATACCTGTCCAGCTGAGCCTTAAATTTATTTAGGCTATCAACTTCCACGACAAGGGATGGAAGTCTATTCCACCAACCAACTACCCACTGGCTAAAGGCAAATTTCCACACGTCTATCCTACATCTGTCTTTCCGCAATTTGAATTTATGCCCTCTCAGGTGATTATTCTGAGCAAGAGGAATCCCATCAGCATTGAGCATGCTTAAACCATTCAAGGCTTTATACACCTCTATCAGATCACCTTGCTGGTACCTAGTCTCCAGACACTTTAATTTGCAAAACTTAAGCCTTTCTTCGTAAGAGTACCCTTTTGTTCCATTCACTAATCTTGTTGCCCTTCTCTGTACTTGTTCCAGCAGCTTCTATATCCTTCTATTTTCTTGAAATGAGGCCTCCAGACCTGTATACAGTATTCACGGTGTGGCCTGACCATTGCCTTATACAAGGGAATAATCACCTCCTTATCCCTGCTAGAAAAATTCCTGTATATCACTGACAAGACACCATGAGCTACTCTTGCAGCCCGTCTGCAGAGCCCAGAGAACTTCATATCTGCCTGCACAATTACCCCCAGGTCTTTCTCATTCTCTACCACTGTCAGTGCAGTACCACACAGTTGATACGTTGCTCTGGGGTTGCTGTTTCCCATATGTAGTACTTTACATTTGTCAATGTTAAACTTCATTTGCCACCTCTCAGCCCATCTGCTCAACCTTTCTAGATCCTGTTGCAGCAGCATAGTGTCAGTAGTGTCCTTGACAACCCTGCCAACTTTTGTATCGTCTGCAAACTTGGAGATTAATTGATTTACCATCATCAATATCATTTATAAATACAGAAAACAACAATGAACCCAACACTGAACCCTGAGGGACTCCACTAATAACATTAGTCCACGATGAGCAGTGTCCATTGATTACCACTCTCTGTCTTCTCCCCCTCAACCACCCCTTTATCCATAGCAGCAATTTGCCTCCAATGCCACACTGCTCCAATTTGTGCAGCAGTCTTCCATGTGCAACAGTATTAAAAGCCTTTCTAAGATCCAAATATATAATATCAAAGTTATTCCCTGCATCCAGTTCTTTT
The DNA here is from genome assembly GCF_048544385.1 of Mastigoproctus giganteus. Lineage (NCBI taxonomy): Eukaryota > Metazoa > Arthropoda > Arachnida > Uropygi > Thelyphonidae > Mastigoproctus > Mastigoproctus giganteus. The sequence continues at coordinate 53,110,999 of NC_143585.1, forward strand.
GTGACTGCATCATAGTATCCAATCAAATTGGTCAGGCAAGACTTCCCCTTAACAAAACCATGCTGTGTCCGAGCTATAACTGAAGTCTTGTCTAGATGATCCTGCAGTGCTTCTTTAACCAGGGCCTCCATTAATTTTCCTGGAACAGAAGTTAACCTAACAGGTCTATAATTACTTGTGTCAACCTTTGATCCTCCTTTGTGAATTGGAGTCACATTTTCACATCTCCATTCAGGGGAGGTACCTTGAATTCAGGGTACCTCCCCTGAATCCAAGGAAGCTCTCATAATTATGGCTAAGGGTTTGCTTACTTCCTTTGCTGCCTCCTTTAATATAACTGGATAGATCCCATCCACCCCAGGTGCCTTTCTTGTGTTTATGTTCAACAATTTCTCCTCCACTTTACTCTCAGTTATTACAAGATTATCTAGTTTACTGCCAGAGTTGAATACACCTCTGGCATTCCCCTCACTGAATAACTCCTCATGTGTGTGAATGTCGATGCAAAATATTCATTTAGTTTGTTAGCTACCTGAGCAGGATCATCAACAGTTGACTCAACGATAACAAGAGGACCAATCTGATTCATCCCCTTTCTTCTAGAGTTTACATTGGTAAAGAACTCTTTGCTGTTTTTCTTTGCATCCCTTGCCAATGATTTCTCGTAATCTGCCTTTGCCTGCCTAACCTCCTTTGTAACTTGCTTACAGATCAACTTGTATCTATCATAGGCTTCTGTGTCACGTGTTAATTTATATGTATCCATTGCATTTTTCTTCTCTGTCATATGTCTCATTAGTTTATCTGACATCCATTTAGGCCTAAACCTTGAACAATATTTCTTAGTTGGTATGCAAAGCCTAGTAGCTTCCAAGATAAGTTCTTTGAATGCTTCCCATTTTGAATTTGCTGTTGGTAACATCTTCAGTTGGTCCCACTGTATAGAATTTAAATACTGTCTAAGACCATCGTAGTTGCCTTTACGAAAGCAATAACCCACCCTTCCCTTTACCCCTGATGGTAGTTACCTCTTTGAGTAAATCCCACTTCAGCATACTGTGATCACTGCCAACTAGTGGTTCCTTTATCTGCAGATTCTTAATGCATGAAGAATCACTACTGATAATGAAATCAAGAGTATTACTCCCTGTAGTTGCCTTCCGAACATGCTGATGCAGAAAACAATCATCCAATAAATCCACAAAAGCCTTGCTAGTGTGTGAGTGACCAACCCACACAATTCCAAATTCCAGTTCTGCATTCCTTATATCTGTGTGACACCACGTCTCTGATATCCCAAGTCAATATCTGGGAAATTAAAATCCCCCATTATAAGACTCTCTGATGTACTGGCCCACTCTATTTCCCTGTACAATTTCTTATTATACTCATCAGAGTCATTAGGCCTATAGCACACTCCTACTCTCAATTTTGATCTCCCAATGCTTACGTCACACCAAACTGACTCGACACTGCACTGTCCAGCGATGTCGACTGGCTTCACTTCCTTGGATTTTATATGTTTCTTAACTAATAGCATAACCCCTCCTCCCTTCCTATCCTGTCTATCCTTTCTGTAGACGTTGTACTCCCCAAATTCCAGTTCTGCATTCCTTATATCTGTGTGACACCACGTCTCTGATATCCCAACAATATCCGCCTTTGATGCTTTGAGCAATACCTGAAATTCATTAAATTTATTTACCAAACTCCTAGCATTGGTGTACATGCAAGTATACATGCACCTGTTTCTATTCTTAGCTACCCTAACACAACCCATGTGTTTACTTGTACCGCAATGACTCCCAGCAGTCTCTGAAATATTCTGCTCATTCCAATAGAAGCAGTGCAAGAATCACTTTCACCTCTGCCAGTGGCTACTGTTAATATATTAGTCTTTGTATCCCCCCAAGCTAGCAGTTTTCCGACCCACCTAACACTGCCTCGATGGCATCAGCAAATATTCTTGCACCCTTTCTATTTAAGTGTATCCCATCCCTGTAGAAGCAGTCTCTCCTGTTAACAAGTACAGTCCAGGCTGAAAAAAATTCTTCCCCTTGATTGAGCCTTGCACAATCTTTCCAGGGCCGAATTGATCGACAAGGCTCTCATCATATACTCCCTCCTATCGTGTCTGGGCAGAATTGCAGACACTTTCAAATTCAACCCTAATTCACGGCTTTTTTTCAACAGTGACCTGTACTTGTTAAGTATAATTTTGCTGGTCTCCTTCTCTTGATATCATTAGTGCCAACGTGTACAACTATATCACCTTTTGTGCCCTTAAAAGATGATATCCACTCTACAACGTCATCAACCTTTGCCCCTGGCAAACATACCCTGGTCATGTTCCACCTATCCTTTTTACAAAGCATGTTCCCCGTTTCCCTGACAATAGAGTCACCAACAACTACTAGTTCCTATGGGACCAGCGCATTCTGCCTTGGGGGTTGCCTTGCCTCTGTGTTGCGTGATGAACAAATGCAAGCTCTGGCGTTGATGTGGGCCGCTGAGAGCCTGATGTACCCCTCAATTTAGTTCCTTCGAGGGCATGCACCTTGTCCTTCAAGCTCTCATATAGGCTCATTACAACGCTGAGTTGTCGCCTCATTTCCTCACACTCCTTGCATCGTGCACACACAAAGACATCCCCCATGGCAATATCATGTCCCGTACCTGATTTCTCCACAAACATCATGCAAGAAGTGCATTTTAAAAGGCTGTGATTCAGAGGGCAACTGCCCCCATCATTTCTCCTCTGAGCCACAGCACTCCCATTAGCTATAGCCTTTTGCTTTTCTGCTCTGGTCTGAGTCATGATTTCGATTTAATTTCAATAAAATATCAATTTCAGTACAAAATTATAACCCTAAACTTGTATCCCGACACAGTTATAACTGTATATATATTTTTCAGTATCAAGTATTAATTATCTACGCGTTCCCTTTGTATAACTTCCGTATCAAGTTATGTATTAATTAATTATGTTACATTTGTAATCTAAGTCGTTATGTATATTTAGTTAAAAGTACAATTTAATTGACAACGAAGTTTAACAAGTTTAATAGATTTTAATGATTAATTGACAATATTATACTATACTATACTAATGCTATCTAGTTCGGAATATAACATATCGTATAACAAAGGTGGCAAGTTATGAACGGTAAATCTACGGACACTTAAGTATTAATTAACTTCCAAATCTCTCTGTCTCAATTCAGAATAAACTAACGATCCTCGCTAGGTCTATAAGCTACTTATAGAAAATAATTTGATGTAAAAAATGGTCAATAAAGTGGCTAAATATGGCTAAAAAACTTCTCGTTCAGTGCAGCTGCAACTTGTAACACGTGGATTTGATACCCTTACCGATACTTTTATGCAATTACAAGGCCGAGTAAAGAATAAATATACCAGATTAATCACTTTTATCACTGCTAAACCTCAATTGGCATTTTCCAGCCCATCTTCTTAGTTTCTGAAGATTGTCTTGAAGACACATAACCTGATACATGTTATTAACCAACCACTGTGCCCATCTTTGTATCATTAGCAAACTAAAAACACAAAAAAACACAAACTGAAAAATGTAGCCACCTACATCAATATCATTAATAAATATTAAAAATAGTAAGGGGACCTAATATTGATCTCTGTGGAATCCCACTCATCACTTTAATTCATGAAGAGTGGTGGCCATTTATAACCACACTTTCTCTCCAACTACTTTACTGTACCTTCATCCATAGTAGTAACTTGTTCCTAATTCTACATGTCTCCAGTTATACAGGAGTTGCATATGTGGTATGGTATAAAACGGTTTACTGAAATTTAAATATACAATGTCAAAATTATTCTTTGCTCCTAGTTTTTTGGGATAAATCTCATAATAGCTAATCAGATTGGTGAGGCATGGTCTCCTTTTAATAAATCCTTTTGACCTTATGGCTCCACTCTTGTCAAGGTGGTCTTGAATTTTATTTTAATTATTGATTCCATTATTTTACATGGCAGAGAGCTTAAACTTATAGGGCCATAGTTAATCATTTCACCCTTTGTGAAGTGGTTAACTACAAACTACCTTGCATTTGCACTTCTCTAATCTGCAGTACTTCTCTTGAATATAAGGATGCATTCATTATGATGAGCAAAGGTGTAACTACCTCTTTTTCAAATTCTTTTAATATAATTGGGTAGGTTTCATCAGCCCCAGGTTCTTTGTTCACTTTTAGCTGCAGCAGTTTCTCTACAACTTTAGTTTCTGTTATTATAAAATAATTTAACTCCAAATCAGTATTTGTTAGACTTCTGCTAACTTCATCTCTGAAAAGTTCTTAATGTGAGAATGTATATGCAAAATATTTATTCAGTTTATCAGGAAAATCTGTACAGGATCGTCAACTGTTTAGCCATTCATATCCAGTGGACCAATGTGAATCATACCTTTCCTTCTTGTAATATAATGTGCCTTAATCTGCCTAAAACCCTGAGTAACTTGATTATCACTAGTTTATAATTATTGTAGGACTCTGTATCCCCTGCCAATTTATAATCATCCCATGCATTTTTCTTCTCTGCCACTAAGCTCATCAGTTCATCTGACATCTATTTTAGTCTAAACCTTGAACAGTATCTCTTAGTGGGTATACAATTCTTAGTGGCCCTATGACACTTCCCAGTGGACACTTCCCATTTGACATTTATATTAAGGATGTAGTTCATGACCATCTCAGTAAGAGTGGTATCTTGAAGAGATCCCAGCATGGACTCCTTAAGAGGGAAGTCATGCCTGACTAATTTAGTAAATTATTATGATGTAACAGTTTTGACATTATGTATCTGGACATTCATAAAGGTTTTTATACCATTCTAGAGCAGGCTAATGTAGTGGGGTCCCTCAGGGTTTGTTATTTCATCCTCTCCTATTTCTAATTTTCATAAATGATATCGACAAGGGATATTGAAGGAAAGCTATCAAAGTTCTGATTATTTGAGGTAGGAAAGGTTGTTAACAACCTTGACAGGTTTCTTCGGAAAGACTTGGATCAGTTGCATATATAGTCTGAAAAAAGAAACTGAAGTTTAATGCTTTTAGATCTAAGGTTGAGCAAAGGAGCAGAAATTTACATGTAGGGAACAGAAATCCTAAAATACAAGACAAAAAAAGACCTATGTGTAACAATTCAATACGATATGAAATTTTCTCTGCAGTGTAAACAGGAAGGCATGTGGTATTCTGACCATGATTAAGTTACCTTTTCAAAGAGAAAGATGTCCTTATCTCTCTATAAAAGATAGTTAGAACACATTTGGAGTATTATATTCAGGTCTGGAGACCACACTTAAAAAAATACATAAAACTTTGAGGGTGTTCAAAAAAAGGCCAACCAGGTTATTGATGAGTGCAAGCCAAAGCATATAACATTCTTGAGGCATTCACAGACATTCTCTCAGGTACGACAAGCCTGACTTGCTACCCGAGAGTCTAAAACACTGATGGAACTGATGTTCAGGCGACACTTGAGTCAAATGGACTGAACTTTAATGAAGTCCAGTTGTTCTGTGATAATCAGATCCTCTGCTTTCATCTTCATGATGGCAGAAGTAAGATATTGTTAGACCTTTTTGAAGAAACTGCGGGGGGGAGAAGGACTGTTAATAACACTGGGTATAAGATTTATGCGCAAGTTCAAAATATGGCACCTAACATACTGGAGGTGACCACCCACGTGTAAACAAATGTAAGCAAGGGTCAAGGTGTGGCATTCACACCACACAGAGGAATATTGTACCTCTGTGTTACCAGGCAATACTAGGTGGCAGATCACTCATCACGTAGTGGAGTACTACCACTTTCCCTATTGGAGGCTTGAAGTGGTGAAACCCTTGTTTGGTCTCCAGAGCAAAGCTCCAGCAATCCCCATTATCTCCTCCCTCGTGCAGTATGATTGATCTTTTGAGGTTATGAGCATCTTGGTGAGATCAGTCTTCCTTACATTTCAAGGGTACAGCTCTAAAATGGTGTTCCTTCTATGCTGCTTTTGTAATTACTAATGACCTCATACAAATTATTCACTTACCTACCAGAATATAGGACAATACTATATTCTGGTAGGTAGTACAGCCAACATTCTTGATCTTTTGCTCACAAACAGCCCTTTCAAATACATAGTAGACTGCCGACCTCGACTATGTCGAGGTCGGCAGTCCTCTAGGGACCTCAGATCTCAGCTTGGTGGTCTCTTCATCAGTGGAGCCTTTCTCTTGTGGCCATCCCCAACCTTGTGTTGTTTAGAATTACAAGAATGTATTTTGCATTCTTGTAATGCCTGCGTAATTTCTGTTCTTCTTTTCCTTGGTTGGATTACTGTTTTAAATCTTCTGATGTGTGTGTTTGCTCATATCATCTCAGTGAAATTATTCTTATACGAATGAAATCCTTTATTCCACAACCCATTTTAAAATCTCTTCCTTTATCTAAACCTTGGTTTTCCAATAAATGTGCTGAGGCTGTTCAAGATAAGAACATTGCATATTACAATTGGCTTGCATCCAAATCTCCAGGTTCATTTTCTGGTTACACCAAAGTTTGTAACTATTGAAAAGCAATTATTAATCTGGTCAAACTAGATTTTGAACAGGCTAAGAGTAGAAAACCTTCTTCTTGTCCAAATTGGAGCTGGGCATTTTAGTCTCTTACCAAAGCTATTGGCCATCTGTAATAGTAAAGAGTAACAGAAGATTGGAACTCCATTAAAACCTTCAACCTGCTGCCCACAGGTGAAATAGTTTTCACCTGTGGGCAGCAGGTTGTTGAATACTGGAATAAAGTGTCTTTAAATGAGGTAGAGGCAGTGAGGCTGACTGAATTCAGTGTAGAATTAGATTGTTACCTTGTGGGAATGGGACTAACATGAATATTGTGTTTCATTTTATTTATTTATTTTTTGGCTAAATGATGCAGAAAATGGCCACTTTCTTGCATCATTTGGCCTTGTTAACCCATTGTGGTCCGATGTTGAGTTGCGCCCAACTCAACATCGGACCACAATGGGTTAACAAGGTTACAAATGATACAAATGACCACAATGGTTACAAAGTGTAAATCGTCAAATTTACACTTCCAGTCCAGTGTTGTGTCCAGTACACCCATCTGCATTTTTTCACTGTGCTGGCACAGTTATTGTACTACTGTCAGTTTATATTTCATATAAAAATCTGAAAATCTAAATCCACATTAGTTGATGATTATATTCAATTGTTAAATGCAGTTGGCATTTCTTTAGTCCTCTTTCAGTCAGATGTCATGGTGTCACGAATGTTGGTGTAAACAGGAAGAAATTTCCAATTATGAAATTTGTTTTCCTGCTGTACTGGTTCAATTATTGTACTGACATCTATTTACATCTATTTATACTTCATGTAAAGAATCAGAAAAACTAAATCTATGTTTACATTCAATTGTTAACAGCAGAAATTTTTTTTTTTTTTTTTGTCTTCTTGAAGTCCAAATGTATCAACTGATGCAGGCATCAGTGTTTCTGATTATGAAATTTGTTTTCACAGTGTGGTGGCTCAATTACTGTACTACAATCTATTTATACTTCATATACGCAATCTGATAAACTAAATTGATGTTTATATTCGATAGTTAATGCCAGGCAGTCTTTTTCTTTCTGTTCTTAATTCCACTGGTGGAAATCGGCATGCCTCTTAGCATTTCCAATATAAAAAAATTGTTTTCTGACTATACTGCCATCCATTTATACTTCATAAAAACAACATGAAAAATTAAGTGGATGTTTATGTTCAACTGTTAATGGCAAGTAGTGTTGTTTTTTTGTTTTATTGTGACTTTTTCTGGAAGTCACAAAGTAACTTATACTCTGTGTTAGAGTGAAGTAGTTAGACATATTAGCATTAGCAAGGACACGTGATGCAAGAAAGCAAGCTTATATAGCATCAGCCAAAAAAAAACAAAAAAAAAACACACACCTTCTCATTTCACCCATCCACTCACTCCAAATGTTTGTATAGTTCTGCCTTGAATCTCTTTAAGCTATCAACTTCTACAATGACAGACAGAAGTTTGTTCCAGCAATCAACCACCCGCTGGCTAAAGGCAAACTTCAGCACATCTATCCTACAACTAGCTTTCCTCAATTTGAATTTATGCCCCCTCAGATGATTATTCTGAGCAAGAGGAAGAATCCCATCAGCATTGAGCATGCTCAAACCATTCAAGGCTTTATACACCTCTAGCAGGTGCCTAGTCTCCAGACACTGTAATTTGCAAAACTTAAGCCTTTCATCATAAGAGCAACCCTTTGTTCTATTCACTAATCTTGTTGCCCTTCTCTGTACACGTTCCAACAGCTCTACATCCTTCTTAAAATGAGGCCTCCAGTCCTGTATACAGTACTCAAGGTATTGCCCTATACAAGGGAATAATCATCTCCCTATCCCTTCTGGAAAAATTCCTGTATATGATTGACAAGACACCATGAGCTACTCTTGTAGACCATCTGCACTGCATATGGGTGGGCAAATTTAGTTATAAGTAAATAAGTCGAATACAGGGATGGCAAAAATGCAAAATCTGATGTCAGCAGAAGTAAATATTGATACATGTTCAGGTAATTCATGAGGGGACTACACCTGCCCATGTATCATGATACCCATATCTGATGACATCTCTACCACATTTTATTTTATTTTTTAACTTTATTTTGTTTAATTATTTAGTATTAATATTTTTACCTTACAGTTCCTTCAACTCCAAATTGGTTTTGCAATTCAGCCCATAATTTTCTTAATTCATCATAAGTTTTAGGATATTAATATTCTCTCGCCTTTTTCAAATCTACACTACTTCTTTTTTCTACTATCCTTAACCCTTATAGTCCTTGGCACTTTGTGTAATTCTTACCTCTATCTATGCAAACTTTATCAGACTTATCTATTCTTACATGCTTATATAAATATATATATACACACACACACACACACACACACACACACACACACACACACACACACACACACACACACACACACACACAGTACAAAAATGTGTCTGTATAATCAGCATATTTGTATTTTATTTTATTTTAGTGGTATAATGATAATAATAATAATAATAATAAAAAAAGAAATAATGGCAGTCCCTCAGAGATTGGGCTGCTGTTGTTTCACATTTTTTTAAATGATATTGATAAAGGGGCACAGGATATGATCACAAAATAACTTATAGAGAAGGAGGACTTCAGTTAGAGTAAAAGAGAAGGGAGATTTGGCTGTTACGATCTAGGCAGATATGAATTTCTTCAAGCTGTATAGACAGGCAGCAAGGAAGACTCATGGTGTCTTAGTGATGATTTATTGATAATTTGCGTGCAGAGATATTGCAGCCATAATCAAACTGTATAAGGCAATGGAGAATTAGAATACTGTACCCAGGTATGGAGCCAAAATAAAAAAATAAAAAGAAATCAGACTTCTTGAAAAGGTCTAAGTGACAAACAATGCACTGGTGAGTTTGGTGAATGGGCACATATATGAGGAAATACTTTGATTATGTAGGGTAGAGAGCTTGGTAACCAGGCACCTTAGAAGATATCTAATATCTAATTGAGATCTGCAAAGATCTGAGAAGAGGATGATAAAATGAATGAAGATGAAAATTTAAAATTTAAAAATTTTCTCATATAAATGATACTAGAGCTAGGGGATAAATTTCAATTACAAGGGAAGAGGTATAGACTGGATTGTATGAAGTTTCTTTTAGCTAGCAAATAGTAAATTACTGGAATAAGTTACCTCCATGGGTAGTTGAGGCTAGCAGCTTGGGGAAATTCAGTCACCTGGATCTACACCTGTGTAAGGAGTGAAACATATAAGAAGGTTTTTTTTTTTTGGTGGGTGCAGCAAAACCCTAAGGGTTCCTTGCATCATATGGCTACTGCTAATACTAAAAGATGTAAAACAAAAATTGGTGGTTAGCTGGTTATACGGAAAGTACAAAAATGGAATAAAGATTGTCTAGATTAGCATTAGCATTAGTAGAGGCATACGATGCAAGAAAGCAAGCTTATGCAGCATCAGCCAAAAAAACTCCTCCCTGCCATTTCATCCCTCCATTCATTCCAAATGCCTGTCCAGCTCAGCCTTAAATTTATTTAGGTTATTAGCTTCCACAACAAAAGATGGAAGCCTGTTCCACCAATCAACTATCCGCTGGCTAAAGGCAAATTTCTGCACATCTATTCTACAACTAACTTTCCTCAATTTGAAACTGTGTCCCCTCAGGGTCTTAGTCTGAGCAAGACAAAGAATCCCATCAGCATTCAGCTTGCTCAACCCATTCAGGGCCTTATACACCTCAATCACATCACCTAGCAGGTGCCTACTCTCCACTTGCTACAAGTTGCAGAACTTAAGCCTTTCTTGGTAAGAGAACCTCTTTGTTCCCCTCACCAATCTTGTTGCCCTTCTTTGTACTCATTCTAGCCACTCTTTATCCTTCCTAAAATGAGGCCTCCAGACCTGTAAACAGTACTCTAGGTGTGGCCTGACCATTGCCTTGTATAAAGGGATTATCACCTCCCTGTTCCTGCTAGCAAAATTCCTATATATCATTGACAAGACTCCATGACCTGCCTGGCAGCCCATCTGCACTGTTCAGCAAACTTCATATTTGGCTGCACAATTACCCACAGATCTTTTTCACTTTCCACTTCCCTGAGCAAAGAGAAACGTACAACTGTACACCCAGTTGGTACGTTTCTCTTCGATTATTGCTACCCATATGCAGTACTTTGCATTTGTCAATGTTAAACCCCACTTGCCACTTCTCAGCCCATTTTCCCAACTTATCTAGATCCAGTTGGAGTAGCATACTGTCATTACTGTCGTTAATAACCCTGCCAACCTTTGTACCATCTGCAAACTTGGACATTAAACCTGATATACCATCTGCAAACTTGGACATTAAACCTGATATACCATCTGCAAACTTGGACATTAAACCTGATATACCATCTGCAAACTTGGACATTAAACCTGATATACCATCTGCAAACTTGGACATTAAACCTGATATACCATCTGCAAACTTGGACATTAAACCTGATATACCTTCATCAATATCATTGATAAATATGGAAAACAACAATGGGCCCAACATGGAACCTTGGGGAACTCCACTGATAACATTTGTCCACGAGGAGCAGTGTCCATTGATTACCACTCTGTTGTCTCCCACTCAACCATCCCTTTATCCATTGTAGCAGCTTACCCTTGGAGCGGGAGTGCAGTAGTACACACTCTTTGAGTAGACCGGGGTTCAAGCCCCTGACTGCTGAATACGTTCGATCTGCCAACCCGCACTGGACCACCGTGGCAGATTTATGGTCCATTTCCCTCAGCATGAATTGTTGAGGAGGCTTCCATCCTGCAGTGGGTTGATAATGGCTGCACTTTTACCCTTGATGCCATACCTCTCCAATTTGTACAGCAGTCTTCCATGTGCAACAGCATCAAAAGCTTTTCTGAAATCCAAGTTTATGATATCAAAGTATTTTTGGCATTCAGTTCCTTTGTGACCACATCACAGTATCCAATCAAATTGGTCAGACAAGACCTCCCTTTAACAAACCCATGCTGTGTCTTAACTATTATTGCAGTCTTTTCTAGATGATCCTGCAATGCTTCTTGAACTAGTGATTCCATTATTTTCCCCGTAACACAAGTTAAACTAACAGGTCTGTAGTTACTTGTGTCATCTTTTGAACCCCCTTTGTGAATTGGTGATACATTTGCACACCTCCAATCCATGGGGACCTCCCCTGACTTCAAGGAAACTCTCATAATTATGGCTAAGGGTTTGCTTACTTCCTTTACGGCCTCCCATAACTGGATCTATACCTGGATAGATCCCGTCCACCCCAGGTGCCTTCCTTATGTTTAACTTCAATTTCTTCTCCACTTTGCTCTCAGTTATTACAAACTTAGCTGCCTGCTAGCATTTGATATACTTCTGGCACTCCCCTCATTTAATAACTCCTCATGTGTGAATGTAGATGCAGTACTCATTCAGTTTATCAGCTACCTGAGCATGATCATCTATAGTCAACCCATTTATGTTAAGTGGTCCAATCTGATTCATCCCATTCCTTCTAGAGTTTACATAAGTAAAGAACTCCTTGCTTTTTTCTTTGCATCCTTTGCCAAAGATTTCTCATAATCTGCCCTTGCCTGCCTAACCTCCTTTGTGTTCCTTGATTACAGATTAGTTTATACCTGTCATAGGCTTCTGTGTCGCCTGATACTTTATATGCATCCCCTACATTCCATTTAGGCCTAAACCCTGAACAGTATTTCTTAGTTGGAATGAAAAGCCTAGTAGCCTCCAAAATTAAGTCCCTGAAGGCTTCCCATTTAGAATTCACTGTTGGTAACATCATCAGTTGATCCCACTGTACAGAATTTAAAAACTGTCTGAGACCGCTGTAGTCACCTTTATGAAAGCAAAAGTCCTTCCCTTTAGCCTTGATGGTAGTTACATCTTTAAATAATTCCCACATTGTGATCACTGTCGCCCAGTGGTTCCTTTATCTGCAGATTCTTAATGCATGAAGAATCACTACTGATTCTGTCAGTAGATGAAGTTATAGAGCAGCTGTCATCTTTTAAAGGTACAAAAGGTTTCATTGTTGTGCACATTGGCACTAATAACATTAAGAGTAAGAAACCTGAGGATTAAATTAACAAACATGTTTCAATCCTAACATGCAATGTTGAGAAACATTGCATGTTAGGATTGAAATTGAAAGTGTCTCTGCAATCCTGTCCAGACAAGATAGGAGGGAGTACATGATGAGAGCAGTGTCAATCAGTTTGTCCCTGGAGAGACTGTACAGAGCTAATGATGTAGAATTTTCCTCAGCATGGTCTGCTTGTTAACAGGAGTGGTTGATACTGTCGAGGCAGTGTTTGGTCAGTCTAAAAACTGCTAGTTATGAAGGATTCACTGACATTATATAGATTAATAGCAGTTGCTGGTAGAGGTATAAGTGATTCTTGTAATGCTTCTATTATAATATGTAGCAACCTGGAAAATGAGGTGTCAACCACATTTTCAAGGTTGCTGTTCTTCATGGAGCAAGAAATTACATAAGCTGTGTTAGGATTACTAAGAGTTAAAATAGGTGCATTATACTTGCAAGTACACAGTGCTAGGATTATAGTAAATAAATTTGATGAATTTGAAGTGCTGGTCAAGTCATCAAATGCAGACACTGTGGGAATATTGGATACATGGTGTCACCCAGATATAAGGGGCGTAGAATTTTAATATGGTGAGCATAATGTGTCAGACAGGACAATCAAGGGAAGGTGGTATGCTCTTAGTTTAAAAGCATATAAAATCTAAGCTGTACATCCAGTTGGAGTGGGTGGTCAGTGCAATGTGGAGTCAGTCTGGTGTGACATAAATACTGGGAAAACAAAAATGATGGTAGGTGTCTGTTATAGGCATAATGACTCTGTGATGAGTATAACAAGCAACTGTATATATATCGTGGGCTAGTAAATCAGAATGTCTTCTAATGGGGGATTTTAACTTTCCAGATATTGACTAAAATTTGTGGGTTGGTTAATCACTCAGTAGCAAGAAGTTTGTGGATTTATGGGAGGACTGTTTCCTACACTGGCATTCTAGAGGCAATGAGAGAAAGCAGTAATCTTCTTCTCTGCCAAGAGTCTCATCAGTATGGGTGGGATGTATATAAATTATCAATTAATACAAAAACTTACAAAAGAAATAAACTAGTCTTCAATCAAGTCACAAAGGAGGTTAGGCAAGCTATGGCAGATTACAAGAAATCTCTGACAAAGAATGCAGTGACAAACAGCAAAGACTTTACTTATGTAAATGCTAGATAGAAGGAAGGAAAGAAGGAGATGAATCACATTGGTTCCCTAGATATGAATAGTTTAACTGTTGATGAACTTGCTCAGGTTACTGACAAATTGAATAAGTCTTTTGCCTCTGCTTTCACACAAGGAATATTTTAGCAATGAGGATGCCAGAAGTTTATCAGATTTTAACGGGAAGCTGAATGATTTTGTGATAACTGAGAAGGAAGTGGAAGAAAAATAGTTTTTTAAAAAAAATTTTTCTTTTTCATGAACACCCCAAACATGAGAGGTATTAGAACCTATAGTACTTAGTACCATGCATAGGTTGAAGGTTGAGAACATGAAAGAAGTTATTTGTTGACATTCTTGAACTTCTGTAGAATTTAATTTTCAGGAAATAAGTATGGAGTAAGATTGAAGCTAAATGTAAAAAATAGGCACTTGGGTCAGATGGGATCTATCCAATTATATTAAGAGCAGCAGCAAGAGAGGTTAGCAAACTTTTAGCTGTAATTATAGGAACGTTCTTGGATTCAGGGGAGATCCCTATGAACTGGAGATGCGTGAATGTATCTGCAGTTCACAAAGGGGATCAAAAAGTAACATGAGTAATTACAGACCTGTGAGCTTGACTTCTATTGCAGGGAAAATAATGGAGTTACTGGTAAAAGAAATAATGAACTATCTAGGCAGGAATGCAGTTATGCTGCAGTCACAGCATGGATTTGTTAAGGGTTGGTCTTCTTTGACTAATCTGATTGGATTCTATGATGCAGTCACAAAGGAACTGAATGTAAAAAATAATTTTGACATTATAACTTAGATTTCAGAAAAGTTTTTGACACTGTTGTACATAAAAAGCTGCATTACAAATTCTAGCATTGTACCATTTGGGTCAAGTTACTGCAGTGAATGAAGGGATGGTTGAGTGTTAGAATACAGAGAGAGTAGTTTTCAATGGGTACTTCTCTTCATGAACAAATGTTATTAGTGGAGTTCCTCCAGTATTCAGTGCTGGGCCTACTGTTGTTTGCTGTATATATTAATGATATTGATGAAGGCATATTAGGCCTAACGTCTAAGTTTTCAGATGATACAAAGGTTAGCAGGATGGTTAATGACAGTAATAAGGTCTTTACTGTCATTTACAAATCTAATCAGGTCTTTTCCATCATTTAGTTCTTTTGGAGTAGCAAAATATCTAGATAAATTAGGCAAGAAGGTGAATATGGGCTTGGCACACCCAGGGTCCTGAGCTGGATATCATCATTCTTCTCTTTCTTGGTGATTCCCTTCTGCTTCTCTCTCTCTCTCTCTCTCTCTTAGGGTAACTCAGGAAATTTTTTTTTTTTTTTGGCTAGTGCAGCATAAGCCTCAGGCTTCCTTGCACCATATAGCTAATAATAATAATAATAATAATAATAATAATAATAATAATAATAATAAAAAGTAGCAGTTAAAGTTTAATATTGAAAAATGCAAGGTACTTCATATAGGTAGCAGTAATCCCAGATTAACATACTAACTGTGGGGTACCACATTCAGGGTAGTGAAGAATGAAAAGGTCTAATCGTATTTGTGCAGTCGGGTATGCAGTGCAGACAGGCTTCCTGGATAGCCCATGGGGTTTTGTCAGTGATATACAGGAATTTTGCTGGGGGTGAGGAGCTGATTATCCCATTGTATAAGGCAATTAGGCCACATCTCAAGTACTGTATACAGGGCTGGAGACACATTTGTGGAAGGATCTGGATCTGATGGAGCAAATGCAGAGAAGAGCAGTAAGATTGGTTAGGGGAACAATGGGGGTGCTGTTACCAGGAAAAGCATTAATTCTGTAAATTGCAGCATCTGGAGACTAGACGCCTGTGAGAAGATCTGAGTGAGGTGTTTAAGGATCTGAATTGATTGAGTAACCTCGGTGCCAATGGAATCCTTCCTCTTGCTCAGACACTGCATGTGAGGGAGGTATGAATTCAAATTGAGGAAGGGTGGTTGCAGATAGATGTGTGAAATTTGTCTTCAGTCAGTTGATTGTTGGAACAAACTTCCATCTGATGTTGTAGGATAGGATAGGTAGTTTGAATAAATTCAACAAAGAATGAAACAGATTTATAGGGGATGAAGAACAGGTAATTAGGAAGTGGTTTTTTTTTTTTTTTTTTTTTGGCTGATACAAGTTTGCTTTCTTGCATCATTTTCCACTACTAATACCAGTACTAATTTTTATGTTGTGATAATGTTTTAATGTTGTTTCATATTGTTTTTATAGGTTTAGGCCCAGCTTTGATTTTTGTGTGTTCTTTAGTTACCATCTACTATAATGTAATTATAGCTTGGGTTATCTTCTATTTCTTTGATTCCTTTCGAAGTGAACTGCGATGGAAAAGCTGTCAGAATTACTACAACACTGATAGTAAGTAACTTTAAATGTAATTAAAGATAATATTTTATTAACCCCTTCCATGAGTGACTTTTCTGAATTTGTATTTATTTGAGTGTGGCCATGGTGGGGGGGGATGAAATATTAATTTTTTCATATGTTTACTTGATTACTTAATGTTAGAATTAAATTATTGTTAAAAATCAAATCAGAAATTTAAAAAAATCATTAAAAATTGTAGAAAAACATAATTCATTGTTACTTTGGTTTTTTTTATGCAATGATATCCTCTACATCTATTTGTATTTCATTGGATTTGCTTTTGACAGTATCTAGATGGAATTCCAGAGAATTTCTTTGATTTTGGCTTGTGTAAACACAAATTGGACAATGAGGCAAATAATTGCCCTCCTCCTCCTCCTACTTGTCCTCCTCCTCTGATTTTCAAACTGGTTTTATGCTGTTATAAACACAGTTTATAAGCACTGGTTCTGTGCTGTTATAAACAGTTTATATGCACTGGTTTTGTGCTTATAAATCATGTTTACTATTAGTTGGAAACCCAGATAAGAGATAGCAGTACATATTGGATAATATCAAGACAATTTGAAATGATTTCAAAATATATATTTGTGTATGTATGCTGCTGAACTCGCATGTGAAAAAAAAAAAATAATAATAAATATATATATATATCATCATCATCATCATCAGCAGCCATTTTCAATCCACTGCAGGATGAAGGCCTCTCCAGCAACTTTCCAGTTCCTTCTGTTTTGAGCACTGGCCATCCATTTACTGCTCAAAAACTCATGAATTTCATCTATCCATCTCCGCCTTTGTCTTCCAGGTTTTCTTCTAGCTCCTCTTGGGTACCATTCTGTTATTTTCTTAGTCCATCTGTCATCATGTCTTCGAGCTATGTGTCCTGCCCAAGACCATTTTAGTTCTTTAGTTTTGATAAGAATGTCCTTTACTTGAGTTTGCTGCCTAATCCATGTGTTTCTCTTCTTATCTAACATTCTAATTCCCAATATAATTCGTTCCATTCTTCGCTGTGTAGTTCTTAGCTTCTCTTCCATTCTTTTGGTGAGTGCCCAAGTTTCACTTCCATAAGTCATGGTGGGGAGTATACATTGATTCATTATTTTACGTTTCAGACAAACTGGGATATTGCTCTTCAGTATGTGACTATATTTCCTGAATGCTATCCATCCAAAATTTATTCTTCTCTTGACTTCCAGCCATTTATCATTATTACAGCTAATAACTTGTCCCAGATAAGTATATGACTCCACCTTTTCAATTACTGCTCCTTCAATCATTATTTCCCTTTCCGTGGCATACTTGTTCATCATTACTTTTGTTTTAGCCATATTCATCTTTAGTCCAAAATCCTTACTAACTGCGCATAACTGATTAAGATTTTCCTCTAATTCTTTGGGATCGTGGCTTATGACCACAATGTCATCTGCAAATCGTAAATGGTTTAGGTACTCTCCGTTCACATTGACTCCTTTCTGCGACCAGTCTAATCTTCTGAAAGCTTCCTCAAGGGCAGCAGTAAACAGCTTCGGAGATATTGTGTCTCCTTGTCGAACTCCTTTCTCGATTTTAAATTTGCTACTGTCTTTGTCTAGTCTAATAAAGGATGTAGCACTCTCATATATTTTCTTCAAAATCATAATATATGGAGTATCTATGCCTTGTCTTTCCAGTGCCCGAAACATTGCCTTATGCTGTATGGAGTCAAATGCCTTTTCATAATCCACAAATGCCAGGCATAATGGTGTTTTATATTCATTTGCTTTCTCCATTAGCTGTGATATTACGTGAAGGTGATCCATAGTTGAGAATCCTGTCCTAAAGCCAGCTTGCTCTTTCGGTTGATTCTCATCAAGTATTCTTTCTAATCTGTTAGTAATGACCCTTGTGAACAACTTGTAGATATGGGATAACAAGCTAATTGGTCTATAATTTCCAATTTCTGATTTATCTCCTTTCTTATGCAGCAAAACTATGATTGCATTATTCCACTGCTTAGGCATCACACCTTTTCTAATGCACTTTGTGAACAGCCTTGCCAGTTTTTGTGTTATGTCTCTTCCTCCCAATTTTAACAACTCTACAGTAACTTCATCTTCCCCCGGGGCTTTCCGATTCTTCATTTTCTTCAATGCATGTTCTACCTCATCAGGAAGAATATCGGGTATGTTGTATGTGTTGCTACTTTGCAATCCATCTTCCCCACTGCTGGTATCATTCCCTCGCTCCTTGTATAATTCTCTATAGTAGTCTTCTGCTATTTGAATTACGCCTTCTCTGCTGTTTATAAGTACACCATTGCTATTCTTCAGTTTCAGTATCATTTGTCTTTCTGTATTACTGCTCATGGCTGCTGATTTAAATCCTTTGTTTTCCCTTAATGCTTGTTCAACTTTTCTTGTGTTAAATCTTCTTATGTCCTCTCTGAGTCTCTTTCTAATGGCTTTGCATAACTCAGTATACTCAATTTTCTCCCTGTTAGTGTTTTTCTTGCTCTTCATTTGTCGTCTTTGGTTCATCATGACAAGTGTTTCTTGACTAATTTTTTCTTCTTTGGATTTCTGTTTCCCTATAGGTTTCTTGGGCTTTATCACTTTCAGAAAGTTGTAATATTCCTCGTCGATATCTTGGTCCTGAGCAGTCTGCAGAAGTCTGCAGAATATATATATATATATATATATATATTCTGCTTCCTATATATATATATATATATATATATATATATATATATATAGGAAAGGTTAATTTGCAAAGATTTTTATCATTCTTGCTTAGGTCAGCATCTAATGACATTGATGACAAAGATGGTACCTGTAACCACACTGAATGGCAGTATATGGCTTCATTTAATCGTCCAGTCATTAAATTCACAGGTGTGCCCATGTTTCAGTTTAATTTCAAAACCAAGTCATCTAAAAATACATTAAAAAACAAAACAAGTTACTGCATTTAGATAGCTGTAATCCCAGAAGAATATATCATTTAGTAGCACCAAATTCAAGGTGGTTAATAATGAAAAAGAGTTGGGGGGGTTGCAATAATTGTGTAGTCTGGTTGGCCAGGTTTGTTACGTGAACAGTAGTTTGCTGACCCCTGGTATAGGCAGTTGTGTAACATATATACAGTGGTGGGAAAAAACTGCATAAAAGTGGATCCATGTAAATTGGGGGTTACTTGTATAACA
Organism: Mastigoproctus giganteus; assembly: GCF_048544385.1. Lineage (NCBI taxonomy): Eukaryota > Metazoa > Arthropoda > Arachnida > Uropygi > Thelyphonidae > Mastigoproctus > Mastigoproctus giganteus. The sequence goes on from NC_143585.1 coordinate 53,130,534, forward strand.
AAGGAATATAGAAAGGAAGGTAGGAAAATGGAGAGAATTAGAGAGGAAATATATCACCTTTGGCAGTCTTGCTGGAGAGAGTCTAATGTTGGCAGAGTTACTTATAAAATGATATCTAATGTCAGAATAATAGAAAGTAACAGAGACTAGCCTATGATGGGACTGTATCAGATCATGTAATAACAGGTCACGGATTGAAGCTGTGGCTACAGCAGCTTAGATGACAGAGGATATAGTTGTGCCTGTGTCAAAATAGAGACCAGTGAACATATTGTTTTGCAATGCCCTACCTATGAAGCCTTAAGGAATGAGTTGAGATTGAAAGCAGGGGGTGTCATTGAACTGCAGAGGCATTTTGAAGTTCATGAGTTTTATGTGACTTTTAGGAATTTTATTTCTGATGTTTTTAAAGTTTGTCTTGATGTAAATATGTAAATACATATGTAGTTCAAATATATGGGTTAACTATGGTGTATTTACACCAATACTATATAGTTAATTATCAAAACCCATAAGGATTATGCCCTGTGCATTTAATTTTCCAAATACATTACCACCACACCCTTTTGGCATCTCTCATAATGTGGATATAACTTCGCAACTGTGATGGCTTGTTGTATTACCTGGGTACCTGCCTGCCCACTGATGATGAAGCCGCACAACTTCGAAACGATCGTCTGGGTGGTGGTACTGCTGATAATAAATAGCAGTAGTCTTCTCTACTAGAGAAGCGTTATTTATTTGAAGTAATGCAATAGTAGCTATCTCGTTGTGAAGGCAACCACATTATGAGATACAATTAAAACGATGCCCTCTACGCTACAGATGTAGTTCAAATATATGGGTTAACTATGGTGTATTTACACCGATACTATAGAGTAAATACTGGAGTATTGAGATTGAAGTAGGTGATGCAAGTAATGTAAATTTGTAAATAGCATTGTATATAGTTATACAAATTATACAAGGTTTTAAATTCAATATGTTTTAGCTCAAAGCTAGAGCAGATTTTTTTAGAAGTTGATGTTAGATAGTAGAGGCCCTACCTCCCCATTGTAGGGGTGGTAACCCCTCCACGATGCTTGAGTTTCTCAGCCATTGGATGGGGCTAAATAGTCCATTAACTAGAAATTGTGTAATGTTGAATATAGTTTTGTATTGCGCTTTGGCTCAAGTAACACTTTAAGATAAACATGATGATTGATGATGTTGGTATGTAAGGTGGTTCTTCTGTCCTTGCTGGGTTGGGGTTGTGTGAAGGTCTTGGAGATGTCTTCTATTGTTCTGTTAATAATATGTAGAGGAAATCCATTCTTCAAGGCAAGCCTGGTTATTGTTTGTAGTTCTTGTTGGAGGTTTCCTTCTCTATAAATTCTGCATGCTTGAAGGATAAAGGATTTGAGAACACCAATTTGTGTTGAGAAGGGATGGAAGGATTTGTAGTTTAAGATGATCCCAGTGTCTGTAGGATTCTTGTAAACTTCCATAAGTAGTCCTAGGGGTTTTCTGGTGAACAGGATGTCTAGGAAAGGAAGGCTGCTGTTGTTTTCTATTTCTATTTTGAATTTGATTTTTTGATGATGGTTGTTAAGAGCTTCAAAAAATTTTTGTAAATTTTCTGTTCCATGGCTCCAGATTGCTATTATATTGTCAACATATCTGCTCCAGAATTTTGGTTTTTTAGGTTGGTTTTTCAGGAATTCTTCTTTTAATTCTGAAGAAGAATTCCTGGAAAACCAGCTTAAAAAAACAAAATTCTGGAGCAGGTATGTTGACGATATAATAGCAATCTGGAGCATGGAACAGAAAATCTATAAAAATTTTTTGTAGATTTTCTGTTATTTAAAATTAAAAATGATGGTTGTTAAAAATTTTCTTAACAATCATCATCAAAAAATCAAATTCAAAATGGAAAATCGGATGTGTTCTGCTGTATCGACATTCCTGATATCCTATTTAAAAGAGTGGAATCTCTGGATCCCAGCTGCAGGACTTTCACATACAGAAAAAGATATGCATTTATGCACATTTTGACTGTTACAAATTGTTTAAATTTATACTTTTGCAGAATCCTTGTGCTATTATTTTGATTTAGTATTAGTAATGTTTGTTTAAAACTTCCTTAAATTTATTCAAGCTGTTCACTTCCACAACAACAAATGGAAGATTGTTCTAATAATCAGTTACACTCTGGCTAAAAGCAAATTTTTACACATTTATTGTGCAATCATCCTTTTTTTCAGTTTAAATTTATGTCCCATCATTCAGTTTAAATTTATGTGTCATCAAAAAAGTAAGAGCACTATCAGTATTTAATTTACTCAATCCATTTAATATCTTAAATACTTCAGTAAAGTCTCTTCACAAGTGCTTAGTTTCAGAAACTTAAATTTGCAGAACTGAAGTCTTTCTTGTTAAGACTACTCCTCTGTGCTCCTGACTAATCCTGTTGCCCTTCTGTGCACCATTTCCAACCAATTTAAATAGTAATAGTAATAGTATTTTCCATATAATGCAAGGAAGCCACATGCTTTTCTGCACTGGAAAAAAAAAACCCCAAGTAGATTAAGAAAATACAAACTATCCAATTGACTTTTGAATTTATTCAAACTGTCAGCCTCAACTACCTGTGAGGGCAACTTGTTCCAACAATCAGTGACTTGGTGGCTAAAGGAAATCTTCCTACAATCTAATCCAAACCTTAATTTGAATTTTTCTAAACCCAGTAATTTGAATTTGGTAACCTCTAGTTCTGGAATTCTTTGTAAGAGTAAGAACCCTACCTTCATTCATTCATTTTATAATCCCTCTCAGAGCCTTATAAACCTCAGGTCACCTTTAAGGTGCCTGGTTGCCAAGCTCTGCATCCGTCATAATTGGAATCTTTCCTCATACGGTCATCCTTCTGCCAATTTCACCATTTGAGTTGCCCATCTTTGGGCCCTTTCAAGAAGCTCAATGTCTTTTTGAAGTGAAACTTCTTTAGGCATGCTCCAGGCTGTTTTTAGATGGGAGTAACTTGCATTTTTGGATTGATAAAAAATGCATCGAAAATACAACTGTTGCCATAAGTAAATGCATTACAGGCTCTCTGACCAACCAGCTATCGTACCAGGCTAAATCCCTGGTTCTCGTGCAATCACCGAAGTTAAGCAGCAGCATTAGGCCCGGTTAGTAATTGGGAGGGTGACCATCCAGGAATACCCAGTGTAGTTGACTTTTTGCTTTCCTTTCTTTTTTTTCTTTTGTTAACCTCTAAAAAATATTCTTCCCATTTTCATGTATCATTTAATTTTGTTAATTGATAAGGTAATAAAGTGTAAATCTGTGCTTTATATCTTTACTTTTATAGCCTATGGATAATATTCGTAATATTTTTGCTTATTAGAATCGCCATTAATAGAATTAAAATTCAATTCGTAAACATGATCACGATGACCGGCACTTACTACGTATCGTATAGTGAATGGTATTTTGTTATGGAGTGTCCATCGTAAAGTGATTTGATCATACAGGAACCAATGTAGGGGTACACTGTAGTGAGCGTTGTAAGGTGTACAGAGCGCATATACATGCAATGCATCTGTGGATTGACAAAAATCACCAAGAAAATGCAACACAAAATCATTCATCCCCATCATTGTACCACTTCATACCAGGCACGAGTGACACATGGCCCACTCAGTACCCCTGCTGATTGCATCATGCTATTTCTTTCATCTTTCTCCACCATATTAATAAACAACTTCGACAGGAAAAGAATTTATAATTCAACATGCTGAAGACTAATAGTGAGCATTGTAAGGCGTATAGAGCACGTATACATGCATTGCGACCACCAAAGCCACCTCCACTGAGTACAAAGGATAGATCTAACCTATTTCTACAGTGGAAAAATTACAGTGTGCGATGGAGTTGAACAAAGAAGCCAGAGAAGATCCATCCACATCTTCAGAGCCTTACATCTCCCCAGATGTGTTAGAAGTGAATTTGGAAGGAGTAATGGAAGTTGATCCTGCAAATGAGAACAATGAAGAGCCCTTGAAAGCCCAATCGTAAATGAAAAGCAAAGAAGTCAAAACTGACTGCCAGAAGTACTCCATCAAATCGTTCAACACGTAGCGGGCATAAGCAACAGGATTGTAAGAAACACTGAAGCATCCATGCACAGTTTAAATGTACATTCCTGGATAATGATTTCAGTTCAGTCTGTTCCATGTGTGATCGGCTTTGGTTTAAGAATGATGTGAAGATCGTAGCAGCTTGAGATCAGGCTCTTCTTCAAACAGCATTTCCAAATGAGGACGTAAGTCAAATGGTGGCCTGTAACAGCTATCGTGACTCTCTCTCAAGAACAAAGTGATTCCGGCTCTATCGAAGTCAATTGGTTTTAAATATCATCCACTGTCAGCATTTACCAAAACTAGATTTGGTAGCGGAACGTCTCGTATTTCCGAGGCTCTCATTCATGCAGATTCGTCGCCTGAGGCATTCATACAGTCGATGCAGGATCCTCAGTCAAGTGATAAATGTTTGCCTAAAGAAGTTTCACTTAACTTCCACTATGCATGCTTGGCACGCACGCACGCACGCGCGCGCGCACACACACACACACACACACACAATTATTTTCGGATGACATCTTCATATGTGAATACAGTATTCCGAATGTGTCTTACAATTACCTTATACTTGGTGGGATTGAATTAAATTGAACTGATTCTGGGATCAACGCTACAGCGTGTGGTTGCGGTTTCCGAAGCTCTTCATCGCAGGTTAGTTTCTGAAATAATTTTGAAGTTTTTTTTATTTTAATATACTTATACTAAACTGTATTTAATATATAGTTTCAATTCCTATAGTCACATAGATTTGTTTATTTTTGTATTTAGATAAGTATTTGGAAAGCTACAGCTTTCCTAAAATGAATCTTTGAGATAAAAGTGGTTCTTCTTGGGATCCTTCTGGGTTTGCAAGGTAGTGGTAGTTCACTGTTCCTTGCTTTTGCTGCCCATGGGACATCAGGGCAATGAATAAGCACTCCAGGAGAAGAGAATGGTTTGCCAGAATTGATTGCAGAAGCAACTCAATATGATTTTATTCTATTATGGCTTACTAAGACTATTTCTCTATTTGATACCCTTTTATTTCCTGGCACATACACAATGTAGTAAACACTCCCTTAGTTCCAAGAAACAAAGTCTTGCTTACATCACCTCACATCAAGCTGGGACTGATGTGAAAGCATTGGATCCTCAAGGATGCTTAATCATATACAATCTATGTTTCCAAAATTTTCTGATGCAGAAGCAAAACATGGCATTAGCATTAGTAGAGGCATTTGATGCAAGAAAGCAAGCTTATGCAGCATCAGCCAAAAAAAAAAAAAAAAAAAACCACTTCCACTTCACCCCTCTGTTCGTTCAAAATACCTGTCCAGCTGAGCCTTAAACTTATTTAGGCTATCAACTTCCACGACAAGGGATGGAAGTCTGTTCCACCAACCAACCACCCGCTTGGCTAAAGGCAAATTTCCGCACGTCTATCCTACATCTGTCTTTACTCAATTTGAATTTATGCCCTCTCAGTTGATTATTCTGAGCGAGAAGAAGAATCCCATCAGCATTGAGCATCCTCAAACCATTCAAGGCTTTATACACCTCTATCAGATCACCTCGCTGGTGCCTAGTCTCCAGACACTGTAATTTGCAAAACTTAAGCCTTTCTTCGTAAGAGCACCCCTTTGTTCCATTCACTAATCTTGTTGCCCTTCTCTGTACTTGTTCCAGCAGCTCTACATCCTTCTTGAAATGAGGCCTCCAGACCTGTATACAGTACTCTAGGTGTGGCCTAACCATTGCCTTATGCAAGGGAATAATCACCTCTTTATCCCTGCTAGAAAAATTCCTATATATATATCATTGACAATACACCATGAGCTACTCTTGCAGCCCGTCTGCACTGCTCAGAGAACTTCATATCTGCCTGCACAACCACCCCCAGGTCCCTTTTCATTCTCTACCACTGTCAATGTAGTACCACAGGGTTGATACGTTGCTCTGTGGTTGCTGTTTCCCATGTGTAGTACTTTACATTTGTCAATGTTAAACTTCATTTGCCACCTCTCAGCCCATCTGCTCAACCTTTCCAGATCCTGTTGCAGCAGCAGCAGCATAGTGTCAGTAGTGGCCTTGACAACCCTGCCTACCTTTGTATCGTCTGCAAACTTCGACATTAAGCTTGATATACCATCATCAATATCATTTATAAATACAGAAAACAATAATGGACCCAACACTGAGCCCTGAGGGACTCCACTAATAACATTAGACCACGACGAGCAGTGTCCATTGATTACCACTCTCTGTCTTCTCCCCCTCAGCCACCCCTTTATCCACAGCAGCAATTTGCCTCCAATGCCACACTACTCCAATTTGTGCAGCAGTCTTCCATGTGCAACAGTATCAAAAGCCTTTCTAAGATCCAAGTATATAATATCAAAGTTATTCCCTGCATCCAGTTCTTTTGTGACTGCATCATAGTATCCAATCAGATTGGTCAGGCAAGACTTCCCCTTAACAAAACCATGCTGTGTCCGAGCTATAACTGAAGTCCTAAATGATCCTGCAGTGCTTCTTTAACTAGTGCCTCCATTAATTTTCCTGGAACAGAAGTTAAACTCACAGGTCTATAATTACTTGTGTCAGCCTTTGATCCTCCTTTGTGAATTGGGGTCACATTTGCACATCTCCAGTCTGTGGGTACCTCCCCTGAGTCCAAGGAAGCTCTCATAATTATGGCTAAGGGTTTGCTTACTTCCTCTGCTGCCTCCTTTAATATAACTGGATAGATCCCATCCACCCCTGGTGCCTTTCTTGTGTTTATCTTCAACAATTTCTCCTCCACTTTACTCTCAGTTATTACAAGATTCTCTAGCTTACTGCTAGAGTTGAATTTATAGGCATATTTATAGGTCCACAGGTTAAGCAGCTGGCTTCATAAGAAGATATTATGGCTAATGCTGAGTGAAATGCCTGGCAGTTATTTTGTGCCTCTAGTGAAAATTTCAAAGAACTAGTTGACAAATTGATGTTTATTTTAACCAAAATCTAACAAATTAAAATTTATTATCATATAGCATATCGAGACTACCCTTTTTATCTATGTTGATGATCTGCTAAATTCTTTGCATAGCCATTTGCTTACCAACTTTAGACTGTTGTCTTCATTGATATGGAGGTTTGAAATGCTATGTCCCAGCCAGATCATGATAGTTTAACCCTTGAAAACGTTGGCCATTATTGCCAACGTTTTCAAGAGATACACTTCTATTTTATTTTTTTATCTTTTATTTATTTTTTATTATATTAATGCATTTTATTGTTTTAATATATCTTCATCTTATAGACATGGCAAATTCTCTAATTCTGTAATTTTGCCATTCATACTTAAATCTTAACCCTCCTTATACATGTCCAACTATTCATTTATATCTGATTTTTTTTGGTTTTGATTTTAAACTGTTTAAAATCTGGCATACTCATGGGTCGGGAGTGGCAGATTTTAAGATTTTCCAAATTATAGGGATATACCCTAGTTATTGAGCACTTTTGGAGAAGCACATTTTATTGAATAATGACTAACAACTGAACTTATTTACATCCATAAATATAAATATTTAAGATGGTTATATTTGTAAACATTTATATTGCCTAAAGGTGGTTAAACCATAAATAATAGTTCAGTTTGTTAAATATGAATGATTACCAATAAACATAGCCACATTAAATGTCACACTAAATCAGAATATTCACATTAAATGTGTGGCTTCAGAGATAAAATTACTTTCATAATGGATAATAAAAAAAAAATTAACTATTCTTCTTCTTGAGAATTATTGTACAGGAATTTTTCTAGTAGGGATTGGGAGGTGATTATCCCCTTGTATAAGGCAATTAGCATTATTAACATTAGTATTAGTATTAGAAATGGCCGCATGGTGCAAGAAAGCCTATGGCTTATGCTGCACCAGCCAAAAAAAAAAAAAAAAAAATTCCGAATAAAACAATGATAAAACCAAAAAAAAAAAATTAAATAATAAATAAAAAAAAAAGGAAATTAAACCTGTCATCCTATGCGCTTCCCTTATCCGAAAGTACCATCCAGATGACCTTTGAATTTCCCCAAACTGTCGGCCTCTACCACCCATGAAGGCAACTTATTCCAGTAATTTATAACTTGCTGGCTAAAATAAAACTTCCTGCAGTCCAATCTAAACATTTCCCCCTGTAACTTGAATTTATGTCCTCTAGTTCTAGCATCATTTATAATCTTGAAAATTTTGTCCTCATTCATTTTACTGATGCCTCTCAGAGCCTTAAACACTTCAATCAAATCTCCTCTAAGGTGTCTAGTTTCCAAACTCTTCAACCCACATATTCGAAGTCTTTCTTCATAAGGACGCCCTTTTGCCGATATCACCAGGCGAGTTCCGTCTTTGCACCCTTTCAAGAAGCTCGATGTCTTTCTTTAGGTGCGGCCTCCATACCTGAACACAGTATTCCAAGTGTGGTCTAACATAAGCTTTATATAATGGGATTATCATGTCCCTATCTCTACTTGCAAAAGTTCGATAGATCCTCGATAGGACACCATGGGCCTTCCTTGCAACCTGTTTACAATGCTCAGAGAATTTCATGTCTGACCGTATCGTAACACCCAAGTCCCTTTCCTCCAGTACTGGGTTTAGTTGAACTCCACCAAGTGAATAAGTTATTTTGGGATTACTGTTTCCCAGGTGTAATACCTTACACTTTGCTGGATTAAAACATAGCTGCCATTTTTCTGACCATTCCTGAAGTCTATCTGGGTCTCTCTGAAGAAGCTCAGCTTGACAGTGATCATTAACTACTCCACCAATTTTAACATCATCTGCAAATTTAGACATCACGCCCTCTATCCCTTCATCAATGTCGTTTATGAAAATTAAAAACAACAGTGGTCCTGGGGAACCCCACTTCTTACATCAACCCAATCTGAGGAATAGCCATTTATCACAACCCTCTGCCTCCTGCCCTGAAGCCATCATTATATCCATCTAAGGATTTTCCCAGTGATTCCAACCTGTTCCAGCTTATAAAGCAACCGCTCATGTGGGACTGAGTCAAAAGCTTTGCTGAAATCTAAATAACCAATGTCGAAATTATTCCCTAAATCCAACTCGTGAGTGACCCTTTCGAAATCATGTTTAACAAATCTGGTTCGAAATAGCGAACCAGATTTGTTAAACATGATTTTCCCTTCACAAAACCATGCTGAGTATCCTTGAGAATTTCAATTCGATCCAAATGATCCTGAATTCCACCATTGATCATTGCCTCCATGATTTTCCCTACTACTGAAGTCAGACTGACAGGTCGATAATTTCCAACTTCACTTTTAGAACCACCCTTATGTATGGGAGATACATTTGCACTTTTCCAATCCAAGGGAATCTCCCAAGAGTCTAGTGATGCTCGCATAATTAGCCTCAATGGTTCAATGCGCTCGCTTCCCACCTCCCTTAAGATTATAGGGTATATTCCATCAACTCCAAGAGCCTTACTGGTCTGTAGGCTCGAAAGTTTTTTCATTAAATAATCTTGTGAAATTTCAATATCATTAATTACATATTTTTTAACTTCGCTCCCACAATTTCCCATTGCCCCAAAAGGGTTTTCATTTGTAAATATCGATGCAAAATAACTGTTGAGTTCATCTGCAACGGCAGCTAGTGTATTTAATACTATCCCCTTTCTCTTACGTAAAGGTCTGATCTGGTTTGTCCTGCTCTTCTTGGCATTTATATATGTGAAGAATTCTTTATCCCCCCCCTCTTTGCTCTGTTTGTTAGTGATTTCTCATAAACTGCCTTTGCCTGTCGAACCTTTTCTGTGCCTCTATTACACATCACCTTGTAGCTGTTATAGGCTTCAGTACTTTTTTATTGCTCTGTAACCTTTCCATGCCACCTTTTTCTGCTCAAGTAGAGGCATACGATGCAAGAAAGCAAGTTTAAGCAGCATCAGCCAAAAAAAAAAAAAACCACTTCCACTTCACCCCTCTGTTCATTCAAAATACCTGTCCAGCTGAGCCTTAAACTTATTTAGGCTATCAACTTCCACGACAAGGGATGGAAGCCTGTTCCACCAATCAACTACTCGCTGGCTAAAGGCAAATTTCCTCACATCTGTTCTACAACTATCTTTCCTTAATTTGAAATTGTTCCCCCTCAGGTTCTTAGTCTGGGCAAGAGGAAGAATCCCATCAGCATTCAGCTTGCTCAGCCCATTCAAGGCCTTATATATCTCAATCATATCACCTCACAGGTGACTACTCTCCAGGCACTGCAATTTGCAAAACTTAAGCCTTTCTTGGTAGAGAGGATGCTAGAGCATCCATGATTGTTGTCCTTCTTTGTACTCACCAATCTTGTTGTCCTTCTTTGTACTCAGAATAACATTAGCATTATGTTATTCTGAGTACTCATTCTAGCAACTCTACATCTTTCCTAAAATGAGTCTTCCAGACCTGTACACAGTACTCTAGGTGTGTACTGACCATTGCCTTGTATAACGGGATAATCACCTCCCTGCCCTTGCTAGCAAAATTCCTATATATCATTGACAAGACGCCATGACCTGGCAGCCCACCCGCACTGCTCAACGAATTTCATATTTCACTGCACAATTACCCCCCCCCAGGTCTTTTTCACTTTCTACTTCCCTGAGTGTAGTACCACACAATTGGTAGGTTTCTCTTCAGTTATTGCTACCCATATGCAGTACAGTACTTTGCATTTGTCAATGTTAAGCTTCAGTTGCCACCTCTCAGCCCATTTGCCCAACTTATCTAGATCCATTTAGAATAGCATACTGTCTTTACTATCATTAACAACCCTGCCAACCTTTGTATCATCTTCAAAATTGGACATTAGTCCTAATATCTTCGTCAATATCATTGATGAATATGCAAAACAATGGACCCAACACCAAACCCTGGGGAACTCCACTAATAACATTGGTCCATGAAGAGCAGTGTCCATTGATTACCACTCTCTGTCGTCTCCCATTCAACCATCCTTTTATCTATTGTAGCAACTTACACTTAATGCCATACTTCTCCAATTTGTACAGCAGCCTTCCATGTGCAACAGTATCAAAAGCTTTCCTGAAATCCAAGTATATGATATCAAGTATATCAAATTATTTTTGGTATTCAGTTCCTTTGTGACCACATAACAGTATCCAATCAAATTGGTCAGACAAGACTTCCCTTTAACAAACCCATGCTGTGTCTTAACTATTACTGCAGTCTTGTCTAGATGACCTTCAATGCTTCTTGAACCAGTGATTCTATTATTTTCCCCGAAACACAAGTTAAACTAACAGGTCTGTAGTTACTTGTGTCACCTTTTGAACCCCCTTTGTGAATTGGTGATACATTTGCACACCTCCTATCCATGCGGACCTCCCGCGAATCCAAGGAAACTCTCATATTATAGCTAAGGGTTTGCTTACTTCCCTTGCGGCCTCCTTTAATATAACTGGATAGATTCCGTCCACCCCAGGGTGCCTTCGTTATGTTTAACTTCAATTTCTCCTCCACTTTGCTCTCAGTTATTTCAAACTTACTTAGTTGCCTGCTAGCATTTAATATACTTCTGGCACTCCGCTCATTGAATAACTCCTCATGCGTGAATGTAGATGCAAAATACTCATTCAGTTTATCAGTTACCTGCGCATGATCATCAATAGTCAACCCATCTATGTTAAGTAGTCCAATCTGATTCATCCCTTTCCTTTTAGAGTTTTCATAAGTAAAGAACTCTTTGCTGTTTTTCTTTGCATTCTTTGCCAAAGATTTCTCGTAATCTGCCTTTGCCTGCCTAACCTCCTTTGTGAGTTGATTACAGACTAGTTTATACCTGCCATAGGCCCCTGTGTCACTTGACATATATGCATCCCATACATTTTTCTTCTCTACCACGAGCCTCATTAATTCATCTGACTTCCATTTAGGCCTAAACCTTGAACAGTATTTCTTAGTTGGAATGAAAAGCAATGGTCAGACCACACCTTGAATACTGTATACAGGTCCGGAGGCCTCATTTTAAGAAGGATGTAGAGCTGCTGGAATGAGTACAGAGAAGGGCAACAAGATTAGTGAATGGAACAAAGTGTTGATCTTACGAAGGAGTAGCAGTGCGTAGCACACGCTTTTTGATTAGACCAGGGTTCGAGCCCGTCACCACCAAATACGGAGGATATGGAAAGGTCAGGGAATGACCACCGCATATCCCTGGAGCAATATGGCCTTAGTTGCTAATGCTCCTAAAAACCAAATAACAAACAAACAAATGATCTTACGAAGAAAGGCTTAAGTTTTTCAAATTAGTGTCTGGAGACTAGGTAACTGTGAGGTCATCTGATTGACATGTATAAAGCCTTGAATGGTTTGAGCATGCTCAATGCTGATGGGATTCTTCCTCTTGCTCAGAGTAATCACCTGAGAGGGCATAAATTCAAATTGATGAAAGACAGTTGTAGGATAGAAGTTTGCCTTTAGCCAGCAGTTCGTTGATTATTGGAACAAACTCTCATCTGTCATTGTAGAAGTTGATAGCTTAAATAGATTCAAGGCAGAACTAGACAAACATTTGGAGTGAGTGGATGGGTGAAATGAGAAGGGTTTTCTTTTTTTTTTTTTTTTGGCTGATGCTATATAAGCTTGCTTTCTTGCATCATGTGCCTTTACTAATGCTAATAACAAAGCAGTCTTTATTAGTTGATATGACCTTTTGTTTTTAATAATGTATTATAGAGAAATTCAGCTAATTTTTTGCAAGAGCGGATAACAAAGATTGATAAGTTTCCTTTTTGCTGCCATTATAACTGTAGCACAGAGAAAAACAATTAGTGTGGAAGGGAGACCAAGTGAGTGACATTGAGCCACCTGTTGTTTATCATCATCCTGATTTAGTATGCACTGGCAGCTTGTATGACTAGCTGTAATGGGTGGTAAAAAAACTTGGTTATGTGAAATTAAATCTGTTTTTTTTTTTGTCTGTGTGTGTGTCCATGGTTTTATGGGAAAGATTAACCATTATTTGTGTGGGCTATTGTTTATGAAAGTGATTGTTTCATTAAATGTATGGTATTCATTAAATTAATGAAGAAAAATTATATTTTTTCCATCTGTGCCCACACTAGCTATTTTTAATCTCACTTTGCCCTCACAATCTCACATTGCTTTCACAAACTCACTTTGTTGTAAAGTGACATCAAAGTCACCACTCATGCAAGCTGTATGACTAGCCCACTTAGCTGTAATTTGCAAGAAAGAACAGTTTTGCACTAGGTTATAAAGTGTACTGAATAAGAAATAGCACCACTGTACAGAATTTAAAAACTGTCTGAGACCACTGTAGTCACCTTTATGGAACAAAACATTACATTCGCAGGACTACCTTGTCCTTTCAAATGCTTGTTGTTCAAGATTTAGGCCTAAATGGATGTCAGATGAACTAATTAGGGACATGTGACAGAGAAGAAAAATGTGGGATACATATAAATTAAATGTGACACAGAAGCCTATGATAGATATATGCTAGTCTGTAACCAATTTACAAAGGAGGTTAGGTAGGCTAAGGCAGATTACGAGAAATCTTTGGCAAAGGACGCAAAGAAAAACAGCAAAGGGTTCTTTAGTTATATAAATTCTAGAAGGAAGGGGATGAATCAGATTGATCTGTTGATGATCCTGCTCAGGTAGCTAACAAACTAAATGAATATTTTGCATCTACATTCACACATGAGGAGTTATTCAGGGAGGGGAATGCCAGAGGTGTATTCAACTCTGGCAGTAAGCTAGATAATCTTATAATAACTGAGAGTAAAGTGGAGAAGAAATTGTTGAAGATAACATAAGGAAGGCACCTGGGGTGGAAGGAATCTATCCAGTTATATTAAAGGAGGCGGCAAAGGAAGTAAGCAAACCCTTAGCCCTAATTATGAGAGCTTACCTGGACTCAGGGGAGGTACCCATGGACTGGAGATGTGCAAATGTGAACCCAATCCACAAAGGAGGATCAGAGGCAGACAGGTAATTACAGACGTGTTAGTTTAACTTCTGTTCCTGGTAAATTAAGAGAGGCACTGGTTAAAGAAGCACTGCAGGATCATCTAGACAAGACTTCAGTCATAGCTCGGACACAGCATGGTTTTGTTAAGGGGAAGTCTTGTCTGACAATTTGATTGGATACTATGATGTAGTCACAAAGGAACTGATGCAAAGAATAACTTTGATATCATATATTTGGATCTTAGGAAGGCTTTTGATACTGTTGCACATGGGAGATTGCTGCACAAATTGGAGCAGTGTGGTATTGGAGGCAAATTGCTGCTATGGATAAAGGGATGGTTGAGTAGGAGAAGACAGAGTGGTAATCAATGGACACTGCTCTTCGTGGACTAATGCTATTAGTTGTGTCCCTCAGGGTTCAGTGTTGGGTCCATTGTTGTTTTTCTGTATTTATAAATGATATTGATGATGGTATATCAGGCTTAATGTCCCAAGTTTTCAGATGATATGAAGGTTGGCAGGGTTGTTAATGACACTAATGACAGTAATGACAGTACACTGCTGCAAAAGGCTCTAGAAAGTTGAGCAGATGGGCTGAGAGCCCATCTGCTCAGGTGGCTAATGAAGTTTAACATTGACAAATGTAAAATATCACATATGGGAAGCAGTAATCCAGAGTAACGTATCAACTCTGGAGTGTGACATTTCCACTGTCCCCCCACGTGCCACCCCCATTCTTACTCTCTGGTGGGGCATGCCCCACTGTAAACTGGAGCTGTCTTCTCTATCGGCTCCATGTCTCTGCCTTTCCCCCCCAGTCTTCAATCTACTCCCCCACTCTTCCTGCACACAAGCGAATGCCCCACACAATCTAAATTAAACTATCTAAAATCACTTTCGGCCTCTCATTCCTAGCGCCTTCCTTCCACCCGAGCCATAAAGGGTAATATATATATTTTTTTTTTTTTAAGGTCCTAGGCCACTGAAACCTCAGGAAATTAGGTGGCAGATCTTAGTCTACTGGTGTTTCCTGGTCTGCCTACACGGGGCGAAAGTGGGGGCAATGTTGGGCCTCAGTAGGGGTCCAGCGGCTAAATGACCAGATGAACAATGGTACAACAACCCACACATGTACAATATCCATATACTTTTGAATCTCTGGCATTTCCAGTAAACTGGCACACCCATCACAATGCAAGCAAACACGGAGATGGGGGGAAACCCCTCGGTGCCGCTTGACACTCAAAACACACTACACTGACAGTGGTAAGGACCTGGAGGTAATTGTGTAGCAGATATGAAGTTTTCTGTGCAGTGCAGACGGGGCTGCAAGAGTAGTTCATGGTGTCTTGTCAATGATATACAGGAATTTTTCTAGCAGGGATAAGGAGGTGGGATTATCCCCCTTGTATAAGGCAATGGTCAGGCCACACCTTGAGCACTGTATACAGGTCTGGAGGCCTCATTTTAAGAAGAATGTAGAGCAGTTGGAATGAGTACAGAGCAGGGCAACAAAATTAGTGAACAGAATTAAACCCCGGAGACTCACATCTGGCGAGTATGGGCTTGGCACACTCAGGGTCCTGAGCTGGATATCATCATTCTTCTCCCTTCTTGGTGATTTCCTTATACTTCTGACTCTCTGTCTCTTAGGGTAACTCGGGATTTTTTTTTTTTTTTTTTTTTCTTTCATAAGCCTCGGGCTTCCTTGCACCATATAGCTATTAATAATAATAATAAGAAGAAGAAGAACAAGTGTTGGTTTTATGAAGAAAGGCTTAGGTTTTGCAAATTACAGTGTCTGGAGTCTAGGCACCTGCGAGGTGATCTGATAGAGGTATATAAAGCCTTGAATGGTCTGAGCATGCTTAATGCTGATGGGATACTTCCCTCTTGCTCAGAATAATTGCCTGAGAGGGC